>NC_044035.1:43483574-44761282 GCF_901765095.1 Microcaecilia unicolor
TTTAGGATGAATTAGAAGAATGCAAACTTAAGATCAGCTTGCTTTCCAGATGCTGCCAACGGAGCGTGCTGCTCAATGAACATTTAGGGTAAATTCAAGAACATTAGATGCCAGTTTAAGTCTGCATTTATGCCCCTAAGTTTAGGCATGAGCACTTACTTACACCATTCAAAGGCTAGGGTCAGAGCTCACCCCTAACTGTAGGCAGTGAGGCACACAACTGATGTATCCTATAACCTGTATTCAAGTCCCCTGACCTGCCCATGTATTCTGTAACCTGTACGCGACTCCCCTGACCTGTCTGTATATTCCCAGTGCCTAAAACTATGCGCATCCATTTACACCAATGAAAACATGGCGTAAATCCCTGCGCATAGGTTTACGTGGACTGGATCATATTCTATAACAAAGCGTGGATAAAAAACAACAAAGCAGTGGAATCAAATGCATTTATTGGAACAATACCCCATACATATTAACAATGTCATAAGCATGATTCAACTAATAAAAGGCAATTATTTAAAAAAAGATTCAACATATATAAAACAATTGCCTTTTATTAGTTGAATCATGCTTATGACATTGTTAATATGTATGGTTATACATGTTTTTATACTTGTGTTTTGTTTTTATAGTTTGTACCCCTGACGCAGCCTGAGGGCGAAACGTGGCCACGTCGGGTATTGTTCCAATAAATGCATTTGATTCCACTGCTTTGTTGTTTTTTATCTACTGTTTTGTAAGCAGTTGTGTGCCTTTTTGTTTTTTTTTTTTGTTTTATAACAAAGCGTGTAAATTTAGGAACGCCCATAACCATGCCCCTTTTTGGATGTGCACATTAGAATTTAGGTGCAGTGAATTACAGCGTACGCTTAGCAAGTTATGCACATAAATTCTAATTCTTGCCAATTAATGCTCATTATTGCTTGTTAAGTGCTGTTAATGCTGATTGTCTTGTTAAGCCAATTAACTTATAGAATACACTTGGATGTTAGACACGGGATGCTAGGCGCAATATATAGATCTGGCAGTAAATGGCTAACATAAGGGTTCATGCCTAAATTATAGGTGCATATTTTTACTGTTATGTAAAAGTATGACGGAAGAATGCTGGGGTGCATAGAGAGGGGTATAACCAGCAGAGAAAGGAGGTGTTGATGCCCCTGTACAAGTTGTTGGTGAGGTCTCACTTGGAGTATTGGGTTCAGTTTTAGAGGCATAATCTTGCCAAGGATGTAAAAAGACTTGAAGCAGTTCAGAGAAAAAGCAACCAAAATGATATGGGGTTTGCATCACAACAAGACGTGTGAGGAGAGGACTTGATTGACTTGAAGATGTATAGCCTGGAAGAAAGGAAAGGCAGGGGTGATAGGATACAGTCATTCAAATATTGAAAGACATTAATCTACAAACAAACTTTTTTCCAGAGACGGAAAGGTGGTGTAGAACTAGAGGGCATGAATTGAGGTTGGGGGGGGAGGCTGACTTAGGAATAATATCAGGAAGTAGTTTTTTCATTGAGAAGATGGTAGATGGTGGAGATGAAAATTCAAAAATGCATTGGACAAACACAAGGAATCCTGTATGGAAAGAATGGAACAAAAAAACTTAGCGGTGATAGATGGCAAGAGCCAGTACTGGGCAGAATTCTACAGTCTATGCCCTAATCGTAGCTGGATAGATTTGGATGGGCTGGAGTGGGGCTTCGATGACAGCTTCAGTAGTCAAAGAACAAGGCCAATGCCAGGCAGACTTCTACAGTCTGTGTCCAGAAAATGGCAAGGACAAATCAAGTATGTATTTGTAGTATCACATCATACGTTATGGTATGAATTTATCTTGTTGGGCAGACTGGATGGGACCATACAGGTTTTTATCTGCCGTCATCTACAATGTTATTATGTTACTATATCAAGGGAAGTAGGTGCTTATGCTTCTTTAGAGAATGGGCTCCCACCAGGTGCCCCTGGGTGCCTAATTATAGGTATACAGTTACACAATTACCTCTTTAAGGTTTGCTTGGGTATCTCACCTGAAGAAGTTTATTCTCCTTTTGTTGGCTTTCACCAAGTAACAAATTACTACTACTACTTAGCATTTCTATAGCGCTGCCAGGGTTACGCAGCGCTGTACAAGTTTAAACACGGGGAGGGACAGTCCCTGCTCAAGAGAGCTTACAATCTAACAGTAACATACTACGTAGTCAGTGTAGGTAACAGGAATGGGGGAAGGTGGTTAGGGCGCCAAAAGCAAGGGAGAGAGATGGGTCTTGAGTAAGGACTTGAAGATGGGCAGGGAGGGCGCATGGCGTATGGGCTCAGGAAGTCTGTTCCAGGCATAAGGTGCAGTAACACTTGAATGGAAATAGGATATAGAAGAATAACAAATTATCACAGAAAATAAATTTAAAAGAAGAAACGGAACAATCCTCTCTTAGTCCTCAATATCGGGATCTTACAGAAAATCCAGAGAGAAAAACTATAGAAATCAAATTGAAGAAAATAGCCTAAGATGCAGAACTATTTCTACATGTTCTAAATAGCAAACGACCAACACTTTATATTCTAAACAGCAGTTCTATCACCAAGAAGTTTATTCTCCAATGAGTCATGCGAATTTGTTTCAGGTCATTGAGTCTACCTATCCTTCCCCCCCCCCCTGGCAGCAGTGTTTTGCATAGTGAAAATGGTCAAAATGCAAGAACTATCAAATTGAATCGAACCAAACTTACATGGGTTTGTAGAAGCATAATCATTTGATGGCAGATGGGGACGGCTAAGACCCATCAAGCCTGCCCAATTTATTTTGATGTTTGTATTATTAATATAGAGATAGCTAAGGTTCTGCCTGTGTTGCAGTACCAGAATCTTCTCCACAGTTCTGGCTCTTTTCTAACCACATCAATTTCCAAGACAGGGGGCTGTATCTTCTTTCCTGAGTAACAGGGGTAGGAGGATCCTTCCCTTGGAGGAAAAACACGGCTCCTATGAATACCCAGCCCAGGGGAGAGGGTCTTTGTCTTGGGTTTACAGTCCCAGGCCATTGCACCAGAACCATGCTAGGGGCCTAACCATCATTATTAACCTCCAAGCTGCAGCATCCTCTTCACTGCAGAAAAACCAGCCTAGGACTAACAGTCACTGACCTGGAGAAGTCAGGAGTGGGGAGCCATCCTCAGAGCCTATTAAGCTGCTGGACTGCTTCCATGAGCATGGTATGGGGACCCTGTTCTCCAATACTGCAAGGAAGGGAGAGAGATAGGAGGTTCTACATAATCCAGGTAAAGACATCTCTATGCTTCAGGCTTCCTTCTGGGTGGACCCTTATATACATCGGACTATACATAGATAAGGAGAATAAAGAGGAAGACCATACATAAATTGTAAGTGTTACCTATCACTATAATTACATCTATTGGAATATACAAGGAATAGGTAATATCCTTGTTGCCTACTTCAGTTGCAGTAAACCCTTCACAGTTGGAAGCAACCCTTACGGTATGGACTGCTTTATTTTTGAGAGATTGAGAGTTGATGAGTAGAGGCTGTATCAGCATGCCTTCTAGCGTTGCCAGCCCTGGCTCTGCTTCCACATCAGTCCAATACACATTTGTGTAGCTCACTGATGCTGCACTCCTAAAAAGGGTTCATTAATTTTTTAAGGTTAATTTTTTATTCAGCTTTGTCAATAATATCGCAAGGTAAGTGCTAGGTATTTCCCTGTCCTCGGAGCGCGTCTTGTTGCAATCCCATAAACCTCCCTTCATCTTCCCCCTACCTTTGCTATTAATGACCCCTGGCCATAGCTGAAGCTTATTTTTGCTTCCATCTCCTCTGGAAAACCACTCGGCATCTACTGGGACCAGTGAATAACTTTTTACTGATGTTACTCCTGAGTCTGCTGCCTGGTGACTTCATCCAGTGATCTAACCATGAGATAGATGGGTATACATGGGGTTTGTATGCAAATTCATCTCATGCATATTCATTACAAAGGTCCTGAAATCCGAGTGGTTAGGTGGGCTTTCAGGACAAGTTAGGAAACAGTGAATTGCAATTTTGATTTTGTGGGTATGGATGGGATTATTATCGGTATCAGTGGCAGGCTAATTCATTATTATAGTTGTATATTGTGTATATTTATATGCCTTTTATGTAATATATTGGGGGAAATATGTGGTTTTGGAGGGAAGATATAGGGCTCATAAGGGCTGAGAGTATTTATATATTTTCCTTTAAGGCATCATAGTGATTTATAATGTATTAAAAATAACAGAGACAATGTCAGTAAGCGCAAAGACAGGATAGGGTTAGTGAAATGAAAACTATATACAATATATAAACAGTCAAGAGCATGGGAGAGAAAACCACAAAGCCAGGGAATATTTACAGAACGATAGATTTCACCAACTCATCTACAAGAACAAAGCGAGTATGAAGACAATAGACCAATGGTATCTGATGTCCTAGGCAAACCTTCAGCTGTGTGCTCCCTTAGGGGTGGTTTAAGGTACTACCCATCCCATGTCCCTGTAGGTCATCATCTTCCTTTCCCTTCCCCACTGCAATCAGCAACTCACCTTCTCCTCCCTATCACCCTTCCCCAGCTGGCTAGCATCTCCTCTTCCCCTCTGTAATCCTCCCCCAGGTGGCCACCTTCTCACCTTTCCATCTTGAGTTCCCCACAGGTGGCCAGCATCTACCTTTCCCCTCTCTAGCCCCCCTCCCAAAGTGGCCAGCATCTCATATCCCCTTCCCTACCCCACGTCCAGGATCTCTCCCCCTTCCATCCCTGCTTCAAAGACTGTCACCCCACTCCTCTATTTCCTCTTGGGTTGGACTGACATGACAGGACTTGAGCTCGGGCTTGTGCTTATAGGGCCCATTTAGTTCTCAGTCTTTTTTAAGCTTGTGGCTAGCCTGGGGGGAGGTTGCCAAAGAAGGTGTCCACTAAGTGTCAAACACTTACCAGAAAAAAAGGTTTTGTTTTTTTTTATGCATAAATAAAAGGGATGGATAGATTAGTTTCAGAACTCAGGGAGTTAGGCAATTTAGTTATTTTTATCTTTGGCTGTCAGATAATATAATTTGGTATTCTCATGTTAATAATTGCTTTCATGCAGCTGTGTATAATGTACGGGAAGATGTATTTTACAAGTTTCAGATGGATGCAATGTGGAACTGTAATTTTTCTCTGTAAGACAGTAAATATATATATTCATAATCTGCTTTAAAGTACTTCTTTGCCAATGCAAAACATAAATTAACCTGTGAGCTCTCAACTGAAGAAGGTCACATCATGAGGGTGTTAGCAAAACATAGATTGTTGTAGTAAATGATTCTGAAGGGTTATGGATATGCAGATAACGTCCAAAACAAATTTTATCCCTTTTTCTCCCACACAAGGGAAGTATTTCAAGCTTTTGAGGCTGTATCCATTTTCTAGCAGTTTTCTGGTGTACATCTTACACTGCACCCAGGGTAATAACATACTGTTACTTCAGCTGTCGTTTAAAGCTAAGTGGAAATTAAGGCCTTATCTTTATCTGAAAATTGTGCCACATGGTACTAGAACGAGTGACTGCTGGGAAACTCACTCTAGTATCGTTTCCGCAGTGGCACGGTTACATACTTAAAGCACCTGGGGGCTTGGGCACTTAAGTCCTCTCCCCCCCCTAAGATTTTAATCATTAAACAACTTAAGATTCAAATTAACTTCTCATCCCCACCCCCTTACTGAAAAGGACCCAACAATCTGTGAAAATTCATAATTGGATATCAGCTTATATAAACTGTTTAAATTGTGGCCTCACCTTAGGAACAGAAGCAACACACGCTCCCCTCTGGTGTCAGGCAATTGTGAAGCAAGACAAACCTTCAAAAGCAACACTACTACTACTACTACTTAGCATTTCTATAGCGCTGCTAGGGTTACGCAGCGCTGTACAATTTTAAACAAGGGGAAGGACAGTCCCTGCTCAAGAGAGCTTACACTCGGGACCTATAAAGCAAACCTGCCCAATCGTAACTGGACTAGCCCTCAGACTGAAACAGCAACAATCCTGCTAATGAAAAGGTGCTATTACAGATATTACACCAAAAAACAAGCCAGATTGCCACAGAGTCCCATGGCGAAAGTACACGCTAGAAGAATCCCTCAGTGAAAACAGACAGACCCTTAGCAAATACAGAATATCTAATGACAAATTAGAAATGCAGAGACAAAAATTGAAATGGAAATACCCTGAGGCCTGAGGACGTTGGAAATGTAGCATTCACAGCCCTGGGAAGGAAAGAAGACTAGTCATTAAACAATGATGACATATAGTGGTCAGACTTAGGTCACAAGTTTGCAGGGCTCTGGAGTAGAGAGCTGCACGGGAATGGGGATTGCGGGAATCCTACGGAACTTGCAGGATTCCCGTGGGTATGGAAGAAATTCTAATATGTAACAAAGAGAGGGAACTAAGTACAAAAACAAACCAGGCAAAAAAACAGCACAAAGGACCTTTAAAAACAAAAGGGAACACAGTTTTTTCATGGTAAAAGTTTTTTATATGAAAAAACTGTGTTCCCTTTTGTTTTTAAAGGCCCTTTGTGCTGTTTTTTTGTATGGAAGAAGTTCCACAGGATTCCAGTGGGGATGGGAGAAGTTACTATGGGATTTCTGTGAGGATGGAAGAAGTTGCTATGGGATTCCCGCGGTAGTGAGTCAAAATCTATGGTGACTCAAGAATGAGGCATGGAATGCACTGAAAGAGGCAATTGGAGCACCAGAATGAGGCTTGGAATGACCAGAGAGGCAGCTGGAACACCAGACTGATGTTTGGAACACTGATTTGTTGAATAGTGAATACCATCCAAAAGCCACGGGAGGCTGTTAGGAGGACACATAGGGCTGTGAGCAAATAAATAGTGTTCAATCCTGTGGGCACAGGTGGGGATGGAATGGATCTTGGTGGGTACGGGTGGGTATTACTACTACTACTACTACTTAACATTTCTAAAGCGCTACTAGGGTTACGCAGCACTGTACAATTTAACATGGAAGGACAGTCCCTGCTCAAGGAGCTTACAATCTAAAAGACAGGTGTACAATCTAAAGCTTACAATCTAAACAATCTAAAGACAAGTGTACAGTCAAAAGACAAGTGTAGGGTCCATCTGATAGGGCACACTATATTTCACGAAAGGTTAGGTGCCGAAAGCAGCCTTGAAGAGGTGAGTTTTAAGCAGAGATTTGAAGATGGGTAGGGAGGGGGCTTGGCGTAGGGGTTGAGGAAGATTGTTCCAAGCATAGGGTGAGACGAGGCAGAATGGGCGAAGCCTGGAGTTGGCAGTGGTGGAGAAGGGAACTGATAGGAGGGATTTGTCCTGTGAGCGGAGGTTACGGGCGGGAACATAGGGGGAATTGAGGGTAGAGAGGTAGTGAGGAGCCGCAGACCGGGTGCATTTGTAGGTAAGGAGGAGAATCTTGAATTGTATGCGGTATCTGATTGGAAGCCAGTGAAGTGACTTGAGGAGAGGGGTGATATGAGTATATCGGTTCTCGCGGAATATAAGACGTGCAGCAGCGTTCTGAACGGATTGAAGGGGGGATAGATGGCTAAGTGGGAGGCCGGTGAGGAGTAAGTTGCAGTAGTCAAGGCGAGAGGTAATGAGAGTGTGGACGAGAGTTCGTGTGGTGTGCTCAGAGAGGAAAGGGCGAATTTTGCTGATGTTGAGGCAGTCTGTTGGATGTGCGCAGAGAAGGAGAGGGAGGAATCGAAGATGACTCCGAGGTTGCAGGCAGATGGGACAGGGTGGATGAGGGTGTTATCAACTGAGATAGAGAGTGGAGGAAAAGGAGAGGTGGGTTTAGGTGGAAAGACGAGGAGCTCGGTTTTGGACATGTTCAGCTTCAGGTGGCGGTTGGACATCCAGGCAGCAATGTCGGATAAGCAGGCCGATACCTTGGCCTGGGTCTCCGCGGTGATGTCTGGTGTGGAGAGATATAGCTGGGTGTCATCAGCATAAAGATGATACTGAAAACCATGAGATGAGATCAGTGAGCCTAGGGAGGAGGTGTAGATTGAGAAGAGAAGGGGTCCAAAGACAGATCCCTGGGGAACTCCAACAGATAGTGGGATGGGAGTGGAGGAAGATCCATGACAGTGTACTCTGAAGGTGCAGTGGGAGAGATAAGAGGAGAACCAGGAAAGGACGGAGCCTTGGAACCCAAAAGAGGACAGCGTGGCAAGAAGTAAATCATGATTGACAGTGTCAAACGCAGCGGATAGATCGAGGAGGATGAGGATGGAATAGTGGCCTCTGGATTTGGCGAGGAGCAGGTCGTTGCAGACTTTAGAGAGTGCTGTTTCTGTCAAGTGTAGAGGGCGAAAACCAGATTGAAGTGGATCTAGGATGGCATGAGAGGAGAGAAAATCAAGGCAGCGACTGTGAATGGCGCTGAAGTATTTTGGAGAGGAAGGGGAGGAGAGAGATGGGGCGGTAGTTGGAGGGGCAGGTAGGGTCAAGTGATGTTTTTTTTAGGAGAGGTGTGATTACGGCGTGCTTGAAAGTGTCAGGGACAGTTGCAGTGGAGAGAGAAAGGTTAAGGATGCGACAGATGGAGGGGGTGACAGTAAGGGAGATGGTGTTAAGTAGGTTGGTGGGGATGGGATCGGAGGAACAGGTGGTGCATTTCGAGGAGGAAAGAAGGCGGGAGGTTTCATCCTCGGTGATCTCAGGAAAGGAGGAGAAAGAGGCCATGGTTGGTTGGTTGGTTATTGGATAGGGCTACAGGCTGAAGAGGAGGTGGTGACTTGGTAGTGAACTCAAGGTTCATCTTTTGTACCTTGTCGTGGAAGTAGTCAGTATGTGTTAGATTTCATCAGGGATGGGTGAAATTTCTGTCCCCATGCAATACTGTACTCTGGAGGGATTGCCTGCCCCTATGTCAGGCATGCATATTTCTCTCATGCATAATCAGTGTGGATATCCAGAAAAACTGACTGGCTGGGGTTCCCCCAGGACAAGTTTGGGAACCACTGCCCTATGTCAAAGACTGTCACTGTTGACTAGATTAAGGACTTCTTTTACTAAGCTGTGGTAAGCACTAATGTGTGCTTACCACAGCTTAAAAGGGCTTACCATGGGACATGCTGAGGTGTCCTGTGGTACGTTCCGAATGTGCGCTTGCAAACCACACATTAAAATCTGTAAAAACATTATCCTAGGAGGGGGCGTGTCTCAGGGTAGAGAGGGGCATTTTTGCGTTAATCAGTTAGGGGTCCTTATACTAAGCTGTGCAAAAAAGGGACCCGCTGTAGCAGCGAGAGCCATTTGTCCCACGCGTCAGGGCTCTTTTTACTGCAGCGGGTAAAAAGATCCCCTAAAAAAATGGTCATACAGTAAGATTACTCTTACCACGTGGCCATGTGGGGGTTGGAGCTCTTACTGTCACCTATTGAGGTGGCAAGGGCTCCCTGGTGGTAACCGGGCAGCGCATAACAATGCCCGATTACAGTTGGGCTAGTGCCATGCTGTGAAATTAAAATTTATTTTCCAGCATGCTGGAAATGGTGCGCTCAAGCCAGAACTACGTTGGGCTGGCGGTAGTTCCGGGATAGCGTGCAGTAAATCCGCATTGGGCTTGTCAACGTTTTGTAGTGCACCTACATTGCTGTGCCCTAACAGAGTAGCCTGGGATTCAGGGGCATAGCCAGAATTCGGCGGGAGGGGGGACCAGAGCCCGAGGTGAGGGGGCACATTTTAGCTGCCCCCCCGGTGCTGCCGACCCTCCCGCCACTGCTGCCGTCGCCACCACCAACTTTGACCTCCCTTGCCGACGACCCTCTCGACCCCCCACCTGCCGCCAACCCGCTGTTGCCGCCACCTTCGCCTACCTTTGCTGGCGGAGGACCCCAACCCCCGCCAGCCGAGGTCCTCTTCTTCCGGCGCAAGGCTTCGTTCTGTTTGTGTGTCTGATGTCCTGCACGTTGTCGTGCAGGATGTCAGACTCGGAAGAAGAGGACCTTGGCTGGCGGGGGTTGGGGTCCCCCGCTAGCAAAGGTAGGTGACGGCGGGTTGGCGGTGGGAGGGGGGGGGTCGAGAGGGTCGTTGGCAGGGGGCTCCAGGGCCAAATCTACGGGACCTAGGCCCCTGTGGCCCCACGTAGCTATGCCACTGGTGGGAACTGTGTCAGCCCTTATTTGCCTATAAAACAGGTGGCAATAAGGCCTCACATGCAAACTTTTGGCAATGGTCACGTGCTAATGGTGACAACAGTGCATACCAATTAATTCAGGAAAAGGAAAATTGGCCATTTTGGCCTTAGCGCCTGGGAAAGATCCCCGTAAGGATGTGCTAAGGCCACTTTCCACCTCAGCTTTGTCAAAGAACCCGTAAGTGATTTGAAAGAGGATAGAAATTAGGGGGGGGGGGAAACTCTTCACTATTTGCAAATGGCACCATAGGCCAGTAGTGGCTGATTCTGGTTTGAGTCTGAAGCCTTAAAGAGCAGGAGGAAACTAAAAGACAACAAAAATAAGAATCACCTATCACAGAGTTCAAATCTTAACATGCACGAAGCCTTAATCACCATCCCAGCAGCTTTAAATGGTCTTTCAAAGGCATAGGACGAAATTGCTTAATAACCTGAAAGAGAAGAGCAAACACGCCTTTTCATGATATTTATTTAAGGTGGAATTCCAGTTGCCAACATTTTTTACATTTGAAATCAGTGCCTCTCATACAAGTTCTTCACCTCTATAAGAACACTGCTTTGCTTGGAATGCTGTAGATGCACTGCCACATGGCGATCCTTGTAGCTTCAAGGAAAGGAAGTACGGTGAACAGTGCATTGGAGTAAGAATGCTTTGTAAATTACCGTGGTTGTGAATAGCAGGCATGAGATCCAATGAGGCAGAATTTAGTAGCGAAAACTGCTTCTTCAGATATAATTCTAGTAAAAAAAAAAAGAAAGCAATCTACAAAATGTCTCTAGACCATTCCCAAGCGTTCTCTCTGCATTTTATAAAAAAATATTTCTTTTGTGAAGTTTTACATTTATCATTATTCCAATACATCCTGACTGATGGTCGCATTCTTCGGTCACAATCTGAAAGTAAATTGCTTGTGGCTCGGAATTGAGAACCACGAAGACTCCGTGGCCTCGCGGAAGGGTTGCCAGTGTGACTGGTTCCTCGACTGAATTACTGTTGCTCCATCCATTCTGTCGCCGCCTTCGGTACCTTCACTACAAACTCCATGGGTTCCTTAGCTTTATTGCTGTAGGCTTGGCGAATTATGTCTACTGCCCTCTGGTGTGTGATGTTTTGCAAGCTTTCTCCATCGACTGAAACCAGTTCATATCCAGCCTAGCAAAGACAAGAGGCAAATTATTGTCAGCTGCTCACAGTCTCTAAATCATTAAAAGAGCAGTTTAGTCTAGCTGCTGCTGAAAGTGGTTTCCAAGGGCACACGAATAGCCATACTGGGTCAGCACTGTTCCCTCTAAGCTGAGCGGGAGTCCTCCGACTGCAGTACTGTCAGGGAGTGGTGGTGCTTCAATTACTAGGGACAGGCAGGTTCCCTGGAGTCTTGCGGAGGGTTTTGTCTGTCCCTCACTATTGAAAACGTGGTAGTGAAACTGCAGCCCCCACTGGCAGCACTGTAGGTGGAGGACTCCCATTGAGCTTAGAGGGAACAGAGGGGCCCTTTTACAAAGCCGTGGGAGGGCTGCTGCGCGGGTAGTGTGCGCCAAATTAGCACTACCACCAGGGCAGTGTGTGCTCCCAGTGGAAATTCAAGTTTGGCATGTGCCGAATCCCATGGGAAAAAAAATATTTTTCTACTTTCTACTGCGGGGGGCATTCCCAGCGGTAATTGGCCGCGTGGCCACATTGGCGCGTGCACCTAAAAAAATGGTTGTACAGTAATATTGCTCTTACCGCGTGACCATGCAGCAGGGAGCACTTACTGCCACCCATTGAGGTGGCGGTAAGGGCTCCCATGGTAACCCGGCAACAAATTATCGCCGGGTTAGTGCTGTGCTAAAAATTACAAAAATATTTTTCATTGTGCCAGAAATGGTGCGCGCTCAAGGCGGAACTAGCGCCAGAGGCCACGTTGGGCCGGCGGTAGTTCCAGGTTGCCGCTCAACAATCCTTTAGTAAAAGGCCCTCTGAGTCAAAGAAGTATTTTCTCTTACTTGTTTTAGAAACATAGAGAAACATAGAAACATGATGGCAGATAAAGGCCAAATGGCCCATCCAGTCTGCCCATCCTCTGTAACCCCTAACTCTTCCTTTTCCTAAGCAATCCCACGTTCTTATCCCATGCCTTTTTAAATTCTGACACGGTCCTTGACTCCACAACCTCCACCGGGAGGCCATTCCACGCTTCCACCACCCTTTCCATGAAATAATACTTTCTTAGATTCCTCCTAAGTCTATTCCCTCTTAACTTCATTGTATGCCCCCTCGTTCCAGAGCTTTCCTTCAGTTGAAAAAGGCTCATTTCCTGTATATTAATGCCCTCGAGATATTTAAACGTCTCTATCATATCTCCTCTCGCCCTCCTCTCTTCCAGCATATAGAGGAGTGGCTTAGTGGTTAGGGTGGTGGACTTTGGTCCTGAGGAACTGAGTTCAATTCCCACTTGAGGCACAGGCAGCTCCTTGTGAATCTGGGCAAGTCACTTAACCCTCCATTGCCCCATGTAAGCCACATTGAGCCTGCCATGAGTGGGAAAGCGTGGGGTACAAATGTAACAAAAATAAAATATATATATATATTGAGGTTCATAAGCCTGTCCCTATATTTTTTGTGTTCAAGACCGCTTACTAATTTTGTAGCTGCCCTCTGGACCGAATCCATCTTATTTATATCTTTTTGTAGGTACGGTCTCCAGAACTGCACACAGTCCTCTAAATGGGGCCTCACCAGAGACGTATACAAGGGCACCATCACCTCCTTAGTCTTTGCACATTTGAAAAAGTAAACAATCGATTTGCATTTACCCATCCACTCCACTCAGGATTTTATAGACCTTTATCATATTCCCCCCTCTATTGACTATTCTCCAAACTGAAGCAGTGGTATAGCAAGAAATGAATTGGTGGTGGTGGTGGTGGTGGGGGGGGGGGGGGGGTAAGGTTAACATGGATGGCACTAGGCATACAGGTCTGAACTGCAGTGCTACATACACTAATATCAACGAATAATGAGTTAGGTGCACCAGCTGTTATGCATTGTGGGTGACACTTCACCTCAATTATTTCAAGCACTTGACCATGCTAAAACTATATAGACACATATGAAAACAATTCAATTATATTTAAAGATGACTCTAGAGGCAGTGTCTCATAACTGCCTTTAAATATGACCAGACACAAGTGTGCTATTAAAGAATCCAACAGGCTTGATAGTTCTACCCAGGGCCGCTGAGGGACTGAACCGCCGCTCCCTCTCCCCGATTGCTGCCGTTGCTGAAATACCTTGGCTGGCAGGGATCCCAGGCCTTGACAGCAGAAGACGTCTTATTCCTCCAGTGCTGACTGCCTGCCCCTGCGGCTGCTTTTCCTCTCAGGGCATGCTCGTTTTCAAAACCGAGCATGCGCGCCTGAGAGAAAAAGCAGCCGCTCAGCACTGGAGGAAGCTCCGGTTCTTCCCCAGCCTCCAAGGGGAGCCTGGCGCTGAAGTTTTCTCTTTCCTGCTCCTGTGGGGACGCGATCACTCAGGTCCTGTCAGGAGCAAGAGAGAGAGAGAGAGACCCCAGCGCCAGGCCCCCTTGGGGGCCCAGGCCCGGGCAATTTTGTCCCCCCTCGGTGGCCCTGGTTCTACCACAGGTCTCCACATTAGGAGTCCCGTGCAAAAAAACAATCTCTCTAGTGTATAGGAGTGGAGGAGTGGCCTAGTGGTTAGAGCACCAGTCTTGACATGCAGAGGTGGCCAGTTCAAATCCCACTGCTGCTCCTTGTGATCTTGGGCAAGTCACTTAACCCTCCATTGCCTCAGGTACAAACTTAGATTGTGAGCCCTCCAGGGACAGGGACATACCCAGTGTACCTGAATGTAACTCACCTTAAGCTACTACTGAAAAGGTGTGAGCAAAATCTAAATTGGTGGAGTGGCCTAGTGGTTAGGGTGGTGGACTTTGGTCCTGAGGAACTGAGTTCGATTCCCAGCACAGGCAGCTCCTTGTGACTCTGAGCAAGTCACTTAACCCTCCATTGCCCTCCGCATTGAGCCTGCCATGAGTGGGAAAGTGTGGGGTACAAATGTAACAAAAATTAAAAAAAAAAAAAGTAAATATTCAGTGTGGATATCTTGAAACCTGGCCTGTCTCTGTGGACCAGAATTAAGTTGCCCTGCTTAGAAACATGAAGGTACTTGATTGTTTCTGCTATTTGTCATAAGCTTTCCTGTCAATTACTGTCCCTCTTTTACATTATGTTATTGTTTTTACGACTCTGTAAACTACCTTGACCTATCTTAGATTTGGAGGTATATTAAGATTCAATAAATGATAATGATAAACAATAAACCCATTATAAACATCAGATCCAATCAAATAATACTATACTTTTACACTGAAGGCAGAAAACATTGCAATAATTACAGTAAAACAGTAGTAATCATATGTATATAGAAAGTGCCAAGTTCATTAAGACCAATAGTACATCAGGGCAAGCATCCTTTCTCCGACAGCGGCCATTCTGAGGCCCCGATGCTCAAAACTCCAGCGCTGTATGGAACAGCTCTGGAAAAATAGCACCGGAACAGCGCAGCAAAACCACTTCCTAATGCTAAACGCTAGTGGTATGCAAATATAGGCGCACTGTTAGCGTTGAGCATCAGGAAGTTAAGGGGGAGGATTGTGCCTGGGCATGTGCACAAGAGGAGAGAAATCCACAGATGGGGCAGGGAGAGAAGGAGCGGCTGAAGGATGTTTTAGCTGCCAAACAAGGCTCGCGGTAAAAATCAGCTGGCGGCATAGGAGCCAACTTTTCAAAATTATTGGGGGTGCTAAGCCCAATGGAAATAACCCCTCCCTGGACACATACAAGGAATTTTCTCAATATTGGGGGTGCTCAAGCACCACCACAGAGTCGGCTCCAATGGGCCTGGCGGTAAATGCTAGCGTGGTTTGTAAATGGCCCCCTCAGCGTCTCCAGGCCAGGTTTGGGAAGGCCTACACTAAAAGTAAAACAAAAGGTTTACTTTGGTCTCCTGAAGAATACTCTTGTCGACCTTCAGAATACATTTTGTTGCCACAGAAAAGGTCTTAGGTGATGATGACTTTACACAGGCTCTGCCAAATATCTTTTCTAAAAATTAGCTTTTCCTTTTTTCCCCTTCAACTCAGCTACTTTCCATCGATTAGGATCGATAAAGCAGAATGCTTATGATGTGCTCATTCGTGTTGGCTTTCTGCCGCCCTCCATTTGTCAACCCCCCTCCCCCCCCCAATCTGAGAGTGCCCCAGCAGGGAGGCAGATAGTATTGTGCATGCAATGTGTTAGCATAATTAAATGATTACTCCTCCACCTCGCACTAAAAGTGATAAGATTATACTGCAGAAAATTGTCTTGGTGAATAATTGCTGACAGCTTAATAAGTTTTCTGTTTAAAAGACGTGTAAATTAGTCACAGCTTTCTTGCTCATGAAATAGCTTAAGCAATTAAGTTTACATACACTTGGTAATAGGAAAATGTAATGTTTTGTATTTACATAGTTATTAACTGCCTTTAGCAATAAGCTAACAGAATAAAAATTACTGCTCACGTACCCCTCCCCCCCCCCCCCCCCCCCCAGAAAGTTCAGGCTCTAATGTATCTGCTTACATCTATGTATGACTTCATATACTTGAAGTGTTAATATCACAGTTAACTCAAATGCAACAAAATATACAGGAAAGGGCAGTTCTAACGGACATGGGGGCCCTTTTACAAAGGCGGGCCAAAAATTGGCCTGTGGTAGTGTGGGCTCGTGTTTTTGATGCATACGCGACCATTTCTCCACTGTGTCTGGAAAAAAAGGGTTTTTTTTGGGGGGGGGGGCAGGAAACGGACATGCGGCAAAATTAAAACCAGCATGCGTCTATTTATAGCCTGAGCCCTTAACGCCACCCGTTGACTTAGCGGTAATGGCTCATGGGTTACCTGAGCGGTAATTGTCCAGCACGCATCAACTGTCGATTACAGCTGGGAAGGCCCCCATGGTAGAAGACAGAAAATTATTTTCTACCGCGGGTTTTTGGCGCACGCCAAAATTGGAATTACCACCAAGTGCACACGCTAGCCAGGCGGTAATGCTGATTTGATGCGCGCTGCATGTGCGTAGGCCTGTACGCACATTTGTAAAAGGGCCTTAGGGTAAAACAGAATCTTATGCTAAAAATGCGTAACCACAGTATTTCACTGAGTGCTTGTCATGTAACAGTGTATGTAGGCATCCTTCTGCTTATGTAGCAGATTTTACCAAACTCTATTACACCATTCCACATCAAGAGGAAAACAGTAACATATTTCAGAGAAGTGCAAAGCAGAGAGGTAGAGTCCCACAGAAAGTATTGCAATAATAAAGAATAGTTTTGAGAGGCTAATTTTTAGGCACACACATATGGTTGTTATTCACTATCTGCCTTTAACACTTGCATAAGATTCCTTCTGCTTGCATAACAAGAAAAAAAACAGCACTTAAATATGAAAGACTGACATAAAATCCTCTCTGCCAAACCTCCTATGCTACCTTTGACCCTTGCAGAAAATTCTCGCATTGTGCGCTTGTCAAAAACGGGTTGCGTACTTGTCTGCATTGCACACAATACTTTAATTAGCTCGTTAGCATAAAACCTGAATGCAACCTGCGCTGTGTCTTCCTGCACAAGCGAACACCCACCTGCAGTCCGCAGGAACCCCATGGTTGCTTTTTTGCATCTGCCCCTATCTGCTACCTTTCAGTGCAGTGCTTTTACTTCTGAGTTTTCTGTGCTAAAAAGGTTGCAAATTTGGGGAGTAAGATGAATATGGGAAAATCATGAGGAAACCGCTGTGCTTAAAGATAGCCTGGCTTATTACATCCGCCTCTCTGATTCCCTGTGTGTAGTCCTCCTTGCTAGCTCACCTGCTTTTGGGGGTGTGGAGTAATTCATCTTATCCCTTCAGACTGTAAAATGTTTTATTCATGGATCTCTTTCATGTAACAGAAATTACTAATCAAGAGGTTTGTGTTCTCTTTTCAAAGATAACCAAAACTTGACCTACTTTAATACTTCCTTGCTTTTCCCTTCCAATCAATGCCAAACAATTCTTTCTAATCCAACTCCCTAACTGGTGAGGGGCTTTGCCTAGCAAGACTGGAAGTGATGTGGCTTTAAAATTTATTTATTTGCCTTCTCCTCTTTTCATCAAAAGCAACAAAAATATAACTAAAGGCCTCAGCTGGCAATATAAAAATATAATGGAATATTCCATTTTTGAGTTTTGTTTTGTTTTTTTGTACTATGAATTAGAGCATTCTATGCCTTTCCTGCCTCATGAAGAGGTGAGAGAGTACACAGAATTCATGTAGTAAATCACTCAATCTTCATCCATTCCGACCCTCCACTTATACCTCATACGATCACTATACAACTTTGTATTTGTTATCCACCGACTGGGCAAATGCCTCTGACGGTACTATGTAAGCCACATTGAGCCTGCAAGTAGATGGGAAAATGTGGGGTACAAATGCAACAAATAAATAAAACAGAGTGAACTCCAGAAAAGTAGAGGATGGTACACAGCTTCAAACCTGTATGGAAAACAAGTCTTTATTTCCAAGTACCAATAAATTTAGACCTGACATGGGTCCGTGTTTTTCGGTGGAGATACCACCTGAGTCAGGGGTCTAATAAAATTGCTTTCTATAAAACAAAATTCTGTAAAATGGTGCTAGATAGAATGGAATCTACTATGATGCAAGTAATGAAAAGGACCACAATACACTTCCTTCTTTTATCGGCTGGAACTGTAGTGTATAATGTTTTTGTTGTCTGTAATTAATTATAAGTAGTTTTATCAACACATAGACGGACAATCTCTTGCACAAACAGAGCTTTTTTTTTTTTTTTTAGTGTACCTGGGGCAATGGAGGGTTAAATGACTTGCCTAGAGTCACAAGGAACTGCAGTGGGAATCAAATTCAGTTCCCCTGGTCCTTAGGCCACTACTCCTCCACTCAACAAAATGGAAGTAGGATTGGTAAAGGGATTGGAAATAGAAGAGGGAATTGTGGGATGGGTCAGAAGAAATTGAAGGGAATCCTTAGGATCTGGGGAGGGCCATGGAGAGGACAGGGAGGTGTTTCTCCCCTGGTTCCAGCCTTGTTTTTCCTCACCTCTCTTTCCCTGTCCTCCCCCCCACAACCTCTGGGCCCTTACTCTCTCTCTCCCCTCCCACTTCAGTACTCCTTTTTCTCCCTTCCTCTCTCCAATCTTTTCTCTCTGGTCCTATCTGTCTTCCTTCCAGGTGCTCTTACACACACCTCAACCTATCTTCCCTCTAGATCCCTTTCACATATACTTGGATCACACCCAGACCTCTTTTCACACACATACCATTCCCAATCCCTCTTTTCACACGAACTTCCTATCCCCCTCTATTCACGGAACCCCAGCCCCTCTTTCATTTAACCCCCTTCCATATTCCAGCCCATCTTACACACAATGCTCCCATTCCTGTATTCACATTACCCCCCATTCCTCAGTTCTTGTGTCATACAACCCTCCGTTCTCCAGCCTCTTGGTCACACAACCTCTCCTCAACCTTCTTGCATCCTTCTTCTCCTCAATCCCTCCTCCACAGTGATTCTGGAGGAGCCAACCAATTCTACTGGGAAGGACCAGTGTTTGCAGCTATTCTTATGGCTATGGAATCACTGGTGACCACTGAGTAGGGTAAGAGAGCTCAGTGGCGTAGCCAAGGGTGGGCCTGGGTGGGCCCAGGCCCACCCAATTTGAGCTCAAGCCCACCCAGTAGCAGCACACCTATGATGTGGCTAGCAGAGATCCCCAAGCTCCACCAGCCGAAAACTCCCAACAACTGTCCCTCCTGAATACCTTGTAAATAGAAGATCTTGGCCTGCAGCGAGCAGTGACTGACACATACTGTTCACACCAGCCCCACAGCTTTCCCTTTGATGTATTCCTGCGTATTGGAAACAGGAAGTTGCATCAGAGAGAAGGCTGTGGAGCCAACATGAGTAGTGCGTATTAGTTGTTGTTCGCTGCCAGTGAAAATCTGCTATTTAAAAGGTATGCAGGGAAGGGGGGGATGTTTGAGAGACCATATCGCATGCAGGCTGTATGGTTGCCATGTGAAATAAAAAAAACAAGCCAAACAACTTGAAGGCATCACCTTCCTATTAGACTAACTTGGTACATATATGATTAGCTTTTCAGAATTATGCTGCCTTTGCTCATTCAGCTTAGATCTGATTAAGTTTCAAGTTTATTGACATTTCATTAAGGATATTATCGTCAGTCATAGAAGTAAATTGTAGACTGAAAGGTCAGAAGTTAAAGAAAAAAATAAGATTCCAAAGGCACAAGGTAACACAGCACAAAGAAGAATAAGATGACTCTCCTTTTGAGGGGTTAGAAAAGTGGGACATGAAGGAACATAAATGCAGGCCAGACTGCTACATTAATGACCTTACAATCAGAATTGATCAATATATGTACAAGAAACTTCAAAACGACCCAGAAACATATAACATTAATATTAAAATGATCATATGCTTTGACTTAAACACAACAGGGCTTGACAGAAGCTTGGTTTCCTCATTTATCATCCAATCTATATGAAACCTATCCACTCTTCCTCAGCTACCTGGGGTTCAATATTCAGCATGAGTTAACCGGCCTGGAACGTCCACCAACCGGTGAATTATTGGTCATTTTCAGCAGCATTTAACTGGTTATTGCCACTGAAATCAGTTAGCACCAAAAATAAAGCCAGCGATGTTGGGGGCATTCCAGAGGCATGACCTCTTAAGTCCTGATATTCGGAACTTAACTGGTCAGACTTAGCAGCCAAATAAGGCCATATAAAAAAACAGGCCTATCTTTGCCCGATAAGCCATGGCCGGTTAAATCTGAATATCGACTTAACTGGTCATGCGCTAGCCAGCACATGTACAGAGAGGTTTGCATTTGACAACAGATTATTTGCATTTTAGGAAACAACTTAAAACTGTACATTTTAGAAAATTTGTTTAACTTTATTCAGACTAATGATTACTTATGTCATTTTGTATGCCATGTAATTCCTAAGGACTATACCTTGGGTTCTTGATTTTCGTAAACCGCTTAGAATTTGTGGTTTTAGTGGTATATAAGTGTCATGTAATAATAATAATAATAATAATAAATAATATCCAGGTTGAATGCCAGCAGTGGGCAAAGTGATGCCCACCGCAGCTGAATATCGGGGGGGGGGGGCTAGGAACAAGTTTTCAAAGACTGTTTTGTGCATGGAGAGCCCCTGAGGTAGCCCTTTGTTTGGGCGAAACTTGGCCAAGTCGGGCATAGCTTTCTACCCCTCTGCGTCTGTTGCTAATAAAAGCACCACTGGAATTTGATTGGATCTTGATTACTGGACTGTCTGTTTTTTTTTATTCGATCTGCTCTTAATATTTAACCATCTCAACTCAGTCACCTACTTTTTAACGCTTCTTACTCTCTTACCTATCTATATGCTCCATCTTTGCTTTACCCTTCACTATCAATTATAATGTTCTATTACATATTGTGTTGACATTGTAAGTGGTATACTCTGCCATACTTTGTATTGCTATTTGAATATTTTTACTGCTGGAACTGCCTATTGCTCATGTTTGATCTGTTCTTACTGTAGACTACCTTGAGTGAATTCCTTCAAAAAGGCGGTAAATAAAATCCTAATAAATCCTAAATCCTAATCTTGATTTTGTGTCGGTCTGGCTCTTCTGGATTGACTGCCATAATGCCATGACATATATAATTTTAGTGATGCATAAGTTAGGCATTCCTGTGGGTGGGCTTGGGGTGGGAATTACACACCTATGCCTATATTTGTTATTTTTGGAAGTATTTACTTAAAATTACACTGAAAAAGGCACCAGCACAAAGAAGCAGGTTTCTGTTTGTGCCCATACTTTTCCCTTGTAAATTTTGAAAGAGAAATGTTTTCCTTTGAAAACTGGTGCAAAGTCTATGGGTAGATAGTACCTGCAGACAGGGCAGGTGCAACCTTTAGGCAAGGGAAGGCTAGGCAATCACCTAGGACAGAAGCTTCTAGAGGGTGGCAAAAACAATAGATCATGACAACTACACAAGCTGAAAGAAATAATTGGAGATATGTGTACCAGCAGGGAAGGTGGGCAGTTTTCAGGAGACCCTGAAAGTGTGGGAATTGTGGAATGAAACTTTGGATGTTTAAATGAATTTGTTAACTAACTCTGTGCCCCATTTACGAAGCTGAAGCAAAAGTGGGCCTGCGCTGGTGTCGGCGTGTGTTTTTGATGTGCGCCGAGGCCCCCTTTTACTGCAGCAGGGTAAAAGGCAGGTCTTTCTTGTTTTTCGGGAAATGGCTGTGCAGCAACTAAAGAACTTGCTGCGCAGCCATTTCGGGGGACAAGGGGGAGCACTTATTGCCACCCATTGAGGTGGCGGTAAGGGCTCCCACACTAACCCAGTGTCATGGTTGTGACTGTATCCCACGCCTACACTCACCTCGCCTCCTGGTGACCAGGCCCTATGGCTGCTGCGGACTGTCTTCTTCCTGTTTCCCAAACATGTTCCAGCCCTGTCTGCTTTCAGTTTCCATTCCAGCTCTGCCTGAACCCTGTTCCAGCCAAGCCTCTTTGAGAATCCTGAAGCCTGTTTGAGAATCCTGAATCCTGTTCCTGCCTTGTTTATGGTCTTGCTTACAGTCAAGCCAAGCCCGTTCCAGAATCCAGTTCCAGCCAAGCCTGTTTGAGAATCCTGAATCCTGTTCCTGCCTTGTTTATGGTTACAGTCAAGCCAAGCCCGTTCCAGAATCCAGTTCCAGCCAAGCCTGTTTGAGAATCCTGAATCCTGTTTGAGAATCCTATCTACAGCTTCAGCTCCAGTCCGGTTGTTCCAGTTCTGCTTATTCTAGCCCTGCTCATCTACAGATTCAGTTCCCATCCTGCTAGTTCCGGTCCTGCTTGTACCAGCCTGTCTGTGTTCAGCCTCGCTTCCTGTTTGGGTGGTTCACCTGCTGCTGCTAGTCACTGGCAGTGGTCCAAGGGCTCACTACTCCGGACTCCGTGACAGTCCGTGACACCCAGCAGTAATCGGGCAGTGCACAGCACTGCCAATTACAGCTGGGTACACACCGGCGCTACAAAAATATGATGCACGCTGGGGGTGGGAACTACCGCTGGGCTGCTGTGGTAGCCTGGTGGTACTTCCCATTTAGCGAACGGTAAGCCCGCATTCGGCTTACAGCTGCTTTGTAAAATGACCTCTCTGTTAATAAGTACAAATGTAAAGCTATATTTATGGCCTTGACTGATATAGGCTGCCATTGCACCGGTGATTCTTCCATATGAAAAGGATGTTTTAAAATTTTAACATATGAAGATTTTGCTATCTGGAAAGAATTTTGCTTTTTTGAGTGAAAGACTATTGCGTGGGATATTTTTTCTGGGATTTTTTTGGCCTTGACACAGATTGAATCGGGTCTTTTTCTCCAGAGTTTTCTATGTGTATTTAATGGAGGAGCAGTCACGCCATTGATAGAAATGGATCTTAATTGTTCTCATTCTTTTATAAACAAATGTGGGTTCGAAGATTTTGAGGATCCTGCTCCTTCTTTTTCTTTTTTTGTATTTGTGATTTTTTGGAGTAAATGTGGAATGATATTGTGAACATTTATCTTACTCAGCACTCTCTTAATGACAGATGCTTTGTTAAGATTTTGATATTTTTGCTGTAATTTCTGTCATTTTCCCTTTATTTTTATACAGTTTTCAAATAGACCATTTACCCAGATTATTCTGGGAAGGGGTGGTGTTGGAATAATCATGATATTGGGGGAGGGCAGCTGAGGGGCCTAAATGATAACTGGAAGGGGTGCAAGGGCAGGGCCGCCGCGAGAGGGGACAGGGGGGCAAACTTCCCCGGGCCCTGCCTCCAAGGTGGGGTCCGGGCTTGGGACCGGCGCTGGCAAGTTTCTTCTTGCCTACTTCTGGGTCTGTCCTCTCCTGCTCCTGCGTGCCACCCAGGACCCCGGATGATTACATTAACGCGTTAATGTAATCAGATTACTCCTTAATGCAATCATCCGGGTCCTGAATCCCGGCACACAGGAGCACTGGAGCAGGAGAGGACAGAGCGAGGGAGCAGTGCAGCAATGACTCGGAGACAGAAAGGTGCAGGTGCAGGAGCTGCGGCCTGGGGAAGGGGAAGCGCGCAGTGGTCCAGTCTTGCCCCGGGCCTGGCTGTGTTTCTCAGCAGCCCTGTGCAAGGCTAAAGGTTTGCCTAGGGCACTTAATACCCATGCCTCAGCTCTCCTGTAGACTTTACACTTTTACGCACAGCTGAGAAACTGCACCTTCAGGTTGTACAGTAATCAGTTTTTCTGTTCTAATGAATTATATAGCAACGATGTTGGTTGTAAGGTAAAAAGTGCGAAAAGAAGCTTCATGTATTGTGGAGACAATCAATGAAAGGAGCATCATGAAAACCAAGCTCCATGTTCTTGTTCTGGTGGTTTGGTTTGAAATGCTAGGCAATGAATGGGTGAACAAGAGTTGTATGTGACCAAGGATATCATGGTTGTGCCTTTAGAGAAACACCCTTTTAGGATTGGATTTCTTTCTTCTTTGAAGACATTGTTGTGGAAGAAAAGGAGTCAACCTCTTCATGCTTGAGATGTATCTTAACAGTGTGAGATGGTGCGTTTCATTCAGTGTATGTGCAACAAGGCATCTGATCCTAGTTCTACTTGATATGGGGGGGTGGGGGAGGGAAGATATTACCTGTCATTCGGTGATGAAACAGATTACCTGCATTTTTAATTAGCTTCACCACTCTTTCCAGTCACACGCCCTGCTTGCCATGGGTGGCTAGTCACACAAACAATAGGACTCTTATAGGAACTAGCAAAGTATTGTTGTTGAAAGTATCCATTGGGGGCGGGACTCTTGATGGAAAGGAATTACAGGCTAACTCATGGGCAGTTGAAAGTTATTGCTTACAGTGGCAGAAACTGCTTGAACAATGACCCTTTGTTGGGTGAACGTCATCGTTAAGAACCAGAAAATAACCGTGTAGATTAATATGCATTATGGTGTACTGATTCTTAACCAGAACAATGATTTTCTTGTTTGGAGAAATTCATCCCGAATCTTCATTGTCTCCTCCTCCACGATGACCCTTTGTGCTAATGTCCACATATGTGAATGGTAATTAAATTCTCTCTCTCTAAACAGGAGTGAAGCACATTTTATAATCCTGGTCTGTTCAGAAATAATTATGTGTGCATTAGAAGGAGGAAGGATAGAATGGTTTGGGAGGGAGAAAGCACAGGAAGGAAACAATGTGATAATAATACTAATACAGACAAATAGATTTTTGGATTAGTGGACTATAAAAACTGCTCAAATAAATAACAATAAAAGTATACAGCACCTTTTGTTCAAAGAGGATTTCAAAAAATACATACAGTTCTTCATATATGCAAGATCTACTGGTATTATTGCAAGCAAACTGAACACTTAGAGGAGGGACAGGTGAACACTATAGAAAAAGCCTATGAAACTATGGGGGGGTAGTGATTAAGGTATGTAACAGATTATTCCTTACTGCATGCAAAGCAGCAATAATGTGTGTTATATTACCGTAACATACATCAATATTTACAGTGGTACATATAGTACTGCGATGCAAAGCATGCAAATGTATGCAAAACACTTCATTACCACGGGGCCCTGGGGCTTCTTAGCATTTAGGGGCCCTTTTACTATGCGGCGGTAAGCCCAATTTGGGCTCACTGCTCGCCATTCTGAAACTACTACTGGGCTACCGCAGGAGCCCCCCACCCCCCAGTATGTGCCATTTCTGGCGCTACAAAAATATTTTCTATTTTTGTAGTGCCAGTGCTTACCCGGTGGTAATCAGACAGTGCCACGTGCTGCCCGGTTACCGCTGGATTAGCACGGGAGCCCTTACTGCCACCTCAATGGGTGGCGGTAAGTGCTCCCCCCCCCCCCGAAACGGCCACGCTGTAAGTGGTTCACTTACTGCACGGCCATTTCTTTTTGGGGAAAAAAGGACAGCCTTTTACCAGCCGCAGTAAAAATGTGTACTATTTTATGTGTAAACCGCATAGAACTGATATGGTTAATTACGGTATAAAAGTATTTTTCTTTTTAGTGTGGTTTTAGTTCCAGACAGAAGGCAGCTGTCAATTACTGGCAGAAAGGATAAACTGAACTGGTGATGCTCTGAGTCATAACCCTAACCAGATTCTTTACCTTGAGATGGCCGCTCATGAATGCTGCTCCTCCGGGAAAGACGTGCTCGACCTTCACCACGGGCTGCACTTTGGACTCGATTCCTCCCGAGACACTAATCCCTGCAGAAAACAGAGCAAAGTCTGGGCTGAGTGAAAACAAACTACTTTTACTATCTCACTTTCATTTTTCATTCTTTCCACCTCATCGTTTTGCCACTATATTACCAGATATCCATCATGTTGCAAAATTTGAGGGATATTTTTAACAGCAGCAAGACAGAGGGCTTCAACAGATTACACAGGGGCCCTTTTACTAAGCTGAGTAAGCATCTATGCGCGCCCAACGCACGCCAAAATATTGTTATTGTCTGTATAATGATGTTTTTTTGTGTTATTTTTTTGTTCTGTGATTAAGAGTATGGTTACACTCTTTTATATTAGGTATTTTTACCATATTTCAAATGATGGCCATTTTCAATACTCTTGAAAAGTTAAGTACCCAAGCACTTCACATTTTTAATCCTTCTGAAATTAACACAGAGCGAAATGTTTATCTGAACTTAGGTTTTCTAGATAAACCTTTTCATTAGTCAAGTTTTTCTTTTACTTAAATATTTCCTACTTTTGATGTTTTGACATAAACCCACCCAAGGACTGTCTCTGTTTGGAGACAGTGACAGTTGTCAGCTCATACACCTCTTCTCCCCTCTTACTGTGGCAGGTCTGGGATGGTTCATCAGATTTTATCACCCAAGTCACTGGCAGCAGCTGGACCTCTTGGGTAGACCACTGACAGGGAATAGAACCCTCAAAGATCTGAGATAACGGTGGCCTTGATTTCTTGCTTTTAGCATGTGGTGTTTTCCGAGTTGATTTTGGGGTGCCTGGTTTCCCTTTATCATGTGCATCACCCCCATTTTCAGTAGCACGCAAGGAGCCCTCTTCGTCCTGAACAGACTGGGTTGTAGCTTGTTGCAGTTTTGGAGTCTTAGAGCTTTCAGAAAGCTTGAAAGTTTTCAGTGATTCTGTTAGCAACCAGTTAGGTCTGGTGAGACCGGTGGCTGCAGCCTGGAAGGGAGGGCTTTGCAGAGCGTAGGCATCTACTGGCACATCTTCAAGAGGAGTATAGTTCTTGGAATGTGTGCGTTTACTGAGCTTTGAGTCAGACACTTTCAGCCTTTCCATTTCTGCCTTCAGTAGATTCGTCTCATTCAATGAGTCATCTGCTGGCTTTAGATGGAAGCCTCCTTGGGAATCTGTAATGAAACCAGAAACCAGATTAATACATTCATACACCCCTTTGTTAAAATCATATACTTCGCTGTTAACATATTCACCTGCACTTCTATTAACCCCTCTGTTAAAACATTTGTATACCCATCTGTTAATACATTCATATACCCCTCTTAACAAATTTGTATGCCCTTCTGTTAACACATTCGTATATCCCTTGGTGAGCCAACGGACTGTGAAACTTTCTAGGATTTAAATCTGTGACCTTGTGTGCTGCAGACCAGAGACTTGTCGTTGAGCCAGAGGTCACTTAGCTGCAACCCAATTTCAAGGACCCATGAGCTGCAGTGTAGAAGGAAATGTATGCCCCCCCCCCTGGACAAGTCCACTGGACCAGCAAGAGGTGTGTTTAATCAGTGACCAGTGAGCAAGGTAGACACATTCTTGCAAGTACAACTTCTTGGTGGGCCTGTTCTATGTTTATTGCTGTCCAGCTCCTGTTTAATGCTCTGGAACGCTTTACCTAGAAACATTAGAACTGTGAACACCCATCTAAAATTTCAAAGAGACCTCAAGACTCACCTCTACCGGAAGCCTACCCAGCAGACCCTAACTAATTCATGAACAATGCATCACATCTTTCGATCTAAGAAATGAACAATACCCCTTCCACATAATCCTATTACTTCAAACTGTACGAATTTTACCACTCCAGTTATATTTAAGTGTACTTCTACCCTCATTCTACTCTGTATTGCTCACTAGAATCTGTAGTCCCATCCCCAGAGACTTATCAGCCTCATTGGGATTACTTTTCTCTATATGCTACTATATATTCGTCCCAGAGTTGTATTATCTTTTCCGGAACCTTATCAGCTTCCTTGCACCTACTGTTACTCTATTTTCCACTCTGTATATATTCCTGGAGTTGGTACTCTCCTCTCCGGAACCTGTAAGCCACATTGAGCCTACTGCTATGTGGGGAAAATGTGGGATACAAATGTAATAAATAAATAAATATTCCCCTCTGTTAACACATTAACATACCTCCCCCCTCCCGTTAACAAATTTGTATACCCTTCTGTTAACACATTTGTATACCCCTCTCTTATTTTTATTTATTTATTTTTTTTGTTACATTTGTACCCCGCGCTTTCCCACTCATGGCAGGCTCAATGCGGCTTACATGGGCAATGGAGGATTAAGTGACTTGCCCAGAGTCACAAGGAGCTGCCTGTGCCTGAAGTGGGAATTGAACTCAGTTCCTCAGGACCAAAGTCCACCACCCTAACCACTAGGCCACTCCTCCACTGTTGCTACTATTTGTGATTCTACATGGAATGTTGCTATTCCACCAATGTGGCCGCGCAGGCTTCTGCTTCTGTGAGTCTGACGTCCTGCACGTACGTGCAGGACGTCAGACTCACAGAAACAGAAGCCTGCGCAGCCTTCTGCATGGAATGTTGCTAGTGGAATAGCAACATTCCATGTAGAATCTGCAATAGTAGCAACATTCCTTGTAGAATCTCCAATAGCATCTATTTTATTATTGTTACATTTGTACCCTGCGCTTTCCCACTCATGGCAGGATCAATGCGGCTTACATGGGGCAATGGAGGGTTAAGTGACTTGCCCAGAGTCACAAGGAGCTGCCTGTGCCTGAAGTAGGAATCGAACTCAGTTTCTCAGGACCAAAGTCCACCTCCCTAACCACTAGGCCACTCCTCCACTGTTGCTACTATTTGTGATTCTACATGGAATGTTGCTATTCCACCAATGTGGCCGCGCAGGCTTCTGATTCTGTGAGTCTGACGTCCTGCACGTACGTGCAGGACGTCAGACTCACAGAAACAGAAGCCTGCGCAGCCTTCTACATGGAATGTTGCTAGCAACATTCCATGTAGAATCTCCAATAGTAGCAACATTCCATGTAGAATCTCCAATAGTAGCAACAGTCCATTTAGAATCTCCAATGGTATCTATTTTATTTTTGTTACATTTGTACCCTTACATGGGGCAATGGAGGGTTAAGTGACTTGCCCAGAGTCACAAGGAGCTGCCTGTGCCTGAAGTGGGAATTGAACTCAGTTCCTCAGGACCAAAGTCCACTACCCTAACCACTAGGCCACTCCTCCACTCTCATTATTATATTTGTATACCCTTCTGTAAACACATTTGTATATCCCTCTATTTACCTATTGATATATCCCTCTATTAACACTTTCATATGCCTCTCTATTAGCGCATTCGTTTACTCCTCTATTAATACTTCTGTATATCCCTCTATTAATGCATTGATATATCCCTCTATTAGCACATACATTGTAGTCTCCATTAAAATAGTATGTACAAACAGGGAAACTCTCAGTCTATATGAAGTGTCTTATGGCAAATGTTGTTGAGGTGTGTACGCTTTTCTCTTAAACTTACATAAACTTTAGGGCCCCGAGCAGCCATTTCTCCAGCAGGGGCAGATATTCAGAACTATGCCTCTGTTTAGGTATCTGCTATGGCTTTGGTATAGTACTCTTTTGCTGTGGCCCCTAAATAAGCAAGATGACGTCCTTTAGGACATGATACCTGGGGCACCTGCCCTGTTCATAAATGGATCCACAGAAGCTTAGCTGAAATTGGGTGGCGGGGGGAAGAGGGGTTGGTGGTTGAGAGGCTAGGATAGGGGGGGGGGGGCAGACTTATACGGGGTCTGTGCCAGAGGCGGGACTGGTGGTTGAGAGGCGGGAAATACTGCTGGACAGACTTATACGGTCTGTGCCCTGAAAAAGACAGGTACAAATCAAGGTAAGGTATACACATATGAGTTTATCGTGGGCAGACTAGATGGACCGTGCAGGTCTTTTTCTGCCATCATCTACTATATGTTACTATGTTCATCTTCTTCCCCTCAGTCCCAGCAGTGCTTCAAGTTTACCAGAGGAATTCTCATGTTCCTGACCTTGAAAGCTTTTATTAAATCAGGCAAGACCCTCAAAAATTTTGCATATTTCAAAATCTCTCTGCAACTAGATCACAACATGGACCCAGAATGGAGGGAATGGGCTGGCAACATTTGTGAACTGGACCTACCCTTCTGTGCCCAGATCACTTTGGCCTTCGCCATTCCCATCGGTTAATAAAAGAAATGCTACTATTAATTTTCGGGATGGAAAAGTTGTAGCAATCCTGTTCTGGTAATTACAGTGAAAAGTCTACATATCATCCCTTTCCTTCCTGCTTCACGTTTCGTCTCACAGTTCTAATTGCAGTCGTGGGCTTTGCTCCCTGACAGTTTACAATCACTATGAACAGTTTGGCAGACAGAGGTGGGTTAGTCGATGAACCTAGTATTTCAGTCAGCGTAAAATGAATGGTGTGCATTTGGTTTCACATAGATTGACTAACCTCACTGCTATTAATGAACAAACACTACCACTTTAATCCTAATGTCCAAAATGTTTTCTCTATAATTGATGACTCAACATATGTTGCAATCCAATCTATTACTCAGGAACTTATATGCAATACCATAATGTATTATTCTTTACCATGTATGTACACACCTTAATGCAATACCATTTTAATATATTTATAAATGATTTAGAGATGGGAGTAACTAGCAAGGTAATTAAATTTGCTGATGACACAAAATTATTCAAAGTCGTTAACTCGCGACAGGATTGTGAAAAATTACAGAAGGACCTTACGAGACTGGGAGACTGGGCGGCTAGATGGCAGATGACGTTTAATGTGAGCAAGTGCAAGGTGATGCATGTGGGAAAAAAGAACCCGAATTATAGCTACATCATGCAAGGTTCCATGTTAGGAGTTACGGACCAAGAAAGGGATCTGGGTGTCGTCGTCGATAACACACTGAAACCTTCTGCTCAGTGTGCTGCTGCGGCTAGGAAAGCGAATAGAATGTTGGGTATTATTAGGAAAGGTATGGAAAACAGGTGTGAGGATGTTATAATGCTGTTGTATCGCTCCATGGTGCGACCGCACCTTGAGTATTGTGTTCAATTCTGGTTGCCGCATCTAAAAAAAAAAGATATAGTAGAATTGGAAAAGGTGCAGCGAAGGGCGACTAAAATGATAGCGGGGATGGGACGACTTCCCTATGAAGAAAGACTAAGGAGGCTTGGGCTTTTCAGCTTGGAGAAGAGACGGCTGAGGGGAGACATGATAGAGGTATATAAAATAATGAGTGGAGTGGAACAGGTGGATGTGAAGCGTCTGTTCACGCTTTCCAAAAATACTAGGACTAGGGGGCATGTGATGAAACTACAGTGTAGTAAATTTAAAACAAATCAGAGAAAATATTTCTTCAACCAATGCGTAATTAAACCCTGGAATTCGTTTCCGGAGAACGTGGTGAAGGCGGTTAGCTTGGCAGAGTTTAAAAAGGGGTTAGACGGTTTCCTAAAGGACAAGTCCATAAACCGCTACTAAATGGACTTGGGAAAAATCCACAATTCCAGGAATTACATGTATAGAATGTTTGTACGTTTGGGAAGCTTGCCAGGTGCCCTTGGCCTGGATTGGCTGCTGTCATGGACAGGATGCTGGGCTCGATGGACCCTTAGTCTTTTCCCAGTGTGGCGTTACTTATGTACTTATTTGTAATTCTGTTAACCGGAAATGGCAATCGCCATTACAGCAAATGTAAGCCACATTGAGCCTGCAAATTGGTGGGAAAATGTGGGATACAAATGCTATAAATAAATAAATAAATAGATCATAAGTTACCAAGGACTTTTCCCACAGGTGCAAAATTAAATCCACAAAATTAAATGCAATACACAATGACATATTATAATGTCCTTAATGACAAATGGGGACAATGATGTGTCACTATAGTTAAGAACATGAAAGGTGACTGGAGCTGGAAAACAGAGGGGTCAGTGTCGGGCTCTCTGGGTGTGTGTGTTACTAATAAAGATTTGTTCTACCCTGCTTCTGATCTGCTTGTTTCCGTTGCCATCTTGGAGTTTGTGGATCGATTGCCCTGTTGCTTTCTCGGACTAGATGAGATAGTGCAGAAACTGAACTGGGTGCATGGTTTCTGAATTTCTTTCCTGCATGCTTGGCCTGCTGCAGTGACCTCTGCACCTCAATGCTCACCTGAGCAGTTCACCCAGTCTTTCATATCATCACATCCTGAACTTTTCCAAGGATACAGAAAAGTAACAGGAAAAATGTGTTTGAAAGTAAAGTAAACGTGAACCCTGAAATGTACTGACCAGGAACAGGGGTGATGAGGTGTCTTTTTGGAGGCGTGTCATGCCGTGTTGGTCTGAGGGCTGCGGATGTCACTGGAAGGAAACAGAAGGATATGATTTCACACCAACAGAACTTTTAAATATTTACAGTCAAATGAGTACTTGTATTGAAACACCCTTCTGCCCTCTTCCCTTCTTCCTCTCTCCTTCTCAGTGTACCCTGTCCCCTCCAGTGGCATAGCCAGATGGCTGATTTAGGATGGCCCAAGCCCAAAAAGGGTGGACCCAAAAATCTCTCTCTTCCACCGCCCTCCGTGCCCCTCTTGTGCTTCCAAGCCAAACCAAAAGAAATACCTGAGCTGTCAGGGATTTGCAAGCCCCGCCAGCCAAAGACTTCCTCCTGGCAGAAGGAACACTCACACCCTATGCAGCTAATGGCAGTGTCCCTGAGCTGCTGACATGATTAGCCTCTGCGCATGTGCGCAAACTGAGCATATGCAAGGGGTGGGGTACACACTGCTGCCGGCTGAATAGGGTGTAAGTGTTCTTTCTAATAGGAGGAGGTCTTTGGTTGGCGGGGCTTGCGGATCCCCACCAGCCACACTAACAGAACACTGATTTTGGGTGGGCCTGAGCCTAAAGTGGGTGAGCCTTGGCCCACCTATGGCAACTTCCACAGATAAAAAAAAATTCTTCTACAGAATCTCAGAAAAAATAATACCAACAATAGACTGTAGATACTTAGCATTTATAAGTTGAAGGAGGATATTAAAAATCAAAACAGGAGGAAAAGGTCTCAAACTGCCTGGGTGCCAGGATGAACTTTACCATCAATATCTTCAAGTGGACACCGGACTATAGCTCATCACTGACCAAAAACCTCCTGCTAACTTTTCTCATGTTTCTTTTCTTATTTTTTATTCATTTGCTTATAATAATTCAAAAAAATCTTCCAAACAAAATGGATGAAATAACTTGCTTTTAAGCCTCTGCGCTTCTAAGGCGGATCAGTCGAACAGCTGGTCTTGAGACCCAACTCCACCTATGGCAATGCCACTGCTTTTCTCCTCCTTTCTCTCTCCCTATCACTATTCAGCTGATATTTGTGGTAAAACAGGGATTTTATATTCGGGCTTAATTCAGCTCATGGCTGTCAGCAGTTTAAAAAACCACAGACTGCCATGGCCTGAATATCAGTCCCTGTATATTTAACTATGCCACATTGAGCCTGACACTGTTGGGAAACTGTAGGGTACAAATGAGATAATAAATAAATAAATTTATTTGAGAATACTTAATCTTCCAGTCCTGCAGTAGGTCTTAGCAGTTCACAACAGTACAGGGCTTTTATTGAGGGGGTACTGAGTACCGGCACCTTTTCCATTGTCTGCTAAAATGAAAGAGCTCAGGCTCTACATACCAATTCTGCCTTGTCATAGATTCTGTGACTGGTTGCAGGGGGCCTGGCTATTGTGGGGTGGGTCCCTCAGTGATCACCCCACCCCTGAAGGGTAGCATGTCATTTGAGTACCAGCACCTTTTTTGCTAGAAAACAGGCGCTGCAACAGTAACATACATAAAAACAGAGGAAGCACACAGATAAGGGTTGGAGAAGCCCTGGAGTCCTTGCAGGTTGCGATCTATCACACAAGTTATTCAAAGATACAGCAGCAGAACTTTGCCAGTCACATTCGTCTTGTTTTCAACAGTGACAATTAAACTACCAAGATTTATACAGCCCCAAACACAGCTTCTAGATCTCTGATGTAGTACAGAATATGAGCCTTTGCTTTGGAGTAAGAAAACCAGAATAAACTGGACTTGGATGAAACAAGAGTTCTATAGTTCTCTGCTATTTCTTTTGACCCTAGGTGAACATTCTTTACATAGGGAAATGGAAATGGGACTTGATATACTGCCTTTCTGAGGTTTCTGCAACTACATTCAAAGTGGTTTACATATATTCAGGTACTTATTTTGTACCAGGGGTAATGGAGGGTTAAGTGACTTGCCAGAGAGTCACAAGGAGCTGCAGTGGGAATCAAACTCAGTTCCCCAGGATCAAAGTCCACTGCACTAACCACTAGGCTACTCCTCCACTAGCAACATTCCATGTAGAAGCCTACCCTTGCAGATCAGCAATGCAGCCGCGCAGGCTTCTGTTTCTGTGAGTACGTGCAGGACGTCAGACGCACAGAAACAGAAGCCTGTGCAGCCGCGTTGCTGATCTGCAAGGGCAGGCTTCTACATGAATGTTGCTAGTGGAATAGCAACATTCCATGTAGAATCTCAAATAGTAGCAACAGAATCTCAATAGTAGCAACATTCCATCTAGAATCTCAACTAGGGAAAGGGAAATGGGACTTGATATACCGCCTTTCTGAGGTTTTTGCAACTACATTCAAAGTGGTTTACATATATTCAGGTACTTATTTTGTACCAGGGGCAATGGAGGGTTAAGTGACTTGCCCAGAGTCACAAGGAGCTGCAGTGAGAATTGAACTCAGTTCCCCAGGATCAAAGTCCACTGCACTAACCACTAGGCTACTCCTCCACTAGCAACATTCCATGTAGAAGCCTGCCCTTGCAGATCAGCAATGCGGCCGCACAGGCTTCTGTTTCTGTGAGTCTGACGTCCTGCACACAGAAGCCTGCACAGCCGCGTTGCTGATCTGCAAGGACAGGCTTCTACATGGAATGTTGCTAGTGGAATAGCAACATTCCATGTAGAATCTCAAATACTAGCAACATTCCATGTAGAATCTCAAGTAGGGAAAGGGAAATGAGACTTGATATACTGCCTTTCTGAGGTTTTTTTTGCAACTACATTCAAAGCGGTTTACATATATTCAGGTACTTATTTTGTACCAGGGGCAATGGAGGGTTAAGTGACTTGCCCACAGTCACAAGGAGCTGCAGTGGGAATCAAACTCAGTCCCCCAGGATCAAAGTCCACTGCACTAACCACTAGGCTACTCCTCCATTCTGTAGTCCTCCTCCATAGTCATGCAACACTATTTATTTTCCATTCTATATTTGCGAGTGAAGCCAGTGAAGACGTAGGCTTGCAGAAATGTGTGCCTAGATTAGACACGAACCATAAGGGCAACGAAATGTGAGTGGGGAACCCACAGCCTGCTCCCTGTGTTCATGCAGTTGATTCTATTCAGCTTAGGAATGTACAAAGAGCAAGAACTGGTTTTCCCTCCTGGTTTTGGGCATTTATTCAGTTTGTTTCAAACATTTGTTCAATATAAATTTTGACACATAAATTAGAACTTTTTTAGCATGAACAAACCAACTTAACATACAATTCCCAGGTTAACATATTTTAACTTGATTGCACGTACTCTCTTGATTGCACGTACTCTAAGGAGGCACTTCTATACAAGTTAGACATCAATGGCGCACCCCAAGACAACATCTGGCTACCCACAAGCTGGGATCACGCTTGGCATTATTCTATAAAGGCAAAACAGGCATGTGCATATACAGCATGGCATGTATATGTACGTCTTCCCTCCCCCCATAAAAGAATGTGTTTGGGGTGGAGAAAGGGTATACACTAGGTGGGACCACAAACCACAGGTGCATGACGTATTCCGTAAATGTCTGCACACATTCAGATTTGATGAGATACTAGTATACCTGTGCAACCCACTTGGAGGAAGAACTAGAGCCCACAATGTGAAGGGGACAAGCCCTGCTGGTGCACCTGAAGACCAGCACAGTTCTAGCCTTATTTGACACTCTTTGGGGCCACAGCAGGCAGCTGCCTTACACTGCATTGCTCGGTTCCCAAGTCATTCTCCAGAGAGACACAATATATTCGCTTCCCTGAGCAAAAGCCAGATCAACATTAAACCATGACAGACTTCTATCAACTGACACACTTCCTCTCTGTGCTCTAGGCAATAGATTGCACCCACATACCTGCAGGGAAAGAGGAAGTCTATAGGAATTGGAAGTCTTACCATTCGCTAAACATGCAGGTGGTCTGCAATGCCTCAAATATAACTGTTGTGTATACTACCCAGAATCCAGTCATGATGCTTACATCCTGCCTCAACCTGGAATATGAGGTTTTTGAGAGTGGCCAGATCATCAAGGGATGGCTTACTACTAGGTGGGCTAACCACATCAGTCCACACCCTTACAGTCACTAACAAGCTATCTCTCTCCCCACAGGTGACTCTCACCATATGCCACAACCTGGCCTGGGGACCACCAATTCTGTAAGGTGCAAATCCACATAAAAGCAGGTAATAATTAACAAGCATTCCCCTTTGTTCCCATCCCTGCAGGTGATAGAGGCTATCCCCCTCAGACCTGGTTGCAGCTCCCCGTTGGCAACTCCAGGAGGGCATCTGAAGAGAGGCACAATAAGACATGAAAATCAAAGAACATTTGACATCTTGAAATCATGAGTCAGGTGCCTGGACCAGTCAGGGGAACTCTACACCCCAGCTAAAGTCTGTGACACTTTCATGGACTGCTGCATGCTCTACAATGGTAGCCCTCAATCACAGAGTCCTAGACCTAGAGGTGCCAGTGCTGCTAAGCACCAACAGCGATGAGGAGGGAGAGCCTGTACAACACCAAACCTGACACCACCCATTCGAGTACTGTCTTCCTTGCTCTGCCCCTGTGTTAGCACTTACCTCTATGGGTTATGATGCTTCCTTGCTCTAGCAGTTTCTGTGCCTCTCCCAGGCCCTCTTCAATCTCAGATGGTCTCTTTTCCATGGCAGGAACAGCCTAGCCAGGAGGAGGGAGTGAGCTGCTCCAAAATTCAGAAGCCTAGTCATGGCAGCCATTTTGTGAGTGTTTCCATGCCTGTGATGTCAATGTATCTGTTGCATACGTATACATGCGCGCGTGTCATTGTGTGCACCGGTCCTGCGTGCTCCACGGCAGATGAACGTATACATTTGGTACATGTGCCTGTTCTGGAAAGGGTGCCTTTTATAGAATACATATGTACATTTTGGTGCAGCCATTTTTACGGATGCCCATAAATGTGAATGTCCTTTATAGAATTGTTTTTCACGTGTTTTCACCGGCCTCCCACTTAGCCATCTCTCTCCTCTTCAATCAGTCCAAAACTCTGCTGCGCGACTCATTTTCCACCAAAGTCGCTATGCCCACATTAGCCCTCTCCTCAAGTCACTTCACTGGCTCCCTATCTGTTTCCGCATTCATTTCAAACTTCTCTTACTGACCTATAAGTGCATTCACTCTGCCGCTCCCCAGTACCTCTCCACTCTTGTCTCTCCCTACGCCCCCCCCCCCCCCGGGGACTCTGTTCTGTTGATAAATCTCTCATATCCATCCCCTTCTCCTCTACTGCTAATTCCAGACTCCACTTCTTTTATCTTGCTGCACCACACGCCTGGAATAGACTTTCCGAGCCTGTACGTCTAGCCCCCTCTTTGGCCGTTTTCAAGTCCAAACTTAAAGCCCACCTCTTTACCACTGTTTTTGACTCCTAATCACTACTTACTTGGCCTGTCCTTTTATCCTCACCTCTTTATTCCCTTACCCTTAATTGTTCTGTCTGTCTTCCTGTCTTATCTAGATTGTAAGCTCTTTGAGCAGGGACTGTCTTTGTGTTTGGTGTACAGCGCTGTGTATGCCTTGTAGCGCTATAGAAATGATAAGTAGTAGTAGTAGTGTTTTAAGACACGCTAGTGAACTGAATGTGCATTAACAATGCCCATATCTACTGCAGCTAAGATTGCTTTAAAGACCCACCATCAAGACGGTTGTGCATTGTGTCGAACAGAGAGCAAATAATCTACAGCAATCTGAAGCTAATGAATGGAGACAGACTGGGAATACACTGACCCACATCCATAGTTTGCTGATTTTCATAGAATAAAACTGGATCCCAGACTACCTGAATACGATAAAAGGGCCTCTTAATGTTTATTTAATTTGGTATACCCTGTATCATCAAAATTATCTAGGCAGTTACAATATATTTAACATACGGAGAAAAGGAGAAAATTTACACGTAAAAGGGCGATTGGTGGGGCACTATTTTTAAAAGCAGTAAGAGTGCTGGGCAGGCTTCTACGGTCTGTGCCCAGAGAAAGGCAAGGACAAATCAAACTCGGGTATACATATAAAGTATCACATACCATGTAAAATGAGTTTATCTTTTTGGGCAGACTGGATGGACCGTACAGGTCTTTATCTGCCGTCCATTTACTATTACTATTATTTGTATTGAATGAGATGGATGCATGTTGCCTCTCGGTTTGCCTCTCTCTTTTGATCTCTCGTTTGCTTTTTTTTCAATTAATCTCTGCAAAGTTAACCAGTCCTGACCGGTCAAAGGCCAGTGCCTCCGCATTTTTCCTATGCATTGCAAAAAGCCTGGTAAGAAGATGATACCCTTCAGAGATTCCAATCAGCCTTTGGCTGACAGTCAGTTACCTAAAAGAGGAATTTTCAATTATCTTGCACAGATAATTTGGCCCGCCCATCCTTGCCTTTCCTCCCTTGTTCTCTCAGGCTTGTCTGGGTCCTCTGGAGATCCAGCTGCTATTTGCTCAGCGCACACATAGTCCAATAAAAAGCAGATAAGGTTTTTACTGAACTGATCCAGACACAGACAGTATGACCTGTATTATCCCAAGCTTGTAATGCTGGTGACTATTTTCTCATGTGTATATGTCTTTTGTGAAGTAAAATTCCTAAAAATGGCTTTAAGTGTAGTTTTTTTTTATTGTCACTACTATTTATCACTTCTACAGTTCTACTGAGTGTCTGCAGTACTGTACAGACGCACATAAGGGACAGTCCCTGATTCATGAAGCTTACAACCTGCTCCAAACAAATATATAAGGCAATCAGGAGAGTCTACAAGAATGCATTTATTATAGAAAAATGGCTAAGATGTAAAAGCAACCTACAAAAGGTGAGTTTTAATCAGAATTGAATATAATGATACAGGGAGCATGATTCACTACCTCAGGCAAAAAGTGCGGCACAGCTGAAAGAGGAGAGAGGGGAGTTAGCCAAGGAGGAGAAGGGCACTAAATAAGAATGACTGCCAGATGAGTCAAATTCATGAGGAAGAGTGCAGAGCATGAGAAGGAAGAGATAATGAGGAATGTAAGAACAAAAGCATTGCCATTCTGGGACAGACTGAAGGTCCATCAAGTCCAGTATCCTGTTTCTAACAGTGGCCAATCCAGGTCACAAGTACCTGGCAAAATTCCATAAGAGTAAAACATATTTTATGCTGCTTATTTTAGAAATAAGCAGTGGATTTTGCCAAGTCCGTCTTAATAATATCTTATGGGCTTTTTTTTTTAGGAAATTATTCAAACCTTTTTAAAACCCTGCTAAGCTAATTGCTTTTATCACATTCTTTGACAACAAATTCCACAGCTTAATTATATACTGAGTGAAGAAATATTTTCTCCAGTTTGTTTTAAATTTACTACTTAGTAGCTTCATTATATGCCCCTTAGTCCTTGTATCTTTGGAAACAGGAAACAAACAATTCATGTCTGCCCGTTCCACTCCACTCATTACTTTATAGACCTGTATTACATCTCCCCCTCAGCCATCTCTTCTTCAAGCTGAAGAGCCCTAGTCTCTTTAGCCTTTCCTCATAGGGAAGCTGTCCCATCCCTTTTATCATTTTTGTCATCCTTCTCTGTACCTTGCCTAATTCCAATGTATCTTTTTTGAGATGTGGTGATCAAAATGTCACACAATATTCGAGGTGTTATTGCATCATAGAGTGTTACAAAGGTATTATAATATTCTCATTTTAGTTTTCCATTCCTTCCCTAATCATTCCTAACATTCTATTTGCTTTCTTAGCTGCCGCTGCACATTGAACAGAGGGTTTCAACATATCATCAGCAATGACACCTAGATCCCTTTCCTGGTCGGTGACTCCTAATATGGAACCTAGATCCCTTTCCTGGTCGTTGACTCCTAATGTGGAACCTAGATCCTTTTCCTGGTCGGTGACTCCTAATGTGGAACCTAGATCCCTTTCCTGGTCGGTGACTCCTAATGTGGAACCTAGATCCCTTTCCTGGTCGGTGACTCCTAATGTGGAACTTAGATCCCTTTCCTGGTCGGTGACTCCTAATGTGGAACCTAGATCCCTTTCCTGGTCGGTGACTCCTAATGTGGAACCTAGATCCCTTTCCTGGTCGGTGACTCCTAATGTGGAACCTAGATCCCTTTCCTGGTCGGTGACTCCTAATGTGGAACCTAGATCCTTTTCCTGGTCGGTGACTCCTAATGTGGAACTTAGATCCGTTTCCTGGTCGGTGACTCCTAATGTGGAACCTAGATCCTTTTCCTGGTCGGTGACTCCTAATGTGGAACCTAGATCCCTTTCCTGGTCGGTGACTCCTAATGTGGAACCTTGCATCATGTAGCTATAGTTCATCTTTCCTACATGCATCATTTTGTACATTCGCATTAAGGCGTCCAAGTTTGGGCACCGAAAAAAATGCATGCTGAGCGCTCTTCTATAAATGGTGCTTTGAGTTGGGAGCAGTTTATAGAATAGTACGTAGCACTGGGATTCACGCCAAACTTTTAGATGTGAGGATTTACACCAAGTGAACCCTGGTGCAGGTCCCACGAAATCTACAACACTACGCACATTTTTAGTGAATCCCCTCAACCTGCTCGTGCCCTTTCCTTAGCCACGTCCCCTTTTCAGTTGCACATTAAGAGACACTATTTTCATCCAGTGCTTGCCAAATCGGCATTACCACCCAGCTACCACATGCCCCAGATGGTAATTCTGAATTTGGTGCGTGCCGAAAACATAAGGTAGAAAATATTTTCTCTTTTCTACCGCGTGGCGCTTACCCAGCAAGGGACGCGTGCTGCATGCCTACTGCCCAGGTAGCATGTGAGACCTTACCACTAAGTCAATGGGTGGTGGTAAGGTCTCAGGGCGAAAATGCACAAGCGCTGGTTTTTATTTTGCCACACGCCCATTTTCCGGTCCCTTAAAAAAGGCCCTTTTTCCAGGATGTGGCAAAAACTGGCCCAGCGTGCATCCAATAGATGAACTCGCACTGCCGCAGGGCACTTTTTGCTGTGGCTTAGTAAAAGGGTCCCTAAAGGATTTATATGCACATTTTTATTGAATAGCACTTAGCAAGATATGTGTGTAAATCAGTGGCGTTCCTGGGGAGGCTGGCACCCGGCGCGGATCGCCGATGCGCCCCACCCCCCTGGGTGCAGCACCCCCCCCGATGCAACGCAGACCCCCCCCCAGCGAAAGGACACCCCCCCCCCCCGCCGGGTGCACACCGCTGGGGGGGTGCCGCGCACGCCTGTCCTCCGTTGTTCCATGCTTCTCTGCCCCGGAACAGGAAGTAACCTGCTCCGGGGCAGAGAAGAAGCATGGAACAACGGAGGACAGGCGCGCGCGGGCCCCCCCCCCCCCCCAGTGGCGTGCACCCGGGGCGGACCGCACCCACCGCCCCCCACTAGGAATGCCACTGGTGTAAATCCAAATTGTTGCCAATTAGCACCAATAATTGATTGTTAGTACTTAATTATTGGTGCTAATAGGCTCAATACTCGGTAAATTGTGCATATAAATTGGACACTCACCCAAATTCGCCTTCAATTTTAAGCACCATTTGTAGAATTCCCCACCACATCTCATCTAAAATTTGGATGCCCAGTCTCCCAGTCTCATAAGGTCCTCATAAAGTTTTCACAATCTTTTTGTGATTTAACAATTTTGAATATTTATTTATTTATTAGGATTTATTTACCGCCTTTTTGAAGGAATTCACTCAAGGCGGTGTACAGTAAGAATAGATCAAACATGTGTCATCAGCAAATTTAACCACCTCACTAGTTATTTCCATCTACTACTTACTACTTATCATTTCTATAGCGCTACAAGGTATACGCAGCGCTGTACACCATACACAAAAAAGACAGTCCCTGCTCAAAGAGCTTACAATCTAGATAAGACAGGTAAACAGACAGAACAATTAAGGGTAAGGGAATAAAATAACATATAAAGGAAATAGGGTGGGATTTGTACCTGGGTCCCGTTGTTTAGAGCCCACTGCACTGGTCTTAGACTCTCTGCCCGGAGGCGCCGAGGCATAGTCCCTAGTACTCTTGGATCTTCAGAGAGCAGAATCCACCACCATGGAATCGTAAGGAAGTCGGGCCTTCACCATCACAGGCTCACCGTGGACTCTGTACTGGGATTCGGACTTCTTGTTGACCACTGAATTAGATAGAGGGCAAGACCAATTTCGCAACATCACTTCCCGGAGTGTATTGTGCAAGGGGGCCGTTGCAACCTCTTTCGGTGGAGAAGGATAATCCAGGACCTCGAACATCTCAGCCCTGGGCTCATCCACAGCCTCCATAGGAAAGGGAATGTCCCTAGACATTTCCCGGACAGAAGATGAAAAGGAGAGACACTCAGGTGGAGATTGTCTAACCTCAATAGGCGGAGTGGGATCAGATGGAAGCCCCTGAGAATCTTCCTCCGAAAAAAATCTGGGGTCTTCCTCCTTACTCCATGAGTGCTCCTGTTCGGTATCAGACAATAGCTCTCGAAGAACAGCCCAAACCCGAGCCTGCCTCGACCTCGAGGATCGATGTCCTCATGAAGGGCATCGATAAGTGGACCCTTGCCTGGACTCCGGCGAAGCTTCCTCCACCGATGTTGAGGGAGAGTCCACCCGGGTGGGAACCGGCTCAGGCACTGCAAGCGGTACTGAGGGCGGGGACCTCCGTGCAGGAGATAGGCCAGATGCCGTCTCAGCACCTGCGGTACCGAGGCAGAAGGACGCATCATCCCTTCCAGAAGGCCTGGAAGCATGGCCCGGAGACACTCATCGAGGGCTGCCATCGGAACAAGCTGTGGGGCTGGTACGGGAGTCGGTGGTAGAATCAGATGAGGTTCGAGAGCCGGTACCTGGCTGCCAGATGACCGCCGCGTTGGCACCTCCTGAATGGAGGCTGAGCGATCCTCCCGGTGCCGATGCTTCTCGGGTGACGAGAATCATTTATAAATATGCTAAAAAGTAGAGGTCCCAGCACAGACCCCTGGGGAACCCACTATCTACCCTTCTCTATTGAGAATACTGACCATTTAACACTACTCTTTCTTTTCTATCTTTTAACCAGTTCTTAAACCACAATAAGTCAGATCCTATGACTTTCTAATTTTCTCAGGAGCTTCTTAAGAGATTAGGGCTCTTCAGCTTGGAGAAGAGACAGATAAAGGGGATATGATAGTTAAGTTTAATTAGGGGCCCTTTTACTAAGCCTTTAACACACGAGGCATGGTATTTCTAATTAGAAAATGAATGGTATAAACCTCCCCCCCAAAATATAAATGGTTGCATGTGTGTTTGCATGTCGATTGGCACTTTAGATAGCGACTCTGGCTGTGAAGAACTAAGGCTGGTGCTGCGCAGGCTTGTACGGTCTGAGACCTGTATGTGGCAGTCCAGTTTAGGACGGGCTGGAGAGGGCTTCAACAGACACTCCAGTAATTTGGAACATGAGGACAGTGCCAGGCATTGACAAGACGGATTTGAATAGGCTGGACTGGGCTTCAACTTCGGCAGTTGGAAACTTAGGACTAGGCTGGGTGGACTTTAACGGTCTATATCCCAGAAATGCCAAAGAGAGACAATGATCAAGCATTTTATATCACATTCATTGCTGGTTTAATCATGGCTTGACGAGTGTGACTGTTGGGCAGACTGGCTGGACCATTCAGGTCTTTATCTGCCGTCATTTACTATGTTACTATGTAAGTGGTTAATGCACATAGGATGTGTTTGGTGCTCCTGCATTTATTTATTTATTTTATTTAGATTTTACTGACACCTTTTTCAGTAGTAGCTCAAGGTGAGTTACATTCAGGTACTCTGGATATTTCTCTGTCCCAGGAGGGCTCACAATCTAAGTTTGGTACCTGAGGCAATGGAGGGTTAAGTGACTTGCCCAAGATCACAAGGAGCAGCAGTGGGATTTGAACCAGCCACCACTGGATTGCAAGACTGGTGCTCTAACCACTAGGCCACTCCTCCACTCATTAACATTATACAGTCAAAAGAAATACCTCCTGGAGTGGCAACTGCAGGAGGGCCAGAACTAAAGATGCCAAGAAACACCAGTATGGCAACCATGATAAAATGTATTAGCACATCGACCTAACGTGGCCACTTTTTAGCATCCACTGCATTGCAGCAGAGCAGTGTATTTTTCTCCAGTGAGATTTATTACCCCTGATGCAGGCAGATACCTAATCGTGGCCACGTTGGGTTGATGTGCTAATACATTTTATCCTCGATGCCTTACTGGTGTTTGTTGGCGTCTTTTTTGCTGGTCCTCCTGGAGTTGCCACTCCAGGTGGTATTTCCTTTGACTGTTTCTTTCACCACCTCTTTGACATCTCTTCTTGATATTTTACAGGTCACAGGCGCTAGCCAATGTGCATATTAGCACATGACATGCAAATAAAATAAAAATGCTCTAAAATATGGATGTGCTAAATTTGCAGGCAGTGCACAGGAAAATTCCATGTTAAGCTGCATTACCTGCAAATCTTAATGCATTTTAGTAAAAGGTCCTCTTAATTTCTTATATCCTGCCTGCAAGCCCAAAAGCTAAAACAGTCAGGTACAGTATTTTTCAGTCCCTGGAGGGCTCACAGCCTTTACTAAGGCACCTAGGCAACTACGCATGTCCAATGAGTACCAATTTGGAACCACCGCCTGGCTACTGCATGCCCCGGGCGGTAATTCCATTTTTTTTATGTATGTCCGATACATGCGGCAGAAAATATATTTTATTTTCTACTGGGTGGTAATCGGCAGTGTACCTGGGCTGATGATTACCGCCTGGTTAACGAGCGAGACCTTACCGCTAAGTCAGTGGGTAGTGGTAAGGTCTCAGGCCCAAAATGGACGTGCGCCAATTTTTAATTAGCCGCACATCCATTTTCAGCCAAAAAGGCCTTTTATGCAGGCGTGCTGAAAGGCTGAAAATGGACCTGTGCATATCCAGTACACACGCCTACAACAGTGCAGGCCATTTTTCGGTGCACCTTTGTACCTGAGGGAACTGAGAGTTAAGTGACATGCCCAAGAGCCAAGGAGCTGCAGTGGGACTTGAACTGGGCTCCGCTGATTTGACAACCTGCTTTTCTAATCATTAGGCTACGCCAGTGGCGTACCAAGGGGGGGGGGGCGGTGGGGGCGGTGCGCCCCGGGTGCACGCCGCTGGGGGGGTGCCGCGGCGCGCGCCTGCTCCGAGTTTGCTAAACCGTCGCTCGTTCGCTGCAGCTCCCTCTGCCCCGGAACAGGTTACTTCCTGTTCTGGGGCAGAGGGAGCTGCAGTGAAGCGAAGTTTAGCGAACTCGGAGCAGGCGCACGCTGCGGCACCCCCCCCCAAAGGCGTGCACCCGGGAGGGTGTCATTTCGCCGGAGGGGGGAAGGTGTCATTTAGCAGGGGGGGCGCTGCACCCGGGGGGAGGGCGCATCGGCGCTCCGCCCCGGGTGCCATCCAAGCCAGGAACACCACTGGGCTACGCCTTCTTTCCTTATGATATACTATGAAAGAGGTCTACAAAATCCCGAGTGGAGCGGAATAAGCAAATGTGAATCAATTGTTTGCTCTTTCAAAAAGCAGAAACATTAGAGAGGCATGTCATGAAGTTAAATAGTAAAATGTTTAAAACAAAGAGGAGAAAATATTTTTTTTTCACTCAGCACATAGATAATCTCTGGAGGATGTGGTGAAAAGAAGTTAATATGGCTGGGCTTTAAAAAGGTTTAGATAAGTTCCTGGAAGTTAGGGCCATGAACTGTTAAGGTAGACCTGGGGAAAGCCACTGCTAGTCTTATTACTTGTTGGCATCCGGCAGGTACTTGTGACCTGAACTGGCCATTGCTGGAAACAGGATGCTGGGCTAGATGGACTTTTGGTCTCACCCAGTATCGCTATTTTTATGTTCTTCTTACACATTTCTCAGTGAATAAGAGAAGTGGATGGGGAGCCAATATAATTCTCTTGAGATTTATGTGCAGCTGAATTTTCAATGGATTGTAGTGGACAAAGGTAATGAATTTTTTAATCACACACTGGCATTCCTAATTTACATTACCTTACACATATTTTCATATTACCTGCTCTGCTTTTGAGGACTTCGTAAGCTTCAAGCTCCACAGGCGTCACTATACTATCAAACCTTCCCAGGTCAGCAGCAGCAATGACATATCTAAAATGAGAAATCAGAAATGCGAGCTTCATTTCATGTCATACAGCCATTTATTTATTTAGATTTCGCTCACACCCGTTCACAAGTAGCTCAAGACAAGCTTCATTCAGGTATAGAAGGGATTTCCCTGTCCCTTTGGGACAATTACTACTATTACTAATGTTAAATACAAGACCCTTTATGCTTCGTCCTTCCCCTACATCAGTCCAAAATCCTGGAATGTTCTGCCAAAACCACTTAAAGACCACCAACTGTTCAAGAAGTCCTTAAAAACATTCTTATTCGACAAGGCTTATTCCACTGGCAACTCCAATGTTTAACCTCTCTCGCTTGTTGGCTCTTCACCCCTGACATTTACCCCGTGCCATCTCATGTACCTTCCCCTCCTGTCACATTCCGATTCTGTGCCATCAATGTATTGTATCCTCTTGATTTAATGTAAGCCACATTGTGCCTGCTCATGTGGGAAATGTGGGGTAAAAATGCACCAAATAAATAAAATAAAAATAAATTACTTATCATTTCTACAGCGCTACTAGAAATATGCAGCACATGAAGAGACAGTCCCTGCTTGACTGAGGTTCCAATCTAATGAGACAAACAGGACAAATGTATTTATTTATTTATTGCATTTGTATCCCACATTTTCCCACCTCTTTGCAAAGAGTATCGTGATTCCAGAATCCCAAAGACTAATACTGCTATTCAGTGGCGTAGCCAGGGGGGGGGGGGGTGCCAGGGGAGCGGCCGCTCCCCCAAACGGAGTTCTGCTGGTGCCTATTTTTTTTCAATGTGTTGCATTGAAAATGTGCTCTGGCACCGGCGGAAGTCCGCTCTTGCGCCGCTCTCGCTCCCCTCACGTCGTCAACCTGGCTGCGCTTCTGCTGCTATTAATCATTTCTAGAGCACTACTAGATGTAAGCAGCACTGTACACTTGAACACGAAGAAGCAGTCTTTGCTCTACTGAGCTTACAACCTATTCAGGACAAATAAGGGATAAGGAGGAGTATCATGTTTCTGGAATCCTAAAGGGTAGCAAGATTCTGGAGGAGGAGGGGGTGAGGGGAGAAGAGGAGGGGTGAGGGGGCAACAGGAGGAGGGAGGAGGCCCTGGAACCTTGCTAGCGCCCATTTCCTTTCTGTTTGAAACAGGCCTCGTTTACTAGTGTATTGTATAAAAGTCTCTGTGTTCGGTGAGCCTTTTTTAAAATATCGACTCAGTTTTGCACATATTCCCCCAGATTCTATAAATGGCAACTAAAGCTGCATACACAAAGCTGCACACATAGCCAATTTATGCGTGCAAAGTAACTAGCAAGCTAATTAGCGCCAATAATTGGCCACTAACAAGCCACTAATTGTCACTAATCAGAATTTATGCGCACAACTTTCTAAGCGTATTCTGTAAAGTGGTGCGTGGAAATTCCAATGTGTGTATCACACAAGGGGGTGTGGCCATGGGAGAGGCATGGCAGATCTTGGGCATTCCTAAAGATTATGTGCCCTGTTACAGAATATGCCCGATCTGTGCCTAAATAAGACATGGGCAATTTACACCAGGTTTTAGTTTGTGTAAATGGCTACGCCTAAATTTTAGTCACGGAATGGCCTGATACATGTATTCTATAAGTTGCGCCTAACTTTGCGAGGTTTATAGAATAGCGCTAAGCGCAGTTTTTTCTGGTACTGATATTTTTTGTGCCATTATAGAATCTGGCCCAGTGGCCTAAATGGTGAGGTGGTATAGCAAGTATATTGTAATAAACAGTGGCGTAGCTACATGGGGCCAGGGGGGCCTGGGCCCCCGTAGATTTGGCCCTGGACCCCCTTGCCGATGACCCTCTCAACCCCCCCTCCCGCCGCCAACCCGCCATCGCCTGCCTTTGCTGGTGGGGGACCCCAACCCCCGCCAGCCAAGGTCCTGGCTTCCTTCTGTTTCTGACGTCCTGCATGTTGTACGTGTAGGACGTCAGAAACAGAAGGAAGCCTTTTGTGAGAAGACGAGGACCTCGGCTGGCGGGGGTTGGGGCCCCCCACCAGCAAAGGTAGGTGACAGTGGGTTGGTGACGGGAGGGGGTCGAGAGGGTCGTCGGCGGGGGGGGGGGCAAAGTTGTTTGTGGTGGTGGCGGCGGGGTCGACAATGGCGGGGGGGGGGGTCGGCGGCACCGGGGGGGGGGCTAAAATGTGCCCCCTCACCTCAGGCTCTGGACCCCCCTCCCGCCAAAGTCTGGCTACACCCCTGGTAATAAATAAATAAACGTTCATTTCCTGACCTAGATGCCCTTGACACAATTGTCCTCCCACATCTCATGTGATACAAACATTGATGTTTAAGCTAGAAATATTTTGGTAGATGCTGTGATCATATTAATAAAGTAACCAGTATGAAGGATCATGCATACTTAAACATAGTAAATAATTATACCCATTTTAATTTCACTTTTAGATTAGAGATGCCTGGTAAACCAGGAAAACTTTCATTTGAAGCACTGTTCACATAAAACTGAAATTAAGTTTCTTTAGAGATAAAAGTGTATAGCTCACATTAAGTAAAACTTCCATGTTTTTCTTGAATGAATTTTATCGGAATCGTTCACCTTTCCCGCCCATTGCCCTGCGCCTCTTAAATGTCAGATATTTAATAAAATAGTCAGAGATCTAATCCGTTTCCTGCTCTGATTTCCAGATGACTTTGCTGAATTGGTTCCTGCCTCCTTTCTTTGATGGATGACTTGAGCTGAACAACCTTTTCCCAACTGTGCTGTCATATGCTCAAGAGTAATTAACTATTATCCCCTCATATGCAGGACTTACCTTGAACAAAAATAAAATAAAAAAAAAGAACTCTCAGACATTTCTTTTAGCTCAGGCTAAGAATTCAAGAACCTTCATTTACTCTTTTCAGCAATATCGCTTACAAAAATGTTTTTAAAAAATGGCTCAAGAACCGAACCTTGCACGTAAAAAATGACGGCCATTTACAATGAACAAATAACCCAATTCTTTAAAATATGGGACAAATACAATGTATGGAGGTCCCAGGCCGGGGTAGAGCTCGATGCCCCCCCCAACTGGTGGTACCACCATCATGAGTATTATGGATATTGAGAAACTCTTTCTTATAAAGGCAATAGAAATAGAGACCATGAGTCCAGGACAACTGCACTAGGGAGAAGACAAGAAGGGAGGGTATTTGAGGGCAATAGGGAGGGTGGAGGGGAGGGAGGTGGGGTGAAAGAAGTATTTGTTATCAGATAGTTTGAGAAATATGTTAAACTAGTAAAAAAGGCCCGTTTCTGGCTGAAATGAAACGGGCGTTAGCAAGGTTTTGCGCGGAGTGTGTATGTTTGAGAGAGTGTCTGTGAGAGTGACTGTGTGAGAGTGAGAATGTGCAAGTGTGTGTATGTGACAAAGAGTGGGTGTGAGTGTGTCTGTGAGAGAGTGTGTGTGTATGTGAGAATGAGTGTGTGCGAGTGCGTATGTGAGACAGTGAGTGTCCTTCCCTGTCCCCCCTGTCAGGTGTCAGGACTGGGGGGGACTGTGGACAGTCATGAAGACAGCCCCTACGAAAATAATGAAAGCAAGACCATTTGTATAATAATCAATGCATTCCAGAGAACAAAATGGAGCAAGTTCCCACATGCTATCTTTTGCTTTCTGTATTCAGTAGCTGACAGGCTTGCTAGACTTACCTAAGTGGCTGCAGCTGCAATACACTGAAAAGAAAGCAAGGAAACCTATGAGAGGTAGATACGGCCGTCCCCTTGGCCTCTGACGCTCCTCCCTTCTTCTATTTGACTTGCCTCTGATAGGTCCGTCATTCGGTGTGACACTCCTCCCATTTCCTGTTTCAGTTCCCTTTGATAGGGTCCCCTTGGCCTCTGACGCTCCTCCCTTCTTCTATTTGACTTCCCTCTGATAGGTCCGTCATTCGGTGTGACGCTCCTCCCTTTTCCTGTTTCAGTTCCCTTTGATAGGTCAGAGCGGTGCAGCTGTGACACTCCTCCCTTCTCTGATAGGTCAGGGCGGGGCAGAGATGTAGTGTGCTTAAAAATGGTTACAGAGCTTCGAACATACAAACTGTTGAAGCCTCAGAGTGTGCTTTAGAACGTTGAGGGTGCTTTTTATGTGCAGATGGGGCGTGGCCTACAGCCCAGATGGGCGTGGCTCAGACTGAGGGTGAGTAGTCCGAATAGCCTAGCCTACCAGGAGGACAGGAGTTCAGGACAGATGGAGTGAGCTTCAGAACGTCTGAGGGGGGATTTTATTTATATAGATATGTTAAAAACTGATAATGTGTTGTATTATGCTACGAGTCTAAGAATTTATAAATAAAGATTAAAAAAAAAAAAAAGAACCGAACCTTGCAGCGCACCACTGGTAACATCTGTTGTCTTCTAGTCAGTCACTTTAGGGCCCATACAGTTTATTTGTCATCTATGTGAAACCATGTCAAAGGCTTTGCTAAAATCTAAATACATCACATTTAGTGCTCTCTCCCTTGATCCAGCTCTCTGGTCATCCAGTCAAAGAAATCAATCAGATTCGTCTGACAAGACCTACCTCTAGTGAAGCATTCAACATTTTTTGAGAATTGACCTTTGCGTTATTATGTTATAACTGTGGGTCTTGTGCTAATTAGTTAAAACCTTCTAACATTTTTCAAACATTTGTAATGGTTCATTTTTCTCTCCAAATGTTACTTGGTGCTAGAGTTACTTAATATTGGTATTCATTGGCAATAGAGCAGTTTAATGTACCGATCCTGAATTTTTGGGGCAGTATTGATTTTCTGCCTGATATTTAAAAGGGAAATGACTGCCGAAACGGCATCTAACTGGCTATCCAGCACTGAATATTGCCAGTTATGGCTTAAACATAGCCAGCTTAGTTTGGTGGAAAAACTATGGCTGGCTCCAACTTAATTGGCCAGTGCTAAAAAAACGGCTTGGCTGGTTAAGGTGAAACCGGCCAAAGACAAACTGCATATTTAATGCCGGTCTCTGGAAATGGGCCAGCATCGAATATCCGGGTTCAGAGCGGACCATGGGAGACAGCCCACCTATCTCCCATGGTCTGAACATCAGGGCCTTTATGTTTTAAGGATACAATGGAAATAAATGATGTGGCAAGACTGTGACTGAGCAAAGGTCATGGGAGAAAGGGCTATTTAGTTAAGTGATTTTCAAATTTTTGGGCATTACAGACTATTGTAATAACGGAATTACTGTTACATCAGCTTAAATATTCAAGAACATTTAAGAACCCTTTAGTAACGTTCTTTGATGTTCACCATATGCTTTTGTATTTTTGAAGTTTTGATAAGCTTTATAAAGTGGCATGGTAGTAGTGGAGTTTTTTTTAAACTAGTAATGGAAATATAGTCAGACTGTTATCGTGTTTTGGAACAACTGACTTTTTGTGCTGAGATTTTTCTCCTCTATTTTCTATACTTTTATACTGTTTTAGTTTGTAGTGTCAGTACTTCTGTTTCATCATAATATTTGGAGCAAAATTTCTTGATTTTCACTGTTCCTAGATAAAGTTCCTAGATGAAATAAATGACTGCTTCATAAAGCTAATGGTTCAGGAACTATTTTAGATGTTGTCCTTAGTGGAATACAAGACTTGGCGCAAGAAGTATAGTTCACAAAATCATTCACGGAGATGCCCCAGCCTACATGCCAGACCTGATAGACTTACTACCCAGGAATGCTAAAAAATCATCCCGCACATTCCTTAATCTTCACTTCCCCAACTGTAAAGGTCTAAAATACAAACTAACGCATGCGTCAACCTTTTCCTACTTGAGCACACAATTCTGGAATGCACTGCCGTGCAACTTGAAAACGATGTATGAACTAACTAACTTCCGCACACTACTGAAGACCCATCTCTTTAACAAGGCATACCACAAAGATCAACAAATGTGAACTCCTCCACATATATCCAGAATTGACTTATAAAACTTGCTTGTTATACTATCATCATGCTTTATCATTATCATGTACCCAAAATCCTTTTGTAATACTAAATGCCTGTTTTCTTATCTATTTCCACCATCCATGATGTATTGTAAGTCACATTGAGCCTGCAAAGAGGTGGGAAAATGTGGGATACAAATGCAATAAATAAATAAAGTAACGGTGTTGGGGTTGCATGGCAATATTGATCAGAGCATGATCAAATTTGGAGTTAATAACTTAGACTACTGCAATTTGCTTCTCACAGGTCTCCCACTAAGCCATCTCTCTTCCCTTCAATCTGTTCAAAACTCTGCTGTATGAATTATATTCTGCCAGTGTCGCTATGCTCATATTAGCCCTCTCCTCAAGTCACTTCATTGGCTCCCTATCCATTTCCACATACAGTTCGAACTCTTCTTATTGACTTACAAGTGCATTCACTCTGCAGCTTCTCAGTACCTCTCCACTCTTATCTCTCCCTACACTCCTCCCCCGGAAATCCGTTCCTCAGGTAAATCTCTCTTATCTGTACTCTTCTCCTCCATTGCAAACTCCAGGCTTCATTCCTTTTATCTCGCTGCACCACACACCTGGAATAAACTTCGTGAGTCAGTAGTACGTCAAGCTCCATCTCTGGCCGTCTTCAAATCTAGGCTACAAGCCCACCTTTTTGAGGCTGCTTTTAACGCCTAACTCGTATTCACTTGTTCAGTACCCATGTCTGTTTTATCATTGTCACCTTAAATAATTCCCTCATCCCTTATTTATTCTGTTTTTCTGTCTTGATTAGATTGTAAGCTCTAATGCCACACTGGGAAAAGACCAAGGGTCCATCGAGCCCAGCATCCTGTCCACAACAGCGGCCAATTCAGGCCAAGGGCACCTGGCGAGCTTCCCAAACGTACAAACATTCTATACATGTTATTCCTGGAATTGTGGATTTTTCCCCAAGTCCATTTAGTAGTGGTTTATGCACTTGTCCTTTAGGAAACCGTCTAACCCCTTTTTAAACTCTGTCAAGCTAACTGCCTTCACCACGTTCTCCGGCAACAAATTCCAGAGTTTAATTATGCGTTGGGTGAAGAAAGATTTTCTCCGATTTGTTTTAAATTTACTACACTGTAGTTTCATCGCATGCCCCCTCCCCTAGTCCTAGTATTTTTGGAAAGCGTGAACAGACGCTTCACATCCACCTGTTCCACTCCACTCATTATTTTATATACCTCTATCATGTCTCCCCTCAGCCGTCTCTTCTTCAAGCTGAAAAGCCCTAGTTAGTCTATCTTCATAGGGAAGTCGTCCCATCCCCGCTATCATTTTAGTCACCCTTCGCTGCACCTTTTCCAATTCTACTATATCTTTCTTGAGATGCGGCGACCAGAATTGAACACAATACTCAAGGTGCGGTCGCACCATGGAGCGATACAACGGCATTATAACATCCTCACACCTGTTTTCCGTACCTTTCCTAATAATTCCTGGGATTGTCTTTTACATGTTTAGTGTACAGCGCTGCATACATCTAGTAGTATAGAAATGATAAGTAGTAGTAGTAAAGTGTAGACACAAAGAAATGTACTGCTTTAGCATTTAACTTTTGAAAGAACAACTATGAAGAAAATGGTTAAAAGAAGCTAAAGATGCAGCTGTAAAGTTAGCAGTTTAAATCAGTCATAGACATTGTTTAAAAACATACCAAGTCGATTTCTGACTGTGATGATTGCCGATTATTTAATTTGATTTTGGTTAATTATATAATTTGGTTTTACTTGTTAGAGTACTCATTGTACTTATTCCTGTTTTATTGTAAACAGTTTTAAAACTTAACTGTATTAAGCGGTATATTAAGTAATTAAATCAAACCAAAAATACCATCTTGGAAGCCTAGACCAGATGTATTCCGTGTATCAAAAAGGTGGAAGGAAGTCCAAACAACTGGCATGGTTAAAAGGTGAATGGAAGAGGCAATTAAAGTCAAAAAGAGCATCGTTCAAAAAATGATCCAAATGAAGAAAACAGGAAGCAGCATAAGCGCTGCAAAGTTAAATGCAAAGCAGGGGCGTAGCCAGACAACAGATTTTGGGTGGGCCTAGGCAAGAAGTGGGTGGGCACCAAGTGTTCTCCCCCCCCCCCCCAAACCACCACCAAAAAATATCTCAGCTGGCGGGAAAACGCATCTTTCCACCTTGGCAGTCTGCAGCAGGCATGCACTGAAAACTGAGCATGCGCAGGTGCCAGTATCATGGAGAGTAGTGTTTTTGTTAACATCAGGGGGACGTCTTCAGGTGTCTGAACTTGGGATCCCCACCAGCTAGCGCCAAACGTGTGCTACTGTTGGGTGGGCCCTGGCCCACCAAGGCCCACCTGTGGCTAGGCCACTGATGCAAAGCACTGATAAAAAAAGAAAGCCAACCAAGAGAAAATCACAAGAGACTTGTTGTAGAAGCAAAAACTCACAGGAAATCCTTTTTAAGGTACAGTAGAAGTAGAAAGTCTGTGAGGGAGTCAGCTGGACCGTTAGATCATCAAGGAGTGAAAGCAGCATTCAGGAAGGACAAGGTTATAGCAGAGAGTAAATTAATTCTTTGCTTCAGTCTTTACAGAGAAGGATGTAAGGGAGATACCGGTGCCAGAAATGGTATTTAAGGATGATTCCGAAGAACTAAACTAAATCTCGGTGAACCTGGAAGATGATGCAAGCCAAACTGATACGATAAAGAGCAGCAAATTACCCAGACTGAATGGTATACACCCCAGGGCACTGAAAAATTGCAGATTTACTATTAGCAATCTGTAACCTGCCATTAAAATCGTCCATGGCACCCGAAGATTGGAAGGTGGCCAACATAATGCCTATTTTTAAAGTGTTCCAGGGGGTGATCAGAAAAGTACAGACTGATAAACCTGATGTACCTGCAGGCAAAATGGTAGAAACTATTATAAAGAATAAAATTACTGAACACAGAAACATAATTTAACGTGGCAGAGTCGGCTTGGATTCAGCCAAGGGAAGTCTTGCCTCACCAATTTACTACATTTTTTTGAAGACATGAATAAACGTATGGATAAAGGTGGCCGGTTGATGTAGAAAATGGTGTTATCTAGGCTTGATGTGGAGAACTGCGCTTGCTCGCAGGTGATCTTTGAAAAGTAGGAGCTTGCAGAAAACCAACCAGCACCAACGTCCTCACCCTCATAAGCAGAAAATGGGAAAACCACTTTAGTACATCAGGGCTACCCAGACAAAGGAGCCTGGAGAAGCAGCTTTTTCTTTCTGTAGCGAGATCCTCGAGCTTGGCGAGGAGGAGGTGGAGGGCTGCATTCTTTCCAAAATGAAAAATGAGCATTCTTCACTTGTCATTATCCACTGCCTGCTTGAGTTGCAGTGACATGATTTATTCATTCAGTGAGAGAGAAAGTCATTTTTCCCAATTACTTCACTAGCTGGTGCAGAACCCTTCCAAGCAGCTGCATGGTACATTCTTCCCCTGATTTTATCAAGCCAAAACTGCAAAGACTCCTTGATACTGACCGCTCATAAAACCAAGGAAACCAACGCAGACACAGTAAATAAAATTCTTTACTAGGTACTTAAAAAGGAACCTAGGGCATGCACCATGCCTTTTAAACTAGTGATCTTCTGCTGCCTAGATAAGAGATTCTTCAGGCTCCATGTGTGTGTGTGTGTGTGTGGGGGGGGGGGGGGGGGGGGGGGGGGGGGGGGCTAGTTCTGCTTGTTGTTCTGCCCCTAGTAGTGTGTGCATGCCTTGTATCTATGTGCATGCCATACTTTGTATTGTTATTTGAATATTTTTACTGCTGTAAATTGTCTATTGCTTATGTTTGATTTATTCTTACTGTATACTGCCTTGAGTGAATTCCTTCCAAAAAAACCTCTAAAATGCATTTAATACTGTTCTCACTTCTTAGTGCTGTAGTTACTTCCTGCTGTAACGTATGAGCAGTGCATTGTGCGTAATGTAGTCCTATAAGTAATGCAATCACTTTTGCTTAGTGTATAAGCTTTACTCCTAACAGCCTTTCCCATGGATGTAGTTTGACTGATTCATTGGGGGGGGGGGGGGGGGGGGGGGGGGGCTTAGCACACATCAGCATATTAATTTGCATATATACATCTCATACACATTATGGCTATTAAAAAACCACACACATACACCAGACTAAAACACTGAAAATGAAGCCATATGTAGGTGCCCCCTTCACCCCTAAGAGCTATGGTAGTGTTGTACATTTGTGGGTAGTGGGTTTTGGGGGAGGTGGGTTGGGTGCTCAGCACCCGTGGTAAGGGAGCTATGCATGTGGGAGCTTTTTCTGAAGTCCACCGCACTGACCTAGGGTGCCCAGTTGGTGTCCTGGCATATCAGGGGGGCCAGTGTACTACCAATCCTGGCCCCTCCCACGACCAAATGGCTCAGATTAGGACGTTTTTGAGCTAGGCGTTTTTAGTTTCCATTATCGCTAAAAAAACCAAACGCCCAGCTCAAAAATGTCCATTTTTTCGAAAATATGGTTCGGCCCGCCCCTTCAAGGACCCATTCTCAGAGATAAACGCCCATGGAGATAGGCGTTTCCGTTCGATTATGCCCCTCTTAAGTCACCCAGGAACATATGGGCGACTCTAGTGTTTAGCATGCGCTAAAAATGCTAGCGCGGCTTAGTAAACAGGGCCCTAAGTGTGATATTCAGCACTTAGGGCCCCTTTTACTAAACCCAGTGGTGTGCTGGAGCCGGCTCGCACCGGATCGCAAGAGCCAGTTGTTAAATGTTTTAACATCTTGCAAGCCGGTTGTTCTGCCATGGCGAGCCGGCTCTCCGGGTCCGGTGAAACCTGGTAAGCTTTTTTGCTTTACGCTGGCATTCCAATTTTCTACAAGCAAGTTTCTTCAAAAAAGGTTTTTTTAAAGACCCACCTCATAGATCAACACATCACGTGTTTTTCAACGTTTGCATCAGCTGCTCTCCGGTGACTGAGTTACAGACCCACTATATGGATCACCTCACCGCGTACTTTTAAACGTGTGTAACAGATGTTCTCCGCCGACCGAGACTCCTGATGCAGGCCTAACGGCCGAAACACAACAGTTGTGTTGAATCTTTTTTCATCAATAAACAAGTGTTTTTAAGATCAATCTATCCAGGCTTTGGATTTCTGTGGTCAAACATCCCACTTTCTCCTACAACGGATGTAGGGTGCCGGCAGCAGGCCCGAGAGGTGGAAGGGAACAGGGGGAAGATGCTGGACATGAGGGAGGGGGTTAGGAAAGGGGAGATGCTAAATATAGGTGGGATAGGAAAGGGAAGATGAAACACTGGACATGATGGATAGGGAGGGAAAGGGGAGATGCTGAATATGGGGTGTGGGGAGAGGGGAAGGGAAGGGAAGGAAAGGAAAGGAAAGGAAGGGGAGATGCCTAACCATGAAGGTCATGAACTTGAGCTGCTCTGGGTAGTAGGGAGTGTTCATAACAGAAGACTTGCCTAGGACATAAGAATTGCCATAGTGGGTCAGATCCATTTAGCCCAGTATTCTGTTTCTAACAGTGGCCATGCCAGGTCACAAGTACCTGACAGAATCCCAAAAAGTAGCAACATTCGTTGCTGCTAATCCCTGAGATAAGCAGTGGCTTTCAACAAGTCTATCTTAATAAAAGTTTATGGACTTTTCCTCCAGGAACTTGTCCATACTTTTTTTGAACCCAGCTATGCTGACTGCTTTTACCACATCTCCTGGCCGCAAGATCCAGAGTTTAACAATGTGTTGCGTGAAAAAATATTTCCCCTCTTTGTTTAAAAGTAATACTTTGTACCTTCATGGTGTGTCCCTAGTCTTTGTACATTTTGAAAGAGTAAACAATCGATTCATGTTCCACTGAGGATTTTGTAGATCTCTATTATATCCCCCCACAGCCACAAACTGAAGAGCCCTAACCTCTTTAGCCTTTCCTCATATGAGAGGAATTTTATCCTCTTAATCATTTTGGTTGCCGTTCTTTGTACCTGTTCTAATTCTGCTATATCTTTTTTGAGATGTCTTGACCTGAATGGCACATAATATCCAAGGAGAGGTCACACTATGGAGCAATACAGAGGCATTATAATAATCTTTGCTTTATTCTCTATTTGTTTTCTTTGCTTGATGAGGTTGCACCCTTAAAAGACTTGCCAATTAAGTGGGATATGAGCTATCAACCTTGGTATAACTCTGTGCTGAGACAGTTGAGGAAGGAGTAACATAGGGGTTGAAACTTCGAGATTCTGATAGTAAGGAGTCCTACTTTTGAAAACTGGAGGAGTACAAGAGTACAGTGCATCAGGTTAGAACCTCCTTTTTTTCAGTCGAGAATCTGGGAATCTCTGAGCAGGCTGAAAGAATTATTCCAGGCCTGGGGAATTTTGCTCACCCTCGGCGGCCCTGGTGAAAGGGAAAGGGGATATGATTTGATATACCACATTTCTGTGGTTACAATCAAAACAGTTCACTCTTTGGAAACATAAAACCATATTTTCCTAGAGACGTCTTTCGCACTTTAGTGCAATCACTGGTCATTAGCCGTCTTGATTATTGCAATGGCATCTACTCAGGGTGCAAAGATGTGCTTCTGAAAAAACTACAGACAGCTCAGAATACGGCTGCCAGGCTCATTTATGGTGCATCTAGATTTGAAAGTACAAGGCCTCTGTGAGAGAAACTGCACTGACTTCCTGTCAAAGACCGTATCACTTTTAAAATTTGCGCTCTGGTGCATAAAATCATCTACGGTGAAGCCCCTGCATACATGGACACCCTAATCAACTTGCCACCAAGGAACTCCCACAGATTCTCACGAATGTACTTAAACCTCCATTACCCAGTATATAATGGACTTAAATACAAAAGCACCTATGCATCAACTTTCTCCTACTCTAGCGCTCATCTCTGGAATGAACTGCCTAAACTGGTGAAACTTACTACTGAGCACCCTACTTTCAAAAAGCGCCTCAAGACCTTTCTATTTGGCAAAGCGTAAGCACCACTCCCGCCAGGCATCTCTACCTTCTGATCTGTCTTTACCCTGGTCTCACATTACTCACCGCTGCTCTCTCTCTTTACCTCGCTTTTGCCTTTTCTCCATTATACTTCTAGGACATTAATTGTTTGACCCCTGACATGCTGTGTTTTTATGTAGATTGTTGTAAGCCACATTGGGCCTGCCCATGGGTGGGAAATTGTGGGATATACATGCTGTAAATAAATAAATAAATTATTTACAGGTACTTATTTTGTACCTGGGGCAATGGAGGGTTAAGTAACTTGCCCAGGATCCCAAGGAGCTACTGTGGGAATCAAACCCAGTTCTCCTGGTTCTCAGGCCAATGCCCTAACCATTAGCCTTCTTCTCCGCTCTAGCGGAAGCTTTCTTCACTGGGCTATATTTTACTGACAGCCTCTTAGTCAGTCAAATGTTTTTACACATTTATAAATAAGTAATTGTCAATCCTTGAATATGTTTTGCACAGCGTGAAGTTGCTTGTTTAATATTTTATGCTCCTCTTTGAAGTAAATTGATTTCTGAGTGCTCTATTTCTTGACCTCCTTGGCTTTAGGCTACAAAGTGATGCAAATTAAAGACCAGGAAAAGACATGACCCTCATCTGTCTGAAGAGACAAACATGAACCAGCAAACAGAATGAAAAGCAGTGCATTGATGTTTTTTGCTCATTTTAACGGCCATTTCACATATTTCAGGTATTAGTATGGTTTTAGAGACAAGGTAAAGTGAAAGGGATTTTGATTTTAGCTCACACATTTCGCAGTAGTTCCTGGCAAGTTACATTCAGGTACTGCCAGTATCTTCCTGTCTCCATTTGGCTTAGAATCTAAACTGCAGTACATTTTTGTACTTCCTGCGCTTTAACAGCATGTGTGAATGTGTGTTGAGGGTAATGGCTGTGTGGTCATTGTTGGGGGCATGTCCTGCATTTCTGCTACAGTTACCACACTGAAATATTCTTTACTGTGAGTTGACCCTTGAGGAGGCAGTAAGGGCACCTGTACTAACTATACAAGGGACATTGTGTGCTAAATACAGTCCATGTCCATTCTCTGACCTGAAAACAGCATGCTCTTCACTAATTAGCACGTGCTCTCATGCTATTGCAGTAACAGTGCATGCTAATTTGTGTGTTAATTGCTTAATGCACCTTAATCAGGAGGCTCTACATTTGTACTTGAAGCAATGAAGGATTAAGGGCCAGATGCATCAACCAAACGTTAAAAAACCTAAAATGTTAAAGTCCCTAACGAATTTTAAAAAAACGAAGGATGCACCAAAAAAAAAAAAAGTCGCACATGTTCGGTGCGGTACTGTAAAGTACAATGCATCAAACCTGTGTAATCCCCGTCGGTAATCGGCCCCTAACGCATGCGCAGAGCAGCCAAGCATTATGCTGGCTGCTCTGCGCATGCCACAAATGTCAAAACTACCAAAAAAAAAAAAACACCAAACAAACAGGTTGCATGGATCAGGAGGGGGCAAAGGCGCTCATCAAGAGTGTCCTTCACGGACGGCCTTGCCCCCGCCCCGCCCAAATTCGCCGCTGCTCCCCGCTTCCCCCCCTGCTTCAAAACCAAAATAAAAATCAAACTAACTTTTAAGGCTGCCCCGGCCCCCCTTCCTTCCTGTCTCTTTCCCAGCCCCGCCTCCCGACATCTATTTTTATTTTGGCTTTGAAGCGGGCGGGGGGGGGGGGGGGGGGAAGCGGGGAGCAGTGGTGAATTCGGGCGGGGCGGGGGCAAGGCTGTCTGTGAAGGACGCTCCTGATGAGCGCCTTTGCCCCCTCCCAATCCTTTTTTGTTGTTAGTTTCATTTTTATTTTAGGCAGAGGGAAGCGGGGAGCTCACTTTTCTTTTTAAACATGATTTTTATGGTGCAGGGGCCAGCGGGGAGATGACAGCTCAGGCCTTAACGACAGGTCTGAGCTCACGTTAAATTTCTGATGGTAAGTGATTCGTTGCTATTGTCGGTATGGTTAGTGCATTCCGAATTGTCAACATTTCAATGGTAGTTTCTCGTTTGCATTCCGGTTTCGTTAGCTGCTAGCTTCATCGGAAAATGGCCTTTGATGCATGCTACGGTTGAAAATTTCTTCGTTAAGGGTCGTTAAGGTTTAGTGCATCTGGCCCTAAGTGATTTTCTCAAGATTACAAGGAGCCACAGTGGGATTTGAACCCTGGCTTCCTTGGTTCTCAGCCCTGTGCGCTAACCATGAGACTATCCCACTCTGCTCTATACAAGGGCTTTTGACAGTGTAAGGGACCATTGGACCCTTAGAAACTATATACCTGCTTAAGGGAGGACATATTGGAGTGGGAAGAGTATTGGGAGTAGGCCAAACCCATTTGCTAAGGTCTTCGCCATTGGAAATGTGCCGATGTTTCAGTTTTGGGTTTTAGTTAGTGGTCAAAGAGAGGATTGTGAGAGTGTTGGAGAGGGAAGAAGTCAGCCCAGTAGTTCCCAAACCTAGTCCTGAAGGCACCCCAGCCAGTCAGGTTTTCAGGCTACCCACAATTAATATTCATGAGAGAGATTTGCATGCACTGACTCCGCTGCATGTAAATATATCTCATGAATATTCATTGTGGATATACTGAAAACCTGACTGGCTAGGGTGCCTCCAGGACCAGGTGTGGGAACCACTGGCCTAATGGTTAGAACAGTGGGCTGAGAACCACGGAATGCAGGCTCAAATCCCACTTTAGCTGTTTCTGATTTTTTTTTTTTAATTGTAAGACCTCCAGGGACATAAAATAACATACTGGAGGGTTCACAGTTTAAAAGATTTTTAAAAAATGTATAAAGGCTGAAGTGAGATTACATTGGTCCCTTGGTTCTCAATCCACCACACTAACAATTTGGCTACTCCTCAGCGCTGAATTGAGATTTATTAAGAAGTTAAATTTAAAAAGAGTTTAGTAACATGAACGTTCATAGTTCCTATAACTGTCATATAGCCCCATATCTCTTGATAGTCTCAGATTTGGTGGAAGGCGGAGGAAAGTAGTCACTGGGGGATGAAAGAGATAACGTACCTTAATTCTTTCCATGGACAGCTGCTCAATCAGAGCACCTTTCTGCTACCTGGACGTGCCAAGTACCAGGTCTGTTGGAATGTAATTGTATTTTACATGCATTGCCTGTCACCTATTATTTCTCTGTGATTACTCTGTGACCTCTGATGTGAATTACTTAGAGAGGTCACACTGCTATGCAACTTCCTGTGGGGGTTAGACACAGCACATGCAGCACATGGAGCACATGGAGCTCATGATCTCTCCTAACCTGAGAGGATCTATGGTGGTGTGAGCATCCATTACCATCTAAGCACATGGAAGGAGCTGATAATACAAATGTATAGTAATATGTATATATAAGCCTGTCTGATTATAATCTAACTACAAACTGTGAGTAAACAGATGTTTTGTTACTTCAACTTTAAAGTGACTCAGCAGTGAATTATTCTGGGGTGAATGAGAGAGAGATGAAGAAAGAAATTAACATTTCTAAAGCTGAAGCTGTGTGTACTAAAATCTGCTAATTATTTACTACAAATAATCCAACAAAAGGGTTATGGGCCCAGGGCTCAGGAATTGAAAAAGAAGAGAAATATTACCAGGCAGAAAAAAAGGCCACATTTTTCTCTTAAGTTTTAAAGGAAAGATTCAGTCTGTCTCTCTCTCCCCCCACACAGCAGACAGAAGGCTAAGAAAATGGCTGAGGGAAGAAATTCACTATTGTTCTATTCTCTCAAGGTGCCTAGATTAACTGAGTTTAATTATCAGCAGTGGGAACTAAGATTCATATGTCTCCTTCGAGCAAAAGGATTAAATATATGCTTAGACCAAGACAGAACAGCTGAAAATATGGCTGAATGGGACAATGCAAACTATTATGTGAAGTGCATGCTTTTGGAAGCTCTCTCAGAGAAACAAGCCATATTAGTGGAGGGAAAAGATACACCAAAGGACATTTTATATAAACTGAGAGCTATGTATGCAACTACATATGCAAAGCAGCAACCAATTTGGTTAGCAGAGTTGAATGAAACCAAATTAAGGGATAAAAGTAAATGTAATGATCACATTATGCATCTTATGTCTTCATTTCAAAAGTTAGAACTTTCAGGAATTCCCATGTGTGATGCATTGAAAAGAGCATTTCTTTTTACCTCACTATCAAAGAAGTTTGATGTTTTTAGGTCTGTAAATGAGGCCATTGAAGGGCAATCTTTTGAACAGACAACATCAAAACTAAGGCAGGAATGCATAATAAATGATTCTGAGGAGATGTGTTCTCAAAGCAAGTCAGAGAGAAATGAAACAAATTTCTTGGCAAAGAACAGAGGAAGGCGGAGCTATGGGAAAACTCCACCCAAGGGCAAGCTGATTTGCTACTCATGTGGAAAGGAGGGACATGTATCTAAATGGTGTAAGGAAACACAAAACACTCCCTCTAGCTCACCTAAGCCAATGGAACTAAAGAATTCTCAAACCAGGAAATGTATGAAGGACAAAGATAAACACAAGGGCTTTCTAATGGCAGAAAAATCTTTGACTATGGTAAATAATAATTCAAATGAAAGTACTTGGATTTTGGATTCGGGGAGCACATGCCATTTAACCAATTGTAAGGATTTCTTTCAGGAAATGTGTCCAGAGGAAGGTATTCTTAAAACTGCAAACGCAGGGACTGCTAAGATCCAAGCAAAAGGTATTGGATTCTTAAAATGCAAAGTGTCTAATGAAGTTAAAGAAATTCCTGTAAGTGATGTCTTGTATATTCCCCAAGCAGTTTGCAATATGCTTAGTGTATCTACATTAGATAAGAAGGGATTTGTGATTCATTTTGAAAACAGTAAGTGCACAATCTCTAAAAATGATGAAGTGTATGCTGAAGCTTTTATGCATAATGATGTTTATAAACTGAGCATTTCAGGTGAAGCCTCACATATGGCGCAAGTAAGGAAGAATGATGGTAAATGTAGTCTGGAAATCTGGCACCGCCGCCTGGGACATCGTGATTCTAAGGTGATCCAGGATCTTTACAGTAAGCAACTGGCCACCGGCATTCAGATAAGTGCAGATGCTGGTAAAATGGAGAAATGCATAGACTGTGTTACTCAAAAAGGTGTGAGACCCTCATTTCCTGCATACACAGGAAATAGGAGTAATAAAGTGCTGGACTTAATACACAGTGACTTATGTGGACCGTTTAATATCCCATCATTGGGAAATAACAGATTTGTGCTAATATTCTTGGATGATTTCTCTAGATATTGTGTGGCCTATTTGCTGAAAGAAAAAAGTCAAGTCACAGACATGCTGAAGAAATACGTAGCCATGGTGAGCAATAAATTTGAAAGAAAACCAAAGGTTCTTCAGACCGACAATGGTGGTGAGTTCACTTCACAAAGCATGCGCACATTTCTAGAACAAGAAGGCATTCAGCATATCACAACAGTAGCTTATACACCAGAGCAAAATTCTGTTGCAGAGAGAAAATTTAGGTCACTTGTGGAAATGACCAGATGTATGCTGTCAGATAGCAATCTCCCTAAAAGACTATGGGGGGAAGCCATTCTCACAGCAGTGTACCTACAAAACAGAATGCCAACTAAAGGCGCTGAGCGCACACCACATGAGACATGGCATGGTAGGAAGCCAAACCTGTCAAACATAAGAACATTTGGAAGTACAGCATATGCTCATGTACCAAAGCAAAGAAAGCATAAGCTGGATTCCACAACAGAAAGGGGCATTTTAGTTGGCTATGCTCCAGGACACAAAGGATATAGAATTTTGAATCTGAAAACTGGCATTGTTGGCATAAGACATGTTACATATTTTGATGAAAACAAGAGGGTTGATAAAGGCTGGATTATCCCAGATGAGCCTTATCATCCAGAATATGAAACTAGAACCATAATAGACATGCCAGTGTATATAAATGCCATACCAAGGCAGATGTCTGAAAGCAACTCATCTGTATCTAACGAGGAACAGGCAGAGGAAGCAGACACAGAAAGGATCATTGAAGAAGACAGTACAGTTGGAGAAGGGGAATCAATTGGAGAAGGACTCACAGATATAGAGGATGCGGAAAGGTCAGACCAACCTGTTGTCAGACGCTCATCCAGGGAAAACAAAGGTGTTCCACCCCCAAGACTGTCTTACCTAACAAAGTCAGCAGAAGCTCAAGAGCCCTTAACATGGGATGAGATTGAGAAAATGCCAGCAGAAGAAGCTGCTGAATGGCATAAAGCTGCACAAGAAGAAATTGATGCATTGGATAAAAATAATACTTGGATTCTTACAAAATTACCTCCTGGCAAGAAAGCTATAGGATGCAAATGGGTATTCAAGTTAAAAAGGAATGCACAAGGAAAAGTGGAAAGGTATAAAGCCAGATTAGTGGCAAAGGGATATCTTCAAAAATATGGAGAAGATTTTGATGAAGTGTTTGCACCTGTAGTGAAACACACGACAATAAGAACACTTCTGAGCATTGCAGTCTCAAAAGGCATGCAAGTCAACCACATTGATGTGAAAACAGCATTTCTTCACGGAGATATAACTGAAGACTTGTACATGGAACAGCCAACAGGTTTCATAAATACAAAACAAAGACAGCTAGTGTGTAAATTAAACAAAGGTCTTTATGGATTAAAGCAAAGTGCAAAATGTTGGAATGAAAAATTGCATGAAATATTGACAAATTTAGGATTTAAGCAAGGTGAAGCAGATAAATGCTTGTACACTAGGTGCACAAATGGACAATATGCATACATTTTAGCTTTTGTTGATGATCTGCTCATTGCAAGCAAAAGTGAGCAAGAGTACAAGGACATTGTAAAGTGTTTAAACCTCAATGTTGAGATAAAAGAACTTGGTAATGTGTCATACTATCTTGGTATAGAAATTGAGAAACAAAATGATGGTTCTTATCTTCTAAGCCAGAAGCAGAAAATAAATGAGCTTATTGAAAGTTTAGGTATGCAAGATGCCCAAGTTGTAAGCACTCCCATGATCACTGATTTTCTGAAAGATGAAACAGTAAGAGAACCTTTACCAGATAACATCCAATATAGATCAGCCATAGGTAAGCTTTTATATCTAGCTACCACATACAGGGCTGATATAGCAAATGCAGTAGGAATTTTGAGCAGAAGGGTCAGCTCACCTACCAAATCAGATTGGACTGCAGTTAAAAGGATGGTAAGGTATTTAAAGGGTACCATTGATTGTAAATTAAAGATTTCAGCCAATAGTAATCCAAAACTAATATGTTACTGTGATTCAGATTGGGCAGGGGATCATTCTGATTATAAATCCACAAGTGGATATGTGTTTATGTATGGAAATGTACAAATTTCATGGGCCAGTCATAAACAAAGTATTGTGAGTCTGTCTTCTACAGAAGCTGAATATGTGGCCGTATCGGAAGCGTGCAGAGAACTGATGTGGATTGAAAAACTTTTGCTGGATTTCGGAATAGCTGAAAAGAGACCAATCCAGATAATGGAAGATAATCAGAGCTGCATCCGACTGTCACAGAATGACAAGGTTCAGTCACGTACCAAGCACATCGCAACGAAATACCACAACGTGCGAGAGTTGGCAAAAGAAGGGGTCATCAGTCTACACTATTGTCACACCAGTGAGATGACAGCTGACATCATGACCAAACCGTTACCCAGAGAACATTTTGTGAATCTGCGTATAAAGCTTGGACTTTGTATGAATAAATAATTGCATGACAGTTATGCATGAGAAGGGGTTTGTTGGAATGTAATTGTATTTTACATGCATTGCCTGTCACCTATTATTTCTCTGTGATTACTCTGTGACCTCTGATGTGAATTACTTAGAGAGGTCACACTGCTATGCAACTTCCTGTGGGGGTTAGACACAGCACATGCAGCACATGGAGCACATGGAGCTCATGATCTCTCCTAACCTGAGAGGATCTATGGTGGTGTGAGCATCCATTACCATCTAAGCACATGGAAGGAGCTGATAATACAAATGTATAGTAATATGTATATATAAGCCTGTCTGATTATAATCTAACTACAAACTGTGAGTAAACAGATGTTTTGTTACTTCAACTTTAAAGTGACTCAGCAGTGAATTATTCTGGGGTGAATGAGAGAGAGATGAAGAAAGAAATTAACATTTCTAAAGCTGAAGCTGTGTGTACTAAAATCTGCTAATTATTTACTACAAATAATCCAACAAGGTCTACATAAACAATGTCTATCTTTTTGGACATAGATGTCCCTTCCCCTTCTGAAATTGGAGTTGACCCCTCCTAGTCCCATCCAAAAAATGCTCAGACCACACCCCTCTCACCATAAGAGCGTACTGCAGTTTTAAATGTCCATATCCTGGCTTTTTAAAAATCAGGTTTTGGACATTCATGCAAGATGGATGTCTAAGTGCTGGTTTTCAGACGCCCAAAGTACAAATAACACCTCTACAATAAGAGCAATTCTCAGCTACAACTGCAGTTCACACTTCCTCAGCACACACATCTTAAAAACCACAAATACACCACAGAAGCTCTAGACCAATGTTTTTCAACCAGTATGCTGTGGCACATTGGTGTGCCACAGCTGCTTCACAGGTGTGCCGTGGGAATTTACCTCACTCCTGTCCCCTCCCCAGCCTGCAACCTGATATTATAAGATTTCCTCCGTTGCTGTCAGCGGGCAGCAATTCAGACAGCCTGCTAGCGCCAACCCCTGGAATCTTCTCTCTGACGTAACTTCCAGCTTCCGCATAGGTGGGAAGCATTAGAAAGAGGGCTTGGGTTGGCGTAAGCAGAGTGTCTGAATTGCTGCTCAATACTGCCGCCGCTGACCACTACAGGAAACAAAAACAGGCTAAATTCTCCAGTTTGTGTATCCAGATACCACGAAGCAGTGGCGTAGCCACAGGTGGGCTTGGGTGGGCCAGGGCCCATCCATTTATGGCTCAGGCCCACCCAACAGTAGCACATGTTTAGTGGTAACTGGAGGGAATCCCAAGCTCTGCCAGCTGAAGATTTCCCCCCGATGGTAACAAAAACGATACTCTCCATGACACCGGCACCTGCGCATGCTCAGTTTTCAGTGCATGCCTGCTGCCAAGGCGGAAAGAAGCATTTTCCCACCAGCTGAGATAATTGGTTTTTTTGGGGGGGAGGGGGGGAGGGTGAACACTTGGTGCCCACCCAATTCTTGCCTAGGCCCACCCAAAATCTGTTGTCTGGCTACGCCCCTGCCACGAAGAAGTTAATGGAGCCTTCATAGTGAATCTACTTTAACTTGGCCATACATTGTTAACTGGCTCAATTATAGTGAGTCCTTGGATTTGGTGTGTGTGCTTCTGTGGCAGTTTACTAGTTCTCATCACAAATTTTAACCAGATTATTACATAGTGAAAACTGTGTGACATTCAGATTGTGTCCATTTGGTATGACCTCATTACTTTGTCATTATGGGGGCAGTGGCATAGCTACATGGGGCCAAGGGGGGGCCTGGGCCCCCATAGATTTGGCCCTGGAGCCCTCTGCCGACGACCCTCTCAAGCCGATGACCCTCTCAATCCCCCTCCCGCCGCCAACCCACCATCGCCGTTGCCTGCCTTTGCTGGCGGGGGACCCCAACCCCTGCCAGCCGAGGTCCTCTTCTTCCCGCAAAAGGTTTCCTTCTGTTTCTGACGTCCTGCACGTACAAAATGCAGGACGTCAGAAACAGAAGGAAGCCTTGCGCGCAGGAAGAAGAGGACCTTGGCTGGCAGGGGTTGGGGTCCCCCGCCAGCAAAGGTAGGTGATGGCGGGTTGGCGGCGGGAGGAGGGGTCGAGAGGGTCGTCGGCGGGGGGGGGGGGGCAAAGTTGGTGGTGGCATCGGCAATGGTGGGGGTGGGCAATGGCGGGGGGGTGGGGGGGTCAGTGGCACCGGGGGGGGGGCTAAAATGTGCCCCTCCCACCGAAGTCTGGCTACGCCCCTGTAATGGGGGTAGTTCTATAAACATGTGACTGGTGGGAGTCTATTATAAAGGAATTTAGGCCTACAGACCTACAGATCAGATGCAGTGAAGGGATGTGATAACCACCAGCAGTTCGGGGGGGGGGGGGGGGGGGGAGGGGTATTTGCTTTTAAAATTGTTGTTTTTGAATGTATGTTATTTGTGGCTAATTTTGTTATCTTTCAAATGTATTGTTGGCTTTTTGCCAACTTGTGTCTTCAATAAAAAAATATTAAACTATAAAGGTAACACAATCATTAAAACTGTAATTATTGAACTTTAAACACAATCTTAATACTTGTTTTGTTAAATGATAAAATATATATCCTTAAAAAATAGATGGTGTGCCTTGACAATTTTTGCATCAGTGTGCTGTGAGTTGAAAAAGGTTGAAAATCACTGTTCTAGACTATCTGTACAAAGTGATTTGCTCTTCTGGCATTTGCCATGTCGTTGTTCTCCATTTAAAGTTATATCTGCTATTTTGATGTTGACATTTAGACACATGGGGGGGGAGGGGGGAGATATTTTATTGTTTAATGAATGAGTTTTCCAATAAATTTAAGAAGAGAGGTGTGGTAGCCGTGTATTAAGTTATGTCCAATAAAAAAGGTGTCATCTTATTTTCTTTTCCATGTTTTATTTTGTTTGATTTCTATTGATAACCAATAAATTTACAAATAATAAATTACTACTACTACTACTTAACATTTCTAAAGTGCTACCAGGGTTACACAGTGCTGTACAATTCCACAAAGAAGGACAGTCCCTGCTCAAAGGAGCTTACAATCTAAAAGACAAAATGTGCAGTCAATCAATTTGGGGCAGTCTACATTTCTTGAATAGGGGTATAATGGTTAGGTGCCGAAAGTGACATTGAAGAGGTGGGCTTTGAGTACGGATTTGAAGATGGGCAGGGAGGGGGCTTGGCGTATGGGCTCAGGAAGATTATTCCAAGCGTAGGGTGAGGCGAGGCAGAAAGGGCGGAGAAAATATTCAGAGAAGCAGAAGAAAAAAGTACTAATCCAAACTCATATAGCAAAGTAAAACAGCAGCCAAAATGTAGTTCATATTTCGAAGAAAGAATACAAAGAAAAAGAATTCAATTAATCAAACACTAATCCCCAAAGCCACCATTCTGTCTCAGTCAGCCAATGAAATAATAATCTTAACCTCCTTAGATTTAGCTTGAAGAAATTTCTCAAGCTGTTCAAGCTCAAAAAGGAATATCTTTAAGTGCACATTTACAAGGAAATCGCAGGAAAATGTTGCTCCCAGAGCCACCACTCTGTCTTTAAGTTGAAGGAACGTCTTCCTCCAAGCCTGCAAAACTCTAGACACATCGGAAAACATATATCCTTGGCCATAAACAACTCCAACTTATAAGAAAATATGTTCTCATCACAGCCACCATTAACATGACTTTCTTATATTTCCGAAGAAGATATATAATACACTTTTGAAACAGAAATACCATCGACTGAGTCAAATTGTAGAACTTCATGAACATACTTCTTTAACAGGTCAATTGGGAACAATAATCTGGTCTTAAGAAAACGTAAGGAATGTTTTTCATCCTGGCCCTGTTGTCCATCTGCTCAGGCTGCAATGTAAAGACAAGCGTTCTTTACTGCTAGCCACAGAAGTAGACTGCAAAGTTCCCATCGGAGTTTCAATTCTGGAAATCCGAGTACTCCCGTGAGCATATTCCATATCGTAACCTTCCATCTTTGCTATCATTACCTTAGAAAAATTAACCAGCTGCAAGCCAAACCTTTTGTAATAGGGATTTGCTTTGTGCCACAATCCTTCAAATGCTCAGCAGCAAAATGTTCTCCTGATAAGATATTGTCCCCTCACCTTTAATAGCCAAGGTAGTAACTGGTAAGTTAAGCACTCTAGGGAGCAGGATTTTTAAAACAGGTGCATGAACTTCTGTGATGGAGGATTTCATATGCAATTGAATAGACTTACCTTCCTAGCCTGGCATACCAGCTAAGGCCCAACAGTCTACTCCTACCTACAGAAGGGGCAGTGGAGTATTTTTTAATCTCCAGATTCAGAGAAAACCCAGATTTATGGAAAGCCTCAACTGACTGGTCTGCTTCTGAGTGAGTACTCTTTCTTTGCTTGAACAAAGTGTACACTCTGATCCATAGGGCCTTGTACTCCAGTCGTGGCCCCAGGCATTGCAGATTTTGATTTGATTTTTCTTTTCCCCTTGAGTCTTATCCCAAAGTCATCTACCTCCAAGATTCTCACAACCAACTCTTGGGCCCTTCATGGGCACCAAAGGAGCGCGAAAGATTCATACCCCTTTGGGTACACTCCTTCCGGCACATACCTGAGGCTGTGTGCCACAGTCAGAAGGCCTTTTAAGGCTGCAGGCAAAATTGGATGATGTCACCATGGGGGATGGTCCAAGATCCAGTAACCCTTTTCCTCTACTTCCTACTGGCAGGACAAATAGTGTCACTTTTACCATGATAGATATTCAATGGGGCTTGGCTTCCACAATGCACTGCTCTCAAGATATAATTTTATAACAGCAAGCCTATGTTTAATGCACAATGTACCTACGTACCTTTATAAAATAGGCTCTTAGAATCAATACTGCACAATTTATAACAAATAATGCAATCTATTAACTGTTGGATGTCTGCAAATAGTCTGAAATTAAATATTAACAAGACTCAGATTCTGTTATTGACAACTTATGATTCATCTGACAATCCTACAGTGTTTCATCATGGTAATGAATCTATTCCTATTTGCAAACTGAGAGATTTAAGTGTGGTGCTTGATAATGGTTTGACAATGAAAATACATGTACTTAAGATTATCAGGGATGTTTATTTTAAATTGCAGTGGGTAAGACGAGAGAAGAATTTATTGAAACCACTGAATTCTAGAACGATTGTACAGAGTTTAATTACCTCATGTTTTGACTATGCAAATGTATTGTTACTGGGGATGCAGAGGACTCAGATTAAAGCTTTGCAAAACAGCACAGAATTCAGTGGCTAGTATTGCTAAGTTTGAATATATTACACCAGTATTGAAAAACTTGCACTGGCTACCCGTTGAGTACAGGGTCCAATTTAAAGTTGCTTGTTTGATTTTTAAGATTTTAAGACACGTATCAGAGATATTGTATTGTATTGTAACATTTATACCCCACACTTTCCCACTTATTAGCAGGTTCAATGCGGCTTACATAATATAACAGGTACACAAGATAATAGAAAATGGAAAACAGCTGAATATAATATATAAAGAGGTGGACAATAAAAAGTGGGTAAGTAAGATGAGGAAGGTGGAAGAGGTTGGGAGTGGGAAGAGGGTGAAATTGGGATAGTGCATTATTAATTAAGGAAAATGTATAATGATGGTTGGAAGAGGGATGAATTCAGAAAGGATAAATGAGGAAGCATAATTCAGGTTCTGTCATTACTCAGATCCGGGTAGCACTGAAGGATTCCTAATTAAGTCAAGTCATTTGTGTAGGCTTGCTTGAAGAGGTAAGTTTTTAGTAGCTTAGTAGCTTCCGGAAGGGTAAATATTAGCAACAAGGCTTCATATATAGCAGCCGAATCGAGCATTGAGTTACTGGATATCCCATCTCATCGTGTGATACGTTCCGATGAGTATAGGAGTAAGAGTTTTTTTTTATACTGCAGGTCCAGCTTATTAGAATAAGTTGCTATTGTGATTAAGGAATAATATGGATTTCAAGAAATTCAAATAAGAGCTTAAGACTGTTATTTATGCAGGCTTACAGGTGGGGCGATGAATGATGATTTAACATCTGAATTAGGATTTTGACTCCTGAGCTAATTTCTGCTGTTGTTCGTATGTCCCGTTTTAAAAAAAATTATTATGTATGTGATTATGTAATCAGCTGAGAACTATAGATTGATCAGAATAAAAATATTTTAATTAAACATAAATTTCTACTTATTGCAAAGGTGAGGTTAATGTTTATATATATACTCTTTTCTAAATACAGGTATACATCATAACCCATTGAAGCTTATTTTGCATAGGTCCTCTAAGGCAGTGGTTCGCAAACCTGCCCTGGGGAACCACCAGCTAGTCGGCGTTTCAGGCTATCCCTAATGCACATGCATGAGACAGATTTGCATGCCTGTCACCTCTATTATATAGCAAAAAGAAGCACCAGGAGCCTTCAAAATCAGGATGCAATTTCTTTAATCATGTAACTTAGACATCAATTTTTTTTCCAACAATGACCCAACATGGGCCGTGTTTCAGCGCACAGCACCTGCATCAGGAGTCAAATAAGTTGAGACGTCTAAGAAGCCATGAAACTTACTCCTTTTGAAGAAGTCAAGTTGGATGTACTATTCCACTCAATACCATTGAAATATGCTTGATTGCTCAGCAGAATTTGAGCACAGGTGATCTCTTCTTACTCTAGTTCTGATTCATGGACACCTTTATTATATACAAATTTCTCTCACATGGTATATGATCAAGAATTTTTGAAATGCAAACTGGATATTGAATAGACTACAAGAGTTATAGGGAGTAACAGCGAACTCATAAATACAAACCAAAGACGGAGTGCTCCAATTTAGATGATCAGTTTGGTGGAGTGCATGCAAATTTATTTTTGAGATACAAACGGCAAGATTTATTATTGAAAGGGACTGTGAAAGGGATAAAGAGACACAAGAATGTTTGAAGTATGGTGTGTGTTTAGGGTGATTTTAATGCATTTATATGATTAGTAAAAGTTTATTTAATAGATATAAAGTGATGTGTATTGTTGAACTTATGTAGAGTTCATCATTTTACTTTAGATTGTGAACCCACAGTGATAAGTTGATAAATGCATATTCATTAGGGATTTCCTGAAAACCCCACTAACTAGTGGTCTCCCAGGACATTTTGAGAACCACTGATCTAAGGGACATCCAAGTTTGGACGCGCATAATCTCTCAAGTATTTTACAAAAGCCTGAGCTGAATGTAACATAGTAACATAGTAGATGATGGCAGAAAAAGACCTGCATGGTCCATCCAGTCTGCCCAAGACAAACTCATATGTGTATACCTTACCTTGATTGGTACCTGCCTTTTTCAGGGCACAGACCGTACAAGTCTGCCCAGCAGTATTTCCCACCTCCCAACCACCAGTCCCGCCTCCCATCACCGGCTCTGGCACAGACCATATAAGTCTGCCCTCCACTATCCTCGCCTCCCAACCACCAACCTCTCTTCCCCCACCTGCTCCGCCACCCAATTTCGGCTAAGCTTCTGAGGATCCATTCCTACTGCACAGGATTCCTTTATGCATATCCCACGCATGTTTGAACTCCGTTACCGTTTTCATCTCCACCACCTCCCGCGGGAGGGCATTCCAAGCGTCCACCACCCTCTCCGTGAAAAAATACTTCCTGACATCTTTCCTGAGTCTGCCCCCCTTCAATCTCATTTCATGTCCTCTCGTTCTACCGCCTTCCCAATGTGAAGCCTTTGGTAAAATACATATAAACCCGAAGGGAAAAGCACATGTAGTTTGCAGGATGCACATCCGGAACATGTTAAAAAAAGAAAATAAAAAAAAAGAGTGGCATCACTTGGTTTTTTTAAAATGTATAAGTGCTGGTACTTACACATATAGGCGTTGATTTTACAACCCATGCATGCTAAATTTTACAAAACTGGGTGTCTAGGAACAGCCAATTGAGTGAGATACTCTAGTTTTTCTATTTTTTTAGGTGGTTTTAAAACTAGAGAGCAGGAGCAGGGCTGCCGAGAGACACAGCCAGGCCTGGGGCAAGACTGACCCCCCCCCCCCCACCTGGGTGGCGCAGCCCCTCAACACTCGCGCCGTTCCTTACCTTCTGTGTCTGACTGCTCCTGCTCATGTGTGCTGGGACCCGGATGATCGCATTAACAAGATATCCTTGGTCACCTGGGTTATTACGTTAATGCAATTATCTGGGTCCTGGCCGGCACGCAGGAGCAAGAGAGAGACAGATCCGGAAGAAGCTTAGCGGCATCGGGCCCCCCCCCCCTTGGAGACCGGGCCCATGAAATTTTGTCCCCCCCCCCCTTCTCGGCGGCCCTGAGCAGAAGAGGTGTTGGGGGCTGCAAATGAAGTTAATTTCTAAAAGCCATTTATCTGGGTAAATGGGATATTTGAAAATTACCCACCACCTCTTCACATAAAAGTATGCACCGATGGTTCTTTGAGTTTGAGTCATTGTCAGGGCCTATTTTTTTTTGCTTTGAATGTAGCTGCTCTTTGTTGACCTCCAGAAGCTGCTGCCGCCCCAGGAAACCATCTACTTTGCTTAATGATTAAACTTACTTCAGAGTGTTATCTTCCAGTAGGGTAGGAAGACTTGCTTCAAGGCCCTCAGGGCTCAGAACACTCTTTGGGGATTCAGGAATAAAGTAATATTCATTCTTGTACACATCATTCCAACAAATAGAACTGTTTACTGAAGTACTTGGTGAAGACAGTAGGTACGTTCTTTGTGAGTAATGTCCGTAACAAAAATTCAGACGGTTGTATACAAAATTTAGCCAAAACCTACGTTCAAACTATAGGTGCCAACTCTGTGGATACTTGAACACTCCCAGTATTCAACAAATTCCTTCACAGAGACTGATATTCAGAGTGATTTAAGCAAGTTGGAGAGGCTCTGGCCTGCTTAAATGGTCTGTCGCTGCCCAACCGCCGATATTCCCAGCTAAATATTGGACAGGGAACCCACATAAGCTCCTGCCCCCAACGACCACCATTGCACCACCTGGGATCAAGGTAGGTCCAGGGAGGGCCTACCTGAACTACTGAGGGGTTGGGGGCGGGGGGCATTTAGGGGAGGAGGGATTGGTTTGTGGCCACAAGCTAGGGGGAGGGGGATGGGGATGCATTGGGGGCTCAAAATTTTTTAAAAAGCTTATGCAGGTCCCAGCTTGATATTCAGTTGGGGATGCATAACTCTTATGCAGGCTCCGGATGAATATCGGCTGGGCCCGCATAAGCTCAGTTGCCCAGCCCGCCCACATGTAGCCCCCAATATTCAGTACCAGTGCCCATACATGGCCCAGCACTGAATATAGGAGACTAATTTAGCTGGCGACCGCTAGCATTTAAATAAATGCTAACCGTTGCCAGCTGAATATCGGGGGAGCTACGTCTAGGGAGGGATAATTGTATTGAATTTAGTACCTCTGATTGTTTAGAAAAGTTGAATCCTATGCTCCAAACCCTTCTAGTCCTAGGAGATCATTGACTTTCTTGGGGATTCCTCTTATAGGTACCCAAATCCAAACCAGTGAATTCTTGTCTTTTGAATTCACAGGGCAGATTTCCTGCACCATGATGAAAGTTTCTCATTCCTGGGATTTCTCTTCTCTGAGATTTTGCCTGCCAATTCACTGCAGAATATATTAGAACATAAGAGTAGCCATACTGGGTCAGACAAATGGTCCATCTAGCCAGGGCCGCTGAGAAGGGGGGGCAGGGGGGGCCAAAATTCCCCGGGCCTGGGCCTCCAAGGGGGCCCAGCGCCAGGGTCAGGCTGCTGGCGCTGCAGTTCCTGGTCTCACCTGCCTGCCTCCTCGGCTCCGGGCCTCCTGCATACGAAGCGGCAGTCACAGATCGCCTCCCTTGGGGCCTTCCCTCCCTGTGTCCCGCCCTCACGGAAACCGGAAGTTACATCAGATGAGGGTGGGACACAGGGAGGGAAGGCCAGAAGAGAGGCGACCTGCGACTTCCGCTTTGAATGCAGGGGGCCCGGAGCCGTGGAGGCAGTAGGTGAGACCGGGGACTGCAGTGACGGGGGGATTGATGGGGGGCGGCAGCGGCGGGGAGCGACGGGGGGGGGGGGGGGGGGCGGCCTTGCCCTGGTCCGGCCTAGTCTCTCGGCGGCCCTGCATCTAGCCCAGTATCCTGTTTTCCAAACAGTAGCCAAGCCAGGTCAAAAGTACCTGGCAGAAACCTAAATCATGGCGACACTCCATGGCACAAATCCCAGGGCAAACAGCTGCTTCCCATGTCTGTCTCAATAGCAGACTATGGACTTTTCCTCCAGGAATTTGTCCAAACCTTCTTTAAACCCAGATACGCTAACCGCTGTTACCACATCCTCTGGCAAAGAGTTCCAGAGCTCAACTATTCATTGAGTGAAAAAAATATTTCCTCCGGCTACCTCTCTCCTGGGTATAGAAACTCTTCAATTTGTAGGCACATACTCCCAGAAGGCTGAGCTATTCTTGGATGCATTTCTACTCTTTCACAATGTTCATAAGTCTGGATGACTCCCATATGGCTAGAAACCCGGGACAGGTTGCTCCTTCAAAAGAATCTTTCAAAGATTCTTGCTCAGAGTCCCTACTCGTTCTCTTGCATCTCAGGGAACTTTGACATTGAGTCCTGGAAAACTTCAGAAAAATCTGTGTTTTGAGCCTTATTCTTTAATTAGATACCAAACAGTAAAAAACCTAACCAGGCCATATCAACTTTGCAACCTTCTATGTCAAAGTATGTTGTGCCTTCTAAGCGAACCTAATTTCATTAGATAGGGAATAGCAGGGATGTCAGAAAATGGTATGTGTCATCTACTTCCCTACTGACACTCAATCTCCTGTTGGCACTTATTCTACCTGAATTTGAAAGAAATGCTATAATACACCTTTAACAGCACTTGGAAAAGTAGGTTCAATTCAACAATTATTATCTACAGAACTTTTACAATGACACGATTGTAAACATGCTGCAAAATAAGAGCGTCCTCAAGTCTTGGACATGACCTCACTGCCATGGAGCTTTAGTATTCTTTCTGTTCCATGATGACCTTTTCACCCTTGCTGATCTTATATCATTTATTTATTTCAGGTCCCTAAGAGGCTGCAATTCTTCCATAATGGAAATGAAAGAGAGAGAGAACAGAAAAATTACCAGAAGGCACTGGATGCCAACCTTTATACTGAAAGCAACACCTGATGGTACTGAATAAGGATGGGGTTGTATGTTTTGTATTGTCCATATTTGTTTATATCTATATATTAAAGAAATTGAAATATTTAGGTAAAATTGTACTGATTGAACAACAGGGAGTCAGGGGCGTATCTGGACTCGGGCGGTAGGGGGGGCCAGAGGGAGGGGGCACATTTTAGCCCCCCCCCCCCCCGGCGCCACCGATCCCCCCCTGCCATTTCTGGACCCCCCCCCTCGCCACCAATGACACCCTCCCCCGCTGCTGTCACTTACCTTTGCTGGCGGGGGACCCCAACCCCCCGCCAGCCGAGGTCCTCTCTTCCATGCAGGCTGTGCCGCTGCAAGTTTCAACGCTTCCTGTTCTTCTGAGTCTGACGTCCTGCACGTACAACGCGCAGGACGTCAGACTGAATTCCAAATTCTGAGTCTGACGTTCTGCACGTTGTACGTGCAGGACGTCAGACAACGTGCAGGACGTCAGACTCAGAAGAACAGGAAGCGTTGAAACTTGCATCCTGCACGGACGAGAGGACTTCGGCTGGTGGGGGCTTGGGGTCCCCCGCCAGCAAAGATCGGCGACGGGTTGGTGGCGGGAGGGAGGGGGAGGTGGAGAGGGTCTGTGGTAGGGGGGTCCAGGGCGAAATCTGCGGGGGCCCAGGCCCCTGTGGCCCCACGCAGATACGCCCCTGCAGGGAGTACGTGGGGGTTTGGTTAAAGAGTTTGTACTTTGTTTAAAAGTTTTCCCAGTATTTGTTATTATTGAAACATCATTCACCATTAACAGTGGTGCCACGTGGGTGTATCATTTGCGTCAGTAATTGGTAGTAACTCACAGATATGCACTAGGCACTATTCTATAAGTACTACAGGGGGGAATTCTATATGTGGTGCCAAAAAGCGCTATTCTATAAACCATGCTTAAAGTTAGGCGTGGTTTATAGAATAGTGCTTATGCCCAGGAGGCACACGCATAAATTTAGGCACTGCCATTTCCACAAACATGATGCAAAGGCCCATGCCTACATTTACTCATGGAGCCCCCCATATTCTATAATTATGCGTGTAACTCAAAACGCCCATGAACCTCCTATTTCCATGCCCCCTTTTTCGGGCCACATGCAAAATTTTCCATGCATAAATGTACATGCAAACATGTCAATTAACTCTAATTAGTGCCAATAATTGCTTGTTAAAACACCAATTATTGGCACTAATTAGCTTGTTATTCAATTAAATTGCACATATAATTTGGGAATGCACCCAAATCTGTGCACACAATTTTTAGCACTTTTTATAGAATTAGGGGAATAGCGTGCAACTGCATGGAGGCGTACATAGGGGCAGAGCATGAGTAAGACATCTAGGCATGTCACCAAACAATGCGCACAACTTATAGAATACTATCAGATGCATGCACTGATTGACATACCCAGGCCTACTTATACCAGCCATTGACCTAGCACAAGTCATTAGGCCTAACGTTTGATGCAACAAAGTGGGCTTGAACAAATTAGATGTACTTAAGAGCCATTATAGAACTGCTAGGCACATCCCATTGTGGTGCCTACTTAACATAATCCCAAATAGTAGCAAGATTCTGGAATCCCAGAGAGTAGAAAGATTCCATGCTACCAATCCCAGGGCAAGCAGGGGTTTATCCCATGTCTATCTTGGTGCCAAATTATAGAACTGACCCCATGTGTAAAGAGGGTGCACTTTTCTTAACAGAAAACAGAGAATGGGTATGTGAACAGAGAGAGAGAGAGAGAGAGGGAGGGAGGGAGGGAGGGAGAGGAAGGGATCACAGAGGACACCAAATGTCAGAAAAGGGAGTTAATGAAAATCAACTCTGGGAGTGAACAAGGAATGTGATTGCTGATCAGAAAGAAAAATTCAGCATAAGGAGACAGAAAGACATGGGGAGGATAGGGAAGTCAAGGAGATGAGCTGAGTTTTCTCCACAAAAGAATGAGCTGCGAGAGGCGAAAGACCTGAAGCCAAGAAGAAAAACACAGGAGGAGGAGGAGGAGGAGGAGGGGAATAATGAACCAAGCTCTGAGGAACATCAATACCAAACACTGAACATTTTTTTCTGAAAAATGAAACATAGAATTATACAGATGAAGCCTATATTAACGACTGCTTATACTCTTGGTAGTGAGTGCTGACTGTTTAACCTGTCTTGTTTCTGTTTGAAGGGCCATGGAATTAATAAATTCTGGCTATTCAAATCATGGAAATGTCAGAATTTATGCATTTGGAAGGAGGTGGGGTTTGAGGTGGCAGGGGCTAGAACTGTAGGCAAAGCAATGAAATTCCGGTATCCTCTGTATAACTTTCTGCCAGGTACTTGTGACCTGGATTAGCCACTGTTGGAAACAAGATACTGGGCTAGATGGACCATTGGTCTGACCCAGTATGGCTATTCTTACGTTCTTATACATCCAAGTGGCGGCAACCAAATAGCAGGTGCAACTTTGAATAGATAATTTATCTATCTAAAGTTACATTTCCTTTTCTTACCTTATGTCTCTCAGAAGCAGGAGCTTCTCTGGTCGATCCAATATTGCAAGCAATGGCCTCACCAAATCCTCCACACCTCCATCCTGAACATACTGCAAAAAAAAAGAGAGCACCCAATGAGGAGAGGCAAAGAGTAGACATATCTAGTACAGTATAACAAGACGTCTGTTCTCTTGTAACCCAGTTCATCTGCTATTCTGGGCCAGTACACATAATACAACATCTGGTGAATGGCAAGAAAAGACATTATTAAGGTAGTGGTGCTACAGACTGAGATCTTCAGTTTGTAAAGTATTGTACCTACATTTTTACAGATGACACAGAAAGGAACAAATGCATAAGGCTGGGTTGAAGAAAGGTTTAAACAAGTTCTAGACAAGTTCTTGGAGAACAGTAATTATTTGCCAGGTAGACTTAAGAGTTAATAACCACTTAACTTCTGGATGTGAAGAACCTAGCATGGACTTGCCAACTAGGATCTTCTGTGTACCTCCAAATGATGTGGATTGGCTACTGAGGGAGACCAGGTGCTGCGTTCAATGGTCCATTGGTCTGACGTACGTGCAGGACGTCAGACTCATAGAAACAGAAGCCTGCGCCGCTGCGTTGCTGATCTGAAAGGGCAGGCTTCTACATGGAATGTTGCTAGTGGAATAGCAACATTCCATGTAGAATCTCAAATAGTAGCAACAGAATCTCAGTAGTAGCAACATTCCATCTAGAACCTCCAATAGTAGCAACATTCCATGTAGAATCTCAAATAGGGAAAGGGAAATGGGACTTGATATACCGCCTTTCTGAGGTTTCTGCAACTACATTCAAAGTGGTTTACATATATTCAGGTACTTATTTTGTACCAGGGGCAATGGAGGGTTAAGTGACTTGCCCAGAGTCACAAGGAGCTGCAGTGGGAATTGAACTCAGTTCCCCAGGATCAAAGTCCACTGCACTAACCACTAGGCTACTCCTTTGCTACTTGTGTGGTAATCAGGCAGCGCGTGGCAATGTGGCCGTGCTGCCGATTACCACCAGGAATGCCCCCCACGCACGTGGCAAATTTGGAATGAACCACTGTGTGCCTGAAGCACCCTGGCACTAGTGCCGATTTGGCACACGCTAGCCCTACTGCTGCTTAGTAAAAGGGCCCCTTAGCTGCCTAAGTTAACTGGACAAATCAGACACAGTCTGATCTTTCTCCAGTTTTGCTTAGACGGTTAAGTGCTAAATATTGCACTTAACCAGATACGGGTTAGCTGGCCACACAAACCTGAATATTCAATGCCAGTGCCTAGATATGGCCCAGCATTGAATACCTAGGCATAATGCCAACAGTGGCCAAAGAAACGCTGACCGCTGCCAGCTGAATATTTAGCCCCTTGGTTTTAAAGGGATTTTGGTTGGAGGCACCTGGGATATTTGGTGAATTATTGACATCATATGAGACTTTGCAGTCATTACGATCCTTTGGCCAGAATTTTTTGTCCCTTCTATTTTTGGATAGAGTAAGGTTATTGTGTATTAGGAGTGCAGCTTTCAGTTATATGGGTACACGTCCTTGGCATTTTTTACCTCCTGAGATGAGTGAAACTCTTACTTGTATTTTAAGGAAAAGGGGAAAACATGCCTTTTTACGTAGTATATTTTAAAGATTCTGATGGTAATATGGGGCGTGAGGGTAGGCTGCATAGGCTGGGGATGGGGGTGTAGGATGGAAGGGTTGGGATTTTAAGCTTTGTATCGCTGGTCTTTCTTTGATGTTTGATTTACAGAAGGAGGAGTGGCCTAGTGGTTAGGGTGGTGGACTTTGGTCCTAAGGAACTGAGTTGGATTCCCACTTCAGGCACAGGCAGCTCCTTGTGACTCTGGGCAAGTCACTTAACCCTCCATTGCACCATGTAAGCTGCATTGAGCCTGCCATGAGTGGGAAAGTGCGGGGTACAAATGTAACAAAAATAAAATAGATACTATTGTTGATTCTACATGGAATGTTGCTACTATTGGAGATTCTACATGGAATGTTGCTACTATTGAGATTCTGTTGCTACTATTTGAGATTCTACATGGAATGTTAATGTTGCTATTCCACTAGCAACATTCCATGTAGAAGCCTGCCCTTGTGCAGCCGCGCAGGCTTCTACATGGAATGTTGCTAGTGGAGGAGTCGCTTAGTGGTTAGTGTGGTGGACTTTGGTCCTGGGGAACTGGGTTCGATTCCCACTTCAGGCACAGGCAGCTCCTTGTGACTCTGGGCAAGTCACTTAACCTTCCATTGCCCCATGTAAGCTGCATTGAGCCTGCCATGAGTGGGAAAGTGCGGGGTACAAATGTAACAAAAATAAAATAGATACTATTGGAGATTCTACATGGAATGTTGCTACTATTGGAGATTCTACATGGAATGTTGCTACTATTGAGATTCTGTTGCTACTATTTGAGATTCTACATGGAATGTTAATGTTGCTATTCCACTAGCAACATTCCATGTAGAAGCCTGCCCTTGTGCAGCCGCGCAAGCTTCTGCTTCTGTGAGTCTGACGTCCTGCACGTACGTACGTACGTACGTCAGACTCACAGAAACAGAAGCCTGCGCGGCTGCAAGTGCAGGCTTCTACATGGAATGTTGCTAGTGGAGGAGTCGCTTAGTGGTTAGTGTGGTGGACTTTGGTCCTGGGGAACTGGGTTCGATTCCCACTTCAGGCACAGGCAGCTCCTTGTGACTCTGGGCAAGTCACTTAACCCTCCATTGCCCCATGTAAGCTGCATTGAGCCTGCCATGAGTGGGAAAGTGCGGGGTACAAATGTAACAAAAATAAAATAGATACTATTGGAGATTCTACATGGAATGTTGCTACTATTGAGATTCTGTTGCTACTATTTGAGATTCTACATGGAATGTTAATGTTGCTATTCCACTAGCAACATTCCATGTAGAAGCCTAACCTTGTGCAGCCGCGCAAGCTTCTGCTTCTGTGAGTCTGACGTCCTGCACATACGTGCAGGACGTCAGACTCACAGAAACAGAAGCCTGCGCGGCTGCAAGTGCAGGCTTCTACATGGAATGTTGCTAGTGGAGGAGTCGCTTAGTGGTTAGTGTGGTGGACTTTGGTCCTGGGGAACTGGGTTCGATTCCCACTTCAGGCACAGGCAGCTCCTTGTAACTCTGGGCAAGTCACTTAACCCTCCATTGCCCCATGTAAGCCGCATTGAGCCTGCCACGAGCGGGAAAGTGCGGGGTACAAATGTAACAAACAAACAAAAAATTTCAAGCTCATGTAAATACATAAATTATGGTCCACAGTTCATCGAAGAAATGCACATCTTGGGATCATGAATCAATATTTTATTACTGTCCAGCTTCAAGGGGGCTAGCTGTCCCATAGAGCTGCATAAACCAAGCAAGCTTAGTAGGATAAATCTAGTCAGAGAAAAGGATGTGCACTGAGTCTTTCAAAACATTCTTTAAGTGAACATTAAAAAAAAAGTCCGGCTAGGGCAGAGGTCTAGGAGAAATAATTTGGTGGAGTGCAGTTTGATGCCATAAAGACATTTTTGTCATTAAGGGGTCTGTGATCTTCAGATTCCAGTTCCAGGACTGAGAACATACTGTATCTATTGGGTAACATGCCAGGCATTAAAACAAGCACAGAAATGGAGCCCGCCCAGATTCAACTGCAACAAAACTCCCTTCCTTTCATTTTTCTCCAACTTTAGTTTGGTTTATGTTTTTTTAAAATGTCCAGTCCCCAACAGCTCTTGCATCCTTGTCCTTTCTGCATCACCACTAAATCCTAGATGACAGCTGTTTCCTTTTACAAGAGTCATCATTCTGGATGATCACACTCTCACTTCCCAAGTTCTGAAAATAGCTCCAGATTAATCACATTTCACGTGGGCATCAATCTAGCTTGTGGCAGTTTTTTTTTTCACATTCTGCTAAAAATCTCCTCAAAACAGCTGCTTGTGTCTTCTCTGAGGCAAAGATGTTCAAGTTAGTGAGAACATCCTTCAATAGCACTCCTTTGGGCCAGTCTTATGGGTTGACAGTAGCACAGAAAACCTGGTTTACAGGTCCCTGAATCATAAGGGAAAAAAAATTAACAGTCTTGTGTTTCATGGGTGACTTCTGCTGGGGGGGGGGGGGGGGGGGTTAATATTGCCAGGCAAAATAGTGGAAACTATTTTAAAGAATAAAATAACAGAACACGTTGACAAACATGGTTTAACGGGACAGAGTCAGCATGGCTTCGGCCAAGGGAGGTCTTGCTTCACCAATCTGCTTGCCCTGGGATTGGTAGCATGGAATGTTGCTGCTGTTTGGGTTTCTGCCAGGTACTTGTGACCTGGATTGGCCACTGCTGGAAGCAGGATACTGGGCTAGATGGACCATTGGTCTGACCCAGTATTGCTATTCTTATGTATTCTTATGAGGCTGCGCTCATTCTGCCTCGCCTCACCCTATGCTTGGAACTACCTTCCTGAGCCCTTACGCCAAGCCCCCTACCTGCCCATCTTCAAGTCTTTGCTTAAAATCCACCTCTTCATTGCTGCGTTTGGCACCTAACTCTTACCGTTCAGTAAATCCAGACTGCCCCAATTTGACCGCCCCTATCGGACTGACCGTTCACTTGTCTCTTAGATTGTAAGCTCTTTGAGCAGGGACCGTCCCTCTATGTTAATTTGTACAGCGCTGCGTAACCCTAGTAGCGCTTTAGAAATGTTAAGTAGTAGTAGTAGTAGTACTCCTTTTTATTCCTGGACCTGTTGGGATTACCACTACTTGGGGCAGCTTCTTTCCACGTGAAACTGCATGAAGTTGGGATTGAGGGGGTAGGACATCCCTCAGCTTGGAATTCCCTACTTTTGTGGCTGGATTTCCCTAAGTTGCCATGGTTGCCACTTAAATTAAAAAATAATTCTGTAAACTCAAAGAGCGTAGAGAGTACTGTGGGAAACAAAATAATGTCTTATATGATTTGGTGATGGTCACTGGTTTAATTTTACAGGATCTTTGCGATATCTTCTGGAAACCTGATATTCAAAAACACGTATGTGGCCAGAAGCAAGTGCTTTTTTTTTTTTAGAAAATCCCCATATATACATTCAGAACTTTTGGCCATTTAACTAGCTATCTCTGGATTCTGAATAGGTCACCTAAGTTTGGGTATGGATGCCAGATCTGCACATAAACTAATGAGCAAATTAGGTGCTGACAATTATTGGTTTTAACAAGCACTTAGTTGGCAGTAATTAGGAGATTTAATTTTATTATTTAAAAAAAAATGTTTACTCTGCACAATCCTAAATTCTAGTTAAATCTGCCCTACTCCCTATTCTATAACATTCTTGCCTAAATTTCAGTGTGCAACTCCAAAGGGGGTGTGGTCATGGGAGGAGCATGGGTGGGTCAGGGGCATTCCCAGAAATTAGGCGCAGTATTATAGAATACCTGCATTTGCATGTCTAATTGCCGTTATTTGGGCATGAGCATTTAATTACATTGACACTCAAAGCATTTTACTTATCTAGTCCAATCGTATTTGTCTAATCTTATTATCCCTTATACACCAGCGCGGACACTTCAGTCGTTGACAGATAATAGATTGGTAATTCCATCTCCATCTAAAGCCAGATGGGAATCAACGCGAGCATCTGCATTCTTCTTCTTAGCTCCTACCCTTTGGAACTGCCTTCCTAAAGGACTTAGGCTTGAAGACTCCTATACTCGTTTCCGTAAAATTTTAAAAACGCATTTTTTCGAGATGTATTTGAAGATAATGTTTAATACAAAACTAAATATAAAATAACGGAAAGGGATAAGAGAGGAGAAGAAAGAAGAAGGGGGGAGAGAGAGAATAGGAAAAAAAGGGGAAAGAAAGGTTGGAAAAAAAATAAGGAGAATAGAATGTTTGTACATTTGGGAAGCTTGCCAGATGCCCTTGGCCTGGATTGGCCGCTGTCGTGGACAGGATGCTGGGCTCGATGGACCCTTGGTCTTTTCCCAGTGTGGCATTACTTATGTACTTATGACTTACTTTTGTAATAAGTGACGGTCTAGTAAATGAATAAACGATACACTAGCCTTTAGAAGGTGTAAACGTTTGCGCCCAAAGTCAGGCACGAAATACGTGCTAAACTAGTATTTTATAAAGGACACTCCATGCAGCACACTCTTTACAGAATACCAGCTTAGTGTACATCAGCCCAGCGCCTAACTTAGAGCTAGATTCCATAAATAGAGAATTAACTCTCATTGGGCACTAACAGGATGCCTACTAAAGGCATTGGTTATAGCATCTATTTTTAGCCTATTCTAAACATAAAAGTAGATGTCTACATTTCTGTACAACAGACTACCGCAAGGGGCAAAGAACATGACTACATCTAGACAGGACCACTTATTCCAGTCCTATGACTGGTGTAAATGCTGACGCCTAGATGTATGCATGAGTGCTCTTAAGTTATAGCATTCTATAATTTGTGTGCATACATGTGCACTTTGACCTTGTGCCCATCTGCTGACAAAGTACAGCGGAACACCGATTAACCAGATGTCCAATGATCTGGACCGGCGCATGGTGGCATAGGTACGGGTGAGCCAGGGTGGGAACAGGTCCATCCTGCAGCAGCGTACCATCCACCTGTCTCCATTTCCTCCGCTGGTGGCCCAGCGTTCTCCCTTCTCTAAATCTTCCACATTGTACCATCTGAGAGATTCATCCGCGTGGCCTGCGAAGGCCCCTCAGGAAATTACATCAACGAGAGCAGGGACGCGGAAGAGAAAAGCCCTGCCCTTTCCTTTTCTTCTCGACTCCCATGCAGAAAGTTTCCTACAGTACAGTGCTGTGTGTAAAATGGTGTCAAAGAATAAAGGGTTGTTTTATCATTAAAAGACAAAATCGACATGGACAAGTTAAGAAAGGGAGTGTCGGGGAAACATTTGGCAGAAGAATATGATATAGGAACAACAACAGCATCAGACACTGTGGAGAGGCATTATTTCACGTGCTCGCTGGCTCTGACCACAAGTAGCATGCATATGCATACTAAACAGGGCATTAACTATTCCTCCCCAATGCTCAACGAACAGCACACCAAACAAGGGTGCTGCTGCCGTGGCAAACCCTAAGCCAGCAGAGCTTTCCAAATTGTGGGTTGGGATCCCAAACTGGGATCACTAAAGCTGCCTTTGGGAGGGACAGTGTCCAAGATCGTGGCACATTAATTTGGAGCTACATACCTGCTTAGCGTTTCTGCTTTTTCCTGTTGTTTCTTTGTTCAATTATGCCTCATACTAAGCGGAAGGATGTTCTGAAGGCTTTTCCTGCGCCAGCCAGAACCTCTTCCCCTGTGCATCAAATGCTTCAGCGGTATGCCTCTGAACAGCCTCAAGAACAGCTGACAGAAGAGGGCCGTGCTGCAAGTCTGGACAAGGGAGTGTCCGTACTACTGGGGCAAGATGTATCTCTGTCCCCTCTGGCATCCACTACACCGCCTTGTCCAGCAGAGATTTGTGCCTTGTCCGCGGGTCCTTTGGAAGCAGATGTTGCTGAGTTGGATTCTTGCAGCATGGGGTGCAAGGGCACTGTGAAATTAGCTGCTGTGAAAGAGATGCCAGGGGATGTGGTTAGTCTGTCTGAATCCGCAGTGGTGACCCTGGAGGTTATTTGAAGGGCCCTGAAAAAGCTGGACTTGATGGTCTACAAAGTGACGAATGAGATTTCTGGCTTTGCTGGTAAGGTTGACTTGCTATCACAAACTGTTGAGAAAGTCAATCAAGAAAGCATGGGATTTTTCCAGCAAACTCTGTCTAAAATGAAAGAACTTAAAGATACTGGGGCTGACATTCAAAGCGATTTAAGAAGGTAGAAGAGGCTCCAGTTCGTTTAAATCGTTTATTGCCGCCTACACTCCTCCCCCCATATTCAGCAGCACTAAAGAAAGTGTCGCTGAATGTTGCCACTGACTGCCACCAAAAAAAAGGGGCAGGTCAGGGGTGGTATTAGGGAGGAGCCCAGAGTTATGCGGGTGCCGGTAATATTCAGTGCCTGCACCCACATAGCTAATCGGCCAAAAGTTGTCCTAACTTTGGCCAGCCTAGCTATGCAGGTCCTGACATTGAATATTGGGTGAGGGCTACATAACTTTTAATTAAAAAAAAAAAGCCTCCTTGCGCCCCCTCCTGCCACTGACAATAAACCTTTCATTCGCCACTCCTCTCAGCATGAACTCCCCTCCCCGAGGGCCCCCCACACCTCCTAGCCATCCAGGTAGAACCTCCCTCCAGGCCTAAGCGCTGGTGGTCCATGGTGATCATTGGGGGCAGGAGCACAGGCCCCTCGCGGCTGCTGGATGAAAATGGCTGCCACTACCTCTTGCGGTAGTTCACGGTACTGTGTAGTACCACGAGCTGCCACGAGAGGTTGCAGTGGCCATTTTCATTCAGCGGCCGCAAGGGGCAGGAGCGAGGGGCTTGCACTCCTGTCCCCAATGACCACCAGAGCTACAAGCTGTCCCAGGGGAGGGTCTACCTAGACTGCTGGGTGGGGGGGGGGGGCAGGGGGAGTTCATGCCATGGGCTGAGGTGGGCAAGGAAAGAAGGTTATTGTCAGGGGGGTTGGAGTGGCGCAAAGGGGCTTTTTTTTTTAATTAAAAAAAAAAGTTATATGACCCTGGCCCGATATTCAGCTGGGGCATGCTTAATTCATATGCGTCCCTGATTGACTATTGGCCAGGCCCGCATAAGTTCCAGCAGCCTGTCCGCCCCAAATTATTCCCCGATATTCAGTGCCGGTGCTCGGACATGGCCCAGCACTGAATATCAGTGGATAAATTAGCCAGCAACGATCAAAGTTTAATAAAATGCTGACCGCTGCTAGCTGAATATCGGGGGAACTGTCTCTACCATAGTAAATGAGTTAACTATTGTACAATGTTGGTTTGAACAAGGCACTTGGTTTAGATCCTGTTGAGTACGTCAAGAAACACCTTATTGAGATTTTGAAGTTTCCTCCAAATACTATACCTCCTTTTTAACATGATTTATTATTTGCCAAATGCCTCAAGAGAAACAACGGGACTTGCTGAGGGACCTCACGCACAAGTTCAAGATGATAACGCCTTGAAAGATTTATCTACAGTTCATGAAAGAGTTACTTTATAAGTGTCATTTATATTTGAATGCTTTAATGAAAATGTATTTACGCAACTCTCAAATGACATTTTTGCAGTCAGAAACTGTTGATATATGGAGTGGAGGAGTGGCCTAGTGGTTAGGGTGGTGAACTTTGGTCCTGGGGAACAGTGGGAATTGAGTTCAATTCCCACTTCAGGCACAGGCAGCTCCTTGTGACTCTGGGCAAGTCACTTAACCCTCCATTGCCACATTGAGCCTGCCATGAGTGGGAAAGCGCGGGGTACAAATGTAATAAAAATAAAAAAAATTTTGTTTATCACATTTATATCCCACATTTTCCCACATGTTTGCAGGCTCAATGTGGCTTACAATAGACCAAAAAGGCTATCGCCAGTCCAGTAGTTATACAATAAGAACATAAGAATAGCCATACTGGGTCAGACCAATGGTCCATCTAGCCCAGTATCCTGTTTCCAACAGTGGCCAATATAGATCACAAGTACCTGGCAGAAACCCAAATAGTAGCAACAATCCATGTAGAATCACAAATAACAGCAACATTCCAGAATCCCAAATAATAACAAGATTCCAAATGGTCAAGCCCCGTTGATATGTCTCTTTGGTATAACTCTACATTTTCGCTCAAACCTCCACTCAGTCTTCGCAAAATAGATTGTGGTAGTCAGAGTGGATAGAAAGAACAGGGTATAAAGGAAAAAGGGTAAAGGTAAGAGAGTCCAAAATAGCCCATTTATATGCTGTTTTGAAGGACTTTGGGTTTTATGTTGGAGCCTGGGGTAGACCTTCCGGAATAGGCTGGTCTTGAGTAATTTCCTAAAGTTGAGATGGTTTTGAGTAGTTTTGACAGCTTTTGGCAGTGCATTCCATAATTGGGTGCTGATTAAGGAAAAGGACGAAGCGTAAGTGGATTTATATTTGAATCCGTTACAGGTAGGATAATGGAGATTTAGGAATGAACGGGATGTGCTTGATGTATTCCAGGTTGGAAGATTGATTAGGGTGTTCATGTATCCTGGGGCTTCTCCATAAAGAATCTTGTGGACTAGGGTGCAGATTTTGAAGTTAATTCGTTCCTTTATTGGGAGCCAGTGCAATTTCTCTCGAAGGGGCTTGGAACTTTCAAATTTGGATTTGCCAAAGATTAGTCTTTCTTCTGTGTTTTGTGCAATCTGAAGTTTCTTTACAAGTTATTCTTTGCATCCTGCGTATATTCCTTTACAGTAGTCTAGGTGACTTAATACCAGTGATTGAACTAGATATCCTAATGCCACTAAGGTGATGCAGGATAGAAGGAAGAAGTTCTTGCAGTGGCGTTCCTTGCCTGGATGGCACCCGGGGCGGAGCGCCGATGCGCCCCCCCCCCCAGGTGCAGCGCACCCCTTCCCACTAAATTACACCTTCCCCCCCCCTCTGGCGAAATGACACCCCCCCCGGGTGCACGCCGCTGGGGGGGGGGGTGCCGCGGCGCACGCCTGCTCCGAATTCGCTAAACTTCTTTGCTCGTTCGTTACAGCTCCCTCTACCACGGAACAGGAAGTAACCTGTTCCGGGGCAGAGGGAGCTGCAGCGAACGAGCAAAGAAGTTTAGCGAATTCGGAGCAGGTGCGCGCTGCGGCACCCCCCAGCGGCGTGCACCCGGGGCGGACTGCCCCCACTTGGTACGCCACTGAGTTCTTGGCAATGCATACTGAGACAAAGAATTTGGCTGCTACTTTTTCATTAGCCTACCTGTGCAAGTGTTTAGTCCGTTATTTAGGTAAGAAGTACACCTCTTTTGCTCCAGCTCATAAGAACATAAGAATAGCTGTACTGGGTCAGACCAATGGTCCATCTAGCCCAGTATCCTGTTTCCCAACAGTCGCCAACCTAGGTCACTAGTACCTGGCAGAAACCCAATTAGTAGCAACATTAAGAGCTTTTCAGAACCTTAAGAAAATCTCTAGAGGTATTAATAACTAGTGGAATATAGTATTGTAACTTGAGGATAAAATGTGTTATAGCTTATATCTAGATGTGTCACCTTTATTTTCTCCACTTTGTAATCTAGGACACTCCCCCTCATGTTGAGGTCTAAGGAAGAGATTGAATTTGTTTAGTTAAATTCTTACTTATTTTTTTCTTGTATATCTCTGTTTTTTTGTAACAAGTATGTGTTGCTTGTGAGATCATTTGCAAATTAAAACAAACAAACAAAAAACTAAGAGGGGTCTTTTACTAAGGCGTGTTCATGTTTATGGCGCGTGCTAAAATTGGGCATGCGTTAAACGTTAGAGATACCCATAGGAATGCATTGGCTTTAGTAAAAGACCCCTAAAGCTGCCTTTGGGATCATGACCTAGATGGGTTCTCCATAGGTGTATCATTATTCTGCACCTCGGGGGGGGGGGGGGGGGGTCACACAATTTTATTTGGCTGCAATCATGGGGTCACAGTCACAAAAGATTAGGAAGTACTGGAGTTATATCTGTGATCCTAAGAAATATATGGGTATCTGTTATATTAGTGACCAAGAAGCGCCAAACAGTTTCTGTCAAAAACTGTTGAAATAAAATTGAATTCTACTAATGTAAACAGATAACATTATAACATTCTAATGCATGACGTGATACACAAGTCAGTTTTAAGATACTGTGAGACACAAGAATCAAAAATTACTACAGCTGTCATCTTTGATGCAATAGTACCACCTAGTGTTGAACTACAACTTAAACAATCTTTAGACCAGCACTTGCCAAACCTGTCTTTAGGGACCCCTGATGCTGGTAAGCTCATGCATGTCTAGTTCATAAATATGCATGATGGGTGACAGGATGAGGGTTCCTGAGGACATATTTAGAAACCAAGGCAGTCTCGTGGGTCTCAACAGTCTTGCGAGACTTCCACAGGGAGTCTCGGACGCCATTTTTAAAATATGGAGGTGCCAGGCAGGGGGAATAACAATTTATGCGTGTAATTACAGAATAGCAATTAGGCAGGCAAACCAGCATGTAAATTTAAGTGATCTGTTATGGAATGAGGGGGCTGCTGGCGGAATATCACCGCTATAGGCCGGATTCAGGAAATGGTGCCTAAAAATAGGCACCAGGAAAAATCAGCACTTAGCACTATTCTATAAAGGGCATTCCAGGATAAGCACCCCTTTACTTACTGCAGCTGAAACCTGGTAAATCCTGGCATGCCACTGGGGTGCTCATCTCTCAAATTCTATAACACTGCACGTGATTTTTCGGAATGCTCCTGACCTGCCTCTTGCCCCTCCCATTGCCATGCCATTTAGATTGCTTAGGAGAGGATGTGGGTGCGGACCGTTATAGAAATGCGCACGGCCAGCTCCGCGTGGAAATGCAAATTAGTACCAATTAATGTCAATAAATGATTGTTACCAACCAATTACTGGTTGTTGATGGCTTGTTAGAACTAATGTTTGTGTGGATCTGAGGATCGTATGCAAATTTGGAGCAACATTTCTACAATCCAGGTGTATATGTTTAGTCACTGACAGCAAGAACTTTCCATGTATATCCTCTGTTGTCACCTATCCATATAGCAGTGCTGAATAAATGTATTATTTTAAACAATGTGGCCGGTGTTCAAAAAAAAAAAAAAACCACTCGCTGCTGTTAATGAATATTCATCACATTCTTTACATGTGCTGCAGAGATATTGACAATACAGTTCTGAAACAGATCAGAAGAGCCACATTCTGACTTATTTCCATTCGTGGTTAAGTTTTTCGTAGACGTTAAAAGAAACACAGTAGAAGACAGCAGATAAAGACCTGAACATAATACCAGGAATGGAATAAGAATTAAAATATAAAAAAAAGGATTCGATCATTTTCTTTAATTGTTTAAAGTTATCTAAAATATCTTGTTCAGTTTTGAAGTTTTATCAATGACGGGTATTAAAGATATTCTTTAGTGTCAGAATCCCAATGGTTTACTAGTATTTGAAAAGATCACCTTTAATTGTGGAGCACATCAAGGTGATTTACAATAAAATCTAAAATTGAACAGAAAAGAATACCATAATATATAGGACAGAAATCATTCATCCACAGAGACAAACTGTACAGAATCAGATTGGCTGTGATACCACTTTGATGCCAAACCCATCCGTCACTGACAATTATGTCCCAACAGATCCCCAAAAGCCAGGGTGAAAAATGCTTCTTTAGATTGACTTTAAATTTGGTGGAAGATTGCTCGGAGCCAAGAACCAGAGGGAGGACACTCTGAAGAGAAGATGCCAAGAAGTAGAAGGCACTCTTTCTTGTTGATTCTAAGTGAGCTCTTGTGGGATTGGGAAGGACCATCCAATGATCTAAGGGCTCAGAGAGGGACGTAAGGAACTGTCATAGTGGCCAAGTAATCTGGGATTCCCATGGTACGTGCTTTGTCTGTCAACATGAGGAGTTTGAACTGTATATGATATTCAACTAGCAGCCAATAAGCAGGGGAGTGATAAACTTCCTGAGCCCCTACATCTTGCCCCATCCTTGGCCACCTTTAAATCTAGACTGAAAGCCCACCTCTTTAACATTGCTTTTGACTCGTAACCACTTGTAACCACTCGCCTCCACCTACCCTCCTCTCTTCCTTCCCGTTCACATTAATTGATTTGATTTGCTTACTTTATTTATTTTTTGTCTATTAGATTGTAAGCTCTTTGAGCAGGGACTGTCTTTCTTCTATGTTTGTGCAGCGCTGCGTATGCCTTGTAGCGCTATAGAAATGCTAAATAGTAGTAGTAGTAGTAATGGTCCTTACGTTTAACATGGCATAGGATTCTAGCTGCTGTATTTTGAAAGGTTTGAAGTTGCTTCAATTCTGCCTTAGGGGTCCTTTAACAAAGGCGCGCTAAACATTAGAAACAAACCATATATTTCTATGGGCGTCTCTAGCGTTTAACGCACGCTAATCATTAGCATGCCTTTGTAAAACACCCCCTTAGTGATTCCTGCATAAATTGTATTGCTATAAACCTGGATTTAAGAACTGAGGAAATTTGAAATGACAACGTTACTTTGGAGTCTAGAATGACTCCAACATATATGAAATGATCTACTGTTGGCACAGGAAGTCCAAAAAGGACTAGTATAAGAGTTGAGAAGGAGACATGACCCGTAAGCCAATAGACAACAGTTCTTTTTGTGGATTCAATACTAAATGATTGCCAGACAACCAAGAGGCAACTTTGTCAAGGCGAATACGTAGGAGAGTTAAATCCAGTTTGTGAGAAGAGGTATAGTGAACAATGAGAATATCGTCAGCCTAGACGTATACACTGAAGCCAAGGGACTGTATTAGTAGAACTAACGGACTAAGAAAAACATTAAAAAGGGCTGGAGAGAGTATTGAACTTTGTGGTACTCTGCAGGTGAGTTGATAAGTTTCTGATGTATGATCAATTGATTGTAACTCTGAAGGTTGTCTCCTGTAAAACCCCCCCCCCCAAAAAAAAAAACGAGTCGAAGCACTTGTAGACTGTACCGGTAATGCCAACTGAAAGTAGTCTTTAAAGAAGAAGATTGTGGTCTACTATGTCAAACGCTGCAGAGAGATCGAAGGAGACTGCCAGGGCAATGCAGCCACTTTCGAAATGGGCATGAAACTCACTCAACAAGGCAGTCACAATGGTTTCAGTGCTGTGGCCTACTTGAAAGCCAGCTTGGTGGGGATGTAAAGCCAAAACTGACTCAAGGTGAGTCTGTAGATGTATAAAAACTGCCTTCTCAATGATTTTTCCTAAAAATGGAGGATTAGGCAAAGGTCTGTAGGGAGCTGGTCAGCAGGATCAATTTTTGGTTTCTTAGGTTTTGGACTGATTAATGCAATTTTTAACAAGGGAGGGATGAGACGTCTGTCGATGAATGTAAAGTGATTGAATGAATCAAGGGCAATAAAGTTTGAGAGAGGGATATTTTATCCACGTGGAAGGAATAGGATCTAGTGGGCAGGTGGTAAAATGCATTCCCGTAAGCATTCTGGAAATAGCCTCTTCAGAAGGCAGATTAAAAGATGACCATTGAGCATTGAGGGATGAAGTTCGAAAATTAGAATTTGGGATATCAGCTACCAGTGGAAAAGCTGGCTGTAGGGAGTTAACCTTGGTATAAAAATATTGAGCCAGAACATTGACTGTAGGAGAATCTGGTACAATTGATGGAGAGCAGGGTTGTATCCGAGTGTTGAAAACTGAGAACAGTTTTTTTTTTATTAGAACGTAAGGCTCTTGCACTGTGTAATATCACTATAATGTCTTACATATGTGAGCAGGTTCCGGTGTTCCGTGCTTGCAACAGAAACATTCAGAACATCGCAACTGATGCTTTTGAAGAAAGAGAGCAGCATGGTCCAGAGGTTTTAACAAGGCAAAGAGGAGCAATTTCATCGAATTCATTACATAAAAAAGAATCCGAGAGAAGGGGCCTTTTTTTTTTACAGGTGCGCTGAAAAATGGATCAATGCGCGCCCAAAACCCGTGCCTACACTACCGCAAGCCATTTTCCAGTGCACCTTAGTAAAGGGACCCCAACATGTTTCAAGGCAAAAATGTACGAATACATTCACTTTGAGAACTGGTGCAGAGCCTACGGGTACAAAGTATACACAGTGTTTGACCCCTTGTGAGCACAGGGAGATGGGCGGTTGAGAAAGTCTGGAAGGAGAGAAATGTTGGATACCTCAAATATATTCAATTTTAAAAAATGGTCAAAATGAATAGTAATAAATCAAATCAAATCAAAGTTCAACTTTGGTAATAAAATACTGCTTGAAAAAGCAGGTTGCAGACAGTGAATGCATTTCTATAAATGGCCAGTTACCCTTCTGCAGTGACGCAGGATGGCGGACACTTCATCTTCTGTAAGAAGCCTGCGTGCCATGTTCTCAGTGGCTGCCAGTCTGTCCTCCATGGAGTCCTGTGGGCTACCGTTATGCTGAGAAGAATTCCGACTGGAGTCCTTATGTGCGCTGAAGATGAAGAAGGAACAGCTTCTGTCCTTGTCTATGATGAATAATAAAAATATTTAAACCCATGGAAGCCCAAGAGACTGCAAGACTGAGGGGTGGATTTTGGAAGAGAGGTGATCAGCACAAGCAGACCTTTTCCCTTCATCATATATGTGCAACACACAGAATACATATCTGGCTGCTGCTCCAGTGGGTGCCAATCTGATTTCAGTTTCTGTTTCTAAACCAATTTTCTACATAATACTACTCCTGGAAGGATCCTGGTCGCAAAATTTTAAATTTCTGTGCAAAAAAAAATAAATTTCTGCACACAATATTTTCAAATTTTGCATAGGTTATCTGGATAAGAAATGGGACACTGAAGTCAGGATGTTCACAGTTTCCAGTATATTCTACAAAAGGCTCATGGAGGCCCATTTACATAGAACGCTGAGACTGGAATTCAGATGTCTAGATTTGGGATGGGCTCAATTCAGGCATCATTTTGCAAAAGGCTCTGCTGAAACTTCCTACAGGGACAGACATTTTTCCAGCATGCGCAGCGGGAGCAGCCAGTTTACAAATATGCAAAAATAAGGGGCAAAAACTTGGTACTTCCACATGGAAGTAGTGATTTCACAACCTCCATATGTAAGCGGCATATATTCCACTGCAACTGCCAGTTTTACAAACCTAGATGTGTAAATAGTGAGGCTGCAATTTTTTTTTTAGGCAGAAATAATGGGACATTAAGGAGAATTATTCCCTTAATCACTCCTGTAAAGCTTAGCTGAAATGAGTCTGGCTTGGAGCTGGTATGAAACTCAACAGGGAATTTTTTAATCCACCATAAACGTACATTCCCTTTGTAAAATGGGATTACCCCTATCAGTGGCGTACCAAGGGGGAGGCGGTGGGGGCGGTCCACCCTGGATGTACACCGCTGGGGGGGTGCCATGGCGCGCGCCTGCTCAGCATTGGCTGAGTTCACGCATTCGCTGCAGCCTGCAGCTCCCTCTCTGCCCCGGAACAGGTTACTTCACACGAGGGCGGGACAGGCAGAGAAGAAGAACGAAGGCCGACGTCGGCAGCTCAGCAGAGCTCAGTGCTGCGTTCCCGGACCCTCGCTGTTTCAATAGCGGAGCGAGGGCCCGGCCGGGTGGAAGGTGGGTGGTGACGGCTCGGTGGGGGGGGCGCGAACTCGGAGGGGGAGGGGCAGCGGCGAACTCGGCGGTGGGGGCGGGCCTTTCAACCCCCCCCCTTCCTATAATAGCCCGTTTTTACGGGCTCAAAGTCTAGTTTCATTAAAGATTGTACCATTGTTCCAGACTTAGAGGCCCTCTTGTGCTTTTTTTTTTTTGTCATCTTGATTTGTATACTTTTGGATCCTTCTTTTGTTACTTGGCCATTTATATGTGGACTATTTTAAAAATAATTCTCAAGGGGGGAAGTTATCAAGATGGCTACCATTAAGATGCAATATTTTACTGTTAAACCCAGTTATTAGTAACAGGGGGGGAGGGGGTATTTAACTGAAATTCATTAGATTTTGCACTTCCTTAACAGCAAAAATTAAAACGTGCACGTGCAAAGGTTGAGTGGTAATTGTGCCCAATATGTCCTCAGTTATTACTGCACTGAAAACTGGACTAGCACATGTAAAATTGCAATTAACATGGCTGCATTTAGCTCCTCCTATTTAGGAGGTGCTAAGTGAACTTGTTTTAACTGCAAAAGTGATGGTTAGCACATAGTAATTACAGCACCTTAATCGGAGTATGCAGTCCTCATCCCTTCTCTGCCCATGTTTATTTGTATTTAGCTCAATACAAGTTACATTCAGATACAGTAGTTATTTTCTTGTCTCCAGAGGACTTACATTCTGTTTTATTTTTGTCTGTCTTCTTTTGCTGAACGAATGTATACTTTACTATTGGATTTTTTGGAGTTCCATTTTTTGTTCTATGTTATATGTTTTTAGTATAATGTAAACCGCATTGATCCATGCATTGGATTTTGCGGTATATCAAGCCTTTTTAAACACTAAACATTAACCAGTCAATATTCAGCCCGTGGTGGTGAGTGGGCTTTTATTTTTTTTTTTTCAAATCCTTACCATTGCTGGCTAAGTTACAGTAGATATAGCTGTTAATAAGCAAAAATAGGAAGGAAAAAGTCTCAAAAGAGCTCCAAGCCATTCAACTTATACAGCTCAACTGATCAAATCATGATCTCTTCACTATCGGCAAAAAAACCTTCCTTATGATTTAAACATAACAGTGTTCACTATCAGTAACAAGCCAATCCAAAACAATTCTCAAAAAGGCACACTTAATTTGGCAAGCGTCCCAGCCAGTTTCTCAACTCCACAGGAGCAACGATGACCAGCGTTTCGCATAGGCAAATTCTTTACTCCTGCATCAGGGTCCAAGATATCGAGGTGTTTTCAGAGAGCTAAAGCAACTGGCTGCTCACACTTGGCTAGTTGTTCTAGCCGGTATCTTAGACCCTAATGCAGCAGGGGTTGCTGCACCTGGGATCCGCCCAGGGTGACAGCCGACCAAGGAACACCACTGATCCATCCATAGGCATGCCTCCGGCACTAAATATATTTCAGCATGAGATTAGCACACGCCGAGTGGTGCACTGCCACGGTACACCTCAGTGTGTCCCACGATAGTGCTTTTTAGCACATGGTAACCACGCGCTAGTGCTACTGCAGCTTAATAAAAGGGCTCCTTATTTTGTATCTGGGGCAATGGAGGGTTAAGTGACTTGGCCAGAGTCACAAAGGGCTGCAGTGGGAATCAAACCCAGTTTCCCTGGTTATCAGGCCACTGCACTAACCCTTAGGCTCCTACCACATGTCCATGGGGTGCTTAAATAGGAGGTACAGAATTACCCAGGTAAGCTCCTAAGGTTGCCTGAAAATCAGACAGAAATTTAGGAGCCTGTTTTAGACTCCTAAATTTACAAGTACAGCTCGAGGAAGATACGTGGAATACTTTTAAAACAAATAGGAGGAAATATTTTTTTCACTCAACCAATAGTTAAGCTCTGGAACTCTTTGCCGGAGGATGTGATAACAGCGGTTTGCGTATCTGGGTTTAAAAAAAGGTTTGGACAAATTCCTGGAGGAAAAGTCCATAGTCTGCTATTGAGAGAGACATGGGAAGCAACTGCTTGCCCTGGGATTTGTAGTATGGAGTGTTGCCACAATTTGGGTTTCTGTCAGGTACTTGTGACCTGGCTTCGCCACTATTTGGAAAACAGGATACTGGGCTAGATGGACCGACCATTGGTCTGACCCAGTATGGCTAATGCAATGTTCTTATGTTCCCTTTTTGAATATCAGACCCTTAATGTTTATATCTAGTTACACTGTGAGATTGAATGGAGTGTGGAGATGCAGCAACCCAGCCAACGACAGGATGAAACTCCCAGTCTTTGACACAGTTTTTGCTGTAACTGTGCACAAAAGCATTGCCTCTCAGGACGAAAGAGCTACAGTAATAATTCTCACATAAACCTTTTCTTATCTCACAAGGCAAGAGCTCAGAGTGCTTCACCCCAGGGAATGGGCCAGTCAGGGTTTCTTTTTATACAGCAGGCGGTGAGGATAGAGGAATTTGGACCTGGACGCCAGGATAAACTTTGTGTTGCTTGAACGGAATTTGTAAGGCTAAATTAAGAGCTGCCTGCATCTCTGCCTGGCTGGAAATCTCAGATTTAGGACTTCATTTATCTGAGGGTCGAAGAATGGGAAAAACTTCAACAATCCCCCAATGAAGTAAAGTCCCACATGGGATGGAAACGGAAAGAGGAAAAACAAGTTTAAGAGAAGAAGAATGTATGTTTCTTTTACCTCTTTTCAGGTTCCTGATGGAAAACTTCTGGCTGGTGTTATCTGAAACCAAAGAACACGAACAGATATTAGAACAGAAATGTGAACCAGAGTTTTTTTTTTCCACACTAACCTTTTCCTGAACTGTGCACTCAGGAGAGATACTCTGAAGAAATGGAAGTGACAAGCTATGGCAAAAAGGTGCAGATGCTCTCCTCCAGGTGAAAGCGAAAATAAAATGTGGGGAAAACCCCACAGTAATGAACGTATCCAGTCTCCCATGCCTATGGCTGGCTGCTATGACCGCACCTTGAATATTGTGTTCAATTCTGGTCACTGCATCTCAAAAAAGATATAGTGGAATTAGAAAAGATACAGAAAAGGGCAATGAAAATGATAAAGGGGATGGGACGACTTCCCTATGAGGAAAGGCTGAAGCGGCTAGGGCTCTTCAGCTTGGAGAAAAGGCAGCTGAGGGAGATGTGATAGAGGTCTATAAAATAATGAGTGGAGTTGAATGGGTAGATGTGAAGCGTCTGTTCACGCTTTCCAAAAATACTAGGACTAGGGGGCATGCAATGAAGCTACAAAGCAGTAAATTTAATATGAATTGGAGAAAATGTTTCTTCACTCAACATGTAATTAAACTCTGGAATTCGTTGCCAGAGATTGTGGTAAAGGCAGTTAGCTTAGCAGGGTTTAAAATAGGTCTGGACAGCTTCCTAAAAGAAAAGTCCATGGACCATTATTAAATTGACTTGGGGAAAATCCACTGCTTATTTCTGGGATAAGCAGTATAAAATATATTGAACTTTTTTGGGATCTTGCCAGGTATTTGTGACCAGGATTGGCCACTGTTGGAAACAGGATGCTGGGCTTGATGGACCTTTGGTCTGTCCCAGTGTGCCAATACTTATGTAAGCCTTGGACAGTTACAGAGCATTTGGTGAAACACAGATTGGAAGTCTGGTGTATAGCTGATCTTCAGCTTGTTAGTTCTCTTCTCAACATTACACTTTCCTTCCAGCAGTGCAAAGATTGTTAAGATAAAAAAAAAAATGTAAACCAGGATCATAGGTGCACAGAAATAAAATTTAACAAATAAAATCAAAATACATAAAAAATTATAAACTTCACCCAGTCTGCAACTAATTTAGGCATCATTTATAATAAGTTTAACTTGGCATAACTGCCCGTGACTAAATTTAGTCAAGTAGACAAGCGCTCAGTGTATTCTATAAACCAAGCCAAAATTTAGGCATCGTCTATAAAGTACGCCTAAACTTAGGTGTACTTTATAGAATACGCCTAGGTGTATTTTTTTTCCATGCCAATTTTTTAGGCGTGATATACAGAATCTAGCACATAATGGGGGAAATTCTATAAATGGTGTTGAAACTTGGGTGCCAAAAGGCTGAATTCTACATATGGCACTGAAAAAAATGCTATTCTATAGGCTGCACTTAAACTTAAGCCTGGTTTATAGAATAGCACTTATGCCCAGGAATTGCACCTAACTTTAGGAATGGCCATTGCAGCAGAGGCATAACCAGACCTTGACGGGGAGGGGGGGGGGCCAGAGCCCAAAGTGGGGGTGGGGGCACATTTTGACCCACCTGCCCGCGCCCCTCCCCCGTGCTTCCCCACCGCATGATGGTACCTTGGCTGGCGGGGGTCCCCAACCCCCGCCAGCTGAAGCGTTTGTCCCATGCTAGTCTCACATTGCCTGCCCTGTTCTATTCTCAATCACACTGTGCACACTTGTTTTAATGAAACTGAGCATGTGCAAACTGTTGCACATGCTCAGTGAGCGTGAACGGCACAACTGAGAACAGCAGGGTTGGCAATGTAGCCAGACCAGAGTGGGACAAAAGAAACTTCAGCTAGTGGGGGTTGGGTACCCCTGCCAACCAAACCAAGGGCCCCAGAGCCAATTTTTTTGGGGGGCCCAGGTCCCTGTGGCCCCCTGTAGCTATGCCACTAATTTGCACCAACTAAAACCTGGTGCAAATGTATGAGCCTACATTAGGTGCGTATCCGCCCTCATTCTATGAAAATGCACAAGTTAGTAATGCCCCATTCCATATCATCAAGCTGATCAATCCATAGACTGGTGGGTTGTGTCCATCTACCAGCAGGTGGAGATAGAGAGCAAACTTTTGCCTCCCTATATGTGGTCATGTGCTGCCGGAAACTCCTCAGTATGTTCTCTATCTCAGCAGGTGGTGGTCACACACAGCAGCAGCTCTGGCTAGGCCTCCAAGCCTAATTTTTAGGTTTTGTTGAGTGCCTGGGGTTGAGGGCTCTTTTGAGCAAGTGCAAACCTGGTGGTGCCAGGTCCCTCCTTTTCTCCCCCCTCCCGCTGGCTCCGTTAAAAAAAAAAAAAAAAAAAAAATTTTTGAACGTCCTTAAAGGCGTTTATTTCGACGTTTATTTAAGCGTCTATTGCAGCTACTCACTGGGACACCAGGTCGTTACAACTCGGAGCGGACAGCAGGTAATTTTTACCTTTTTATAGCGGGCAGGGGGTTCCCCGATTCTTCTCCTCGTGGCATATGGCGTCGGAGGGCGAGGGCGCAAAGGGTCGCTCCCCGGGTCGCTTGAGCGCTTCTAGAGGGGATGCGGGGGTCTTAAAGCCTGATTCGCCTTTGTTGGGTGACAGTTTCGTGACCGATGAATGTCCCGGTCCTTCCTCCGGCGTGGCGGTTTTTCCCGCCATAAACGCCCATCCCCCGCTCCTCGCCTCCGCCATCTTGGCCGGCCACGCGGCTCGGACGGCTTCTTCTTGGGCCGCCCTTGAGGTTGGAGACATTATTGCCATGAACGCCCTTAATTTGGGCGACGGCACAGAAGCGGCTAAAGTTAAGAGCCGTTCTTCCCGCGCGGCTCCTTCGCGGAGTTTCGCGCCGGACGCCATTTTGGATGCGCAGCATGTCTCTCCCCCGCTATTGCGAGCGCCGGTTGAGGGTGCGTCTAGGGCTGTTGCCCAGGCTGCGGAAGTGCACAGTCTGGGGGGTTTCTCCCCCGAGTTTGTTTTGCTGCTGCATCAGGCCTTCCTCATGCACAACGCTGCCCCTGCTCCCTCGTCTGGTAAAGAGGTTGAGGTTCCCAGAGGTAAACGCCCTCGGGTTGATTCCCAGGCCTTGGAGGAATTTGTCTCCTCCGATGTAGATGAGGGCAGCATGTCTGAGGTCTCCCAACGGTCCTTTGCGGATTCCTTGGAGGAGACGGATCCCCGCTCGGATGGAGCGGATGACCCCTCTGCAGCGCGGCTTTTTAGCCCAGAGGATTTGCCCAACCTGTTGTTACAGGCCATGGACACTTTGAAGATTTCCTCTCCGGAGGACGTCTCTCCCTCAGCCCCTGTTGGCTCTGCCATTATGCTGGGGACGAAGCGCCCGCCTAGAACCTTCCACGTGCATGATGCCATGCACACCTTAATTTCGGCTCAATGGGATGTCCCAGAAGCGAGCCTTAAAGTGGCTAGGGCTATGTCCCGCCTCTATCCTTTGGCTGTGAGTGAACGTGAGGCCTATCTGTGGCCTACCGTGGATTCTTTAATCACTGCGGTGACTAAGAAAACGGCGTTGCCGGTGGAAGGTGGCACGGCCCTAAAGGACGCCCAAGACAGGAGGCGGCCTTAAGGTCGTCCTTTGAGGCGGCTGCTTTAAGTTTGCAGGCCTCAGTTTGCGGCTCCTATGTGGCCAGGGCGTGCCTGACTATGGTGCAGCGGGCTTCCCCCTCGGATCATTCCTTGAGGGCTGATTGGCCGGCCCTGGAATCGGGCTTAGCCTATTTGGCAGACTTGCTGTATGATGTCTTGAGGGCCTCAGCGAAAGGCATGGCTCAGACAATCTCTGCGCGGCGGTGGCTTTGGCTGAAACATTGGTCTGCTGACCACGCCTCTAAACCCCGCCTGGCTAGGTTGCCTTTTAAAGGCAAGCTGCTCTTTGGGGTCGAGCTGGACAAAATCGTGACCGATCTCGGCACGTCTAAGGGCAAGAAATTACCAGAGGTCAGGGCTCGGGCTAGTACTCGTCCCGGTACCTCCAGAGGACGGTTGCAGGAAGCCCGTCGGTACCGCCCGGGCAAGTCGGGTTCCTCTGCCCCCTCTTCCTTCAAGAGGAATTTCTCCCCCAAGCAGCATTCCTTTCGCAGAGACCGCCGTCCCGGAGGTGCTCCCTCCGGTCCTCCCCCAGGGTCTCGTACCCAATGACGGGGTCTTGGTCCACGCCCCAGTGCAGATTGGAGGACGGCTGTCCTCGTTTCTGGGCGAGTGGACCACAATAACTTCAGACGCGTGGGTGCTGGAAGTCATCAGAGACGGCTACAAACTAGAGTTCTGCCGACCCTTAAAAGACGGGTTTGTACTCTCTCCCTGCAAGTCTCCGGTCAAAGCTGTGGCAGTGCAGCAGACTTTGGACAATCTGATCCGCCTGGGCGCAGTCGTTCCGGTGCCAGAAAGTCAGCTTGGCAAGGGACGTTACTCCATTTACTTTGTGGTACCAAAGAAAGGAGGTTCTGTCCGGCCTATCCTCGACCTCAAAGGGGTCAATCGGGCCTTGAAAGTGCGGCACTTTCACATGGAGACTCTCCGCTCTGTTATAGCGGCAGTGAAGGCAGGAGAGTTCCTGGCATCCTTGGACATCAAGGAAGCGTACCTGCATATTCCCATCTGGCCTCCTCATCAACGCTTTCTGCGTTTTGCAGTCCTGGGACGACACTTCCAGTTCAGAGCCCTCCCTTTCGGGTTGGCTACTGCTCCGCGGACCTTTTCCAAAGTAATGGTGGTCATCGCGGCCTTCCTACGAAAGGAAGGGGTACAAGTCCATCCTTATCTGGACGACTGGTTGATCCGAGCCCCCTCTTATGCAGAGTGCGGCAAAGCTGTGGACCGGGTAGTTGCTCTTTTGAGCTCCCTGGGATGGATCATCAACTGGGAGAAGAGCCAGCTGCGCCCGACTCAGTCCCTGGAGTACCTGGGAGTTCGATTCGACACCCAAGTGGGCAGAGTGTTCCTGCCAGACAATCGGATTGTCAAACTTCAGGCTCAGGTGGACCAGTTCCTAGTAGCCTCTCCCCTTCGGGCTTGGGACTATGTGCAGCTGTTGGGCTCTATGACGGCCACGATGGAAGTTGTGCCCTGGGCCAGGGCTCATATGAGACCACTTCAACACTCTTTGCTGCAGCGCTGGACTCCGATGTCGGAGGATTATGCTGTGCGCCTTCCCTTGGACTCAGCAGTGCGCAAGGCGCTGAGCTGGTGGATGCAGACAGACAAGTTGTCTGCGGGAATGCCTCTGGTGACCCCAGAGTGGATTGTCGTCACGACGGACGCCTCGTTGTCGGGCTGGGGAGCCCACTGCTTGGGAAGGACAGCGCAGGGGCTCTGGTCTCCTGCAGAGGCAAAGTGGTCTATCAACCTCCTGGAACTCAGAGCCATTCGGTTGGCGCTTTTGGAGTTCATCCCGGTACTGGTGTTGAAGCCTGTACGGGTCCTGTCGGACAATGCCACGGCTGTGGCCTATGTCAACCGCCAGGGAGGTACCAAGAGCGCCCCTCTAGCCAAGGAGGCTATGAATCTTTACCAGTGGGCGGAAGCGAACCTGGAGCAGCTTTCAGCGGCCCACATTGCCGGAGTCATGAATGTCAAGGCGGACTTTCTCAGTCGCCATACCTTGGAGCCCGGAGAGTGGCAGCTATCTGCTCAGGCGTTCTTGGACATCACGAAGCGCTGGGGCCAGCCGAGCCTAGATCTGATGGCGTCATCGGCCAATTGCCAAGTGCCGCGCTTTTTCAGCAGAGGACGGGACCCTCGATCCCTGGGAGTAGATGCTCTTCTCCAACAGTGGCCGACACAAGAGCTTCTCTATGTGTTCCCGCCCTGGCCCATGTTGGGCAGGGTGCTAGACCGGGTGGCAAAGCATCCCGGCAGGGTAATCCTGGTGGGTCCGGATTGGCCCAGGCGTCCCTGGTATGCGGACTTGATCAGGCTCTCAGTCGACGATCCTCTGCGGCTGCCAGTGGAGCAGGGCCTGTTACATCAGGGTCCCGTGGTGATGGAGGATCCCTCCCCCTTTGGTCTTACGGCCTGGCTATTGAGCGGCAGCGTCTGAGGAAGAAGGGCTTCTCAGACAAGGTCATCGCCACTATGCTGAGAGCGAGGAAGCGCTCTACTTCTACTGCTTACGCCAGGGTTTGGCGTATCTTTGCAGCATGGTGTGAAGCAGGCTCACTTTCTCCCTTCACTGCTCCAATTTCTTCAGTGTTGGCGTTCCTGCAAGAAGGTCTGGAGAAAGGCCTGTCGCTCAGTTCCCTTAAAGTCCAGGTAGCGGCTCTGGCTTGCTTCAGGGGCCGCCTGAAGGGTGCTTCCCTGGCTTCGCAGCCAGATGTGGTGCGCTTTCTCAAGGGAGTTAATCACCTGCGCCCTCCTCTGCACTCAGTGGTGCCTGCGTGGAATCTCAACCTGGTACTAAGAGCATTGCAGAAGCCGCCTTTTGAACCCTTGTCGAGGGCATCTCTGAAAGACCTGACATTGAAAGCAGTCTTTTTGGTGGCTATCACTTCAGCCAGAAGAGTTTCCGAGCTCCAGGCGCTCTCATGTTGAGAGCCTTTTCTGCAGTTCACTGAGGCAGGAGTGACTATTCGCACAGTGCCTTCCTTTCTGCCCAAGATTGTTTCTCGCTTCCATGTGAATCAGCAGCTCTGTCTCCCTTCCTTTCGTAGGGAGGACTACCCAGAGGAGTACTCTGCTCTTAAATATCTGGATGTGAGACGAGTCATCTTCAGATACTTGGAAGTGACCAATGATTTCCGGATATCGGATCATCTGTTTGTCCTGTTTGCAGGTCCTCGTAAGGGTCTGCAGGCTGCTAAGCCTACAGTGGCAAGATGGGTCAAGGAAGCCATTGCAGCGGCTTATGTGGCCGCGGGGAAGGTGCCGCCTATCCAGCTGAAGGCTCACTCCACGAGAGCTCAGGCGGCCTCGATGGCAGAGGCCGGATCCGTCTCCTTGGAAGAGATATGCAAGGCGGCAACTTGGGCTTCGGCTCATACATTCTCCAAGCATTACCGTTTGGCTGTGGCTGCACGGGCGGAGGCCCGGTTTGGAGCTTCAGTGTTGAGGTCAGGGATTTCAATGTCCCGCCCTGGGTGAGTACTGCTTCGGTACATCCCACCAGTCTATGGATTGATCAGCTTGATGATATGGAAGGTAAAATTATGTATAATCATACCTGATAATTTTCTTTCCATTAATCATAGCTGATCAATCCATAGCCCCTCCCAGATATCTGTACTGTTTTTATTCTGGTTGCATTTCAGGTTCAAGTTTAGTCTTCAGTTACTTCAGAAAGACTTCGTGTTCAAGTTTTTTTTCACTTGGATTCTTCAAGAGTTAAGACGAGTTTGTGTTACAGTGAGCTGCTGCATTCCTCTCCCCTCCGTTTTACGGGGCTGGATTGAGACTTAAAATTCTGCCGGCACTCCCTCCCGCTTCGTGCGGCTGTAGGGCAGCTTTGTACCCCTCCCGCTTCGGCGGTGTTAGGGTCAGTCAGCTCCTCCCGCGGTTGCGGTTGCAGGATAAGCCAGATCCCCCCGCATCGGCGGGTGTGGTGTCCCTCCCCTGCTCCGCGGGGATGAGCTGGACGGATTCCCCTCCCCCACTTGTGTGGGGATGAGCTGGGTTAATTCCCCTCCCCCGTTTCGGCGGTGGTGAGCTGGGCAGAGTGTCCCTTCGTGGGTGTAATTCTCTAAGTGCTGAGTCCTGCGGATGGAGCTTTGATATCGACATACTGAGGAGTTTCCGGCAGCACATGACCACATATAGGGAGGCAAAAGTTTGCTCTCTATCTCCACCTGCTGGTAGATGGACACAACCCACCAGTCTATGGATTGATCAGCTATGATTAATGGAAAGAAAATTATCAGGTATGATTATACATAATTTTACCTTTTGCCTATGACCCTCCCATTTCTGTGTCCCCTTTTTTAACTCATGCCTAAATTTACACACGCAAATTCCAATTAGCTCATTATTCATTTACATTACAAGGCAATTTTTACCAACTTTTAGAGAATTGGGGGTAAGTGCTATTCTATAAAGGGCATGCTTTAAATAGAATAGCGCTTAAATTTGGGGCACTGGACTTACACCTGCTGAAAAAACAGGTGTAAATGCTGGCACCCAACTTAGGTGCGCTTAGGCCAAACTCTGTAATTTCACGTATAACTTTTTGGAACACTCCCCCGTCACACCCCCTTTCCAGATAAGCGCTAGAAAAGTTGGGCGCCGAACCTTATAGAATAACGCACAGCTAGATGCATAATTTCTAATCAAAGCCAATTAACTGCAATAATTGGTTGTTAGTTCCCAATTATTGCTAGTTGAGGGCTCGTTACTTGGGCACGTGTCCAAATTTTGACGTACAACTTTGGGCGCAATATATAGAATCCACGGGATGCTGCCGCTTTGTGGAGAGCGGTGCAGAATATACACAAGCTACTTAAACATCAAGGCCGACCTTCTGAACAAATGCTGACCACAGGGTTTAAATACTGGTCTGACTGATTTTTTAAAAATCAATTACACTTCCTGACCAAAAGGTAAAAATAGGCCTTTGTTACCCTTCTCAGTGTCAGAAGATGAGGGAGATTTTGATCTTCTCTTTGCTTCTGCAGTCTCGGTTTCCTTTTTCCCACTGGCACTGCTGCCTTTAAAGAACAGATTCATAAATGTTTTGGATCGCTGTATGGTGTTTTCACCGTCAGAGGCCTTATGCTTCTCTTTCTTCCTCTTTTTCTTATGCTCTGAAAAACAAAACAAAAAATGCAATGAAACAGATTTGGCACAGACTACTTTCCCCCTGGGTTATAAAATGTGCAAAGAGATTGTGACAAGCAGCGCAAGGCCAAGTGGTGCAAAGATGTGTCAAAACCAGGGCTTTTCTTGTGCCGGTATGCACTGGTACGGCGTACCGGCACCTTTTTTTTCCCAGCGAGTTGCTGGCCTGCACCCTTCCTCTCGCTCCCCTCTTCCCTGTGACCCTCCTTACCCCTGGCAGCACAGTGCAGTGATTGAGAGAGGCTGCCGGTGTTGTGGCCTTCCTTCTGTGAGTCCCATCTAAGAGGAAACAGAAAGTTGGAACAAAGTAGGAAGGATTCGCAGAAGGAAGGCCCCGACACTGGCAGCCTCTCTTAATCGCTGCACTGGCTGATGCTGGGGCTCGGACTCTCAAGCAGGCAGCAGGAGAAAGAGGATGGGTGGGAGGAGGGAGAATCACTGGACATGGATAGCACGGGAGGACAGGGGGGGAGGGAGAATCACTGGACATGGATGAGAGGGGATGGCAGGGGAGGAAGGGGTAAGGTGAATCGCTGGACATGGATGAGAGTGGAGGACAGGGGGCAAAGGAAAATCACTGGATATGGATGGGAGGAGAGGGCAGGGAAGAGAGGAGAATTGCTGGACATGGATGGATGAATGGATGGAGGGGTGGATGGGGAGTGAAGAGAAATGCTGGACTTGGATGGAGGAGAGGGGAGAGAGAATTATTGCTGGATATGGATACAGGGGAGGGAAGAGAGAGGAGAAATGCTGGACATGGATGGAGGGGAGGAAAGAGAAAAAAAAAGAAGATGCACATGGATGGAGATGAGGGAAAGGGAAAAGAGGAGAAAAACTGCACATGGATGAAGAAAATAGGCAAAAGCTGGATCCACGTTATACCTCCTCTAGTCAATTCCATGGAGCACCCAGCTTTTACTTATGGATGTAGGGCAAGAAATCCAAGCATATTCTATAACAATGCATGCAACTTAATTGGCTTAACAAGCCAATCAGCATGTTTAACAGCACTTAACAGGCAATAAATAATGAACACTAATTGGCAATAATTAGAATTTACACACATAACTCACTAAGCATATTCTGTAACGCACATTGCCTAAATTCTAATGCGCATAGCCAAAAAGGGGTGTGGTTATGGTGGGGAAATGGGTGTTTCATGGGTGTTCTAAAATTTACCCGAACTATTATTGAATATGCCCCTCTGCGCCTAAATTGGTGTGGAACTCGTTACCAATACAGATCCCTGCTCTACTGATTATTTCTTTTTTCAAAAGGAAATTAAAACATTTTTTTCAACAAATACCTTTCATAATGTAATTTATTTCAATTACTGTATTCTCTGTATTTTTGTATCTTTTGTGAATTCATTTATTATTTATCCGGTTCTCTTGTTATTGTAAATGCGCTGCGTACGACTGGTAGCGTTATAGAAACGATTTATAGTAGTAGTAATCCACATTGAACTATTTTTGGTATTGCAGAATAGAAGAACTGTGTAGCATAGCATAGTATTGCAGACAAAGGTCTAAGGGAAACCAACAAATTGTGGGGGGGGGGGGGGGGGGGGGGGGGGGGAGGAGGAGGGAGAGAATAACTAGAATGGAGGGTAGGTCAAAGTAGTAGTAAGGAGGAGGAACAGGTGATAAATCAACCACAAGTGTCTTTGATAACTAGATATTCAAATGAAAAGTTTTATTGAATAATCAGGTTTCATTGAATAATTAGGCTTTTAAAGCTACTTGAAAATTCTTAAAAGAGTATTCAGAGCGCATAGAGAGAGGGAGAGAATTCCAATAGTGAGGGGCCATAAAGAAAAAAGCACAGTGACATGTGAACTGGAGTTGTGCTACTTGGGTACTAGGAAGAACAAGGAGGTCATCATTCAAATAACAAAGATCTAGCCTGAGGGTAAGGTATTGTCAAAGATACCAAATATTTAGAGGATCCATGCCTAGAAGTAGAGAAAGTATGAGTGAGGAGTTTATTTTTAATGTGTTGTTCAATAGGTAACCAATGCTGCTTTTGAAACAAAGGGGAAACATGATCAAATTAGTGGGCACGACATGAACGTGCATGGAATAAAAAGAAAGATGAACAAACATTCGCTGCATGGAAACTAATGTTAAGAAAATATAAATATACCATCAGACAATCTAAAAGGTCTTATTACAATTCAAAAATAGGGTAAGACTACAAAGACTTACACAAGTTATTCCAATTTGTACATAATCTTCTAGACACCACACCAGTCAACTTAACTAATACAGATACCCCATCAGCCGATGATTTAGCTACTTACTTTAATGAGAAAATCATCAAACTAAGATCCACCTTACCAATTAATTCCTCCGATTGTGTAAAATTCATCGATTGCTTAGACCCAACTATTGATGAATACCCAGCAGACCGAATATGGACAAATTTCTATTTACTAACAGAAGATAATGTTGCCCAAGGGATCAACAAACTCACCAAATCCCACTGTAAACTGGATGTATGCCCCAGCTAGTTAATTAAATCTGCCCCCCCCCCCGGTGTTTCAAAACAGATCTAACTTTCTACCTAAACCACATGCTTCAACATGGATTCTTTCCCACAGATAAAGGCAATATCCTACTCACACCAATTCCCAAAGACCAGAAGAAAAAACTAAATGATATAACAAATTATCGTCCAGTGGCATCCATCCCTCTGATAGTTAAGTTAATGGAAAGCCTGGTAACTAAACAACTTACCAACTACTTGAGTAATTTCTCAGTATTACACGCATCTCAATCTGGATTCCGTGCTAATCACAGCACCGAAACAGTTCTTATAACACTTATGACCAAATTCAAACAAATTATTGCTACTGGTAATAATGTTCTTCTTTTACAATTCGACATGTCCAGCACGTTCGATATGGTTAACCGTGATATTCTATTAAACATCCTAGAATATTTTGGAATTGGAGGAAATGTTCTGAATTGGTTTTATGGTTTCCTAACGGCAAGAACATACCGGGTGATATCTAAATCTATGATATCATCGCCATGGAGACCTGAATGTGGTGTGCCTCAGGGATCTCCGCTTTCACCGATTCTCTTTAACTTGATGATGTTACCACTGGCCAGATCATTATCCAACCAAGACCTCAACCCATATATCTATGCTGATGATGTGACGGTATATATTTCATTCAAAAACGACATCAGAAATTACAGATAAAATTAACCTCAGCTTCCAAATTATGAACTCTTGGGCAGACGCATTCCAGTTAAAGCTCAAAGCAGAAAAGACACAATGTCTTATACTATCATCGCAGTATAATAAAATGATTTATGCCAATATATATACACCAAGCCATACTCTTCCTGTTGCGAACACCCTGAAACTCCTAGGCGTAACAATTGACCGAAATCTTAACCTAGACAGCCACGTGAAAATTATTACAAAGTAAAACATTCTATGCAATGTGGAGAATTAGAAGAGTGAAACCTTTCTTCCCAAGGGAGACAAAAGCAGGAGCTGCTCCCCACAGACAGACTCTTCTCTTCTGCTGCTCTCCTCTTCCCCCTCCCCCACCGCTGACTGCTGTAAGAATTCTTGGGCTCCTCTTACCACATGTTGCTCATCACTAAGCTGGACAACAAACAAGGACTTTGTAAGTTAACTTATGGTTTATGATTCAGATCTGTTACCTTGTAGCATATTTCTCCTGTAAAGATTCTAAAGCTATTACCTCTTGCTTGCAACATTATTACATTACCTTTATTGTAAATAAACTCATTTTAAAGTTAAATATATGGTCTTTGCACATGTTCTTAAATCTTGCAGTGCAGGTTAATGTAATTCAACAGATATAATATTTAATTCCCCTTTATTCTTGCAATTGTAAATCTTATTACCTTATAGGTAATTGGTGGAGAATAAAATATAGAATCAATAAATATAATTTCCCCATATTTATTAAATACAGCACATGCTGTGACCACATGCTTTGAGTAATCCCCCCTAACTGCAACATTAATTGTAACATTCCGCAAACTGGTGCAATCACTGGTATTGAGTCATTTAGACTATTGTAACTCCTTATATGCGGGATGCAAGGCTCAAACCATTAAGAACCTCCAGACTGCCCAGAACACCGCAGCCAGACTGATATTCGGAAAGGCGAAATATGAAAGATCGAATCACATTCAAAATTTGCACGTTGGTTCATAAAATCATTTATGGAAATGCCCCATCTTATATGTCTGACCTGATAGATTTACCAGAGAGAAACAACAAAAACTCATCACGTACCTTCTTAAACCTCCATTACCCCAGCTGCAGAGGACTTAAGTATAAATCTACACATACATCTAGCTTCTCATACATCTGCACACAACTATGGAATGAACTACCGACCACCATAAAATCAATACACGATTTGACAACCTTCAGGAAATTATTGAAGACTAACCTGTTCAAAAAGACGTACAAAAAGGATCCTCCATAAGGAACTGATTCTTAAACTTCACCAGACACAACTACTTGGAACTCTTCTAATGTTTTTCATTTTAATTACACCTTCATTAATGATTATATACTGCCTGATCTCATTATGTTATGCTTTATCTATTCATCTACTTTTAACCCTACATATTTTATGCAACTCATTTGTAACAGTTCTGAAAATTTTATTCCATTATTATGATTGCCATGGTATTCTTAAGCACCTTATTTGTAACAATATTCTGAAATTCTTATCCCATTAAAGTGATTATCGTTATAACATAGTGTAAGCCACATTGAGCCTGCAAATAGGTGGGAAAATGTGGGATACAAATGCAGCAAATAAATAAATAAAAAATGAGTTTAATAGCTGTATCCAAAGCCTCTTCTTGATCTGGTGTTAGTTTTGGGCTTGCTGCATGTTAAAATCCTGCATTATAACACTTGCTACCAAAATGTGTTAAAGCTTTGTACTTAAGAGCTGATGTCCCTAATCTGCCACACAATTTAGCAATGAAAGTGCTCTGGGTGCCTCATCTGACAGCTGTTGAAAGAAGCGCCTTCATGCCTCCGCATATCTCTCTCTTACTTGGCATTTCACCAGTTGCATTGACATTCTCTCCACTTGCATAAGCTCAATCTTCCTGCCACCTCACATCACATCATCAGCGTAGAAGCACTTAACTAGACCTCTGGAGGTCATTTCCATGGTACAGTCCTTCAGTTGAGCTAACGTATGTTATTGTCAAGTCAGCTAATGCTGTAGGAAGACCATTTGCATTTTTGACCTCCACTTTTCAACTCATCCCTACTCCCCGACTGCATTTGTATAATTTTATGCACTAGTGATTTAACATCGATGTTAATGCATAACTGCAAAATTCTAATACATGTTATAACTTTACTGTGCATTTTAAATTTGCTTTAAATTGCTAATGTGGTTTAGGAAATAGGACTGTTTGTGTTCTGCCAATTCTAGGTTAGGAGTTTTCAGTGCCTCCTACATGTTTCAATTTATTTTAAATTTAAAAAAAAGTCACTAACATTATAAAATTTAATATTGTTGTGTGAATATTTGACTTTACACAAATCAATTCATTTTTAAGTACATAAAATCAACTTATGCATGTAAAAAATTAAATGAATCAAAACGAAAGATACAGGTGCCCATTTCTATGCTGGGCTGAAAAGCCAAAATCCATCACTTTAGGTTTTGATTTTTTTTGTTACATTTGTACCCCGCGCTTTCCCACTCATGGCAGGCTCAATGCGGCTCACATGGGGCAATGGAGGGTTAAGTGACTTGCCCAGAGTCACAAGGAGCTGCCTGTGCCTGAGGTGGGAATCGAACTCAGTTCCTCAGTTCCCCAGGACCAAAGTCCACCACCCTAACCACTAGGCCACTCCTCCACAGTTTGCCTAGTAATGGAGATTACTTGGTGGTTCTCGTGAGCAAACAGCCATTTTCTCTCTCGTTAATATTTGTAAGACCATTGATTCCTATAAAGAAACAAAAACTGGAATTGAAAGTACCTACCCCACACAGTGAGATAGCTCTGAGATCTCTTGATGGGCTTAGTTGGCTTGCTGAGTGCTAGTAGTAATGACGTTTTCAGAGAGCCAAAATTCGAAACCTCCCCATTTGAGGGCTGACTCTCCTTCATAGTAGGTGGGGAGTCCTTAAAGCTTTCTGACCTAATGGCCGTGTCTTTCAATAGTACAGTTGGTCGTACAGTTCTCTGGGATTCTGGGGTAAATCTCCCAGATTTCTGAACTGCATCAAGATCTAAAGGACCAGCTGGTGGCAGCTGTAGGTCCGTCTGAATGGCAGTCTCTGCCCTGTCCAGCAAACCCTCCTGGAGAGCGTCCTCAGTGGAAATACAAACATCCACCATGCCTCCTTCAAACTCTGCCGTGCTAGAGACGAGGGCTTGATGAAATCCGTTCATGGAACTGTAGGGCGTTCCGGAAGAGTAGGAGGATATGGAAGAACTGGTTTCAGAAGCTTGTGACAGCTGTTGCAGTTGGCCATTTGTTACTGAAAAAGGGAAGGAAGAGAGAGAGTTGTTTAGGTCTTGATGGGATAAAAATTCAAATACGTACAAAAGAACACTAAGCAGGAAATGGATATGTCAGGGGTTTTGTAGAGTGTCGTGGGATCCCCACAGCCAGTTCGGTTTATTTGATGATATCCACAATGAATATGCATGAAATAAATTTGCATATACCAGGTCTCTAGGAATGCCCATATAGGTGTTTTTTAAAGATTTAGCTCATACCTTTTTCAGTAGTATCTTATTCAGGTAAAGTAGGCAATTCTCTATCACTAGAGGGTTTACAATCTAAGGGCCTGAAACTACTACTACTTAACATTTCTAAAGCGCTACTAGGGTTGCGCAGCGCTGTACAATTGAGCTGGCTGGCTCAATTGCTAATATTTAGCAGCAATTAATCAGATTGTGCCACTTAATATTATCACTTAGTGCCATGGCATTATCCAGTCAAATATTCCGACAGCCACAAGCTGGATATTAGTGAGTAAGTTTGTAACTGAGGCAATGGAAAATTAAATGACTCACCAAAGATCACAAAGAGCATCAGTGGGATTAGAATACTAGGGAGTCCTTTTACTAAGATGCGCTGAAAAGTGACCTGCGCTGATAAGTACATAAGTAATGCCACACTGGGAAAAGACCAAGGGTCCATCGAGCCCAGCATCCTGTCCACGACAGCGGCAAATCCAGGCCAAGGGCACCTGGCAAGCTCCCCAAATGTACAAACATTCTATACATGCTATTCCTGGATGTAGACGCGTGTATCGGATCAGCGCACCTGCAAAAAGGCCTTTTTTTTGGTCAAAATTTGATGTTTGGCAAAATGCAAATTGACATGCATCCATTTTGGGCCTGAGACCTTACCGCCACTCAATTACTTAGTGGTAAGGTCTCACGCATTAACTGGGTGGTAATCGTCAGTGCACGTACAATGCCGATTACCACCTGGTTAGCACCACGTGCCGGAAAATAAAATATATTTTCCGGCATGCGTAGTGGGTGCACATAAAAATGAAATTATCGCCCGGACCATGGGGTAGCCGTGTAGTAGTTCTGAATTGGCGTATGTTGGGTGCGCATAGGCACCTATAAGGCTTAGTACAAGGGCCACTAGTTTTCCTGGCTCTCAAGTCTGCTGCTCTACCCATTAAACTACTCCTCCACTCCATGCATATTCACTGTGGACATCATGAAAACCCAGCTGACTCTGGGGACATATGTAAAATGCCCAAAAAAGAAGAACACCAAAGTAGACCCATATGTCACAAATGCAGAGAAAACACAGTGGGAATGACTAAAGGGGTGAACTAGAAATTCATCAAAGGATGCCCTTTATTGAGCAGTGGTGCACAATTTACATACATTGAAGAAAATCAGTTGTAGACAGGCAATGGCACTCAACGCAGGCCGTATTTCAGCGTTAAAATCTTCATCAGGAGTCCTAGCAACAACTCTGAAAAAAAGAGGTGTCTCTGTGCTAATGATTTTTCAGATTGTGCTCCTATGGTAATAACTCACTCAGTGAAATTCTTTCACAACTTTGCAAACACACGAAACAATTCAACTAGGACTCCTCATGAAGGGCTTAATGCCGAAAACACAGCCTGTGATGAGTCTGTTCCCTCTGTATAACAGATTTTCTTGAACGTTTGTGAATTGAGCACCATTGCTTAATAAAGGACATCCTTTGAGGAATTCCTGGTTCACCCACTTGGTCATTCTCACTATGTTTTCTCTGTGATAAATAAAATGCCACCATTTCACCTATAAACACCCTGGACAACAAATGAATGAAAAATAGCCCACTGTTTAGACGCAAAGAACTAGCTGGAAGAGGATTATATGAGTCTGTCACCTTTAGGTCTCTGTTCAAATCTGACTGAGGCCAGGAACCCCAGAAGTCATTACCTTGTTAAATCGATGCAGTAGGTGTAGCACTTTATAGCTGCTGCTGATCAAGAACATATATGTGGAAAGTCTCATAGTGGATAATTTATTAAGGACACAAACACATGTCCTACGGCTCTATTCAGTTTGCTTTTGGAGATGAATGACATCCTCTTTCCTTTGCAGGGAAAATATTTATACAACGTCAACTGTATCTTGAGTTTCTCTGGAGCCTATGGAAATTGGTCTTCCTCAGAAAGGGTTCAAATGGAGGCCAGAAAAAGGGGTGATTTACCACATGAAGATATTATGAGGTTGTCTACCTGCCTGAATGTCTCTCCATCTCTCTTTGAAGTTAGAATAGTGGTTCAAATCTGGTTCTGAGAACCCCTCGAAACAGGCATGCCCAACAGTAATATTCACAAGATATTTGCATATGTTCATAGTGAGAACAAGGCTCATTTCACATTTCAGCTACCTGGAGTTCAGACTTGAGTCTGAGGAGGGACAGAGGGGAAGGGCCAGATTACAGAACCATTGCTTACGGAAAAATAAGTGTTCCTAGAATTTTCATCAATGACATTTTAAAGCCCATTTTAGATGGGCCATGGAGAGGGGAATGGAGATGTCCACATCCCAATGTGGAGCTTGTTGTCAAATATCGAGAAGGATGCCAGCAAAAATCCCTGCAGAAAAAGACCACCACAATCTCTTCAATGAGTGTTGTGCAGCAGGGAACATCACGGGTTCCTCCTCCAACCTAATTCAGGCCCACTATCTCTAAAGGAGCCTATGATAGGATAGGTACCCCACTTCCATCCAACCCCCTGGGAAAAGGAACCACAACACTCAACCTCTCCCCTCGCCCCCTATCCCCCCTGACAGCAACATCCAATCCCCTTCTACAACAAGAGCCAGCATTTTTTGGAAGCATGACCCTAGTGGTAATACTATGAGACTAGGGGGTCAGAAGCATCCTTTTGAACCCATGTTCTAATGGGACAGGAGCATCTCAGGATCATTCCTGGCCCCTTAAGACACCAGAGAGCCCCCCCCCCCAAGGGAATGGAGGACTGGATGCTGCTATCAAGATGGGCCTGGGGGTTATGGCTCATTGGGAATGATAAGCTGTGGTAGCAGTGATCTAACCTCTGGAGCTGCAAGAACAAAGTCCATGAGGGAACCTGTGCAACTTACATTTGTTCAACCAGCAATACTCAGCCACCATTTCCTTGTAAGCAGGATACATGCCCGTCTCCTAAATATAAATACAGGTTAAAAAAAAGAAAAAAATATATATAACGCAGGCACACAAAATTACTCATCAAGTTACAAGACAGTGACATTCACCTCAAGACAGAATCTGATCAGAGGCTTTTTTTTTTCTGTTGTTGTTAAATAAATAATTTATTCCTGTTAGCTCTGCTTACAGCAGAAACTATATATGTGATGCCTCGAGTAAGTGGCTTCGCAATGTCTCCGAATGAAAAAGCAGCTTGCCCGCCATTCTCTTCGGTTCCATGGAACTGATGTAATTAGGACAAGCTCCTTTATTGTGTGAAGATGTTAAATGACATTAACTGGAAAATGTAAACACGTTAAAAAACAGAAAAAAAAAGCACCCTGGCTTTCTCCTGCCCGTATTGTTTAAAGGGATGTAAGAGCTCTAGATTCCAAGCCAGAGCACTTCCAGCTGAACACCGGTTTCTAGAGTGAGATCGATGTATTAATTTATTTATTTTGGTGCATTTGTACCCCACATTTTCCCCACAAGAGCAGGCGCAATGTGGCTTACATTAATTCATAAGGAAACGATACAGGACAGAGATGGCACAGTTACGGATTATGACAGGAGGGGAAGGAACATGGGATAACACAGGGGGAATGTTAGGGGCATAGCATCCGGCGAATAACCGTGCACAGTCAACAAAAGAGAGAGGTTAAACATGGGAGTTGCCAGTAGAATAAGCCTTGTCGAATAATTTAACATGCACAGAACGGTGTCCATCATTTTGGTTTTTGCTACAAGGACTTCTATGCAAATAAGCCTGGTAGCAAATAGTGTATATGCTTTCTAATGACTCGTTGAGATGGAGATCAATGTTTGCACTTAGTAATTACGTATTCAGAGCTAGTGAGCTACTTATTACACTTTTTCATCTCAGTTTTTCAATAACAGTGAACTGAATGAAATTTCACAAGAGCAGAACTATAAAAAAACGAAAAAAGAGAGCTATTTGCAAGTCAATATTTGAATTTCACTTGCTGAAGTTGTATGCAAGGGTAACTTCATAAGGGACTTTTGGAGTGGAACGGCTGTTTTGTGTGTCTAAATGGCTTATTACAAAATCACTCCACAGAGCGTGCACGTAAAGGAATGCACTATGACAAGAAGGTATGCATTTGTATACAACCTGTACGCAGGCGTGTTTGGGTGCAGTATGGGTCGCAGGCATAGCCAGACCTCAAATTTTGGATAGGCCACTGGGCAAACTGGGTGGGCACATGTTCCTTAGTCTCCATGGCCCTCCCCCTCCCCCCATACCAAGTCAAAACTTTACAGTAAATACCTGTGCTGGGGGGGGGGGGGGGGATCCACAATGTTTACCACAGATGCCCTACAGTTGTTTTACATTAGTTTTGCAACAAAAAAAGTACACAAGGGTCTTGAAAATTGGGACAATCCGAGAATGTTTATTCAAGAAAAACCCGACGAAGGCCGTGTTTTGGCATGAGTCCGCCTGGTCAGTGGTCAATAGAAAAGCCCAGATTCTTTTGATAAATAGATGACGCCAAAACCTTCAGTCTTCATATAATCATCTGTTTCACAGAAGACAGAAGCAGCTGTATTGATTGTCCAACAGAATAAAGAACGCTGTCAGTAAGCAGTAAGGTTTTGGTTTTGTCTACCTCAGGGCTCTGTCTTGGGATCTCATCTTTTCTCCATCTATACTTATTCCCTTGGTGGTCTAATCTTCTCCCATGGTTTTCAGTATCATCTTTATGCTGATAACTCCCAGATCTACTGCTCCACACCAGAAATTTCAGCAGGAATTGAGGCCCAAGTCTCAACCTACCTGTCTGACATTGCTGCCTGGATGTCTCACCACCCTCTGAAACTAAATATGGCCAAGACCTAGTTTCTTATCTTTTCTCCTAAACCCACCTCTGCTCTTCCCCCATTCTCTCTCTCTGGATAACACTCTTATCCTTCCTGTCTCATCAACTTGTAACCTTGGGGTCATCTTTGACCCCTCTCTCTCTTTCTCTGCACATATCCAACAGACTGCTAATTCCTGTTGTTTTTTTCTCTATAATATCACCAAAATTCATCCCTTCCTTTCTGATCACACTACCAAAACCCTTATCCACACTCTTATCAACTCACACTTAAACTACTGCAACTTGCTTCTCACAGGTCTCCTACTAACCTACCTCTCTCCCCCTTCAATCCATTCAAAATTCTGCTGCGCGACTTAGATTCCACCAGTGTCACTACACTTACACTAGCCCTCTCCTCAAGTCACTTCATTGGTTCTCTATCCATCTACGCAAACTCCTCTTATTGACTTACAAGTGCATTCACTCTGCAGCTCCTCAGTACCTCTCCACTCTTCCCCGGAAACTCTGTTCATTGGGTAAACCTCTCTTATCTGTACCCTTCTCCTCCACTACCAACTCCAGATTCTGTTCCTTTTATCTTGCTGCACCTTACGCCTGGAATAGACTTCCTTAAGCCAGTACGTCAAGCTTCATCTCTGACCGTCTTCAAACCTAAGCTGAAAGCCCACCTTTTTGAGGCTGCTTTTAACTCCTAACCCCTATTGACTTGTTCAGGACCCATGTCTATTTTATCATTCTCACCTTAAGCAATTACAGTATCTCTTATTTGTCCTGTTTGTCTGTCCTGATTAGATTGTAAGCTCTGTCAAGCAGGGACAGTCTCTTACATGTTCAAGTGTACAGTGCTGCTTACGTCTAGTTGCGCTATAGAAATAATAAGTAGTAGTAGCAGTAGTAGCAGTAATGTAAGCTCTCCAAGGACAGGAAGATACTTTCTGTACCTGAATGTAACTTGCCTTGAGCTACTACTGAAAAGACATGAGCTAAATCCATTTCCTGTGAGGCTTTAAAAATGAGTAAGCCACTGGATAAAACGGACATATATTCAGTGGTGTACTGGAGCCGGCTCGCAAGAGCCGGTTGTTAACTTTGCTTCCGACTTGCGAGCTGGTTGTTGAAACACGCGAGCCGGCTCTCCTCCCTCCCTCCCTCCGGATCCAGTCCCTCACGTCACCGACCTGACTCTTCGAATTCTTCGGGGCAGGCAGTCTTGCCTGCCCGCTGCCAGCGCTGACTGTCCCCCGCTGGCGCTGCCAGTTCGTGCTTTAAAAATGGCCGCTGAGACTTCCAGAGGCGGCCTCGTGAGACTTCTGCTGAAGTCTCGGCGGCCATTTTGAAGTGCGAACCGGCAGCGCCAGCGGGGGAGAGTCAGCGCTGGCAGCGGGCAGGCAAGACTGCCTGCCCCAAAGAATTCGAAGAGTCAGGTCGGGTCGGTGATGTGAGGGACCGGATCCGGAGGGAGGGGGAGGGAGGAGAATTCGCCAAACAACTTGGGAGGGGGTGGCAAGGGAGAGAAGGTAGTCGCTGGGCATTTGTGGATGGAGGGGAGAGAAGGGTCGCTGGACATGGGTGGATGGAGGGCAGGGGAAAGGAGGGTCACTGGGCATGGATGCATGGAGGGCAGGGGAGAGGAGAGTCGCTGGGTATGGGTGCATGCAGGGCAGGGGGAGAGAAGGGTCACTGGACATGGGTGGATGGAGGGCAGGGGAGAGAGAAGAAATGCTGGACATGGATGGAGGGGAGAGAAAGTGAGGAAGGAGATGAGATGAGGGAAAAGGAAGAGAGGAGAAAAACTGCACATGGATGAAGAAAATAGGCAGAAGCTGAGGACCAGAAATGAAGAAGAAAGGAAGAAAGAAATAAATGGAAAGGAAGCCCTGGAAATGGAGTTAAGAGGACAGATAGCAGCAGAATCGGATACTGGGCCAGCATGATCAGAAAAACAGTCATCAGACAACAAAGGTAGAAAAAAAATCATTTTATTTTCATTATAATGTTTGGAATATGTTCACTTTGAGAATCAGGTGCTGAACATTAAAAGTTTATATTTATTTACTTATTTATGGCATTTTATCACACATTAAACATTAATTAGATTGGAACCTGGGATCATTTAATTTTTTTTTCCTGGAGTAATGCATTGCCACCCCCCCCAGGCTCTCTCCCCGGCTATAGCCAGCTCTGCAATTTGGGGGGGGGGGGGGGGGGAGAGCCTGCTGTTAAACATTTACCAGCACACCATTGCATATATTTCAAACACACTGAAATTATCCCATGTATTAGAGCTTTGCATTTTCTTTTATTTTGGTATTTCATATTGTTTCTAGGTTTTTAAAAATTGTATTTGGACACAGAGGTAGTTGTTGCATGTTGGGATGCTTACGATCTGTTTCAAAGTCTGTGCAGGAGTATGTTGTTCGTTCTTAAGCAGCTATCCAATCAAACTGTTTCCAGTTAAACACATAGAATATAATACAAAGGGACGGAAGCTCTCTGTAGTAGGAGACTAAGGAAGGACTAAAGTCCCTTAAATAAGTCTCTTAAATAGCTGGGACTAGATGAGGGTCTGTGTTTAATGTTATGCATAGAATAAAGGTGCGGGGTGGGGATGCACTGCTTAAAAATCGAAAGTTGACGGAATGTAATAGCTCGCCCACATTTCGAACTTATAGTAATTTGAGTCTGTATGTAATTCTGTTGTAGACGCATCTTCTGTATTGACCTCAATAAAAATTGTTGAATGTAAAAAAATTGTATTTGATTTCATTTCAGAAGTATTTTGTTTCAGGTGTTTTCTTCATTTTTATGTCTCACCTTTGTTAAACAGCATGCACTAATTAAGAAGTACGAGCTATGTAAGGAGTAGTGAACACCAAGCAAGAATGCCGAGTGCGGTGTTGGAATTGTGCACATTACTGGTAACACAATGTAGAAACCAGAATTATGTTTTTTTCCTCTTATCGTTCCATTTTATTTATTGCATTTGTATCCCACATTTTCCCACCTATTTGCGGGTTCAGTGTGGCTTACAATACATTATGAATGGTGGAAATACAGTTTGTTACAACTTGGTTATGGATTACATTGTGAGGAGTTATGCGAAAACAAAGTCAAAGTATCATTAAGGCAATAGAACAATGGAGAAGAACAATGGAAAGAAATAACGGGAAACTGATAGGGCAGCTAAACAATAGTAGGAGAACATTCGGTATAACATTTTTCTGTGATTAGAGGTATAAATGTGGTGAAATTACGGGGGATGGGAAATTCAGAAGGGAGTCTATTGTTGCATTACTGCTGTTGGGAGATTTTAATCTGCCGGATGTAGATTGGAAGGTTCCGTCTGCAAAATCGGAAAGAAGTAGAGAGATTGTGGATGCTTTCCAAAGTGCTCTGCTCAGACAAATGGTGAACGAACCCACGAGGGAGGGAGCCACGTTGGATCTGGTGCTCACGAATGGGGATAGTGTGTCAAATGTCCGAGTGGCTGCACACCTGGGAAACAGTGACCATCAAACGGTTTGTTTTGATGTAACGGCTCATGTGGACGGCGGCCACTCCAAACTCAAAGTCCTGGATTTCAAGCGAGCTGACTTTAACAAAATGGAAAAATACCTGAGGAAGGAGCTGATGGGCTGGGAGGACATACGAGAAGTGGAAGGACAGTGGTCCAGGCTAAAAGAAGTAATAAACAGGGCCACAGACCTTTATGTAAGGAGGGTAAATAAAAGCAAGAGAAAAAGGAAACCGATATGGTTTTCAAAGCAAGTGGCTGAGAAAATAAAGGCTAAAGAGTTAGCGTTCCAGAAATACAAAAAATCTCAAGTAGAGGAACACAGGGAGGAATACCGGATGAAACTGAAAGAAGCCAAGAGAGAGGTACGTCTGGCGAAGGCGCAAGCGGAAGAACAAATGGCTAGAAATGTACGGAGGGGAGACAAAAACTTCTTCAGGTATATTAGTGAAAGGAGAAAGACTAAAAAGGGGATTGTGAGACTAAAAGATACAGCAAAACGCTATTTAGAAAATGATGAAGAAAAAGCCAATTTACTAAATAGATACTTTTGTTCTGTTTTTACTGAAGAAAATCCTGGGGAAGGACCGAGAGGGACTGGCAAAAGTACACCTGAAAACGAAGTGGATAGAGCACCGTTCACGGAAGAGAGTGTATATGAACAACTTGGAAAGCTAAAGGTGGACAAAGCCATGGGGCCGGACGGGATCCACCCCAGAATACTGAGGGAGCTCAGAGAGGTTCTGGCGGGTCCTCTTAAAGATTTGTTTAATAAATCCTTGGAGACAGGAGAGGTTCCGAGGGATTGGAGAATGGCGGAGGTGGTCCCTCTTCACAAAAGTGGGGATAGGGAAGAAGCTGGAAACTACAGGCCGGTAAGCCTCACTTCGGTTATTGGAAAAGTAATGGAAGCCATGCTGAAGGAAAGGATAGTGAATTTCCTGGAAGCCAATAAGTTGCAAGATCCGAGACAACATGGTTTCACCAAAGGGAAGTCGTGCCAAACGAATCTCATTGAATTCTTTGACTGGGTGACGGGAGAATTAAATCAAGGACGTGCTATGGACGTCATCTACTTAGATTTCAGCAAGGCTTTTGACACGGTTCCCCACAGGAGGCTCTTGAATAAACTAGAAGGGCTGAAGATAGGACCCGAAGTGGTGAACTGGATTAGGAACTGGTTGACGGGCAGACGCTAGAGGGTGGTAGTGAATGGAGTTCACTCGGAGGAGGGAAAGGTGAGTAGTGGAGTGCCTCAGGGATCGGTGCTGGGGCCCATTCTGTTCAATATATTTGTGAGTGACATTGCTGAAGGGTTACAAGGTAAAGTTTGCCTTTTTGCGGATGACACCAAGATTTGCAACAGAGTGGACACCCCGGAGGGAGTGGAAAACATGAAAAAAGATCTGAAGAAGCTGGAAAAATGGTCTAACGTTTGGCAGTTAAAATTCAATGCGAAGAAATGCAAAGTGATGCACTTAGGGAGTAGAAATCCAAGGGAGGCGTATGTGTTAGGTGGGGAGAGCCTGATAGACACGGACGGGGAGAGGGATCTTGGGGTGATAGTATCTGAGGACCTAAAGGCGATGAAACAGTGCGACAAGGCAGTGGCCGTAGCGAGAAGGTTGCTAGGCTGTATAGAGAGAGGTGTGACCAGCAGAAAAAAGGAGGTTTTAATGCCCCTGTATAAGACGTTGGTGAGGCCCCACCTGGAGTATTGTGTTCAGTTTTGGAGGCCGTACCTTGCGAAGGATGTTAAAAAAATGGAAGCGGTACAAAGAAAAGCTACGAGGATGGTATGGGAGTTGCGTTCCAAGACGTATGAAGAGAGACTTGCTGACCTGAACATGTATACTCTGGAGGAAAGGAGGAACAGGGGTGATATGATACAGACGTTCAAATATTTGAAAGGTATTAATCCGCAAACGAATCTTTTCCGGAGAGGGGAAGGCGGTAGAACGAGAGGACATGAAATGAGATTGAAGGGGGGCAGACTCAGGAAAGATGTCAGGAAGTATTTCTTCACGGAGAGGGTGATGAACGCTTGGAATGCCCTCCCGCGGGAGGTGGTGGAGATGAAAACGGTAACGGAATTGAAGCATGCGTGGGACAGGCATAAAGGAATCCTGTGCAGAAGGAATGGATCCACAGAAGCTTAGCTGAAATTGGGTGGCAGGGGGAAGAGGGGTTGGTGGTTGAGAGGCTAGGATGGGGGAGGGCAGACTTATACGGGGTCTGTGCCGGAGCCGGTGATGGGAGGCGGGACTGGTGGTTGGGAGGCGGGAAATACTGCTGCACAGACTTATACGGTCTGTGCCCTGAAAAAGACAGGTACAAATCAAGGTAAGGTATACACATGAGTTTATCGTGGGCAGACTAGATGGACCGTGCAGGTCTTTTTCTGCCGTCATCTACTATGTTACTATGTTACTATGTTACTAACAGTGTGTGTGGACTTCATGTGTTTTCATCCTTGCAGTAAATCTTATCAAAGAGATGAGTTTTCAATGATTAGAAATGTTCCATTTAGAAAACAGTATGAAAATATCATTGACATTTCCTATGTCATTTCAAATGACTGCTCATCCTTCAGATATACGTCTGTTGAACAAGACCATGAGATATTTTGACAGACACCACTATATATTCATGCTTCACTCCTCAGTGATCTTATTCAAAGTAATCTGATTTTCTTTCTATTGCATTATTGCCTGACAGAAGGGATCTAGACGAGGCACTTTTGATTCAACATTTGTCTTTTCTTCTGTTATCTGTCCAATCTCTTCTGTAGATATTAGATGCCCAGGGATCAGGTTCATAAAGTCAACACACAAGAGTATATAATAATGCAATACATTGTCTTCATGGTCACCATGAGTCAACATGGACTTGACGGCATGTAACTACAACAACTTTGTCTTACCTTGATAGTTAACATGATATGTGTTTGCCCCTTTAGCACTTCCACTGCCTTGCTATGGCTTATGTCTTCAAAGTTGACTCCATTGGCTGCAAGGACTTGGTCTCCAACCTTTATTCCATTCTGCTCCGCCAACCCTCCTGGATCCACTCTAACAACAACCAGAAGACCAATTAGAATTTAATGTCACATTTATATGCTGCATTTTACAAATGCGTTTTCTTTTGAGGTGAATCACTACACCTTTACGCTAGTATACATCATGAGCAATAAGAAAACATAACAAGGAAGTAAATATCCTTAAAAACCTGTTTAAAAAAAGATACATTACCATCCCGACATATATAAATCATGAAACCATTACAAAACAATTCGTATACGTTCATAACAGAAATCAAACTCTCTTGCTCTGCTCCTGTTTTTGTCTTTCTCTAAATCTCTTTTATTTATTAGGCTGTCATCTTTTCTCAGCATTCTGATTTTATTTCAAAATATCATAACCCCATGTTAGTCAATGCCTATCTGTGTACAAAGTCAAGTCTCCAGCATCAAATGAAAATATAAGTAGCAAGTCACAAATTTTAGCTTGCTAGGTACAGCATTCCACAGCTGAGGTGCTCTTCCAGTTAATGTCCAGGCCTGAGCTGGGACCAGCTTGATCTCATGGGTCAAGGGGATCTGTAGCCTTAAGTTTTGGCTAGATTATAACTGTCTTTTTGGAGTACATTGATAGACCCTTTCAAGAAGATATTTTGGAAGGGATCCTTTCAAAATTCTAAAAGTCAGTGTCAGGGTATTAAAGGTACAGTACAGTCTTGATTATCTGACCTTCACTAATCCAACCATCTGACATATCCAATAGACCTCATGTGACATCATCATATTTATTTCTATTAAAAATCTCTGTTTTAGAACAATTTTTGAAAATCGGGAATTCTATGGCCTGTGCTTATGCATAGTTTTCTGTATTATCCGACTTTTCATTTATCCGACAATGGGTCGGTCCCATTTATGTCGGATAATCGAGACTGTACTGTGTTCAGTAAGTTGCACATTAAAAAAAAAACCTTTTTATTTTCAATTTCAAATACTGACATATTTTATAAGTATGGACATCATAACTCTGCCCAACTTCAGCCACACTCCACAACAGGAAATACCTACTGGTAGCGAACATAAGTAAGTGCTGCCTTGCAATCGCGTCTACTTTTATAAAATTCTATAGCTTTTTCGGCATTTAAAACAGGCTTCACATATGGAAACACTTTTATATAAAATTAGTTCCCCCTCTCCCAATGCATAGATCATATCTCCCTAGCAATGAAAATCATTTGCTCCTGTATCCAACGCTCAAATTCCATTGTATCTGAAAACCATTTTAAGACCTAGTTCATAGTAAATGACTTCCTTAGGTACTTTTCAGGGTGTTTTGGATGCTTCTTTTGAGGGATCCCGTGATCACAAGTTGAACATTTGAACAAAAAGACACTTAAATGGTAGTGGAGGAGTGGCCTAGTGGTTAGGGTGGTGGACTTTGGTCCTGAGGAACTGAGTTCAATTCCTGGCACAGGCAGCTCCTTGTGACTCTGGGCAAGTCACTTAACCCTCCATTGCCTGCCACATTGAGCCTGCCATGAGTGGGAAAGCGCGGGGTACAAATGTAACAAAAATAAAATAAATTAAAAATGCTGTTCACAACATGACACAATTTATTGGACAGAGACAAGCTTGTGATAATTACCAACCAGTGTCAAGTGGCCTTTTATGATTTACTGCACTGTGATAGGTTGTTTATAGATTCTTTTCAATAGCAAGTGGCAATGATTTCTGTTAGAAGTTAAACCTACTTGGAAACAAAAAGCCCCAGTCCAAATTCCTTCCCTCCTCGGATATTAAACCCCAAGCAGTAGTCATCTGAGGTTGTGTAGAGATGAACAATTCTTCTTACACCATAATCTGAAACGCTCTCAGATGGAGTTGATCTTCCCTTTTCCACTATGAGTCGTCTGTTTAATATGTCAACCCTAAAACAAATACAAACAGCAATACCTATCATTGTATATTACAATTGAAGAAGTGATTATTTTGCAAACATTTGTGCTCAATGTATACTTCTTGTGGCCCAGGGAAGAAAATCCAAGGTTCATAACACTCTCTTCTCGTAGGCCCCAGGAGGTGCTACCCATGCATGTCATACTGCTGTCTCTGCCTAGGCCCCAGACAGTGGATCACCAGGCAAGCACCAACTCCTGTCCTCTTGGGCCCAAGGGAAGGTATCTTTGGCCTTTATGATATAGCGCTCCCCTCCCCTCGCAGGGCAGGTATAATAGGTTCAGTCTGTCTAACTTTTCCTTCTAGCTGTCTTTTATAGAGGACTCTGGGACCACAATCACTTCATAAAAATGAGAAAATCTTTATCATTAGTGTAGTAAAAAAAAAAAAAAATCTAAATAAGGTAGCTTTGGCCTTCTCTTATCCATGAGGTACTTATTTTCCCATCTGTACAACAACTTCTGCTCCTGTTGGAATTTTGTACGACTGCAGAGTACAGAATTTACGCTGTCTCTTCTTCATGGCCACTATGGTGGGTGGGGGTTTCCAGCTCAGTACAGTCCTGGGAATGTCTGTCAACAGAATAAATGTTATACAATTGCTAATCACGCCAGCTCATTACTCCTCCTGCTTCATTCTCCCTCATCCTTCCTGCTTATTGTTTTCCCTCCCTTTATCGCTCCTCTATTGTAACTCCTCATGCAAAGGGGATTTTAATAGTAGTGGTAGTTTGGCAAATTAGAACAACTCAAGAGTGCCAAAATAATTCTCCACCTCACCACTGAATGTTGGAAAGGGGCCTTTGGATCAAGGTTTATGTTCCAGTCACTGGAAGACCTATTGAGATTGACAGACTGTAGTGGATTGAACCATTTTGCTATGGTAATCCCCTCCAAGAGTGACCACAGTAGTACTCTACAGGGCGTTGCTGAGTGAATCTCGGGAATATTCCAATTTGAGTGTTTAGTTTTTGAGAAGAAGGTCAATCTTGTTTTTCTCTCAAGGTGTTGGAAGTTTGGGAAAAAAAAAAGAGAACCTATCTTTTCTCCCTTGTGTCTCTAGAATTCTATAATGAGTAGAGGGGGCCGCACAGTGGAGTCCCTGTGGTGATGCTTCTGATACTGAACTGTTAGTAGCTGTTCCTTAGGGATCCATCAGTGGAGAGGAAAGTGTTTCTGCTCTGAGGGTACAAATCTCACACTCTGGGTTTGTCTCTTATAGGGAGAAGAGACCCTGATCTGAGGTCCAGGAGACAGCAAATGTCTATGCAGGAGTGGGAAGAAATGTGTGTTGGGAGTCTATCCAGAGGTACTCAGCCAAGTGGGAACTGAACAGTATGCTGTACCTGAAGTCCAAATGAGTCCAGAAGAAGAGAGGTGTATATTATCATCATAGCTAAGAGCTTTGATTCAAGGCCTGAGACTTTGGTTCAGGATCTAAAATGGGAGAAAACCTTACAGGCCCATGACTTTAATCTGAACCTCAGTGTGACTGCAGAACTCATGGTCTGTTGTGACATTCATGCAGCAGAAAGAGGAATGGGCGTAGGTGGAAAAACAGAGTAACATCGTTTAGCAACATGGTGGTCACAGATGTTTTAGTGAAAAACAGAACAAGATAACTCCTCAGGAAGATGACTATTACGTCTTCCAGGAACAGCTAGTCTATTGTTAGCTTTTCCAGTAAATACTAACCAACTCATTACCATAACCAATCAGTGTTAACCATTATATTAGAATATCCAATAAATGGGATTATTGTCAGATTACCTATGTATGACCTGTTATGTTAATGAGTGTATATAAGTGATTGTACTTCCAACTTCAATGGAGAGAGACAGTCACAGCCAGTACCTTTGTGCAAGTAGGGCTGCTCTCTCTCATGAGAAACCAATCAATTGAACCCTATTGCTTTCTCATAAGTAGTCTTGAATCTTTTATTTCTGCAAATTGGCTTTAGCTGGTAATTTGGGGTGAGGGCGAAAAAAGACCCTAAAATAAAACATTAGAGACTCAGACCCAGAAGAACACTTATGTGTAGCTGTGGTACTGTACTACCATAAGCAATTGATTGCACATATACTTGAAGAATAATAAAAGTATTTGATCACTTATATATTCTTTGGCGTCTGAGATATAGCAGTACTTTCGTATAGCAATGTTCTGTACTCCCAGTGAGATATCATTGATCTGCTAATTGTACAAATACTTGATAAGCAATAAGGTATCTAATAAAGAGCAAACTGATGCAGCCTTGGGTGATTTATTTCTTCCTAGGTATTGGGAGGGATAAATGTACCCTAAAAAAAAAATACAGAGGTGAAAAGAAGCAAAGAGGAGCGATTCAAGCATTTGGAGGAATAGGTACTACAGGGGTCCTTAAGCAGTCAGGGGAGCCCAGTCATAGAAGGGTGCGTAAAAAGTGTCAGAAATGGATCTATTTTATGCTTACTTTATAGAGATGTCGGTACTTCTTATAAAAGACTCTCAGAAGTACCCTCAGTAGCGCATAAATGTTGTTGCATAAATTTAGATTTGCTCCAAAACACATATGCACGTTCCCAATGCATGTTTGTGAATATTTTATAAAGCAACTTCATCCACACTCCACCCAGAGCCCCCCCCCCCCGGAATGACTATGCACAGAGAGTGTGAATGAACGTGCTGTCTTTCAGTGCACCCCCTTTTTATGCTTATGTACCCATTCAAAATTTATAATAGCTATTTTCCTCATGTAAAACATAGTATTATAAAATATTTTCCACACATAGAGTAACGCTTCCCAGTTCGAAGGGAACCTCAGGCCCAAAGAAAGGGAAGGAGGGTGTCCTAGAAGAGTGTAGCAGTCAGGATGAGAAAGTCTGATCCACAATTTACACTGGCACCATTTTCACACTCTGACTTTGAAGAAACTTGTCCCGTGAAAGACTATCTTAGAACACCAAAACTATGTCCGACATTTCACCTTGACCTAGTTCATCAAATGCTTTTCTTCCTTGAAGTGGAGAATTCCTACCATGGGTTGGCCAATGTCCATGAGACTGCCCTGGAATTGAGTGATATCCCTCTCTAAGAGAGAATTTTAGGGGGAGGGGCACATAGGTGTTAGAATGGGTGTGCTACAGAGGCCAACCAAAATTTTGAGCCAAGCCCAGCTTTCTAGTCGCTGCCACTTTCTCACCTCCTTCTGGAAGCAAAAAGGAAATGGATTCAGCACCAGCGCCTACTCAGGCCTAAGAGGGAAACTGGGGGGGGGGGGGGGGGGGGTAGAGAGAGGGTCAGCGGAGCATGTAAGTAATAATTAGAAGGTTAGGATTTTAGTTTGTAAAATGCAGTCCAATCAATCATCATTTGTTAAAATGTTTTCACTGGGTCAATATTCACCCTAGCACAAGTACTTGAGAACTCATGCTTTGCTCCTAAATGAACTTGACATGCTCGCTTTGACCCACAGAAGAGATGCATTGTGGTTTTTGTATACCCACAGCCAGTCAGGAGAATGCAAGGGCAGCTCTGCTTACCATGTGGTCTTTTCCCTGGAGAACTTAATCCCTGGAACCTTTCCCATTCGTCTCACCATCATCCGCAGGCGATTGTTACCAGTCAGCACTTTCACAGCGCTTCCCATGGTGATACTTTCCAAACTGATGCTGTTCACCTCTGTGATTTTATCCCCCACACTCAGACCTGCCTGTTCTGTAAACAGAAGGAACACAAGAGTCCAGCTAAAATGTATTCTTTTGGTAGCCCTGGATGTTAAAAGCCAATGATTTAGGCGATTACTCCGAATATAACCGCATAAATTGTTTCACATATTGACTTCACATTGTTCTGGAATTCCAAGTTTCACCAAAACGATATCTTAATATTTTACTGAACTTTTTCAGTTTTGATAATTTACACCTGTTTTCCCATTTACCTAATAAAGAGGCCCTTTTACTAAGCCGTGTAAGCATCTACACGTGTCGAACATGTGACAAAATGGAGTTACTGCCCGTCTCCTACATGGCTCTTCTGGTAATTTCATTTTTGGCGTGCGTCTCAAAAATATTTTATTTTCGGGCACGCGTAACGGACGTGTACCAAGTGGCATTTGATGCACGTAGGTCATTACCGCCCAGATTATTTACTGCTAGGTCAATGGTTGGCGATAAGGTCTCAGACCCAAAATGGACACAAGGCAATTTTGATTTTGCCACATGTCCATTTTCAGCATTAGAAAAAAAAAAGGCCTTTTTTATAGGCATGCTAAAAAAAATGGATCAGCGCGCGCCTAAAACCCGCACCTACACTACCACAAGCCATTTTTCAGCGCACCTTAGTAAAAGGACCGGGTACTGATTTGTTATGAAATTACCAACCCAGGAAACAGTCATGTATTGTAGCACTGAAGCTGAAGTAATTTGTAAAACTCACTCCAGACATATAGAGGGGGTGGGGGGAGTCATTCTGTATAATTGCCTAAAGTTAGGTGCTGGGATGATGTGCATTCAACCAAATGGGAGTTGTGGGCACAACTACCATTATGGGATAGCAGCATAAATCTGCATTTATACACCTAACTTTAGGTGCGGGCACACTTATGCTAGCTCAATGGCTGGTGTAAATACTCACGCCTATGTGTAGGCCATTAAGCATAAAATGCTAGTTTTCTATATTCTGCGTGCGCATTTGCCTGACACGCACCTATCCTGTCCATGCCCTTCCAAGGCCCATGCAGGGCCGCTGAGAGACTGGGTCGGGCCCGGGGCCCTGCCTCCGCTGCCCCCCTGAGGTCGCCGCCGCCGCCGCCACTCCCCCTCCCCCTCCCCCCTCCGTCCGCCACCAGGCCGGGCCCCCTGCATTGAAATCACAGCGCCTCTCATCTCCCTGTGAAAGCGCTGCAGGCAGCAGATCGCCTCCTTTCGACCCTCCTTCCCTCATGTCCCGCCCTCGCGCAAGTTACGTCAGACGAGGGCAGGACACAGGGAGGGAAGGAGACCTGCTGCACTTTCACATGGAGGTGAAAGGCGCTGTGATTTCAATGCAGGGGGCCAGCCCGGTGGGAGACGGTCGACGACGGAGGGCGGGTGGGACTCCAACGCCGGGCCCCCCTTGGAGGCCCAGGCCCAGGGAATTTTGTCCCCCCCTGCCCCCCCTATCGGCGGCCCTGGGCCCACGTCCCCTTGAAGTAGCACATTCTAGAATTTGAGCGTGCATCTTATAGAATACTGACTATGGGCAGTTACACATAAAACTATTAATTAGTGCCAATTAACAATTATAGCCAATAATTGGTGGTTAAGGCCAATTGACAGCATTAAGTTGTGAGAACAACTAACCTTATTCTATAACTTAGGTGCTAGTCGGAAATGTGGGAGTCCAACTTCCTAGAATTAGGAGGATGTAGGAGATATTTCAGATTAAACTACTGACACATAAATAAGGGCTTGGAGCCTTTTATATAGTCTATACTTCCTTGTTGGCATGTTCAGTATTGTTTTTTTCATATCTATAAAATATATAAACATATTACAACTTATTATTATTTCCCCCAATTTAAGCCAATTTTACATTTTGGTCCTATTATCTTGAATTCAAGTCACTTTTTCTGTTTGGAAGATAATGACGTAAAAGTCCCAAAGTGTCCACGTATTTGAATGTAACCAGCTATAGACTAATGTCCCATCTTCCCTCATCCCTTCATGAATGAGGTAAGATTTGGAACATAGAATTTCGGAAATGTGAATAATGTAAAAAATATTATTTTAAACAATATATGTTCAATAAAACAAAATATTATTATATATATAGAAAATAGTGATTACTTTGGGTAGCAAGCAATGACTATGTATGAGAGAAAACCAAATTCATACATATTCATTGTGGATATCTTGAAAACCTGACTGGCTTCCAGGACTGGACTTAGGAAACACCAATATAGAATACTAGCATTACCACTCCCAACTGTGAGGCTGATGTAAATGCTCATGACTGAAGTTGAGCGCGGAAATGCGGAGTTATGCTACTATTCTATAAAACTGCTGTAGTAACATAGTAACATAGTAGATGACGGCAGAAAAAGACCTGCACGGTCCATCCAGTCTGCCCAACAAGATAAACTCATATGTGCTACTTTTTGTGTATACCTTACCTTGATTTGTACCTGTCCTCAGGGCACAGACCGTATAAGTCTGCCCAGCACTATCCCCGCCTCCCAACCACCAGCCCCGCCTCCCACCACCAGTTCTGGCACAGACCGTATAAGTCTGCCCAGCACTATCCCCACCTCCCAACCACCAGTCCCGCCTCACACCACCGGCTCTGGCACAGACCGTATAAGTCTGCCCAGCACCATCCCCGCCTTCCGCAACCGGCTCTTCCACCCAATCTCGGCTAAGCTCCTTAGGATCCATTCCTTCTGAACAGGACATATACATAGTAGATGACGGCAGAAAAAGACCTGCACGGTCCATCCAGTCTGCCCAACAAGATAAACTCATATGTGCTACTTTTTGTGTATACCTTACCTTGATTTGTACCTGTCCTCAGGGCACAGACCGTATAAGTCTGCCCAGCACTATCCCCGCCTCCCAACCACCAGCCCCGCCTCCCACCACCAGTTCTGGCACAGACCGTATAAGTCTGCCCAGCACTATCCCCACCTCCCAACCACCAGTCCCGCCTCACACCACCGGCTCTGGCACAGACCGTATAAGTCTGCCCAGCACCATCCCCGCCTTCCGCCACCGGCTCTTCCACCCAATCTCGGCTAAGCTCCTTAGGATCCATTCCTTCTAAACAGGACATATACATAGTAGATGACGGCAGATAAAGACCTGCATGGTCCATCCAGTCTGCCCATGACAAACTCATATGTGTATACCTTACCTTGAATTTGTACCTGTCCTTTTCAGGGCACAGACCATATAAGTCTGCCCAGCAGTATTTCCCGCCTCCCAACCACCAGTCCCGCCTCCCATCACAGGCTCTGGTACAGACCGTATAAGTCTGCCCTCCCCTATCCTCGCCTCCCAACCACCACCCCCTCTTCCCCCAACTGCTCCGCCACCCAATTTCAGCTAAGCTTTCTAAGGATCCATTCCTTCTGCACAGGATTCCTCTATGCATATCCCACGCATGTTTGAACTCCGTTACCGTTTTCATCTTCACCACCTCCCGTGGGAGGGCATTCCAAGCGTCCACCACCCTCTCCGTGAAGAAATACTTCCTGACATCTTTCCTGAGTCTGCCCCCCTTCAATCTCATTTCATGTCCTCTCGTTCTACCGCCTTCCCATCTCCGGAAAAGATTCGTTTGCGGATTAATACCTTTCAAATATTTGAACGTCTGTATCATATCACCCCTGTTCCTCCTTTCCTCCAGGGTGTACATGTTCAGGTCAGCAAGCCTCTCTTCATACGTCTTGGAACGTAAATCCCATACCATCCTCGTAGCTTTTCTTTGCACCGCTTCCATTTTTTTTAACATCCTTCGCAAGATACGGCCTCCAAAACTGAACACAATACTCCAGGTGGGGCCTCACCAACGTCTTATACAGGGGCATTAAAACCTCCTTTCTTCTGCTGGTCACTCCTCTCTCTATACAGCCTAGCAATCTTCTAGCTACTGCCACCGCCTTGTCGCACTGTTTCGTCGCCTTCAGGTCCTCAGATACTATCACCCCCTCTTCCCGTCCGTGCCTATCAGACTCTCCCCGCCTAACACATACGTCTCCCTTGGATTTCTACTATGAGTCAGATTATTCTTCCCAATGTGCATTACTTTTTGCATTTGTCCACATTAAATTTCATCTGCCATTTGGATGCAAACTTAATCACCTCACTTGTCGTTCCAATTTCTAGATCTTTTATAAATATGTTAAATAGCACCATCCCAGTACAGATCCCTGTGTCCAGGGCTTTTTTTGAGGGGGTACTTGGGGGTACTGAGTACCGGCACCTTTTCCATTGTCTGCTAAAATTGACCCATGGACCCCAAGTTTTAATGATAGAGCTCAGGCTCTACACACCAATTCTGTCTTGTAATAGATTCTGTGACTAGTTGCAGGGGGTCTGGCTATTATGGGGTGGGTCCCTCAGTGATCACCCTACTCCTGAAGGGTGGCCTAGCATTTGAGTACCGGCACCTTTTTTGCTAGAAAAAACACTGCCTTTGTTCACCCTTCTCCATTGAGAAAAATGGCCATTTAACCTTACCGTCTGTTTTCTGTCTAGTAACCAATTCCTAATCCACGGAAGGACATTGCCTCCATTTTCCATTCTCCCCGTTTGTAAGCACCAGAATAGCTCCATCCCGCATTGGTTCTATTACCCGCTGCTGAAGCAGTTCTTCCTGTAGAGAATCCAAGATCCCTTTGCTTCTAGATGATCCCACAGCAGGGACATCAGGCATATTAAAGTCACCTATCAGTAGCACTTTCCCTTTCCTAGCTATTGTGGATGTCTTCAATTAAGTCTCTGTCCATTTCTTCTGACTGCGAAAAAAATGTTCAATATGTTGTGGATTTTTAAACGAGTGAAATCATATCTTCCCTTGGACACCTTCCAGAACCTGGTACAATCCACAGTTATTACCCATGCAGACTACTGCAACAGTGTTTTTCTAGTCTGTAAGACCCAAGTTCTGAAAAGACTTCAGACTGCCCAGAACACAGCAGCCAGACTTATCTTTGGCAAATCTAGATTTGAAAGCGCATCACCTCTTCGGAAGAAGCTTCATTGGCTCCCCATCAAAGAGAGAATATTTTTCAAGGTCCATACAATGATTCATAAGATCATATATGGAGAATCCCCTAGCTATATGAATGACCTGATCGACCTTCCAATCAGAAATAGATCAATGTCCTCACGTACTGTACGTACCTCAATTTACACCTTCCCAACTGTAAAAGAATTAAATACAAAACCTACTATGCATTCAGTTTCTCCTTCTTGGGTAGTCAGCTTTGGAATGCTCTACCTAGATCCATCCAAACTATTAATGACTATCTACCCTTCAGGAAAATGTTGAAGACACATCTTTTCAAACTAGTTTACCCTAACAAACCTACTTAATCCTATAACCCCACCCACACTACTCCTGCTCTGACACTGACACCGATTACACCTTTGACCTTCTCCCAAATCTTATCATACTCATCCTCCAATCCTTTCTTCTCCATTTTCCATACCATACCCCACCCAATCTCCTTTCCTTTTGCCTATCCTATCCTTTACCTTCCCATATCTAAATCATTTATTCTTAAAACCTTATCATTATAATGTTTATTACAGCTTGTAATATTCTCTTACAGAAATTGTATTGTTTTTTTTTACTATGTAAGCCGCATTGAGCCTGCTATGTGTGGGAAAGTGCGGGGTACAAATGTAATAAATAATAACTGAATATTACAACAACATAAATACATTTTCTTTTCCCTCTTACTAGTTTAACCTACAGCACCTCTTCCTTACCTCATATGTCTTGCAGTTCTGTCACTTTAATATTATTCTTATCATGTAATGCCACTCCTCCTCCTTCTTTTCCTACCCTGTCCTTCCTGAATAGATTATAGCCAGGTATAACTATATCCCTATAATATCATGTTCATTGTTGATTTAATCATGAACGGTCCATCCAGTCTGCCCAACAAGATAAACTCATTTTACATGTTATGTGATACTTTATATGTATACCTAAGTTTGATTTGTCCTTGCCTTTCTCAGGGCACAGACCGTAAAAGTCTGCCCAGCACTGTTCTTGTACTAAAGGTTCTGAAGCTATATACCCACCACGGTTGGGCAGACCATTCAGGTCTTTACATGCCATCACTTACTATGTTACTGCCAGCACTTTGGCACAGAACAATACCAGAAAAATCACTGAAGCACCTTAACAGCCACCTCCTCAACATTTCCAAGTCATATATATGCTCCACACATTCCCCATGCAAACATTTACTTCCACACACCCATACTCCACCACACGTGTCCATACTCACACACACATACACACACACCTCAACCCCCATATCTTACATTGCCTCATCTACCACATCCACATACTTCTACTGTGATCCCCACAATACATGTCATATATGCCCACACATACCTCCACCCAAATTCCCCATATACTCCCAGACACCTGCTATGCACCACCCACCAATACACACTGCATACATACACCCCTACAATAACATGTTCCCTACTCCCTTATTTTCCCTCTACACATCTACCTGTGGACCTCACAGATTACTACAAACCAACAACATACACATGACCCCTCAGACACATACTTACAATCCCACACCTATGAACTAGACACCAACATACTTCTATATACCTTTAAACAGACCCCCACACAATGTTCACACACACTCCCATGGTCACAGACCCCACATGCCCATACCCTCCTGACTTCCCTAAATATTCTTACACACCCACAAAAACACACAAAGAAACCCACAAGCCACACGCTTCATATAGACATAGTAACATAGTAAATGATGGCAGATAAAGACCTGAATGGTCCATCCAGTTTGCCCAACAAAATAAACTCATTTTACATGGTATGTGATACTTTATATGTATACCAGAGTTTGATTTGTCCTTGCCTTTCTCAGGGCACAGACCGTAAAAGTCTGCCCAGCACTGTTCTTGTATTAAAAGTTCTGAAGCTATATACCTACCATACCGCTCACAAATTTATACATTGACACATGCCCCTCACATATACATACACGTGAGGGTTTTGGATTTGTGCAGGCACGGGTGTGTAACCCCCATCCACACCCTCCAACAAATCTACAACCTACATTCCTACAGTCCCACACATCTCCACATACCTCCCCCACACTCACAACCCCCCCTTTCATACACTTACCTACACCTCTCATTCCCTTCCATACCCATATTATTTCTGTGTTGGAAAGCATTCCCAAAGCCATAGTTCTTCTGCTTTCCCTACTTGTTAAGGCTAAGATCAAATAGTAAAACTGAGAACTGGTTATAACAGCAATTAAGTGAGAGCCATCAAACACCTCGCTCAACTTTTCTTCATCATCTTAATGTGTTTATAGCTGTGAGGTTCTTAAAAACAATTGATTTTCTTACCAGCACTGCTGCCTTGTTCAACTTTACTGACAAAGATCCCGAGTCCATGCTCTGAGCCCCCTCGAACGCTGAATCCTAATTTGCCATCAGGACTTTTATCAACGGTGACGGCAAGGATGGAGTCACTTTCATCACTGCTCGCTGTTCGATGTACACACAAAGCATAACAAACAATTTATTTAGTGAAACCTTTTCTATTGAGTAATTACACTATTGAATTGCTTACTTGTTCATTGAATAAAGCTTAATGGCTGTAGTTTATCACTCTTAATGTCATCATTGCTTACCAATGCTGACCAGCTGAAGTTACTAAATAATTGTAAGGGAAAGGGGATGGAATTTGATATACTGCCTTTCTGTGGTTATAATCAAAGTGATTTATATATTATATACAAGTACTTATTTTGTACCTGGGGCAATGGAGGGTTAAACTGATTTGCCCAGAGTCACAAGGAGCTGCAATGGGAATCAAACCCAGTTTCCCTGGTTCTCAGGCCACTGCACTAACCAATTGTGGTTGGCTGTCCTAAAATGTTCTGGATATCTTTATCTGGGTATATTCAGTGGCAGGCTTGTACAATAACTTCTGATGAATAACCAGGTAAAAGCTCTCAGTGAACCACACAGTGGCAGAAGATCAAATTAAAGGCCCCCAAGAATATCAGAAATGGCTCCCAGTAGAGGGGGATCCACCACCACCTCAAGAAGATACAGGAGTGTATCCTTCCTTCTTTGAGTCACCTGCACTCCAGGGACTGCTCGAGTGGAATTTATACCACTGGAACCATGTTATCCCTGTGCTAAGAAGTTCTGTCCAAACAAGAAAAGAGGGGTCCTCACAACTTCCACAGAAAGTCAAGCACGCACAACGTGGGTGAAAGTGAGGAGAGTTTCAAATAACCAAGGAAAAGGGAGAGTAAGAGAATCCAAGAGCTTATTTGCCTAGGTAACCTGACCCTACACGGGTTGTGTTTCGGCTAAAAGCCTTCTTCAGGGGTCGTGGCAGTTCGCAGAATGTATAAATGGGAAAAAAAAAATGGGACGGTGGAGTGATATAAGCTGCGTGGCATGACAGTCAATTCTTCTTGAAATTGTACTTCTGTGAGGAAACAAATTATCAGGGATAGACAACCTCCAGTCTTCGTGAACATCAACCTATTTGGTTTTTCAGGATAGCCCTAATAATTATTCATGCAATAGTTTTTCCATACGATTACAGCAGTGTGCATACAAGCCTCCAGCATGAATATTCATTAGGGATATCCTGAAGACTCAAGTGGTTGCTGTCCACATGGACTAGGGGTAGGCTAACCCTATAAATTATGTAATTTGTTACCCTGGACATGCCTGCTGGTTGGACCCACCTGTCCTATATCTACTTGATGTCAAATGTCAAAGATTGTGACTAATTTTCACTTCTGCACAAATCTATTATTTGAGCATGTCTGATCAGGGCAATAAGTCCTAGAGATGTAGAGTACCTAGCAACTTTTAACATCTGTGCTTTTTGCAAAATAATACATGCTGCCTGTCATATTAGGGGAAATAGTGCATATACATTTGAAAATGGAATGTTGCACACCATCTTCCTCCTCCTCCCCTCCCCCAATCTAATCATGGCTCTGGGAATACCTCTTTCTAATCTGGTTAAAAGTACATACACTATCAAATTCATGTGCACTTTTGGCTGCACAGAGGAAAGCAATTTTCAACCAGGTCAATTTACCTAGCTAAGGGCGGAAGTTATTAACATGGGCTACAAATTAAGACAGGTTATTTTACTACAACTTGGGCTGTTTTAGCAAATGGTCTTATTGCATAAAATGGAACCTGTGCTAAAATAAAGTTGTGATAAAATAACCCATCTAAATGGCTTAGAAAATTGTTTTATGCTTGTTGCAGAACACTAAAAATACCAAGATAATATACAGGGAAAATGTACTTACTCAACGTATGTTCCTCTTCCAGATCAAGACAAGGGTGAGTTATGGAAATCACTTACTGATAGCATAATTCTTAAGCAGGAACATATTAAAAACAAACAGTAAGTACCCAAAATAAAGCCCAGAGGAAACAAACAAAGAATGGCCAGCAATCTTACCTTCCAAAGGAGAATTTATAAGAATGACCCTTCCCATGGGAGAGGAGGCACGAAGCCCCCTAGGATGACCATTGATCTGCCTGTTCTGTTTTCTGACTAAGTGCCGTGTTGATGCATTCACATCCCCTGCTGAATTTCTGAAATAGGGTGAAGAGGTGGAAGTGGTTGCTTCTTTTCTTACAGTGTTGAATGCATGAGCCATAGCAAAGCAGAGCAGTAGCTGGTCATGAAGATCTCAGGAGCTGGTGTAACTTTTTTGCCCCCTCTCCCTTCTGAAATATCTGAAAGCAGTGCTGGAAAATGTATTTTACAGGCTAGGTTTGTGGTCTCATTTTGGCCACTCAAGTTGTTTCCCACCAATACATCTGTACGTTTGGCATATTGGAATCAAAGGGATTTCTTTATGTCCCGGTGAAAAATCTTGAGGTTGCAGCTTTCATCCATTGTGTCTTGCTTGTATTTTGCACTTCAACTGGATTGGACGACTCTTTAGAGAAGATGTCAGAATGAAACCAACAAATGAAAAAATGGTTAATGACAAAATCACGTATAATAACAACACTAATAATAAACAAAGTTTTTCTATACCGTCTCAATGTCACAGCTCAGGACAGTTTACAAAAGAGAGTCAGTATCATTAACATAGATGAATAGATACACTACATGAAATTTCAAAAATTATTGGTGAATAACCAGAATTTCAACAAATCATCTGAATTTCAAAAAATCATTTCCACATCTCGGTTCCGATGGCAAAAAAATTTCACAAAGTTGGAAGAGCTATATTATATAGCCTTTTGTAGTAGAAACTAACATGTCTCTGAGACCAACGGCAGCTCAGATTTATTGATGTGGATCGAGCAGGTGGAAACACAAGTATATCTAATCCTTAACAGAGATGATAAATACAAAGGACAATCATAATTAAGGGCCCTTTTACTACCCAGTGGTAGGGCTACCTCTGGGTTTCCGCACAGGAAATCAGCCCTACTGCCAGGCTCGTTCCGGAGCCAGCAGTAGATCTAGCTTCTGGCGCATACTGTTTCCTGCGCTAGGGAATTTTTTAAATTTCCTAGCGCCAGAGGCGTCCCCGGTGGAAAATCGGGCAGCGTGGGTTACTGGGTTAGCACTAGAGCCCTCACCACCTCCTAAATAGGAGGTGGTAATGGGTCCAGCAGTAAATGGGCTGTGTGGAATTTTTTTTTACTTACCACATGGCCTTTACTGGCCCTTTTAACAGAACACTTTTTACCGGCGTCGGTAAAAGGTGGCCTCGGCAACTGCAATCCCACGCACAGACGCTACTGCAGACCACCATTTGGTAAAAGAGGCCCTAAGTATTTTAAAAACCAAACATAAAACTTTAACTGGATTCAAGCCATAAGGGCAGCCAATGCAAAGATTTTAAAAGTAGGGTGGCCCTATCTAACTTTGATTAGTGCAAAATTACCCTGCCGTTTTCTTGATATCAATAACTGCAGCATGTCTAAATATATACAGATGCAGTAATCAATGTGTGAAAAAACAAAGGCATGAACCAATTTCTGCAAATCATCCAAAGAAAATAAGGCCCTTATTTGGCAAGGAAATCATGCTTTTTCAAACACTATAGGTTATCAATAAAAATCAAACAAAATAAAACATGGAAAAGAAAATAAGATGATATCTTTTTTATTGGACATAACTTAATACATTAATGTATTAAGTTATGTCCAATAAAAAAGGTATCATCTTATTTTCTTTTCCATGTTTTATTTTGTTTGATTTCTATTGATAACCTTAAGAGTGGACTAACACGGCTACCACACTCCTCAAACACTATAGACACCGAATGATGCACTTTGAAGTGGAACGATAGCATTATCTATTTTAAGGGTGATGGAAGGGAGTGAATTGGCTTTTTGCCCTTACTCACAACAAGTCTTCTCATTGACCATGACTGCTCATCCAAAGTGAAACATCTGAAACAATTAGAAATGTACTCAGTAGTCTGCTCCACTGGAAATACAATTTGAACACTGTCTGCATAAATATGATAGAACAATTTCATAAACTGCAATTCTTTGCCCTGAGCACTAAAGAAAAAAGAATTTGAAGAGAACTGGTTAGAGAGGAGATCCCTGTGTAACTCCGTAACCTGGAAACCAGTAGGTAAAAAGATTGTCATGGATTTTAACCATGTAATTATGATTTTTCAAAATCTGGCCAGAAATTCCAGCTGACTCAAGTTTGAATAATAGCAAATCAAGATCTACAAGATCAAATGCTGCCGACAGATCCAATCGCATCAGCAAAGACAGAATTCATTGGTCGAGTGATTTTCTTAATTCTGTGAAAAGTGGCAGTTGACAGGTTTTTGTACTGAAAATTTTGCGATAGGCAGATTTCCTAGTATCAAGTAACTCAAAGGAAATCATATATTCTTGGAATTAAAGTGTAATTATGGCCTCCAAGATCTTGGCCAAAAACAATATGCTTGCAACTGGTCGATAGTTGGAACAATTGGTTTTAAGCTCGTTGGAATCTTTCAAAATTGGTGTCAAAATAATGGTGCTAATTTCAGTAGGGAACTTTCCAGTTGCAAACATCTGGTTAAATAGAAGCAACAACCATTCTAAACTTTCCAAAGGCAAAATTTGAAGCATAGTCGTCGGGCAAGGGTCCATATCGCAAGATCCTAGAAAACTTCTTCAAGAGTTAGTTGGTCTAGATCAACAGGAACAAAGTGCTGCCAGATACAATCAGCTGTTGTTCCTAAACTATTCTTGTTTATTGAACCATCACTAACGTTCAAGTAAGAGTCAACTAATACTTGTAATGCAGACCTGAGATTAGCTAGCTTCTGCTTAAAATAGCTTCCCAAAATCTAAAGAAAAAGGATTAAAAGTAGAGTCATATGCAGGACTAGAAAAGACAGATTGAAATATTCTAAATAAGTTTTGAGATTCATTCCCTTCTGAGTGAATCCATCTAGAGTAATAACTTTTCTTTTCAAACTGAAGTTTTGATTTGTTGAATTTCATACTAGTTTTCCAGCCCACTTTGCCATGTTTCATCCATAAAGTTTTGAACCTATGGCACTTTAAGTGTAGCAATTTCAAGAGTATACCAAGGTGAATGATGATGTCTCAAAGTAACCCATTTGAGAGGGGCTACTGAGTTAGCCAGATTGGTCAATTCAGAATTCCAAAAAGAAATTATCGCATTCAAATCTGTTTTTTCAGGATTAGTAAAAACTAAACTAGCTTGAACCTAAAAATCCTGTATATCAAATTTATTTATGCATTTTATTGCATTTGTATCCCATATTTTCCCACCTATTTGCAGGCTCAATGTGGCTTACAGAGTTTGGTTATGACATAATCATTCCATGATATCAGTTACAATTAGTAATGTTCAAAGATTAGGTAAGGGAAGAGAGAAGGAAGGTGTTAGGCAGGGTAGAAGGTGGACTGTAATAACTGTGTGGATTGGTGAGGTAGTTTTGTAAGACTATGGGTTCTCTTTGTAGGCCTTGTGGAAGAGATGTGTCTTCAGGGATTTGCGGAAGTTAGTTGTTTCGTCAATAGCTTTCAGGGCTGTAGGTAATGCATTCCACAACTGCGTGCTCATGTAATAGAAGGTGGTGGCGTGTATCAGCTTGTATTTTAGTCCTTTACAGCTGGGGAAGTGCAGATTGAGAAATTGGTGGGATGATCTTATGGCGTTTCTGGGAGGCAAATCCACAAGGTTTAGCATGTAGATTGGGGCGTCTGCGTGAATGATTTTGTGTACTATCGTGCAGATCTTGAAAGCAATGCATTCCTTCAGAGGGAGCCAGTGAAGTTTCTCTCTTAGGGGTTTTGCACTTTCATATTTAGTTTTTCCAAATATGAGTCTGGCGGCGGTATTCTGGGCTGTTTGGAGTTTTTTGATAGTCTGTTCTTTGCAATGACTTATTACCATTGACTGTACCAGGGTACGGAAGATATATCTCGGGAAGAAAGGTTTTACTGTTTTGAGTTTCCACATGGAGTGGAACATCTTTTTCCTTGTGTTCTTCACGTGAGTGTTGAGTGTGAGGTTTCGGTCGATGGTAACTCCAAGAATTTTTAGGTTTTGTGTGACGGGGAGAGAACAGTATGGTGTGGTTATTGTGGAGTAGTTGTTTTTGTTGTGTTGTGAGGTGAGGACAAGACATTGAGTTTTCTCTGCATTCCTAAACAGCACGTTTTGACATTGTTTAGACCCAGATTTGTCTCCCCTTTCAGACAGAGGTTGAAATCCAGCTTAAAATGGTCAGACCTATGAGGAAAGGGTCACATACTAGACCTGGTATTCTACAAAGGCGTGGGTATCCTAGAATTCTGGGATAACAGGATTGAAATAAAACCCTTATCATGGTCAGAGCATTTTCTAATTAAATTCTCCCTAAGTGACCACCTGAAACAAATGGCACCTCCCAGAGCTTGGAAGGAGATCAGAGACAAAAAAAAGCTGACCGCTGAGAATTTCCTAGAGGCCTTGGACTATCCGCATATAGATGAAAAGACAACAGTGTCAGAACAAGTTGACATCTGGAATACACACTTAGCCAAGACCTTAGAGAAAACAGCACCACTAAAAAAGGTCTTATGCCCCACTCACAAACGCTCACCTTGGTTTTCTCCAGAACTTCGGATCCTTAAACGCGAAGAACGAAAACTGGAAAGGAGATGGCGCAAATCTCACCTGGATGAAGACAGGCAAAACTGCAGGAAGCACATGGCAAAGTATCACCAAGCCTTAACAGCAACCAAAAAACAGTATTTCTCTCAATGCATTGCACAGGCTGCCAATTCAACCAAGCAGCTGTTCAGTATAGTAAACAGCCCACTGCAACCCTCACAACAAAATTCTAATGGGCAACTACCAACAGCATTAAAAAGGGCAGTGGTTCGCCCTCTGCTGAAGAAAAACAACCTTGACCAGGACAAACTTGAAAGTTACAGGCCAGTATCCAACATCCCGTTTCTAGGGAAACTCATAGAACAAACAGTCTGTGTGCAACTTAATGAATGGCTAGAAAAGAGTAACTGGCTAGATCCAGGTCAATCTGGATTCAGACCTGGTTATGGAACAAAAATGGTACTCGTATCCATGCTAGATGATCTTCACAGAAACCGAGACAAGGGATTTGCCGCGATGTTAGTACTGCTAGATTTCTCAGCAGCTTTTGACACTGTAGATCATGATATCTTGCAAGAACGACTGACAGAAACAGGTATCAATGGAACAGTACTTGCCTGGTTCAGATCCTATCTATCAGACAGGCAACAATCCATAATGATTGGCAGCAACTCATCACCACCATGGACACTGACCTGCGGGGTACCACAAGGATCGATACTGTCACCTATTCTGTTCAATATCTCCCTCAAGCCACTAGCTGAGCTGATTCGGTCAATGGACACTCAGGCCCGCTGGAGAAGAGGCTCCTAGCCCCAGCCCAAGGCTTGGTGGAGCAGATGAAGGGATGGCCTGACCCAGGGCCCCCCCCAAAGGGACCCCCATCAAACAACCTGCTGCGCGGGGTCTTCACTTCTGCCGAAAAACAAAATGGCCATCATTCCCGCCTCCTTCTGAGGCGAAGCGCCGAGGCCCTGCATCGGGGACCGGAGTAGAAAGAAAAGCACTGCTGTGACCGAGTGCACCCTGTATGTTCGAGCCCTGAATCAGCTCCTCCAATCGGAAACCGGACTGCACACCGTGCTGCGGTCCGAGAACACCGCCCACTGCTCCTAGCAGCCCGATGACGGGCAACAGGTCACACTCTAAGCAGGGGCTGCCATGGCCAGGGACTGACGCTGCGCGGGAAAACATGTGGCACACCACGTAATCCCACCCGCTTTATTTCATTTTTATTTTATAGAATCAGGAGATTAGGCACTTTCTGTCTTAGGAGGAATCACAGTCTGATTGTATCGGCCAAAGACCTCAAGGAGCAGTAGTGAGATTTTCACCAGGGTCCCCTGGTTCTCACTCCACTGATCCAATCACTAAAACTGCTCCTCCACTTCCTCCATGTTTTTTTTTTTTTTGTAGCACCAACACGCAGTGGTCCCATCAATGTCCCGAGGCCTGAAGCACAGCAAAAAGGACCCACCGCCCTGGGACCACCTTACCCGGGGACACAGTCACCCCTCTGCCACAGCAGGGCACGGCAGCAGCACCGGCCTGCCAGACTTACTGTGTTGCCTGCGACTCCTCATCTGAGCAGACTCTCACACAGAGGAAAAACAGGGGAAAGGCACAGAACATCCCAGGGGGAAGGCATGACAGGGACCCAGCACCACCAGGTATGTCTGCTCAACTGGGAATCAGTTGACCAACTGGACCAGGAGCGAGGCCTCATAACTAGGGTTACCTTATGTCTGGATTTCCCCGGACATATCCTCTTTTTAGGACATGTCCGGGGCGTCCGGCGGGTTTTGCCCGCCCGCCTGTTTGTCCGTATTTCTGGACAAATGGGCGGGCAGCGCCGTGGGTCTCCCCTCCCCTTACTTACTATCTGCCCTGGTGGTCTAGTGACAAAGTTTGTACCCATTCCGGAAAAGTACAAAATCTCAGTCTCATTTGTACAAAAAGCAAGCAATTGACTTTTACCAAGAATGATGGAACTAGTGTGGTGGAGTTTCAGTTTGTGGGGATGGGGTGGGGAGAGGGCCAAAGCTTGCTGGGATGGAGTGAGGATGGGGGGGCAAGCTTTGCCCCTATGTCATTCTTTACTCCACACCCTATGGTCTAAAAAGGAGAAACTCTTGCATTTTAGGGTGGATGTGTGTTGTTTTAGCATACTTAGAGGGGCATAATCGAACGCAAACGCCCATCTCCAAGGGCGTCTATCTCCGAGAACGGGTACGTGAAGGGACGGGACAGACCGTATTTTTGAAAAAAATGGCCGCCCATCTTTTTTCTTGATAATACGGTTTGTGCCCGGCAAATGCATCGGAGTTGTGCGGATTTGAGCTGGGCGGTTTCGTTTTTCAGCAATAATGGAAACCAAAGGCGCCCAGCTCAAAAATGAACAAATCCAAGGCATTTGGTTGTGGGAGGGGCCAGGATTCGTAGTGCACTGGTCCCCCTCACATGCCAGGACACCAACCGGGCACCCTAGGGGGCACTTGTAACAATTAAAAAAAAATTTAAATACCTCCCAAGTCCATAGCTCCCTTCCCTTGGGTGCTGAGCCCCTCAAATCCCCCCCAAAACCCACTGCCCACAACTCTACACCATTACCATAGCCCTTATGGCTGAAGGGGGGCACCTACACGTGGGTACAGTGGGTTTTGGGGGCGGTTTGGAGGGCTCCCATTTACCACCACAAGTGTAATAGGTAGGGGGGATGGGCCTGGGTCCACCTGCCTGAAGTGCAGTGCACCCACTAACAACTGCTCCAGGGACCTGCATACTGTTGTGATGGAGCTGGGTATGGCATTTGAGGGTGGCATACAGGCTGGAAAAAAAAGTTGTTAAAGTTGTTTTTTTTGTTGGTGGGAGGGGGTTAGTGACCACTGGGGAGTCAGGGGTGGTCATCCCCGATTCCCTCCGGTAGTCATCTGGTCATTTGGGCACTTTTTGGGGACTTGTTCGTGAAAAAAAGGGTCCCAAAAAAGTGACCTAAATTCGCACTAAAAACGCCTTTCTTTTTTCGATTATCGGCTGAAGGTGCCCATCTCTCCTTGGCCGATAAACACACCCCAATCCCGCCTTCACCATGCCTCCGACACACCCCTGTCAACTTTGTTCATTCCCGCGATGGAGTGCAGTTGAAGATGCCCAAAATCAGCTTTCGATTATACCGATTTGGGTGCCTATCTCCTGATTTGGGTCAAAATCTGGGCGCCCATCACTTTCGAAAATAAGGCTGTTACTGGACCCACAAAATCCAGAGACCCCTGCAACTGTACAGTAGCAACTTCGTTCACAGTGGCCTAGTGGTTAGTGTGGTGGACTTTGGTCCTGAGGAACTGAGTTCAATTCCCACCTCAGGCACAGGCAGCTCCTTGTGACTCTGGGCAAGTCACTTAACCCTCCATTGCCCCATGTAAGCCGCATTGAGCCTGCCATGAGTGGGAAAGCGCAGGGTACAAATGTAACAAAAATAAAATAGATACTATTGTTGATTCTACATGGAATGTTGCTACTATTGGAGATTCTACATGGAATGTTGCTATTCCACTAGCAACATTCCATGTAGAAGTCTGCGCAGGCTTCTGTTTCTGAGTCTGTGACTCACAGAAGCAGAAGCCTGTGCAGCCACATTGGTGATCTGCAAGGGCCGACTTCTACATGGAATGTTGCTAGTGGAATAGCAACATTCCATGCAGAATCTCAAATAGTATCAACAGTGGAGGAGGGTGGCGGACTTGAGTCCTGAGGAACTGATTTCGATTCCCACTTCAGGCACAGGCAGCTCCTTGTGACTCTGGGCAAGTCACTTAACCCTCCATTGCCCCATGTAAGCCGCATTGAGCCTGCCATGAGTGAGAAAGCGCGGGGTACAAATGAAACATAAATAAAATCACCAGAGATATGAATTTGTTAGAATGCGTTTGGTTCATTAACACAACTTAACATTTTCAGTGCAAACAAAATCAATTGACCCTTGGTTTGTAAGTTGCAATGCGCATTTAAAAAAATGAAATATCTGAAATGAACCAAAAATTCCTGAAACCTTTGATAATCGCTAAACAAACCAAAAACATTTGGCTTGTTTGTCTGGGACCCACCACATAAATATAAAAACCTTTTTGTTTTAGATGTCTATCCTGATAAATTATTAATTCTAATGCATAATCAAAGCTATTCTACAGCGCTGGGGAGTTTTCTCCTGAGTTACCTCTCCTTACGTACCCCCTTTTTTTTTTGTTTAAAGTGAAATACAAGTGACAGGTAACGCAAGGAAACTCACCTACCGGTTAGTTGAAATGCAACCTGGGCGCTGAGCCAGCTGACCTCAATAAATAAATGATAACACTTCCTGAGATCTCCAAGTACACTGCCTGCTACAAATTAGATAACACAAAGCAAACAGTACACACACAAAATAAGTTCATAATTGCAATGTTTGAGGTTTAGAGGGGCAGATCTAATAAAATCAAAACGAACATGGAAAAATGCACAGGTACCGTGCAAAGAAACATCTTCCCTCCTGAATTGTACTCGGCAGAGATACAAACACACAGGAACTGTTTGCATGTGTTAGAAAAGGATTATTACCCGTCATCTGGGGATCCAACAGAATATTCTAGGGAGTAGGGACCTCCCTCTCCCTGCTTTTCCCCAGAAGACCTCCATTTTTCTCACCCTGCCCCCAGTTGACCTTTTTTTCTCCCTCTTTAAGTCCCCCCCCCCAATTCAGCTCTTCTGCTTCCTCCTTACCCACCCATACCTCTGCTTCTCCCCTGACTCTCCAAGGACATCCCTCACAGACCTCGTCTCCTCTCTCTGTACCCTTCTCCCCTTCTACTGCAGACCTTTACCCCCCCCCCCCCCCCTTGCCACCTTCCTAGACCTCCCCTCCCGTCTCCCTCTCTCACCTAAACAGGGGAAGCTCCTGGCAGTACAGCACAGATGGTAGCCGGCTGCAGGTGTAGCCTAAGCAGTCTTGCCAAGTCTCAGAAAAAAAAAAAAAAAGTGGCGTTGCCTTTCGAAAGAAGCCCAACCCCTTTCAGAAGGAGGCAAGTGAGAGTGTCTGCATAAATTCCTCCTGAGGAAAGAAAGCTTTACAGGTCTGTTAAACCAGTAAGGAGAAACGTAAAAGAAGGACTGTAGGTTGCTAGAGGTTTCCTTTGGCAATGACTGCAGAGGAATGAGATTCACCAGCATCTTTATGCATTCCCTTGCTAGGGGAACTTAAACTGGGTCCCTAAGCCTCAGAGAACTGGTGCAGAGCTGAAAGTTTACAGCTCAGAGTCCTGTCAGAAGCAGAGCAAAGCAAGTAAGTAAAAACCACTGAAAAATATCTGTAAAAATCCATAACACATATACAGTAATACCTCGGTTTTCGTTGACTTCGGATATTGTCGGTTTCGGTTTTCGTCGATTTTTTTCCACGAAAATTTGTCTCGGTTTTCGTCAGTTGCCTCGGATTTCGTCGGCGCACCCATGTGATGATGCTAATTTTGTGTTCTCCTGCTCAGTGTGGCGTTGTTTCTCGTTGTGTGAGCATATGGAAATAATTGCCTCGGTTTTTGTCGGTTTCGGATTTCGCTGATTGTTTTCAGACGGATTATCAACGAAAACCGAGGTATTTTTTTTTTGTTACATTTGTACCCCGCGCTTTCACACTCATGGCAGGCTCAATGCGGCTTACATGGGGCAATGGAGGGTTAAGTGACTTGCCCAGAGTCACAAGGAGCTGCCTGTGCCTGAAGTGGGACTCGAACTCAGTTCCTCAGTTTCCCAGGACCAAAGTCCACCACCCTAACCACTAGGCCACTCCTCCACACTATATCACTATATAAAACAAAAGTCATGGTAAAAGGAGCACGTTATGGGTGCCTGTTTCACACAGGACTTCTGTAAAACTAGTTAAAGCACTGGTGACTCTTGGGACCTGTAGTAGAATTTCAGTACCTCTTTCACCTAGAATTATGCCACTTCAGAAGCTCAGGGGTCCTTTTACTAAGGTGCGCTGAAAATGGCCTGCCGTAATGTAGGCGCATGTTTTGGGCACGCGCAGAATCATTTTTCAGCGCACCTGCAAAAAAAATGGCTTTTAAAAATTTTTTGCCAAAAATGGATGTGCGGCAAAATGAAAATTGCCATGCGTCCGTTTTGGGTCTGAGACCTTACCGCCAGCCATTGACCTAGCAGTAAAGTCTCACATGGTAAGTGGGCAGTAATGACCTACGCTCATCAAATGCCACTTGGCGCGCATCCAATAAGCGCATCCAAACAATTATTTTTCAAATGCGCGTATTGGATGCGCCCCCAAAAATGAAATTACCACAAGAGCCACGCAGTAGCCGGGCGATAACTCCATTTTGGCACGCATATTTGAGGTGCCCGTTTACTAAGCTTACTTAACTTAAAGAGGGAGAACGAAAGGTCAACTGGAGGCAGGGTGAGAAAAATGGAGGTCTTTTGGGGAAAAGCAGGGAGAGGGAGGTCCCTACTCCCTAGAATATTCTGTTGGATCCCCAGATGACGGGTAATAATCCTTTTCTAACACATACAAACAGTTCCTGTCTGTTTGACGTTTGTATCTCTGCCGAGTACAATTCACGAGGGAAGATGTTTCTTTGCACGGTACCGGTGCATTTTTCTATGTTCATTTGATTTTATTAGATCTGCCCCTCTAAACCTCAAAAGGGCCCCTAAAATAGGTGCAACTTGCTACTGACAAAATATTAACACTATTAAAAAAAATAAAACAAATATCACTTCCAATAATAAAGCTTTTTCCACAAAACCAAGAAAATATATTCCAACCCTATATTGTGGAATTCATTAAAGTGCTTTTGACTCAACAGCATAAAATAAAATATTCAGTGATAATATCCCAGAATTCTTAGTACTAACCAGAATAGTTGCATCATCACTGGTCAAAAACCTCCCACTGTAGGAATATTTATAATTTTTAATCCAGTTTTTTTTTGTTTTATTCCTTTTATGTATTTCTTTCTTTCTTCAAAATCTAATCCTCAGCATGCATCTTGTACCACATGTTCTTTGACTTTTGTATCAAAAGTCCACTACTGATACTATAAGGCATATATCTCAAAGTTTTTCCAGCTTTTACCATCTCCTGACGGGGACCCATTTTAACTGGATTAAAAATTAAAAATATTCCTACACTGGGAGGTTTCTGGCCAGTAATGATGCAACTATTTTTTTTTTGTTACATTTGTACCCCGCGCTTTCCCACTCATGGCAGGCTTAATGCGGCAGGCAATGGAGGGTTAAGTGACTTGCCCAGAGTCACAAGGAGCTGCCTGTGCCGGGAATCGAACTCAGTTCCTCAGGACCAAAGTCCACCACCCTAACTACTAGGCCACTCCTCCACTGTTGCTACTATGTGAGATTCTACATGGAATGTTGCTATTCCACTAGCAACATTCCATGTAGAAGTCGGCCCTTGCAGATCACCAGATCACCAATGTGGCCACGCAGGCTTCTGCTTCTGTGAGTCTGACGTCCTGCACGTACGTGCAGGACGTCAGACTCACAGAAACAGAAGCCTGCGCAGCCTGCTACATGGAATGTTGCTAGTGGAATAGCAACATTCCATGTATAATCTCCAATAGTAGCAACATTCCATATAGAATCTCCAATAGTATCTATTTTATTTTTGTTACATTTGTACCCTGCGCTTTCCCACTCATGGCCGGCTCAATGTGGCTTACATGGGGCAATGGAGGGTTAAGTGACTTGCCCAGAGTCACAAGGAGCTGCTTGTGCCTGAAGTGGGAATCGAACTCAGTTCCTCAGTTCCCCAGGACCAAAGTCCACCACCCTAACCACTAGGCCACTCCTCCACTAAGAATTCTGGGATATTATCACTACTTTATTTTATGCTGTTGAGTCAAAAGCACTTTATTGAATTCCACAATATAGGGTTGAAATATATTTTTAAAAAAAGCCAAGCCTAATTCCATACATTATCACCCTAATTCTATAAAAATCACCAACAATTATGCATGCAAATTTTGGGGCACACCCAATTTAATTGAATAATGAGCCAATTCATGCCAATAATTGACTTTTTAACAAGCAATTATTGGCACTAATTGGATTTAATTGGCATTACATGCCTAACATTTACACATGATCGGAAAAAGGGGTGCAGAGATGGGAGGGGCATGGACGTAATGGGGGCATTCCTAAAATGAATGGTCATTGTTATAGAATAACAGGGATATGCACCTAATGTAGGCATATACATTTGCACCTTGTTTCAGTTGGTGCAAAATGGCCGCGCCTAAAGTTTGGTGTGAATCCCAGGCGTAAACACTATTCTATAAACTATGCCTAACTTTAAGCACGGCTTATAGCATAGCACTTATTTTGGCGTCATATATAGTCCTATGAGGGTAACTTGCTAAACCTTTTTTCACATGTAAACCGTGTTTAACTCATGGAAAAGGTTAAAAAAGAAAACTACCCCAGGGGTTATGCACGTAGGCATAGAGATGGTTCATGCCTATTTTTTATTTTTTTATTTATTAGCTTTCAAATTTTGTTACACGTAAAACATGTAAATAGTAATACATTGTATACCTTGATCAATAATCTAAACATTTATATTATTAATAGTTTGCAAGTACACAAATTCACCAAGTAAGAACAGATTATACAATTAATTAGACCACAACTATAACTTCCAAGGGAGGCATGATTTAAATTATAGGAGATCTCAAAGAAGAAAAAGGAAATAATCGTTTATGGCCTGGCCTTCCTTACCCTTACTACTATTGATAATCTGATAACATCAATTATTCTGCAGGTGTAATGGCTAGTTTTTTCATCGCTAAGAATGCTTTAAGATGTTCCGGTTCAAAAAATATATATTTTACTCCCATATATTTAACCAGACATTTACATGGGTAAGCAAGTAAATATGTTGCCCCCAAAGCTCGGGTCTCTTCTCTGTATGAAAGAAATAACTTTCTCCTATCCTGAGTTGTCTTGCAAACATCCGGGTATATCCACAATCTTTGACCACAAAAAGTTTTTAAGGCATTTTTGAAATATAACTTCAGTACAGCATTCAAATCCTGTTCAAAAACAAATGATATCAAAAGAGTTCTGCGCTGTTCAATTTCAGATAGAGATGAGTCTAATATAACTGAAATGTCCAGTTGTGCTTGAGGATCCAAAGATATGTTCCCCTGTTCAGTTGTCTTGCCCTTATCTCCCGATTCAGCTTGCTGAGGAATCATGCCTATTTTTATGCAGCTGGAGGGTCAGCATGTTTGGGGGAGGAGTTTGTGAGGAGCATGGGTGGAGCTGCAAAGTAGACATATATTTTATAAAATACACCAAGGAGATTCAGTAAATTCGGCGTTAAAAAACATCAGCACTATAATAGGTGTTCCAGGATTGGTGCCCTTTAAAGAAAAGCGTTGGGATCAGTACACAAATTGGGTGTGAGGAGTTGCACCAACTGAAACTAGGTGCATAATTCTGTAACGCTGTGTGCATTTTAAGGGAATGCCCCGACCTGCCCATACTCCTCCTATGACCACACCCCCTTTGCAGATCTGTGCAGAAACCAGTGGCGTAGCCAAGGGTGGGCCCAGGCCCACCCACTTTGGGCTGAGGCTCGCCCAGTAGCAATTCACCTATGATGTGGCTGGCAGGGATCCTCAAGCCCCACCAGCCAAAAACTCCCAACAACTGTCCCTCCTTCATACCTTGTAAATAGCAGATCTTCACCTGCAGCAAACAGCGACTGCTACATTCTGTTCGCACTGGCCCCACAGCCTTCCTTCTGATGTATTCCCACCTATGTGAAAACAGGAAGTTGCATCAGAGAGAAAGAAGGCTGTGGGGCCAACATGAGCAGTGTGTATTAGTTGCTGCTCGCTGCCAGTGAAAATCTTCTATTTAAAAGGTATGCAGAGGAAGGCAGATGTTTGAGAGGCCATATGGCATGCAGGTGAGAGAGGGAGAGACCAAATCACTTGTGGGACAGGGAGGAGTTCTCCCCACCCAAAATTGGGTATCTGGCTACGCCCCTGGCAGAAACACTTAGGCGCTATTCTATAAAAGAGCATAAGTGTGTTTTCACGTGGATCTGCTGTTTCTTCCCCATTTTAGTTCCTTGTATCTGTTAGAAAGATTTTCTGTGCCAATAATTTGGCACGGAAGTAGCACCTAACATTCGGCACCCTCTATAGAATTCCCCCCTAAGTCCCAAGCAGGTGCCCATGAATGCAGGTGCATTTACCAGTGATTATAACATAGCCTCACAAAATATGCAATAGGACCCATAGGTGCCTATGTTGTCTTTATAAAGCAAGCCCAAACTAAGCACCTACGTCCTAGCCAGGCAACATGTTCTAAAATTAGCCTCCACAAGCAGATTTGTGAACATTGGTGCAGATGACGGGGGAGAAAATGGAGCATAGATTTGCTGGGGTAGATGAAGTGGACATCCACAGGAAATATTTGCGGTGGGGGTGGGTTTGGGGCATTGGCGTAGCCAGACCTGACATTTTGGGTGGGCCCAAAGCCAATATGGGTGGGCACTATCCATCCCTGTAGCCAGGCATCACCCCTTCCTTTCCCTACCCTCCATCCATCCCTCCCCATAGCCCAGCATCAGCCCTTCCCTACCATCCATCCCGTAGCTAGGCATCAGCCCTACCCCACACCCCTCCCTGTAGCCAAGCATCAGCCCTACCCTACCCCACACCCCTCCCTCCATAGTCTGGCATCTCCCCTCCCCCCATCCTGAAGCACACCAACATTAAATATAAAACCTTTTGTTTTTTTTTTTTAATGTCCTGGGCACTGCAGAAACCAATCCCACCCAGATACCCATCTACATTAAATATAAAACTTTTTTTTTAATTTTAACTTGGGCATTGCAGAACCATCCTCATCCAAAAATCCACACCAACATGAAAAATACACCTTAAAAAAAATTTAACCTGGGTACTGAGCCCACCCCTACCCAGAAACCCACCAACTTATGGTGGGTTTCTGGGTGGGGGTGGGCTCTTCACTGCCTAGAGGAAAAAAAAGGTATATTTAATGATTAAATAAATATACCTCCCCCCCCCAGCCAGTGATGAGCCCACCACCAGCATTACACTGTACATATAAAAAAAACCCCATTTGTTTTACCTGGCAGCTGGGCTTGAGTTTCCTAAACCTGTATGCAAGTAGTAGCAGATGCAGATTCATTGCAGTGTGCTCCGTGTGGTGGCTCCTGCACCTGTTTGGGGCCGCAGGCAGGTGCAGAAACCTTGGGGGCTCAACTGAAGGCAGATCGAGTGACAGATAAGGCGAGGGCCCACTACACCTACTGCTGGCAGCCTGGACCAGTGAAGGAAACCCAGTAGGCTAAGCCTGAGCTTCAGCACTGGCGGCAGATTTTCCCACACGTGGCGCGGAGGATAGGAGATAATGCAAGGCAGGTACCCTGAGAGACCAACGGTCAGGGAGCAGCGACTGTAGCAGCAATGGTGCGGTGCTGGAGGGAGCCGCCATTCCTGACCTGGATCCGCCACAAAAAAATGTTGGGCAAAAAATTACACAGGCTACTGCAGGTAGGAGGAGATGCTTACGATTGACTAAATGCAAACTAAAAGGCTGTGCACTTCCACAGCACAGCCGCTGCCTAACCGGCACCTAGAAGATCGCACCGATTGGAGCAGGACAAACTGGGCGGGCACATAGCTATGCCCGAAAATATTCCTGTTTGTTTCTCAAAGGACTTGACACTTCAGGACCATGGACAGTTCCTAAGAGCACCTCTCCTCAATTGAAAGGTACCATAGAAAATTATGGGATCCCTCCTCATCACTCTAAGCCATTCCCAACCCAGTCTTCGGGGCACAGCTAGTCCTATCGGGTTTTCAGGATATCCACAATGAATATGCATGAGTTAGATTTAGTTATGAAATTTATATGGATTGCCACAAATTGAAACAATGAAAACGGTAACGGAATTCAAACATGCGTGGGATAGGCATGAAGGAATCTTGTGCAGAAGGAATGGATCCACAGAAGCTTAGCTGAAATTGGGTGGCGGGGGGAAGAGGGGTTGGTGGTTGAGAGGCTAGGATAGGGGAGGGCAGACTTATACGGGGTCTGTGCCAGAGCCGGTGATGGGAGGCGGGACTGGTGGTTGGGAGGCGGGAAATACTGCTGGACAGACTTATACGGTCTGTGCCCTGGAAAAGACAGGTACAAATCAAGGTAAGGTATACACATATGAGTTTATCTTGGGCAGACTAGATGGACCGTGCAGGTCTTTTTCTGCCGTCATCTACTATGTAATACATGCATGGTATAAATTAATATAGAAGTCATTTCAGAAAGGCTTTCCACATGTAAATATAATGCACCCCCGATACATGTACAAAAGTATACATAGGGCAGAGTTGGGCAGATTGTAGGGTTTACACTTAATAGCAAAGTATATGTATAATTCCTGACAGATACACCCATAAGTATGTACACCCACTTCAATACAGATATAAGTGCTTTATAGTGCTTGTCACCATTAGATACATGTGTAAGTGACAATTTTAGAAAGGGAAAGTACACTGATGCTCAATGGACTCATGTGTGGTCAAGGGGTCCAAGGGCTTCCCTGTTGGCTGCCATCTCCCAATCTCTCTTTTTTATGTACCATCGGACCCTTTGGACACCTAGAAAAAGCAAATTGTCTGGGTCTTCAAAGCTGCGATTTATGTTGGTCCTGTAAGCAAACCACAGGAACTCTTACCCACCTTTTGCTAGAATGTCCAAATCTGGTATTGTTCCGGGCAGATGTTTGGGATAAGTTGCAAGGGATTTGGGGGTTTCAGGACTCTTTTCTACCAAAATATGTCATCTGGAAGTCAATTTGCACCCCATTTCTATTTGCAGAGACAGATAAACTGCTTTTTGACTTCTTGGTCTCTATTGCGTTGAAATTAATAATATCGCATTGGAAAGACAATTCTCCAGTCAATGCCATTCTTTGGTGGAATTGGGTTTTATTGTACAGGAAATATGAGCAGCTTTCAGTGCCTGCTATCCCTGGGTCTCATTATGGTTCTCAGAAATGGAAAACTCTCAACCTCTTTCTGACATCAGCCGTCTAATTTCTACCGTGGGGGGGGGGGGGGGGGGAGTGTTCCCAGTACTGCCTGATTACCGCACGAGTAGCACGTGAGCCTTACTGCCAAGTAAATAGGTGGTGTTAAGGGCTCAGGCAGTAAATAGCCACACGCTACTTTTACGGCCAGGCCTTTTTACCCGACATGATAAGAAATGGCCCAGCGTGCGTAAATTTCACACATCCATACTAGCGCAGGTCACTTTTTACCACAGCTTAGTAAAAGGGCCCCTTAATTTTGAAAAACTGCTGCTATTTATGGGTACACTTGCCACAACAACTTATGAGGCTGCTTCTAAAATTGCCCTCTATATCTTACACAGAAAATCGCGTAACATCTGAAATATGAAAGTTTTTGTTATTAGCAAATAAAAAGTAACAAAATCAGGTAAAAGATTTGCATATTCTTCTCTTACCTTCCTGCTGACCCTGGAGGCCACAGATTATCATACCTGTGAGAGCAGCAGCTGGCCAGCAGAGGGCGCTGCCCACCTTCCTGCAACCTGATTTAAACAAACACTTATCCAGGGCTATAGCTAGGAATCTCCTGCCCCATTAATCTATTCTGCTTCTGTATGTGACAGATGAAGCACAGCAGTTCAAGTCTGGAGATAAAGAAAGACCTCTAACTGCAGGAAGTTATAAAACCTACAGTAAATAAAACACCAATATTGTCATAATCTATTTGTGAAACTGGAAGGTTAATCTGTAGAAAAATGCACCTTAGAGAAAAAGAATAACCTTGCATACACATTGAAATTCTCATCTAATAACTGTGTGTGTGAAATTTGCATGAGATAATTAATTTGTGGAAAATGGTCATAGGAAAACAGTAGACGATGTTAAAATTTATCCTATCGTCTTACCAGCGTTTGTGCGCCCAGATTCTGCTATAGAATAATAACCCGGTATCAGGTGCACCTAACATTTACATGCCTGCAGTTACACCAGTCAGAGACCTGGCGTAACTGCGATCACATAAATATGGCAGGGATGCATGTAACTTAAGGCATTGTGTAAGTTCTGCGCCTAAGTGGGACCCTTGCCCATGTCCTACACTTGATCTGCCCCTGTATACACCCTATTACATTTATGTGTTATGCCACACCATTATAGAATAATGCTTAGGAGCCCTGCTGGCATTTTCACAGTCAAGCATCCACTTACACGCATAGTCAGTCCAGGACAGCAGAGCCAATAAACTAATAGGTTTATTGTTACAGTAAAACAGTGAACATTTGAAAAAAAAAAAAAAACAGGTGAAAAGTACAGCAAGCAATAACAGATAACCAAAACAAGGATCAACATTAAAACTATCTAACACTTGTTACTACCTGGGTAGCACCTGGGGAATTTCAGGAAATAACTGCTCACAAGTTCTAAACAGGGTCTCAGGACAGAGATGTTTCTCCTCTGTACTACTAAACTGTGACTAAAGAAAATCCCGTACCTCCTGGCTAGATTTGAACTCCAGGGCCAATCAGAACCCAGAGCACCAACTTTGAAAATATCTGGCCAATGGTACTGCAAATTCCCTTTTTCACAAGGCTAAATTGAAAAAGAAAAGTAATGTTCTCTGCAACAGCTTTAAAACTGAAAACAAATGCCATCTGCTGGCCAATTAGGAGAAATACACTTCAGGAAATTATTATTACAATTCACAGGCTTAGAAACCCACTGTTTCATCTATTCATGCAGGGTCTGATCAATTTCCAAGGTTTGCTTATACTAGAGAATCAAATTTAGGAGAAGTATTTAGTTGGCAGAGGGATAGTATAAAGGATGAGAGAATTGTTGGAAGGCATACCAGTTAAGTACATAAGTACCTAAGTATTGCCATACTGGGACAGACCAAAAGTTCATCAAGCCTAGCATCCTGTTTCTAATAGTGGCCAAGATACCAAAAAAGTACAATACATTTTATGCCGCTTATCCGAGAAATAAGCAGTGGATTTCCCCCAAGTCCATTTTAATAATGGTCCATAGACTTTTCCTTTAAGAAGCCATCCAAACCATTTTTAAACCCCGCTAACTGCTTTTACTACATTCTCTGGCAATGAATTCCAGAGTTTAATTACATGTTGAATGAAGAAACTTTTTCTCTGATTCGTTTTAAATTTACTACTTTGTAGCTTCATCTCGTGCCCCCTAGTCCTAGTATTTTTGGAAAGAGCAAACAAGTGATTCACATCTAGTACTACTACTACTTGACATTTCTAAAGCGCTACTAGGGTTACGCAGCGCTGTACAATTTGACATAGAAGGACAGTCCCTGCTCAAAGGAGCTTACAATCTAAAGGACAAATGTACAGTTCCACTCCACTCATTATTTTATAGACCTCTATCATATCTCCCCTCAGCCACCTTTTCTCCAAGCTGAAGAACCCTAGCCGCTTCAGCCTTTCCTCATAGGGAAGTCTTCCCATCCCCTTTATCATTTTTGTCGCCCTTCTCTGTACCTTTTCTAATTCCACTATATCTTTATTTGAGATGCGGTGACCAGAATTGAACACAATATTCGAGGTGCGGTCGCATCAGTTGTAACCATTGTGTGTATTGTAAATATTCTATGAACACAGACAAAATTTGGGTTTCTAAGATAAACAGGAATTTTGTTTTGCGTTCATTTACTAATTGTGACATGGGTCAGGTGGCATATGGCATTCAGTGCCCTTGTACATAGTGGTATATTGGGGAAACCACTAAGAAGATCAAACAACGTATAGCGCAACATTTGAGTAATATAAAATTACAGCACACAGAAACACCACTGGTACAACATCAAACATATAAATGGCAAGTGACTGACTCACCTGCAACTGCGCAGTAGAGACTTCCCTCTCTGTCCAGTACTCGCATCAAGACGTGATGACGTCAGAGGGCGGAACAGAGAGGGAAACGGAGTCGGACTGTCGGATGCTGCTGCTGGAGCCTGGAAACGAACATCACGCGCACCAACCTCCACCCTCCCCCATCCCGCCGCCGCTCCCTCCCCCCCTCCGTGACGGGCCCCCTGCACTGACCTGACAGTGCCTCTCACCTCCGTATGGAAGCGCTGCAGGCAGCAGCAGAGGTTAGATTGTGAGCCTTCCTGGGACAGAGAAATATCCAGTCAGGTCGGTGCAGGGGGCCCGGCACGGAGGGGGGAGAGAGCGGCGGCGAGGAGGGTAGCTGGAAATCTCGCCAGCTTTAATGGGCTTAACGGCTAGTGTACTTGAATGTAACTCACCTTGAGCTACTACTGAAAAAGGTGTGAGCAAAGTATAAATAAATAAATGTTGAGACCATGAGAAACTGCATGCGAGAGGACTGCTATTGAATGGTTTTTTTTTTTTTTGAATGGAACCAATAGTATGATTCTTTATTAATTTATTTATTTGTTACATTTGTATCCCACATTTTCCCACCTATTTGTAGGCTCAATGTGGCTTACATAGTACCGGAGAGGCGTTTGCAGACTCCGGTGTAAACAAATACAAAGTGATGTTGTGGTAAGATACAGTTCATGTTTTTTAAACTTAGTCAATTGTGGTAAGAACGTCCTGGCAACAGAATTTTGAGAAGAAAATATTGTTAAGGGATTTGTAACATCTAATCTACAGTTGGAATGGTGAAGGCGCTACCGTTTAGGTACCGCATATCGAGAAAACTCTAAAACAACCTGGAGTTCAGGAGAACTGCGGGACAATTTGATCATATTTGAAAAAGGATTTCTAGCGAAAGACGTTCATGTGACAAGTGATATGAGTACATTTTGTGGGGGAATGTGATATGTATTGGTAAATGAGTGGAGGAGTGGCCTAGTGGTTAGGGTGGTGGACTTTGGTTCTGAGGAACTGAGTTGGATTCCCACTTCAGGCACAGGCAGCTCCTTGTGACTCTGGGCAAGTCACTTAACCCTCCATTGCCCCATGTAAGCCGCATTGAGCCTGCCATGAGTGGGAAAGTGCGGGGTACAAATGTAACAAAAAAAATAAAAATGTGATAAATGTTTGTAAATTAAGTGAGCTTTGTAAAAATGTATAATATATTTTATAAGAATATTTCTATGAATGATAAGATATAGTATTGTGTTATGAGAGTCATCAAAACGAGATTTAAAATAGGTTTAGTATTTAATAACAATTGAAAAGTATTTTAGTCCATTAAAATAGAGTATGCATATTCATTAGGTACATCATAACATTACAATCATTTATATACCGCTTCAACCATAAAATGGCTCAAGGTAGTTTACAAAAGAACAAACAGATTAGAGAATTCAAAATATACAATAAAATGAAAATGTTAAACAATAGATTAAGAATAATATTGTGTATAAAGCCCAAATGTAAGCTGTTTTCTACACCATTGGTAACATATTTTTAAGGTTTAATGATTTTTATTCAGGATCAAAACACCCAACATCTAACAATGAAACAACAAATCTAGACAAAGACATCAAGCAGTTAAATGACAATGAGCAAGCATTACAATAACAAGCAAAAACATCTTACAGCAAAAAAACTGGGTATCATATGATCCCTTTTATTTTTTGTGAGAAACCTCCCGCTACACTCCTACCCTGCAACCCTATTTTCCGTTCAAGTTTAACAGTTGTATGCAGGATCGCCCCTCCCCCCTCAACTCTACCTTTACCCATATCATAAATGGACAACTGAGATGACCTGGTGTCTGGACTGTTATGACCCCAGGTCATCTTTGAAAGGATAACATCCTAGTGGTTAGGGTGGTGGACTCTGGAACTGGGGACCTGAGTTCGATTCCCACTTCAGGCACAGCTCCTTGTGACTCTGGGCAAGTCACTTAACCCTCCATTGCTACTACTACTACTACTACTATTTAGCATTTCTATAGCGCTACAAGGCGTACGCAGCGCTGCACAAACATAGAAGAAAGACAGTCCCTGCTCAAAGAGCTTACAATCTAATAGACAAAAAAATAAATAAATTGCCCCATGTAAGCCGCATTGAGCCTGCCATGAGTGGGGAAAGCGCGGGGTACAAATGTAACAAAAATAAAATAGATACTATTGGAGATTCTACATGGAATGTTGCTATTCCACTAGCAACATTCCATGTAGAAGGCTGCGCAGGCTTCTGTTTCTGTGAGTCTGACGTCCTGCACGTACGTTCAGGACGTCAGACTCACAGAAGCAGAAGCCTGCGCGGCCACATTGATGATCTGCAAGGGCCAGGCACAGGCAGCTCCTTGTGACTCTGGGCAAGTCACGTAACCCTCCATTGCCCCATGTAAGCCGCATTGAGCCTGCCATGAGTAGGAAAGCACGGGGTACAAATGTAACAAAAAAAAAATCCACCCTCCCCTACCCAAGCAGAGATGGCAACATATTTTTTTTAATGTAGTTCCAATAGAGGAGAGTTTCTCATACTTGGTATCACACCAATAAACCATGTTTTAAATTAGCATAATTTCATACTTATTAAAGTTGGTAAAAGTTGTAATTAGTGTGAATAAATTTGATGCGTAAAACATGTAGGTAAATGTGAAGATAAAAACCAAGCTGGAAACCCAAGTAGAACTGTGCCATGGAACCTGGAGGTCGCCCACCTCTTTGGCCAGAGGAAAGAGGTGATGCCCTATAAATCAACAAATCTCAAGGGGCCGTGTGAGCCACACCCCCTGCCTTAAAGTGTATTTCTAGTCTTATTCTTGCTGACAGTTCAATGACTTTGAGGCTGGGATACTAAAGTGCGCTAAACCTTGAATGGACTATAAGAAGTAGTGCATGCTATTTTTTTGACTGGGATGTCTATGCAAATAAGGTTGGCAGCAGAACAGCACACACTAGCTTGCTACAAACATACGCAAAGCTGTTTATACCTATAATTTTACTCTGCACTCATAGTTAAATGAGCTGCTTTAACTTTTCATAGTAGACTAACCCCAGAATTCTATAAACGGCACTTAAAATTGTGCGTGCAAATTTAGGAGCCTACCCAATTTTCGCGTGCAATTTAACTGATTAATGAGCCAATTACTGCTGATAATTGTGTGCTAATAATCAATTTCCAGTACTAACTGGCCATAATTGAAATTTAAGTGTGCATTTTCAGTCATGCAGATCCATACATAAATTTTACGTGCAGCTCTGAAAAGGGAGCTTGGCCATGGTAGGGTCAAGGGCAGATCAGGGGCATTCCTAGAATTTGTGTGTTCTGTTATAGATTACCGGGAATCCACACCTAATTTACTCCCCTGTTTACAAAGCTGAGCTAGCAACTACTGCACGGCAATGCCGATGCAACCCATTTAACGTGAATGGGCTGGGTTGGCATTACTGCACCAACAGCCACTAGCACGACTTTGTAAACAGTGGGGGGGGGGGGGGGGAGGGGGGTTAGATGCAAGGATTTATGCCAGGGTTTACTAGTGGGCTCATTTTCGAAAGAGAATGACGCCCATCTTTCGACATAAATTGGAAGATGGACGTCCTTCTCACAGGGTTGTCCAAATCGGTATAATCGAAAGCCGATTTTGGACGTCCCCAACTGCTTTCCGTCGCAGGGACGGCCAAAGTTCAAGGGGGCATGTCAGAGGCGTAGCGAAGGCGGGACTTGGGCGTGCCTAACACTAGGACGTCCTCGACCCATAATCAAAAGAAACAAGCACGTCCCTGATGAACGTTTGGACGAATTTACCTGGTTGTTTTTTTCTTACGACCAAGGCACAAAAAGATACCCAAAATGACCAGATGACCACTGGAGAGAATCAGGGATGACTTCCCCTTACTCCCCCAGTGGTCACTAACCCCCTCCCACCCTCAAAAAACATCTTTAAAAATATTGATTGCCAGCCTCAGAGGTCATACTCAGGTCTATGACAGCAGTATGTAGGTACGTGGAGCAGTTTTAGTAGGTGCAGTGTACTTCAGGCAGGCAGGCAGGCAGGCAGGCCCATCCCCCCCCCCATCTGTTATGTTTGTGGAGGAAACAGTGAGCTCTCCAAAACCCACCAGAAACCCACTGTACCCACATCTAGGTGCCCCCTTCACCTGTAAGGGCTATGGTAGTGGTGTACAGTTGTGGGTAGTGGGTTTTAGGGGGGTTGGGGGGGATTCAGCACACAAGGTAAGGGAGCAATGTTCCTGGGAGCAATTTATGAAGTCCACTGCAATGCCCCCTAGGGTGCCCGGTTGGTGTTCTGGCATGCCAGGGGGATCAATGCACTACAAATGCTGGCTCCTCCCACGACTAAATGGTTGCATTTGGTCGTTTCTGAGATGGACGTCCTTGGTTTCGATTATCGCCGAAAATAAAAAACGACCAAGTCTAGGGACAACCATCTCTAAGGACGACCAAATTTCAGGATGTGGGCGTCCCTGACTGTATTATGGAAACGAAAGATGGACGTCCATCTTGTTTGGAAAATATGGGTTTCTCCACCCCTGGATGGCGACGTTTTGCGAGGACGACTCTTTCAATTATGCCCCTCTAGGTGTAAATCCTCATGTCTAAAGTTGGGCACTAAGCATATTCTGTAAACGGCACCTAACTTTCAGTGCCATTTGTAGAATAGCGCTTAACATGTCTAGCTGTGTAGATGCCTATAATATACCTATGGGTGTCTACACAGCACATGCTAAAAACGCTAGTGCACCTTAGTAAACAGGGCCCTAAGAGCAGGGGCGTAGCTACGTGGGGCCACGGGGGCCTGGGCCCCCATAGATTTGGCCCTGGACCTCCCCTCCTGCTGTCAACCTGCCATCACCTTCTGCTATCTTTGCTGGCGGGGTACCCCAACCCCCGCCAGCCGAGGTCCTCTTCTTCCTCTGTTCTGTTTCTGAGTCTGACGTCCTGCACGTACAATGAGATGCTGACTGGAGCTTACTTCATCTATACAACTTCAGTTTCACTTTCAACGTGATAGATTCTTACAAGAAACCGGAAGAATAGCCCGAGCAGAAGCTTCAGTCTGAGTTTTTCAATATAATTATTTGTGATTGAATACAAGTTTTTCTGTATGGTGAAAAGACTCCTGATGCAGGCCTGAGAGGCCAAAACACAGCTGTGTCGAGTCCCGATCACATTTTAAAATTTTATAATCAATAAACTTTTTAAAAATTGATTTCTACAAGGTCATCATTTTTTTATTTTTATTTTAGTCATCTATTTACATTCACCACTTCCATTGCATACACATAAATCTCATACATATTCATTGTGGAAATCCTGAAAACCAGGCTGGAATGTGGACCTTGAGGACTGGATTTGGGAATCCCTGCCCTAGTGCGTCCTAGGTCACCGACTGGCTGATTGTCAGACCAGCAAATTTACTAAATCCCCTACTGTGAATGTACCACATTTTTATTTATTTTTATTACATTTGTACCCCGTGCTTTCCCACTCATGGCAGGCTCAATGTGGCGGGCAATGGAGGGTTAAGTGACTTGCCCAGAGTCACAAGGAGCTGCCTGTGCCTGAAGTGGGAATTGAACTCAGTTCCCCAGGACAAAAGTCCACCACACTAACCACTAGGCCACTCCTCCGTCTCTACTCTTATGTAAAATAATGCATGCTGTAACCATTATGTCTTATTTACAAATGATTTACAAGAAAATGTGAGCAAGAACCACAGGATAAGCCTAACACAAATCTACTTTCGGGCTCTTACGTATATGGAAAATATGCTAGTACGCTGAACACTTATTGCGCAACTAGCATGTATATATTAGGACCTACTTAAGGGGCCCTTTTACTGAGCCTCGTAGGCGCTTTGCACGCCAATTCGGAACTACTGCCTGGCTACCAAGTGGCCCGGGTGGTAATTTCATTTTTTACGCCTGTCCACTACATGCGCTGGAAAATATATTTTATTTTCCGGCGCGCGGTGCTAACCAGGCATTAATTGGCAATGTGCATGCGCTGATGATTAACGCCCGGTTAATGCATGAGACCTTACCGTTAAGTGAATGGGTGGCGATAAGGTCTCAGACCCAAAATGAATGTGTTCCAATTTTCATTTTGCCGCACGTTCATTTTTGGCCAAAAAAAAGGGCCTTTTCTGCAGGTGCGCTGAAAAATGGACCTGTGTGCATCCAATACACCAGGGGCGCAGCCAGACTTTGGCGGGAGGGGGGGTCCAGACTCAGAGCCCGAGGTGAGGGGGCACATTTTAGCCCCCCCCCGCCAACCCCCCCACCGCCACCACTAACAACAACTTTGACCCCCCCTGCCGACGACCCTCGTGACCCCTCCCTCCCGCCAACCCTCCCCTGCCGTTGCCTACCTTTGCTGGCGGGGGACCAGACTCGGAAACAGAATGAAGGAAGAGGAGCACCTCGGCTGGCGGGGGTTGGGGTCCCCCACCAGCAAAGGTAGCAGACAGCGACGGCGGGTTGATGGTGGGAGGAGGGTCGAGAGGGTCGTCGGCAGGGGGGTCCAGGGCCAAATCTATAGGGGCCCAGGCCCCCGTGGCCCCACGTAGTTACACCCCTGCAATACACGCATCTATACTAGTGCAGGCCACTTTTTGGCGCACCTTAGTAAAAGGACCCCTTATAGAATTACCCACTACCTGGATAGTGGCAGTACTCAGTGCTTTATCCAAATGTTCAGTGCAGCTCACAATCCAGACAGTGGTGCTGTATTTCAGCTTCTATAAACTAGGGCTGTGGATTTATCATCATAACTGATGCAATTAACATGTTAAGTTTGTGTGGGATTAAAAATTTTAATCATACTAGGGCTGGCACAACCTAGTAAGCATCTTACTCTGTACTTCTGACCTTCCCCACACCCCCAGCAGTCCGGCATCTCCCTTCCCTCCTCCAGCTGTTTCTTTAATTTGCCTGGGTTGCAGGCACAAGCAGCTTTCATCTACCAGCCCGAGAACCTTCCTGTAGCTGTGTCCCACCGCCTCTGTTGCAACTTCCTGTTTCTAGGAGGGCGGGATGCAACTGCAGGAAGGCTCTCGGGGTGGGCAGAGAAAGCCTGCTCGCATTGCAGATGTTGCCCGCGACCCAGGCAAGTAATACAGCTAACTCAAGATTGTTGTTTTTTTTATTGTGAGATTAATTGCAATTTTAATCATCTAGCAGCCCCACTTAAACACTGCAGCTGGCATTAAAAAAATGCCAAGTATGGATTTTAAATATTGATCCAATAGTTTTTTGCTCTTGCATCTGTGGCCTTCCAAATCAGTTGGAACCAGGGCTGTGATCTGGCACCAGGAGCCTTCATTTGTGGCTACCCAGGGATTTAACCTTCCAATCATTGAACCTAAATTCAGCCACTAGGTGTTGCCATTTCATGATGACTGTGGCATCCTCTCTGCCAGGTGCTATGAACATTGCATCTGCAAAAGGCCCAGTCCCATCTGACCTGGGTAGTAGAAAACCCTAACCAGGAATCACAGTTTGGTATGAGTGTTGTCTTTTGCTTGTGGTAGGCTTTCCTATCGAATTATGGCATTTCACATATAATGTTTGTTTTTTTATTTATCATTTATTGATTGTGTACAACATAAGTGGTATATTGAGTTTATTAAAGATAAGCACATCGACGTCCACCCGCCTGGTGGTGCGCTGCCACTCAGCTATCCGACTGCCTCCTTTATTCCTCTTTAATTCTTTTTATGATTGTTGATAATAAAGAGAAACTAATTTGAGCTTTAATGTAGTAGATCACTTTATATAAGGAGCTGCAGTTAAAATGTCTCATTGGTACTGTGACCTAGTGAAGTCTTTACAGGGAAGAGAAGTGACTTGCTTACAGCCACAGTGGCCAATGTCAGTGCTAAAGCAAGACCACGTCACTTCTGTGCCGTTGTCAACAGATCCCATCTTTTCATGTGGAAAAAATGTGCTGCAGGGTTCAACAGGTTTTACAGTAAACTTCAAATAAACTGGCAACGGAATGCATACGGTAGAATATTCCTAACGGGAGGGAAATTTTTACAATAATAACCCAAAGGGTAAAACCGTAGAAGGTCTGCTCTATCTGGCTCACCAAATGCGGACGAGTCCCATAGGCATTGAGAATCCACACCTGTTAAAATAAAAGACACATTTAAGTACTGAAACACTGGTGATTCTGTCTAACACATTGAGCAAAGTTTTCAGATCGCTGTTAGCTCACATGAATATGCAGAGGCAAGACTCAATAAATATGGTTTTAATTTAATACATCTGCTGATCAACTCTCAAACGTTGTGCTCCCAACATCAGGTTAGTGCTACCAGCTATATTTTTGTTGCTAACCCTTCTTTCCACGTGTATAATAAATGAGAGTTCAATAATGTAAGCCACTTCTGTGGCTAATACAATTTAATTTTTGCTAGTTAATGCCTTGCAAAAATCTTAGGAGTTTAGTTAATAAAAAAGAATTCTGTGCCACCCAGGCTACAGGGCTCCTTTACAAAGGTGTATAAGGGCCTACGCACATGCAGCGTGCATCAAATCGTCATTACCACCCAGCTAGCACGTGCGCCTGGTGCTAATTCCAAGTTTGGTGTGCGCTGAAAACGCTCGGTAGAAAATAATTTTCCACCGCAGGGGCATTCCCAGCGGTAATCAGCAGTTGGTGCGTGCTGGACGGTTATGCGCAGACAACGCATGAGCCCTTACCGCTAAGTTGATGGGTGGCGTTAAGGGCCCAGGCCATAAATAGAAGTGCTGGTTTCATTTTGACGCACGTCCATTTGCTGCCTCTCCCCCCACCCCAAAAAAACTTTTTCCAGACACGCTGGAGAAATGGTCCAGCGCGTGCCCAATACAGATGCCCAAACTTCTGCCGGCCACTTTTTGGTACGCCTTTGTAAAAAGGCCTCTACATTTGCCATCTTTATTCACCCTATGTGAAGGACATGCCTGGCCCTTACATGAGAGGCTTTCCTCGTACCCACCCCTCCAGCTGGTATCACTGCAGGCTGTCCACAAGAGTTAGACTGCCGCATGGGATTGGTTGTTCCCAAAGGGGCAAACCAAAGGGTGTTGCCCCTTTGGAGCAACCGAGAATTTGAGTTATCTCCAGTTGGCAAGACGTCAGCTGCTGATGTTATGGGTAAAAAGCTTTTTGTCACTTATGTTCCCTTCCTTCCCAGTATTACTGGAGATATCCTCAGTTTTAGCTTTCCCTGCTTCTTTTTTGGTTTTGGTCTCCCCTTCTCCCACCCTGTTTTCAGAGGCCAGTTATAAAGTAGTTTCACCATGGGGCTGTGACACTGCTGAAGGAGGTCTAATGAGGTTAGGAGTATTTTGGGGATTTGGGAGGATGGTATTGGGTTTAGTTGTCATTGTCTTTTGTGAATATTGGGGGGGGGGGGGGATGAGTGTGTTTTGTATTTTAATGTTATTCAAATATATTATTCTGCTTGCTGCTATCTTGTAAAAAGCCCTGGTCCTTTATGAAAGGGGGCAGCAAATTAATAAAAATTGTAATGTAATATAATGTCTGAGCACTACCCACCCTGTGCCTGGGTAAACGTATGCGCATATCTCAACAAGTTGTGCGCTTGTACCCATCAGTTTTCGAGTCAGGGATAGATTGGGTGGAGGTAAATATATGTACATAAGTAATGCCACACTGGGAAAAGACCAAGGGCCCATTGAGCCTAGCATCCTGTCCACGACAGCGGCCAATCCAGGCCAAGGGCACCTGGCAAGCGTCCCAAATGTACAAACATTCTATACATGTTATTCCTGGAATTGTGGATTTTTCCCAAGTCCATTTAGTAGTGGTTTATGCACTTGTCCTTTAGGAAACTGTCTAACCCCTTTTTAAACTCTGTCAAGCTAACCGCCTTCACCACGTTAACCGGCAATGAATTCCAGAGTTTAATTATGCGTTGGGTGAAGAAAAATTTTCTCCGATTTGTTTTAAATTTACTACACTGTAGTTTCATCGCATGCCCCCTAGTCCTAGTATTTTTGGAAAGCGTGAACAGACGCTTCACATCCACCTGTTCCACTCCACTCATTATTTTATATACCTTTACATGCCTTTGAAAGAAAAGACAGACACAAATTTTGCTTCTGAAGGGGGTAACAATGGAAGACTGAATAGTTTTGCATCGATTATTGCCGCAAATCTCTGTGGTAAAAAGTATCCCCAGGGTTTGTCAGACTGCAGGTAGTTTTATGTGCCTCTAAATACGTTTCCAAGGGTATCATACACCAAAGATCAGGTTTAAACATAGTACCTGCAGTGTGGGGGGAGGGCTTTTTGTTCATCTTTAAATGTTTGTACAACCATTCAAGAGCAAAACAAAAGACACACAAAGTCAAAAGATTTGTCTAACTAACTTTGGGAATTAACAAAACAACCCAATATTAAACATTTCATCACTTCCCTTTCTCCTAGCACTCACTGAGTACATTTTATCCAGGCAAACTATTACCCAACCAAATTTTAGACAGATTAAAAAAAATAAAAAGCAGTACTGTGGGCATTCCTGGGGAGTGCTTACACCTTGGACTACGTTCCTACCCGTAACCTCCGCTCTCAAGACAAATCCCTCCTTTCAGTACCCTTCTCCACCACCGCCAACTCCAGGCTCCGCCCTTTCTGCCTCGCCTCACCCCACGCGTGGAACAAACTCCCCGAGCCCATACGTCAGGCCCCCTCCCTCCCCATCTTCAAATCTCTGCTTAAAGCCCACCTCTTCAATGTCGCCTTCGGCACCTAACCTCTACACCTCTACCCAGGAAATCTAGACTGCCCAACTTGACATTTCTTTCTTTAGATTGTAAGCTCATTTGAGCAGGGACCGTCCTTCTTTGTTTATTTTGTACAGCGCTGCGTAACCCTAGTAGCGCTCTAGAAATGTTAAGTAGTAGTAGTAGTAGTAGTAGGATTTGGGCTGAACATCTGCTGCTTTTGATACTGTTGATCACACCTTACTCCTTGATACATTATCCTCTCTTGGATTCCGGGGCCCTGTTCTTTCCTGGTTCTCTTCCTATCTCTCCCAACGTACTCTTAGCGTATACTCTGGTGGTTCCTCCTCCACATCTATCCCGCTAACAGTCGGTGTACCCCAAGGATCTGTCCTAGGCAGGGGCGTAGCCAGACACCCAATTTTGGGTGGGCCTGGGCCCAAGATGGGTGGGCAGAAGAACCCCACCCCATCCCATAGGTGATTTGGTCTCTCCTCTCGCCTGCATGCCATATGGTCTCTCAAATATCCCTCCTCTCCTGCACACCTTTTAAATTTCAGATTTTTACCGGCAGTGAGGAGCAACTAATACACACTACTCATGTAGGCCCCACATCCTTCCCACTGATGCAGCTTCCTGTTTCCGCATAGGCGGGAATACGTCAGAGGGAAGTCTGTGGGGCCGGTGTAAGCAGTATGTATCAGTCGCTGCTTCCTGCAGGCGAAGATCTGCTATTTATAAGGTATGCAGGAGGGACAGTTGTTGGGAGTTTTCAGCTTGGGAATCTCTGCTGGCCACATCATAGGTGTGCTGCTACTGGTGGGCCTGAGCTCAAAGTGGGTGGGCCAGATATCTCAGCTGAAATCCAGACCAAAGTATCGGCCTGCCTATGTGACATCGCTGCCTGGATGTCTCGCCGCCACCTGAAACTAAACATGACCAAAACCGAGCTTCTCCTCTTTCCCCCTAAACCTGCCTCTCCTCTTCCCCCGTTCTCTATTTCGGTTGATAACACTCTCATCCTCCCTGTCCCGTCTGCGCGCAACCTTGGAGTCATCTTTGATTCCGCTCTCTCCTTCTCTGCTCATATTCAGCAGATTGCCAAAACCTGTCGTTTCTTTCTCTATAATATTAACAAAATTCGCCCTTTCCTCTCCGAGGACGCTACCAAAACCCTTACCCACACCCTTATCACCTCTTGCCTAGACTACTGCAATTTGCTTCTCGCTGGTCTCCCGCTCAACCATCTATCTCCTCTTTAATCTGTCCAAAACTCTGCTGCGCGTCTTATATTCCGCCAGAGTCGCTATACTCACGTTAGCCCTCTCCTCAAGTCGCTTCACTGGCTCCCTATCCGCTTCCGCAAACGGTTCAAACTTCTCCTTTTGACCTACAAGTGCATCCACTCTGCAGCTCCTCAGTACCTTTCCGCTCTCATCTCTCCCTACACTCCTCCCCGTGAACTCCGTTCGCTGGGTAAATGTCTCCTGTCGTCCCCCTTCTCCCCCACTGCTAACTCCCGGCTCCGTTCCTTCTATCTCGCTGCTCCCTATGCCTGGAATAGACTCCCTGAGCCGGTACGTCAGGCTCAGTCTCTGGCTGTCTTCAAGTCTAGGCTTAAAGCCCACCTCTTTGCTACTGCTTTTGATTCCTAACCATGACTCTCTTACTCAACACCCTCACTTATCACCCCTACCACTGCAATTTCCCCACCCCTAGCTGTCTGTTCGTCTGTCCAATTTAGATTGTAAGCTCTGTTGAGCAGGGACTGTCTTTTTCATGTTGATTTGTACAGCGCTGCGTAAGTCTAGTAGTGCTATAGAAATGTTTAATAGTAGTAGTAGTAGTATGAGCCAAGTATAGGACAGTCAAGCCATTGTGACATCACTGATGAGGTTGGCTCTTAGGCATTGGTGGACTGAGGCATTATGACATCACAATGTCAGCTCTGGTTAAATCACCGCAGCTCCTCAGTACCTTTCCGCTCTCATCTCTCCCTACACTCCTCCCCGTGAACTCCGTTCGCTGGGTAAATGTCTCCTGTCGCTGCTCCCTATGCCTGGAATAGACTCCCTGAGCCAGTACGTCAGGCTCAGTCTCTGGCTGTCTTCAAGTCTAGGCTTAAAGCCCACCTCTTTGCTACTGCTTTCGACTCCTAACCATGACTCTCTTACTCAACACCCTCACTTATCACCCCTACCACTGCAATTTCCCCACCCCTAGCTGTCTGTTCGTCTGTCCAATTTAGATTGTAAGCTCTGTTGAGCAGGGACTGTCTTTTTCATGTTGATTTGTACAGCGCTGCGTAAGTCTAGTAGCGCTATAGAAATGTTTAATAGTAGTAGTAGTAGTATGAGCCAAGTATAGGACAGTCAAGCCATTGTGACATCACTGATGAGGTTGGCTCTTAGGCATTGGTGGACTGAGGCATTATGACATCACAATGTCAGCTCTGGTTAAATCACCGCAGCTCCTCAGTACCTTTCCGCTCTCATCTCTCCCTACACTCCTCCCCGTGAACTCCGTTCGCTGGGTAAATGTCTCCTGTCGCTGCTCCCTATGCCTGGAATAGACTCCCTGAGCCAGTACGTCAGGCTCAGTCTCTGGCTGTCTTCAAGTCTAGGCTTAAAGCCCACCTCTTTGCTACTGCTTTCGACTCCTAACCATGACTCTCTTACTCAACACCCTCACTTATCACCCCTACCATTGCAATTTCCCCACCCCTAGCTGTCTGTTCGTCTGTCCAATTTAGATTGTAAGCTCTGTTGAGCAGGGACTGTCTTTTTCATGTTGATTTGTACAGCGCTGCGTAAGTCTAGTAGCGCTATAGAAATGTTTAATAGTAGTAGTAGTAGTAGTAGTAACATCTGGCTGAAAATCATCCATAGTAACATAGTTACATGTGTGGGATAGGCATAAAGGAATCCTGTGCAGAAGGAATAGATCCACAGAAGCTTAGCTGAAATTGGGTGGCGGGTGGAAGAGGGGTTGGTGGTTGAGAGGCTAGGATAGGGGAGGGCAGACTTATACGGGGTCTGTGCCAGAGCCGTTAATTTGTACAGCGCTGCGTAAGTCTAGTAGCACTATAGACATGTTTAATAGTAGTAGTAGTAGTAACATCTGGCTGAAAATCATCCAAAGTTGCATGGATGACTTTATGTAAACAAACCAGGTGGAATATTGGTCCTCTATGCTATATCCATGATATCACACTCTCTTATGAAGAATTTTCCCACTACCGCTCTGTGATTAACACAAGAATCATCATTTACCCTCTTGGGAACATTTAAGCAGAATGTCAGTTCCAAAGCCTGGTATTTTTGGTCTTTGAAACAAGAGGGAATTTCTTAGACTGGAAAGACCACAGAGTTGAATAAAAAGCAAAAATGGGCAATTTACTAGTTGCATTTAAGAAGGTCACCAGGCTGAAAAGAGCATCTCTACTGCTACGGTTACATCCTTAGGCTGTGTGTCAGAACTCTATAGTCATATCTTCTGTGCACTCCTTTTCTTGTTCGAAAATGTTATTGATCAAGGACCGGGACATAGCTGCACCCGACGGTTCCTTGGTTTTGTTCTTACAAGTTTCATGTGAAAACCAGCAAGAGCATTTTTTTTTTACTTTTTTTTGCTTTTCATCCACAAGTTTAGCCCTATACAGGGAAAGGTCAAAGCCTCATTAGTTATAAAAAATGTAATGCTAATCCTATGTGTATTCAAGGCATGAGACCTTTAAATGTCAGAATATGGCATTTCATTAAACAATAAAATAACCTTCAGAAATCAGAGGTGATAGGATTTTAAAGAGGTCCTTCCTTTCCTTCATACGCTAGCTCTGCTGGCTGCTCTAGTATATAGTAATTTTAGACCAGGATAAGCTTCAGCTTCATGTAATCCATTGTCTTGCCAATATAGCCAAATACTTCGCATTATCTACTTTTTAAATAAACACTTAGGGGGTCCTTTTACAAAATGTAGGTAAGCCCAATGCGGGCTTGCCGAACGCTAAATCGGGACTACCGCCAGCCCAATGTGGCCACCGGCCATAGTTCCTAGTACCCAGTGGCGTTCCTAGGGGGGGCTGACACCCGGGGCGGATCGCCGATGCGCCCTGCCCCCCCGGGTGCAGCACGACCCCCCCCCCCGGCAAAAGAACCCTCCCCCGAGTGCACGCCGCTGGGGGGGGGGGGTGCCACGCCTGTCCGCTACGTTCGTTCTGTGCTCCCTCTGCCCCGAAACAGGTTACTTCCTGTTCCGGGGCAGAGGGAGCATGAAAACGAACGAAGCGGACAAGCGCGCGGCACCCCCCCCAGCGGCGTGCACTCGGGGGGGGTTCTTTCGCCGGGGGGGGGGGGATCGTGCTGCACCCGGAGGGCGGGGCGCATCGGCGATCCGCACCGGGTGTCAGCCCCCCTAGGAACACCACTGGGTACAGCACGGCAGCTGAGCATATTGTTTCCACCAAACGTACTGACTTATAACATAGCCGTACGCACTCTGCTACATTTTGCGACCCCTGACGCAGGTGCTACGTGCCGAAACACGGACCATGTTGGGTCCATTCAAAGATATGTTCCTCTAAACGCATGATTAAAGTTGTTTTTTTCCTGTTTTTGAAGGCTCCTGGTACTTCTCTGTTTTGTTTTTTGGACTTTTGTTTGTACTTTGCTCCCTCTCTTTACTGTGCTTTATAAAAGTAACACAGGCTGCTAAAATGACACCAGTTGTACACAAATTCTCTTGCCCAAATTTGCACTGAACATGGAGTATGTGCATGTAATGTGCACTTGTGTGTGTATTTTATAAAGTAGATGCATGGGCTACAGCTCTGCCTCCACACTACCAAAACTATGCCCTCAAGAACATAGAGGGCCAGATTCTATATATGATGCCAGAAAAATCCATGCAGAATACATTTCTGCCTAAGCATATTCTATAAGCGGTGCCTAGATTTAGGCGCGGCACATAGAATATGCTTAGTTGACATCCCAATACCTAGAACTTTGTGCCTCCATTTATACCATGGGAAACGTGGCATAAATAATTGGCAAGTAGATTTAGGTGCAAAGGGCCATATTCTATAACAGTGGGCATAAATTTTGGAACGCCACATAGAGGGGCATTTTCGACCGGGGACACCCATCTCTAAGGGCGCCCATCTCTGAAGACGGCGTTGCAATGGGGCGGGACCGTCCGTATTATCGAACGAGATGGGCGTCCATCTTTTGTTTCGATAATACGGTTGGGGGGCGCCCAAATCTCAACATTTAGGTCAACATTAAAGATGGTCGACCTAAATGCTGAGATTACCGGATTTAGAGATGGATGCCCTCGGTTTTTGCCGATAATGGAAACCGATGGCGCCCATCTCAAAAATGAACAAATCCAAGGCATTTGGTCGTGGGAAGGACCAGGATTCATAGTGCAAATTGGTCCCAGGTGCATAGCTCCCTTACCTTGGGTGCTGAGCCCCACAAACCCCCCCAAAACCCACTCCCCACAACTATATACCACTACCATAGCCCTAAGGGGTGAAGGGGGGCACCTACATGTGGGTACGGTGGGTTTTGAAGGGCTCCCATTTTCCACCACAAGTGTAACAGGTGGGGGGGGATGGGCCTGGGTCCGCCTGCCTGAAGTCCACTGCACCCACTAAAACTGCTCCAGGGACCTGTATACTGCTGCGATGGACCTGAGTATGATATTTAAGGCTGGTAAAAAAAAGTTTTTAAAGTTGTTTTTTTGAGGGTGGGAGGGGGTTAGTGACCACTGGGGGAGTCAGGGGAGGTGATCCCCGATTCCCTCCGGTGGTCATCTGGTCAGTTCGGGCACTTTTTTGGGACTTAGACCTGAAAAAAAGGGACCAAATAAAGTGGACCAAATTCTCGCCAGGGACGCCCTTCTTTTTTCCATTATCGGCCGAGGGCACCCATCTCTTAAGCACGCCCCGGCACGCCCCTGTCCCGCCTTCGCTACCCTTCCGACATGCCCCCGGGAACTTTGGCTGTCCCGGCGATGGAAAGCAGTTGGAGCCAGCCAAAATCGACTTTCCATTATACCGATTTCGCCGGCTTCAGGAGATGGCCGGCCATCTCCCGATTTGTGTCAGAAGATGGCCAGCGATCTCCTTCGAAAATAAGCTATAAAATGTCCATTTTCCCACCCATAACCACACCCCCTTTTGGCTCCATGCATTAGAATTTAGGCACTGCGCGTTACAGAATATGCTTAGCGAGGATTAAGTGACTCGCCCAGAGTCACAAGGATCTGCAGTGGGAATTGAACTCAGTTCCCCAGGATCAAAGTCCACTGCACTAACCACTAGGCTACACTTAATTACCTAATTACCCCACTTTTTACAAAACCACGCTTGTGGCTGCCGGTGCAGCAGGGGCGTAGCCAGACTTGCGTGGGAGGGGGGTCCACAGCTTGAGGGGAGGGGGCACATTTTAGCCCCCCCCCCGCCGCCGCCCCCTCCCGCTGCCATTGTCGCCCACCCCATCCTGACGTCAGACTCAGAGAACAGAACGTTCTGTTCTCTGAGTCTGACATCTGCACGTACAACGTGCAGGACGTCAGCATGCGAGGATGAAGACTTTTCTCTGCCAGTGCTGGCTGCTGCGTTTTACGGGAGAAGACGTCGGCTGGCGGGGAGTGGGGTCCCCCGCCAGCAAAATGGAAGGTAGGCGGCGGCGGGGGCGGGTTCGCCGGGAGGGGGGTCCCCACGGAAATCTACGGGGGCCCAGGCCCCACGTAGCTACGCCACTGCGGTGCAGTAATGCTGACTTTGTAAAAAGGGGGTTAGTTTGAACACAGATCTGTGATCTGTGCTCAAATTTCCGTTCCCAACTTTGGGCAACCTCAGTTTGACACCTATATAAAATAGATGCACTTTCTAAATTTCTTATGTGTCCTGCTGTACAAAAAATTAGTATATCATCAAAACAACACTAACCATTGACACGCTGTCAGTTTCAACTCATTAGAAGTGCTGGTTTTGAGGCTCAGACTAATTACACTATAATGGCGAGATGTTCCAGGGTTCTGGTACCAGATAGACTGATTTTACCATTTGTATGTTTCATGGTCTGATATTAAACACAGATCTAGAATCATACTATACTGGTATTATTGAGGCATTGAATTCATGGCCATGTACAAAATAGTTGATCATTAAATGGGATGTGCAGCAGCTGTAGTAAAGATAAAACAATTGTTATACTTCTCATAAAATCACTATGTCCATTGTGTAAAGAAGTGGGTCAACACTTACAGATATGTTGTATAAAATTAAGAGAACTGAAATGTTTTGCAATATTTTTTTCCGAGTGCTCAGGTTTTCCTCTTTTCCTTCACGTGTGCAGAAGTGCTCTTTCAGAGAAATGTCAGAGACGCTGCCCCTGGCTAGCAAGTTCTTCTGGTCATTTTTTTCTAGGTCCACTAAATTTTTCATCTGTAGATTGCTCTCGTTGACTGAGCAGGAGTAACTGCTGTTGCACTCAGACATGTTGCTCACCCTAGTTGGTAAACAATCATTGGTGGGTTCTTCGGAGATGGAGAAGACCCATTCCTTGGCCATGCTACGGTGCCTCTTGTTATGCCCAGAATACAGAGCTTCGGTTATGAAGATATTTTGTCCTAGTACTTGGATGGTTTTGCAAAGAGAAAAGGAGAGGTCCAACAGATGGAAATGTCCATCAATGTGCAAGAAGAAGATGGCTACTAAGGAGAAAATCGACACCATTAAGGGCCCACAGGAACTCCCCAACAGAAGAGTTATGTCCAGACTCCTGACCACACTCTTGGAATTATCAACACATGATGGACCTTTCTTGAATCTGTATGCAACAATGCCAATCAGAGAAGCAATGAACATAGCAGAAAGCAGTACTGAGCTGAAGATATAGTAGGTCCGTAATGCTTGAGGAACAGTTTCTGATGATTTGGCAAGCACTCCGAAAGAGATTAGCACGCCGAAGGTTGCTGAAATGGCAAGAGCTCCAAAAATCAGACCAATAAAGACCCCACTGATGTGGAAGCTGCCCTTGACGTGTCCCCGGGATTCAGCAGCACGGGTGGTTTGCCCAGTATTCTTCCATATAACATACAGCATGGTGGAAGAAAAGAGACTGAACTCTATATTGAATGGGTGCAAATAATCGGCTCCTTCATGGAATATGTGGCAAAGGTTCGTAGTGCAAATACAATTACTTGTGTTTGAACTAGCACCTGGGGAAATAAAAGTTAGATAATTAAGGATGAGTTGTTCAGTTTATAAAGGAAGTGTTAGGCTTCTGCTACCAGAAAATATAATTACTGTATATATTTGAATATAAACCCATCCAAATATAAGCTAAGATAACATTTTCCCCCCACAAAAGTGGAAAAATGTTAACTTGAATATAAGCTGAGGGTGTATATTCAAGTATTCCATTCAAGTATTCCTCCCCCATGGTGACTGGCATTTCTCTCCCTTTTCCCTGTCCCTCCTTCTCCCATGGTGACTGGCATCTTTCTCTCTCTCTCTCTCTCTCATAGTCACAGAAACTTCTCTCTTCCCTCCCCTTCCCCACCCATGGTTACCGGCACGTCTCTCTCTTTTGCCTACCTACTCCTTGAAATGACTGGCATTTCTCCTTACCGGTAAGCCTATACACTTCTGTTTAGAAGGAATGGATTCACGGAATCTTAGCGGAGATTGGGTGGCAACACCAGTAATTGGGAAGCAAAACCAGTGCTGGGTAGACTTCTACGGTCTGTGCTCTGATTGTGACTGAATAGATATGGATGGGCTGGAGTGTAAATTTTAAGGGGCTTCGACGTTAGCTTCAGAACTTTTAGTATAAGAATAGTGCTGGGCAGACTTCTATGGTCTGTGCCCTGAAAATAGGAAGGACAAATCAAACTTGGGTATACAAATAAAGTATCGCATACCTTGCAAAATGAGTTTATCTTGTTGGGCAGACTGGATGGACCGTACAGGTCTCTATCTGCCATCATTTACTATGTTACTATATATGTTACATACAAGTAACAGCAACAAGGGCTGGTCCGGGGCCTTAAACGTCTGTGCATCTGCATGCGCAGACACTCAAGGTCCCAGACTGGCCCTGCTTGCAGTTACTTCTGTGTCAGCATTAGAGTCCAGGCTTACTGGTATGGAGAAATGCTGGTCACCATGGGGGGTGTGGGGGAGATGTCCTGGTAAACCGTGGAGATAGTGGGGGTAAGCAGGGTCGGCCCAAAGCAAGATGCCACCTGAGGTGGAGCTAACATGCCACCCCCCCCCCCCCCAGGCCAAGATGCTGCTGCTCCCCGGGCCAACAAGCTGCCCCCCCCAGGCCGAGATGCCGCATCCCCAGGCGTTTTACCTCGTCACGGTGATGTTCCAAACCTGGCAGCAGCACTGAATCCCATATGCTGTTCTGTCGCTGCCGGCACCCGCCTCTTCCCTATACTGCGGCTTCCTGAGCCTCTGACGAAACAGGAAATAACTTCATAGAGGCGGCTGCAGTAAAGGGAAGAGGTGGGTGTCGGGCAGCGTATGGGAATCGCTGCTGCTGCCGGGTTTGGAACGTCACTGTGACGAGGTAAAACGCTGTGAAGGGGGAGATGCAGCTCCTGAAGAGTGCTGCCTGAGGCCCCCGCCTCAGGTGGCCTAATGGTTAGGCCACCCCTGGGGGGAAGGACAGAATATTGTACTGACTCGACTATAAGCCGGATCCCAATTTTGGGGCTTTTTTTGGGCCCCAAAATCTCAGTTTATAGTCCAGTATATACGGTAATCATGCATGTTTATAACTCATGTGCTATCTATATAAATACAGTAAACAATGGAAGTCCTTTGACATGTGGAAATAGCAGCATTTACGTAGGTAGATTGTATACATGTAATATAGTAACATAGTAACATAGTAGATGACGGCAGAAAAAGACCTGCACGGTCCATTCAATCTGCCCAACAAGATAAACTCACATGCGCCATTTTTTGTGTATACCTTACCTTGATTTGTACCTGTCTTTTTCAGGACACAGACCGTATAAGTCTGCCCAGCACTATCCTCGCCTCCCAACCACCAGCCCCGCCTCCCACCACCAGCTCTGGCACAGACCGTATAAGTCTGCCCAGCATCATCCCCACCTCCCAACCACCAGCCCTGCCTCCCACCATCGGCTAAGCTTCTGGGGATCCCTTCCTTCTGAGCAGGATTCCTTTATGTTTATCCCACGCATGTTTGAATTCCGTTACCATTTTCCTCTCCACCACCTCCCGCGGTGTGTAAGTGATGTTTTCAGAAAGTTACTATTTAGATGTGTATCTGGCTGGGATGAAGATTTCAAGAGGCAACAGATTGGGCATGGTTTGGGCAGGCTGAAAAAGGATATGTGTATTTCCAATGGGAAATACACACATATTCCCCCTGATTCTGTAAAAGTCACCCAAAATTGCGTGTGCAAATTTAGGCATCTCCCCAATTTGCGAACAATTTAATAAAATAATGAGCTAATTAGTGCTAATACCTGGGTTTTTACAAGCAATTATTGACACTAATTAGATTTAACTGGGACTTATGCACATAAATTTAAGCATGGCATGAAAAAAGGGGCACAGACATGGGAGGGTCATAGGCGTTTCAGGGAGGATTCGGGGCATGATTTTGAGTTACGCGTGTAATTATAGAATATGGGTGCTCCGCGCAGGCATTTGCACCACGTTTTCATTGGTTCAAATGGTGGCACCTAAATTTATGCAGAACCTCTCCGTCTAAGTGTTACTCTATAAACTACACCGAACTTTAGGCGCGGCTTATAGAATACCGATTAAGCGTTTTTTTTTCTGTGCTGATTTTTTTTAGGCACTAGTTGTAGAATTCACCCTATAGAGAGCAATTCTATAACTGGGTGCTACAATTTAGGTGCCCAAATTATGCGGGCTGTGAGCCTATTCTATAAGAACCTTTACATGCTGAGTGAAAGCATGTTTTGGACTGGCAAGTAATAAATGTTTTTAAATAAATAAATCCAAATTCCATCCCATACTAAGGTAAGAGAGTAGGGCCAGCCCCTTTTTCCCAGTCCACACAGAATATAACCAAAATGTTTCTCTTACTGTTTTGGTATTTTAGACTTTCTTTCTTGTGAGTATCATATACCCCTTCCAGCTGTTTCATGGATTCATCCAGCACCACAGTCATCCACATGAGGATATTTGTAGCTAAGGTATGCATCAATCCAAACCTGCGGGACAGAAAAAGGAAATTTACAACACGCTCGAAGGTGACTGGTAAAATTTGTTAGCTCTGTGGCTAGAGGATAGTTTGTCCCAGGAATAGCCCTGAGAAGAAACCCTCAGATTGCATCAAGGTTATAACTGAGCAGTGTGACAGCAAGCCCCAGAGACAGAAGGAGTCTGAAAATAACAGGCTGACCCCTGGGAGAGGGTCAGGAAAAAAACAGTCTTGAACTGGTGTCCAGAGGGTTCTGAAGTGCAGCCCTTCCAGGAGGAGTTATTTAACCTCCTGGGTTTTCCAGCCTGCTCACTGCCGGCTATGTCATGTGCTGTATGATTGTATGCTTTTGTGCACTGCTGTATTTTTTATCTGCCTCTGGCCCTACCGCCTGCTGGTTCATCATTTCTCTGCAGCCCAAGCAGTGGCGTTCCTAGGGGGGCTGGCACCCGGGGCGGATCGCCGATGTGCCCCCCCGGGTGCAGCGCTCCCCCGATGCAGCGCGGACCCCCCCCGGCGAAAGGACACCCCCGCGAAGGAACCCCCTCCCCGCCGGGTACACGCCGCCGGGGGGGGGGGGGGGGGTGCCACATGTGCCTGTCCTCCGTTGTTCCATGCTTCTTCTCTGCCTCGGAACAGGAAGTAACCTGTTCCGGGGCAGAGAAGAAGCATGGAACAACGGAGGACAGGCGCGCGGCACCCCCCCCCCCCCCCGGCGGCATGCACCTGGGGCGGACCGCACCCACTGCCCCCCCTAGGAACGCCACTGAGCTCAAGTTCCTAGATCTTCATACGTGGTCCTAACTGCTGGTGTTCTTCACCTTGATTTGTCGGACCTGGTAACTCCTAACTCCTTGCCATGTTTTCTCATGGACTGTTTGCAAGCTGTGAAGGTACAGTGAAGAATACAACAGCCCTTATACAGTTGTCTGGAGTCAGTTCCCTGGTAATGGTGAGCTGCTTCTCCCGCAGTAACCTTCCAGGGGCCCCATCCGTAATAGGTGCCTACATCCCAGTCAGAGGTCCCTTACAGAATGGTTGCTACAATCTCCTAGGGAAGATCATGGCACCAGGACTAAGGCAAATCCATGTGTTCTAGGAAGTGCCTCTCGTTTGTGAGCCAGAGATAAGCAGGCAGAGGCATCTACAGAGATATAAGTAAGAAGAAAGTTCTATGAACTCTGTGAAAGTTGCTGGTGAAAAGATAAAGGTCAGAGTATGAGGAAAGAATATCCTGAGGAGGAAGTGGGTCCAGAAAGACCCTTAATTGTCTTTAGCTGTTTAGATCTATTAGTCTGTCCCTATGAACTATTGTGTAATCAGATGTACTATGCTGTCCTAATTTGATTGTCTCTGTTGTTATGTCCTTTAGATTGTAAGCTCTTTCGAGCAGGGACTGTCTCTCTTCACGTTTGACTGTACAGCACTGCGTAAGTCTGGTAGCGCTTTAGAAATGTTGAGTAGTAGTAGTTGTAGAAAGAGACAAGGTATAGGAAGAATGCTTGAGGAAACACCAGAGAACTTCAGTAGAGCTGTTATATGGTGAGGAGGCCAAGTGCTGGGCAAAATGCCTGAGGAGTACTTGGGAGGGGAGGTTCAGTAGTGCTACTGTGGATGGAAAAATGAGGTCTGCACCAAGAACAGGGGGAGAATGGGGAAAACTCTATAAGATGTGCCAAGTTAGTTGAAGTCAAAGCTCCATTGAGACCAACATCCTGCCTCCGATAATGGCCAATTCAGGCAACAAGCACCTTGCAAGATCCGAAACAGTTGATCCATTGCTTGTTGGTTACTCCCAGGAGAAAGTGGTGGCTCTCGTAAGTCTACTTAGCTAATAATGTTTTTATGGATTTTTTTTCCAGGTTCATGTCTAAACTCCTTTTAAACCCACCTATATTAACCTCTTGGACCACTCTTGCTGGCAACAAATTCCACAGCTTAATTGTGCGTTAAGTGAAAAGTAAGTGAAAAAATGTCCTTCTTTGTTAATTGTAAAGCGCTGCGCAACCCTGGTAGAGCTTTAGAAATGTTAAATAGTAGTAGTAGTAGTAGTAATTTCTCTAGTTTGTTTTAAATTTTCTGCCCATGTTTGATAGAGTATCTCTAGCCTTAGTATCATTTATCTATTCCACCTCTTGCATGATGCTATAGGTCTCTATCATACCCTCTCTCAGTTGTCTCTTCTCCAAGCTGAAGAGCTCTAACTTATTGAACCTTTCTTCAGCCTTTCCTTTCCCCTGATCATTTTGATTGTCCTTCTCTATATATTTTTAGTTCTGCTGTATAGTTTTTGAGAGAAGCAACAAGAATTGCATACAATACTGAACCACAGATCAACAGAGATGCACTATCAGGGGACTAATATTCAAAGGATTTATGCTTCTAACTTTGAAAGTCTCAAACTGGCCTCTTTGAAAACTTATTCGGGCTGAGTGCCTAAATTTATACCCAAAATGTCACTAAACTTCTAAATTTAGGAGCATAAAAAGTGGGTGGCAACAGGGGTGGATTTAGGGTGGGGGAAAGATTAGGAGCTTACGCCGATTTTCAGCATTAGACTCATAAATTAAACTCAGAAATCTAGGCAAATGAATGGCAGGCCTAAATTTAGAAGCAAAAGCTTCTAAATTAAGGTAGATTTTCAGTTGAAAATTTAGACTTCTGGCTGATAAAAGGCACAAATAAATCTGGGAGCTCAGCTTTTTTTTCAATATTGGGTGCTACACTTTTATTTTCTATTTCTTTCTTAACAATTCCTATCATTCTATTTGCTGTTTTGACCGCTGCTACACATTGAACTGGCTACCAGTAGAAAAAAAAAGGAATCCAGTTTAAACAAACAATTTAGTTTTTAAGTCTGCCCATGGTATGGGAAACGGCTGTCTTAAGGGGTTATGAAGAGACTGTTCCTCTCAGAGATCATTAAGCTTCTCTCAACTGCATTACATATTATGAAACTGGAATATATAAAATGTACCACATTGCAGTGGCGTAGCCATGGGTGGGCCCGGGGTGGGCCTGGGCCCACCAACTTTGGACTCGGGTCCACCCAAACTTCTAGTGCCCTTGTTATAGCTGGTGGGGATTCCCAAGACCCACCAGCTGCAGAGGACCTCCAGAGGCAAGAATTAGCTCCCTTTCCTACTTGCTTCAGCTGGTGGCACTGTGTATGCACTGCTGTCCCGTTGGCCTCCCCTTGCCGCACATGCTCAGTTCTTGCACAGCTGGAGCAAGAATGAAAGGGAGCTGTTCTTGCCTCTGGAGGATCTCTGCTGCGGGGATCCCCACCAGCTTAGGTATTAATGTTTTTTGTTGGTGCAAAGGGGGATGTAGAGACTACATGTGCCCACCCAGTTTGCCCAGTGGCCCATCCAAAATCTGAGGTCTGGCTATGCCTCTGCCACACTGATGTACCAGGGCCCTAAACTATGGAGTGCATTACCAGTTGCTTTTAATCTGAAGCACTGTTGAACAGTTAGCTTCAAGTCTAACACACTTAACGGAGGAATAGCCAACAAAAGTTTATCCGCAGAACGTAAACTACGAGACGACTGATATAGTCTTAAAGATGAGGCTAATGTCGAAATCCGATCACATTACATCAGCTTTGAAGGATTTGCACTGGCTTCCTGTGCTTTGGCAGATTAGGTTTAAGGTGTTGACCCTGATTTTTAAGGCCTTGAGCAATGATGCACCCCTGGCATTCGTTTCATCTTTAAGACTGTATCAACCGTCTCATAGTTTACATTCTGTGGATAAACTTTTATTGGATATTCCTTTCACTACGAGCTAGATTCTATATATCATGCCTAAACAATTGGCACCGAAAATTTATGCTCGATTTATAGACACTGGCGTAGCAAGGATGGGGGGGGGGGGGGGGGGGGGGGCGGTCCGCCCCGGGTGTGAGCTCAAGGGGGGTGCTTCTTGCCAGCTCACCCCCCCCCGGGTGCACCACGATGACACCCCCCAGACCCAGTGCCTACCCTGAACTCTGTCTAAGCTCCCGCACCCTACCTTTAAAAAACTCAGAAACTGAGGCGCAGCGCCTCGCGCCTGCAAGTAAAAGAAGTATGGATGGATCGTCTCATCGTCGATCGATCGGGCCTTCCCTCGCTTTGTCTGTCCCGCCCTCTGCTGATGCAACTTCCTATTTCCGCAAGGGCGGGACAGACAGAGCGAGGGACGGCCCGATCGACGATGAGACGATCCATCCATACTTCTTTTACCTGCAGGCGCGAGGCGCTGCGCCTCGCCTCGGTTTCTGAGCTTTTTTAAAGGTAGGGTGCGGGAGCTTAGACGGAGTTCAGGGTAGGCACTGGGTCGGGGGGGGGGATGTCATCGTCCTGCACCCGGGGGGGGGGGGGGGCAATGGCGAACCGCCCCGGGTGGCAGCCCCCCTTGCTACGCCACTGTTTATAGAATACACCTAAATCTAGATGTAGTTTACAGAATACGCCCAACACCCGTTTTCTGCAACTATATTTAGTTGCAGCCACTTACGGCAATTAAAACCTAGTGTAAGTACAGATGCCTAAATTACACATGGAACAGGCATATTCTATAACAATGCACGTAAATTCTAGAATGCCCATGACCACGCCCCCTTTTCAGATCTGTGCCTTAGAATCTACGTGCATCCCTTTATAGAATATGCTTAGACATTTGCACACGTAAATTCTAATTAATGCCAATTAGTGTCAAAAATTGCTTGTTAAGAAAATTTATCGGCGCTGATCGGCTCAAACTAATTAAGTTGCGCATGCAAATCCAGAATATGCCCAGATTTGCACGCACAACTCAAGTTGCACTATTTAGAATCCGGGGTTAAATTGTGTTAGACCTGAAGCTAACCATTCAGCAATGCTTCAGATTGCGGGCACGTCTCTTTGGAATTCTTTGCCCGTGAATGTACATATTATAACTTTAATCCTTTAGTTTAGGAAACAGTTAAGATTTTTTTTTTTGCCCAGGCCTTTTCAGTTTAGTTTGAGTATTACGCTTGCAGCTACAAGTTTCTAGTCATGGTAAATGGAGTTCATTGTGTGGTTCTATGTTGTAGTTTTTGTGTATTCTGCTATGCTTTTTGTGTATTTATGCTTTTATTGTGTATATTCTTAGGACTAATGGATAGTGTGGTTTAGAAATGTTTCAAATAAATAAATGCTGAATTATTCCTTCTGACAGAGTCTGAAAATCTAGCTATTCTGTAATAAAAACGAGGAGTAGTTGCAGACTAATATTTGGGATTTGTGACTGGGGATTAAAATAAGCTGTTTCAAGGGGTTGGGTTTAATTTGCTGTATGCAGGAAGTGGCCCTGTGCTTCAAAGGATTCATCCAGCTGTGTGCATAAGGTGTAAACATAAGAACATAACAGTAGCCATTCTGGGTCAGACCAATAGTCCATCTAGCCCAGTATCCCAACAGTGGTCAAGCCAGGTCACAAGCACCTGGCAGAAACCCAAATCGTGGCAACACTCCAGACTACAAATCCCAGGGCAAGCAGTTGCTTCCCATATCTGTCTCAATAGCAGACTATGGACTTTTCCTCCGGGAATTTGTCCAAACCTTTTTTTAAACCCAGATACGCTAACCGCTGTTACCACATCCTCTGGCAAAGAGTTCCAGAGCTTAACTATTTGTTGAGTGAAAAAATATTTCCTCCTATTTGTTTAAAAAATATTTTCATGCAACTTCCTCGAGTGTCCCCTAGTCTTTGTACTTTTGGAACAAGTGAAAAATCGATTTACTTCTACTAGTTCGACACCACTCAGGATTAGGGATATGCTGCTGACTGTAATATCACTCCTCCTAAATAATGTTACTTAGAAAGAGTACATTTGCCGTAAAAGTAAAGCCATGCGACTTTTAGTTCAATTGTCTTTTTAAATCAGACTGCAGTAAATATATATTTCACAAAGAATGCTTATAAAGAAGAAATTACTTGCAGACAAGCTTCAAAAGGAAGACACATGCACACATCGAGAAGGTGAAATCTCAGTTCCTCTACCTGTTGAAATGCTGCTTGTCCTGGATACAGATTTTGGCATAAAATGAAAGCAGCGATACCTTTAAGAGAAAAAAAAACAGTGATTGAATGTTATTGCTTCATTCTATGCCTTGTTCCTTTCCCCCAGGTATGCCTGGGTTCTGATATTTTGTTAACCGCACTGCAGTGATATGGGAACATGTGGGATATAGGCACCGTATTAGTATAAGCATAAGCAAATACACAAATAATATATAGTCCTGTGATAGAAGGGCACCCAGACCCTCCTGGGAAGTTTTCTGATTCTATTCTCTTACCTGTATGATGGTAAACATGGCCTGAACAATGGGGAAAGCAGTGACCAGCACGGTGGTGCAATGCTGAAGTTCATGATAATAGCCCAGGGTCAAACAGTCCAGCACCAGAGTGGCCAGTGCAAAAAGAAACAATCCACCTGCGGGAGAAGAAGAAATCTGTTTTGTTTATCGAAGCGGGTTACAATACTAGAACCGGTTGCAGACCACCCAAAAGAAAACTTTCCCTGTGCACTGTAGCTCAGTAGACGGGGATTCTTCTAAATTTGAAAACAATAGTCTCCATCCCAAAGGAGGAAGGGAGGGAGAACAGTGCGATAGACCTCTGAAACCTAAGTGCTGGGCAGTGGTGTTCCTGGACTCGATGGCACCCGGGGTGGAGTGCTGATGCGCCCCCTGCTAGATGACACCCCCCTGGGTGCACACCGCTGGGGGGGGTGCCGCGGCGTGCGCCTGCTCCTCCGAGTTCGCTAAACTTAGTTTGTTCGCTGCAGCTCCCTCTGCCCCGGAACAAGAAGTAACCTGTTCCGGGGCAGAGGGAGCTGCAGCAAACGAACAAAGTTTAGCGAACTCGGAGGAGCAGGTGCGCGTCGCGGCACCCCCCAGCGGCGTGCACCCGGGGTGGACCGCCCCCACCGCCCCCCCCTTGGTACGCCACTGGTGCTGGGTGAGAGTCCTTCTTCCATGGCCAATGAGTTTCCCTCCCTCTCCTTCTGCCTTATTAGTTCCTATTCTGTAGCATCATCTGGGTACCCAGATCCATTATAGTTAGTGTAACTGAGCCCACCTTAATGAGGCAAAGGCTCATGTAAGCTATACTGGTCCGGCAATCTTCAGAGGGAGATTGTCAGCTATCTCCCGCTGAATATTGCTGGCTAGCGCTTAGCAGATAACCGGTTGTATCTCGTGATATAACCAGCTATCCGCTAATATTCAGCTCATCGCCAGCTAAGTTTGGCGGCTGATCTGCAAGAGTGTGCAGGACATCAGACTCACAGAAACAGAAGCCTGTGCGGCCGCATTGCTGATCTGCAAGGGCAGGCTTCTACATGGAATGTTGCTAGTGGAATAGCAACATTCCATGTAGAATCTCCAATAGTAGCAACAGAATCTCAATAGTAGCAACATTCCATCTAGAATCTCCAATAGTAGCAACAGAATCTCAATAGTAGCAACATTCCATGTAGAATCTCCAATAGTAGCAACATTCCATGTAGAATCTCCAATAGTATCTATTTTATTTTAGTTACATTTGTACCCCGCGCTTTCCCACTCATGGCAGGCTCAATGCAGCTTACATGGGGCAATGGAGGGTTAAGTGACTTGCCCAGAGTCACAAGGAGCTGCCTGTGCCTGAAGTGGGAATCGAACTCAGTTCCCCAGGACCAAAGTCCACCACACTAACCACTAGGCGACTCCTCCACTAGCAACATTCCATGTAGAAGCCTGCACTTGCAGCCGCGCAGGCTTCTGTTTCTGTGAGTCTGACCGTCAGACTCACAGAAGCAGAAGCCTGCGCGGCTGCACAAGGGCAGGCTTCTACATGGAATGTTGCTAGTGGAATAGCAACATTAACATTCCATGTAGAATCTCAAATATTTATTTATTTAGATTTTGCGCACACCTTTTTCAGTAGTAGCTCAAGGTGATTTACATTCAGGTACACTGGATATTTCTCTGTCCCAGGAGGGCTCACAATCTAAGTTTGTACCTGAGGCAATGGAGGGTTAAGTGACTTGCCCAAGATTACAAAAAGCAGCAGTGGGATTTGAACTGGCCACCTCTGGATTGCAAGACTGGTGCTCTAACCACTAGGCCACTCCTCCACTCCACAATGCAGTAAATTCTCAAAAGGTTGTTGAAATTTAGGCTCCGAGATGATGCACACTAAGTATGGATTCTATAGCAGCAGTCTTGTGCTCAACTGCCATTACAGAATACTAGCATAAGTCCATATTATTGCACCTAACTCAATAGCGTGCATAAATGCTCTCACCTCAACGTAGGGATGGACCATGCAGACATTTATCTGCCGTCATTTACGATGTTACTATGCTAGGCAGTTAGACACGTAAATGATAGTATTCTATAACCTGTGCACATAACTGCCTTATATGCCTCCGACCCACCCACGTCCCTCCCGGATCCATGCCCCCAACTTACAGAATATCGACTAAAGGAGTTACTTGCATAACTGCTACTTGGTGCTAATCATTGTTTATTATTTATTTTAAAATTTGATATACTGCAATTTTCTGACGAGCAAGTCAAACTCATGTAAAAACAGAAATAAAATTATATATTAAAATAGGGGAAGACACACTCAATCAGAGTAAAAATTAATATTCCAAATTTGATCAAAAATATCACTGCTATTCCTTAAAATTCCAAAACTCACTCTCTAATTAAGCGCCAATTATATAGGGATAGATCAATGGGAAGATTTGATCACAATCCCCAGATGAGAAAGACTGAGCAAATGGAGGAGTAGCCTAATGCTTAGTGGACTGGGCTAAGAACCTGGGGGACCAGGGCCATCGAGAGGGGGGGGGGGGGGGGGCAAAATTCACCAGGCCCAGCGCCTGCAAGTTTCTTCCTGCTTCTGGGTCTGTCCTCCCCTGCTCCTGCGTGCCGCCCAACACCTGGATGATTGCATTAGCGTGATATTGCGTTAATGCAATCAACTGGGTCCTGACTCCCAGCACAGACAGGAGCAGGATAGGACAGACTGTGGAAGCAGGCACTCAGGAAGCAGCTTGTCGGTGTCAGGTCCTCCTTGGAGGCAAAGAGAGAAAGGGAGCGAGAGCTGTGGTGCGAGTGGGGGGGGGGGGGGGGGGGGGGGGGGGGGGAGGCAGTCCGGTTCTGCCCCAGGCCCGGCTATGTCTCTCGGCGGCCCTGTGGGGGACTGGGTTCAATTTTCACTGCAGCTCCTTGGGACTCTGTGCCAAGTCACTTATACCTCCGTTGCCCCCAGGTACAAAATAAGTATCTCAATATAAATATGTAAACTGTTTTGATTGTAACCAGAGAAAGGCGGTATATCAAATCTCATTCCTTTTCCCTAACTCTAATTAACCCCCAAGTATTGAATTAAGTTATGTGTGGAACTGACCTTCAGGCTTATTTTCAAAAGAGAAGGGCGCTCATCTTCCGACACAAATCGGGAGACGGGCCTCCTTCTCTCAGGGTCGCCCAAATCAGCATAATCGAAAGCCTATTTTGGGCGTCGTCAACTGCTTCCCATCATGGGGACGACCAAAGTTCACGGGGGCGTGTCGGCACCACAGCGAAGGCGGAACTGGGGCGTGATTAAGAGATGGGCGTCCTTGGCCGATAATGAAAAAAAGAAGGGCGTCCCTGACGAGCACTTGGCTGACTTTACTTGGTCCATGTTTTCTTGTGACCAAGCCGTGAAAAGGTGCCCAAACTGACCAGATGACCACCGGAGGATATCGGGGATGACCTCCCCTTACTCCTCCAGTGGTCACCAACCCCCTCCCACCCTATAAAAAAAACTTTAACATTTTTTTTGCCAGCCTCAAATGTCATACCCAGCTCCATGACAGCAGTATGTAGGTCCCTGGAGCACTTTTAGTGGGTACTGCAGTGCACTTCAGGCAGGCGGACCCAGGCCCATCCCCCCTACCTGTTACACTTGTGGTGGTAAATGTGAGTCCTCCAAAACCCACATAAAACCCACTGTACCCATATGTAGGTGCCCCCTTCACCCCTTAGGGCTGTGGTAGTGGTGTACAGTTGTGGGGAGTGGGTTTTTTTTTTTTTTTGGGGGGGGGGTTGGGGGGCTCAGCACCCAAGGTAAGGGAGCTATGCACCTGGGAGCAATTTGTGAAGTCCACTGCAGTGCCCCCTAGGGTGCCCGGTTGGTGTTCTGGCATGTCAGGGGGACCAGTGCACTACGAATGCTGGCGCCTCCCACAACCAAAGGGCTTGGATTTGGTTGTTTTTCAGATGGGTGTCCTCGGTTTCCATTATGGCCGAAAACTGGGGATGACCATCTCTAAGGTCGACCATCTGAACATTTAGGTTGACCATCTCTAACATCGACCTAAATGTTGAGATTTGGGCGTCCCCGACCGTATTATCGAAACGAAAGATGGACACCCATCTTGTTTCGATAATATGGATTTCCCTGCCCCTTCATAGGGCCATCCTGCGAGGCCGCCCTCATGAAAACTTGGGCGGCCCGTTTATGCCCCTCCTCGTGTACTAGTTGGAAATTTGAGCACATAGGTTTATAGAATTAGAGGATTAAGTGCTATATGTTGGCACACGAAAGGATGCCTAACCTCAGGTGCCTAGTAATAGAAATGCCCTTACTATGTAACAAACAAAAGCCCTACCTTTTAACCAGCTGGCCCCAGCCTGATGGTCCTGGTGCATTTTCACTTTCTTATTCTTAGCTGAATGCCATCCAAACCACAGCATCCAGGCAGAGGAGGTCAGCATGAGCACAGTCAGGAAGGCATGAACCTTTTGGCTCTTTGGACTGTGATGCTGCATCTCTGCTAGTAGGATGGCACTGCCAAAGAAAGAGGCAAGGATAAAATAGAGCAGAGACAGCAGTGAAGTGGTCCGAGGGGCTGGGGTGTCTGAGAAGCTTTCAACCTCACTCACTGACTGGCTGCTGGTGCGCAGCGCTGACAGCAAGGAATCACGTGAGCATGAGATCTCTTGGGCTTTGTCTTCATGGAAAGAAGCTAGAGAGGCGGAGCTGAGAAGAATTGCACTCATTTTCCTGGGGGTCATTTCTATAAGGCAAAAATAAAAATGGGTAAACTTTTACAAAAGTGAGCATCATTGCCTTTGGAAGTACAGAACAAACTTCATGTTTCTTGTGTTTATCTGGTTTTGGTATACTGCCTTTAGGGAGCATCCAACCTGTTTACAATCCCATATAATAATTTGCACCATGAATGTTCCATGAAGCTGCCTGGGCCCGTGCCTCCATTCTGATTGGCTGTGCCTGGGACTGAAGCCTCGGATGACGTCATACAGAGAGCCTAAGCAACAGCAGTGCGGGCCCAGTCCCAAGCAGCTTCATCGAATGTTCATCTTGCACTCCCAACATTCCAATGTCTCTGGCTGCGTTCGTAACATTGGAACGTTGGAGGAGCAGTTTCAGCCCTTCGCCACGCCTCCCCTGAGGTTGCTGCCCCTCACCCCTCCACCCCCCCCCCAGGGTGCCACCGCTCCCCCCTCCACCCCCCCTGAGGTCGCCACAGCCACTGCTCCACCCCCCCCCCCTGAGGTCACCGCCACTCCCCCCCCCTCCGTCTGACGTCAGCTGCCATTTCCGGCCACTGCTGCTTCTCCTGTTCAGCAGCAGCGGCCGGTACAAAAACAAAAAAAAGCAACTTAAACCTGAAAAAATGGAGGTATTTCTGTCACACACACACACTCTCTCACACACACACACTCTCTCTCTCACAGTCAGTGTCTCTCTCACTCTCATACACTGTCTACCACACACTCTATGTCTCACACTGTATCACATTCACTCTCTATGTGTCACACAGTCACTTTCAAACGCTCTCTCAATCTCATACACTCTCGCTCTCACAGAGTCTGTGTGTCGCACACATACTCTCTCACACTCTATCTGTCTCACACACACACTCTCTCTCTCACACACACTGTATCTGTGTGAATCACACTCTCTCACACTCACTGTGGCTCACATACGCACTCGCACACACTCTCATTCTCACACATACACTCAGACACATTCGCACCCACACTCACTCTCTGTCACACACACACACTCACACATTCACTCTCTCTCTCTCTCTCACACAGTCACTCTCACACACACTCTCTCTCAAACATACACACTCCGAGGAAAACCTTGCTAGCGCCCATTGCATTTGTGTCAGAAACGGGTTTTTTTTACTAGTGAAATATAATCAAGAGATGCATTTTAAAAAAATGCAACAGCTAGAGAGAATTTGCAGGAAACAGTAAGAGAGAGGAGGGTTAACATTATTGAGAATTAGGTACAGGCAAGGGAAGACAATTAGGTGCAGGAGCAGTCACAATCCATACGTTTGCTTAAATAGCAATGCTTTCAAATCCTTCTTGAACGAGCAAAAGGTAGAATTAAGTCTCAAAAGCAATGGCAAATCATTCCATAAATTATGGCCTGAAAAACTAACAGCTGTTGTAGCAGGCTTCCAAAATACACCTTCCTATGAAGTTGCAGTTCTGGGTAATGACCTCAGACAATGACCTCAGACAATGGGTAGGGAATCACTTACATAACTTTGGACGGCCAATGACTAATGATTGAGAAAGCTGGTGTAAGAATATTATACTTGATTCTTTGCAGAATTGGTAACCAATGATGTTCTATCATTAACACAGTAACACGATCGTATTTATGGGTACTACTACAAACTAGTTTCAAAGCAGTATTCTGAATTAATTGTAGTCTCTTGAAGGCAGTAGGCCATTGCCTTAATCCAGTTTTGGTATATCCTGTATATTGCGCACATAGAAACAAAGAAATTGGACTGTATGGTCCATCTTGTTTATTTTCAATTCTTTCCTCACAGACCATACAACTCCTTCATTGCATCCAGTGTGAGCCCTTCAAAGATATATTTACCCCCAAATTCTATAAATTGCACATGCAAATTTGGGCATGCACCCAATTTGCATATGCAATTTAATTGAATAACAAGCCAATTAGCACCAATAATTGTCTACTTAAAAAGCAGTTATTAGTGCTAATTGGATTTAATTCAAATTTACATGCATAATTTTTACACATGAGTTCAAAAAGCAGGACCACCATGGGAGAGTTATGGGCGGGATGGGGGACAGTTTAGGCCCTGTTTACTAAGGTGTGCTAATGTTTTTAGCTCAAGCTAAAATTTAGCGTGCGCTAACATTAGAGACACCCATATATTCCTATGGGTGTCTCTAGCATTAGAGCGCGCTTATTTTTAGCATGTGCTAAAGACAATAGCACATCTACAGCACAGTTTAGTAAACAAAGACAATAGCACGTCTACAGCACGGCTTAGTAAACAAAGACAATAGCACGTCTACAGCACGGCTTAGTAAACAAAGACAATAGCACGTCTACCGCATGGTTTAGTAAACAAAGACAATAGCACGTCTACCGCACGGCTTAGTAAACAAAGACAATAGCACGTCTACAGCATGGCTTAGTAAACAAAGACAATAGCACGTCTATAGCATGGCTTAGTAAACAGGGCCATTTATGCGCATTGTTATAGAATAACGGGGATCTGCACCTAATTCAGGCACGGGGATTTACACCAAGTTTTCATAGCTGTAAATGGTCATGCCTAATTGTAGCTGCGGTCCCCGATGCTAAGTATTATTATATAAACAGCACCTAACTTTAAGTGCCATGTATAGAATACAACTAAGCACTTTTTTCAGTGCTGATTTTTTAGGCGCCATTTAAAGAATTTAGGGGCCCTTTTACGAAATGGCAGTAAACCCTTACTGCTCGCTAAAAGGGAAGTACCACCGGGCTACCGCAGCAACCCGGCGGTAGTTTCCAACCACAGCTGCAAAAAATATTTCAATTTTTGTAGCACCAGCGTGTACCCGGTGGTAATCACTGCCCGGTTAACGCGGAAGCCCTCACCACCACCTCAATGGGTGGCAGTAAGTGCACCCCCCCCCCCCCCACAAAATGGCCACGTGGCAAGTGCTTCACTTGCTGCACAGCCATTTCTTAAAAACAAAAAACTCAAAGACCTGTCTTTTACCTGCTGCGGTAAAAGGGGGCCTCGGTGCGCATGAAAAACACACCCCAACAGCAGCGCAAGCCCCCTTTTTGCAGCACCCTTGTGAAAGGACTCCTTAGTCCTTAACCTCAAAGAAGTTTTTGCACTTTTTTTATCATGCAAATAAATTTGCAATAGAATATGTATCTAACCAAAAGACAGAATTGCTAAAGAAAAATATATATAAGTTAGCAAACTTTAAATTCTTCATTGTGGATTTCATTCATTTGTCTACAAAAATAAATTATATTTATGTTTTCAGTTAGAAAAAGATTTCAAAAATACTTGCGTATTTTTTGTTTCCTTTGTAGATTCCTGGAAGGACTCTTGCTTGATGGTTTTCCTTGGTATTCTTCACCAGAGTAAGTCTTGGTTGTTTAGGGAGATCCTATGGTAGTGTGTAGATTAATATCAGGGATAAATATTTAAAAGAAAAGGGAGCTGTCGTGGAACCAGGACCCACCCTCCAGAGTAACCAGAGTAACCAGCAAAAAGATGGTTCCCATACAGTTTCAAGGCAGCCCTGCTGAAATGCCAAGAGTATGCTGCTTATATAACCATTCAAGATTGCATTTTGTGTGAAATTGGATTTTATAGCATGGCCATTGATGGAACAATAATAACTGGTTCCTGCAGAGAAGAGGATAAGCCCTCAGCTTGGGCAGCCACTGGAGAACATGCAAAACAACTTTTTAAAGCTTAGCAGAAAATGAACCCCCCCCCCGAGGGTGGGGGCACAGATTTCTGAGATAAACCAAATAAATAAATGGCTTGGTTCACTATGGCCTTTCTTCCCTTCAGTGTCTATGGGAAAAGACTTTGAGGAATCTGACCCATAGAAGGGCATTTTTGATATGACGTCTAAGTCCGACTTTGGACGTTTTTCTCAAAATGCCCAGAATCTGAATAGCAAATATAGTCATACCTGCCAAGTCTCCCGCATTCAGCGGGAGATTCTCTCTTTGGTGAGTCATCCCCCGCGCTCCAGCCAAAGCGGGAAAGTCTCCTGCTGAATTCCGCTGCCGCTGCTTCTGTTGAGCAGCGGCAGGAACAAAACCGCTTCTTCTCTCTACAGCTGGCATAAAAACAAAAAAAAAAACACATGGGGCCGAAGCAGCCTTCAGGCATATGCTGTCGGCTCTGCCGTCCTCTGCTCCCGCTGACGTCAATTTCCCGTTCAGGAGGCAGAGGACTGGCAGAGCTGACAGCGCATGCCTGAAGGCTGCTGTGGCCCCGCGCTTGTTTCTGTTCTGGTGCCAGCGCTGCTGTAAAGAGGCCCGGAGGGAGAGAGAAACATGGCTGGAAAGGGTAGGGGAGTGAGGACGCTGGAGGGGAGAGAAAGAGAGAATGGAAAAGAGCAGGGGAGAGCCAGAGACAAGGAAAAGAGCAGGGGAGAGTCAAGGACATGGAAAAGAGCATGGGAGAGCCAAAGAGAGATGGGGAGAGAAAGAGGGGTCATGGAAAACAGCAGGGGAGAGCCAGAGAGAAGATGCTGGATAGAAGAGGGGCACAGAGAGAAAGATGAGTGGAAAGATGGAGGGAGAAAGAGGGGACATGGGCAGGAGAGAGAAGCTGCTGGGGAGAAACTGGGGGAGACCCTAGCTGTCAGACAGAGAAATGTTGGATGAAAGTAAGGAGAAAGAGGGAAAATGCTGGAAGGAGGGGGCAGAAAGAGGGAAGACATTGGATGGAAGGGTAGGGAGGGAAAGAAAGAAAGAAAGAAAGAAAGAAAGAAAGAAAGAAAGAAAGAAAGAAAGAAAGAAGAAAGACACTGGAAAGATGGAGAGAGAGAGGACATGCTGAATGGAAAAGTGTTGAGAGAGAGAACTGTCTAGAAGGAAGGGGAGATATAGGGAGACAATGGATAGAAGGAGAGGGAGACAGTGGATGGAAGGAATGGGAGAGGGTAATGGGTGGAAGGATGGAGAGAGAAAGAGGGATGACACTGGATGGAAGGGTAGGAGAGAAAGAGGAGATGCTGGCTGGCTGGAAGGATGCAGAGAGAGAGAGAGAGAGAGGGGGGGGGGAGACACTGGAAGGATAAGGAGAGAAAGAAGGGAGATGCTGGATGGAAAGGGGAGAGGATAGAGTTAGTGAAAGACTGGAGAATAAGAAGAAGGGGCATGGGGAGAACAAAAGAGAGGAAAAGATGAAAAGCCATAGGTAGATGAAGTAAAAAGAGGGAAATTAAAGAATGGATAGTAAGAATGAATTAAATCTGGACAGAGAGCAAGGCAGAAAAATAAATTGAAGAAAACAAAGAAAAAGGAGAGAAAATGACAAATGGACAGGAATCCTTGGCAAGAGAGTTAAGAGAAGACAAAGGAATGTAGAATCAAGAGACTGGGACCAACACAATTAGAAAAAGTAAATGGCTAGACAACAAAGGTACAGAAAATAATTTTTGTTTTTAATTTAGGATAAAGCAATGTGGTAGCTGTGTTAAGGAAGGTTAATAAAAGCAAATAAAACAGAAAATAGAAAATAAGGTGATACCTTCACTGATTTTTAAAACACTTTTGATTAGCCTTCAGAGACCAGCACTTCCTTCCTCAGGTCAGGAGAGGATACCATAACAGCATTATACTGTCCTGACCTGACCTGTGGCATGAGGTTTTGGCCTCTGAAAGCTAATTGAAAAGGGTATTAGGCTATTGTTTTGCTCTGTCCAGTATGGTGGATGTGCGGGTGGGGGGGGGGGGAACAACTTCAACTTTTTGACATCATGCCATTTCCTGCCATAAATCCTCCTTGTGTGTCCCAAACTCAGCACAAGCTGGTGATGTCATTGAGAGGTTATTGTTTCCCCTGTATTATCACTTTGGATGCACACATTCTTGTATGTGCTTAACCAGCGGTTGTACCTCAGCTTTGTCTTTAATAGATGGAGCACGCCTTGCACTGTCCTGCTAATTTCTTCTGGCAGCAGTGGGGCAAAGGGGAGGCGTAGAATACATGTTATACGTACTATTCTATTTTTTTTTGTTTGTTTCTTTATTAACTTTTTATAATTTACAAGATAGACTTATAAATGGCAATACAGCAGTACTTATTACAGAGATTGCTATAATCTATACAAACAAAACATGTCCGACCTTTCTGATATTAGCATTCTCCAAAAAGTAAAACAAAACATATTAGAAATAATTCTTGCTTTCTTAGACCCCAATCCTATATTGGAGAGGAGTAGTTGATCTAAGGAGAAAAAAATAGGTAATACTTAAGGATAAATGGCCTGGCTCAAAACCTCCAGCATTATATAATTATACCTTATTTACTCAACACTGACTATTTGGGCAACTTTTTACTTTCTATAAACAATTTAAGCTGATCTGGCTAAAAAAAAACACATATTTATTTCCCAAGTATTTAATACAGCATTTACATGGATATGCCAACAGGAATGTAGCTCCCATTGCTTTAACCTCTTCTCTGTAAACAAGAAAAGCTTTTCTACGGCCTTGTGTAGATCTAATCACATCTGGGAAAATCCAGATTTTTTGACCACAAAATGTTTTATGGGAATTTTACAATGTCTTTCTGACTCTCACTCTCACACACTCTGTCTCACACTGTATCACATTCACTCTCTATGTGCCACACAGTCACTCACACACTCGCTTGGTCTCATACACTCACTCAAACAGAGAATCTGTGTCTCACACACACTCTCTCTCTCGCCCACACACACACACTCTCACTCACACTGTGTCTCACATACACACTTGCACACACTCTCATTCTCACACACACACTCTCTCACAAACACACTCACACCCAGACTCACGCTCTCTCTCACACAATCACACTTTCACTCTGACTCACAAACAGACACTCTCACATACACTCTCCCAAACATACACACTCCGAGGAAAACCTTGCTAGCGCCCGTTTCATTTGTGTCAGAAACGGGCCTTTTTTACTAGTAGTCTTAATAAAGCATTCATGTCCTGTTCAAAGACAAATGACACCAAAAGAGTCTTTCGTGTAGTTACCTCTGATATAGATTCTTCTAACAGAGCAGAAATATCTTGTAAATTCAATTCAGAATTCCGATTATTTTCACTTGGATTCACCTTGAAATTTTTAGAGTCAGGCAAATAATAGATTGTGTTGATTGGTGGTATTGCAGTTTGAGGGTATGCCAAGACTTCAAGCAAATATTTTTTCAGAAAATCAATTGGTGAAATTCCAATTGAAGCAGGAAAATTTAGAAACCGCAAATTTAATCGTCTGTTATAATTTTCAAGATGTTCCAACTTTAAAGAAACTTTGATTTTATCCTTAATCAGAGCATCCGTTATCGTTTTCAAAGAAGAGATTTCAGATTTCTGAGTAGATGTTTCAGCTTTAACATTTTCAAGAGCTGAAGTTAAAGTATCTATTTTATTTACCAGTAAAGCCGTTTCTTGCGAAGTTTTTGTATCCGCAGCAGTAAGTTGTTGAATAGCTAACCAAATAGTTTGAAGAGTAACCGCTTGTGGAGCAACAAGCTCCATGTTCATAACATCTGCTTCCTGGGGTAGAGCACCACCGTCTGAGGGCCTCTGGTTACCGACTTCCGGTTCCATCGTGTCCTCCTCACTCGTCCGAAGGATAGCAGGACAAAGCGGCGGATTAAGGTCTGGTGGGGACAGAGATGTCTCGACCCCTAAGGGAGATGTCGCTCCTTCGACAAGACCACAAGCAGGATCCCTCTCACCAGAGTTTACTGGGGTGCTGGAGACGAAACGCAGAAGTGTTTGCTGACCGGGGGTAGGTATTCGGGTCGACGGTAGTAGACCCTTTACCACCCCCTTTCTCTTAGTATGCGGCATAATGGTAAATGGGAAAGGTAAAGCAACAGAGTTTCAGCTCATGCGACTGCGAAGTCTCAAGCTAGAGCCGCCATCTTGACTCCTCCCCTCCGTACTATTCTATTTAATGTTTTGTCGTGTGCATCACTGTAGAGGGAATAGCACAGTAATAGAGCAGGGTCGCATTGCAGGGGCTTCTACCACTTTCTAGTCCTTAAGAGCCAGTTTCCTGCTTATGTTACTCCACATCAACTGAACAGAGTGCTATTGCCCACACAGGACTGAAGTTTCTCATGGAAAAACAAGAACTATAACTCCATGCATGCAGTTATAAGAGGACCTTACGAGACTGGGAGACTGGGCGTCTAAATGGCAGATGACGTTTAATGTGAGCAAGTGCAAAGTGATGCATGTGGGAAAGAGTAACCCGAATTATAGCTACATCATGCAAGGTTCCACGTTAGGAGTCACGGACCAAGAAAGGGATCTAGGTGTCGTCGTTGATGATATGTTGAGACCTTCTGCTCAGTGTGCTGCTGTGGCTAAGAAAGCAAATAGAATGTTAGGTATTATTAGGCAAGGAATGGAAAAAAAATGAGGATGTTATAATGCCTTTGTATCGCTCCATGGTGCGAACGCACTTCGAATATTGTGTTCAATTCTGGTCGCCGCATCTCAAAAAAGATATAGTGGAATTAGAAAAGGTGCAGAGAAGTGCAATGAAAATGATAAAAGGAATGGGATGACTTCCCTATGAGGAAAGGCTAAAGCGGCTAGGGCTCTTCAGCTTGGAGAAAAGGCGGCTGAGGAGAGATATGATAGAGGTCTATAAAATAATGAGTGGAGTTGAACGGGTAGATGTGAAGCGTCTGTTTATGCTTTCCAAAAATACTAGGACTAGGGGGCATGCGATGAAGCTACAATGTAGTAAATTTAAAACAAATCAGAGAAAATGTTTCTTCACTCAACGTGTAATTAAACTCTGGAATTCGTTGCCAGAGAATGTGGTAAAGGCGGTTAGTTCAGCAGAGTTTTAAAAAGGTTTGGATGACTTCCTAAAGGAAAAGTCCATAGACCATTATTAAATGGACTTAGGGAAAATCCATTACTTCTGGGATAAGCAGTATTTATTTATTTATTTGTTGCATTTGTACCCATTTCCCACCTCTTTGCAGGCTCAATGTGGATTACATAGTACCGTGAGGTGTTAGTCACCTCCAGTGATGAAACAAATACAGAGTGATGTTGTTACAGAACACTAGAGAATCAAGAGAAGAAGAGTGATATATTGCTCATTGCAGGTTATGGCTTCGTTGTGTTGCTGAGTTCAGTTACTTAGGTTGGATCAGTAGTGTATGCCTTTTCGAACAGATCGGTCTTTAGTGATTTCCGGAAATTGAGGTGATCCTGCGTTGTCTTTATGGCTTTCGGTAATGCGTTCCAAAGTTGCGTGCTTATATAGGAGAAGCTGGATCCGTAAATTGATTTGTACTTGAGTCCCTTGCAGCTAGGGTAGTGAAGATTTAGGTATGTTCGTGATGTTCTAATTGTGTTTCTGGTTGGTAGATCTATGAGATCAGTCATATAACTCGGGGCATATAAAATGTTTTGTTCTTTTTTGGTATCCTGCCAGGTATTTGTGACCTGGATTGGCCACTGTTGGAAACAGGATGCTGGGTTGATGGACCTTTGGTCTTTCCCAGTATGGCAATACTTATGTAACAATAAACAATATTAAGTGCATTTTTATAATATACCACTGCATTCCAGAAGACAAAAGGAGCAAGTTCCCACAAACCATCTTTCTCTTTTGATCTAATTCATGTTTAATGTGGATATAGATTGATAGATAGATAGAAACTCTAAATGTTGAGCACCTGATTCTCATAACATGAAGTCTGTTTTAGTGACCCTTTACCAGGAGAAAAAAAAATCTCTGCACGAATATAACACATGCTAGGTTGTCTCTATAACCAGCCCCTCCAAATGCCAGACTGATTACGATTTATAACAAATTACTACTCTACCTATGAAAAGTTATTTCGTTCATTGGAAGGATAACTCACCTCTTTCTTTCCAAATGTGGTGGAGCTGGGTTTTTTTGTATAAGAAATATTGATGCAGGAATTACCACTATTGTTAGCAGAACCTGTGGTACTTCAGGAGTCAAACACCACACACCAGAATGAGAGAGAAATCTTCTTTATTTGCCAGCAAACAAAGTAGGACATCAGCGCTAGCTCTATCCTTCTCTTGAGCTCTCTGTGTCTTGTGTCTTGTCTCTCTCGTCTCGGCTCCTTCTCGTCTAACGTAAGCTGCTTCTGTTCTCATTTATATAGGGTCCTAAACCCCTCTAGCCCCCCTTTCTCACCAGATGATAAAGAATAGATTGATTACCCTGTCTTGAACTAATTATCTCTACACATTTACTCAAAATATCAGTTACATAGGTTTGATATTTCCTAAACTGACCTATGACCTGGGGCCTCTCAAACTAGACAATGTGGCACCTATCTCCTGCATTTTATTATTATTAAATTCTCAGATTCCCAGCTAACTTCATAACTTGAAATACTAACTGGACTCTGGCATTCATTAAGGGGCCAATCTTACTTAATGGCACACAGACATGGTTTGTTATTACTTTCAGGAGACCAGTCCTACACTTAGCTATAATCCATCAAGGAGAAGAGTTGACTTTTCCTGACCTCTTTCACCTAGCTAGGACTGTGGATAATTCAAACCAGATGATGACCTCTTAAACTGCAGACAAATCTCACTTGAAAGTCAGACACTGAATTGAAAAGATATTTTACATAGAGAAATAGAACTTATTAATTAAATAGAATAAAACATATTTTAAAATAAGCAGAAATCAGAATTCCTTATAAGACAAAATCTAAATTATCTAGAATTATTTAAATCTAAACTATCTCCTTCTAAACAGCATTTTAACAATCCATCACTCAAAAAGGGAGAAAGAAAGTTTCATTTCTCGCTGACCTTTCTAACCTCTAGTCTAGCAAAAGCTAGACATTTGAGTAATTAAAACCAGATGGCATTCTACCACTTGCAGGACTGAACCAAAATTAAACAGAATTAACAAATTAATATGATTTCTCTGTCCAAGCTGCCTCAATATTAAAATTATTTAAGTTGTACTTTCCAGTTGTTAAAATGGAAAACTTTAGATGATTAAATCTAGTATATAACCCACAAAGGTCAGTCACTTTGTTATCCGAGAATATTTATACTTTGATTCTGGATATACACTCATTTTACTCATGCTTTCTCTGTAGTTCTTGTTGTACTGTCCTTGTTACTATTATACATTTTGTGACTTGTTTATAGCTGAATTTAACTATATATTTTTGTATTTTCAATTATACTCAATAAAACACCTTGTATCTGTCCATACCAGAACTGGCAAACGCCATTACGGTACTCTGTAAGCCACAAATAGGTGAGAAAATGTGGGATATAAATGTAACAAACACAAAAGAGGGGAAACTCCGCTACAATTTGTGAGATTGTGGATACAAATAACAAATAAATACTATTACTACCACTACTATTTATCATTTCTATCGCGCTACAATGCATACGCAGCGCTGTACACCAAATAAAATAAATAATAATAATAAAAAGAAACGTTATCCCGTTGTTTCAGTTTCTCTATGTACATCCGTATGCTGCAGAAGTTGGCATGTTTGAAAATATAAGTGAGATTAAAATAAAAATGCTACCAACAATAAACAACGACAACGTGGATGCAGCAACTTATAACTTCGTTTGCTTTGTTTTGGGTGAACGCAGAACGACGGCTGCGCGGGGAAGGGGAAACATGGATTAACCTAAGTGGTTTCAACTTTTTGACGTCAAGCCGGCTCCTGTTCTCAATCACACCTCCTTGATTTAACCTCCTTGCAGCCACGTGCGTGGAGATTGCCCCAGGCATGTTGTATCAGTAGGTCAGGTGACCGCTGTTGCTGATGGCTTGTGCAGGTGTCAGTGTGAGCCGCTACGTCAGCCCGGGAAGAGAAAGCAAGTGCAGCTGCGCTTATTGAAGAGATGAGGAGGTGGTACCTACTTCCATCCCCGCGGGATTCCCGTTTTCCGGCGTCCTCCTGCTCTCGTTTGATGCAACTTCCTGTTTCCCGGCAAGGCGGGAGGTTTCCGAGGGTATTGTGTCATAGAGGACGGAGCACCGGAGAAGGAACGCAGCGACTTTGGTGGTGGGTAACCTCAGGTATTAGTTTAATAGTAGTGGGTGGGGGGAGACATGCTAGACCGAAGAGAGCGGGAGATCACGGGAGGAGAGAGCGGGAGATCACGGGAGGAGAGATCGTGCTCGGTGTGTTTTGGTATATTTTGGTAGAGATGTCAAGGTACCTAGTTCCAGATTGACTCATCCTCGTTGCATTATGGGACTTGTAGTACTGATTTCACTGGGCAGGATCAGGCACACTGCTTTGGGATGTAAGTTTAGGAGCAGGACTGGCTGGCCCAAGTTTCCAGCCTGGAACGGAGTAAGAAGTTTGCAGAGTCTCACTTATTAGGAGTATTCCTTTCTCTCATACTCTGAAACATTTCTCACTTAGACGTTCTTTATGAGAGCCAAGTGACCCAGCCAGTAGGAAGAAATCATCTTCTTGTGTATTACCTGCCCCAGTCTCATCTGTACCTCTGCAAGTACATGTGCTCTGAAACCTATATGCATGCTTTTTGCCATTGACAGGAGAGCAATTTTCAGCCCAGAGAATTTACCCGTTTGCCTCCATTCTGTCTGTATACTTTCAGCAAATATTTGATGCTGCCCTCTTTATTTGCAAAACAATACTACACTTGAGTTTTATATAGTTGTGTCCTGGACATCCATATGGAAAATCTCACTCTTAGGCCCGCAGTGACACACTGGGAATGATTCATCCTTGGCATGCCTGAGGCTGATTATGTCCAGGGTGAGGGTTAACATATTGGCACTCGCCCTTTCTGGGGGTCCGGAGGGACCTTTAAAAACGTTGTCAAATCGGGTTGTTTCAAACTTCTGAGACAGTGCATCCTTTGCAAAAGGCTTTTATTTGTTTTGAAATTTTGAAAATGGTGTGTGTATGATGGTGGTGGGGGGGGGGGGGGAGGGGGATTCCATAGAAAAATAGACCCCGTGGGGAGGGGGGGAACACAGCAGGACTTGTGCCTAAAAGAGTTAGTGTATGGATTGAGCATAAACCTTGTTGTGCTTTTGGCGTAAGTATTTTTGGATGTGTTCTATCTGTGCAGTTGTTTTCCTTTGAAAATATAGAAAATGAATAGCTTGACTGCAAGTTGTGCTGGTTTAAAAATGTGCTAGCATATTGATCTCTTGCCTTTCTATGCTATTTTTTTAGGGAAGAGTAGGGAAAGGAAAGGGGGATGGAATTTGATATACTGCCTTCCCGTGGTTACAATCAAAGTGGTTTACATATAGGTACTTATTTTGTACCTGGAGCAATAGAGGGATAAGAGACTTCCCCAGAGCCACAAGGAACCGCAGTGGAAGTTGAACCCACTTCCCCCTGGTTATCAAGCTACTGCATTAACCATTAGGCTACTCCAAAGGGGACCCTTTTAATTTTCCATGAAAAAAAAAAGGACATATAATATGGGGTCCAGCCGGTCCTGCATTGTTCTGTCTTCCAGTGATCACCATGGAAACTGAGCTGAAGTACCATGGTGCTCTGTCAAAATAAAATAGTTTAAATTAGCCAAATGAGGAATGGGTAGCTGGTTGAGAGTGGTAGTTTGGCATTTTGCAAGTATTGTTTTCATTACAGGATACTTTTACTGGAAGACAGAAATCTTGCAAAATAAAAGTCCCTTTAATTCCTTCCCCTCCCAACTACCTCAGTTATTTGAAAATGTAAGCCAAACCAAATTGTACTGGAACATTTTTACAGTTCAGTCTGTCTTTTTTTTTTTTTTTTGAAATGAGATGTTTTTGTGGTAGGGAGGGGAGAATGGAAAGTTTGAGACTACAGGCTTTGAGGCAGTTGCATTATCAACATGTGGATCTCTGGGAAGTATGAGAACGATTTTCTTCACTGAGTCATACCAGGAGGAAATGATTTCAGAGAAGCTTGTAGCACATAGTTATATTTGGTGTACTAGAGAACGTAGTACCCTGTGCTGAAACAGTGAGAAGCCTTTCCCTGCCTGTTCTTTTTCCGGTAGGCAGCAAGGTAAAGGTGCAGAAACCTATGGTTTGAAACATCTGTTTGTTTTCAGAAAGGCCTTTAACAACAGAGAATCCTCCAGAAATGGTCACCCAGTCTGAAGAGCAGCTGTAGAGTTTGGAGAAAGCCAGCAGCACTCTGTCCATAAATAACGGATTTGATAGCTTTTATGTATTGTTCTCCAGGTCATATTTCTGGAGTATGTATGACAACAAGCAGTAAGGCATTCCCTATCGCAGTTCAGCTATTTTCTGTGAGAGTCACAGGTTTTTAAAATTCTGTACATAAGCCTCTTGCATTTGCTCTGCACCCTCAGCAGTAGTCATGTTGGCAAGAAGGTCACAGGTTACATTGCAGATTGGATCTGTTTGATTTGGGTAAGCTGATGCCATCAGATGTAGGAGTAGATTCAGTAAATGGTGCCCAAAGTTAGACGCCGGGTTGATGCGTGCGAAGCGCGAATTCTAAAAGGCAGCTCCGCACAGAACTGTCTTTATAAAATACTAGTTTAATTAATTTTGTTCCTAACTTTAGGTTTGAGTGTTTATATCTGCCAAAGACTGGGGTAAATGCTTGCACCTAACTGCTGTCAGGTGGGAAAATGGAAGCATCCTATAACTTCACACCTAAATCCCCCTCCCCTAGTCACGTTCGAGAAACGTTAGGTGCTTAGTTTACAGAATAGGGGTATAAGTCAGTTACGCATACAGCTGCTAATTTCTGCTTGATAATTAATTGCCAATGCATTGACAATTAGCTAATTATGTTTAAATCATTTTTATTGATGACAAAACAAATACAAACAATTTAAGCTTATATCCAATAATGCTGTACGTCATCCGTTTTACGATATCCTTCTTACCCTTCCCTACTCTTCCCCCCTTCCTTACCCTACCCCTGCCCTCCCCTCCATGTAGTTACATAGCAGATCAATTAACAGCTTGAAACATTTAGCTATATATTCAACAACTGACTCCTTGTTCCAGAAGGCAGAGTTCTGAAGAACGGATTCCATCTATCCAGGAACCGTTCAGATTCTTGTTGTGATCGGTCCATGGTGAATAATCGCTCCATCCGTAGTAAAGATACCATCTGTATTCGCCATGTCTGAATCGAGGGTCCCTTTGTGTCTAACCAGTCAATTAGAATGGACTTCTTTGCCATCAGGGTTGCCCGTTTCACAAAGTCAGAATAGCCTTTAGGCCGTGAAGCACCAAGCTCAGGCCTACCAAACAGTAACATAGGCGAGAGTAGTTCCATTTTGTATCCCAAAGGCTCATTGTTTGATTAAGAAGGCTGGTCCAGAACTTCACGACTCTCGGCCAACTCCAAAACATGTAGCTAAGTATGTTATACGTGTAACTGACCCTATTCTAGAATTGGGTGTGCAATTGCGTGCCCTACTTTAGACGCCATGTATAAAATTTGGGGATGCTGCTTGGACCAATCAGATACTAATGTGTTTTCTAAGGTGGTACATCATAAACAAACATGGCAGTTTCCAAGAGTAACAGCAGAAGTGTATTTACGACTAGTGACTTACACATCACATATATCAATGAATAGCTGGTCTGCTATTACTACCTGTCATACATCCATTGGAAGTCTTGCACGATCCTGATAATGTAATGCCATTGCATGAAAAGCAATAGAGAAGCAGTTGCAACCTTTCTGTAGCCGACGCTTGGATTTCTGACGCTTTTGCTGTCACTACAGGTGTGAGGAATTTAGGTATGGTTATTCATGAGGCACATGTTTCCAACAAACCACCACACAGATTTGGCAGAAAATGGCCCAAAGAACAAAAGTGTGATAAACATGGTAAATTTAGTAGATGACGGCAGAAAAAGACCTGCACGGTCCGTCCAGTCTGCCCAAGAAGATAAATTCATATGTGCTACTTTTTTATTTGTACTGTCCTCTTCAGTGCACAGACCGTATAAGTCTGGCCAGCCCTATCCCCGCCTCCCAACCACCAGCTCTGGCACAGACCCTATAAGTCTGCCCAGCACTATCCCCGCCTCCCAACTACCAGTCCCGCCTCCCACCACCAGCTCTGGCACAGACCGTATAAGTCTGCCCAGCACTATCCCTGCCTCCCACCACCGGCTCTGGCACAGACCGTATAAGTCTGCCCAGCACTAGCCCCGCCTCCCAACCACCAGCTCTGCCACCCATTCTAGGCTAAGCTCCTGAGGATCCCTGCCTTCTGCACAGGATTCCTTTATGTTTATCCCACGCATGTTTGAATTCCGTTACCGTTTTCATCTCCACCACTTCCCGCGGGAGGGCATTCCAAGCATCCACCACCCTCTCCGTGAAAAAATACTTCCTGACATTCTTCTTGAGTCTGCCCCCCTTCAATCTCATTTCATGCCCTCTCGTAATGCGGTAGCATTTTGCTCTCTGTATATTGAATACTCTGCCGTCTCTGCATTTGATCTTCATGTTGAGGGCTTTTTGTCTTGCATTGCAGATGATGCCTCAGGAACTGCCTTTCAGCATCAACATCCAAGAACCACGATGGGATCAGAGCACATTCGAAGGAAGGGCCAAGCACTTCTTTATGGTGACCGACCCTCGAAATGTATTACTGTCTGCAGGGACCCTGGACGAGGCAAAGAAGATTGTACAGAATTACAGGTTCACAGTGAGCTCTCTTCATTTCTTTACTCTGCTGGTGGCCTGATTTATGATCCTACCCATGCTTGGGTTATACTTCCATTGAGATCAAGATTATTGCATTGAGAGTACCCTGTATGGAGCGGCAATTACAGCTCTAAATAAAGACTTGAGGGTAGGAGATCTGCATGGAGTGGCAGTTACAGCCCTGATTGAAGGCTTGGGGGAAGGGGGTCGGCGACCTGCATGACATGGCAATTATAGCCCTGAGTGAAGGCTTTGAGGAAGGGGGTAGGTAGTCTTCACGAAGTGACAGTTCCTGCCCTGAATAAAGGCTGGGTAACCTGCATGGAGCAGTAGTTATAGCCCTGACTGAAGACTTGGGAGAAGGGGATGGTTATCTTGCGCACAGTGGCAATTATAGGCCTAATGAAGGCTTGGGGGAAGGGGGTGGGTGACCTGCATGGAGTAGCAGGTACCTTACTGAACAGATTGGATGGGCCACATTGGCCTTTATCTGCCATCAGTCACGATCCCTCTTATTCTATAAACTTGTGTGCCCAATTTTTATGCTTAGCATGTAAAATTGTGCATTCAAGTTATAGAAGTGTCAGTTATGGGTGTAGCTTAATTGCTTAATTAGCTGCTAATTTGCAATTAACAAACCGTCCTTGGTACTAATTGGCACTATTATGCCAAATCCAAAGCATGTAACTGCAAGTCGGGTGTGTACCTGGGAGGGGCTTGGGTGGGTGGGGGCATGCCTAGCATGGATTGCAGAATACAAGCAGTTACACTTCTTACAATAGTTTGGTTCAAGCCTTTCAGCTGACGTTAGTGCTCTGCGGAACCATGGACTTACACTAGTATTCTATAAAGGCAATTACGCACATAATTGCAAATGTAACAGTAATGGAAAATATACAGTACATGGCTGTATCTATTTTTCATGAAATAATGGCTATAATTTTTCATAAAGCAACGCAGTAAAACTCAAAGACCGATCCACGCTCTATATTAACTAGGAGGGAAAAAACCCTCAGATGTTGCAAGAAACTTAGACCCTAACCCTATTGACGTTAGGTTAGGGAGATAATCTTTAACGGGTTAGGGATCCTGTGTTCCAAGATAAATGACACTTCACCATCATTCAAATTCCTGATATTTTTGGATCGTTTTTTTTTGGGTGATATACAACTGTTGGAATATATATGCTTGCATGAAAAAAATTAAAAAATATAATACAGCAAGACATTTGTTATGATGGAGGCTTTTGACCAGTGATTAGATTGTCACTAAAGATTGTTTCTCTAACCCGATGTCAATAAGGTTAGGGTCTGTTTCTTCTTTTCCTCCTAGCTAGCAGAAAGTTTGCATTTTTACTGCATTGGTTTATGAACAATTATAGCCATTATTTTATCCTTGACCATCTTTAAATCTAGATTGAAAGCCCACCTCTTTAACATTGCTTTTGACTCGTAACCACTTGTATCCACTCGCCTCCACCTACCCTCCTCTCCTCTTTCCTCTACACATTAATTGATTTGATTTGCTTACTTTATTTTTTGTCTATTAGATTGTAAGCTCTTTGAGCAGGGACTGTCTTTCTTCTATGTTTGTGCAGTGCTGCGTACGCTTTGTAGCGCTATAGAAATGCTAAATAGTAGTAGTAGTATGAAGAGACTTAAAAAATCCTCCTTAATGACTTGATTACATTCTATATCTAAACCAACTAATACTGATCCCTTCTAATTTGATTATGTTAATCACATTATCACTATTGGTCATTATATCTTACTTGTGTTATGTAAATAACTCTACTGACCTATCTACCTAATTTCTTACACAGTAATATGTTAAGTTAGACCATACCTCTTACTCTGTTTATGATTATACCTTTTGCAACATAGTGTAAGCCACATTGAGCGTGCAAATAGGTGGGAAAATGTGGGGTACAAATGCAGCAAATAAATAAAATGAAAAATACATATAGCGATATATGTACTTGGTTGCTTCGGTGTCCTGTTTTCATGCGTTTCTTAAAATGTAATTTTATCCATTTTAGCGGAAATTCTTTAAATAGCGCCAGAACTCGGGTGCTGAAAAATTTGGCACTGAGCGCTGTTCTATAAAGGGCACACGCCTTTAGAATGGACTTTAAGCTTGCTGAAACCAGACGTAAATGCCAGCGCCCAAGTTAGGTGCGCTGAGGCCAAATTCTGTAATTCTGCGTGCAGCTTTTCGGAACACCTCCTGACATGCCCTCTGTTCTGATACATGCTATGAGAATTGGCTGCTGAGCCTTATAGAACAGCGCACAGCCAGTTGCTTGTGCCAATTCTAATTGATGCCCATTAACTGCAATAATTGGTTGTTAGCACCCGCTCATTGATCAATTAAGTTGTGTGCGCGCAACTGAGGACAACTTTGGGCACCATATATAGAATTCTCCGGTTTGTGCCTTCCTTTTGTGTTTTCTGTTCGTATTATGAATTGTGTGTATGTTTTTATGTGTGTTCCACCCTGTTTTTCGACTTTGACGTTATTTATGTTTAGTGGTTTATTAAATAAAATTGACCTACTGGAGATCCAAGATGGCTCCCTAGAGTGAGGACACTTCACGTCGTGCTCCTTACCTTATGCTTAAGCGTATGAAGCGAAAGGGGAAATCGGGCTGTGCTAAGTTGGTGACCCGTTCTGCCCCCTCCAGTTTCCTTGACGATAAATGCCTTTGTGACTATGATTTTACCATCTGGGGATGGGTTGCTAAGGACAGCAGAGGGCGGTGCCTGTTTAGTTGCCTCCTGACCGTAGCTTCTTGCTGACCCCCTAAGAGAGGAATCCTCCAGTGAACCTGGCAACTGTGAGGGAAGAAGTTCCTACGACAGGGCAGGAGCAGGAGAAAGATTCTACTTCCTGTTCCTCGATTTATGCTACAAGGGGACCCCGTCTTGGTTTCAATCCCGATTAGCGTTTCGATGCTGCACCTCCCAGAGACACCTCAGGAACAACTCTAACTCAGAAATTTCTATTTGGACTGCCTCTCTCAGACCGGCTGGTAGTATTTCAGCGGTTGATCTGCTAGCACCAGTTTTTGAATTTAACCTGTTAAGACCTTTAGCATTAGTACATACATAAGTACACTGGGATAGACCAAAGGTCCATCAAGCCCAGCATCCTGTTTCCAACAGTGGCCAATCCAGGTCACAACTACCTGGCAAGAGCCCAAAAAAGCTCAATACATTTTATGCTGCTTATCCCAGAAATAAGCAGTGGATTTTCCCCAAGTCAATTTAATAATGGTCTATGGACTTTTCCTTTAGGAAGCTGTCCAGACCCTTTTAAAACTCTGCTAAGCTAACTGCCTTTACCACATTCTCTGGCAATTAATTCCAGAGTTTAACTTTAACATTAACTTTGGATGATTTATGGACTTAGGCCTTGACCCAATGAGGCACTCAATCTAAGCAAGTAGTTCAAAATGGTTCTCAAGTCTTGACGTTGGAATCATCGATAGAAAATCATGAATCACATTTAACTGTTTGTGAGTCTCATATTCAGAAGACAGAAGAAGCAATCAAGAAAATAGATACTGTGTCTACTGGTGAAAGATAATTCTGCCTTGCAAATCAAATGTGAAAATTTGGAAAATACACTCGGACGCAAATTTGCATCTGATTAACTTTCCTAAGATGCTTGGAGGTTCTCCCCATGATATGTTTAAGAAACTTATGCTTGAGTATTTAGAAGTACCCTCTCAATCATTACCTCCTATTGCTTGAGCATATTAATTACCCCCATTTAAGAAGAAGACTGGTGAGGGAGGGCAGAATTTATTTATTTATTTTATTGCATTTGTATCCCACATTTCCCCACCTATTTGCAGGCTCAAAGTGGCTTACATGGTTATATAACATTGTCATTCCAGGATCTTAGATACAGTAGTATTGTGCATAGTTTAGGTAGGGGAAGAAAGGAGAAGGAAGGGATAGATTAGGGTAGTTATAGAGGGTGGGTTTTCATAACTGATTGGGTTGGTGAGGGATATTGGTGAGGTTATCTTTTATCGGTTCTCATTGTAGGCTTTGTTAAAGAAGTGTGTTATCAGAGATTTGCGGAAGATAGTTATTTCGTTGATTGCCTTCAGGTCTGTAGGTTGTGCATTCCTTAACTGCGTGCTCATGTAGGAGAAGGTAGCGGCATGCTACCTAGAATGTTCTATCTCCTATATCTCAGGACAGTGTAAAGTTGACTGCATGAACTTGTTATCCCATCGACACTGTTAGTTACTTTTGTGCCGGATCCCGATAGAGATTGGCTACTGAGACTGTGTTTTAGGCACGAAGGCTCTTCATTTTTGTCTTTGAATGTGAGGATGTTCTCTGATGTTGCTAAAAGCTACACAAAGACGCCGAAAGCAGTTTTTACCTGCTGCGTCCTAAGGTGGACGTTGGAGCAGCTTTTGTACTTCCATATCATCAAGCTGATCAATCCATAGACTGGTGGGTTGTGTCCATCTACCAGCAGGTGGAGATAGAGAGCAAACTTTTGCCTCCCTATATGTGGTCATGTGCTGCCGGAAACTCCTCAGTATGTTCTCTATCTCAGCAGGTGGTGGTCACACACAGCAGCAGCTCTGGCTAGGCCTCCAAGCCTAATCCTTAGGTTTTGTTGAGGCCTGGGGTTGAGGGCTCTTTTGAGCAAGTGCAAACCTGGTGGTGCCAGGTCCCTCCTTTTCTCCCCCCTCCCGCTGGCTCCGTTTAAAAAAAAAAAAAAAAAAAAATTTTTAAACGTCTTTAAAGGCGTTTAATTCTAAACGTTCATTGCAGCTACTCACTGGGACACCAGTTCGTTACAGCTCGGAGCGGCAAGCAGGTAATTTTACCTTTTTATAGCGGGCAGGGGGTTCCCCGATTCTTCTCCTCGTGGCACTGGCGTCGGAGGGCGAGGGCGCAAAGGGTCGCTCCCCGGATCGCTGGAGCGCTTCTAGAGGGGATGCGGGGGTTTTACAACCTGATTCGCCCTTGATGGGTGATAGTTTAGTGACCGATGAATGTCCCGGTCGTTCCTCCGGCGTGGCGGTTTTTTCCCGCCATAAACGCCCATCCCCCGCTCCTCGCCTCCGCCATCTTGGCCGGCCACGCGGCTCGGACGGCTTCTTCGGGGCCGCCCTTGAGGTTGGAGACATTAATGCCATGAACGCCCTTAATTTGGGCGACGGCACAAAAGCGGCTAAAGTTAAGCGCCGTTCTTCCCGCGCGGCTCCTTCACGGAGTTTCGCGCCGGACGCCATTTTGGATGCGCAGCATGTCTCTCCCCCGCTATTGCGAGCGCCGGTTGAGAGTGCGTCTAGGGCTGTTGCCCAGGCTGCGGAAGTGCACAGTCTGGGGGGTTTCTCCCCCGAGTTTGTTTTGCTGCTGCATCAGGCTTTCCTCATGCAAAACGCTGCCCCTGCTCCCTCTTCGGATAAAGAGGTTGAGGTTCCCAGAGGTAAACGCCCTCGGGTTGATTTCCAGGCCTTGGAGGACTTTTGTCTCCTCCGATGTAGATGAGGGCAGCGTGTCTGAGGTCTCCCAACGATCCTTTGCGGATTCCTTGGAGGAGATAGATCCCCGCTCGGATGGAGCGGATGACCCCTCTGCAGCGCGGCTTTTTAGCCCAGAGGATTTGCCCAACCTGTTGTTACAGGCCATGGACACTTTGAAGATTTCCTCTCCGGAGGACGTCTCTCCCTCAGCCCCTGTTGGCTCTGCCATTATGCTGGGGACGAAGCGCCCACCTAGAACCTTCCACGTGCATGATGCCATGCACACCTTAATTGCGGCTCAATGGGATGTCCCGGAAACGAGCCTTAAAGTGGCTAGGGCTATGTCCCGCCTCTGTCCTTTGGCTGTGAGTGAACGTGAGGCCTATCTGTGGCCTACCGTGGATTCTTTATTCACTGCGGTGACTAAGAAAACGGCGTTGCCGGTGGAAGGTGGCACGGCCCTAAAGGACGCCCAAGACAGAAGATTGGAGGCGGCCTTAAGGTCGTCCTTTGAGGCAGCTGCTTTAAGTTTGCAGGCCTCAGTTTGCGGCTCCTATGTGGCCAGGGCGTGCCGGACTATGGTGCAGCGGGCTTCCCCCTCGGATCATTCCTTGAGGGCTGATTGGCCGGCCCTGGAATCGGGCTTAGCCTATTTGGCAGACTTGCTGTATGATGTCTGGAGAGCCTCAGCTAAAGGCATGGCTCAGACAGTCTCTGCGCGGCGGTGGCTTTGGCTGAAACATTGGTCTGCTGACCACGCCTCTAAATCCCGCCTGGCTAGATTGCCTTTTAAAGGCAAGCTGCTCTTTGGGGTCGAGCTGGACAAAATCGTGACCGATCTCGGCACGTCTAAGGGCAAGAAATTACCAGAGGTCAGGGCTCGGGTTAGTACTCGTCCCGATACCTCCAGAGGACGGTTGCAGGAAGCCCATCGGTACCGCCCGGGCAAGTCGGGTTCCTCTGCCCCCTCTTCCTTCAAGAGGAATTTCTCCCCCAAGCAGCATTCCTTTCGCAGAGACCGCCGTCCCGGAGGTGCTCCCTCCGGTCCTCCCCCAGGGTCTCGTACCCAATGACGGGGCCTTGGTCCACGCCCCAGTGCAGATTGGAGGACGGCTGTCCTCGTTTCTGGGCGAGTGGACCACTATAACTTCAGACGCGTGGGCGCTGGAAGTCATCAGAGACGGCTACAAGCTAGAGTTCTGCCAACCCTTAAGAGACGGGTTTGTACTCTCTCCCTGCAAGTCTCCGGTCAAGCTGTGGTAGTGCAGCAGACCTTGGACAACCTGATCCGCCTGGGTGCGGTCGTTCCGGTGCCAAAAAATCAGATTGGCAAGGGACGTTACTCCATTTACTTTGTGGTTCCAAAGAAAGGAGGTTCTGTCCGGCCTATCCTCGACCTCAAAGGGGTCAATCGGGCCTGGAAAGTGAGGCACTTTCGCATGGAGACTCTCCGCTCTGTTATAGCGGCAGTGAAGGCAGGAGAGTTCTTGGCTTCCTTGGACATCAAGGAAGCGTACCTGCATATTCCCATCTGGCCTCTTCTCCAACGCTTTCTGCGTTTTACAGTCCTGAGACGACACTTCCAGTTCAGAGCCCTCCCTTTCGGGTTGGCTACTGCTCCGCGGACCTTTTCCAAAGTAATGGGGGTCATAGCGGCCTTCCTGCTAAAGGAAGGAGTACAAGTCCATCCTTATCTGGACGACTGGTTGATCCGAGCCCCCTCTTATGCAGAGTGCGGCAAAGCTATGGACCGGGTAGTTGCTCTTTTGAGCTCCCTGGGATGGATCATCAACTGGAAGAAGAGCCAGCTGCGCCCGACTCAGTCCCTGGTGTATCTGGGAGTTCGATTCGACACCCAAGTGGGCAGAGTGTTCCTACCAGACAATCGGATTGTCAAGCTTCAGGCTCAGGTGGACTAGTTCCTAGTAGCCTCTCCTATTCGGGCTTGGGACTACGTGCAGCTGTTGGGCTCTATGACGGCCACGATGGAAGTAGTGCCCTGGGCCAGGGCTCATATGAGACCACTACAGCTATCTCTGCTGCTGCGCTGGACTCCGATGTCGGAGGATTATGCTGTGCGCCTTCCCGTGGACCCAGCAGTGCGCAAGGCGCTGAGCTGGTGGACGCAGACAGACAAGTTGTCTGCAGGATTGCCTCTGGTGACCCCGGAGTGGATTGTCGTCACGACAGACGCCTCTTTGATGGGCTGGGGAGCCCACTGCTTGGGAAGGACAGCGCAGGGGCTCTAGTCTCCTGCAGAGGCAAGTGGTCTATCAACCTCCTGGAACTCAGAGCCATTCGGTTGGTGTTATTGGAGTTCATCCCGGTACTGGTGTTGAAGCCTGTACGGGTCCTGTCGGACAATGCCACGGCTGTGGCCTATATCAACCGCCAGGGAGGTACCAAGAGCGCCCCTCTAGCCAGGAGGCTATGAGTCTTTGCCAGTGGGCGGAAGCGAACCTGGAGCAGCTTTCAGCGGCCCACATTGCCGGAGTCATGAATGTCAAGGCGGACTTTCTCAGTCGCCATACCTTGGAGCCCGGAGAGTGGCAACTATCTGCTCAGGCGTTCTTGGACATCACGAAGCGCTGGGGCCAGCCGAGCCTAGATCTGATGGCGTCATCGGCCAATGGCCAAGTGCCGCGCTTTTTCAGCAGAGGACGGGACCCTCGATCCCTGGGAGTAGATGCTCTTCTCCAACAGTGGCCGACACAAGAGCTCCTCTATGTGTTCCCGCCCTGGCCCATGTTGGGCAGGGTGCTAGACCGGGTGGCAAAGCATCCCGGCAGGGTAATCCTGGTGGGTCCGGATTGGCCCAGACGTCCCTGGTATGCGGACTTGTTCAGGCTCTCAGTCGACGATCCTCTCCGGCTGTCAGTGGAGCAGGGCCTGTTACATCAGGGTCCCGTGGTGATGGAGTATCCCTCTCTCTTTGGTCTTACGGCCTGGCTATTGAGCGGCAGCGTCTGAGGAAGAAGGGCTTCTCAGACAAGGTCATCGCCACTATGCTGAGAGCGAGGAAGCGCTCTACTTCTACTGCTTACGCCAGGGTTTGGCGTATCTTTGCAGCATGGTGTGAAGCAGGCTCACTTTCTCCCTTCACTGCTCCAATTTCTTCAGTGTTGGCGTTCCTGCAAGAAGGTCTGGAGAAAGGCCTGTCGCTCAGTTCCCTTAAAGTCCAGGTAGCGGCTCTGGCTTGCTTCAGGGGCCGCCTGAAGGGTGCTTCCCTGGCTTCGCAGCCAGATGTGGTGCGCTTTCTCAAGGGAGTTAATCACCTGCGCCCTCCTCTGCACTCAGTGGTGCCTGCGTGGAATCTCAACCTGGTGCTAAGAGCATTGCAGAAGCCGCCTTTGGAACCCTTGTCGAGGGCATCTCTGAAAGACCTGACGTTGAAAGCAGTCTTTTTGGTGGCTATCACTTCAGCCAGAAGAGTTTCCGAGCTCCAGGCGCTCTCATGTCGAAAGCCTTTTCTGCAGTTCACTGAGGCAGGAGTGACTATTCGCACAGTGCCTGCCTTCCTGCCCAAGATTGGTTCTCGCTTCCATGTGAATCAGCAGCTCTGTCTCCCTTCCTTTGGTAGGGAGGACTACCCAGAGGAGTACTCCGCTCTTGAATATCTGGATGTGAGACGAGTCATCATCAGATACTTGGAAGTGACCAATGATTTCCGGAAATCGGATCATCTGTTTGTCCTGTTTGCAGGTCCTCGTAAGGGTCTGCAGGCTGCTAAGCCTACAGTGGCAAGATGGGTCAAGGAAGCCATTGCAGCGGCTTATGTGGCCGCGGGGAAGGTGCCGCCTATCCAGCTGAAGGCTCACTCCACGAGAGCTCAGGCGGCCTCGATGGCAGAGGCCGGATCCGTCTCCTTGGTAGAGATATGCAAGGCGGCAACGTGGGCTTCGGCTCATACATTCTCCAAGCATTACCGTTTGACTGTGGCTGCACGGGCGGAGGCCCGGTTTGGAGCTTCAGTGTTGAGGTCAGGGATTTCTATGTCCCGCCCCGGGTGAGTACTGCTTCGGTACATCCCACCAGTCTATGGATTGATCAGCTTGATGATATGGAAGGTAAAATTATGTATAATCATACCTGATAATTTTCTTTCCATTAATCATAGCTGATCAATCCATAGCCCCTCCCAGATATCTGTACTGTTTATATTCTGGTTGAATTTTAGGTTCAAGTTTAGCCTTCAGTTACTTCAGGAGGACTTCGTGTTCAAGTTCTTCTTTCACTTGGATTCTTCAAGAGTTGAGACGAGTTTGTGTTACAGTGAGCTGCTGCATTCCTCTCCCCTCCGTTTTACGGGGCTGGATTGAGACATAAATTCTGCCGGCACTCCCTCCCGCTTCGTGCGGCTGTAGGGCAGCTTTGTACCCCTCCCGCTTCGGCGGTGTTAGGGTCAGTCAGCTCCTCCCGCGGTTGCGGTTGCAGGATAAGCCAGATCCCCCCGCATCGGCGGGTGTGGTGTCCCTCCCCCGCTCCGCGGGGATGAGCTGGACGGATTCCCCTCCCCCACTTGTGTGGGGATGAGCTGGGTTAATTCCCCTCCCCCGTTTCGACGGTGGTGAGCTGGGCAGAGTGTCCCTTCGTGGGTGTAATTCTCTAAGTGCTGAGTCCTGCGGATGGAGCTTTGATATCGACATACTGAGGAGTTTCCGGCAGCACATGACCACATATAGGGAGGCAAAAGTTTGCTCTCTATCTCCACCTGCTGGTAGATGGACACAACCCACCAGTCTATGGATTGATCAGCTATGATTAATGGAAAGAAAATTATCAGGTATGATTATACATAATTTTACCTTAAATCTCACTGTGAATGTGTGGTAAAACAGCTTGCTAACACTTACATATTCTTTGAACTATCTCAGTAATGTTTTTAAGTAATAAAAGTGTGGAGACCGGATGTCAGCAGCAGGCTAAACTAGCTAATCCGGTATAGGTTGCCCTTTTCGATTAACGTCTCGTATTATTATTTCAGTAGAAGATTGTCTTTGCACTAGGGTATTTACTTAAATGTGTGATTGTTTTGCTCATACTGTTTGTGTACTTGGATCTCCTTTTAATATATATATATATATATATATATATATATATATATATATATATTAGTAAAACAGGCCTGTTTCTGACACAAATGAAATGGGCACTAGCAAGGTTTTTCTTGGAGTGTGTGTGAGAGTGTGTGTGAGAGTGACTGTGTGTAAGAGAGAGAGAGTGAATGTGCGTGTGTGTGTGTTTGAGAGAGTGTGTGCGAGAGTGACTGTGTGTAAGAGAGAGAGAAAGTGAATGTGCGAGTGTGTGTGTGACAGAGAGCGAGTGAGACCGCTGGGTGCGAGTGTGTCTCCTCTCTCCCCTGCCCTCCCTTCCAGGCACCCTGCGATTCTCCTCTCTCTCCTGCCCCCCCCTTCCAGGCACCCAGAGATTCTCCTCGTTCCCCTGTTTACCTCCGTCGAAGCGGCCACGTCTTTGAAAGCACTGCCCGTCTGTAGCCTTCCCTTCGACTTCGTTCCCTCCCCTGCCCCCCCTTCCAGGCACCCAGAGATTATCCTCGTTCCCCTGTTTACCTCCGTCGAAGCGGCCGCGTCTGAGTCCCGCCTGCTGACATCATATCCTCTTTCCGTGAGGGCAGGACTCTGAGGGAACGAACTCGAAGGGAAGGCTATAGACGTTGAGGTTGTGCCTAGTGCTGCTATCCTGTGGTTAGTCAGTACTGTTTGTGACGAACCCGGAAGCGCGTGACGTCAATTCAGGAGGTGGATACAGCGTTGGAGGCAGCACGAACCCTTCAAACTTTCACTGCCATGGAGTCAGCTTCAGAACGTTGGAGGTGCTTTTTATTATATAAGATATATATATCTTTAAATCACATGACCAGTGCTAACTGGTCATTTTCAGTGGCACATAACGTAACCGGATGGTGCCGCTGAAAATGCCCAGTTAGCATCCAGGCCAAAACTGGCCTACTTTAGAGTCATTCTGGGGGTGGAGTCAGCACTTAACTGGTTGAAGTTAACCGCATAAAAGGCAGCGCTATCTTTATGTGGTTCTTTATAGCTGATTAAGTGCCGAATATGTCATTTAACCGGCTATATTTAACAGGCTCCTTATACCCAGAAATTGAATGCTGGAGCCTGGACATGGCCTGGCATTGAATTTCTGCTAATAATGTTGGCAGCGTTCAGTAAAACATGATCTCCTGTTGGCTGCGTATCAGGCCCAGGATAATTAAAGAAAGGGCATCTTAGAGCAGACTGAGCTGTGGTCCCCAAACTGTGGGTTGGGACTGCAAATGGGGCCTCATCATCAGCGGATGGGGGTCACAGAAACCGACCTCCCTTCCCCAGACCTCACTGTGACGTGCCCAATAGTGGCAGTCAGTATGGCATCGGTGACCCAGGGAATATTCACAGGTCCTGGCCCCTCTTACTGTTACACTGAAAATCCATGTACAGTACTGAGGTCTGAGAGCACACACTAACTCAGGCCCAGCACTGACTGCTGCCACTATCACCTCTGCTGCTACAGCCTTCCTGATGGGATGAGTATGGTAGGGGGTGGAGACCTCCTGTTTCATTTTCATGAGTATCTGGGGGGTCACGTGAATTTTCACTTGTTACAAAGGGGGCCATATGGGATAAAAGTTTGAAAAGCACTGCCTTAGGGACATAGCAATTTGTTGTGGGCCTAAATACTTGAGTACAAGAGTCCACTTCGTCAGCTGTACAGAGTAACATGGTTAACCCTCTGTAAAAGACTGGAGAAATTTCTCCCTCATAAGAAATTCTGCCTAGGGCTTGCCACTAAGTGGTAGTTTTGGAGCATGGGTGAAACAGAGAATGGGCTCTAGCAAAGAAAGAAAGTCACTAAAGAGCAGTGGTTCTCAGCCCAGTCCTGGAGACCAATCGGGTTTTCAAGATGTGATGAATATGCATGAGATACATTTGTATGCACTGCCTCTACTGTATGGAAGTGTATCTCATGCATCTTTGTGGATATCTTGAAAACCTGACTGTTTGGGTGTGTCCTGAGGATTGGGTTGAGAGCCCCTAGTATGAAGGAATGTCCTCTAACAAAACATTTGATCTGAGCTTCAGGCTGTTTTAAACCAGCCTTTACACGAGTTCTTGGTAAGTACAATCCTCTTAACCTAGCAGATAATCTGAAGATGATCAGGTCATCCTCTGGTGCCTGGGACTTTGCTTTTAGTGGCTGCCTGAATGTTGGATGAGGCTCACCCCATTACTGAGAGAGAGCTGACAGTAGGTTATTGTTGTTTTAGGTCAAGAATACCGACTCCTGGGTTGACTGAGGACCAGCTGTGGCGAGCGAAATACATTTATGATTCAGCCTTCCACCCAGACACCGGGGAGAAGATGATGCTAATTGGGCGTATGTCTGCCCAAGTGCCGATGAACATGACCATCACAGGCTGCATGCTCACCTTCTACAGGTACTCTACATCCACGGTCTTCCTCAGAGCCCTCGTTTGTGGCAGCCATTCAGTGGGACTCTAGTCAAGTTTATTTAACATGATGCATCAAGGAACGAGGGGGCCAGGGGCAAAGCTCAGCATTACTGAATTAAAAAATCCAAATAACTCTCTAAGGGCCTGATATTCAGCCCATGGTGGTAAGCGATTTGTAAGCCACAGGCTGAATTACTACTACTACTTAACATTTCTAAAGCGCTACTAGGGTTACGCAGCGCTGTACAATTTAACATAGAAGGACAGTCCCTGCTCAAAGAGCTTACAATCTAAAGGACACGTGAACAGTCAGACCGATAGGGGCAGACAAGTTGGGGCAGTCTGGAATTCCTGAAAGGTAAGAGTTAGGAGCTGAACGCAGCATTGAAGAGGTGGGCTTTAAGCAAAGACTTGAAGATGGGCAGGGACGGGGCTTGGCGTAAGGGCTCGGGAAGGCTGTTCCAAGCATCGTGTGAGGCGAGGCAGAATGAGTGGAGCCTGGAGTTGGCGGTGGTGGAGAAGGGTAATGAGAGGAGGGATTTGTCCTGTGAACGGAGGTTTCGGGCGGGAACGTAAGGGGAGATGAGGGTAGAGAGGTAGTGAGGGGCAGCAGACTGAGTGCATTTGTAGGTAAGAAGGAGAAGCTTGAACTGAATGCGGTATCTGATTGGAAGCCAGTGAAGTGACCTGAGGAGAGGGGTGATATGAGTATATCGGTTCTGGCGGAATATAAGACGTGCAGCAGAGTCAGATAGTCATTGCCGGGGCATGTCTATCATCCAGCATTGAATAGCCTGGCTAGTGCAGTAAACCCAGATGTTAAGCAAGCACTGGCCAATATTCAGACTGGTGCTCTGTTAACTCGGCGATCATTAGGACAGCCTTTTTGCTGTCCTGACTTTATACGCTTACTTAGCCGGTTACAGGGGAATTGTATATATGGTGCCGAATGTTAGGTTCTACTTCCGTGCTGAATTTTTGGCGCGAAAAAGTGTTCTAACGATTCAAGGCACTGAAATGGGGGCAGAAACGTCGGATCCATTCGAAAACACACCCACGTGCTCATTTATAGAATAGCACCTAAGTGTTTCCACATGGATCTGCAAAGGGGGCATGGCCAAGGAGGGGCATGGGTGCGCAGTGTTATAGAATAGTTTGAATCTGCTCCAAACTTGCACACTAGGATTTACGCCTAGTTTCAGTTGGTGTAGCTTTTCGATCCCAAAGGTGAGCGCGGATTCCGGCATTATGCGTCATTCTGTAGAGGCCGCTGATCCCGATACTCCCGTTATAGAGTACCGTTCAGCGCTGTTTTTTTTTTTTTTTCCCGGTGCTGAATTTTGAGCACCATTTCTTGAGTCCAGCCCTTAGTGAACTAAATATTGCCACTAACTGGCTAAGTAGCAGCTCTGCCCAAACTCCACCCCCAGACTGCCTCTAACCTAGCTGATTTGCACATGGCTGGTTAGAGCTGATATCAGATCTGCCAAGTCTCCCGCTTTTGCGGGTTATCTCCTGCACCAGTTAGAGCTGATACCAGATCTGCTCCCGCTTTCGCGGGTTATCTCCTGCACTCCCACTGGGGATCCGGGATCTCCGGCTGAACAGCCTCCATTTCCAGTGACAGCAGGAAATACCTTCATTAAATGTTATCTCCTGCTGCTGCTGGTCTTGCGTCAGAAGGAGATGATGTTTTACGGAGGCGTCTCCTATCGCTGGAAAGGGAGGTTACTTCTGGTGCTCCTGGCTGCAAATTGCAGTGTGCTGGGGTGGAGCTGAGGGCGGTTCTGGGCAGAGTTATGGGGGCTGGGCGGAGCTATGTTCAGTTCTGGGTGGGTTTTTGGGAGGGCTGGGCGGAGCTATGGGCGGAGTGGGGCAGAGCTAAGGTCAGGCCCTAAATCTTAACGCTCAGAAAGCTTGACCCCCTTGGCAGTTAAGTGCTGATGAATATTGGCAGCTGGCCATCTCAGCAGGGTTAAACTGGGCAGGAGTCTTTCCTGCCCAGTTAAACCCCTTTTGAATATTGACCCCTAAGTAGTTATTGAAAGGTTAAGCTGGATTTGTAGACATTGGGATTAAGGCAGGCCTTGACAAATTTTCTTTAATTTAGGATCTAGGTAAAAAAACTATGTGCCAATGACTAGGACCATCTCTCTTGCTTCCCACTACCCCCCCCCCCCCCCCGGGGTCTCCACTGAAGTTGAGCAGCCTGGAGTGGGGAGTGGGGGGTGTCAGGGGGAATATGTAAAGAGAGGGGAATTTCTCCTATTGTCTACCACAGTTCCTTTAGGGCCTGATTTCTTGAGGCCATTTTCTCATTCTTTGTCCAAGAAGCTTAGTAAATCAGGCCCACAATTCACCCCTTCAGACCACTGGCATACATACAGAGCCTGCAGCCCCCCCCCCCCCCCCCCCCCCCCCCGCTCCTCAATCTGTCATCACCTAAGCGCAGGGTAGAAATGTAACAAAAATTAAAATAAATAAAAATATGTGGGTTACGTTTTATGTTTTATTAAACTTGATGTACCGCATTTGACTTTTGACAGATCTTAGCGATTGTAGAGAGGTCGTACGTAAAAAATTACAAACTCTTCAAAATACAGCGTCCCAATTATTGTTTTGTGCATCAAAGTTTGACAGAGTAACACCATTCTAAATCAAATGACGCTGGCTTCTGATAGAGGCCCAGGCTATTTGTTATATTGCATGGCCAAGGCCCCCTACTATATCTTCAATTTGATTGCTCAGCCTGAAAGAAATCAAGTATGTACTTGTAGATGTCATTTAGATGTTCATTTCCCTAAGCCAAAGAGAGAACTGTACGAGTCTGTTTAATCTGTCTTTAAAATACCAGATGGCTAAATATTGGAACTTGTAGATCTGAGAGAAAAATCTGCTTTTTAAATTGTTTCATGGACTCTTAAAAACATTTTCATTTCAGAAATGTGTTTTGTGTTGAGAGGAAATGCGGGAAAGATTGTCTAGTTCCTAGGTGTAAGGTATGAAACAAGGAGGCAGATCGTGTGCCTGACATGACCATGTTTCCCTAGTAATAAGGGCTGCGTCAGGAGCAGAGTAACGCTGATCTTCAAGCCTCCAGGTACAGGAACGTTGCCTTGATCGTATCTCGTTGCTGGACCAGACTAGGTGAAGGGTGCTGTATACACCAGTTAGTTTGTTCTGCACCTGATGCAGCCATTATTACTGGTGAAACACGGCCATGTCAGGCACAGATGATTATTAACCTTGGGGCATTTTACTGTATTAAAGACTGCTTTTTTATATGATCTGCCTTCTTTCATATCTTCCACGTTGGATTTGGCGGACACCTTGCCTTGTTCCGTCTTCTAGTTCCTATGTGTTCTTATTTTTATTTTTTGTTACATTTGTACCCCGCGCTTTCCCATTCATGGCAGGCTCAATGCGGCTTACATGGGGCAATGGAGGGTTAAGTGACTTGCCCAGAGTCACAAGGAGCTGCCTGTGCCTGAAGTGGGAATTGAACTCAGTTCCTCAGTTCCCCAGGACCAAAGTCTGCCACCCTAACCACTAGGCCACTCCTTCACTGTTGCTACTATTTGAGATTCTACATGGAATGTTGCTATTCCACTAGCAACATTCCATGTAGAAGTCGGCCCTTGCAGATCACCAATGTGGCCGTGCAGGCTTCTGCTTCTGTGAGTCTGACGTCCTGCACGTACGTGCAGGACGTCAGACTCACAGAAACAGAAGCCTGCACAGTCTTCTACATGGAATGTTGCTAGTGGAATAGCAACATTCCATGAAGAATCTCCAATAGTATCTATTTTATTTTTGTTACATTTGTACCCCGCGCTTTCCCACTCATGGCAGGCTCAATGTGGCTTACATATTATATACAGGTACTTATTTGTACCTGGGGCAATGGAGGGTTAAGTGACTTGCCCAGAGTCACAAGGAGCTGCCTGTGCCTGAAGTGGGAATCGAACTCAGTTCCTCAGTTCCCCAGGACCAAAGTCCATCACCCTAACCACTAGGCCACTCCTCCTTTTTAGCTGCACTGAACTTTTTTTTGGAAGGTGTGAGTGGGATATAAATTATATTATGTCATGTAATGTTAACCTGCATTTTGCATCTGCAGAACAACTCCAGCGGTGGTGTTTTGGCAGTGGGTGAATCAGTCCTTCAATGCCATTGTGAACTATACCAACAGAAGTGGCGATGCACCTATTACACCGAGGTAAGAGGAACAGCAACACACAGAGCTCGTATGTCCTGATCAGCAACTTTTCTTTCACTGACTTGTTTATCTTTGTTTGCAGTCAGCTGGGAACCGCGTATGTCAGTGCTACAACAGGTGCTGTCATTACTGCCCTGGGCCTTAAATCCCTCACCAAGGTAAACTACCTGCTTTCTGTAAAGATCAGCCATGCCTACATCCACTAAGTAACATAGAGGCATATTTTCAAAGCACTTAGCCTTCCAAAGTTCCATAGGTTTCTAATAAGCATGATCTCGAGTACCCCTTTGGGTCCTTTTGCCATAAGCTTCATCGACACTCATTTGACATGATTATTATAACCTGATTTAACTGCTTGCTACAGTGTGTGGATTGGGAAACCCTCAGCTTTTAAAAGGAAGTAAATCGGGCAAGTGCAAAGAGGAACTTTGAGAAACAAATCACAGAAGTGTCTTTCATTTCCTGGACTACTACTACTACTATTTAGCATTTCTATAGCACTACAAAGCGTACACAGTGCTGCACAAACATAGAAGAAAGACAGTCCCTGCTCAAAGAGCTTACAATCTAATAGACAAAAAAATAAAGCAAGCAAATCAATTAATGTGTAGAGGAAAGAGGAGAGCAGGGTAGGTGGGGGCGAGTGGTTGCAAGTCAAAAGCAATGTTAAAGAGGTGGGCTTTCAATCTAGATTTAAAAATGGTCAAGGATGGGGCAAGACGTAGGGGCTCAGGAAGTCTATTCCAGGCGTAGGGTGCAGCAAGACAGAAAGAGTGAAGACTGGAGTTGGCAGTAGTGGCGAAGGGAACAGATAAGAAGGATTCATCCATGGAGCGGAGTGCACAGGAAGGGGTGTAGGGAAGGACTGCCTTTATCTCTCGATCTGTGATTTTTCTTGTTTTCTCTTTTTAGCACTTGCCCTCTCTTGTTGGTCGCTTTGTGCCCTTTGCTGCAGTTGCAGCTGCTAACTGCATCAACATCCCTCTAATGAGGCAGAGGTAAGGGTCGGCTCATCTCAAGGTAACACTGTTTCGGTATTAGCCCATACTTTTTAAGATCATGTGCACGACTAATTTTCAAAGAGAAACTCCTCTTTGAGATTTGGCAGTGGAGGAATAGCCTGGTGGTTAGAGCACTGGGCAAATCCCACTGCAGCTCCTTGTGATCTTGGGCAAGTCACTTAACCCTTAATCCCCTCGGGTACAAACTTAGGGGGCAATTCTATAGCTTAGGGCAGTGGTTCCCAAACCTGGTGCTGGATGCACCCCAGCCAGTCAGGTTTTCAGTATATCCACAACGAATATTCATGAGAGAGATTTGCATTCGTGAGAGAGATTTGCATGCAGTGGAGGCAGTGTTTGCAGATCTCTCTCATGAATATTCATTGTGGGTATCCTGGAAACCTGATTGGCTGGGGTGCATCCAGCACCAGGTTTGGGAACCACTGGTTTGGGGGCTCTTTTACAAAGTGGTGATAGGGCTGCCACGTGCCAAATCGACACTACTATCTGGGTAATGTTTAAGTTGAGGCGCTGTTTCCTGCAATAGAAAATATTTTTCTATTTTCTACCACGGGAGAGGGGGGGTGTTTCTGGCGGTAATCAGCAGCACGGCACGAGTACTTTACTGCTAGATCAGTGGGTGGTGGTAAGGGCTCAGGCAGTAAATAGCTGCGCACTACCTTTAATTCTAGCGCACGTCCATTTACTGCCCCCATTGAAAAAAGCCTTTCTTTTTTTCCCAACCGCAGCAAAAACATGCACCCACACTACTGCAGGCCACATTTTACCACGACTTAGTAAAAGGGCCCCTTAGTGCCTCCAGTTATGCATGCTGAGCACCAATTCTTTAACGGCATCGGTGTATCAAGGTGCTGCTATAAAACACTTGTGCAGACCTGAGTAAAGTGTGGTGGCCGTGCTAGTCCACTTTTAAAGATAGAAATAATGCAAAACATAGAAAAGAAAATTATGATCCCTTTTTTATTGGGCTACCTTAATGATTAGCTGATGAAGGTATTCCTCCTTCAGATCAGAAATGAGCAAATGTTGACATATCAGAGGAAGTGAAACACAAAAGCTTTCCAATGATAGTCGCACAGGAAGAGGGTTGGCTGGGTTAAGTGAGAGAAGGGGAGAAATGGATGGGTGATAAGAGGGTGACAAAACAGTATAATTTTATGGTTGATAGTGGTATAGAAAATCCAGGTCTTTCTTAAGTCCTGTCTGGTTGGTGTTGAAGTCAAAAGGATGAGGTTTGTGTACATCCTCTTGCAGTTACACTTTAAGGCACTTATGCACTTCATTATAGAATAGCGTGTAATAGGTAAGTGCATTATTTGTGGGAGAGGAGAGGATGTGGTCCCTCTTCACAAAAGCGGAGACAGGAAAGAAGTGGGAAACTTGCTGGTAAGTCTCACGTTGGTGGTAGGCAAAAAAAAAAAAAAATAAAGAAAAACTGAGTCAGTGCTGAAAGAAAGGACAGTTAACTTTCTAGAAGCCAACGGGTTACAGGATCTGAGACAACATGGCTTTACCAAAGGAAAATCCTGCCAAACGCATCTTACTGACTTTTTTGACTGGGTGACAAAAGAACTGGATAAAGGACATTCGCTAGATTACTTGGATTTCAGCAAAGCCTTTGATACAGTCCATCACAGAAAACTCGTGAATAAGCTTACGACCCAAAGTGGTGAACTGGGTAGGAAACCGGTTGACCGACAGGCAACAGAGAGTGGTGGTAAACAATCCGCTCGGAGGAAAGGAAGGTGAGTAGTAGAGTGTCCCTGGTCAGAGCTGAGGCCGATTCTGTTTAATACATTTGCGAGAGATACTGATGAAGGATTAGAAGGAAAGGTTTGCCGTTTTGCGGATGACACAAAGATAGCCACTAGAGTGGATACCCTGGAGCGAGTAGAACCCGTGAGAAGGGATCTCCAAAAGTTAGAAGAATGGTCAAGGTCTGGCAGTTAAAATTTAGTAATGATCATATATAGAAACCTCTTATATCTGATGTTATATATATATATATAAAAACTATTTCAGTGTTATTCTAGGGTTTTCATAACTTGTTGGTTCCCAATATTAATTAATAATGATCATCTATAGAAACCTGAGAGGAAAACAGTAATGGAATTCAAACATGCATGGGATAAACATAAAGGAATCCTGTTCCGAGGGAATGGATCCTCAGAAGCTTAGCTGAGATTGGGAGGCGGGGCTGGTGGTTGGGAGGCAGGGATAGTGCTGGGCAGACTTATACGGTCTGTGCCCTGAAAATGACAGATACAAATCAAGGTAAGGTATACACAAAAAGTAGCACACATGAGTTTATCTTGTTGGGCAGACTGGATGGACTGTGCAGGTCTTTTTCTGCTGTCATCTACTATGTTACTATGTTATTTGATGTTATCTCTTTCTCTCTCTCTCTTTTTTTTTTTTTTTTTTAATTTTTCTTTAAATATAGTGCTCAGATCTGAGTGCTTATTGGAGCCCAAGTTTGATGGTTTGAATCATTTAAGGATATTATCGTCTATGTACTGTGAATTGTAGATATTGGTAGGGTGGTGGATTTTAGTACAATGATGCTGGTATGTAACTAGAGAAGATGACTCCTTGGGCTCTAATAAACACTCAAATCTGAGCACTATTCACTATATTTAAAGAAAAATAATAATAAAACAAATTAGATATATAACATCAAATGTAAGAGGTTTCTATAGATGATCATTATTAATTAATAGGGAACCAACAAGTTATGAATACCCTAGAATAATATTGTTAAAATTTAATGCCAAGAAGTGCAGAATGATGCACTTGAGGTTCAGAAACCGAAAATAGAGATACTGGATAGGAGGGAAGAGATTGGTGTTCTCGACTCAGGAGAGGGACCTTGGGGTAATGGTGACTGAGGATCTGAAGGTGAAGAAACAATGCGACAAGGCGGTGGCCGTGGACAGAAGGATGCTAGGCTGAATAGAGAGGGGCATAACCAGCAGAAGAAAGGAGGTATTGATGCCCTTCTACAAGTCGTTAGTGAGGCCCCACTTGGAGTATTGTGTTCAGTTTTGGAGGCTGTATCTTGCAAAGGATGTAAAAAGACTTGAAGTGGTGCAAAGAAAAGCTACAAAAATGGTATGGGATTTGCATTACAAGACATACGAGGAGAGACTTGCTGACCTGAACATGTATACCCTGGAGGAATGTGACAAACCCAATGGTACCAAATCACTAAAGCCAGATGGTATTCATTCTGGACTTTGAGTGAACTCAAATATGAAATTGCAAACCTGCTAGTAAAAATCTAGAACCTAGATTGTTACCTGAATGTAACTCACCTTGAGCTACTACTGAAAAAGGTGTGAGCAAAATCCAAATAAATAAATAAAATATTGTAGAAAACTACCACTCTACCTGAGTGGCCAGTGTGGTGCTAGTTTTTAAGAAGGGCTTTAGGGTAATTCAAGAAACCACAGATCAGAGAGACTTATTTTGGTAACTATTACATTTTTGACTTTTGTATATTGCTTTGGCATACAGGTTTATGATCTCTGTTTGGGTTTTACACAAACTCAAAGGCACACAGAATTCTTGAAAGAATGCTCATTTTGGCCAGGGTTTCAGATGAAGGATTGGGAGAGTCACTCAAACCTGCAGCCTTCTCCTAGTTTTCCCCACATAATATTTATTACATGGGCACATCAAAATGTACACCACATGAGTGGATTGCCAATTAGTGTGTGATGTAAGCACATATTTCTTCTGATCAATTGGGTTAACAAAATCCACACACTCCACAGTGATGGTACAGATCCCACATCTCCCACATTTGTGGTGTCCACCACCGGTGGTTATCCAGCCTCCTGGTACAGGTAAATTGGCTGGGCTTAAAAGTTCTTTCAAATTCCGCCCTCTTGAAAGGCAATTCTCAAACGATGCTGATGGAAAATCTCATGTGTTTGCATGATGTCCCGGTTGCGTTTTATGATCTTCGCCACTCTTTTTGGTTCCTCGGTTGAACAAGGGTATCATTGAGAACAGTGAAGAATGCATTTCGGAGGGTCAGTAGTAGAGACCTTTCATTGTCCGATAATCACAATAGTAAGAATGACAGTGATATAGTGGACACCTTTGTATTAAGGTATTCGAAGGGAGGGGAAGAAGTGGCGAAGATCATAAAATGCGACTGGGACATCATGCTAACACATGAGATTTTCCATCAGCATCGTTTGAGAATTGGGATTAGAATTAGTTATGAGAAATAACCCAGACACCCTCCTTTCAAACCTGATAGTAAGAATTCTGATAGTTTGGATTATTTAAGCAAAAAGACAAATGTTTCACCCAAATTTCTTCTGAATTATGTATTGTTTGTTACCTTTAGTGTCCAGTGTTCCCATCAATTTGTTCCCATATGGCTTATTACGGGAACATTGGACACTAAAGGGTTAATTAGATTTACTTTTTTGCTAAGCAGTCTATACAGTTATAGCTTGTAATATCATTTTTCTGTGTGTCGAGACGATTGCGTGATCATTTATAAGGTTTGTTTCTGTTTCAGAGAGCTGAAGTTTGGGATTCCCATTACCGATGAGAATGGGAAAAGACTGGCAGAGTCCACAAAGGCAGCCCAGCAGGCCATAATTCAGGTGGTGATTTCTCGAATTGGTATGGCTGTCCCAGCTATGGGTGAGTAGCTAAAACATTGTCTCTCTCTGCATCTGACAACTTACATTACAGCATGACTTATATTCTGCAGTTAACATCCCGGTTTTACGCAGATTACACTTTTTGAGAGGCTGGATAGTCACCAGGAACATACAGTGCTAAAGTACAGTCACTCAGAATGTGACAAAATACTATCACACTTTAGATTGTCATTCTCTAGCATTCAGGACGTATTTCTTGAATAGAAGTGTTTTGAGGTTGCTTCTGAATTACTTATAATCAGCTGCAGTTAATAAATGTCCTAAGAGCTCGTTATCTAGTCTTGCTGCTTCAAATGAAAGAAGATTATCAACAATTTTAGCTCTCTTTTTGTTTTTTTTTTGGTTACATTCGTACCCCGCGCTTTCCCACTCATGGCAGGCTCAATGCGGCTTACATGGGGCAATGGAGGATTAAGTGACTTGCCCAGAGTCACAAGGAGCTGCCTGTGCCTGAAGTGGGAATCGAACTCAGTTCCTCAGGACCAAAGTCCACCACCCTAACCACTAGGCCACTCCTCCACTGTTGCTACTATTTGAGATTCTACATGGAATGTTGCTATTCCACCAATGTGGCCGCGCAGGCTTCTGCTTCTGTGAGTCTGACGTCCTGCACGTACGTGCAGGACGTCAGACTCACAGAAACAGAAGCCTGCGCAGCCTTCTACATGGAATGTTGCTAGTGGAATAGCAACATTAACATTCCATGTAGAATCTCCAATAGTAGCAACAGAATCTCAATAGTAGCAACATTCCATCTAGAACCTCCAAGAGTAGCAACATTCCACGTAGAATCTCCAATAGTATCTATTTTATTTTTGTTACATTTGTACCCTGCGCTTTCCCACTCATGGCAGGCTCAATGCGGCTTACATGGGGCAATGGAGGGTTAAGTGACTTGCCCAGAGTCACAAGGAGCTGCCTGTGCCTGAAGTGGGAATCGAACTCAGTTCCTCAGGACCAAAGTCCACCACCCTAACCACTAGGCCACTCCTCCTCAAGGATTGGTAGGCAAAAAAACTTTAAATTCCTAGTTGGTTTGGTAGATATGTGAAAAGAATAATGAGTAAGAAGGTATAGTGGTGCAGTACCAAAAATTGTCTTAAACATAAGAATTGAAAAAAAAAATTATACTGATAGCCAGTGAGTTTTTATGTAGTAAGGTCATAAACTGTCATATTATCCATAGACCGTTATTAAGTGTACTTGGGGAAAATCCACTATTTTTGGGATAAGCAGTATAAAATGTTTTGTACTTTTTTGGGATCTTGCCAGGTATTTGTGATCTGGATTGGCCACTGTTGGAAACAGGATGCTGGGCTTGATGGACCATTGGTCTTTCCCAGTATGGCAATACTGATGTACTTATGACTAGATTAAACGTAAAGCAGTATTTTGTATAGTTTGAAGCTTTTTGAATACATGTTTGGAGCAACCCAGATAAATGATATTACAATCATCTAAAAGACTTAAGACGAGATTGTACTAATAGACGGAAGTTTCCTGGTCAAAATATTTCCGAACATGTCGAAGGTTTCGCATAACAAAAAAGGCCTTTTGAGTTAAGGTGTTAATCTGCGTTTGTGATTTTTTTTTTATTTTTGTTTAAATCTCTTTATTAAAGTAACAACAAAACAAGCAACATTCTTTGCAATACAAATTTTTTGAATTTAACGGGTGAGTAGTAGAACCACGATAAAACCTAAAGTCCACCCCTTCCCCTTCCCCCCCCAGATCCCACAGTTAATAAGCTAAAGGTTAAGAATACAGTTATGAGCAGAGTCAGAGAAGCCCAAAAAGGCTCTCATATACCACAAAATCTTTAGCCCACTACAGATTCCAAGTCTGCACAACTCTTGACTAAATTTCTTTACTAGAGAATGTAGACCTGGTTTGGTAACTATTGAAAATTCACTCCAAACAGATCCAACTTGCAACAGTCCCTGTTGCCTATGCTCAGCTCCTGAATTTTCCACAGAGAATGTGGTAACAGCAGTTAGCTTAGCAGGGTTTAAAAAAAAAGGGTTTGGCTAATTTCCTGAAGGAAAAGTCCATAAGCCATTATTAAGGTGGATTTGCGAAAATCTACTGCTTATTTCTAGGATAAGCAACATAAAATTTGTTTTACTCTTTTTGAAACTTGCTGGGTGATTGTGATCTGGATTGGCCACTGTTGGAAACAGGATACTGGGCTTAATGGACCTTCCGTCTGTCCCAGTATGGCAACATTTATGTTCGTATGTAGACGCGTGTGACGAAGCTAGTTAGGCTCAGATATTCAGCGCCAAACGAGCCATGTTGAGTGGTCAAATTAGGCCACTTAAATAGCAGGCCTATTTTTGACCGCTAAAAAGTTAACTAGTTATCGCTGGATATCGGTATAGCCAGTTAACTTTTTAGTGGCCAAAATAAACCTGGATATTCAATGTTGGTTGCCGGCTGCAGCCTGTCATTGAATATCTGTGTTTAAGTCCGGTGGCAGACAGCAGACGTGCTGCCCTCACCTGAATATCGGACCCAATGTGTTTTTCTTTGGATGAGTTCCAGTCATCAGTGAAAGTTCAAATTGCAAACAGAGAGTATGCTTTTAGGTTCATTATTCTCTCTTCATTATCCTAGACTTCATTCATTCATTTATTTTTGATCAGTAATTTCACCCTGCAGCAGCTTTAATCTAAAGGGCACCTAACTTTTCTATCTAATTTTGGCATTCAAATTTAAGAGAACGACAGAGCGTGTGAGCAGAGAAGGTCAGTCCAGCCTAATCTCATTTGCTTAGCATTTTCCTTCTAAGGCATGCCTATGTTCTTGCACAAGGAAATTCTTAGATCCTTGCTGAGAGAGTTATTAGTTTGCTTGCAGGAATTTTCATTTGTAAAATCCCCTTGGCTGAAGATCCGCAACCTCTTTACCAGTGGTGTCAGCTGTTAAGATATGGGATGAGTAATGATGGGATTCTTTACAGAAATCATCAACAAATGGTAGGGACTGACCACCAAGGAGTGGTAAAGTACAGGGGATTCAGTCCAGATCCTGCTGCTCTACTCACGCTCAATAAGAGATTAATAATGTGGACTCATGCTCCTTGGGAACAAGCGGGCAGTGTTCCGTCTAAGAATTGACGGTTTATGTGCAAACATTTCCACCAACTAAATTTGTGTACAGATATGTGCTGCTGAAGATAATGTTTTATTTTAAACATTTTAACGGTAATATGTTAATATCTACTTCTAAATGGTTGCTTGCTTATCTTGTTCGCAACTGTCTTGGCAACAAGTAAAATAAAACTGTAAAAACTTAAATAGAAAAGAAATGTTCATGGACCTCTTGCTGAAGATAAGAACAAACCCCTTTGAAGCATTCATGCAATAAAACTTTACCATTCACACACATATACAGGGCAGGAGCATGTAATTAAGAGAAGCCTTCAAGTATACCCCAGGAGACCATCTTTCTAATGCCTTAGCATCCAAGACAACTTGGCTATCCTACTACAGAGAAATCCTTTCACCCAGAGCCTTTCATATCAGGGATTTTAATGCAGCTAGTACTACTGTTTATACCAAGCAAGAGTTGGTTGGAGGGCTTGCTCACAAAGGAGATTGAGAAACAAATGTCTTCAGTACACTTTACATTGGTTCTTCTGCAGGAAAGTGCTTGAAGGAGTTTCTACTGTCCAGTCCACAGCTCACTCAGCTTAGATGTTTTCCTTTTTTTGTTACATGTAGCCATTCCGGCAGGAACTCTTCTAGAGAGTGGCACAAATGGAGCCTGCCTGTTCACCTCCAGTCTGTTAGATGTTGCTTCCCTCACCGCAGCCTGCTATGATCCTCTGAACACTGAGAAGTCCAGGCGTTCACCACCGTCCCATCTAGGGTGTTCCAAGTGCTCAATTTTTGACCAGAATGTCCAATTTTTCTCTTAATTGTACCATCCTTTAGTGTCCTTCCATCTCTGGCCTGCTATTGCTCTTAAGCACGCCCCAGTCCTGCCTTCGCTACACCTCCAACACGCCCCCGTGAACTTTGGTTGTCCCCGCGACGGACTGCAGTTGAGGACACCCAAAATCGGCTTTCGATTATGCCGATTTGGGTGACCCTGAGAGAAGGACGCCCATCTCCCGATTTGTGTCAGAAGATGGGCGCCTTTCTCTTTCGAAAATGCCCCTGAAAGTGTATTTGCCTTTCAGTTCAACTAAGTTCTTCACATGCACTGATGGTGATGCTAAGGAACATTGAATTCTTGGTTGCTGAGACCTATAACTTTTTTCTGTAGTACTGTTCACCAGCAGCAATATAAACGATTATACGAATGAATTAATGTTGGAGAAGAACCACCAAAATCCTGAAGTCAGTCACTTGCTGGCTGTCCATGTCTTCCACCAACAATATGACGGAACTAAAGCTTCACTTACAGATTGTCAAGGATGAGGCGCATCTTTGGCATATAATTTTTCAAGATAGGTCCCACCATCCACCTGTGGCGGCTATGAACTTTGGGATCGAATTTGAGCTGCTGTTGCATGAATCTTGAACGCATGTCTGCAGAACAAATAAGAGCATTGTCAGGATTACCTATTTGCATCCTGAGGGAAATGTGTCAAGAGGCTACCTACCGTCAAATGTACAGCAGCTAGAGACTCTTACAGATCTTTCTCCATCTTGGAGCCCAGAAACCTCAACTTTCAAAGTTATCTTTTTTACCTATGTATAAGAGGAATCTTGGAAATCGGGAACAACAGTGGATGTGAGTCAGCACATTGGTGTGACCCACCTTTAGTGACAACTTTGTTGAGCAGTTTTGGGTAGCTATAGCAAATCACACAGATGCTTCAGGAGATCATGATTTCCGTCACTGGGCATTTTGCACTGTGTATATTGGCTTTACCTTTCAGCAGTGTAGCCATTGAAATAACTTTTTTTTTCTCAGATGAACCTCATCAAGACAAAATTGAGAAATGCGACAAGGCATTCTGGAAGCCTTGTATATTTGCAGCTACATGAGGCGCAAAGACACATGCTGCAATGAGTCTTTGACAGCTGCGATTCTGAGTAAATTCAACACAGATATTTATGCAACAGATACCGGTGAGGACAACTCAGTATCTGAGGAGCATTTTGCAACTTGCTGACAGAGCCAGGCCTGTCCCCAAGGGCTCGTTTTAGAGCCACTCTCCAAGGGCTCTTTTTAGAGCCAGTGTCTAGCTATTCAAGTCTTGCCTCAGCATTCTTGCTCTACCCAGGGCCCTGGTCCACCAGCCAGGCCTGCCCCCATGGGCTGTTTTTCAGAGCCACCCAGCAAGGGCTCTTTTTCAGAGCCAGTGTCTAACTGTTCCAGTCTGTCCAGCCTTGGCATTCCCCAAATGCCCTACAGGATAGGAAGCTAGAAGGCTTGCTGAAACAAGCCTTTGAAGTGGCCTCTTTGAGCCTTCAAGCAACAATGTTCAGCTCATTCATGGCTAGAGCATGCCTGAAGTAGCATCAGCAGTCTGCAACACAAGACTGGTACCAACACCCAGCTGGGAGCAGGGTTGTCATATGTGGTGGATGCTATATATGACATGTTACGGGGTTATGGCCCACAGTATGTCTTTGGCTGTCACAGCACCTCTTCAACTCTGATTGTAGCATTGGACAGTGGATGCAGTGTATCTAGTGGAGAAGAACTTGGTAACTTGATGAAAGAACTGGCAGAAACTAAGCTGCAGTGGTTGCCTCTGGTCATCCATCTTTGGGGGCTCTCAATCTCATTTTTGAGACAGCAGACTGCACCGACCTGGTTGTCAGCAAAACGGTCAGAAGTCCTGCTTTCAGGCATGCTAGTCTTCCTTTCATGCGGACAGGAAGTCCTCCTCTCAGTCAGCTAGAGAGCTCAGTGCCTCCCTAGCTTTGCAGTGATGCGAGGCTGGTCCACTCTTCTCATCCTCTGGTGGGATGACATCGTCAGGAGTTTTGGGATGTGTGGGCCAAAATCACGTCAGACCAATGGGTTATGGATATTCTTACAGAATGTTGTAAGTTGGAATTCGACCACCCTATTGCTCCTCTCTCTTCTTGAAGTCTCCTTGTCGAATGGGAACCAATGTGGTTGAGGTTCAGGCCACTGTAGATTCCTTGCTGGTGCTCTGAGCCCTTGTTCCAGTTCCCCAAGCTGAAATGGGACAAGGCTGCTTTCGCATGGAAACACCAAGAGCGTTCATAGCCTTGGTGCAAGCGGGATAATTTATCACTGCACTCAATGTCAAGGAGACATACTTGCTTATATCTATATGGCCACTGCATCAGAGGTTTCTACGTTTTGTGGTGCTGGCCCATCTCTTCCAGTTCAGGGCTTTGCCCTTCGGTCTCACCATGACACCAAGAATATTTACCAAGGTTGTGATGGTAGTGGCGGCCTTCCTTCGGCACCAGGGAATCAGAGTTCACCCGTATCTCAATGACTGGCTCATTAGTGCGCCATCCTGTTTGGACAGTGTGGCGGAGATGGACAAAGTTGTCTGCCTTCTGCAGTGGTTGGGTTGAGTGATCAATTTCAAGAAGAGCAGACTAACTCCATCGCAGATGCTGGAATATCTGGGCATTCTATTGACACAGCAAAGGAGGAAAAAGGACCTCAGTAGACTGTGGTTTGTTGCTAGCAACAACAGTTTGAGCTGTGGAACATTAAATATGTTGGAGGTTTTTTCTGGAATAATGATTTGTTCTGTGTTTTGTAGTATGGACAATATTGTAACCCAGCTAGGGTGATTATCAAATTGTCTTTGCTAGCAACAAACCGCAGTCTACTGAGATCCTTTTTCCTCTTTTGCTCCTTTTCACTTTTAGTGAGCAGCTTTGGGCTTCAGCGATTAGAATTATCAACAAATATTATATGCAAAATACATGTAGGTAGTGGCCATTCTAAAATCACAATTTCCATGTGGAAATCTTGTGGTACCACATTACAACTCCTTTCCCTCCTCCACCACCAAAAGCACTCTTTGTACCATACAACTTCCAATTCTAATAGCCGTTTTAACAGTCCACTTGTGCTCCAGCAGAATTTTTCCTTGATTTCATGAATGATTGATCCTCAGGCAGTGGAAGTCTGCACAACTATTTGACATCTCTCAGTAAGTGCAACCCCCCAAAAATAAGGTGATAATTTTAGAGATCACTGAACTCTTTGGGCATGTTTGTTGTGGTTGATTTCCAGAAAAGAAGGATGAGACTGTATAAATGGTAACTGAAAACAGTACATGGCTCGTATCTTAGCTTTCTCGCTTGACTAACAAGTAGATAGTATTTGACATTGCAACTGAGAATAAAATGAGTCTAGGTGAGCAGTGGCGTACCTAGGGTAGTTGACACCCGGGGCCGGTCATTTTTTAACACCCCCCCTCCAAACTCTAGTACTAGGCATGCCGAGAATACAAAACACTCAGGACCTATAGAGCAATTCTAGCATACCATAAGCAGTAATTTCTACAAGTCACACAAGGAAAAGGAAAGCATCTTAAACACTACAGTGAGCACTAGAACATCAATTCACCTACTGTAAAACGAAACCAGGCAGAATAACACAGATCGTCCATCTTGCACAGTCAATGCCAATCGAAAGCCATGTCTTTTTCACAAACACAGATACACCCTAATCCACTATAGAATAAGCAATAACCTTTCTATTTAGACAAAAATTAAACTGAACCCCTGATGCCAGACTCTGCATACAATGCAACACCACAGAAACAGAAAATGTCCCCTAGTACTGTGCAAAACATAAAGACAGCAGATGTAAATTTGAAAAAACTAACAAGTACCAATCACCACTTTACAAATTAACAAATAGAAATAAAACAAATATAGAAAATAAAATAATACCATTTTATTGGACTAATACATTTAGCTTTCAGAGGCCAAAACATCCTTCCTCAGGTCAATACAGTATAGTGCTGTTACAATATCCTATCCGGACCTGAGGAAGGGGGGTTTGTTCTCCGAAAGTTAGCCAAAATGTATTAAAATTAGTCCAATAAAAAGATTACCTTGTTTACATGTTCTATTATAAACATTAACACAGCTACAATACTACTTTATCCTAAAGCAAAAAAAAAAATAAAAATATATATTTTATTTACAGTTTGTCGTCTCTGGTTTCTGCTTTCCTCATCTTCTTTTCACTGTCTTTCTTCCATCCAGCATCTGTCTTTGTTCTCTCTCTGCCATCCAGTGTCTGCCCTCTCTGCTGTCGCCTCCATCCAATGTCTGCCCTCTCTCCCTGCCCCTTCCATCTACATCTGCCCTCTATCTCTGCCCCTTCCATCCACCATCTGCCCCTGTCTGCCCTCTCTCTCTCCCCCTTCCATTCACTGTCTGCCCTTTCTATCCCTTCCATCCACTATCTGCCCTTTCTCTCTGCCCCTTCAATCCATCATTTACCCTCCCTCTCCCATCCATCCAGGGTCTGCCCTCCCTCTCCTCCCCCTTCCATCCAGGATCTGTCCCCTTTCTCTTCCCCTTTTTTCAGCCCCCAGTTTCAACCCCAGCCCTTTTCTGTCACCAGTCCTGAGCTTCAGCCCCAGCCACTTCTCCCTGTCTCCTTTTCAGCCCCCAGTCCCCACAATTTCAGCCCCTGCCGCCTTTCAGCCCCCAGTTTCAGCCCCCTTCATCTACATGCCTTGCCCCCCTTTTCAGCCCGACCCATTCTCCCACCTGACCCAGGCATGCCCCATTTTCCGTCATGACCCCTTCTCAGACCCCAGTTCCAGCCCCCTTCTCCCATTTGAGAGCCCCCTCCTCCCATCTGAGAACCCCCTCCCCACCCCAGTCCTTCTCCCATCTGAGAATCCCCAGAACACCCCTCTCCTCTCCCATCTGAGAACCCCCCCTCCCCACCCCAGTCCCCTTCTCCCATCTGGAAACCCCTCCCCACTCCAGTCCCCTTCTCTCATCTGAAAACCCCCTCCCCACCCCATGTGAGAACACCCCTCTCCCATCTGAGAACCCCCTCCCCACCCCAGTCCCCTTTTCCCATATAAAAACCCCTTCCCCCATGTGAGAACCCCCAGAACACCCCTCTCCCATCTGAGAACCCCCTCCCCACCCCAGTCCCCTTCTCCCATATAAAAACCCCCTCCCCTCCCCATGTGAGAACACCCCTCTCCCATCTGAGAACCCCCTCCCCACCCCAGTCCCCTTTTCCCATATAAAAACCCCTTCCCCCATGTGAGAACCCCCAGAACACCCCTCTCCCATCTGAGAGCCCCCTCCCCACTCCAGTCCCCTTCTCCCATATGAAAACCCCTCCTCTCCCAGCATGTGAGAACCCCCACAATACCCCTCTCCCATCTGAGGACCCCACCCCGACCCGACTCTCCTGCTCCCACCCTACTTTAAAAAAAAATTTTTGAAGCGTCGTTGCAGGCAGCGCCTCGCGTCTGCCCTGCTTGTAAAAGAAGTAAATCTCTTCGCTTCGTCGTCGTCGGGCCTCACTATGTCCCGCCCTCGCGGAAATTACCTCAGAGGAGGGCGGGACATAGTGAGGCCCGACGACGACGAAGCAAAGAGATTTACTTTTTACAACAAGCAGGGCAGACGCAAGGCGCTGCCTGCAACGACACTTCAAAAAAAAATTTTTAAAGGTAAAGTGGGAGCAGTGGGAGCGAAGCGGATCACCGCCCCCACCGCCCCCCCCTTGGTACGCCACTGTAGGTGAGTCAAGGAAATATATTTGGAAGAAATTCAACAGATTCTGAAAAGTCCGATGGATTTGACTGAAGCAGTGTGGCATGCAGACATTTCTGATTAATGCACATGAAACTGGTCAGTATTCAAATGGTTTTTAAACAGTAACTGTCACCGGTTAATTTGGCCTCAAATATTCAATGCCGAGCTGTGTCTATGCATCAGAATTGAATGTCTGGGTTTCACTGGACTTCTGCTGCTGGAATGTGTGTGGGTCCTGGCCAGTATTCATCCAGGTCTATTGGTAAGTCAGCCTCAGGGGAGGGGGATCTGGCTGTGCTCGGGGGGGGGGGGGGGGGGGCTGAGCAGACTTTGCTCAGAGGGAGCAGGAGGGAGGACGGAGCAACTTCAGGCTGCAACCCGGTGTTTATGCAAGGGCTAGCTGATACTCAGTTCTGACACCTGCACAGCTAATCAGGCAAATTGCCTTTTATTCTGTCCTGTATGCTTTGTTAGAACAGAACTTAGAATAAGCGATAAGATCAAATAAAAGGGTAGCCTCACTGTATATTAAATATAATCCATTCTGGTTTGTACTATGTTGTATCGCTCCATGGTGCGACCGCACCTTGAGTATTGTGTTCAATTCTGGCCGCCGCATCTCAAGAAAGATATAGTAGAATTGGAAAAGGTGCAGCGAAGGGCGACTAAAATGATAGCGGGGATGGGACGACTTCCCTATGAAGAAAGACTAAGGAGGCTAGGGCTATTCAGCTTGGAGAAGAGACGGCTGAGGGGAGACATGATAGAGGTATATAAAATAATGAGTGGAGTGGAACAGGTGGATGTGAAGTGTCCACGCTTTCCAAAAATACTAGGACTAGGGGGTATGCGATGAAACTACAGTGTAGTAAATTTAAAACAAATCTGAGAAAATTTTTCTTCACCCAACGTGTAATTAAACTCTGGAATTCATTGCCAGAAAATGTGGTGAAGGCGGTTATCTTAGCAGAGTTTAAAAAGGGGTTGGACGGATTCCTAAAGGACAAGTCCATAAACTGCTACTAAACGGACTTGGAAAAATCCCAAATCCCAGGAATAACATGTATAGAATGTTTGTACGTTTGGGAAGCTTGCCAGGTGCCCTTGGCCTGGATTGGCCGCTGTCGTGGACAAGATGCTGGGCTCGATGGACCCTTGGTCTTTTCCCAGTATGGCATTACTTATGTACTTATATGTAGTTAATTCTGATTTGCTGTGCTTTCCTGTCATGAATTGAGTTCCTTATCTGTCTATTTGTATATACAAATAGTATTTTTATATATGTAAACCGTTCTGGTTTGCAGTTGCGATAAGATACTGTATATAAATTGATATAAATAAATAAAAAATAAAACACTGAATATTGCCCTGCATAACTTCTGGATCCACCCCCTGAACCTGCCCACTTTCAGCATGGCTGGTGAGTGCTGATATTTAGCAGCACTGTCCGGTTAAGTGCCGCTAATATCGGTGGCTAGGCATATGCAAGCGATTTAAACGCTCTCCTGCCCATTTAATTCACTTTGAATAATGACCCCCAAATTTTCAAACACACTTGTCACGAATTGTAAAAATCTGTTCTTAAATTCTTTCTTTATCATTCTTTTCCTGCAGCAATTCCTCCCTTGATCATGAACTATCTGGAGAAGAGAGCTTTCTTGAAGGTAGGAGACAACTGCAGACACTATGAGATACACACTGTTGCCTCTGACTGGGTTTTTTTTTTTTGTATTTAACTTTTTATTAGTGAAATACGCTATAAAGCTGTTTGCAATCCCATTCTATAATATCTGACTGTAGGGATCTGAATATAGACTGCACTTCAGTTGTTCCTTGCTCAGGGGGATGAGGAGGATGTAAAAACCAAGGGTGGAAGAAAAGGTTCCAATAGCTCTATATTTATTAAAAAAAAAATCAAGGGTTGTCTCCCAGGGTTCAGAAATAGACCCTTGATAAAATGGCCCCCTGGGATGACAGAGCTTATGAGAGATTAAATATTACTTTTCTGAATTTGAGCTTTACAAACAATGATTGTAGAAGTTTAAACTCATTAAGCTCATTTAGGTGCTTTAATTTTTATTAGTCAATGTCTTCACAGCGGCCTTGTTTCATCAGGCACTGTGAAGCCTACTTGAATTTTATAAGCTCTGGGCACATCAATGCTGCATTATTCGATAAAACTAGTAAAAAGGAAAACAGACAAAATATCAGGTTGGGGTCATACCTTTTAGCTGGCTGTGACAAAACAGTGGGTTTTTAAGCCTGTAACCTGTATTTTTTCTTGAAGTGTATTTCTCTAGTTTGGCCAGCAGGTGGTGCGTGTTTTATGTTTAAAGCTGTTACAGAGAAATGACTGTTCCTTCTTTAGTTTAACACAAAGAGGAAGTAACCTGCAGTGATGTGGTCAGCTGTTTTTAAAAAGTGTTCTGGAATCTGATTGGCCTAGGACCTTCCCCCCCCCCTTCCCCCCTGAGGTGTAGGTTGAGCATTTGTTCAATATTTTGTTTGAGGTCACTTGGGGGTGACTTGGCTGTTTGAGCTCTGTTTAAAAAAAAAAGTCTCTTTTTTACCCCATGCCATTTTATTCTCTTCCTTAGACCAGGGGTAGGCAACTCCGATCCTCGAGAGCCGCAGGCAGGTCAGGTTTTCAGGATATCCACAATGAATATTCAGGAGATAGATTTGCAAGCACTGCCTCCATGGTATGCTAATCTATCTCCTGCATATTCATTGTGGATATCCTGAAAACCTGACCTGATTGCGGCTCTCGAGGACCGGAGTTGCCTACCCCTGCCTTAGACCAACAATAAAGGGGGAGCGTGTTAGAGGTAAGGAGTACCAAATAAAAGAAAAATAATACTTTTGTCTGGAAATTGGCCTGACCATTTGTTCGCTCAAATATCTTAATCTCAATTATCTCAAACCTTGGATCCAATTGGTGCTCTTTTTAAATCTAGAAAAACTCGAAGCTGTTCTGGTTCCCAAAAACACATACTTATTGTCGAAATATTTTATTATACATTTGCAGGGATAGGCTAGCAAGAAGTTTGCTCCTATGAGCCTTGTCTCATCTCTCAATGCTAGAAACCTCTGTCTTCTATCTTGTGTGGATTTTGTTACGTCTGGATAAATCCAAACTCTGTATCCACAAAAGGTTTTTAAGGAGTTTTTAAAGTACAACTTTAAAACAGAGTTTAGATCTTGTTGGAACAGGAAGGAAATAATTAGGGTACGTCTTGAAGTTATATCTGACATTGATTCTTCTAATATGGCAGAAATGTCTTGGAAACCTTGTTCAGTTCCTTTTTTTCCAGTCTCATTCCCCAAGTTGGCTTGCTCTGGTTGATTTCGATTAGATATTGGTAAGTAGAAAATGTTATTTAAAGGAGGATAAGCTTCTGGGGGAAAATGTAGAACCTCTGATAGATATTTCTTAAAAAGATCTGTCGGACTTATACCCATGGCCAACGGGAAATTTAAAATCCTTAGATTCAAGCGACAATTATAGTTCTCAGTCTGTTCAACTCTATGACGTATTTCAGTCATATCCACAATAGTAGTATTAGAAACAGATTTTAAAGTAGTTACCTCCGTTTGCAGTTGTGTCACTTGTTGTTTCGTTTCTTGTTTAATTTCCTCAATCGATAGTACCAAATTGTCGACTTTATTGACCAATTGCGCAGTTTCTTGAACAGAGGTAGTAACCATAGTTGTTAATCGTTGTAGAGCTCCCCATATGGAGTCCAAGGTTATCACCATGGGAGCATTAGATGCTTCCATTTTCGTCCCCTCCGTGTCCAAGAGGGAGGTACTGCCAATGGAAGCAGAGTCCGCACCGACCTCCGATGCCTCTGTACTTCTTGCCTTGTCTCGAATGAACGCGGGACGTGGTGGAGGATTGAGTTGTGAAGGAGAAAGAGATGTTTCGTTTCCTAGACCAACCGATTCTACTACTACTATTTAACATTTCTAAAGCGCTACTAGGGTTACGCAGCGCTTTACAATTTAACATAGAAGGACAATCCCTGCTCAAAGAGCTTACAATCTAAAGGACACGTGAACAGTCAGTCCGATAGGGGCAGTCAAATTGGGGCCGTCTTGATTCTCCTTTCTCGATTTCTTCAGCAGGAGTCTGCACTCCAATTAGAGAAACTGATGTTGTAAAGCGGTCCAGTGTCTGCTGAACCGGGGATGAAGTTCTACTCGGTGGCAGTCAGGCTTTCACCATCCCCTTTCTTTTCGTGTGCGGTATTATCCAAGGAAAAACAATAAGGTGGGAGAGAGAGGAAGTGACGTCACCAACAGCATGGACGCTTGAATTGAAAGCTCCGGTGGCCTCGCGGCAGAAACGAATAAAGCTACGAGTGAAGATAACGCTGGGGCGCTAAAAATAACAACATTACCTTGAGCAACGGCGACTCGTTGGTCTATGACTTTTTGCCGGAAAACAGCTGATCTTTCAAGATTCGCGTTCGCGGGAATCGCGGCAACGCCGAAAAACAAAATGGCGGACGCCCGAAAAGGGAGAGAGTCAGTGACCACGGACAAGCCCAAAATGCAGGGGCCACAAGTGGAACAGCAGGCGGTGGATGACCCCGCAGAGGAGGAACACCCTGGCTTGCAAGTATGGCTGCAAAATATTAGTGCTGAACTTAAAGCACTGCGTACAGAGGTGGCAAAGCTGGGCTCTGATTTACGAGGTGAGATCAGGGAGCTGGGAGCCCGGCTGGAAGAAACGGAGACACAAATGGATGTCCACGGTGAGGCCCTGAACTCGCTGGAACAGACCATCGTTGAAATGCGGGGCGACCAACAACTGCTACAGGATAAAATAGAGGACCTAGAGAATCGAGGCCGCCGAAGCAATTTGAGATTCCGAGGCTTACCTGAAACTCCACTCTATCAGGATAGCGAGCAAGTAATACAGCAAATTGTGCAAGAATTATTCGCCAAGAGCGGAGCCACGACAGAAAATGTGACAGTGCAGCTGGAAAGAGCACACCGGGCGCTGGGACCGACACGAGGCAACAAACCTAAAGACATCATAGCCTGCTTCACAAGCTATAAATTAAAAGAACAAGTACTAAAACTGGCGCGACAGACACAGGACTTTAAATGGGACTCTTACAATATTGAAATATATCAAGACCTAGCAGCGGCGACATTGCGACGGAGAGGAGACCTGAGACCCTTCACAAGACACCTTAGAGAACTTAAAATACAGTACAGATGGAGGCATCCTTTTGCCCTGGTATTTTATAAAGATGGAAAAATGCACCAAATTCGGTCACTAGCAGAAGCCAGAGTAATTTGCCCGGAAACAGCTGAATTGGAAGAGCGGCGAGAAGCAGGCCCGGGGGAAAGATCCAACACCAGAACCATCCCGCCGAAATGGCAGAGAGCAGGGAAAGGACCGAAAAGGCTACAGCGCCAGCAATCCGCATCACAGATTACCTGAGGAGGAAAAGGACAGGCTACAGGGAAAAAAATAATAACTCTACAGTTGTTGTTGAAGTTGAAGTTGATTGTGTGGACTACCACCTCAGCGTTGGACGTGAGGTAGTTTCAAAAAAAAAGCATTTGCGGCGAGGCCACGAGGAAGCGCCGGCTGTTCCTTCCTCTGAGTAGGCACACGAGTAGGTTATAAAGTGATGCCTAGATTGTGTGGGGGGAGGTTGGGTGGGGGGAGAGGGGAGGTTATTGAGGGGACAGTAGGGAACAAAAGCAGTCTGCATGTGGAGCAAGTAAGGGGTATGGAAGATGCTATTGGCCATATTAAAAGATGGTGGAGGGGCGTAAATTATGTGATAAATCTTAATGGGGGATATTAAATGTATGTTACTAAATGTCAGGGGGCTGAATACACCCAGAAAACGGCAGCTTCTGTTCCGTGAACTAAAGCGACTTGGGGTAGACATAGGATTGATACAGGAGACTCACCTCAAACCTAGACATGAGTACCTATGCACCAACAAGAAATACCCTATCATCCATTTTGCATCTAACACAGACAACACAAAAAGCAAGGGGGTATTGGTGGCATTCTGTAGTGGTAAGCCCTGGGAAATAAAAAAGGTCATAAAAGACAAAGAGGGGAGATATCTGCTGATAGTAGTTGCACTGGGGGAAAGAACATATACACTAGTGAATGTGTACTGCCCCAACACAAATCAGGGGGACTTTCTCCACAAGGTAGACCAGACTATCACCAGACATATTGAGGGAACTCTGTTGGTGGGAGGCGACTTTAACCTTACCCTGAATCCTCTACTAGATAATACAGCAAGTAAGGCAAGCTATGCCAAGCAGGATAGGCGAAAACTACATGAGTTTATAACACGCTGGCAGCTTGTAGATTTATGGCGAAAAGATAACCCCGTCCAGCGGACATATACATGCCATTCTATAACACATCAGTCGTCATCCAGAATAGATATGTGGCTGGGGGATACCTCCCTGCTGGGTTCAATAGGGGCGCAATCCATACTTCCCCACACATGGTCGGATCACTCACCGGTAACACTAATAATCAGTGAGCCAGTTTCTGGTAAGAAGACACGGCAGTGGCGCCTGGATGACGCCCTATTGGCAGATCCATCGAACATATCCCAGATAGAGGCGAAAATCCAGGATTATATCCAGTTCAATGATAATGAGGAGGTCTCCCCAACAGTGCTATGGGAGGGGTTTAAAGCGGTGATAAGAGGACACTTAATAGCTCTGCGATCTAAGAGATGGAGGGAAAGATGTGCTAGAGAAAATGAACTACGCCAGTCACTAACTCAGACTGAGCAGTTAATTCAGGAGGGAAATGAGCAGAAACAACAGGAGCTCAGGGGACAGGCGCATAACCTCCGCACGCAGATACAGGAACTGGAGCTAGCAGATATAACAGAAAAATTGCAGAGGGTGCGTCAATCATATTTCGAATTTGGGAATAAACCCAGCAGACTATTGGCTCACAAATTAGCTCAACACACTAGCAGAAACATGGTAAGTGGCCTTAGAGACGCAGAGGGAAAGATACACACTGAATTAGAATTTCTAGATACGGCCTTTAGCAGTTATTACCAACGCTTATACAGCACCGAGGGGAGCAGTGGAATAGAAGAAATTAGGGCTTACTTAACAAGTGTAGATCTCCCACGACTCCCAGAATCAGCAAATCAAACATTAGGGAAACCCATAACACAAGAAGAAGTAGAACTAACGATCAAGGGGCTCGCTATTCATAAAGCACCAGGGCCAGATGGGTATACAAATAAATTTTATAAAACGTTTGGAAAATATCTGGCCCCCTTACTGGTACGGGTATTTAACTCCCTGAACGACACCACAGGCCTCCCACCGACATGGAACCTGGCCACGATCACGGTTATTCATAAACCAGGCAAAGACCCACAACAATGCAGCTCCTATAGACCCATCTCCTTATTAGGAGTAGATTACAAAATATTCTCCAAAATTATGGCTACTAGGCTGCAGAAGTATCTCCCACAACTTATTCATGAAGATCAGGCAGGCTTCGTGCAAGACCGACAAACCTTTGATAATATCAGGAGGGCCCTACAGGTTATCCAAGGGGCTCGAGCACTTCAATCACCTCTTTGCATATTATCGTTAGATGCGGAGAAGGCCTTTGACCGGGTCAGCTGGCCATTCCTATTCGCAGTATTACAAGAGATGGGGGTGGGAGGGCGTTTTGCGGAATGGATACATCTAATATATAAAACACCCAGCGCAGCTGTGCGGGTCAATGGTAATTTGACTAGCCCTTTTCCCCTGTATAGAGGCACGAGACAGGGATGCGCACTGTCACCCCTACTATTTGCTCTAGTAATGGAGCCACTGGCAATAAAGATACGAGCTCACCATCGAATTCGGGGCCTAGTGGGAGGGGGAATTGAAACAAAAATACTACTTTTTGCAGACGATATTTTGCTTCTTTTGAAGGACCCCCTGACTGCGTTCCCAGTGCTGGAGGATGAAATTCAGACATATGGAGAGCTATCGGGCTTCAAGATTAACTTTGAGAAGTCTGAGGCACTTGATATAAATCTACCTAAACCCTCTTTAGATATACTAAAGATACAATACCCATATAGATGGGCTACCAAGTATATTAGATACCTTGGGGTCAATATACCACGCCAGATAGAAGAAATATTTGAGTATAATTATCCGAGTAAGGTGCGGGAACTCTTCCGGGAACTGGAACGGTGGGAGGGATTAACTATATCCTGGGTGGGCAGAGTGAATGCAATAAAGATGATAATACTTCCGAAACTGTTATACCTATTTACGGCCCTCCCAATTGAGATACCGGATTCCTTTTTCCGGGGGCTGCAGGGTAGAATATTCTCATTTATCTGGAAAAAAAGACCACCCCGAGTAAGGCGGGAAATGATGTACCAACTCCGAGACAGGGGGGGTATGGGGGTTCCCTCTTTTCAGGATTACTATAGGGCAGCTCACCTACGAATCCTAGCCATCTGGTCCCAAAACACAGGGAAACTATGGGTAGACATAGAACAAAGCTGGCTAGAACCATACCCATTGAAAGCTATACCATGGCTACCAAGGAACACTTTGCGGGGCCTGATCAAGAGAAGTCCCCCTTTGCTACAGGGGCCATTGAAGATATGGGACAGGGTTAGAGAACAATTTTTCCCCGAACGCAAATACTTTAAACATACATATCTTAGATATGCACCCCAATTTGGTCCAGGAACTGCAAACAGTGTATATAAAGATTGGGAAGACATGGGATTGTATGCATTAGGACAGATGTGCGAGGAGGGAGAGATCCCATCTTATTCACACTTATGCCAGGAACATGGATTATCTCCCATTCAGGCCTTCCATTACCACCAAGTGCAGAACTTTATTAAATGTAAAGCGAGAGAAGAACTTGAGCTGACTGAGACACAACTTGAAAAAGGAATGACCAGCGGGGGGAACAAGGGAGGTATATCTAGAATATACAAAGCACTCATGTCCCGAGAAAACCCGGTAGAAAGATATACACATAAGTGGGAGATAGCAATAGGTACTATGTTTGAGCCAGCACAATGGAAAAGGGCGATCAAATCATTACTTAGAGTATCAATCTCAAGCACCATGATTGAGAATGGGCATAAAATACTATATGGCTGGTACCAAACCCCAAGTCGCTTAGTTAAGATGTTTGGATCGGGCTCCTCCCAATGTTGGAGGGGATGTGGGTGTGAGGGTGATATGTATCATGTGTGGTGGTCGTGTGTACATGCACAAAGGTACTGGAGGACTATTGTGGACTACATAAATCTAGTGGCGGCCACGCACATTGAACAAAAGGCAGAATACTGCCTACTTCATTTTAAGCCGCCAGCAGTTCAGCAACATGTGCATCGGTTTGCTACGCATGTATATGTGGCAGGTAAATTGGTACTGGCGGCGGAATGGAAAAAACCCAGCCTGCCGGACATTTCAAGGGTTCAGGAAAAATTGGAATATATACATCTGATGTCCAAGCTCACAGCTATGAATAAAGGACGAATGGCCCAACACCACAAGATTTGGGAAGCGTATCTTGATTGGTCAGCATCACCAGTGAACATACAACGACATAAAGACTGCGGATAGGGGGGGGGGGAGGGGGGGGAAAAAGGGAGGGGAGGGGAGGAGGGGAAAAAGGGATTAACTTACGGATGTTTAAAGTGGAAAAGATAATGCATTGTAACAAGCAATCATCCCAAGCGTTATGTACTTTGTGGAAGTCAAATTGTTTAATGTTGATAGTTATGAAAATACCATAAATAAAGAAATAAAAAAAAAAAGAAAAACAATAAGGTGTCGCCAGCAGACAAACACTGATCGCTAACAAACATGCTTGGTCGCCATCTTGACACGCCCTCCAGAGTACACCATGGGTGTCTTAATGTTAAAATGAGTTTAGTGCAGACTTGGATAGAGGTCACCGTACACTAAATGTCACGGTAATGAAGATATTTGGTATTAAATCCAAATTCAAAGAAATGCGTAGAAGAACCGAAGGCTGACTGCGTTAACACTGGAGGTCTGAGGAGGAGTAAAAGGTTAGCTCATTCTGTGGTCAGCGTTAGTGAGCCAGTTTCTTCTCTTTACTGTGAATATACAGGACCCACCACTTTTTTTTTCTGGCATTGTTCAAGGAGAAGGGTTGAAAAGAATAAGACTGGAATGGAGAGCCCAGGGGAAGATGTGCTGGAGCAAAGAGTAAATTGCTGGACTATTGACAACTGAAACACTATGTTGTTGGTATTGAAAAAATTGTATGAGCAATTGGACTTCCATGCTTACACATCTGCTCATGTTTTGGAAGCTGTTCTGTGCATAAATGATTTTGCATAAATTGTATATCAAAATAGCATTACATCCATGTGCGAGGTATGTTCATGCAGCTCTGAGTTCCGATACAATTTTTGTGTACAAAATAAAGCTACCGGTAGTACAGAGCCATATGTGCATGCATCTGGCATGCTCGCTCATGTTAGTGCACAGTTTATTTGAATATGTTGGATACTGCGTTGGGTTCATAATTTTATTTTCATGTGTGTTAGGAAACCATGCATAGAGCTGTAATGCATCAGCCCCACAGGTGGGTGTGCACATTCACCCCCCCCCCCCCCCCCACACACCACACTCGCAGAGGGTTTGTAAAGAATTCCATGAGCTATGCTGTGCAAACTTTTCTCCACTTGTTTGATATCTGCTAATTACATGAGTTCAGTGATGCACAGAAGCAATCCTTGTGTGTCTGTGGGGGTGGGGGTGGGGGGTGGTTGTGAGATGCAAGAAGGATCATGAACCACTGGGCTATGATTTACTTTATTTTTATTTTTTTCTAAATATTCAAAAACCCAGTGAACTTATCCAGGTGACTTTAGCTGAATGTAATCAGGATTTTTGCCTGGATAAGTGCCGCTGAAATACTCAGCTAAAGTTATCTTGGTAACTTCTGTATTATTTACTTACCAGCTTACTGAATATTGAGCTCTACTACTACTACTACTACTATTTAGCATTTCTATAGCGCTACAAGGTGTACGCAGCGCTGCACAAACATAGAAGAAAGACAGTCCCTGCTCAAAGAGTTTACAATCTAATAGACAAAAAATAAAAGCAAATCAAATCAATTAATGTGTACAGGAAGGAGGAGAGGAGGGTAGGTGGAGGCGAGTGGTTACAAGTGGTTACGAGTCAAAAGCAATGTTAAAGAGGTGGGCTTTCAGTCTAGCTCTCTTTTACATTCTGTCTATTGCTTTTAAATTTTATTTGTATGCCTCTTGGGGCAGCCTTCTTGAAGGCTGGGAAGGTGGTCTAGAAATGCTAAAACTGAATAAATGTACAGTGTCTAAAAAGGTTTTTTTTTTTTTTTTTTTTTGTTTGACAGCGGAGGCCATTCCTGAACGCCCCTCTGCAAGTCGGATTGGTGGGCCTGTGGTAAGTAGCTCTGTTAATTAGCGATGGATCTTCCTCAGTCAGTATGAACCCTACTATTTACAGTACATGAAAAAAAAACAAAACAGGGGTTTGCAATGACAGTAGGAAATAGAGTATATTGTTGATTTGCTCAGTGAACGTAAGGGGCCCTTTTTCAAAGCTGCGGTAAAAAGTGGCTTAGCATACCCTTACGTGGGTCTTTCCTGCTCACTAAGGCCATTTTTTCTGTGGCCGGAGAATGGCTGATTTTCTATATTATCACATGGCCGTTGCAACGGTGGCTCTTACCGCCACCCATTTTGTAGGCGGTAAAGGTTCACGTGTTAATCAGTTAGCATGCGGCAATGTTGCTGTGCTAACTGATTAGTACAGACAGGCCCACTGTTCATCCCCTGACACACCCTCTCTGGGGGGAAAAATAAATTTTATTTTTGTGTTGGTAGTGCATACACAGGTCACAAGTACCACGGGATGTCTTGGCGTGTCTTGTGGTATCCCATTTTAAGCTTTGGTATGCACGTGTTAGTGCTTACCACAGCTTGGTAAAGGGACCCCTAAGTTTGTAGCTTCCAGTGCAGTTCTATAAAATAAACTTTCAGGAACAGAACATGAAATGATGTTTTGTAGGGGGTATTCAGGGTGTAACACATAGTAATGTTGTGTTTCTGTTTCACTTTAGCTTAGTGTTCGCGACTCCACTCTGCTGTGCGCTCTTCCCACAAAAAAGGTAGGAAACTGTCTTGCATACTAGCTTTTAAAGTATAACATGACTGTAACTCTGTACAAGAAGAACACAGCTGGTTCAAACGGGGGATGGGAAAAAGAGTTAATGCACATCATTGCCCTCTCTAAGAGGATTTACACACTAGAAGGGTTGTTTTGAAAGCTGTTTCCAGTGTTTTACCCGTGGACATGAGCTTTCGGAAAATTAACATCCTGGGAGTAATTTTATGAAGCATTTTTCACATGTAAATCAGGTTTTATATGTGGAAAAGGCATGTATGTAATTGTGCAGCCAAATATACAGACTGACAAAGACCACACAAACTTTCACGTTGCATTGTGGTTGTATGCAGCAATTGGCGGATTACTTTGGTATAAAAGGAGATTGTGTATGGACTGTTGTCCCATTGAGCTTATATTGAAGACACTGTTAACCCCTGAGGAAGGCTATTGCTGTAACTCAGCTGAGTAGTGTCATTCTTCAATAAAGGTTTATTAGAACCTTTGGTTCTCCGAGGATAAGCAGGCCATATTATCACATGTGGGTCATGTCATCCATGTTGCCTGGTGCGGAGCTTAAATAAAGCTAATACAGCTTTAAGAGTACGCTCAATACCCCCACTGCGCTTGCGTGAGTGCCTTCCTGCCTGCTGTGAGAGTGCGGGGTCAGCAGTCTGTCTTCATCCAACGTGAGGAGAGAACATGTTGCTCGCTCCTTATAGTGTCTTGTGCATGAGTTCCATTTTCAAGTTTTTTTTTTGTGCCTTCCCTTTGGGGGTTTTCCCTGATTTGTTTTATTTTTATTAGGAAATTTTCTTCTCCCTTTCTTTATTGTTTTTGGAGCCCGGTTGGAAATGTCGGCATTGATGTCGGGAGTTGCATCAAGTGCATTGGTCTGTATGGCTGATAGGCCTGTCTTATACACTGGGAGTGGGTGTGCATCGAGTGGGTTTCCACCTGCCTCGATGCCAACCGCAGTGCAGGGCCCCCAGGACCAGTTGGCATCGGACCCGACTCCAAGGCGACTTGGAGATTCGATGTCAACCTTATCAGCACCATGGAGCATCGATGAGTTGCATCTGGCAAAGGCCAAGAAGCATCGGCATTAATCCCCCTTGACGCACGGTGCCAGGAATTCTGGAGTACTGAGGGATTTGGTTCCTGAGAAGCATTGGCACTGGCAGGATCGCTCCTCCTCCATACAAGAGGTGCTGATGCGCGGGTCTCTACGCAGCCAGGACCAGGACCCACTTCAACCCTGGCAATTCAGTATTCTGTCTGAACCGACACCCCAGCCTTTCCCAATGGTGTCTCTTGATGAGCACATCCTGGCCATGCTCTGTGAGCATTTGGTGGGGATTTTACAACAGTGTGCATTCCGAGAGAAAGTGGAGGAGGTCACTGACCTCATCAAGAAACACACTGACACCAGTGCTACTCTCTCCCACCAGGTACCTTCTGCACCCTCCTCATCCATGAGGTTTTTGGACAAGTCGAAGAGGGTTCCCTACTACTCTCCGAGGCATAGGTACATTCTTTCTCGCCATTCTCAGTAGGCTCCATCTCAGCATGCTTGTTCTCATCAACAGCATGCATCCAAGGCCCAGCCGGCTCCCCATTCAAAACAGGGGATGAGTTTTTGACTGGCTTTAGCAGAGCAAAGCTGCAGTCAAAGTAACTGTCCTGGATGACCTACCGGTAGGAGGGAGGCTGAGTTTTTGTTTCCAAGAAAGGTAGCCCCTTGTAACCTCCGATCGGTGGGTTCTTCAAATAGCCTCAGCTACGCCTTGCATTGGCGTCAAAGACCGCCAAATTGCCTACTGAGAGCTTCTCACTACAGCTCTCTGCACAAGCAGATACTTGCAGAGGAACTCTCTGCCTTTCTAAAGGCCAAGCAGTCAAGCTCGTTTCACCAGGGGAAGAAGGGCAGAGATTCTATTCAAACCGGGGTGGGTGGGGGGGGGGGGGGGGGATGCATCCCATCCTAGACATAAGGGCCCTGAACAAATTCCTAGACAAAGAAAAGTTCAGGGTGGTTTCCCTGGGCACCCTTCTCCCCATGATTCAGGAACATGATTGGCTATGCTCTCTGGACTTAAAGGTTGCTTACACCCACATCCCGATACTTCCTGGTCACAGGAAGTATTGTTGATTTCAGCTGGGGCATATCACTTTCAGTACCGCTTGTTGCTGTTTGGCCTCACGTTGGATCCCAGGGTTTTTGCCAAGTGTCTTGCAGTGTTCGCAGTGTCGCTACGCAGACTGGGAGTCCATGTGTTCCCCTATCTGGACAATTGGCTGGTGAAGAGTACATTGAAGGACGGTGCTCAGGAGTTCATACAGAGAACTATTTGGGTGTTACAGCTATTAGGGTTTGTTTTAAACTACCCCAAGTCTCCATCTTCATCCTATTCGGCATTTGGAGTTCATAGGACTTCCACCATCATCTTCAGCCTACCAGCCCCAGTACCTGGTGGTCCAGTGGTCTTCGGGCAGTAGCGATTCTCAGTTGTTCCTGCCCTGCTGGCGCCATCTCCGAAATGTCACCCTTAGCAGTAGTCTCACGTTAGTACTGCTAGGAGTTATGTTTCTGTATAACAATAATAAGAGAACTATAGAATACAGTCACAGTATCCAATATATAGTTCTGAAACACATTTTTTGTGGACCATCAGATGGTGAAACTCAAAGTGCAGGCTTTTATAGCCGCACCTATATTCCTCATCGGTCCATTTTTATAGTTCAAATAAACCATTTATTGTACATCTCCAATCTCTAAAAAAAAGTCATCTCACAGTATGTTCTTCTCAATGTTCAATCCACACATATCCTCAGATTTTGAAAAGTACTTATCTTTAAAAACTCCATAAATCGCATCAAAGGAGGGAAATCAGTAGTTTCCAGATAGTTTCACTTCATACACCAGAAACCCTGTAGTCTCTCCGGACCACTTTCTTCTCATCAACAGTATATCTTCGACATAGAACTATGTTTCACATGCGCTGCGTCAGGGAAACACTATCTGAAACAAAAGTATTCCCAATTAAATGGTGATCTCTGTATAAAGATATACGTTTTATGGACAGCTAAATTATTGAGCTCAAAAAGCACTACTTCAGTACTTTTGGGGTGGTTCTTAGTTATATATTTTTCCAAAGATATACAAAATAAATAAGGTTCTTTGCTGTGCAGTTTCCAAAGGAGTACACTCTAGCTTTTTCTCAGTGTTTACATTTGTTTTTCAGCTCAATGCAATTAAGTCGCCTGGAACCTGAGGTTCAAGCCCTGGTCCGTGCCAAATCCGGAGATATTGACCTGGTCTACTTTAACAAAGGACTTTAAGTATGGAAGAGACTTAAAATCTGGGGCCATAGATTTTAGGCACATCCTTGGAGACCTCTTGGAAATACCGTTCAGCTCTCTGTAGGTGTTGTGTAAGATTGAGGCAATTTGCCGTATGAGTGATTTGTTGGTGCTATGTTCAGCTTTTCATAATCTAAAAGGAGCATTCCACTTCGCAGAAGCAGCCTCATTGGTTGAGGCTGCGTCTACGCTTTTTCCCTTTGAAGTAAACCCATGAAGGTTTTGCTTCTAAAGTGCTATTAATTCCCCCAGCTTTGTTTCAGCAAGCATTAGAGTTGTAGTGCTGTACACTTAGCGTTTAAGGGGAAATTGTAAAGACACATCTTAATAATGTAACATTTTTAATGTTAAAAAAACCACAACTAATCATGGGAGATTGACAAAGTTCCCCCTTCTGTTTTCCTTATGAACACAATAACATTATGTAGGGGTGTCGAGCTTGCAAATTGCAATGCTTATGGATCTTCTCTGTCCCCTTCCATCCTATCACCTCAAAGCTCATTCATGTATTTTGTATGATATGTGCAAATAATCTACTCAGGCACTCAGAAAGGTCTGATGAAATACTTAGCTTTATTGCATACTGGATATAGGTCAGTTGCAGTAGATAGTTATGGCAGTCAAGTACAGCAGTCAGTGATCAGATAAGACACAGACACAGCAGGCTGAAGGGAGATAGTACCCAAAAAAAAAAAACCCTATGAACTATAGTATGAATTATACTCTCTGCATTTAGGGGGCAATGATGGCAAGAGCCAATGAAAAAGTGTATAACTAAGAAAAAAAGATTTGCTGCTAGTTTGCTAGCAACTGCACAAGCTCAGAGAAAGAATGATGAGTTTTCCCCAGGACTGTGAGTAGTGGTGCCTAATTGTACTAGTAGATAAGAAAGGTATGTAAAAACTTGTTTTTTTGTGCTAGTCTGGGACAGTAACTCTTTTTTTTTTCTGTGGTAGCCTAGGAGTTTGCCAGGCCTGAGCAGAAATATGTAGTTTAAAAAGACAGTAACTTAGTAATAGCATTCTAACTTTACCTAGGCCACAGCCTGATCTTTCACGTATTTTGATTCGGTTCACATCACTCATGGACTTTTGTTTTCACCAGGACCTTATGAAACAGGCAAGTCTTGATCTTGACTGTGATGGGGGCAAAAGGTTGTGAACGAGTGAGGATTGGGAACTAAGCTAATGTGTGCATCAGTTCACTCCTTTGTCTGTGCTCCTTCACAGCTGGCTGCTGCAGTAGGTCAGACCAGCGTCATGAGAAAAGGGGAAGGAATGTTTTGGTTTAGCTCAAACCTTTTTCAATTGTAGCTCAAGGCAAGTTAAATTCAAGTACAATAAATATTTTCCTGCCTTTGGAGGGCTTACAATCTATTTTTGCACCTGAGACATTGGAGGGTTAAGTGACCTGCCCAACAAGGAGCCACAGTGGGATTTGAACCAGACACATTGCTTCTCAACCTGCTTCTCTAACCATTGGGCTGTTCCTATGCTCCTACAGAGGTAAATAAAGTGAAAGAATGCCTACAAAGGAATGGGGGGGGGGGGGGGGGGGGGGTTGGGATAGAGATAGAAATCCCACAAATGGGAAGTGAAAAGGAGAAGCAAATTGGAGGTCTTCAGAGACTAAGTATCTTATAACCCGGAGGACAAAGATCATTGGCTCCGCTCGATGGTCATCTTTGTACACCAACCAGGTCTCTGTTAAAAAAAAAAAAAAGAAAAGGCAGCCCGGGTGGTGTTCCTCCAACCAGTCCCGGACCAATGAAATCTTGTTACCAATTAATTGAACATTCAGATAGTTACATGGAATTGGTACCTGCAGAGAGAGTGACAGTTATTCAAGCAAGAAAGCAATCTTAAATTAGATTTAATCCTAGCCCTTCTAAACTTTTTTTCTAGAGTAAGAGACTCTGTAAAGAGATGGCCATGTACTATTTGTAATCACTTCTATAGACTGTGGTAAAACATCAGCACAGTCTAATATAAATCTATGCTGCTTTGGGACTGTAGTTTCTAATTTTAAATGACACAATGATGGAAGAACCACCCGAATAAAACCCGAAATCAAAACTTGACTATATGAAATACTACATCCCCCAAGTAAGAATATAGTAAGCAATAATAATTGAAGCCACTCATTGCCTATAGTAATGACACAGCGTAATGTATGTAAAGCGCTCCTTAATATAAAATTGCAATTAAGATTTACAAGTCTGTATTCTTACAAAAATTCACACGAGTTGCACACAAAGGGGTGGGGAATGCCCCTTTAGCACACCCCTTCGGCGTGATGCCTCAGAATAAGGTGTCATTACATGTCAGGTATTCATAATGTCATCAGCTAGTATCCATCAACTCCAATGTTGGAATCTCCCTCCTGTGCTCTATTTGATCTTCAAAGTGCAAATGGAACAAGATTCAGATGAGAATTCAGACGTCCCTCACAGCTCCGGTGGTTAATGGCTACAGTTGGATCTAATGCTTCAGAAGCCGGTGTCATTATATGTTGGGTCTTAATGATGTCATCAGCTCCGATGTTGGCTTCTCCCTCCTGGGCTCTATTTGATCTGAGTTCTGTCCTTGCAGGCTAGTGTGGCTTCCTTTGGCTAGGATTTCTCCCTCATCCTTAGGACTATGAGTGAATGCTAGCTGGGTTCCCATGGAAGTTCGCCTGGGCCCCCCCAAATTTCATCAGGGCGCTCCTGGTTTTGCTGGGGGGGGGGGGGGGGGGTCCCCAGCCCACGCCAGCTGAATCCTTCTCTAGCGCTGGTCTCCGGTGCCGCCGCCGCATTCTCTGCCCTGCTCCCTACCTCTGCATTCCCTGCCCTGCTCTTTCTTCCTCCTGATGTCCTGCACATTCCTTTAAGTGAAACTGAGCATGCTCAATTTCACTGAAAGCAGCGTGCAGGATATGAGGAGGAAGAGAGAGCAGGGCAGGGAACACAGCTGCACCGGAGACCGGCGTTGGACAAGACTTCAGCTGGCGGGGGTTGGGGACCCCTACCAGCAAAACCAGGAGCTCTGATTTGGTGGCCCCACCTAGCTACGCCACTGGGAACAGGTAACTGTAATTCAGGTTTTTACTCTTTCAGAGACTAAGGGACACCCCATAAAGTTAGTAAATAGCACATTTAAAACAAATTGTAAAAATATGGGGCCTTTTTACTAAACTGTTAAGCATTAATTCAGGCTTACCGCAGGTTAAAAATCAGTACCACTTGGCACGCTCAGGTGTACCGCGGTTGTTTCGGAATCAGTGCGTGCTTCCCACTCACTAAAATATAGATTTTATTTTTTTGCGCTGGGGTGGAGAGTAGGTGTGTACTGTGCTAATCGGTCCCTGCGCAATAACTGATTAGCACGTGAGGCCGTACTGCCTAGACGATAGATGTTGCAAGTGCATACACGTAAATGACTACGCACTAATGGGGAAATTAGCATGTGACCATTAATGGGGAAAATGGGGCCATTTTACTGCTGCGCTAAAAGTGACGTCAGCACGCGGGAAAGCCCTGCACTGGAGATGGCACTGGCCACTTTTTAACGCAGCTTAGTAAAAGGGGCCTCTCTATTTTTTACTTAGCACACTGTTAAACTCTGGAATTAAGAGGTTAGCTTAGACTGGTTTAAAAAAAAATCACAAACAGAGGTTTAAAAAGTTTTGGACGAGTTTTAGAGGAAAAGCCTATAAATTGTTACTAGCAAGGTAGACTTAGGGAAAGCCACTGCTTATTCCTGGCAGTAAAAAGCAACAAATGTATCTACTTTTTAGGACTTGTGACCTGGATTTGCCACTGTTAGGGTAGTGGATTTGATGGGACTTTGATCTGACCCAGTATAACAAATCTTATGTTCTCATCGTGTGACAGTTGTAGAGGTAGAAGATGTGTTCTTGTCACATGTAATTTTTGCTTATGACAGAGAAACATGTTCAGTCAAATTTGGTCATGATGTGTTTTTCCAACTTTGTGAAGAAGTTCTTTGAGAACTTTTGTGAGAACAATTTACTATTTGAAGTTTATTTTGGGACCATCCAGTGGTATTTTGGGGGTAATTTTATAAAGCATTTTCTTTATATTTTGCTATCAAGAAGTGATCCCTCTAGGTTAGTTCTTTTGGTCTGGATCTGAGCATTACACTTAATTATCATGAATGAGTTATTAAAATAGTTTACATACTTTACATATAAGTTTAAATGGGAAGCTTAGAGAACATAACATAAGCATTGCCATACTGGATCAGACTGAAGCTCCATCAAGCCCAGTATCTTGTTTCCAACCGGTCACAAGTACCTGGCAAAGTCCCAAAAGAGTAAAAACAGATTTATGCTGCTTATCCCAGCAATAAGAAGTGGATTTTCTCAAGTCCATTTTAATAATGGCTTATGGATCTTTCTTGTAGGAATTTGTCCAAACCTTTTTTTAAGCCCTACAAAGCTAACTGCTTTTACCACATTTTCTGGCAATAAATTCTGCTAATTACATATTGAGTGAAGAAATATTTTCTCCAATTTGTTTTAAATTTACTAGCTTCTCTATAGCCTATCTGGTAGCTGAAACTGAAATTCGGTTGGCCTATATTGATGGTCCCTATTGTATTACTTCTCCTGTGGTATTTTGGGCTGCCTTTCAAGAGTCAGGAATCAGGGTAGCCCCTATCACCTGGGGTGGAGACAAGAGACAGTGGGGCATTGTGAGGAATTAGAGTATGTACAGGATGTATAAAGGACATTCCAAGACAGTTAAATTTGCAAGCAGTGCATGCACACATGCCTCTGTTTGAATGTAGGTCACTGTTGGGAGCCATGTGGAACACTGTTGTCATACGTTCCATTTTGCCCAGGTTTCCAGGTCCTTACTACCAAATTTAGGGGTAGAGGAGTGTGAGGGGCAGTATGTGCTATAGGGTGGGTGCAGACATAAGCCCTGGTATACTATTGTGTTTCCTTGATTTGCATATAGACATAATGGATGAGATAATACATTTCCAATCCCAGTTATGACTTGCCTAGCAACCAGGCATCCCTGAATAGCTATATGGCGTAGTCTGGACTGTGACAATATGAAGGCAGCGTGGCAGGAACCAGGGAATCTTGCACACATCTCTTAGGAGAAAGATGACATACTTGTGCTGCCTTCTGAACCTGCGGGAAGGAATCAGTGCACTGGCATCAGTGACATGCTGGAAGCTGCCTGTTGCAAGAAAGGCTAGGGTGGTGGTGACCTTCACATTTTAATAAATGTGGATATAAAACACGTGCTCAGACAAGGCATGGCTCCTTAAAGTTGGGGGTCTCAAGGTTTTTTGTTTTTTTTTTAATTAACTCACAGGTAAGACTCCCTCTTGGCCTGTACACACTATGAGGCCTGTACCTGCATAGTTCAGAAATGGCAAACAATAATATTAACCTCTCTCACAATATGTTAATATATCAACTTAAGTGTTTATTGTACTTCTCTATTATGTACTAGACTTCTACAAATCTAAATTTTGTAACCACCTTTTTAGCAATATGTAAGCCCAGGGGCGTATCTGCGTGGGGCCACAGGGGCCTGGGCCCCCGCAGATTTCGCCCTGGACCCCCCTACTGCCGCCGTGGGTACCTTTGCTGGCGGGGGACCCCAACCCCCACCAGCCGAGGTCCGCTTCCTCCTGCCGCTGCGAGGTTTTTTAAGTTCATCGGGATTCGTCCTCCGTCACTCTATGCTGCTGTTCAAAGAAGCTGCTAGCTGAATGCAGTTTCGGACTGAGTCTGACGTCGCTGCTGCACGTCGTACATGAGTCTGACGTCCTGCACGTACAACGTGCAGCAGCGATGTCAGACTCAGTCCGAAACTGCATTCAGCTAGCAGCTTCTTTGAACAGCAGCACAGAGTGATGGAGGACGAATCCCGATGAAGAACTTAAAAAAACCTCGCAGCGGCAGGAGGAAGCGGACCTTGGCTGGTGGGGGTTGGGGTCCCCCAATAGGAAAAGTATCCATGGCGGCGGGGGGGTCGGAAATGGTGGCGGCGGCTGGGGGGGGGCTATAATATGCCCCCTCACTCTGGCTTCGGCCCCCGCTACTGCCGACTTTCAGATACGCCCCTGTGTAAGCCACATTGAACCTGCCTTACGGTGGGAAAATGTGAGATACAAATGCAATAAATAAATAAATATCTACCACTGTAGCTGTACCCGAGCTTTCCTCTGTGCCTACTGCTGGCTCCCTCTGCCTCCTCCACTGCAGCACCCTTCCCCTCTGCTGCATGTGCTGATAGTAGGCATTGCTGGCAATGCAGTCGGCTTTACCAGCTGTACTGTGGAACAGAATCCTCTAGGCCTGAAGCCTCTAAGCTTAGGCCTAGATATTCAAAGCACTGAAAGAAAGCTACCAACAAAGCAGCCCAAATATACCTGGGTGCACATCATCGGTTGCGTTGCATGTTGGTGGTATCTGCTGAACTTGTGGCTGTGGCCTTGGAATGCCTCCAGCATACCCCTGCGGATATCCAGGTTTCTGCTTGTGGTCAGTGCTTATTGCCAGCTGAATATCATCTGTGGCTAGAGGTGATGTTGTTACCTGCATAAGCGCTAGTTTTATGCAGATAACTTCCACCTATCTTTCTGAATATCAGCCTGTCTATGTATTTCTCATAGAAACATTACCCGCGAAGAACACAAGCAGAGTGCTGAAGGAGAACAGATAGCAGAAGCTGTCTCTGATGGTGGGGGGTGCTCCCCCCACCCTCTTTTACCTGCCTTTTTGTGCCCAAGATGTTAAAACAGGAAACATGTAAAGCTGTTTCTGTGCATAAGAATATAATAAAAGCCATGCTGAGTCAGATCAAGGTCCACAGGGCTCAGCAACCCATCTCTCACAGTGGCCAGATTGTTCCTGGGAACTCCCAGGAAGTAGATCCAGTTTGTTAAAAAAAAAAAAAAACCAACCCATTTCAAGAGATTAGTGGTCTTTGCACACTCCTGGGAAAATGTTCAGTCTACATTGGCCTAGTGCGTAGAGGAGCAGGGTGAGAACCTTGAAAGACAGGGTGGCAGTCCTGCTGAAGCTCCTTGTGACCTTGGACAGTTACTTTGCCCTCCTTTTCCTCAGAATTGTAAACCCTCTTGAGGGGCGGGAAAATACCAACTGTACCTGAATGTAACCCACCGTAGGCTACTAGGGAAAAGCATGAGGTAAAGCTAAATCAATAAAAATTGAGATGAAGTCCATGTGTCTCTCCCCCCCCCCCCCCCCCCCCCCCCCGGTGGATGTAGCACCAAAAGTGTGTCTGTACTTTCACCTTGAAACTTATTGTGGGTTCAGAGTACCTTTGGATTTTCACATTAGTTTTTTACACAAGTAACTTTCTTGGAAAAATAACACACATGATGGGGCTTGTTTATTAACGAGCAGCAAGCCCTTACTGGGCAAATTAATGTACAGTAGCAGTCACTACACTACTGAGATAAGTTACCACATGACTATGTCACTTATGTGCTAATTCATGCAGTACCTGCTTTCTGTAACGGGTTGGGAAATGAGTAAAAGAATGGGTGGGTTAAGTGCATGAACAGTGCTTGCAGTTAAGCACATGGTAAGTGGAGGCGTTAAGTGCACCTACATTATTGGAATGTGTTTAGCGCGGTTGGTAATGTAAAAAAAAAAAAAAACCCAATCACTCAGCATCCAGAAATCCATCCCCAACTCCACCCAAGAGCATCATGACCCCCAATTAGCATACACTCACCCCTTGTAACCTATCCTCAGGTCAGTTTTGTAGGGAGGCAGGATTGCTCTCTAGATGTCCCTGCCCAGGTTCAGAATGAAGTCCCTGAATACTAGCAATAGTCTTCCATTAGTGTCATGCTGCCAAATATGGCTCAAGGGCGAGGTGTCTGGATACACAGGGCATGCTCTGGGAGGAGGGGGGGGTTGGATGTTCACTGGTGGGCTGGGAGTGTGGGAGAGTGCTGATCAGGAGCAGTTGGGTATGGGGGAGATGCTAATCAAGGATCTTGATGCATCATTTGGGTGGTTTGTGGGGATCAGCTTTGCTTTTTGTCTTGGGGCTGTGGTAAGTAGCTCATCAGACAGCACAAATGCATTTACCACACTATCTCAATGCATTTGCTTTACAGTGAGTGTCTCCCTTGTGCAGTAACTGCATAGCAGACGGTGGCCATGCCCTCAACAGATACTGCACCAGCCTTGCAGTTGCCATGCGTTAATTTTGCAGGTAATGCACAGTAACTACAAAACTTTACCACACTTTCATAAGCAGGCCCAAAGAATTGTGATTGCTCCTGCCCAAAACATTTCCCTGGGAACACGTCTCCTAAATTTGGCTACAAAGAGTTGAGCCGTATTGAGGTTGGACCCAAGTGAATACCTTTGAAATTGTTCTTACATTTCCAAAGAATAGTCTGTAGATGAAAATCAATATCAACTGGGGCCTAGTAAAACTATGCAACAGGAATTAAACCGGGTAGGCGAGACTGCCCTTATGATCCTTATGTTGTCATAATCTTTTTGTGAACTAAAAATGTGGACACAAGGTGTACTTCATTTAGCCTGGTCTGAGGATGTCCTTTCAGCTATCACTGCCATGATCTGCAGTCCATCCTCTCCAGTGGCACCAATGAATAGCTGTTCAGCCATGTTTAAGATATTAGAGCGGGGGGAAGCTTCTGTTTTAGTTATGGAGTTACCTTTGTAGAATGAGGCTTGGCCAGAGGTGGCCGGTTCAAATCCCACTGCTGCTCCTTGTGATTTGGGGCAAGTCACTTAACTCTCCATTGCAAACTTAGATTGTGAGCCCTCCAGGGACAGGGAAATACTCAGTGTACCTGAACATAACTCACCTTGAGCTACTACTGAAAAAGGTGTGAGCAAAATCCAAAATTAAAAAAAAAAAAAAAAGGGTGTTAGTTGTTTATCTACAGAGCTTACAGTGATTGCTCATAAATAAAGAACAAAACATGTAGGTTAGTTTTGCACATTCTCAGGAAGAAAACAGCTAGGATAGAAGTGCACAAAGATGTGTACAAAAAAGTAAGACAATCATTGTTCTGCAGTTAGCACATCCAAAGCATAAAGGAAGTATATGCTGCTATGAAACCAATGTGGTTATTGAGAATAAACTGTTCAAATTTTCACAGTATTCTTACCAAATGATGTATCTTTGTTGATCTGGAAAAAAAAAAAGAGTCCAAGTAGAAAAGATAGCTGAAGCATCATGATTGGGAGAGAAGAGAACTATGTTTTCCTTTTTTAAGAGTTGCTAGTTCTGGATTGTATGAATATGAAGCGTATATAAAGAATTCTGTGTATTACAGTAGTTCGGTCAGTGAATGAATCGTACTTTATTCTGTTCTAAACTCTGTGGTGCTGTCAGTCTTAAACTATGTGCATAATTTGTTCAAACTATTGGAAATAAAACCATTTCTTTGTACGTGGTGCTGTCTGTACAGCTGCTTAAATTTTGGAGCAGTTCAGGCAAGAACACACATTAGTTTTGGATGAACTTGGATCCTGGGCAGGTTGTGATACCATGAATGGGTGAAATATGAAAATTCAAAGATGTACATGAGATTTTGAGACACTAGATCTCACCTTTGGATGCAGTGGTCCTATCTGAAGAAAAGGGATATATGTGGCCCCTAAAAGGTTCGACAGCTGGCGATTGACTTGTTTCGGGAGGCTGAAGCAGAAAAGTTGAGAGTGGCCTCCCTTCCCTGAAAAATACTCGGAGAGGGCTTTGTAATCACAAAATCATACATCACAAACTATACAGACTCCAATTTTGTCCAGGATTACTATCTTGTTTACCTGTTGATGTGATTATTATTTGTGACATTTACATCCCACATTATCCCAAACAAGTTTGAGTTTTATGTGGCTTACAATAAACAGTATAGGATACATAACAAAGAATAATGCATAAGAAAGTAATTTGTTGAAAGAATCCAATTTTACAATACAGTATCGTAAACATACTGGGATAGCTATGGATGTTTAACATTTAGAAAATCTATTATGAATGAGAAATTGTACATGAAGCAAAGAGAAAGTTAATACATAGTAACATAGTAGATGATGGCAGAAAAAGACCTGCATGGTCCACCCAGTCTGCCCAACAAGATAAACTCATATGTGCTACTTTTTGTGTATACCCTACCTTGATTTGCACCTGTCCTCTTCAGGGCACAGACCGTATAAGTCTGCCCAGCACTATCCCCGCCTCCAAACCACCAGTCCCGCCTCCCACCACTGGCTCTGGCACAGACTGTATAAGTCTACCCAGCACTATCTCCGCCTCCCAACCACCAGCCCCGCCTCCCACCACCGGCTCTGCCACCCAATCTCGGCTAAGCTCCTGAGGATCCATTCCTCCTGAACAGGATTCCTTTCAGAATAATAATAGTAGTAATAGAGTGATATGACGAAAATAGAGGGGTCAATATTCAAAAGGGTTAAACCAGACAGGAGAGGCTCCTGCCTGGTTAAACCCAGCTAAGTTAGTCAATCCTGGATATTCCGCAGCACTTAACCAGGTGGTGATGCTGAATATACCCGCTACCCTGCCATCCCCTAACCGGTTAGGTTAGGAATGGTCCAGGGGCAGAGTGGCAACTTAGTTCTGATATTCAGTCCACTAACCAGCTGATGAGTGCATACACTGAGTTAACTGAGCATTAAATGTGCGGGGTTAGGTCAGTCTGTGACTGGAAATGGCTTACTAGCCACTTATTGCTGTGGGCAGAATATCACCCCCAGAACGTTGAATCAAGAATATCGAGCCTGTTAACATGTCAGAGGCCAAGAACTAAACAAACTATTCATCTCAATTTACTCGGTAATGGAACAAAATTTTTCAATAGAAAATATTTTCAATCCTTTGTACTTTGTGTCTTCTTTGTTCTTTCTCAGTCCTTGTTCAGTTTCTCTCCTTGTTCAGTTTTTCATTATGCTGTTAGGTTTCTTATTTTCATTTCTTTATCCTCTCCTTATTTATTTTCTTTGCCTCTTTCCACATATCCTTTCTCTTTTAATTTCTAAATTTTCTTATTTTGTTATCCAGTCTGTTTTCTCAGCTTTTCCTCTACCTTTTCCACCCTTATTCTTCTCCTTACTCACATCCCTCCCTCTCCCCCCATACACACTTGTCCTATTTTCAGTTCCCATGTATGGCTATCTTGTGCTTATCCCTCACTTCTTTCCCGCATCTTTACTTTCCCTCTCTTCCTACGTTTCTCTCCTCATTCTGCCTTCTCTTTTTCCACCCTTTCCCCTGCCTTTTCTCATAGCTTCTTATCTTTCCTTTCCTCCCTTCTTCCTCTCACCTTCACTCTCTACCATTCCTCTTTTCTTCTCCCTCAGTCCCCCTCCTCTTCCTTCCTCTCATATTTTCCCCTTCCAGGTTTCCTCTCCCCTTTTCCGCCCCTCCCTTCTCACATCACTCTCCTTAAATTATCTGTTATCCTTCACCCTCCCCCCCCCCTTATTTCTCTTTCCCCAAGTTTCCCCTCCACTTTTAATCATTCTTCTTATCTTTCTCATCTCCCTCAAACATCACCTTCCCTCCTCTCTTGTCTTAAAGGACCAGAAGCGTGGACACTGTTGAGCATGAATCTGCTGATCCCCCATACCTCCTCCTCCTACCCACACACTTCTACTTTGAAACAGAGAAAGGAAGGAAGCCAAGGAGATTGGCAGGATTAAGCATGATTTGAGTCCCTGTGTTCTCCGAGGACAAGCAGACTGCTTGTTCTCACTTGTGGGTCGACGTCCGCGTCGGCCTGGGAATCGGACGGCATTTTACAAGCAAAATATTTAAAAAGTTTTGCCAGAGTCTTCTGGCGCACATGCGCGGACTGATTTCCCGCCTGTCGTGTGAGCATGCCTTTCAGTTTTCTTTTCTCCGCATTGAGGTGCGGTAGAGTTTTTCTGCGCTCCTCTCAGGCCCGGGAAGATCTTCGTCTGTTTTGTGGCTTTTTTTGCATTATTTTCCTTATTTTCTTTTAACATTTTACCGTTTAAAAATAAATAAATAAAAGGTACCTGTAGTTTCCTTTATTTTTTTGTCCCCTTTTAAAGTTTCCTTTGTTTTTTGACGCGGCCGGCTTGTTCCCTTCTTTTGTGGCATTTTTTCTTTTAAAAGGTACAATCGCATCTTTTGATTTCGCCGAAGCTGATTTTCCTTCCATGTCATCGAAACCCATCGGCTTCAAATGTTGTACTCGGTGCAACCGGATCATCTCAGGTACCGAAACCCACGCCTGGTGTATCCAGTGCCTTGGGCCCGACCATAGCCCAGCTGCTTGTAGTCTGTGTCTTCGTATGAAGAAACGGACCCAAGTGTCTCGAGAAGCCCAGCGAGAAAAGCTTTTTGGGGCTTGGTTCGGTCCTTTGACGTTGGCGGCGTCAACATCGACTTCGAGGGAAGCATCGATGTCTGGAGCAGAGGTAATGGCTGCTGAAAGACCTATTCACGCTAGGAGCAGTGAGACATCGAGTTGGTCTCCACCTGCCTCGAGGCCTCCTGTTATGCAGGCCCCCCCCCGGGACCGACCTTTGTCGAATCCGGCCCCGAGGAGGTGTGAGGATTCCACGTCCTCATTGGTACCGAGGAGTCTCGATGACAGGTGTTGAGCGAAGGCGAAGAAGCACCGTCGCCATTCTCCTTTGACACACGGTGCCGGGAGCTCTGGGGCGTCGAGGGAATCGACACCCGAGAAGTGTCGGCGTCGAGAGGATCACTCCCCCTCTATTCAGGAGGAGCCGATGCGTCGGTCTTCTGGCAGCCCAGTACCTGTTCCAGAGCCTCGACAGATTCTGCCACCGGCTCCTGTACCGACCCTGCAGCCTTGTCCGACAGCGGCTCTCGACGAGCGCATCAGGGCCCTGCTTCCAGAGCTTCTGGAAGGATTGCTGCGCCAGTTTGTTTCAGTGTTGGGGGTGCTTGCGCCTTCCGTACCATCTGCTGCAGCGGCGTCTGGTTCTTCGCCTGTGGTGAGGTCCCCGACCTCGGTGCCGCCTGCCACCCAGGTTGACTCCCCTTCGACATCAGTGGAGGAAGCTTCACCGGAATCCAGGCGGGCGTCGAATTCTCGGCACTGCCATCAAGGACGTTGTTCCTCGGCGTCGAGTCAGGCTCAGTTTCGGACTGCTCTGAGGGATGTCTTGTCCGATATTGAAGATTAGCATTCATGGGAGGAAGAGGAGGATCCCAGGTACTTTTCTTCTGACGAGTCCTATGGAATGCTTTCTGAACCTTCCCCTCCACTAGAAAGGAGACTTTCTCCACCGGAGAGTCTATCCTTTACCTCCTTTGTCTGGGAAATGGTTGCGGTTATTCCCTTCCCTATGGAGGTTGAGGATGAGCCCAGGGCTGAGATGCTCAAGGTCCTGGATTATCCTCCGCCTAGAGCGGCTGCAACAGCTCCTTTGCATAATGTACTGAAGGAAGTCCTTATGCGAAACTGGTAGTTCCCTCTGTCTAATCCCGTGATCCCGAAAAAGACTGAATCCCCAAGAGCGGATCCACGGGGAGCCTGGATTGATGAGGTCTCAGCTACCTCACAATTCCATGGTGGTGGACTTCGCTCTCAAAAGAGCCAAGAGCACTAGGGACTATGCCTCGGCGCCCCCAGGCAGAGAATCTAGAACTTTGGAGTCTTTTGGGAGGAAGGCATATCAGGTCGCTATACTCGCTACCAAAATCCAGACATACCAGCTCTTCACAAGCATCCACTTGCGGAACTTGGTGAGGCAACTGTCTAGCTTGGTTGATGCACTCCCTCCGGAGCAGGTCGAGCCTTTTCGCCAGGCTGTCAGGCAGCACAAGGAGTGTCGAAAATTCCTGGCCAGTGGTACGTTCGACACTTTTGATGTAGCATCCAGGATCGCTGCCCAGGGTATAGTGATGCGTAGACTCTCATGGCTGCGTGTCTCTGACCTGGCTCATTTGGTCCAGCAGCAGATGGCAGATGTTCTTTGCCGGGGGGATAACCTTTTTGGTGAGAAAGTAGAGGATCTGGTTGACCAGCTCAAGAAGCACAGTGATGCTATGGATTCTCTCTCCCACCGGGTATCTTCTGCTACTACCTCCTCATCTAGGAGGTTTTTTGGAGGGAAGAGGAGTGCTCCCTATTCCTATGCTTGGCATAGGTACACTCCTGCTTCTTGGCAGCCTGACCAGGCTCAGTCCCAGCGCGCTCATTCTCGTCAACAGCGTGCGCCTAAGGCCACTGCGGCTCCCCAGCAAAAGCAAGGGACGGGCTTTTGACTGGCTCCAGTTCAGCATAGCTTCAGTAAACGTGTCCGTACCGGACGACTTGTCGGTTGGGGGGAGGTTAATGTTGTTTCACCAAAGGTGGCCTCTTATAACCTCCGACTGGTGGGTTCTTCAAATTGGTTAGGATACACCCTCAGTCTGGAATCCAAGCCTCAAAATTGCCCACCGGAAGCTCAGTCCTACAGCTCCCAGCACAAGCAGTTACTTGCAGAGGAACTCTCCGCCCTTCTACAGGCCCAAGCGGTCTAACCCATTCCACCAGGGGAAGAAGGGCTGGGATTCTATTCCAGGTACTTCCTTGGGCAAAAGAAAACAGGGGGGATTCGTCCCATCCTAGACCTAAGGGCCCTGAACAAATTTCTTGTCAGAGAAAAGTTCAGGATGGTTTCCCTAGGCACCCTTCTTCCCATGATTCAGGAAAATGATTGGCTATGCTCTCTGGACTTAAAGGATGCTTACACACACATCTCGATACTTCCAGCCCACAGGAAGTATCTTCAATTTCGGCTGGGAACACGGCACTTTCAGTACCATGTACTGCCTTGTAACCTGGTGTCTGCGCCTAGAGTATTTACCAAATGCCTAGCTGTAGTCGCAGCATCGCTACGCAGACTGGGAGTGCATGTGTTTCCTTATCTCGACGATTGGCTGCTGAAGAGCACCTCGAAGGATGGTGCTCTGGAGTCCATGCGAATGACTATTCGGGTGCTAGAGCTACTGGGGTTTGTCATAAATGATCCCAAGTCCCATCTCACCCCAGTCCAAAAATTGGAATTCATTGGAGCCCTGTTGAACACTCAGACAGCTCGAGCTTATCTTCCCGAGCCAAGGGCGGACAACCTTCTGTCCCTGGTGTCCATGGTTCGAGCGTCTCAGCAGGTCACAGCTTGGCAGATGTTGAGACTTCTGGGGCACATGGCCTCTACAGTTCATGTCACGCCCATGGCACGTCTACATATGAGATCAGCTCAATGGACCCTAGCTTCCCAATGGTTTCAAGCTGCGGGGGATCTAGAGGATGTAATCCAACTGTCCACCGACTTTCGGAGTTCTCTTCAGTGGTGGACGATTCGATTCAATTTGACCATGGGGCGACCATTCCAAGTTCCTCAGCCACAAAAAGTGCTGACGACGGATGCATCTCTCCAGGGGTGGGGAGCTCATGTAGATGGGCTCCACACTCAGGGAGCCTGGCCCTTTCAGGAAAGAGGTCTGCAGATCAACCTCCTGGAATTAAGAGTGATCTGGAACGCTTTAAAGGCTTTCAGAGATTGGCGTCCAACCAAGTGATCTTAATTCAGACGGACAATCAGGTTACCATGTTTTACACCAACAAGCAGGGGGGCACCGAATCTCGCCCTCCATGTCAGGAAGCCGTCCAGATGTGGCTTTGGGCTTGTCGTCACGGCATGTTTCTCCGAGCCAGTTATCTGGCAGTTGTAAACAACAGTCTGGCCGACGTAAACAACAGTCTGGCCGATAGGTTGAGCAGGATTATGCAACCTCATGAGTGGTCACTGAACATGGGCGTAGTCCGCAAGATCTTCCGAGCGTGGGGCACCCCCTCGGTGGATTTTTTTGCCACTCAGGTCAATCACAAGGTCCCTCAGTTCTGTTCCAGGCTTCAGGCCCACGACAGACTAGCGTCAGATGCCTTTCTCCTACATTGGGGGACAGGCCTTCTGTATGCGTATCCTCCCATACCTCTAGTAGGGAAGACTTTGCTGAAACTCAAGCAAGACTGTGGGACCATGATCCTGATTGCATCCTTCTTGCCGCGTCAGATCTGGTTCCCTCTTCTTCTGGAGTTGTCCTCCGAAGAACCGTGGAGATTGGACTGTTTTCCATCACTCAGAACGAGGGGTCGCTTCTACATCCCAACCTCCAGTCTCTGGCTCTCACAGCCTGGATGTTGAGAGCTTAGAATTCGCCTCCTTGGGTCTTTCAGAGGGTGTCTCCCGAGTCTTGCTTGCTTCCAGAAAAGATTCCACAAAGAAGTGTTAATTTTCAAATGGAGGAGGTTTGCCGTCTGGTGTGACAGCAAGGCCCTAGATCCTCTTTCTTGTCCTACATGGACCCTGCTTGAATACCCTCTACACTTATCAGAGTCTGGCCTCAAAACCAACTCAGTAAGGGTTCATCTTAGTTCTATTAGTGCTTATCCCCGTGTACAGGGTAAGCCTATCTCTGGACAGCCTTTAGTTGTTTGCTTCATGAGAGGTTTGCTTTTGTCGAAGCCCCCTGTCAAACCTCCACCAGTGTCATGGGATCTCAATGTCGTTCTCTCCCAGCTGATGAAAGCTCCTTTAGAGCACTGAATTCCTGCCATCTGAAGTACTTGACCTGGAAGGTTGTTTTCTTGGTGGCTGTTACTTCAGCTCGTAGGGTCAGTGAGCTTCAAGCCTTCGTAGTACATGCACCTTATATCAAATATCATCACAACAGAGTAGACCTCCACATGCACCCTAAGTTCTTGCCAAAGGTGGTGTCGGAGTTCCATCTTAAACAGTCAATTGTCTTGCCAACATTCTTTCCCTGTCCTCATACCCGCCCTGGCGAAAGCAGTTTGCACACCTTGGACTGCAAGAGAACATTGGCCTTTTACATGGAGTGGACAAAGCCCTTTAGACAGTCCGCCCAGTTGTTTGTTTCTTTTGATCCCTACAGGAGGGGAGTCGCCATCGGAAAACGCACAATTTCAAAATTGGCTAGCAGATTGCATTTCCTTCACTTACGCCCAAGCTGGGCTGACTCTGGAGAGCCATGTCATGGCTCACAATGTTAGAGCCATGGCTGCGTCAGTGGTTCACTTAAAGTCAGCCTCTATTGAAGAGATTTGCAAGGCTGCAACGTGGTCATCAGTCTACACATTCACATCTCACTACTGCCTCCAGCAGGATACCCGACGCGACAGTCGGTTTGGGCAGTCTGTGCTGCGGAATCTGTTTGGGGTTTAGAATCCAACTCCACCCCTCTAGACTCATTTTTGTTCTGTTCCAGGCTGCACTCTCAGTTAGTGGTTTATGGTTTCAGGTCAATCTATGTTATGTACTCGCCGTTGCGAGGTCCAATTGAGCAATGTTCATTCTTTTGAGTGAGCCTGGTTGCTAGGGATACCCCACATGTGAGAACAAGCAGCCTGCTTGTCCTCGGAGAAAGCAAAGATGCATACCTGTAGCAGGTATTCTCCAAGGACAGCAGGCTGATTGTTCTCACAAACCCGCCCACCTCCCCTTTGGAGTTGTTACTAGTTTGTTATGCTTTTTGATTTAACTGAGAGGGAAATCAGTCTGCGCTGCACGTGCGCCAGAAGACTCTGGCAAAACGTTTTTTAGATTTGCTTGCAAAATGCCGTCCGATTCCCGGGCCGACGCGGACGTCGACCCACATGTGAGAACAATCAGCCTGCTGTCCTCGGAGAATACCTGCTACAGGTATGTATCTTCGCTGTTCTGCCAAATGTGACTGCCTTCTGAGTTCAGTGCGATGATATCTTGGCAGATATTAGTTCTGCGGCTGAGGTTGATGTGCGGTAGCTTAGATGTGGAGTGGTATAGAATAGGGAAATAGTATGTAAAGTTTCTCTTTCCTCTCAAATGCAAACACACATACATGCTTTCTGTTTCCCCTTCTCTGTTCTCTCCTAAATACTATATATATTTGTGTGCGTAACTATGTATATCTGTGATAGTGCAGAGTTTGCAGGTGGTGTCTGGGTTGAGCGCACATTCACACACATAACTGTACACAAACGCTGTAGATTACATGTGTATCACCAGAACTTAGGTGTGAGCATTTACACTAATTCAGTGGCTGGCAGAATTGCTCATGCCGAAGTGCATGGACATGTCTACACCTGTTAAGCTAGTCAATATATATAAAAGGCGAGTGTCGTACTCACTCGCAAATGCGCAGTAGAGACCTTCTCTGCCCCGCCCCGCGTCAATATGTGATGACGGGGGGCGGAACAGAGAGGGTCTGTACTGCGCATTTCTGAGGGAGGGACACTGCCGTCTAACGCTCCCCCCACCCGAGTCACCGCCGCCACCCACCTTCTACCCGGTCGGGCCCTCGCTCCACTATTGAAACAGCGAGGGTCCGGGAATGCAGCACTGAGCTCTGCTCAGCTGCCGACATCGCCCTTCCTTCTTCTCTGCCTCTGTCCCGCCCTCGACGACGTTACGTCACATGAGGGCGGGACAGGCAGAGAAGAAGAACGAAGGCTGACGTCGGCAGTTCAGCAGAGCTCAGTGCTGTGTTCCTGGACCCTCGCTGTTTCAATAGCGGAGCGAGGGCCCGGCCGGGTGGAAGGTGGGTGGTGACGGCTCGGGGGGGCAGCGGCGAACTCGGCGGCAGGGGCGGGCCTTTCAACCCCCCCTTCCTATAATAGCCCGTTTTTACGGGCTCAAAGGCTTGTATTCTATAAAGGAAACGAGGTGCCTACTTTCCTTCATGGAATATGTGCCTGTATACTGGCGCACTGTTACAGAATCACCCAGGGGCGTATCTGCGTGGGGCCACAGGGGCCTGGGCCCCCGCAGATTTTGCCCTGGACCCCCCTACCGCTGTCAACCCTCCCCCGCTGCCTACCCTTGCTGGCGGGGGACCCCAACCCCCGCCAGCTGAGGTCCGCTTCCACCTGCCAGTGCCGCTGCCTTTAAAAATATGTCTTCAGCTGGCGGGGGACTCCGAACTGGATTCAATCAACAGCTATACAGCACGGGCCGGCCATGGAGGACGAAGAACTTTACAGACCTCGGGTCGGCTGGCGGGGGTTGGGGTCCCCCGCCAGCTGAAGACATATTTTTAAAGGCAGCGGCACTGGCAGGTGGAAGCGGACCTCGGCTGGCGGGGGTTGGGATCCCCCACCAGCAAAGGTAAGCAACGGCAGCGGGGTAGGGTTGGCAGCGGGGGGGGGGGGGGGTAGAGAGAGTTGTTGGTGGCGGGAGGGGGGGTTTGGCAATGGGGGGGGGGGGGCTAAAATGTGCCCCCTCCCTCTGGCTCTGCCCCCCCTACCACCGGAGTCCAGATACGCCCCTGGAATCACCCCCTAAATGTTGCCATGTATCTACCTCTCCTCATCTCACTAGATCAGTAGCCCACACTACTCTTGAACAAATAATGTTTTTAAAGACTGCAATCCACTCTGGCCTGGAGGCAGTGATGCTTTCACTGTTGTTTATCATAATCTCCAGCTATGGGAGTACAACTTGACCTAGAGAAAATGATAATACAGTATAACTCTCAATGCTTCTGCTCCAGGCTGTGAGACTCCTGCATCCAGGAAGAAGTGATGCCATTGCAAGGTAAATCGGATATAGTTCTTGCCAAGCTGAGTTATCATTTCCAACCTTTGAAGTAAGAGATCCGTTAACCTTCTGGTGTTTATGCCCTTTCTCTACCAAGTAATGTTTAGACATTTTCTGTTGCTTGGCTACACTGGGACACCAGTCATCAAAGCTAGTCAAGTTTATATTGCCAAAACCAGTATGCTACATATAAAAATGTACCGGCTGATATTTTAAACCATTTAACTGGCCAGGAGCTATTCCTGGCCGGTTAAATGGTACTTAACCGGCTATCTGATGATGTTCAGTGGGAGATAGTTGGCTACTGAATCCAACTGAATCCAACTGAATATTATTGGTTCATGCTTAGCAGATAGCCGGTTATATTGTGTGATATAACCAGCTATCCGCTGATGATCAGAGCATCGCAGGCTAAGTTTGGAGGCCTTAGTAGGCCACCAAAATAGCAGGCTTATCTTTGTCCGATTTCAACTTAACTAACCAGCATTGAATATTGACTTGGCTGGCCAAGTTGAAGCTGGCCAGAAAACACCTGAATGTTTAATGCAGGTCACCGGAAACAGCCAGGCATTGAATATCGAGGCTGACCACCAACCGCAGGAGGCAGCCTGGCTTCCTCTGTATCAGAATATTAACCCCATAGAGTCTGTCAGCAGAAGCAAATCCATTTTGTTTGTTCACTTTCCCCCTGGTGCATTGCCTTATACCCCCCCCCCCCCCCCAATGATCACAGTTAATTTGTCTTCTCCATCCCACCTTTGCAGTTATGCATGTTTCTACCCCAGGACTGTTATGGGAGGAATTCAGTAAATGGCTCCCAAAGTTAGAGGCCGGGAATATCCATGCTTTTCCTACATAAGCACGCAACTATGGAATGCACTACCAGACGCCATAAAAACAATGCACGACCTAACAAACTTCCGGAAATCACTAAAAAACCAACCTGTTCAATAAGGCATACCATAATGATCCATCCTAAATACTAGACAACAAAACTTACACCGGAACTGGACAAAACTGAACTCTCTATACCTGACTGCTACATTTACTTTGTCACTAATGAACTTTAACGCAATACCACTTTATTTCTCATTCCGGAAATGAATTGTCTATACTTGACTCCTTAATTTACTCTGTCGCTTATAAACTTTAATGCAATACCACTTTATATTTCTCATCCCGGAAATGGCAATCGCCATTGCGGAATAATGTAAGCCACATTGAGCCTGCAAATAGGTGGGGAAATGTGGGATACAAATGCAACAAATAATAATAATATTAATAATGCTAAACTAGTATGCTGCAAGGCGTGCTCTGCGTAGAGCCCCTTTGCAGAATAATAGCTTAGGGCCCGATTCTACATATGGCGCCTAAAATTAACGTGCATTAGACAATTATGCTTAAGCGTATTTAGAACACGCTTAGGCATAGTTCATGTAACTAAATCTATGCGCGTCCATTTACACCAGTGAAAAGCTGGTGTAAATCCCTGTGAGTAGAATTTGCGTGCACCAGCCCATATTTTATAACAACGCGTGTAGATTTTGGAATGCCCAGAAAATGCCCATTTCCATGCCCCTAAGCCTGCCCCTTTTTGCCTGCGTGCGTTAGAATTTAGGCGCAGTACATTCCAGAATACGTTTAGCAATGTACGCGCGTAAATTCTAATTTTTGCCAATTAGTGCTCATTATTGCTTGTTAAGAGCTGTTAACGCTTAGCTTGTTAAAACAATCTATGCGCACAGTTAAAAAATACACCTAGATTTACAGGCTATATAAATCCGGCGAGTGAGGACTTATACTTGCTGAAGCCTGGTGTAAATGCTGGTGCCCAACTAATGACAGTTCGGCACCTAACTGACCCTATTCTGTAACACTGCACTTAAATTCTTGGAATGCCCCTAACCCGCCCATGCCACACCCCCTTTTCATTTGTGCACTATGAAATTTAGGTGTGGGTTTTACAGAATGGGGTGCAGGGCAGACCTACATAGAAACCCAAATGTCTGCCAATTAACACCAACTACCGATTGTTATGGCTCATTAATTAGTTCGTACACGGATCTGTGTCTAAATTTGGGCAACCTGTATAGAATCTGAGGGTTAGTGTTCTTTGGTTATTGCAGCAATCTAGTTTATTTTTTTGACAAGTAATTAAGTTCAACGTATTTTGCTTCATAGACCTGCTACTCGGTTTAAAAAAAAACTGAATAAGTTTTCTGCTAATACAAACTCTTCTGCCACCCAGAAGTATAATATCTACCTGCAGAAAGGGTGGTGGAGGCGTGGAATGGCCTCCCGGTGGAGGTGGTGGAGTCTAGGACTGTTCCAGAATTTAAAAAGGCATGGGATAAGCATGTGGGATCGCTTAGGAACAGGTAGAATTGGGGGTTACAGAGGATGGGCAGACTGGATGAGTCATATGGCCTTTATCTGCCGTCATGTTTCTATGTTTCTATTCCACCAATGCCTAAGAGCCAACCTCATCAGTGATGTCACAATGGCTCAATTGTCCCATTCTTGGCTTACTTTCCCCCCTTAGTGTGAAGAGTTTCAGTCTCTGGTAACCAGAGCTCATATTGTGATGTCATAATGGGAATAGGCTTAGGAGTAACCCAAGGAAGTATTATTTCACAGAAAGGGTGGTGGAGGCGTGGAATGGCCTCCCGGTGGAGGTGGTGGAGTCTAGGACTGTTCCAGAATTTAAAAAGGCATGGGATAAGCATGTGGGATCGCTTAGGAACAGGTAGAATTGGGGATTACAGAGGATGGGCAGACTGGATGGGTCATTTGGCCTTTATCTGCTGTCATGTTTCTATGTTTTTGTGGTCAATGATGTAAAAGAAGAGTTTGGTTTGATACATCTGGTTGGTGCATAGAATTTTCCTCCAGTGTGAAAAATAAATTGCTCAATAGAGGGCACTCTTAAATCAGAAAATGCATGTGGTGGCCAAGTCCCAAATCAACACACTTGTTTTCTTTTTCCCAATGTATGCTTTAATGTTCTGTTTCTCTCCATCTATCTCCCAAGCCGTTCTTTCTCCAAACTTTTCTACCTGCCACAGCCATCTTGGTCTCTCTATTTGTTTCCGCTGCAGTGTGTAATCAAGGGTTTATTTTTCTTTGTTTCACACAACCCACGAGATTCTATAAAGGTTGTGGATCCCAGATCAGCATGCAAAATAATTAGTTAATGAGCTCTAATGATATAATTATTGGAGTTAACAAGCACTGGGTTAGCACAAATTACGATTTGTTTGCGGATCTGGCTGCATACTGTTCTATAACACCGGGCGCCTAAATTGGATTATGCATAACTCAAAAGGAGGCGTGGCCATGGGAGGGGCATGGGCAATTCGGGGCATTCACAAAATTTAGACATGTTATGGAATACCAGGGATCTGCACCCAAATTGCATGCCAGGATTTACATCGGATTTCAGCAGGTGTAAGTCCTTGCACCCAAAGTTGGGCAGCAGAATCCACATTAGGCTTTATTCTAAAAAGAGTGCTCATCCCTTTATAGAACAGTAATGAGTGTGGATTTTCCCGGCCAGTGGCGGCCCTACCATTAGGCCAACTGAGGCGGGGGCCTTAGCACTAATTATGGAGCGGCATCTTTTCCCTTTCCTTCCTCAACTCCCCTCCGCAGCCTACCTGCTTTGTTTTTCAAAAGTTGGTGACGGCGGTGTCCACATATGCTGCCCTGGCACCTTCATCTCATCTGTATTATGGCCCACCTCTCTGACATAACTTCCTGTTTCCTCGGAGGCGGGCCACAGTACAGAGGAGACGCCGGTGCCAGCATCAGGGCAGCATATGGGGATTGCTGCCGCCTTTGACTTTGAAAACAACAACAAAAAAGAAGGTAGGCGAGGGGGAGAGATGCTAGACCATAGGGGGTATGGGAAGGCGTTGGCGGGGGGGGGGGGGGGGGGGGTGCAGGTCACCATTTCATCCTTGACTCAGGCGGCAGATTTTCTTAGGCCGCCCCTGTTCCTGGCACCTAACATTTGGCAAACACAACCACAAAAGTGGAAAGAATAACGATATCCCATGAAAAGTCACAGGAACAAGAGAGGTGTGGGAACAGAATCAGGCTGTTCAAAAAACAGACCAAAGGCATCCAATGTAGATATGAACTGTTTATTAAGGGATGACTCAACACGATACAAAAAGTGCCTTTTCAGTAGTCTGCACAGATATAGATAAAAAAAAAACACTTGTAAACATCTTATAACCCAAAACAGACATTTTAAATATATATATTAACAAAATGTATATATATACATAATATAATATGGTACTAAGGAATGTATAATAAAATAACATGAAATAAAACAAAAGAAAGAGCTACAATATTGGGCAATCATTTAAAATGTATGCAAAGGTTAATGACAATTGTAAATGTAAGGAAAACGTAAAAACGATTAAAAAAAGATAAGGAAATTAAAAAAATAATAAAACGGTGACTGCAGTAAATTGGGATTTGTTTGTAATGAAAGTTAAAAGTTTAAAAAAGGACAAGCAAATATACAACACTGTTTAAAAGATTTTAAAAGAGACCAAAGGATATACAAATAACAGGTCTTCAAAAATAGAACGTGTGTATGCATCCAAAGACTTGGGTATATGCATGTGTATTGTAGGTAATCTGCAAACTGACCTTGGTAAATGTGTCAAACAATCCTTATAAATGATATCTTCCGAATTAAAACTCTAAAGAGTAGGGATCTGACAAAAGAGACAAAGTAATGCACTAGGATTTGAAGAATGATGCAATGTGATAGGAAGAACCCAGAAAGTGAAATAAAAACTACAGAATTAAAAGAACGGGTGTAATATCAATGGTACTAGAGACAGTTAATGGAGGAAGTGTGATAATCCACATAAGGAGAAAGCGATGGACTGTAACTGAAAATAAAATTGCGCCAAAATGGCATATGTACTGGCAGGGCCGGTCTTAGCAAGTGCGGGGCCCTGTGCAGACCAATTTGGTGGGGCCCCATCCTAGCCCCGCCCCCTACCCTAGCTCCGCCCCCACCCTAGCTCCACCCCATTGATAAGATTATTCCATTTTTAGAAATTTTTTTTATTTATGAAATTTCAAATAAAGACAAATGAAGCTAAACTTGTACAAAAAAACTGATTGAAATAATAAGCACAATGCTTATCATCATGAAACCTCCCCTCCCCAGAAATTATTCAATTCAAGTCCACTACAATTAGTAGTTCCAATTCTCATAACAAAGGAGAAAATAGGAAAAATATTAAGAAAATATCCAGCACAGTGCTACAGTGTACAAGATATGCCAGGAATGCTTTATCTGCCTATGGCTGGAGAGAGGTTGAGTGACTCGATGCGGTCCCGGTCCGGGTCGGAGCGGAGGCATGAGGCAGAGTTGAGGCACGCTGAGCGGGGCCCCCTTAGGTGCGGGGCCCTATGCGGCCGCCTTAGTCGCCTCTGCCTAAGACCGGCCCTGTGTACTGGAGGTATCGAAACCATAATCAAACAGGACATGTAGGAATAAAATATAATGGTAAAATGAAATGTGTGAAGGAGGTGAGAGATGTTAACAGCAACTAAAGGTAATGGGCTATGGCTGCAACAGAAAATATATGTAAATAGTAACACAAACGAGTTAAAAATGTGAACTGTGGCTGTGATATATATATAAAAAAAATGAATTAAATGCCGAGTGGACCTAAAGCTTATATTGGTGGTGGCCTATATGCTTCTTGCATAAGGTAACAAACTGGTGAAAGGGGAGAACAATAAAAAAGAAGAAAAGAAACGTACTTGTACAAGAAGCAACAGACAGGGAGCACAGCCTGAACTATGGCCGTGAAAAACGGAAAAGAAAAAATAAAGAGAACGCCACATAAAGCTAAACATATGTTAACACCGACTAACTGTGAAGTCAGACGATCACAAGAGCACATGCAGTATACTCGAAAAATGAAAGTGGTAGGTATGAAAAGACAAAAAAGGGAAAGAATAAATAGTGGTGTACTCAAGAAGACAGAAACATGATGAAAACGCCAAACTACCAGGTCATCATCCTGCCCAAAGGAAAACTGACTACCCAACATAAGGGAACGTATGCTGTGAAACAGTTCGACTGTAGTAAAACAATTAGACTATTGATACAATGCAGTGAATAAAGTAGTTACCTTTAAAAAGACTTTTGTGAGGTGTGGCAATAAGATTTCGCTAATGGTGTGGCTTGTAGGCACCACTGGAGTGCTGAAAAGAAGCCCATTGTGCTCAGAAGGTTTAAAGAGACTTTGAAAGAGGCACCAAAAGAAACACATGCGCACAAGAGATTTGGAAAAGGGCACAGAGGTAATGTATGCGGTAAATCGCTTGCGTAAAGATCAGTTTCCATATTTATAGCAGTTTTCAGCTTGGACCACTGCACTTCCACTTCTTCAATTCCTACCCCTGCGGTCAGCTCCTTCTTCAAGTATTGCCCCATTGTAGCAAAATCAGTGTATCAGTTTTCTGCATCCATACTCTGCTTTTGCTCCTACATCAAACCATATCGTGTGATGATCACTATTACCCAGGTGGGCACCCACACGGACATTGGAAACACTTCCTCCATTTGTGAGCACTAGATCCAATGACGACCCTTCCCTTGAGGCAGGGCCGTGCCAAGGGTCTCTGGTGCCCCCCTGCAGACTATCAGTTGGTGCCCCCCCCCCCCCCCCCCCCCCGTCTCACTTCTTCATTAGATGTTTCTCCATTGCTACCTGTCTTTCCTTTAGACTGAAAACTACAGGCCCAGCCAGACATGACAAAAGGGTCTACCACACCCTTCAATGTCAAGCATATACTAGAAGACTGTAAATTAGCTTACACAGGAAAGCAGTTTAAAAAAATAAACACAATTCCTGCTGTCTCTTAACACTGCTCTCCAGAGAAAGCACGGCCTTTATAAAGAGGCTTTTCAGTGGGACTTAGCCTATTAAAAACTATTAGCATAATTAGGAATGGCCAGCCCTTGTAACTGCAGAGACCTAAGCTTTGATTAGGCATGTTCCTGTCTTTGTTACAGTCGGGGGGGGGGGGGGGGGGGGGGGGGGGGGTCTCTTCATCTCATTTACACAGTCTGACCCCAGTCTCTTGGAGACTGCTATACATTGCAAAATAAGATAGCAGATGTAAATTCTCAAAGTGGACATATTCCAAACACTAAAATGAAAATAAAACGATTTTTTTTCTACCTTTGTTGGCTGGTGACTTTCTTTTTCTGATCATGCTGGCCCAGTATCTGATTCTGTTGCTGGTATCTGTCCTCTTAACTCTGTTTCCAGGGCTTCCTTTCCACTGTATGTATCCTTCATTGATAAGTCTCTGACTCTAAAGTTTAGCAATTTCATTAAAGCAAAATGTATTTTCAAATATCACAAACTCTCCCTATCCAAGCAGAATGTTTTATATAAAAACAAACACACAAAAAAAGCAATCAGATTTTTACTTACCATCTATTCTACACTATACGTCAGGTAAACTTCCTCTTTGAAGCTCAGCCAATTAAATGGATTTTAGCTGTAGCTATGATAATTATGTACACATCATTGCAGTCATGCCTTGCCCTCCTCTCAGTGTACATGCTCAAAAAACAAAAACTTTGAACCACTTACAGATAACAATTACACTATTTATTTTTTATTTCTCCCCAGTCTCACTTGATCACCTGCCTCCAAACCTGTTCTCTTTAATTTGAATGTTGTTCCAGCTCACCCTGAATGAAAGTTGTTCACACACCAAAGCCATAAATAGCTGCTGGTTGTACTCTTTGAAGCAGCTTTAGCAGAGCAGCTTGTCTGTCTCAGCACTGGTGGGCTACCTTCACTTCCTGATGCGGGAAGGGCAGGGGAGAGAGGAGAATCACAACTTCAGGTAAAAGATTTTGCAAGTGAGTGGTGCCCTCTAGAGGTCGGCGCCCCCCTGTGTTGCTTACCTCGCTTACTGTGTCAGCACGGCCCTGCCTTGAGGGTTCCATCACCAGTTGTCTGAGCAAGGCACTTTGACAGGCATCCACGATCTTTCTACTTCTTTCCAATTCTGCCAATGGGACGTTCCAATCCACATCGGGCAAGTTGAAATCTCCCAACAATAGCACCTTCCCTTTCATACCAAGCTTATGAATATCTTCTATCAACTTCTCCATATGTGCATATCTTCTTTTTCCAGGACAATCCATACAGCTTCTTCCTTTCCCTAGGTACCCTACATTTCTGCTGCTCTAATATTGTTTTTCATATACAATGCCACTCCCTCTTTGGCCCTCCCTATCCTTTCTAAAACGATTATAGCCTGGTATGGTCACATCCCATTCATGGGAATCATTGAACCATGTCTCTGTAATAGCAACAATCTCCATGTTTTCCTCAAACATCAGGGCTTGAAGATCTTGAACCTTTCTACTTAGACTAAGAGCATTTGTGCTCATTGCTTTCCATGTACGAACTGAGGATGGTTTTCATTATTTACATGACCTTTCCCTCTGCCATCATGTTTTTTCTGGAGGTGACTTTCTGAATTCCCTTGTTGCCTTTTATCACCACCCACCCTCTAGTTTAAATGTCTAGAAACATACTGTCTGAATTTCTTCCCAAGGATCCTTTTTCCCATTATAGAAAGATGTAGCCCATCATTACAGTATAGCCTATGATTTTGCCGTGTACTGCACCATCCTCCTATATATCTGAAACCTCCTTCTTTACACCAAACTTTGAGCCTCTTATTGAATTCTTCTGTTTTACATAGAGCGGCATAATCGAACGCGAACGCCCATCTCCATGGGCATCTATCTCCGAGAACGGGTACGTGAAGGGGCGGGACAGACCATATTTTTGAAAAAAAATGGGTGTCCATCTTTTTTTTCGATAATACGGTTTGTGCCGGGCAAATGCATCGGATTTGTGCAGATTTGAGCTGGGCGGTTTCGTTTTTCAGCGATAATGGAAACAGAAGGCGCCCAGCTAAAAAACGAACTAATCCAAGGCAGTTGGTCGTGGGAGGGGCCAGGATTCGTAGTGCACTGGTACCCCTCACATGCCAGGACACCAACCGGGCACCCTAGGGGGCACTTGTAACAAGTAAAAAAATAAGTAAAATACCTCCCAAGTCCATAGCTCCCTTCCCTTGGGTGCTGAGCCCCCCCAAAACCCACTCCCCACAACTGTACACTATTACCATAGCACTTATGGCTGAAGGGGGGCACCTACATGTGGGTACAGTGGGTTTTGGGGGCGGTTTGGAGCGCTCCAATTTAGCAGCACAAGTGTAACAGGTAGGGGGGGATGGGCCTGGGTCCACCTGCCTGAAGTCCACTGCACCCACTAACAACTGCTCTAGGGACCTGCATACTGCTGTGATGGAGCTAGGTATGACATTTGAGGCTGGCATACAGGCTGGGAAAAAAAGTTTTAAAGTTCTTTTTTTTTGGTGGGAGGGAGTTAGTGACCACTGGGGGAGTCAGGGGTGGTGATCCCCGATTCCCTCCGGTGGTCATCTGGTCATTTAGGGCACTTTTTTTGGACTTGTTCGTGAAAAAAAAGGGTCCAAAAAAAGTGACCCAAATTCGCAGTAAAAGCACCTTTCTTTTTTCAATTATCGGCCGAGGACGCCCATCTCTCCTCAGCCGATAAACACACCCTAGTCCCGCCTTCACCACGCCTCTGACATGCCCCCGTCAAATTTGTTCGTTCCCACGATGGAGTACAGTTGAAGACGCCCAAAATCAGCTTTCGATTATACCAATTTGGGCGCCTTTGCGAGATGGGCACCTATCTCCCGATTTGGGTCGAAATATGGGCGCCCATCACTTTCGAAAATAAGGCCGATTGTCTCTCTTCTCCCTTTCCACATGTAGGAATAACATCAGAAAACTCAGCAGTTCAAACCAAAGACTTGAGTCCTTCCCCAAGCTTCTGGAACGCTCTCTTTGTCTATGAACTTGTTATTGTTGACAAGGTCATTTGTTCCCAGGTGGATTATAATAATAGTCCAAGCAGGAAATAATGAAAGCGTGAATTAAAGTATGTGTAGATGAAAAATCCAAAAGTTTTGTGAATAGAGTGCAGACAATGTAACCAAAGAAACCAGTTTTGACAACATGGGAGACCTGGTTTTCAAAGGAGAAGCAGGAATCAAAGATGACACCTAAGTAGCGAAAGAAGGGTACTGGCATCAAAGAATGATGAAAGAACAACAAAGGAACAGGGGGCAGGGTGTGAAGCGGTTATCCAGCACGTAGTAGTCTTAGTGATATTGAAGACAAGTCTGTGAGTAAGAAACCATTCCGAGAGTGCATGAAGGCTAAGTGAAATGGCCCAAGGTCCAGAGCAGAAAAGGTACTGGGAAAGATAAGCAAGATGTCATCAGCGTAAAAGTGAAAATGGATTTTGAAATTCTGTAGGAAGGTAGCTAATGGATTGAGAAAGATGTTAAATAAGAGGGGCAAAAGAACGGAGCCCTGAGGACTTTGCACTTGAGGGGAAAGTAAGCAGATATAGAGACAAGAAACTGAGAAAGACCGGCCCGAAAGGTAAGAGGTGAACCAGGAATGGACAGTACCCCCAAGGCCAATGGACTCCAAGCGAGAGAGCAGAAGAGAATAATTAGCTAGGTCATATGCCGCAGAAAGGTCAAGAGACACCAAAAGTGTAATGTTACCCAATTCTAAGACAAGTAACCGTTGTTTCTGTACTATGATTGGAGTGGAAGCTGGTATGTCTAGGGTGTAAGACTGAAAGACCATCCGTGTATGAGAAGAACTGACCATAACTCTGTGACCTTAGAAGCTATTCACATGTTTGAGACAGGCCTATAGTGAGAGGGACAGAAAGGTCACTGGAGGGGTTTTTCAATACTGGTTTAACGATACCTTTTTCCCTAGTTGGGAGTGATGGATCCAGAAGATAAGCTCAGGGACACAAGGTGAAGAAGAAAGGGAGTTAACCCATGACGTGAGAAGTTCATCCAGCTGGAAGGAAGGGGGTCTAAAGAGCAGGTTGTGAGGCACATGTGGCTGAGCAGAGCTGAAAAAGATGTAATTTGAAAGAGTTCCAGGTAGTGCAGAGGGTAAGGAAAGAAGGGGAATCAAGGGACACTGTCTCGGGGGCAGGTCTAAGAGTGTGGATAGTTTGGGAGGGGCCTTGCTCTTTTCTCTCCAAGCTTCCTTGGGAGTGTTGTGGCTCATGGGGAATACCTGAGCTCCAAGAAGTGGGTCCTGAGGGCCAGGGAAGCCTAGGACTAGGGAGAGAAGCCCTTTGGTTAGTTTATGTTGGAGAACAGGATTTGTAGCTCTTTATATGTCAGAGGAGAGCTCAAGGAGCTATCAAAGGAGAGGTTCAAGGAACTGGAGAGGAGGATGAGGCAAGTGTTGCAGTCAAGCTTGGTGATAACTTATAATTGTCAACCCTTGACCTAGAGCCCTGATGGCGAACCTATGACACGCGTGTCAGTACTGACACGCGTAGCCATTTTCAGTGACACGCGGCCGCATGTGGCCGCATACAGAGAAGCAGCGGAGTTCCTTGCTGACACCCGGGGCGGATCGCCGATGCGCCCCCCCTCCCCCCCGGTGCAGCGCGACCTCCCCCCCCCCCCGGCGAAATCACCCGGTGCATGTTTACCCGCTGGGGGTGTGCCGTGTGCGCTCCTATTGGCTCCCTCCCTGCTGCTCCCTCTGCCCCGGCTCCTCACTTCCGGCCGGCGGAGCAGAGAGCAGCGGAATGCCGTGGGGGACGCATCTCTGAGGGCCCTGTGATCACCATTACCAGCAACCATCATCCAATCTACTGTTCTGGGGTGTCGTGGATTTGTAATTGACCACCATTACTGAGATAGGTGAGGGGGAGGCTGGGAGAGGCGAGGGCATGTGCTATGGGTGCCGTTTCCCGCCATTAGAAATAGCGGCAGCCATCTTAATTTACATAAGGTGGTCAGTTAGGCTAGTTAGGGCTAACAGGCTATCTATAATTCTATCTTCTGTCTCTGCCCCCCTGATGGAGAACTCAAAAAATAAAAAACCAAGGTTAAGTAAAGGAAGTGGTAGTAGCAGTAGCCGACCCTTTCAAGAGACATGGACCGAGATGTATGGCATTATAGAAAAAAATGGCAAATCATTTTGCGTTCTATGTACTGAAACTGTAGTAAGCAGAACGTGGAATATAAATAGACATTTTGAAACTAATCATTCCCAGCTCTTGAAAAAAAGTGAGGATGAACGGAAGGAATACATTTCCAGGCAGCTACACTTTTATAAGAGCCAATCTAAGTCCATCCTTAAATTTGTAAAAGGTTCTACAAATTTAACATCTGCAAGTTTGAGCATTGCTCACTCCATAGCTCAGCATGGAAAAGCACTCAGTGAGGGAGAATTTATTAAAGAAACTCTCCTAAGATGTGCACCAGTTCTATTTCACGATATGCAGAATAAAGATGCAATTATTAAGAGAATATCTGAGTTACCAGGAAATTTGGAGTGCCTGGATCCGATTACCACACACTTTTAGCACCCTGAAAAATATAGCAATGGCTTTACTCACAATTTTTCCCTCTACGTACTTTTGTGAAACCTTATTCTCAGCGTTAAATAATATCAAAACCAACAAAAGAAACAGATTGACAGATGAAGTTAGTAGCGCTTGCTTGGGCTTGAAGTGTACAAAATACCAACCTTCAATTGAAGATTTAGCCAATGAAATTCAGCAACAAAAAAGTCACTAATAGGCAGATTAGTTAAAGAATTCCCCCTCCCCCTCACTTATCTTAGTTCATGGCACCCCACACAAGTTAAATAATATCAAGACCAACAAAAGAAACCGACTGACAGATGAACAAAGAAGTCACTAAGTAGGTAAGTTAAATAATTAGTTTTTGGTTTATTAAATACAGTTTTATATTACAATTATACATTTTTGTTATTTAAACTATAAATATCGCGAAATTATGGTTTTTTTCTCGAAGTGACACACCACCCGAGTTATGCTCGGTTTTTTGGCGAATTTTGACACACCAAGCTCAAAAGGTTGCCCATCACTGACCTAGAGAAAGAAAGAGTTCCACAAAGAGACTCCAGGAAGGTGGAAGAATCTGTTTCTATCCTATTTTCCAACTAATTGAATTGCCTTTCTTTGGCTTTGGTTTCCGGAATTAGGATTTCATTTCCAGGACTTCTTCAGCAAAGTCCACCATTATTTTGAGCAGCTAAACCTAACCTGGACAACAGTTTTTGTTTTGTTTTGAGTGACTGTGCTGTAGCTGGAAGAGAACTAGTATGAGATCTTCAGAGGTGAGCCCTTGAAAACGAATCTTGTCCCCTTGTCCAAGTCAGCCCCAGAGGCTTTGGATATGGAATACTGACCTGTATCCACTCAGTGACACAGATTCCATAGCAGATACCCCAGGGCTAGTGTTCCCTTTAAGATGCCTGGGAGTCAGCCATGCAAAGAAGATAATTCCGCCATACAGAAATGTCTAATTACCATGCACAGTCACTGGTCTGGCATGTGTTGCAGCTGCTGATGTATTAATGGTGCCCGCAAAGACTGGAGGAACCTAATGGCCTGACTTGCCCTGTAGTCTGTATTGGCACTGATGGAGTGTGTACCATATTCACCACATCTCTGAACTTGATGTGTTGCTGTGCCAGACACTGCGTTGTGGTCCCTCACCCCCACAAACATGGCCTGCTGCTTAACAAAGTTACAAAAGAGAGGGTAAAACAGCATACAAGCATAAACGGGAAAAAAGCAACACTGGGCCTTCAGGATGGAGATAAATGCAGTCCTTTTTAGTCTGAAAATAACCCGACATAGGCCGTGTTTCAGCGTACAAACACTTGCCTCAGGGGTCAAAAGTGCTTATAAATGTAATCATAAAAAGTTGGAAAAAAACAGACAGTCAGGGTATATTACCCAGAGCATAGTAACTATCCATATAGTCATCAACAAACGTTTCTGCTGCTAAACAAAACATCTGCTGCCCAGCACCCCTGTAGATCCTGACCTGCCTGACACTGGATTCTTCTGCTTCTATTAGTGCAGGTATAACTGTATAACTGATAGCAAGCAGGGCCAGCCCAAGGGTATTTGACACCCTAGGTGAGTCTTCAACCATGCAGCCTGCCAATAAAGGGGAGAGGGGGGAGGAAGGGGCTCAAGGTCTTCCCCTCCATCCAGCTTGTCTTTCCCTTTCCTACCATTCCATAGTCCAGTATTGCCCTTCTACTTCCTCATCCTATGGTATCCAATATCTCTCCTTCCCTACTCCTACTACCCCCATTGTGTCCAGCATCACTCTCTTCCCATACCTTCCCTCCCTGCATTCAGAATCTCCCCTCTACTCACCCTTGAGGAGTTCAGCAGCTTCCCTCCTTCCCATACCAACCCTGGAGCAGCACCAGTGCTGTACAGCAGTCACGCTGTCTACAAAGATTCATTGTGGATGGTGCAGGGCCTTGAGCATCCATGCATGGGCCCCACTCCCTCTGAACTTCTTGTTTCAGAGCGTGCAGGGCCCCACAGGCCTTGATTATGCACAAATACTCAAGGCCCTGTGACAGCCATAGTAAATCTTACAAAGATGCCAGGACTGCCACATTGGTTCCACAGCCACCCTAGGTAGACATCTAGTCTGCATAGTGGATGGACCAGTTTTGATACCAAGAGATCTTGGTGGCAGGCCAGAGATGGCAGGACACTAAAGGACAGTACAGTTAGGAAAAACCTGGCCTGCCAGTCGAAAATCAAGCAGATGGCCACCCTAGGTTGGATGGTGGCATGTGCCTGGATTTCTCACAGTTCAGCGGATCATGAAAGCTACATCTAACAAAATGGGGGTGAGCAGGCAGGCTCCATGTGTGCTACTCTAGGAGAGATCCTGATGTAGTACCTACATGTGACAAAAAAGGAAAACATCTAAGCTGAGTGAGTTGTGGGCTGGAGAGTAGAAACTTCCTCAATCACTTTCCTGCAGAAGAACCATATCTCAACAAAGATATAGTGGAACTAGAAAAGGTGCAGAGAAGGGCGACGAAAATGATAAAGGGAATGGGACAATTTCCCTATGAGGAAAGGCTAAAGCAGCTAGGGCTCTTCAGCTTGGAAAAAAGATGGCTGAGGGGAGATATGATAGAGGTCTATAAAATAATGAGTGGAGTGGAACGTGAAGCATCTGTTTACTCTTTCCAAAAATACTAGGACTAGGGGGCATGCAATGAAACTGCAGAGTAGTAGATTTAAAATTAATCAGAAAAAATGTTTCTTCACTCAATGTGTAATTAAACTCTGGAATTCGTTGCCAGAAAATGTGGTAAAGGCAGTTAGCTTAGCAGGGTTTATAAAAAGGTTTGGACGGTTTCCTAAAGGAAAAGTCCATAGATCATTATTAAAATGGACTTGGGAAAAATCCACTGCCTATTTTTAGGATGAGCAGCATAAAATGTATTGTACTGTTTTGGGATCTTGCCAGGTATTGTGACCTGGATTGGCCACTGTTGGAAACAGGATGTAGGACTTGGTGGACCTTTGGTCTGTCTCAGTATGGCAATACTTATAACCAATTGAAAGTGTAGTGATAATGACTTTAGTTTCTCATTCTCTTGCGCGGAAGCCCTCTGACTAGTTTTTGCTTGGTAGAGCTGGCTGCATTAAAATCCCTAATGTGAAAGGCTCTGGGTGAAAGGATTTCTTTGCTGTAGTGGGATTGCCAAGTTGTCTTGGATGCCGAGGCATTAGAAGGATAATCTCCTGGGATATACTCGAAGGCTTGATTGCATGCTCTTGCCCTGTATGTGTGTGTGAATGGTAAAGTTTCATTGCATGATGCTTTGAAAGGGGTTTGTTCTTATCTTAATCAGCAAGAGACCCATGAACATTTTTTCCTGTTTACATTTTTTATGATTTAATTTATACTTTTGCCAATAATAGTTGCAAAACAAAAAAAAATAAAAATGTGTAAACAACCAGTTATAAGTAGACAATATTAACATGTTACTAATGAGATAATAAATTTAGTCATCTCATTTATCATTGCCATTTTAAGCCAATACTATTAGCTTCCGTAGGACACATTTACCACTCTTTACATCTGCTTTTGACTCCTAACTCACTTATCCTGTCCTTTGTCCTCACCTCTTTATTCCCTTACCCTTGTTTGGCCGTTTTCAAGTCCAAACTTAAAGCCCACCTCTTTACCACTGCTTTTGACTCCTAACCACTACTCACTTGCCCTGTCCTTTAACCTCACCTATTTATTCCCTTACCCTTAATTGTTCTGTCTGTTTGTCTTATCTAGATTGTAAGCTCTTTGAGCAGGGACTATCTTCTGTGTATGGTGTACAGCGCTGCGTATGCCTTGTAGCGCTGTAGAAATGTTAAGTAGATAGAGATAGATAGACATTTGCACACAGATATGGTCAGTGGAAAGTTTTGCACACAGTCTGAAGCTGTCAATCTTTGGAGAGAACTTTGCTTAATGTTACAGAAAAAACCTGCACTAGGTAAATCTAAGGAAGAAGGTGGGCAAAAAATGTATTTAATTGTTATTCTTAAGCACCTCTTTTCCTGCTTGTAAAAACCACCCAAAGCAGTATACAGACTAAAATCCATCAAATATAATACATCACACATAAAAACGAAAACGGGGAGAAGGAGGAGTGGAGGAGAGCTGTTATGCTGTACGCTACCTTGGGTGAATCTCTTCATAAAGGCAGTTAATAAATCCCAATCAATCAATAACTAAGTAAATAAAGCCACCTACCAAAGGCTGGGTGTCTGGGTTTTGGCATGCTGTGCTTGAGAGATAGTCCTGATGTGACATCATCTACTAGAGCCTGGAACAGGACAGCATTCTCTGTGGCATCCTGGAAGAAAAAGGAGTGGAGGAGAGCCAATATTGTGACACCTATCCAAGGCTGTAACATCCAGGTGCCTGAGTTTTGGCATGGCATACCCTAGATACAGCCCTGCAGTGATGTCATCTAATAGAGGCTGGTTAAAGGACAGCATGCTTTGTGGTGTGCAGCTGGAGATGCAGGCTTGAAGGGATGTCCCCAAAGTGCTATCTGTTTTTCACATTGAATTTTGCATACTGCCTGTCTTGTTTTTGGGGGGCCAATTTTTGTATCTCCAGATGGCAGGTAGCATAAAAAAACGTTTGGATTTTGTAGAACCTTCTAGAGCACAAGACAATGATTCTGCCTACTTAAGGTACTGAATATTGCGAGTTTGCATTTTTGCACTTATCTTGCAGAAACTACTGAATGAGTCAAGTGTCCTGCCCGGGACCTCTGAGGAATAGAAAGAACAATAGCGGAGGGACTGCTACATGAATCAGGACATTGAGATACTAAAGGGCCCTTTTACAAAGCTGTGGTAAGCACTAATGTGTGCTTACCAGAGCAAAAGATGGCGTACCATGGTCATTTTGGACTGTGCGTGCTCTATCCATGTGCTAAAAAATAAAATGCATCTTTTGGCACAGGGAGCGTGGCTGTGTTCTGCGTTAATTGGTTAGCGTGTGCATGATTAGCATGTGAGCCCTTACTGCCTAAGAAATAGGTGGCAGTAAGGGCTCATGTACTAATCTGTTTTAAAGGCCACCCGCTAATGGCAAAATTAGCATGTGGCCATTAATACAAAAAATAGGAAATTCAGCCATTTTACCCCGGCAGTAACCTTGGCTTAGCTCATGGGAAAGACCTGCGTAAGGACAGGCTAAGGTCACTTTTTACTGCAGTTTGGGATTTTGCTTGTTTCAGTTTCTTGATTTTCTTAAGTTATATTAGTGTGCTTTTGCACTGTAATACTTGATTTTCTAATACACCTTGGTGTCCACTTGCCTTTTTGAGATTTGTTTTGCATTTTATTCACTTCAGCTTAGGCTTGAAAGTTCTGCCTCACCCATTCCATCTAGACCCTTTTACTTTCTTCCATTGGTGAATTTTTGGTATTTTTCCCCTTTGTTTTCTAAATATCACTGTCTTTTTCTTTCATGTTGCACCTCCAGGGCAATGCAAAAGGTCCCCTAGATGTACAAAAAGATTATAGGGGTGCAAAAATCGATGGGGCAATATTCAAAATGATTTGTCCAGGTAACTTCAAGTGTTATCTGGACAGATCCTATTTTTTTTCAATGTTGGCCCTACAGACTGCTTAACGTTTAGGGGTTCTTTTACTAAGCTGTGGTAATGCCTGCTTACCACAGGTTAAAAAGCACTGTCGCGGGTTGTACTCGGACATTCCATCTTAGTTTAGGATCGGCATGTACTTCCCATGCGCTAAAAAATATTTTTTAGCGCGGGGGCGGTGTCTGGGAGCAGACAGGTGTGCCCAGCACTAATTGGTTAGAGCAGCTACATCACTGTGCACCAATTCATTAGCGTGTGGTTAGTGCGGGAGCCCCTAAGCACCTAGAAAATAAGCGTCGGTAAGTTCTCATGTACTAATGACCACACGCTAATGAGGAAATGAGTGTGTGGCCATTAATAGGCAAAATGGAAAATGGAGCCGTATTACGACTATGCTAAAAGTGGCCTCAGTGCGTGCGAAAGACCTGCACATTTTAGTAAAAGGGCCCTTAGCCAGAGAATCTAACGTCTGGCCAAAAGTTAAGCATGTATAATTGGGTGCAATTGGAGGCAATCACATAGCAGAGATACTCAGCCTTCATCTGGCTACCTGTTTGCAGTGATCACGGCTGCGGGTATAGCAGGCCTAAAGCTATTTGGACATCCTTTTTTTTAAACTTTATTTATTGATTTTAAAGCAACATAATATTTATAAAAACATATAACAGCATATAATATGGAACAATGAATAAAACAAAACAAAACAAACAAACAAACAAACAAAATCATACAGGTCAGTGAGCTGATAAAAATAAAACAGGACAGTACGCACAACATTCTTAACCTGTAATACTCAGTGATGCCAAAATAACTACAATATTAATAGGAGAAAAAAATTGATTGTCCTGGTGGCTTTAGGGAAGGGGCAGACTCTCTGGTAGTACTGAAACTGTTTCAGGGGATGGAGCCAGTGGTATATATGTGTGTCTGCCAGGGAAACACTCTTACCTCGGGGTAAGATTGTACAGTGTCCAAATGGAGAGCACAGGCTTGGAGGAGATGTGAAGTGCAAGTATCACTGGGGAGTGAAAAAAATATAGCAGTGATTGTTAAAAATCTGCAAATATTGTTGGTTGAAAGCTTGTGCTGATCATGTACATTGAAAAAAAACAGCATGCCTGTAGGGAAGCTCCAGCATGAGAATTAGCAGAAGACTGGAAATAGCTAAAATCAATTTGATTGGCTGAAAGCTCAAGCAGTAGGTTCAAAGAGGAATTTTAGCTGGGTTTGGTGAGAAACTGTTGGAGTTGGGGGTAGAGAGCTGAGGAGAAAGCTATTTTCTGTTTATGTTCTTCTAAGAGAAAGCCTTTTAGGTAGAAAGGGATATATTTCAGGAGTTTTTGTTGCTGTGTTTGGTATGGAAAGAGAGCTGGGAAGTGGAATTCTGATTGGTTTTTGTTTTGTTTTGTTTGTAAAAGCAAACAAGGGAGTTTGTGTCTGCTGAAAGGAAGAAGGTGAAAGAGAAACTAAGAGTACTGGTTCCTGAAAAAAATGTCACCCTGTTTGAATTTTTATCAGTGATGGATAAATATAAAATCCTCACATTTTGAAATCTGGTGATTTAGCTTAAAGCCAGAAGGAAGGGGTCCTTTTACTAAGGTGTACTAACAGATTTAGTATGTGCTAAATGATAAGACATCCATAGGAATATAATGGATTTCTTATCATTTAGTACATGCTAAATCCATTAGCGCACCTTCATAAAAGGCCTCTAAAATCTCTTCTGACTACTGTTCAGATTTTCTGAACACAGCGATGCTCTGATACACTGTATTTGAAGTGAACTGGTTAACTGTGGCTGCCTAAAAAGCTGATTTTTTTTTCCTCACCAGAAGAAATAAAAATGCCTTTCTGGTTATCTCCAGTGTTAGCTGATGTGAGGTGAAGTGTTGGGTGAGTGAAAGAAACAGTTCCTGACAGTGGTTTTTGAATAGACAGATAGAAATAGGGATTAAAGTGTCTTAGCTAAACAGGGCAAGTCAGGAAAAAAGGCAGAGTTTATGTTTATTTTATTTCTGAAGTAGATACACCGGTGTTCTCTAAGGTAAACTGTGAATAAGACACACTGAGTACACATAGGGAGTGTTAGTTTCTCTCCTTTGATTTTATTTGAGCATAGGTAGTAGGTATTAAGGGGTTGGCTATGAATCTTCAATCAAGATTTGCCACTGTTCAGGATTCAGAGGACAATGGATTGCCAGCCAACACATACAAGAATTGATTTCTTTTTTTCTGGGACTGAGATAAGTGACTGCACCTTAAAGGAAACAGAGAAGCATACAATTAGTGCACACTTTATTTTTATAATACAGTTTGAGAGAAAATGTTATGGGCAACGGTAATTTGCATTCTTACCTGAAGGTTCCAGAAGTGGTGCAGAAGAGCAATGCAGAGACGGAGTAGCGGCAGCGGGCAGGAAAGAGTGGGATTCTTTCCTGCTCCCGCAGCTGCAGAGGCCACTACACCACCAGGGTGGGGCGGGCCCTTCAAGGTAGGACTGTAGTGTGTGGGAGAAGGGGGTTGTAGTTTGTGGGAGGGGAGGGCGGTGATGGTGGCGATGGCAGCATCTGCGGCAGTGGGGGGAGGGGGGACCAGGTTTTGGCACAGTATAAGACACTCATCAGAAGGACAAAATATAAGAAAACCAATGGACTGCATTAGGGGCTTATAGTCCATTTAGTTATGTTTAAACAAATGAGAGATCTGCATGAAAGAAAATATTTTTATTATTTTATGAAAACCACTTGTCCCTGAAACATGCTCAAAACAGAAATAATCCATTTGTACAAAAGAGATGAGGTGTAGATGTGATTCCATGTGGCCCAATGAAAGAGAGCTTAATTTTACTTCCAATCTTTACCACACCAGCCTTCCCAAGGCAGATTATAGCAACAGTTAAGATGAACCCATCAGTAAACAGGATATTCTTACTGAAATTTGGTTGTATTGAATGGAACATTGTAGAAAAAGGAGCACAAAATATAGCCTTTCTTAGTGCTGTTTCCACCAGCTACAATACATTTTTTTAAGCAGTTGTAGTGATATTCAATTTTATTTCATGATATCTATATCTACATGTGGGAAGCTTTCAAATAAATTAAAAAGCTGTCAAAAAATAATTTTTGTTCTTTACCTTTTAAGGCACTGGGCTGAAAAAGGGGGTGGGGTGGGAGAAGGGGGGAGGGAGAAGAGAGAAAGGAGATGCTGGACCCCGGGAGCGGGGGGTCAACAACTGAGTGGATCAAATTGGAGGGGTGTTGCACTGTAAATTAAAAAAGGGAACTGAGTCAAACAAATGGACAGAAATTCCAGGTGTGAAGGGAAGGAATATACTAGTAGGGCTGTACTACCATCCGCCAGGACAGAGCAAACAGACAGATGAAAATTTGTTTACAGAAATTAGGAAAGCTGGCAAACTGGGCAACATTATAATAATGGGTAATTTCAATTATCCTAATATCGACTGGATAAATGTTACATCAGAGAGCGGTAGGGAGGTAAAATTTCTAGATGTAATAAATGACTGCTTTTGGAACAACTGGTCCAGGAACCAATGAGAGGGGGAGCTACTTTGGATCTAATCCTTAGTGGAATACGGGGCATAGTACGAGAGGTAATGGTGTTGGATTCGCTGGAAAACAGTGATCAAAACATGATCAAATTTGAGTTGATATCTGCAGTGAAGTCACCCTAAGGAAATCTACTGTAGCAGCATTTAATTGTTGAAAGGGTGATTATGACAAAATGAGGAAAATGGTTAAAAAGAAGCTGAAAGGATCAGCCAAAAAGGTTAGGACTTTAAATCAGGCATAGGCATTGTTTAAAAATACCACCATGGAAGCCCAGACTAGATATATTCCATGTATTAACAAAGCTGGAAAAAAGGTCAAATGACAGCTAGCATGGTTAAAAAGGTGAAGTAAAAGAGGCTATTAGAGTCAAAAGAACATCCTTCAAAACATGGAAAAGGGATCTGAATGAAGAAAATAAGAAGTAACATAAGCACTGTCAAGCCAGATGCAAAGCATTGATAAGGAAGACTAAAAGAGATTATAGAGAAAAACTTGCCGTGGAGACCAAAACCGATAGTAACACTTTTTTCAGGTATGCCTGTGGAACAATTAAATCAGGAAAGAGCAAAAGGAGCATTCAGGGAGGACAAAGCCATGGCAGAGAGATTGAATGAATTATTTGCTTTGGTCTTTATGGAAGACGATGTAAGAAATCTACCTATACAGGAAATGGTTTTCAGGGGTGATGATGCGGAGGAACTGAAAGAATTCTCAGTGAACTTGGAACATGTACTGAGCCGAATTGATAAGTTAAAGAGTGATAAATCACCTGAACCAGATGGTATACACCCCAGGGTATTGAAAGAACTCAAACATGAAATTGCTGATCTGCTGCCAGTGATCTGTAATCTGTCATTAAAATCATCCGTAGTACCTGAAGACTAGAAGGTGGCCATTGTGATGTCGATTTCTAAAAAGGGTTCCAGGGGTGATCTGGGAAATTACAGACCAATATGTCTGACTTCAGTGCCTGGCAAAATAGTGGAAACTATTGTAAAGAATAAAATTATGGAACACATAGACAATTATGATTTAATAGGACAGAGTCAGCAAGGATTCAGCCAACGGAGGTCATGCCTACCCAATTTGCTACATTTCTTCGAAGGAATGAATAAACATGTTGATAAAGGTGAGCTGGTTGATGTATCTAGATTTTCAGAAAGTTTTTGACAAAGTACCTCACGAGAGACTCCTGAGAAAATTAAAGAGTCATGGGATAGGAGACAATATCCTTCTGTGAATTAAGAATTGGTTATTAGAAAACAGAGGGTAGTGTTAAATGGCCATTTGTCTCAATGGAGGAGGGTGAATAGTGGAGTGATGCAGGAATCTGTACTGGGACCAGTGCTATTTAACATATTTATAAATGATCTGGAAATCGGAATGATGAGTAAGGTGATTACATTTGCAGATGACACAAAACTATTCAAAGTTGTCACAACGCATTGCAGATTGTGAAAAATTGCTGGAAAACCTTAGGAAACTGGAAGCATAGGTGTCCACATGGCAGATAAAATGGAATGCAGATAAATGCAAAGTGATGCACATTGGGAAGAATAATCCGAGGAAAACCAGAAGAGTAGAAGTAGCCAAACACATCTTCAAGGTGATCAGAAGAATGTTTCTTATCCAATTTTTAACAATGCTGACAAACTGAGCCCAAGAGTAATCCAAATCATAGTTATCTGATGCTAGGGTCCACTTTAGGAATCAGCACTCAAGAAAAAGACCTAGCTGTCATTGTAGACAATACGCTGAAATCTTCTGCCCAACGTGTGGTGGTGGCCAAAAAAGCAAACAGGATGCTAGGAATTATTAGGAGAGGGATGCAAAATAAGACCAAAAATATTATAATGCCTCTGTATCATTCCATGGTGCGACCTCACCTTAAGTATTGTATTCAATTCTGGTCGCCATATCTCAAAAAAGATATAGCAGAATTAGAAAAGGTTAACAGAGGAGTGACCAAAATGATAGAGGGGATGGGACTGCTCCCATATGAGGAAAGGCTAAAGAGGTTAGGGCTCTTCTCTTCAGCTTGGAAAAGAGACGCTTCAGGTGGGATATGATTGAGGTCTACAAAATCCTGAGTGGTGTAGAGTGGGTGGAGATGAATCGATTTTTCAGTCATTCAAAAAGACCAGGAGACACTCAATGAAATTGCATGGAAATACTTTTAAAACAAATAGAAAATATTTTTTCACTTCAAGAATAGTTAAGCTCTGAAACTTGTTGCCAGAGAATGTGGTAATGGCAGTTAGTGTATTTGGGTTAAAAAAAAAAGGTTTGGACAAGTTCCTGGAGAAAAGGTCCATAGTCTGTTATTGAGATGGACTTGGGGGAAGCCATTGCTTGCCCTGGGGTTGGTAGCAGGGAATGGTGCTACTAAATGGGTTTCTGCCAGGTACCTGTGACCCGGCTTGGCCACTGCTGGAAGCAGGATACTGGGCTACATAGACTATTGGTCTGACCCAGTATGGCTATTCTTATGACCAATGATAATGGATTGTATTGCCTGGACATGTTGATTGTTGACTTTGGTTTTGTTTGTTATTTGTATGTATTTTATATATGCCACCCTGGATAAGGGCTGGTTATAAATAATAAATCTAAATGGCTTTGAATATTGACCCCATGCTTCGGTTGCTGGTGGCCAGTGACACAGCAAGGAAGAATTTTGTTGTATGTGGCATACCCACTGGTCTGCCAAAAAGTAGTGAAAAAGTGAGGCCCAGAGGTGTTGCTCTAATTTCACTCCCTTTTTTTGAACAGTGCTGTTAACATATCCTACTATATAAATGAAGAGTGACCGATGTGCCGCGCATGCGTAGAACATCTGCGCATGCGCGGCACATCACAAATCTCTTCCGAGTTCCGACGTTGACCGGCAAGCACCGGGCGGGCGGGGATCGTCCGACAGCAGCTCCGAGGCGCACTCCGTCTCCGACAGGTACGATGAGCTGCTGCCGCCGCTGCTGTGACCTGGGCGCTTTCCTCTGCCACCATCCCCCGGGGCAGCTTTCCTGGGCGGGGGCTCGGCTGCACCCGGCGTTGCTCCGACCACTTTCTTGCCCGTTTTAATGGGCTCAACGGCTTGTATAAAAATAGAGGAAAAACTCCCAGGTAGTTGTCAATGAAGCTCAGGGTACTGTAGCCAATTGGATTGGTTACAAAGAAGAAGGCGACTCTGAGGCCTAAAAAATATTATATCATAAGTAGAGAATAAAGAGCAATTTATTTCTCAATGAAATTTCCCTGAATAACTCCCATGACGGTTTCTTATCCCATGTTATCCTCCTGGTGGAGAATGAGATGCATTATCTCTACCCTAATTTGACAGATGGGTACTTGGTAGAAGTTGGAGCTGCATAATTTAAGGGAAATAAAACTACTGTGGCATGTGTTTCCTCATGACTGAGATTCTGTTCAAGGACATTTGAAAGTCATATCAAGAGACCAGGCAGATGTCTGATTAGCCAAGCTCTCTCTTTCAATACTTGTAAATCACACATCAGGGTAATGGCACATGCACACAATATTATCAGAAGGTGGTGTACATTCCCATTTAGCTTCATGATATCAAAACCTGATTAGCAGGAGAGCCTTTAATGGAAATTATAATACCTATTAAAATAGGATGATGGTACTTTAAGGGCAGAAAATAGGCCGACAGCAGACAAGATTACATTATGATGCAAAGAGGAAGAGAAGAAAATGAAAACATTTAATTAGTGGTTAATCTCCTATAATTAACTGAAAAGCTATTAAAGGCCACAAGCTGTGGATTATCTTTAGCAAAGTAATTCATTATGTGTGGTACTATCAAACTTTAACTTGTTTAATTAACAGTAAGAAAAATCTACAGTAAACCAGAGTGATTCTAAGATGACAATATAATTGAACATTGCTGAGCAATGGTAGTAGAATAATTTTAAACACCAAGATGTCCATCTTTCTCCGCCAGCGTCCGATTGCCATAGATGAATATCAAGAATAGGGTTCCCCATTTGTCCTTTCTGATGAATACTGAGCCCTATAGGTGCCAACAAAGCCTCATTTAAGGCATCTGATTTCTGTGATACTTCAAAAGAAAAATATTGGCCTATCAGATGCATAAAAGTGCAACAAACAACAAACATTTTTGATGCCTGAAAGCTACCGTTTCAAGTTGTCGAAGAGCTAAACCAATGAAAGGGATGATTTGGCATCTCCTGTGTGCAGTAAAAGGAACTGCCATATGATTAGGAAAAGCAGTGGGGAAAAGGACACAAGAGAGGAGTGATGATCAATTTCTATCTTTTTTTCTAGTACAAAAGTATACTTTATACCTTCATTAGTGTACCTTAAAAAGTTAGGGGCCATTTTGCTAAAGCATACTGTGTGCTGAATGCTAAGACACCTATTTTATACCGATGGGCTTCTTAGCATTTAGCACACACTAATGTCCATTAGTGAACATAAGAATAGCCATACTAGGTCAGACCAATGCTTCATCAAGCCCAGTATCCTGCTTCCAACAGAGGCCAATCCAGGTCACAAGTACCTGGCAGAAACCCAAATAGTAGCAACATTCCATGTTATCAAACCCAGGGCAAGCAGTGGCTTCCCTATGTCTATCTGAATAGCGGACTATGGACTTTTCCTCCAGGAACTTGTCCAAACTTTTTTTAAACCCAGATACATTAACCGCTGTTACTACATCCTCTGGCAAAGAGTTCCAGAGCCTAACTATTTGTTGAGTGAAAAAATATTTCTTCCTAATTGTTTTGAAATTATTTCCATGTAATTTCATTGTCTCCTGGTCTGTTCTTTTTGATAGAGTAAAAAACTGATTCACTTCTACTCTTTCTACACCACTCAGGATTTTGTAGACCTCAATCATATCTCCCCTCAGCTGTCTCTTTTCCAAGCTGAAAAGCCCAACCCTCTTTAGCCTTCTTTCATATGAGAGGAGTTCCATCTTCTTTTTTGTTTCGGTCGCTATTCTTTGAACCTTTTCTAATTGTGCTATATCGTTTTTGAGATACAGCGACCGGAACTGAACACAATACTCAAGGTGAGGTCACACCATGGAATGATACAGAGGCAATATAGTATTCTCGGTCTTATTTACAATCCCTTTCCTATTAATTCATAGCATCCTGTTTGCTTTTTTGGCTGCCGCTGCACATTGGGCAGAAGATTTTGCCTACAACACCGACACCAAGCTTTTGTAAAAGGGCTGCCTTAGTGTGGGCAAAGTTGATTTACCATGCATTAACCAATGAGTTAATATGCACAAAGTCAACTAACATGTATGACTGTGTGTCAATAGAAAGAGGGAATGGCAAATGTATTTACATTGACGTGATATACAGGTCTCTTTCACAGACAGAAGAAATGGACAGAGATTTAATTGAAGACATTCAAAAGATAACTGTGAAAGGGGAAGAACTACTAATAGGTGATTTTAATATGCCAGATGTTGATTGGGGTATCCCTATTGTGGGGTCTTTTGGAAGCAGGGAGATCCTGTATTCTCTATAGGGTAGGGTTACCATATGGCTCCAGAAAAATACTACTACTAACTAACATTTCTAAAGCGCTACTAGGGTTACGCAGCGCTGTACAATTTAAACATAGAAGGACAGTCCCTGCTCAAAGAGCTTACAATCTAAAAGACAAGAGAACAATCTAAAGACAAGTGTACAATCTAGAGGACGAGTTAATCTGATAGGGTGGATAGATTGGGGCATTCTATATTTCTCAAGCGGTTAGGTGCCGAAGGCAGCATTAAAGAGGTGAGTTTTAAGCAGAGATTTGAAGATGGGTAGGGAGGGGGCATGGCGTATGGGTAAAGGAAGATTGTTCCAGGCATAGGGTGAGGCAAGGCAGAATGAGCGGAGCCTGGAGTTGGCAGTGGTGGAGAAGGGTACTGAGAGAAGGGCTTTGTCCTGTGAGCGGAGGTTACGGGCGGGAACATAGGGGGAGATGAGGGTGGAGAGGTAGTGAGGAGCCGCAGACTGAGTGCATTTGTAGGTAAGGAGGAGGAGCTTGAATTGTATGCGATATCTGATCGGAAGCCAATGAAGTGATTTGAGGAGAGGGGTGATATGAGTATATCGGTTCTGGCGGAATATAAGACGTGCAGAAAAAGGAGGACAGATTGAGCCAGTCTGGGTTTTACTTCCATTGCTTTTAATGGAAGCAAACACCCCGGACTGGATCAATGTGTCCTTCTTTTTCTGGACCCATATGGGGGGAACTATTCCAACAGTTGGTAATGGAACCCATGTAGGTTGGGGTCATACTGGACTTAATGCTTACAAATGGGGAGAGTGTTTCTGGACATCTGGCATCCAGTGATCACCAAATTGTGTGGTTTAATATTAAGATAGATATGGAGAGGGTTCATTCAAAAGTGAAAATTCTAGACTTCGAAAAAAAAAAGAAAAAGAAAAAACTAACTTTATTCAGATGGGGGATTACCTCAAGGAATTGCTTTCTGGACGGGAACATCCGGAAGACGTTGGAAAGCAGTGGACAAAACTGAAAGAAGCTATGTGTAAGGGTAGCAAAGCTTTTGAAAGGAAAGTAAATAAAGGTAAGAGGAAAAGGAGATTATCCTTTATAAACCACAAGAGATCACAGAAAGTGGAAGACAGGCAGTGGTGTGCTGGGGCAGGCTCTCATAGGCTCGCAAGAGCCGGTTGTTAAGTTTTTAAGAATTTTGGGAGCCGGTTGTTAAAGTAGGGCCCTCCATGGCTACTTTAACAACTGGCTCCCAAAATGTGGGCTTGGGCCCCCTGCTGAATTCTCTTTTACTTTGCTGGTGGGGATGCTGAGCCCTGCCAGTCAAGTAAATAGACTGCTGCTGCTCCCTGCTCCTTGTTTCCAGCTCTGAGCAGCAGGCTGGGACTTCTCCAGCATGTGTGAGAAGTTTCAGCATGCTGCTCAGAGCAAGACCTTGGGAGTGGTGGCAGTCCGTTTATTGGCTGCCAGAAAAGGTATGCCTAGTGTGCCCGCACGAAGGGAGGGAGGAGAGAGAGGCAAGTGTTGCGCCACCCCTGGCCCTTCCAACTGCAGAGCTGGCTACGTCTGAAGAAAGAGCCTGTTGTTAAAAATTTACCAGCACACCCCTGAAGACAGGTGACAATATGTGGAAAAGCTAAGAGAAGCTGGTAGAGTAGTCAGAAAAGCAAAGATGCAAATGGAAGAAAAAAATAGCTGGTACGGTAAAATGTGGGGGAGGGGGGGGAAGACCTTTTTTTATTTTAGATATGTTAGTGATAGGAGGAAATGCAAACGTGGCATTGTGAGACTCAAAGGTGAAGGGGAGGAATATGTAGAGGTTGATGAAGACAAGGCAGGTTTGCTTAACAAATATTTCTGTTCTATGTTCACAGCTGAAGGGCTGGGAGCAGGAATGTAGAAGACAAACTCAAATAGGAAGGAAGGGTTGGTAGTCCCCGATCAATTTTCAGAGGACTATGTTCATGAGGAGCTGGCTAAAATAAAGGTGGACAACGTGATGGGGGCTGGATGGTATACATCAAGGATACTGAAGGAACTTAGGGAAGTTCTAGCGGATCTGCTGGCTGACCTTTGAGGTACTAAAAGAGTATGTACTAGCTGAATGTCTGTGGGTTCTCCCAATGAAACCTCACAGGCTTAAAATCTGTATACTGGTAGCTAAAATCTATAGGCCACTATTTCAAAAGGAAGAAGTAGCTATAGACATGATAGAAGCCATTCAAATGATAGCACATAAAATAAAGATACTGTTAATAGAAAACTTGGGTGGAGGAGTAGCTTAATGGTTACAGCATGGTAGCTCCTTGTGGCCTTGGCAAACCACTTAACCCTCCATTGCTTTGGGATAGCTGGAGGCAGGGGCGTAGCTACGGGTGGGCCTGGCTGGGCCCAGGCCCACCCAATTTCAGCCCAGGCCCGCCCAGTGCCAGCCCCAGCACCCATTGCCGGCCACTGCTGCTTTTCCTGTTGAGCAGCAGGGCCGGCGCTACAAAAAGAAGAAGCGCTAACGGCGCTAAGGATGAAAAATGTTTAAAAAAAAAAAAAAAAAGCGCGGCACCGGCAGGCACTGTCTAGGCAGCCTTGAGGCATTGGCTGCTGGCTCGCAGGCTCCTCCAGTCTCCTACGTCACTGCGGGAGGAGCCTGCGAGCCAGCAGCCAATGCCTCAAGGCTGCCTAGACAGTGCCTGCCGGTGCCACGCTTTTTTTTTTTTTAAAACATTTTTCGTCCTTAGCGCCGTTAGTGCTTCTTCTTTTTGTAGCGCCGGCCCTGCTGCTCAACAGGAAAAGCAGCAGTGGCCGGCAATGGGTGCTGGGGCTGGCGCTGGCATGCAGGGCGGGCCTCGTCGAAGAAAAGAGGGAAAACATGGAAGGATGGGGAGAAAAAGAGGGAAAACAGTTGGAAGGATGGGGAGAAAAAGAGGGAAAACAGATGGAAGGATGGCAGAGAAAGGGAAAACAGATGGAAGGATGGCAGAGAATGAGGGAAAACATGGAAGGATGGGGAGAAAGAGGGAAAACATGGAAGGATGGGGAGAAAGAGGGAAAATAGATGGAAGGATGGGGATAAAAGATAGAAAACAGATGGCAGGATGGCAGAGAAAGAGGGAAAACAGATGGAAGGATGGGGAGAGAAAGAGGGAAAACGGATGGATGGGGAGAGAGACTCTGGATGGAAGGATGGGGAGAGAAAGGGGAGAGACTGGAAGGATGCAGAGAGAAAGGGGAGAGACTGGAAGGATGTGGAGAGAGAAGGGACACTGAACAGAAAAGGGTAGAATGATACAGAGACACTGGTTAGAAAGAGGGAGAGAGACATTAGATGGAAGGATCAGGAGAGAGGGTAGATGGATGGAAGGATGGGGAGAGAAAGAGGGAAGACGCTGGATGGAAGGGTAGGGAGAAAGAGGTGACACTGGACGGAAGGATGCAGAAAGAAAAAGGGGAGACTACTGGAAGGATGGGGCAAGAGAGGGGAGACTGGAAGGATGGGGAGAGAAAGAAGAGAGCTGCTGGATGGAAAAGGAGAGTAGTGAAAGACTGGAGAATAAGAGGAAGGGGCATGGGGAGAACAAGGGTGAGAAAAAGATGAAAAGCCATAAGTAGATGAAGGAAATTAAAGAATGGATAGTAAGAATGAATTAAATCAGGACAGAGAGAGAGAGAGAGAGAGAGAGAGAGAGAGAGAGAGAGGCAGAAAAATATTGAAGAAAGCAAAGAAAAAGGAGAGAAAAATGAGAAATGGCCAGGAAACCGTGGCAGAAGAGTTAAGCGAAAACGAAGGAAAGCAGAATCTAGAGACTGGGAGCGACACAATGAGAAAAGGTAAATGGCCATACAAGAAAGGTAAAGAAAATAATTTTATTTTTAATTTAGGATAAAGTAATATGGTACCTGTGTTAATGAAGTTTCAGAGACCAATACTTCCTTCCTTAGGTCAGGCGAGGATACTGTAACAGCATTATACTGACCTGAGGCAGGAGGTTTTGGCCTCTGAAAGCTCACTGAAAAGGGTGTTAGGCTATTAAATAAATTTTCTGAAATCTGATGCACTGAAAAGCAGCACTTTACCCTGCGTGACAAATGCATCTGATTAGCGTGACTAAATTTTGCTGGGGGAGGGGGGTAGAGAGAAAATTTTGTGCCCACCCACTTTGGGTTCAGGCCCATCCAAAATTGGCAGTCTGGCTACACCACTGGCTGGAGGTGGTGCTGACAACCCTACCCTGCTTAAATCCTAACTTGGAAACTGTCATATTTGTGGCAGCTCTCATAAGTCATTCACAGCTTGACACGTGTGTTCAGGGGCAACTGCCGTACCATAACAAAGAACTTAAATCTACCAGGTACAGACTGGATAGTGCTAGCTGCAGGATCAACTAGAAGTAAGGTGCTACTGAAATCTTTGTGAATCAAGCTACCAAAATGTGCTTTCCTATGCTGTTCAAAAAAAAAAAAAAAAAAACCAACCCTTTCAGGGCGTAGCAAACAGTATACACCAAAAGCTAATCCCTAAATGAGTTCACAGTATCTGAATGAATAATTACAGAGGGAGAAATTCAGTTGAAAGAACCAGCCCCATGAAGAGCACCAACTTATGAATATGCCAATGTAAGTGACTAATCATAACTCTATGAACGTCATTAACTTACTCCCCAGGTGCACAAATCGCGCATAACTAATATTCCCAAAATCAATACTGTACTGCTACCAGTTCACTTCTACAGCTGAAACGAGCAGACACCTCCACAGTTTGAATAAGTTGATATTTTAAAGTGACCCAAATTCTCGCTTCTGGCGCCCTTTTTTTTCCATTATCGCCCGAGCACGCCCATCTCTCCTCGGCCTTCACCACGCCCCCGACATGCCCCCATCAACTTTGTTTGTTGTAATCTCTCATCTGTTTGATGCTGCTTTTAATTCCTAACTTGTCACCTGCTCGTAACCTTTATCTTGTCTTCCTCTCTTCAATAGTCCCTTTCCCCATATGTCCTATCTGTCCTGATTTGTCCTGTCTGTCTTGATTTAGATTGTAAGCTCTTTTGAGCAGGGACTGTCTTCATGTTAAATTGTGAAGCGCTGCGTACGACTGGTAGCGCTATAGAAATGGTTTATAGTAGTAGTAGTAGCTTCGATTGTCTATGAGGAAGTTGTGCCAAAACAGGTGCTCTGTTGGACATGGCTGAGCAGTCCAGATAAATTGATTTAATTTCAACATATATGGACAAGTAGAGGGAACATTTTGAATGTGTTTACTATTCAACTTAACTAGCAGTAGGCAGCGAACCATTTCCATTATGAAATTTGATTTCACAGGATTTATATGCACACAATTGATTTTTGGAATATTAATTATACACGATTTGTGTGCTTGGAGAGTAAAGTAATGCTGTTAATAGAGCTGGTATGATTTGTCACTTATAGTGGCACATTCATAAGCCTAATGGTTAGTATGGGAAATCGTGCTCGATTCCCACTGCTGTCTAATGGTCGGCAGTGGGTTGGGATCCTGGGGAATCGGGTTCAGTTCCCTCTGCAGCACCGTGTGACCCTGGGCAAGTCACTTACTTAGCCTTCCATTGCCCCAGGTACAATATACTACTTAGATTATGAGCTCATTAGGGACTGTGCAAGAACCTGTACAATTGCATGTAAACTGCCTTGACTTGTGCTCCAAAGAGGTGGTATATCAAATTAATCGATAAATGATAAGTTGTTTCTCTTTGAATCATGTGGCTGGTTTCTTCCTATGCAGTTGCCACACAGTGCAGATTACTTTCCCCATGTTTGTCTTGTTAGGGTTGAACCTTATTTCTTAGTGATTTTTTAATACTGCAAAAGTCATTATTTAGCTAAAGTGCTCAATGCTTGGTTTACATCCTCTTGCCTGTTAGGGACTCGCTGTATATATCCCATTTCTTTCTGAATTCTAGCACCATGTTTGCTTCCATCACCTCTTTCAGGAAGGCATTCCAGCCATCTCCTATCGTTTCCATGAAACATTATTTCCTGATGTTGCTTTTGGACTCTACCTCCCTGTAGCCTCATATCATGTCCTCACTTGGAAAAGGATGTGTGTTCAGTTACTCCTTTCAAAAATGTAAAGGTCTGTATCACATCCCCTCTATCCCTTCCCATCTCTAGGTTATATATACATAGGACCCATGGAGGGGCGTAATCGAATGCGAACGCCCATCTCCATGGGCGCCTATCTCGGAGGACAGGTACGCGAAGAGGCGGGACAGACCGTATTTTCGAAAAATATGGGCGTCCATCTTTTGTGTCGATAATATGGTTTGTGTTTGGGCAGATTTGAGCTGGGCGGTGTCGGTTTTCAGCTATAATGGAAACCAAAGGTGCCCAGCTCAAAAATGAACAAATCCAAGGCATTTGATCATGGGAGGGGCCAGGATTCGTAGTACACTGGTCCCCCTCACATGCCAGGACACCAACCGGGCACCCTAGGGGGCACTTGTAAAAAGTAAAAAAAAAAATTAAAATACCTCCCAGGTGCATAGCTCCCTTCTCTTGGGTGCTGAGCCCACCCAAAACCCACTCCCCACAACTCTACACCATTACCATAGCACTTATGGCTGAAGGGGGGCACCTACATGTGGGTACAGTGGGTTTTGGGGGCGGTTTGGAGCGCTCCAATTTAGCAGCACAAGTGTAACAGGTAGGGGGGGGGGAAGGGCCTGGGCAGGGCCAGTCTTAGCAAGTGCGGGGCCCTGTGCAGACCAATTTGGTGGGGCCCCATCCTAGCCCCGCCCCTACCCTAGCTCTGCCCCACCCTAGCTCCGCCCCATGGATAAGATTATTCCATTTTTAGAAATTTTTTCTATTTATGAAATTTCAAATAAAGACAAATGATGCTAAACTTGTACAAAAAACTGATTGAAATAATAAGCACAATGCTTATCATCATGAAACCTCCCCTCCCCAGAAATTATTCAGTTCAAGTCCACTACAATTAGTAGTTCCAATTCTCATAACAAAGGAGAAAATAAGGAAAAATATTAAGAAAATATCCAGCACAGTGCTACAGTGTATAAGGTATGCCAGGAATGCTTTATCTGCCTATGGTTGGAGAGAGGTTGAGTGACTCGATGCGGTCCCGGTCCGGGTCGGAGGTCGGAGCGGAGGCATGAGGCAGATTTGAGGCACGCTGAGCGGGGTCCCCTTAGGCGCGGGGCCCTATGCGACCGCCTTGGTCGCCTCTGCCAAAGACCGGCCCTGGGCCTGGGTCCACCTGCCTGAAGTCCACTGCACCCACTAACAACTGCTCTAGGGACCTGCATACTGCTGTGATGGAGCTGGGTATGACATTTGAGGCTGGCATACAGGCTGGGAAAAGAGTTGAGGCACGCTGAGCGGGGCCCCCTTAGGCGCGGGGCCCTATGCGGCCGCCTTGGTCGCCTCTGCCTAAGACCGGCCCTGGGCCTGGGTCCACCTGCCTGAAGTCCACTGCACCCACTAACAACTGCTCCAGGGACCTGCATACTGCTGTGATGGAGCTGGGTATGACATTTGAGGCTGGCATACAGGCTGGGAAAAAAGTTTTTAAAGTTCTTTTTTTTTTGGTGGGAGGGGGTTAGTGACCACTGGGGGAGTCAGGGGAGGTCATCCCCGATTCCCTCCGGTGGTCATCTGGGCAGTTGGGGCACTTTTTGGGGACTTGTTCGTGACAAAAAAGGGTCCCAAAAAGTGACCCAAATTCTCGCTTCTGGCGCCCTTTTTTTTCCATTATCGGCCGAGCACGCCCATCTCTCCTCGACCTTCACCACGCCTCCGTCATGCCCCCATCAACTTTGTTTGTTCTCACGGCAGAGTGCAGTTGGAGGCGCTCAAAATCGGCTTTCGATTATACCGATTTGGGCGCCCATGAGAGAAAGGTGACCATCTCCCGATTTAGGTCGAAATATGGGCGTCTTTCTCTTTCGAAAATAAGCTGGATGGTCTCTTCTCATATGAATTCTGATGGAAACCTCTTACCATTTTGGTTGCTTTCTTGTGTAGTGACTGACTCCAACCTCTTTATGTACCTAGTGAGATAATGGCCTCCAAAACTGACCATAGTACTCCAAATGAGTCCTATAGAGGGGCTGTGGGGGCAATATTGGGTGACAAATGTGGCTCTGTATGTCTCTCTATGTCCGGGGTAGTGATCACACCCATTCCCTGGCACCTATACGCAATATCCCTTCCTCATATGAGGCTTCTGGAAAAATAACAATTTATTTATTATAGCACATAAATATACTCATACTTCTACAATATACCCATAATTCTAAATCAGCTAATCAACAAACCGTGATCAACAATGTGAAATATTGCTGACAAATTGAGGAAGTTTATCAACAAGTTGATTCCTCTAACCAGGTTTCTTCACAGATTGCCAATTAATACCAGCAATGTTGTTTTGGTTCCAAATGTGGGTCTGAAATTGGACTGACATTTATTTAAGATGTTATTATCATCCAGAAAATTTTTTTAAATTGGATAGCTATTGCCTTTTTAATTATTTTACCTAGAAAAGCATATTAGCTATTGTCCCTTAATTTTCAGACCTTCTCAGATCTAATGATTCTTCTTAAAATAAAGATCTTATAATTGTGATCATTAAAAGAAGCTTGGCAGAGACCTACTACCTGTGGTGTGTTAATGTCACAGTGGACTGCTTGTTTAGTTGTATCATCCTCCTCAATCGGGGAGAAAAGGTGAGAATCAGAAATACAAGTAGTTGATCTAATATGTTCATTTGTAAAAGGCTTCGTAAAAGTTGTAAGGGATACAGGATTAGTGAACAGAATGTAATGTCCATTACGGAAATGTCCAGTCTCCCTTATTCCAGATATTTAAGTTTTGCAAGTATGACTAGAATTATGTCTTTAATGCTCTTACTCTGTGAGAAGGCAGATTGCTTTAGAAAATGTTTAGAAATGGACAAAACTTTCCAAAATTGTCAACACATCTGACTTATCTGAGGTGTCAATGTGGAATCTTTAAGCAATACAGCTGGAAAACAGAATAAAATCATAGAAACATAGAACATGTTTTGTTTGCCACACTGAACTCTCTCCTCAAAGTGCCTTCATCTTCAACATGATGGCAACCCCCCCCCTAAAAAAAACAGGACTACTACATCCAGTTGACAAATTCTCTTGGCTCAAACCCTCAACGTCTCTTTGCCACACTGAACTCTCTCCTCAAAGTGCCTTCCCCTCCAACATGATGGCAAATAAATAAATAAATAAAACCATATACCCTATCCAGTCTGCCTATCTACCCTAATCACTAAGTTCTACTGCCTCATTCTCAGATGTTCTTTGTGTTTGTTTTATGCTTTCTTGGGTTCAGATACTGTCATTGTCTTCACGATATCCACTGGCAGTCTGTTCCTCATACCCATCACCTTAGATTGGTCCTGAGTCTAACCTCTTCTACTTTCATCCTATGATATCTTCTTTTCAGATCCTCCTTTCAGTTGAAAGAGGCCCATATCCTTTGGTTGTATACCATAGAGTTATTTGTGTTTCTATCATATCTTCGCTATTCCATATTTTCTTGAAGGTATATGATTAGATCTTTAAGTCTTTCCCACATTCTTTATGGTAAAGACCACTGACCATTTTAGTAGATGCTTTCTGGACCAGCTCCTTCTGGTATATATCTTTATGAAGGTGTGATCTCTGGAATTGCACACATTACTTCAAATAAAGTTTCACCAGATACTTATAGAAAGGCAATATAACCTCCTTTTTTATACTGGTCATTCTTTTTCCAATGCACCCAAACATCCTTTTTGATTTTGCTCGTATCTGTTTGGCCACCTTAAAATCATCAGCTATGATCATTGCCAAATCCTGCTCTTGTTTTGTGCACAAAACTGTAGCCTGATATGATATCGCTCCCTTGGGCTTTGCAATCCAAATGCATGACCTATCTGAAGGTATCTATCCTGTTGCAGATTTTGGTATCATCCACAGAGACAAACCTTTCTCAATAACACTTCTGCAATATCACCTAAAAAACATTGAAAAGAATGGGACCTAGGATCGGTTCCTGTAGCACACCCAGTTTACTACTAGCCTTTGTCACTTCTCACATAGCCAGTTTCTAATCCAGTCAGTCACTTTTGTGAACATACCAAGAGCACTCAGTTTATAAAACTCCAATGCAAAACTGTGTCAAAGGTTTTACTGAGCTCTAAGCACACCGCATCCAGCACTCTCCCTTGCTTCAACTCAGTTATCCAGTCAAAGAAATTAATTAATCAGACTTGTTTGACAAAACTACCTCTGTTAAAGCTAGACTGCCTTGCAGTGCCGTAGCGAGGGCGGCTGACACCCGGGGCGGGTCACCTCTGCGCCCCCCCCCCGGGTGCAGCACGGTGCCCCCCTCCCCTCCTTGGCGCGCACCCTCCCCCCTCCGGAGCGCACCCTCCCCCCCGAGCGCATTCTTACTTTAATTAGAAAGCGAGGGGCGGGCGAGAGGGCCGATCCGCCCCCGAGTGCATGTCGCTGGGAGCTGTGTCGGCTCCGCTGGTTCCTTGCTCTCTCTGCCCCGGAACAGGAAGTAACCTGTTCCAGGGCAGAGGGAGCAGGGAACCAGTGGAGCCGACACCCCCCAGTGACGTGCACCTGGGGCGGACCGCCCCACCGCCCCCCCTTCCTACGCCACTGCTGCCTTGAATCCTGTAGTCCATTGGATTCCATAAACTGCACTATCCTCTCTTTTAGTGAAGAGGAATCACATCTCCCTGTTTCCACTCTCAGAAACCAAGAAGTTTTGAAAAGTCAGACTCAATGTGCAATTAGGCTCTGGAATTTGTTGCCAGAGAATGTGGTAAAAGCAGTTGGCTTAGCAGGGTTTCAAAAAAGTTTGGACACATTCCTAAAAGAAAAATCTATAAGCAGCATGAAATCTGTTTTATACTTTTGGGATCTTGCCAAGTACTTGTGACTTGGATTGGCCACTGCTGGAAACAGGATACTGGGTTTGATGGATCTTCAGTCCATTCCAGTATGGTGATGCCTATGTACTTATAATAGAACTGCCAAAACCTTCTCAAGTTCCTTAATGCACCTTGTCTGTACTTGTTGCTTTGTCTGCTTTTGGCTTCTCTTCACTGCTCTTCTACTTCCCCTGGATTTTTCCATCCAGCTAATGATCTAAGAAATACTCCATCATGACAAAGTTAGTTTTCCTTAAGTCTAGGCTCTTCACCTTTGAATTAATTTAGATCGCTACAGGTCCCTACACAGAAACACTAATAAAGTACCTCACTTCTGTTACATATGCACAACACATATGGTCCTTCACCTAGTAAGAATGAGATTGAAGGGGGGCAGACTCAGGAAAAATGTCAGGAAGTACTTTTTCATGGAGAGAGTGGTGGATACTTGGAATGCCCTCCCACGGGAGGTGGTGGAGATGAAAACGGTAACAGAATTCAAACATGCGTAGGATAAACATAAAGGAATCCTGTTCAGAAGGAATGTATCCTTGGGAGCTTAGCCGAGTTTAGGTGGCAGAGCTAGTGGTTGGGAGGCGGGGATAGTGCTGGGCAGACTTATACGGTCTGTGGCAGAGCCGGTGGTGGGAGGCGGGGCTGGTGGTTGGGAGGCGGAGATAGTGCTGGGCAGACTTATACGGTCTGTGCCAGAGCTGGTGGTGGGAGGCGGGGCTGGTGGTTGGGAGACGGGAATAGTACTGGCCAGACTTATATGGTCTGTGCCCTGAAGAGGACAGGTACAAATAAAAAGTAGCACATATGAATTTATCTTGTTGGGCAGACTAGATGGACCGTGCAGGTCTTTTTCTGCCGTCATCTACTATGTTACTATGTTATGTAATATGGAATAAGGGACCATAAATTAGAAAATGGAAATCTGGAGGTAAAAATGAACTAGAAACCCCAAAATGCCAGACTGAGGGCAGTGTAACACAGGAGAAAGAGAAAGAGAAATTCACTCCCTTCTGTACTATGCAAAATAAAACAACAATAACATAAATGCACATTCCAAGCATTAGACTTACCCTCCCCCCTTGATGCATAAATTCCACTGTCGACATTGCTTTAAATACTGACTGCAGCGTTTAAAATTATATGTGGGTATTTAGCACTGGGTCATACCCGGATATGGATACTGAATATTAAGGTATAAGCTGACTGCCTGAACCTATCCGGGTATGGTCAAAATTCAGCACCGGTACCCAGATAAGAATCCGGGTAAGTAGAACAGCTATAGCAGAAAAATAGATGTGACCTGACCATGGACAATGCAAACCAGGACCAGAACCTGTTCTTGTTATTCACCTCCATTGTACATTACTTTTTTTTATTGCTGTTGTTACTGCTTTGCAAATTATCTCCTTCTGCGTTTTTTCCTCTCTCTGTCTTCCAGTAAATATATTACTTTGCCGACGCATGTAAAATCATCATGTTTATTTATTTACTTTATTATGACATTTCTACCCCACATTTTCCCAAGAAAGCTCAGGCTCAGTGCGGCTTACATAACAAATAAGAAGCATTACAAGACAATTATTAATACAAGAGTACAACTATTTAAAAATTTATATTTTCAGATCAATTAGCTGAACACAGATCTAAAGAAGTGGGCTTTAAGTAAACTTCTAAATGATATATAGTCGACTGAGTGTCTGATATAGTTGTGTAATGAGTTCCAGAGTTTGGTACTTTGGTAAGAAAAATTAGCATTATGGATAGTTTTGTAGATTAAGTTCTATATTAATAAAGTTATCTGAGTCTGAGTACATACTTTCCATTTCCCTCTAAAAGATATTATACCCTGTATTCAAGAGCGCTTAGAGATCACAGAGAACTGGACAATTAGCGCTCGTTTGAAGTTGAATATGGAAATGGCCCGCCTTCTATACTCTTTCCCAAGGATAAAATCCAAATTAATAATATAGACTCTGATATCGTATCTTCCCTATGAGTGCTAGGCGTAACGTTGGATTCTAAGGTAATGCAGAGTGACTTTTTAAAAATAAAGTTATTAAAACATGTTAAGAACTACTTTCTCTTTGACCGTTTAAAATTCCTCATCCAAGCATTAGTATCGTCTTCTCTGGATTATTGTAATTTACTTTATTTGGGTTGGTCCAAGAACACAGCAAGGAAAATGATCCGCAAACTCCAAGGTGGAAAACAATGAAGCAGATCAGTGGTAAATGTAAGCAAATTTTATTAATAAAATAACATATAGAGTACGTTGCCCGACACAGGCCGTGTTTCGCCCAGAAGGGCTTCGCCAGGGGCTACTCTGTGATCCTTACTATAAATACTTTCTGGTAAATGTATGTTCCAGAAATAATTAATGCACAGGAAACAAAAAGAATTATCTCTCAAGCTCAGAGTTAAAAAAAACCCACAACAAACCATATAAGTTAAACAGATGATGACATGTGTAGACTGTCATGCATCCTCGCGTATTATCCGCACGGTAAAAATATAGGCACGGTATATAGAATACATTTAGTTGATATCCCAGTAAACTAAAAATACACGCCTCCATTTACACCAATGAAAATGTGGCATAGATTCACGCGCACTGGGCCATATTCTATAACTATATATGTAACAAGGCATTTTTTGTAGCTGCGCTAAAAAATAATTCTGCACGTGCCCAAAGCACATGTCTACATTACCACAGGCCATTTTTCAGTTCACCTTAGTAAAAGGACCCCTAAGTTGGGGGTGGGGGGTGGGAAGCAAACTCCAACGATTAAAACTAAACATTTCAAATGCAAAGAAAAATGACCACCTTAATATGAGAGCGAACTTAAGTATAAGATTCATCCCAATATTTTAATAATATGCTAAGCACTGGGGATAAGAAATCATTTATCAAACCTCTGACAGCCTCATCCGATTCGCAGGTCAAGCAGTCAATATGTTATTGTATTAGAGTGGCTGTGATGTACTGCATCAATTTAACAAAACTTCCACAATCTGTTGCCTTGGCTTTTTTTTTTCCTTCTGACGACAGAACCTGGAGCCAACAGTCTTGAAGATCAAACATTTATGAGACTGACTTATCAAAAATGCAATTTTTATGATTTTTTTTAATCCAATTTGTTTGCCAGGAATGCTGTTCCAATATAAAAAGGCAAATCTAGAACATAAGTTGCATCCTTTAGGCAACAGATTTATCTTTTATCATTTAAGCTGTAATTCACACACAGCATGACAGGGAGAACATGGATGAGTCATGCTTTTAGGGGGCCTGATTGAATTTTCAGGGGGAAGAGTTGCTGCATTCCTTGGAGTTCCTGACGTATAAAGCATGCCTGATAAAAACAAAAACAAAAACAGATCAATAAAAATGTTAGATATTGTTTCATGTGTAAGGATCTGTCTTTAAAGGCAAGCACTGAGCATAAAAATCTATGAGAATCTCCATCCTCCCAAGCATAGGAGCCGACTCTGTGGGTGCTGTGGGTGCTTGAGCACCCCCAATATAGAGAAAATTCCTTGTATGTATCCAGGGAGGTGTTATTTCCATTGGGCTTAGCACCCCCAATAATTTTAAAAAGTTGGCTCCTATGCTCCCAAGAAGGTTGAAAAACAGGAGTGGGCAATCACAGTCCTGGAGAGCTACAACCCAGTTGGGTTTTCAAGATTTCTACAATAAATATTCATGAGATTGATTTGCATGCATTGCTCCCATAGTATGCAGTGGCATAGGAAGGGGGCGGGGGGGGGGGGGGGGCGGTCCACCCTGGGTGTCAGCTCAAGGGGGGTGCTCCCTGTCAGCTCCCCCCCGGGTGCAGCATGATGACACCCCCCCCCGCTTGGCGCATCAACACCCCCAGACCCAGTGCCTACCCTCAGCTCCGTCCAACCAGCTCCTGCACCCTACCTTTAAAGAAATCTAGGAAGCCGTGGCGAGGTGAGGCGCAGCGCCTCGCGCCTGCATGTAAAAGAAGTGTGGATCATCTCATTGGACCTTCCCTCACTCTGTCTGTCCCGCCCTCCGCTGACGCAACTTCCTATTTCCACAAGGGTGGGACAGACAGAGTGAGGGAAGGCCTGATGAGACGATCCACACTTCTTTTACATGCAGGTGCGAGGCATTGCGCCTCGCCTCGCCACGGCTTCTGAGATTTCTTTAAAGGTAGGGTGCAGGAGCTGGTTGGACGGAGTTGAGGAGGGTAGGCACTGGGTCGGGTGGGGGGTGTTGATGTGCCGAGGAGAGGGGGGGATGTCATCGTGCTGCACCTGGGCAGGGGTGCAACGGCAAACCGCCCCGGGTGGCAGCCCCCTTCCTACGCCACTAATAGTATGCAAATAGATCTCATGCATATTCATTGTGGAAATCTTGAAAACCTGATGGGGTTGTGGCCCCCAAGGACAGTGGTTGCCCACCCCTGCTGTAAAAGCACCTGGAGCTTTAGAAAAAAAAAAAGATAAGACACCTGTACCATTTGGCTGCACTTGTCAAGGAGAGGAACATTTGTCACCATTTTTAAAATACATGAAAACCAGAGCTTCCACACGGAGGTGAGAGGCGCTGTCAGGTCAGTGCAGAGGGCCTGATACGGAGGGGGGCGGGAGCGGCGGCGGGGATGGGGGGGGAGGGTGGAGGTTGGTGCGCGCGATGTTCGTTTCCAAGCAGCAGCGTCCGACAGTCCGACTCCGTTTCCCTCTCTGTTCTGCCCTCTGACATCATCACGTCTTGACGCAAGGGCAGGACAGAGAGGGAAGTCGCATTTGCAGGTGAGTCGGTCACTTGCCATTTATATGTTTGATATATATATACTACTAACGCAGGGATTCTCAGCCCAGTCCTCACAACACACCTAGCCAGTCAGGTTTTCAAAATAGCCACAATGGATATACATAAGATAGATTTGCATAAAATGAAGGTAACACATGCAAATGTGTCTCGTGCATATTCATTGTGGGTATCTTGAAAATCTGACTGGCTAGGTGTGTTGTGAGGACTGGGTTGACAGTCTGTGCCACGATTGATCAATTGGGATTGTTAAGCAACATTCTAGAGCAGGAGTGGGCAACCTTTGACTTCGAGGGCCGCAATCCTTTCGGGTTTTCAGGATTTCCCCACTGCTTACGCAAAAAAACTATTTGCAGTTTTTATTTTGACTGTAATTAGCTACACACCAACAGGTAAAAAGCCTTTTATATACCTTTGCAGCTAAAAAGAAAAAAAAAAGAAAAGAATAGCCTAACTGAGCTAAATGTATAAACTGGAAATTAAAGAAAGATATAGTAGAATTGGAAAAGGTGCAGCGAAGGGCGACTAAAATGATAGCGGGGATGGGACGACTTCCCCATGAAGAAAGACTAAGGAGGCTAGGGCTTTACAGCTTGGAGAAGAGACGGCTGAGGGGAGACATGATAGAGGTATATAAAATATTGAATGGAGTGGAACAGGTGGATGTGAAGCGTCTGTTCACGCTTTCCAAAAATACTAGGACTAGGGGGCATGCGATGAAACTACAGTGTAGTAAATTTAAAACAAATAGGAGAAAAGTTTTCTTCACCCAACGCATAATTGAACTCTGGAATTCGTTGCCGGGGAATGTGGTGAAGGCGGTTAGCTTGACAGAGTTTAAAAAGGGGTTAGACGGTTTCCTAAAGGACAAGTCCATAAACCCCTACTAAATGGACTTGGGAAAAATCCACAATTCCAGGAATAACATGTATAGAATGTTTGTATGTTTGGGAAGCTTGCCAGGTGCCCTTGGCCTGGATTGGCCGCTGTCGTGGACAGGATGCTGGGCTCGATGGACCCTTGGTCTTTTCCCAGTGTGGCATTACTTATGTAGGGGTCCTTTTACAAAGGCGTGCTGAAAAGTGGCCTGCGCTTGTGTAGGCGCATGTTTTCAATGCGCGCAGATCCATTTTTCAGCGCGCCTGTAAAAAAGGCCCTTTTTTTGACCAAAAATGGACATGGGAAAAAATAAAAATTGGCGCGCTTCCATTTTGGTTCTGAGACCTTACCACCACCCATTCACTTAGCGGTAAGGTCTCACGCGTTAACTGAGCGGTAATCGTCAACACATGTACACTGCCGATTACCGCCCGGTTAGCACCGTGCGTTCAAAAATAAAAAGTATTTTCGGACGCGTGTAGCGGACGCATGTAAAAATTGAAATTACCGCCCAGGCCACACAGTAGCCTGGCGGTAGTTCCAAATTCACGCACGTTGTGTATGCATAGGTACCTATGCGGCTTAGTAAAAATGCCTCTTAAGGACTTCTCTGGGGCATTTTCTCCAAATGGGTTAATTTTGTACATGCAATGACAGGAATGAACCTTACTCCTAAGCCAGGGTATATGGAGCATGATTTCAGTCTCTCAAATTTACTGTGAACGCTCGCCGTACAACTTATACTGTGCCAAACAAAGCTCCCTTTTGGCGTTCATAAGATATAACAACAGGTATAGGTATGTTTGGAAATTGTTTTTTGATCGAGCATGTGGCACCCAAAAAGATGGAAAATATTTCAGTATCTTTCTGCCACACTTTCTTGGTCTCCGACTGCATTTCTTGCGACTTCAGGATCTTCTCTCTCTCTCTCTCTCTATATATATATATACAGTATATATATGATTCACAGAGTGATCACTTGGGACTGACACCTCTATGATTAATGCTTTTCTGGTGTTTTTCTTTTTTAGTACTATATCTGGTTTTCTTTCATCCAACTTTTTAGCAGTCGGCATGGAGATGTCCCAGGTAATCATAACCTCTTCATTTCCCACAATTCTCTTAGGGTCATGATGCTAGTGTTTTTTTCCGGTCCACTGATGTAGTAATGTCTACAGAGTTTCTAATGAAAGAGACGCGTGCTGTGTGAAGCTTAATATATTCCCTGGAAGTATTTCAAGTTCAGAACTTGATTCGCTAAGCTTTTTTCCCCCAATAGATAGAGTGGGAGAAAAGCTTTAATGAACCTGGCCTTAATCCTTAATGATTTCCAGTTCTTGCAACAAGGTCATTTTAATCCGTATTTTCTTAAAACTCAGGGCTCCTTTCACAAAGCCACGCTAGTGATCCCAGCACAGCAAATGCGACATAGCCCATAGGAACTGAACGGGCATCACATTTGGCGCACAGGAATCACTAGCTCGGCTTTGTAAAAGGAGCCCTTAGTTTAGGTTATATTTAAACTTCTTGAGCCCACATGACCCGTCAGTAAGTAAACTTAGGCCCCCTTTTATCAAGCCATGCTAGCGGCTGCCGGTGTGGTAATACCAATGAGCTTTGTCGGCTTTACCGCGTGACAGCAGGCCTACGCAGCTTGATAAAAGGGGGCCTTAGTGCTGGGTAGGGGTGAGAGCAGAATATATAGTGGAGTTCTGAACAGAGAACCTGATCTTGCAAATCTGTTGGAAATGGAATATATATCACCCTCCAGAGTAGTGCAGACCTCCAAAAATGTTGGGTGATTTCCTGGGCTAGAATTCTCTGTAACATCATCCAAATTAATGCAACCTTACAGTTCTATTGGAGATCTTCCACAGCCAGAAATTCTTCCCAGCACTGGGATTTTAGTACCTTGTTTTTTTTGTTTTTTTTTTTTTGGGGGGGGGGGGGCTGCTGCTGCTACCAATGCAGAAACTACTTTCTCTTTGCAATGTGGGGCCTTCTGCACAGTGCAGAAATATTCTCACAGGTCTTGCAAGACTTGAGACCCTGAGACCAGAGCGAGAGTTCCTATATTGCATAACTGAAACTCACAGAAAGACATGCAGTGCACAGAGAAAGCAACACCTGTACTGGTAGCAGCAGTGGAAACCAAACGAAGCAGATATGTATGTGGAAAACAATATTTAATGGATACAAGTCAATAAAAATTAGCAAGCCCGACATATGCCACCATATTTTTATGGTGTCATATGTCGGTTCACGGCTTCTGAAAGATTTGTTTTCGTGAAGTGCCATCTGTCAAATTGCGAGTTCAACAAATAGATATTCAAGTGGAGACTATCCAGCTTATAATCGAAATAGAAAAACGCCTATATTGTGACCCAAATCGGGAGATAGACGTTTATCTCACAAAAACGAATAAAGCGGTATAATCGAAAGCCGAATTTGGATGTTTTCAACTGCACTCCGTCGCGGATGGGGGCGTGTCGAAGGCGTGGTGAAGGCGGAACTGGGGCGTGGTTATCGGCCGATCAGAAATAGGCGCCTTTCGCCGATAATGGAAAAAAAATATGCCTTTTTAGCGAGAATTTAGGGCACTTTTCCTGGACCCTGTTTTTCCACGAATAAGGCCCCAAAAAGTGCCCTAAATGACCAGAAGACCACTGGAGGGAATCGGGGATGACCTCCCCTGACTCCCCCAGTGGTCACAAACCCCCTCCAACCACAAAATATGCCGTTTCACAACTTTTTATTTTCACCCTCAAATGTCATACCCACCTCCCTGGCAGCAGTATGCAGGTCACTGGAGCAGTTATTAGGGGGTGCAGTGGACTTCAGGCAGGTGGACCCAGGCCCACCCCCCCCCCCCCCCACCAGTTACACTTGTGCTGGTAAATGGGAGCCCTCCAAACCGTCCCCCAAACCCACTGTACCCACATGTAGGTGCCCCCCTTCACCCCTTAGGGCTATAGTAATGGTGTAGACTTGTGGGCAGTGGGTTTTGAGGGGGATTTGGGGGGCTCAACACACAAGGGAAGGGTGCTATGCACCTGGGAGCTCTTTTACCTTTTTTTTTGTTTTTGTAAAAGTGCCCCCTAGGGTGCCCGGTTGGTGTCCTGGCATGTGAGGGGGACCAGTGCACTACGAATCCTGGCCCCTCCCACGAACAAATGCCTTGGATTTATTCGTTTTTGAGCTGGGCGCTTTCATTTTCCATTATCACTGAAAAACAAAAACGCCCAGCTCACAAATTGTCGAATAAAACATGGACGTCTATTGTTTTCGAAAATACGGTTCGGTCCGCCCCTTCACGGACCTGTTCTCGGAGATAAACGCCCATGGAGATAGACGTTTTCGTTCAATTATGCCCCTCTATATGATCATACAGATATTTATTAGCCCTTGATGCAGCCCAGTGTGGTGAAACACGGCCTGTGTCGGGCTTGCTAATTTTTATTGACTTGTATCCATTAAATATTGTTTTCCATGTACATATCTGCTTCATTTGGTTTCCATCTTGGAGTCTGCTGATCGATTACCCTGCTGTTTTCTTTGACCATCCCTGGTAGCAGCGGTGGCAGGTCAAGGTGAGATCAAGAAAAGGAGCGAGCTTCATGAAAAATCTGGGAGATACTGGCTACTTCCTGGGAGGGGGGATGTAGCTGGCAGCATAGGAGTTGGGGTAGGGACTGGGCAGGCAGCTGACTCTCTTCTTGGGTAGTGAGGGCTACCTGGGGAATGGGCTGACTACATGGGGGGGCAATATGAGCTGGGGAGTTGGCCGATTGGCTTCCTGGGTGGTGAGGGCTGGGGTGGGGTGGCTGATTTAGAGGAGAAGGAAATTAGTAGGATAGGGGAGGAAGAGAGGGACAAGAGAATGAAACTGGATAATGACAAGATGGGGGGGGGAGGGAGAATTAAGTTTGAACCTAATGTAATACCCCATGGTATGGGTATTACTGAGACAGTAGTACTAGTTGTTTCCAGAAGCCCGGAGGGGGGGGGGGGGGGGGGGGGGAAGGAGGGAGGTCTCTGCCAGTGGGTTGGAGAGTTTGGGATGTCCCTGGGTGGAAGAAAGCCATGCCCAAGGGAGTGGCATTGAAATAAGCTGCAGAGAGAAAGTGTTTCCCTGTAGGGAATGACAGCAGGTGTGGAATATGAGTTTAATAAAGGGATTTGAGTGAGGTGCATGAGGTCTTTGGTTGCCTGTACACCTGCCAGGACCCTTGGGCGTATTGGGGGATCCTGGAGTAAAAGAAATAAGAACAGGCTGAGTAAAGGAGTAATTGCTGCCCTTCTAAATAGCAACTGAGGAGGAGACAGAGCTCCAAGAGGATAAGGGAATCCAGCCTGGAAGCGGGACTAGGGCAGAGGAAGCCTGTCCAAGGTCGGAGTGAATATTCATTACATGCAAATTTCTCTTATGATTATTCATTGTGCGTATCCTGAAAATCTGAATGGCTGGAGGTTCCCCCAGGACGCGTTTGGGAGCCACTGCTGTAGATAAAAGCATGTACTGAACGATCTTTCTGTTTTTGTTGCTGTCACTATCTATTGTTTTGCTTTGACTGTTGTTTTTATTGATTTTGCTATTTCTGTTGCTTTCTGCATTTATTGTTTTGCTTTGACTGCTGCTGTTTTTGTTGTTTGTTTTGTTGCTGTCATTATCTATTGTTTTGCTGTGATGGCTGTTCTTCTTTGCTGTCTCCCAGAAGTTGCCACCCAAGGTGACCACCTAATTTGTCTAATGGTTAAGGCGGACATGGTGTTGCAGATCTAAATGTGTAAAAGCATCTTTCTAAAATTGCTATTTACATTTGCAGGGAATTTCAGACATGCCTTCTAAAATGATGTCCAAAGGCGATTTCAGAACTTGGTTGCATAAAGGGAATGAAGTTTCAGATGCCTGCCTACCTGCCTTTGTTTCTGTCTTTGCTATTGGTCTAGCTACTACCTCACTCAACACCACTGTGCAGATTGCCTTGTTATCACGCAATGACACGGCTGACTTGGTAGCCACACAGTGAAGAATGTGCTTTGGGTAGGGGTGCACAGCCAAAAAAATGTTCATTTTGTGTCATTTCCCAGGTGGTTTCTGAAAATGGCCTTCTGACCCCTTCCCAGAGTCCAATCCCAACTGACAAATGCAGCACAGCTAGCAATGCACCAAGGTTAGTATATGTCTCTAACTTAGTGTAACCTGGGTCTCGCGGTCCCCGTTAGCTCAAGTCCCTCCCGGGCCACAAAGCTCAGTTTTACTTTTTACCACCGGATGTGTCAGGGGAGTACACACACCACACTCACAGTTCCAGTGCACCTGCAGTCAAGCTTAGGAGTGGGTTAATGGTCTGGAATAGCGATCTGGGGAATTGGGAGCTTGGCGGGGGTGGGGGTGGGGTTCTATAGCGCTGCTTTACTCTCAGCCCAGGAACAAGCACCCTCTCACTCTTTTGCCAAAAATCACTATGCAGTCCTGGAGTTTGATGAAATGCAAACCAACTTTAGTGGAACTTCTGCAACCAGCTATTGATGATCCCCGGATAACTTCTCAGTCTACCTCAGCTCCACTAACCAGCCGGAGCCGGCGGTAGTTCCAGCTGGAGCATGCACCATTTCCATCGCTCCAGAAAAAATATTTTTCTCTAGTGTAGCAATGGAAATGATGCACCGCCGGCGGCCACGTTGGGCAGGCAGTAGTTCTGATTTATTTATTTATTTGTGACATTTATATCCCACATTATCCCAAACAAGTTTGAGTTCAATGTGGCTTACAATAAACAATATTGGATACATAACTAAGAACAATGCATAAGAAAGTAATTTGTTACCTTATGACCTACCAGGAGGTGCAAATACAACAAGGGTATATATATATATTTAGCATGCCGTGTTGGGCTTACTGCCGCTTTGTAAAAGGGCCCCTTAGGTAGGAGAGACTCCTACTCGGATAAGTTCCGCTGACTGGGTCATATCCAAATTTCCAGTGGCGCTTACCCGGATATTGCCACTCAATATCCAGGCAGACTGATGCAGCACTGTCTGGTTAGTGGAGCTGAGGTAGATTGAGAAGTTATCCATGGATCACCGATGTTCAATGCTGGTGCCCAGTTAACTAACCAGGCATGTAGGACCATGTAAAGGGCAAGATTCAGTAAACGGTGTCCAAAAGTCAGCACTGAAAGAAATTGGCACTCAATGTTATTTTATAACGGGCACTCAAAGATGAGCACCCATTAGAAAACAGCATTGAGCGCCAACGTTGGTGCCCACATTTGGCTACCAGGACCTACACCTACTGAAACCAGGTGTAATTCCCTGTGTCCAATTTGGACGCACATTTCCAGTATTCTAGAACACTGCGTTCGAATTTTAGGACTGCCCCTGACCCGCCCATGCACCTCCCATGGCCACACCCCCTTTTGGGTTGTGCGCTGTGGGACCAGGGTGCACATTGTTATCGAATATAATCTTGCAAGTTTTGGCGCCATATAGAGAACCTAGAGGAAAATGCAGCCCTAATTGTGCCCAATTAGTTATCTGGCACCAGTACTGAATATCCAAGGTACATTTGGTTGTTCAGTAAATTGAAAGGGATGGTCCCTGCATCAGATTTTTGGATGATTGTGCAGAGTCTGGTATTGATGTGAATTGATTATTGTAATCCTCTTTACCTAGGAATGTCGTCAGCTAGACTCCAGGCTCTGCAGGTCATCCAGAATGCAGCAGCATGCTTGATTATGGGAGTGTCAAGATTTATGGGAATGGAGGGGTGGCCTAATGGGTAGTGCAGTGGACTTTGATCCTGGGGTCCGCAGTGGGTTAAGATCCTGGGGAACCAGGTTTAATTCCCTGTGCAGCTCTGTGTGACCCTGGGCAAGTCACTTAGCCCTCCATTGCCCCAGGTACAATATACTTAGATTGTAAGTCCATCAGGGACAGTGCAAGTACCTGTATAGTATATGTAAACTGCCTCGATTCGTGGCTCGATAGAGGTGGTATATCAAATTGATAGAAACCTAAAACCTAAACCTACTCATATCACACCAGTGTTGAAAGAGCTTTGCTGGTCGCCAGTGACGTACAGAGCGATCTTTGAAGTTTTGTCATTGATTCATCAACGTATATATGCTAATGTACCTCAGTATTTTTTTGATATTCTGAACATGTACTGTCCAAAACGATCTTCACGATCTGAAACCACAAAGCAGTTATGCCTTCCATCAGTGACAGAATACAATTATGCTGAGACCTGTACATGTGCTTTTTCTGTTGCAGGACCTATATTGTGGGATAAGCTCCCAGCATATTTGAGACGTTGCGTTAATATTCTGCAGTTTAAGACATTTCTGAAAGCCCATTGTTTTGTGAAGGCTTTCTTGGAGGGCTGAATTTCTATTAAGTTTATAAACTTTATTGATTGTATGCAGAGGCTATGGACTAAATGTTTTTTTATGTTTTTTTTACATTAATTGTTTTTTTACATTAATTGATTTGATTTGCTTACTTTATTTTTTTGTCTATTAGATTGTAAGCTCTTTGAGCAGGGACTGTCTTTCTTCTATGTTTGTGCAGCGCTGCATACGCCTTGTAGCGCTATAGAAATGCTAAATAGTAGTAGTAGTAGTATGTGATTTTATGTAATTTTAAATTGTGTATGTTTGATTGTGACTCGCATTGGTTAAAGTGAGATATAAATAAATAAATAAAGTATGAATATTTGGTGCCTGTATCCAGATATGGACCAGCACTGAACATCCAGGTCTAATTCAGCCTGGGCTGGAGAGTATTTAAAAAAACTTTTCTCTGGGTCAGGATCTATCTGTCAGTCGAATCTCGGATGTGTAATGGCTGGAATTGCAGTATGTAGTATAAGCAGTGCATTTTTGCTAGCGAAAAGGTGCTGGTTCTCAAATGCCAGGCCACCCTTCAGGGGTGGGGTGATCATTGAGGGACACACCCAACAATAGCCAGCTCTCCTGCAATCAATCACAGAACCTATGACAAGGCAGAATTGGTGTGTAGGGCTTTAGCTCTTTCATTAAAACTTGGGGACTATGAGTCAATTTTAGCAGACAATGAAAAAGGTGCCGGTACTCAGTACCCCCAAGTACCCCCTCAAAAAAACCCTGAGTATAAGATTGTGCCAACCTATGGCACAGTGTCTTTCTGTGTCCCCTGGAACAGTGGTTCCCAAACCTGGTCCTGGAGGCACCCCAGCCAGTCAGGTTTTCAGCATATCCACAATGAATATTCATGAGAGAGATTTGAATGCTCTGCCTCCACTGCATGCAAATGTCTCTCTCGTGAATATTCACTGTGAATATCCTGAAAACCTGACTGGCTGGGGTGCCTCCATGACCAGGTTTGGGAACCACTGTTCCAGGGGACACAGAAAGTCACTGTGCCATAGGTTGGCACAATCTTATACTCAGGGTTTTTTTGAGGGGGTACTTGGGGGTACTGAGTACCGGCACCTTTTTCATTGTCTGCTAAAATTGACTCATAGTCCCCAAGTTTTAATGAAAGAGCTAAAGCCCTACACACCAATTCTGCCTTGTCATGGGTTCTGTGAACTATAAACCATATAGAATTGCAGAACACTATAAAACACTGCAATTAAGTTACTTTGTCATGTTAAAAGATCTGATCATGTCTCCTCCTTTCTTCAGCAGTACCACTGGATCCTCATTGAGCAAAAAATCATTCATAAGCTCCTAACCCTTACCTTCAAGGCTTTTCGGATGGGTTTCCCACAATACCTAGTATTAACATTCCCCTTACCATCACTTACCCATGCATCTGTTGTGATCTCTCAATGATTACCGTCTGCTCCTGCCCAACACTACACAAGCGACTTTGGAATCTACCAGACACCATGCCTTCTACTTTGCAACCCCTTTCTACTGAAACTTCCTCCCTCGAGATATACGAGCAGAATTGTCCTTTAAAAAATTCAAACCAGCGATATAGGCCTGGCTGTTTTGCCAAGCATATAATCTCCCATAGGGCTGTTTGCTGCTAGCGCCACTGTTTCCCGTGCATTCCTTACCCTCCCCTCCCTCTTTCTCGTTCCTGCTTTTACCTTTTTTTGTCCTCACATCAGTCCCCTTCCTCCCCTACCCTTACTCTGTCCCATTTGTTTAGTTTTTGCTTTTGTTGGAATGAATGTTTTTACTTTCCTTTCAATTATTGTAGTTCCTTTTCTTTTTTCTTGATAGTACAGGCCAGTGATGGCAAAGCTATGGCACGCGTGCCAGAGAGGGCACACAGAGCCCTGTCTGTTGGCACGTGCCCCGTCGCCTCAGCCAGATTCGCCTCCCAGTTCCAGTGTCCCCCTCCCCTCTCCCTCCGAGTTCCAGAGTCGTCGTTCCTCCCTTCCTTCGCGTTCCAGGCCCCCTCCCTCCCTCCGAATTTTAAAAGTCATCTCTTGACTTACCTCGTCGGGGATGGGTTACGGTGGCCGGCAGCAGTGCTAAAATGTGTGCAGGCTCGGCCCTTCTCTCTCTCTCTGAGCTCTGGTCCCGTCCTCATTTCCTGTTTCCGCAAGGGTGGAACCAGAGCTAAGAGAGAGAAGGGCAGAGCCTTCATGCATTTTAGCGCTGTTGCCGGCCACCGTAACCCGTCCCTGACGAGGTAAGTCAAAAGCTGACTTTTAAAATTCGTAGGGAGGGGGTCTGGAACTCGAAGGAAGGGAGGGAGGGAGAGGGGAGAGGGGACCCTGTGGAACTGAGAGGGAGGGGGGATCTTGTGGAACTGGGAGGGAGGGGTGGAGGGGGGACCCTGGAACTCGGGTGGAGGGAGGACCCTGGAACTCGGATGGAGGGAGGGAGGGGGCCTGGAACTCGGAGGGAGGGGGGACAGGGGAGGGGGAGGGAGGGGAAGGGGGAATGGCACTTTGCGATAAATAATTAGATTTTGGGTTGCTGTTTGGGCACTCGGTCTCTGAAAGGTTCGCCATCACTGGTATAGGCTTTATTTATATTTCATATTTCATTTATATCCCACATTATCCAAAACATGTTAGGTTCAAAGTGGCTTACATACAATGTGTTAAATAGTAATATGTGGTTTACATCTAATGTAGTAAGTAGTAACAACTGTTGAACATAACTTAATTTATATTGTGATAAATCACTAGCAGATGAATGGTAACCATAACATGTGAAACTGATTGTTTTAATGGGGAAGAACAGCGACAGCAACTTGGTATGGGGCAATGGTCATCAATTGGGCAAATGGATGTGAAGGAGTAAATACATCAGTTGGCAAGAGTGATATGGTTGGGCGAGGTATATGTGCCCCTAGTGGTGTAGATCAGTGCAAGGAGAACCAGATGTAATAATCGGGTGTGGATATCAATTACTTAACATTGTTGGGAGGTAATCAGAAACCTTGGCGAGTGTTGAGGGTGGTGGACACCTTGGTTTTCGTTAATGGGTATCAGATCCTTGAAAGTACTGATGTGGGTTATGTAGAATAGATGTGTATGTCAGTGTTTTTTTAAACAGATATGCCTTTAGCATTTTCTGAAAGATTAGGTAGGCGGTGATATTTCTGAGGTTGAATGGTAGGGAGTTCTAGTTGAAGGTTGAGAGATAAGAGACACAGGTAGCGTATATAGATTTGCAGTGTATGCACTTGTAGTGGTGGTGGTGGAGAGTCAGAAAATTCGAGTACCCATTGCGACGTTCCTCAAGGGGACTTCAATTAGTGTTGCAAGATATTTTGGGGATAGACCTTGAAGAATTGTGAAGACAAGAGTTGCAATTTTGAGTTTAATATATTGTAAACTGCCTAGGTCTACTAGTTAGTTGAGGTGGTAAAACAAATTATTTTTTTCTTAAATAAATAGATTTGTAGTATCATCTGTAGTTTAGGGCTATTGGATAGGTTATGGACACGTTATGATCATTGCAACTCACCAAGATGTTGCGCTAGCGCTGATTGCCTGGCACCTGAATGATGTTTATTCTCTATCTGAACAGTTAAACGAAAGATGTGACGAGGGTAATTCTTCATCACGCGTTACTTATAGCTTACAGTACCTCCTAAACTGTAAAATGACAACTTAAAAATGTGGCGTATATGTTAAGTGTTAACTATAGCACATTATGCTTTATTTCGGGATTCATTTAACCTGATCAAGAGAACTCCCTAATTAGCTTTCTGATGTTACAGCCTGGAATTAAAATCTTTGCGAAAACAGCAATGCTAAATCTTTCTCAATGGGTGCTCATTATCTAGATTGCTGGAGAGAATACCTTATTGTCTGCCCTTGTTCACCCACTGAAAAGAGAGAGAGAGAGAGAGAGAGAAAAAAAACCAGATAATGATGCCACATTAATGACGGATGGGTCCAATACATCATTCCCAACCTGGTCCCAGTGCATTCTCATTCATCTTAGAGCCTAATGTGTGACATGGACAGCTCCTAATGAAAAATTAATAATCATGATCAAGTGAGATTGACAGGGAGCACTGCTTGGAATGAGACCTCTCTGTTATTATTACCTTGGAACAAGAAACATTCATTTGGAAAGGTTAATATGACTTTATTCAACCTCCACTAGTCTCCCCCTCCCATCTTCCATCACTTTCGCAAGCATCTACAGCTGATGCATAAAAATTTCATTAACCACTTAAACTATTATTGTACTGAGCTACAAAACAATAGCTATTAATGACCTTCCCTTCATTGCGTTCATTGCATTTAAATAGATATTGTTTCCTCAAGGCAATTGTAATATAAATGCCTCATTTGTCTCTCTCTCTCTCTCTCCCCCCACCTTTCTGCTCACTTTCTTCCCCATCTTTTCACTTCTGTCACTCTGGTATTCTTTTACACTTTCTTTCCCTTCATTTCTTTACCACTTTCTTGCCTGCTTTGTTTTTCTCTCCCTTCTCTGCGCCTTTCACTTCTCCCTTTCTCAAAGTCTTTTCATTTGCTTTCCTGCTCCTTTCATTTCTTTCTCTCTCACTTTCTTCCCTGTTTTTTCACTTTCTTCCTCTTTTCAGTTCTATATTTCTCTCCCCTTCTTTTCACATTCTTTCCTGTTTCTTTTATTTCTTTCTCTCTCCTTGTATTATCTGTTCCTTTCACATTTCTCACTTCCCTTCTTTCTCACTTTTTCTGGTCATTTTATTTCTTTCGCTCTCACTTTCTGCTCCTTTTACTTACTCCTCTCCTCCTTATTTATTTCACTTTTATCACTTATCTTTTTCACTTTCTTTCCTACTCCTTTCATTTACTTTCTACTCTTCTCTCATTTTCTTCCCTATTCCTTTCAGTTCTCTGTCTTCCTCTTGCCTTTTCTCTTTCTTTCTTGTTGCCCTTATTTCTTTCTCTCTCCTTCTCTTACTTTCTTGCCCTCTCCTTTCACTTCTTTGTCTCTCCTTTTTAACTCTTGCATGATCTTTTCATTTCTCTATTTCCATCATTTTCACTTTCTTTCCTACTTTAATTTTTGTCTCACTTTCCTTCTTTCTCACTTTCCTCCCCACTCTTTTTACTCTTTCCCTGTCTTTTCACTTTGTCCTGCTCCTTTTGTTTCTCTCTCACTTTCTTGCCTGTTCCTTTCATTTTCTCTCTTTCTTTCCTCTTCTTTTCATTTTTTTCACAACTTCTTTCACTTCTCTCTCTGTTCTGTCTGTTCATTTTCTTCCCCACTTCTTTCACTTCTCGCTCTTTCCATCTTTCTCTTTCATGTTCTTGCCTGTCCTTTACTTCTCTCTTTTCTCCATGTTCTCACTTTTCTCACCTAATGCTCTCACTTTCTTGCCCATTCATTTTACTTCTCTCTCTCCTCATTTTCACTTTCTTTCCTGTTCCTTTTTGTTTCTTTCTCTCTCACCTTTTTTGCCTAGAGTGTATTCCTATAGTTGGCGCCCCTTTTCCCTTGAGTGCTGTCTGGCACAGCCTAGTGTATTCCTATGAATGGCTTCCCTTTTCCCTGAGTGCTATATGGTACACCCTAGCATGTATTCCTATAGTTGGTTCCCTTTTACCCTTGATTGCTGCATGGCCAGCTTTGTGTATTTTATGAGTGGCTTCCCTTTTCCCTTGAGTGCTGTGGCACAGCCTAGTGTATTCCTATGAGTAGCTTCACTTTTTCCCTTGAGTGCCGAGTGACACACCCTTGAGTATTCCTTTGAGTGGATTCCCTTTTCCCTGAGTGCTGTATGGTACAGCTTAGAGTGTTCCCTCATGAGTGGCTTCCCTTATCCTTGAGTTCTGTATGGCATAGCCATGAGTGTTCCTCTGTGTGCTTTCTGTTTGAGTTCTCTGTGTGATGTTTCTGGTTGTGTTTGAATGGATTGCTTATTCGTTTAGCTGTGTCTACTAGCATCCTCTTTGGTTGATTCTGTTTGTTGTGATTAGTAGCTCAGCCTTGAGCTGCCTCTCTGTGTGGCACGAGTGGACTGCTCTTCCGTTTAGCTGGGACTACTAGCTCAGCTTTGAGCTACCTCTCTGTGTGATTTCTGTTTGACTTGGTTAGGATTATTTGCTTATAGCTGAGGATCTAGCACAGCCCTGAGTGTCCTCTCTGTTTGGTTGTTTGTGCTTGAGTGGGTGGTACTTCTGTTTGTCTGGGACTACTAACCCAGCCCTGAGCTACCTCTCTGTGTGATTTCTGTTTGACTAGGTTAGGATTATTCGTTTAGCACAGCCCTGAGTGTCCTCTCTGTTTGGTTCTGCTTGTCTTGAGTGTGCTATTTGCCATGTCTGGTATCCTGTGTGTATTCAGTGCCTGGTTCACCTCTGCTCTGCGCCTTCCCAGAGGATTTGTCTACTGCAGCCTGGCTGCAGCCCAAGGGCTCACCATCCCGGGTTCCGTGACAGTAAGGAATTCCAAAGGGTTTTTTTTCTGTTTTTTTTTTCAGTCTACTTCCCTGTTTTTCTCCCTGCATTCAGCTGCATGTCCCTGAATTCAACATGTCTCTAATGGTGAACTATCAGACATTAACATAGTTCTTCATTATCCTCCTATCAATTGTCTGTGAACTCCTGTATTGATCAGCATTGCCATATTACATGAGAGAATCTATCTATATATAACATATAGAACTACTTTATGCAGATTGGCTAATCAAGATTGCTTAGGGCATGGGACATTCCTGTGTGTGTGTGTGTGTGTGGGGGGGGGGGGGGGGTGCTTGAGTAGCCTAGTGGGGATAGGCCAATGGGAGCCAAGATCTGGCAGAAGTGAGCCAAAGGAGGCTAATTTTAACTGATTCTCAAAGTGGAAAAGGAGAATCAGGACTGAATCCCAGGTGTGATGATCAGGAAAAGTTTCCACAGGGGAAGGAAATAGTTGCCCAGATTTTTTGAGGCTCCACTCAGCAGATTAATTATGAGGGATCAGAAAAGTAAGTATGGGACTCCATTTTTGGGCCCGTAGCTTACATGATCACTAATTATAGTGTTGCATTATATACATAGTTAGATAAGTGGAATTCTTTTATCAAACACTAGTAAAAAAGCCCCGTTTCTTATGCAAATGAAACGGGGGCTAGCAAGGTTTTCTTCTGTGTGTATGTGGGAGTGTGTGTGTCCCTGCCCTCTGCCCTCTCTCCCCTCCCCCCTCTGAGTCCTTCACTGTTGCAGAGAGAGCGATTTGATTTCCTGCTTTGCTGTGTTTTCCTTCACTGTTTGTGTTACAGAGAGAGCGAGGGCGGGGCAGACACTCATGGGGAAACTGGATATCTCTGTCCCTGCCCTCTGCCCTCTCTCCCCTCCCCCCTCTGAGTCCTTCACTGTTACAGAGAGAGCGATTTGATTTTGTGCTTTGCTGTGTTTTCCTTCACTGTTTGTATTACAGAGAGAGCGAGGGCGGAGCAGACACTCATGGGGAAACCAGATATCTCTCTCCCTTCACACTTCTGGCTGGAGGCTTCATAGAATGTTGGTGGTGCCTTTTATATAGAGAGATAATCCCACTTGGTGTTTTCTGTTAAAAAGATCCTATGTGTAATCAAAAGAAGTTTTATGGAAATTATGATTTTATAAATTTGGCAATGTAGTATTTCTTTATTACAATTCCTTTGTAATAGTATATTGCAAGGATAAATTTATATCAGTGGCTAAATGTACGAAGCTTTTCATGTTTGTATATATGTGTTTAATGTTGAGATTGCAAAATAAGCAAAATTTTGGTAAAATACCTCATTAAATAACTATTAATAACAGAAGAAGCAGAAAGATATTCTATTGGTAAATTGATTGGTTACTAGATGTTGTGTTTGTTAAAGACTCTGAGTAATGTTTATTGCTAGAGAAAACCAGATACAAACCTTTTATACTAAACAGTTTATTTTTGATGCAGATCCTTTATACGTACATAGGTGGACTAATTAAGTTCCTTGGAGATCCTTTTACAAAGACACGCTGAAAAATGGCCTGCGGTAGTGTAGACGTGAGTTTTGGGCGCGTGCAGAATCATTTTTAGCACATCTGTAAAAAATGCCTTTTTAAAATTTTTGCCAAAAATGGACATGCGGCAAAATGAAAATTGCCATGCATCCATTTTGGGTCTGAGTCCTTACCACCAGGCAATGACCTAGTGGTAAAGTCTCATGCAGTAGCCGGGGTGGTAATGACCTGCCTGTGTCAAATGCCACTTGACACATCCAATATGCGCGTCCGAATAATTTTTGGACACGTGTATCGGATGCGTGCCAAAAATGAAATTACCGTAAGAGCCACGTGGTAGCTGTGCGGTAACTCCATTTTGGCACACATTGGGCGTGCGTAGACACTTATGCGGCTTAGTAAAAGGGCCCCTTGGAGAGAGAAGAATCATTTTCCTTTTTTTTTTAATAACATTTTTGTTTGAATTTTCTATATTGGTAATTGGGCAAGGTAAATTGGATATGTTATTTAACAATTTTTCTAAATTCTATAGTAAGGAACAGGCTAATGAAGAAAAACAAAAGAGAGTGTGACGGTGTTTGCAGATGGACTGTAAGCTGAACTTTGGCACTTGCTGAAAGAATGATGAACTGAATGTGTATCTGAGGAAACAGAGGTTAAATAGGATTATTGCAGTAACTAATTACCATGTCAACAAAACTATAGTCCATTAGCTTGCACAAGAAATGAAAACCTTTAATGATAGCAGAGTGGGGAGCACACTTTAAACCTGCTTTTGAGATTTTTTCAAGGAAATCTAGAGCCAACTTGGTTTGAAACTGTTTTATCCTATAAACTCAAGGCTATTTCTACATATTTTCTTCTTTTTAGTGTGTTGAATGAGACTCACAAAAACTCTCTTCCAGACATACCTAGAGAGCCCAATTAAGAAAAAAAGGACAAACAACTGATAAGGTCTTAGGACTGTGAGGGCCAGACGCACTAAACTTAAACCAGTTCTAGTCAGTCTAGCGAGCAAGTAGTAAAACAAGACATGCACAAAAGGGTTCTCCGAGCCATTTTCCTGTCACGGTAGCAGCTAACGAAAATGAAATGCAAATGATTTAAAAGTTATTATAATGAGCTAATTAGTATTATAATGCGCATGCAAGGCAGATGCACAGCCATTTTCCTACCCCATGCACCGTGGAAAACCTGACGGGAAGTTCTCGTTGGGGCTTCTGTGAGCGGGATCCATGCAGAGGAGGACGCCCATCGCAAAAATCAGAAGAAAAACAAAAACGTCCAAGTGCTTGTCAAGGACGTCCTTTCAAGTGCCTAACACTTGGATGTCCTTCACTCAAAAAAAAAAAGGATGTCCCTGATGAGCACTTGGACGTTTTTCTTCAGATTTCGTGATGCGCGTCCTTCTTTTGGACGTGTTTTTCTTACGACTAAGGTGCCCAAAATGACCACCGCCGGAGAGAATTGGGGATCAGGATGTGTGAGGATGACCAAATCAAAACTATTTGGACGTCCCTTTCGATTATGCCCCTCCAGGTCTCTCTCCAGCTAAACGCGCTGTGATTGGCTGAGAGAGACCTGGAGGGGTATAATCGAAAGGGACGTCCCAATCCCCGATTCTCTCTTTCTAGGGTCCCGCTCTCTCCCTCTGCTGCACAAAATGCCTGGAAATTTATTGACGGCTATTATACACGCAGCTGCTCTGCGCATGCTCAGCTGGCCGACTGGCTTCCACTCCTTAGGAAGGAAATCGCGTGCAAATGAGCTAACAGCGAGCAGCTCATTTGCATGCGATTTCCTTCATGCATGCCTGTTTTTTACCGATTCGCTAAGGTCAACCTAAATTTCGCGATTTGGGCGTCCCAGACCGTATTATCGAAACGAAAGATGGACGCCCATCTTGTTTCGATAATACGGATTTCCCTGCCTTTTCGATTATACCCCTCTATGTGATTATTTTCAGGATGAGTAATGGAAAAAGCTAATGCAACACAATCCCTTCCTGGGGAATCATAATGTGGCTCTGTAGTAATAGAGGCATTCTTCTTACAGCTAAAAGTTGTACAATAGGTAGTGAAAACTTTGGGCATAAATCACCAGTTCCACACATTATACTACAGTCAAGACTCAGAGAAAACAGAAAGAACAAATAGAACACTGAAGATAAAGATTACCGGATTACAAGGAACTGAATTTAATTGGGTCCAAAGCATACATATGCAACCCTTTTTGGGGTGTTATTGGGGTACCTGACATTTAGCATAAGTTCTAAAAGGTCTCTGGTAATACCAGCCTTAGTGAGTGAAGTGTCAGAAACAAATGTGTTCCCTCTTATACCGAGATCGAAGCTCACTATGCCCTAATAATAGAAAGAACTAACTCTACAACCAAGTATTATAAAATAGAGTGCTTATTTATTTACAATAGAAGGCAAGATAATGTGCAAAGAAGGCAAGAATAAAGACATGGGAAGCCTTATCATAGAAACAGTTCACAGTAAACGCATATAAATCCCTAACTAGACTCCTAACTAAAAGAGTCACACTGAACCCAAAGCACTTATACAAAGGTACATGACACACATACAATCTGATGCAGACTTCTAGATAGCATCGTGTTCTTCAGATGGTCAGCCAGATTCAGCGCAGGTCCGCTCCTTGGATGGAATTGTTATCTCCATTGTTGTGACTTCAGGGGCCTCAACATTGTCTCACTGGCACTACATTGGTGTGGTCACCTCGACAAGAACCTGGGGTTTCATAAAAATATGCAATTTTGCCAGCCACAGCGTCTTTCCAGCTACATGGGAGTGTCCAAGAGTCCCTGGCTGGTCTGGCCATGATGTCGGTGCTGATAGCAACCTTGTTATTCTAGCAGATCGGGACCCTGGTCAGCAGTCTTCGTCTGTACGCAAGATCGCATCTTCAGCAAATAACAGGCTTTAACAACAAAAGATGGAATAACTGAGTCTGCATCTTAAAGTCAGGTTGCTAACACTGAATAGTACCATGTATTATAATAATCTTATATCTCTTTGTTATATAGGAACACATGTACTGTGGTGTATAGTGCTTCATAGTGCTGTTTTGCTCCTACACTCCTGAGCAAAAGAAGTAAATCTAATTGAAAGAAAGTGTCAACGCTATATTATTATTATTATTTATTTATTATTATTATTTATTGCACTTGTATCCCACATTTCCCACCTATTTGCAGGCTCAATGTGGCTTACAAAGGTCTGTTATGGCAGTGCCATAACAGGGAAGAAATACAATTGGTGTAGCAAAGAGATAAAAGAAGACAAGAGGATCTGGTTATGCAGCTGTACAGTGAGACATTCTGAGTAAAGGAGTGTAAGGGTTGTGTTCAAGTAGTTAAGGGTTCTCATGGTAGGCTTTGTTAAAGAGAGAGGTTTTCAAAGCTTTGCGGAAGTTGTTTAATTTGTGGATCGTTTTCAGGTGAGTTGGTAGTGCATTCCACATCTTCGTACTCATGTAGGAAAAGCTGGACGCATGTGTTAGTTTGTATTTGACCCCTTTACAGCTGGGGAAGTGCAGGTTGACAAAGGTGCGGGAAGATCGTTTAGCATTTCTGGGTGGAAGGTCCACTAGGTCTAGCATGTAGGTCGGGGCATCTCCATGAATGATTTTATGAACAATCGTGCATATCTTGAACATGGTACATTCTTTCAGTGGGAGCCTGTGTAGGTTCTTTCTTAGGGGTTTTGCACTTTCATATTTAGTTTTCCCAAATATGAGTCTGGCTGCGGCATTCTGGGCCGTCTGGAGTTTCTTGTGAGATAATTACTGGAAGACCCATGAAAGCATTTTCTCTTTCTGTGTAGGTGTGCTGCGAGATTTAAGAGTAGTTATGGGAGCAGGTTTAAGCCAAATCCCTGAGGGGTAAGACCCCCAGCAGGGTATATTACTACTACTACTTATCATTTCTATAGCGCTACTAGATGTACGCAGCACTGTACACTTGAACATGAAGAGACAGTCCCTGCTTGACAGAGCTTATAATCTAATTTTGACAGACAAACAGGACAAACGAGATAAGGGAATATTAAAGTGAGGATGATAAAATAAGGGTTCTGAACAAGTGAACAAGGATTAGGAGTTAAAAGCAGCATCAAAAAGGTGGGCTTTTAGCTTAGATTTGAAGATGGCCAGAGATTATATGTTTAGAAAATTCGGCCCAAATGGTCAATGAATGTTAACTAGGAGAGAGAGAGGGAGAGAGAGAGGAGGGGTGTGGGGGGGGGGGGGGGGCAGGAACAGCAAAACCTTTAGTGAAAATTGTACAGAAAAAACTTGTCTGTAAGGGTCTTTTCTTTTTTTAATTTTGAAAATTTTTATTAAACACAACTTAAAGAATACAATAGATGTCAATGCAGCCTTCAGACTGCTCAAATACACCAAACAATCGAATATCAACTCAATTTACATCCACAGCTTTTAATAGTTTTCTCCCAACCCTCCCCCCTCCCATTCCACCCCCCCCCCCCACCGCTCACTACATGCAATAGTATGGCTAGATCCCCTGTACGGACACAGCACTAGACCATAGTTGCTCCAAGTGTGTCCACTCTTTTGCATCAGGCTTAAATCTGCCCAATCTCCTATCAGTCAGTTGCTCCAGGCCCATAATGCTCCTGATTCTCATCTTCCAATTTGTGATAGTGGGGCCAAGTCTCTGTTTCCAGTGTGCCGCAATCTCCAACTTTGCGGCTGCCAACCCCAGTCTTTTAAGCCGCTTTTGCCATTTCTGGCCCCGTTTATTTCCCCATCCTAATAAGCACCATTTTGGCTCTGCCGGGAATTGTGTGTCCAGAATGCGTGTTAAATGCATGACAACATCCACCCAGAAGGACTGTATAGGAGAACATTCCCACCATACATGCAAAAAACTTCCTAACTGGGCTTCATGTAAGGGTCTTTTCTTAGTGGAGGTGACAGCCTGTGAATCTTCCTGACTAGTCTGTGCTGTGTTTAAATGTTTAGAACTTTAAACAGATGATTGTTACAGCAAACAGTATGAATGAATACTATTGATATCACATTTTCTAAGTTGTCCCTAAGTACTTCTCTCCCACATAGAATTTACCTGGAGGTAAAATGCTATAACTTTTGTCCTAGTGCCCTGCTGTGCTTGCAGATAAATCCAACTATGCAAACAGAGGAACTAAAAGGTTTTAAGGACACAAACCACATTTACAAATCAGTGTTGGTTCCAATGAATTGACTGGGTGTGAAACTATCTGGTTTAGGAGAGCTTTAAATCTCTTTTGTCTGATTTGTATTTAATGTGTACTTTTCATTGAATCTGTTTGTTAAAGGAATGTGCTATGGAATTGAGATTTTTCTTGTATCAGCTCCGTAGAACTGTGTTTATGTTTGACCATGTTTCCCCTTTTCCATATACCATAAAGTAAAATGTAAAGGTTGTTGTCTGACTTATTAAAACCTTTCTTCCCAAGAGCAACCTTTCGATATCTAATACAATCAATGGTCCTAAGCCATGCAGACTATTGCAAAAGAATCTACGCTGGCTGCAAGGAACAACTCATGAAAAAACTACAGACCGCCCAAAACACAGCAGCCAGGCTGATATATTCAACAGGACACGCTTCGAAAGTGCCAAACCTCTTCGAGAAAAGTTGCTCTGGCTCCCAATCAAAGAACGGATTACCTTCAAAATCTGTACCTTAGTCCACAAAATCATATATGGCGTAGTCCCAGGTTACATGACAGACCTTATAGACCTGCCAATAAGAAACAAAATCAAATCGTCAAGATCCTACCTAAACCTACACTACCCAAACTGCAAAGGACTGAAATACAAAACAACCCACGCATCCGGCTTCCCCTACATAAGCGCAAAACTATGGAATAGCCTCCCCAAAGCTATGAAAGCAATGCACGACTACCTGAACTTCAGGAAATCACTAAAAACCAACCTCTTCAAAATGGCCTACCCCAATGACCACACGTAAACCTCTTCACCCAGCAACATTGCTTGACTATAATCGTACTGGACAACAAGCAACCTTCATCCCTTGTGACTCTCCACTTATAACTCATACGATCACTATACAACCTTGTATCTGTTATCAACCGACTGGGCAAACGCCTTGACGGTACTATGTAAGCCACATTGAGCCTGCAAATAGGTGGGAAAATGTGGGGTACAAATGCAATAAATAATAAATAAATAAATGTATAGTTCCAAAGATAATTACTGAAGGTGAAGTAGTGAGAAATTAGATTTCTTAGGGCAACTGGAGAATTTTTATAAGGTGTTAAAACAATTTGAAATTATGTAAATTCATAAAATAAAAATAAATAGCACTGTATTTTTAAATGTCTTGTACTGTTAAATTAGGATGTTCATGTGCTTTTATTTTTTTTTAATTATTATTTGTTTTTCCATAAGTAAAGTGTGCCTATCTAATGATTTTTTTAAACAGGGGCTTGCTTGTGGCAGATCCTGTGTACAGCCATTTACACAGAAAGCCACAAAGATAAAGGTTTAAACTTATGCTTTGAATTGTATGGAGTAAAGCTATGAAGGATTTGGAAGAAATCTCCCAGCTATCCCTGGGAAATTTCATGTTGAAGAAATTGCCAAAAATCTGTTAAAGTTGAAGGTTAAAGAGTTCTTCAAGCACTCCCACCTTAGCTGAGATACTACTACTACTACTTGACATTTCTAAAGCGCTACTGGGGTTACGCAGCGCTGTACAATTTAACATAGAAGGACAGTCCCTGCTCAAAGGAGCTTACAAACTAAAGGACAAATGTACAGTCAGTCAAATAGGGGCAGTCTAGATTTCCTGAAAGGTATAAAGGTTAGGTGCCGAAAGCAACATTGAAGAGGTGGGCTTTGAGCAAGGATTTGAGGATAGGTAGGGAGGGGGCTTGGCTTAAGGGCTCAGGAAGTTTATTCCAAGCATAGGGTGAGGCGAGGCAGAATGAGCGGAGCCTGGAGTTGGCGGTGGTGGAGAAGGGTACTGAGAGGAGGGATTTGCCCTGTGAGCGGAGGTTACGGGCGGGAACGTAAGGGGAAATGAGGGTAGAGAGGTAATGAGGGGCTGCAGACTGAGTGCATTTGTAGGTAAGAAGGAGAAGTTTGAACTGTATGCGGTATCTGATTGGAAGCCAGTGAAGTGACCTGAGAAGAGGGGTGATATGAGTATATTGGTTCAGGCTGAATATAAGACGTGCAGCAGAGTTCTGAACAGATTGAAGAGGGGATAGCTGGCTAAGTGGGAGGCCAGTAAGTAGTAGGTTGCAGTAGTCAAGGCGAGAGGTAATGAGAGCGTGGACGAGAGTACGGGTGGTGTGCTCAGAGAGGAAAGGGCGAATTTTGCTGATGTTAAAGAGAAAGAAACGCCAGGTCTTAGCTATCCGCTGGATATGTGCAGAGAAGGAGAAGGAAGAGTCGAAGATGACTTCGAGGTTGCGGGCAGATGAAACGGGGAGGATGAGGGTGTCATCAACTGAGATAGAGAGTGGAGGAAGAGGAGAAGTGGGTTTTGGTGGAAAGACGATAAGCTCGGTCTTGGACATGTTCAGTTTCAGGTGGCGGTTGGACATCCATGCAGCAATGTCGGATAAGCAGGCCGATACCTTGGCCTGGGTCTCCGCGGTGATGTCTGGTGTGGAGAGATATAGCTGGGTGTCATCAGCATAAAGATGATACTGGAAACCATGAGATGAGATCAATTAGTCACCTTATTTTCTAACTCCTCTTACTCTCTTACCTACCTATGGGGTCCTTTTACCAAGCTACGAGAAAAAGGGCTAGCGATGGGGGCCATTTTTTCCATGCGCCAGGGCCCTTTTACCGCAGCGGATAAAAAGCCCCCAGACACACATGGCCATTTGGTAAGAGAACTCTTACCTTGTGGCCATGCGACAGGGAGCCCTTACCAAGGGCTCCCTCGCTAACCCGGTGGTAACTGGGCAGCACACGACAATGCCCGATTTTCACTCGGTTATCGCCGCACAAGCCATTTCTGGGAGTTTTCTTTTTTCCCCAGGAAATGATGCGTGCTTGGGGCGGGACTACTGCCAGCAGCCGCGTTGGGCCAGTGGTAGTCCTGGAGGAGCGAGTGGTAAGCTCTGTATAAGGGCTTCTATATGTTAACCTTCTCTCTGACCTCATGTTTAACTTTCTTTAAATTAGTCACCTTATTTTCTAACTCCTCTTACTCACTTACCTATCTATGGGCCTTGTTTACTAATCCGCGCTAGAGGCACCTTAGTGTTTTTAGCGTGCGTTAAGCATTAGCACGTTCTAATCGTGTAAGCGTCTATAATGGGTGTGTACACGGTTAGCGCACGTTAATTAAAACGCTAGACACCTTAGTAAATAGGGCCCTATTCTATGCTGTCTATTAAAATGTTCTACTATGTATTGTGTTGACATTGAAAGTAGTATACTATGCCGTATTGTTATTTGAATATTTTTACTGTTGCTTACGTTTGATTTATTCTTGCTGTATATTGCCTTGAGTGAATCCTATTAAAAAAAATGAAGTATTTGTAATGAGAAAATGTAAATTTGTTAGCTGCCATTGTGTAAGTTGTATGAACTGTATAACAACAGTAAAAATGACAACACTGTGAACAGTCGCATGGTAGGAGTAGGATGTATGTGAGCAGGTGATTGCTACCTAAACCTTCTGCTACAGCAAGGTTCATTCCCCACTGAACATGGCAAGATACTGCTTACACCAATATCAAAAAATCCTAAGAAACCAGCGAGCGATGTCACCAACTACCGCCCCATCGCCTCCATTCCTCTACTAATTAAATTGATGGAAAACAGGGTGACCTCTCAAATCAACGACTACATACAAAAATTCTCTACTCTACATGAGTCACAATCGGGCTTCCGGCCAGCCCACAGCACAGAAACTGTCCTACTCACCCTAATATCCAAATTCAGACAAGAAATTGCATTTGGAAACAGCATCCTCCTTCTACAATTCGACTTATCCAGTGCATTTGACATGGTAGATCACAACATACTAACCAAACTATTGGACAAACTTGGAATCGGCGGTAACATTATTAACTGGATAAAAGGATTCATCACCTCAAGATCCTATCAAATTAAATCACCCACTGATATCTCATCCCCCTGGTCACCTATCTGCGGAGTACCTCAAGGATCCCCTTTATCGCCGATACTCTTCAGTCTAATGATGATCCCACTAGCCAAAGCCCTATTCAGACATGGTCTAAACCTTTTCATTTATGCTGATGATGTTACTATATTCATTCCCTTTAAATCAAACCTAACAGAAATCTCTGATAGAATATCCATGGGCATGAACATCTTAACCTCCTGGGCCAACGCCTTTAGGATGAAATTGAACAAAGAAAAAACACAGTGCCTAATCCTTTCATCTCAGCACTCCACAATTCCCCCATCTAATCTCACCATCTCTGGCACTACAATCCCATTTCTGAAAACCTGAAAATCCTTGGAGTGACACTAGACAGCCACATCTCCATCGACAATCACGCCACATCCACCACAAAGAAAATGTTCACAATGATGTGGATATTGAAACGCGTAAAACCATATCCACCCCAGAAAACATTCCAGAATTTAGTGCAATCCACGGTACCTACCCATGCTGATTACTGCAACAGTATTTTCTTAGCCTGCAAAGCCTATATCCTAAAAAAACTTCAGACCGCCCAAAATACAGCAGCAAGACTCATCTTTGGCAGATCACGTTTTGAGAGTGCAACTCCTCTCCGTGCAAGACTGCACTGGCTCCCAATCAAAGAACGTATCAATTTCAAAGCCCAGACTTTAATCCACAAGATAATACACGGAGAATCTCCGAACTATATGATAAATCTGGTCGACCTTCCAGCAAGAAACATGTCTGTATCCTCACAAAAGTACCTCAACCTGCACTACCCCAGCTGTAAAGGTCTCAAGTACAAAACTTATTATGGATCCAATTTCTCCTTCCTGGGCAGCCGTCTATGGAACGCTCTCCCTAGACCTATCCGAGCAATCCATGACCACCTACCTTTCAGAAAAGCACTAAAAACCCATCTATTCAAACAAGCCTACCCAAAAGACCCAGATTAATCTCATGAACCCATCTACCTTACATATACTGAAGAGAAAACGAAATTGACCCAGAATCTATCTCCCACCTTACCCTCCTCTCTCTATCACCTGTCTCTACCTACAGTGGTGGAAATAAGTATTTGATCCCTTGCTGATTTTGTAAGTTTGCCCACTGACAAAGACATGAGCAGCCCATAATTGAAGGGTAGGTTATTGGTAACAGTGAGAGATAGCACATCACAAATTAAATCCGGAAAATCACATTGTGGAAAGTACTGTATATGAATTTATTTGCATTCTGCAGAGGGAAATAAGTATTTAATCCCTCTGGCAAACAAGACCTAATACTTGGTGGCAAAACCCTTGTTGGCAAGCACAGCGGTCAGACGTCTTCTGTAGTTGATGATGAGGTTTGCACACATGTCAGGAGGAATTTTGGTCCACTCCTCTTTGCAGATCATCTCTAAATCATTAAGAGTTCTGGGCTGTCGCTTGGCAACTCGCAGCTTCAGCTCCCTCCATAAGTTTTCAATGGGATTAAGGTCTGGTGACTGGCTAGGCCACTCCATGACCCTAATGTGCTTCTTCCTGAGCCACTCCTTTGTTGCCTTGGCTGTATGTTTTGGGTCATTGTCGTGCTGGAAGACCCAGCCACGACCCATTTTTAAGGCCCTGGCGGAGGGAAGGAGGTTGTCACTCAGAATTGTACGGTACATGGCCCCATCCATTCTCCCATTGATGCGGTGAAGTAGTCCTGTGCCCTTAGCAGAGAAACACCCCCAAAACATAACATTTCCACCTCCATGCTTGACAGTGGGGACGGTGTTCTTTGGGTCATAGGCAGCATTTCTCTTCCTCCAAACACGGCGAGTTGAGTTCATGCCAAAGAGCTCAATTTTTGTCTCATCTGACCACAGCACCTTCTCCCAATCACTCTCGGCATCATCCAGGTGTTCACTGGCAAACTTCAGACGGGCCGTCACATGTGCCTTCCGGAGCAGGGGGACCTTGCGGGCACTGCAGGATTGCAATCCGTTATGTCGTAATGTGTTACCAATGGTTTTCGTGGTGACAGTGGTCCCAGCTGCCTTGAGATCATTGACAAGTTCCCCCCTTGTAGTTGTAGGCTGATTTCTAACCTTCCTCATGATCAAGGATACCCCACGAGGTGAGATTTTGCGTGGAGCCCCAGATCTTTGTCGATTGACAGTCATTTTGTACTTCTTCCATTTTCTTACTATGGCACCAACAGTTGTCTCCTTCTCGCCCAGCGTCTTACTGATGGTTTTGTAGCCCATTCCAGCCTTGTGCAGGTGTATGATCTTGTCCCTGACATCCTTAGACAGCTCCTTGCTCTTGGCCATTTTGTAGAGGTTAGAGTCTGACTGATTCACTGAGTCTGTGGACAGGTGTCTTTCATACAGGTGACCATTGCCGACAGCTGTCTGTCATGCAGGTAACGAGTTGATTTGGAGCATCTACCTGGTCTGTAGGGGCCAGATCTCTTACTGGTTGGTGGGGGATCAAATACTTATTTCCCTCTGCAGAATGCAAATAAATTCATATACTTTCCACAATGTGATTTTCCGGATTTAATTTGTGATGTGCTATCTCTCACTGTTACCAATAACCTACCCTTCAATTATGGGCTGCTCATGTCTTTGTCAGTGGGCAAACTTACAAAATCAGCAAGGGATCAAATACTTATTTCCACCACTGTACCTACCCATCCATTTACTACCCATCCATCCTTCTATTATGTTATACTTAATTTCCTACTTTACATAACAAAATTCTGTGTTACCTATTACTATGTAAGCCGCATTGAGCCTGCTTTTAGTGGGAAAGTGCGGGATACAAATATAATAAATAAATAAATAAATAAATAAATAAATAGGCAGCATGTACAGAAAGAGAGGAAATTGCAGGTTGATTAGAAGATATGGGTAAAGTGAATATATATATATGGAAGTATCTGAATAGGTGTGTCTGTGTGACTTGAATATAACTGTGAAATAGAACTGTGTAAAGCATAAAGATCTGGAAAAAAGCCCACTGAGCTAATAGAATTTTTGTTAAGGAATTGGGCTGGTACAATGGTGAATAAGGACGCTAAATAGATTGGAAAAGAGGAAAGAGGATAACATTAATTAAAAAAAACAAAAACAAAGCTTGCTCTCTGACCACATGTGCACCTTTTGTTAATTAAATGTCACCTTATTTTCTAACCCCTCTTTCTCTCTTACCTATCTATATGTTGCTCATACACACAGCAAGTAAATCTCTCTCAGGCACATAAGCAAGTAAATCTCTCTCAGGCACATATGTTGCTGTACAGGAGGAAAAGACTTCAGATGCTCGGCGTTCACTTTTTAAGTGTAATTTTCTTAATGTGAATGCCTGGCTGCTCAGTGTCCACTTTTGAAAATTTATTTTCTTAGTGTGAATACCTGGCAAGCTTCCTCATAAGTCTGAAAAACCTCCACACATCTGAGCTAAATATACATTTTTCTAACCCTTATATATTTTCTGGGTTTTCAAAATAACAAAAGAAGGTGATTATCTTCTACTAAAGTTACAATGAAAAACACTTATCTTCTTCCGTGGCTTAATCATATGGCCACGCTCTACAGAGAGCCCCTGGTTCTCAAGTGCTTCTTAAGGAGCCTGACCCTTGGCCACTTAGTATATTCTTTTCATACGTCCACTTCTTCTTCCCTTTTACCAAGCTTGGCAGGCAGAAGCAATGTCCTTAAGCCACTGATGCCAGCACCCCACGCATGTTTAGTTGTTGGTGGCTTGGTAGAAGGGATTTCTGACCATCTTTGGAGGAGTATCTTAGCTGGGGATGGTTGGAGGTCCCCACCAGTTATATAGTAAGGGTCAGGACTGACATTAGCCATGCTAAAGCCCAGGTCAGAAAATAAAGGAGGGCCTTCCTCCCTGCCTCTCCTCCAATTTCCCCGCTTGCCATGACTATCTCACCAACAGACTGTCACCAAATACAGAACAAGGACGTGGGGTAAACATAAAGGAATCCTGTTCAGAAGAAATGGATCCTCAGAAGCTTAGCAGAGATTGGGTGGCAGCCCTGGTGGTTGGGAGGTGGGGCTAGTGGTTGGGAGGCGGGGCTAGTGCTGGGCAGACTTCTACGGTCTGTGCCCTAAAAATGGCAGATACAAATCAAGGTCAGGTATACATATAAAGTAACATATAAAGTAGCACATATGAGTTTATCTTGTTGGGCAGACTGGATGGACTGCACAGGTCTTTTTCTGCCGTCACTTACTATGTTACTATGTAAATTAGAAATAAAAATATTTAGACAAAAATTGAACTGGGAACCCCAAGAAGTTAAGTTTAGCATGTCCTGCAACACTAGAGAAAGGAAAAACAGAAACACATTTCCTTTTCAATTGAACACAATGCAAAAACGTTTACTATGCACATTTCCTAAAGCTAACCTGTTCCATTTAAAGCATTCAAACTAGAATTCCTTTTTCTACTTTTGTGGTCTAGACATTTTATTTTTCCATCATGTTGGTTCTAGTTTCTCTTGTTTGCTTTCCTGTCTGTCATCGGCTAATTCTCCTTCAATCAGTTGCTATCCATTTGTCTTTTCTCCTCTCTCCTGTCTATTCCCTCACTTTGGGGTATGTTTACTAAGGTGTGAATTTAAGGCTCGTTAAATGCTAACATGCCTATACATTTCTATGGGCGCATTAGCGTTTAACGTGTGTATACCATTTACGAGCGTTAAAAACGCTAATGCGCCCATAGTGCCGCTTAGTAAACCTAGCCTTATATCTGCCTCTGACATATTGATTGTTCTTTTTTAGCTTTTTCTTCTTTTTTTATTTTCTGCTGTCTGTCAACTCAAATTTCACTCTCTCTCACCCTTCTCTTCCTTTTTACTTTTTAGCCACCTATCAAATTTCCATCTTCTCTCACCCACTAGCTTTCCCATTACCCATCTCAAACCTTCCCCAGCCCTCCATTCCCTTTCATCTTTAATCTGCTCCCCATTACTATACTTCTACCCTCTGCAATCACTATTTTGTCATTCATTTCCTTGCCATTCCATCTTCCCCCTCCTGGCCTCTCCCACATGGTTCCACCATTCCCACCATTCCTTCCCCCTTCTAGCCCATCAGCTGCTCTCTCTTTCTCCCCTCCTCACTCTCATAGCTTGACATCTCCCTGTCCCTTCTCTCTTTCCTGCTGCTCTCTCCACCATGGTCCAGCATTTCTCCCTCTCTCTTCCCACACTCCCATTGTCTGGCATCTCTCCATCACTCCCTTCTGCTCCTGAATCCAACATCTTATTGTCTCTCTGCTCTCCATCTCCTGTGTATCTCTCCCTCCCTCTCTTCTACTCCCATGTCCAACTTCTCTCCCTCTCTCCTATTGTCCACCCTCCCTATCTCTCTCTCTTTTCTGTTTTCCTGTCTGTATCCTTCTAACACTCTTTCTAGGGGCTGCTGTCCACTGGTCATTTTTCCCTCTCTCCTCCTGTCTTGTTCAATTCCCTCACTACATCTTTTTCTGACTTATTGATCTTTCCCTTTTAGCTCTTTCCTCCCTTTCTTTCTTTCTGCCTCTTTCCATTCAAATTTCACCCTCTTTTTCACTCTCAGTACTACCTATCATCTCCTACTCCCAACCTCTAGCTGTCCCATTCCAACTCACTCCTTCCCTGATTTCCCATTCCTTTCAATCATCTATTTCCCATTACTTTATTTCTGCCCTCCCCTCGCTTTCCCCCCATGGTCCAGCATCTCCCTTTCTCTTCCATTCCTGGCTGTCCCCATAGTCCAAGAAAGCACAAAGGCAGACGGTCTGCAAACTCCAAGATGGAAAATGAACAGAGCAGATCAATAACAAGCAAAAAAAGTTTATTAATGGAAACCAAATTGCACAATATGTATACACACAAACAGCCCGACACAGGCCGTGTTTCGCCCAACAGGGCTGCTTCAGGGGCTATAAGAAAATAATAAAAGAACATATATATGTTGTATTATCAAACCACATATATACATGACATATATATCCATATTGTTCGTAAAGGTATACATTTTATCTATCTTTTTTTATTATAAATAAGTTCCCCTATGTCCAACATTTCTCACTCCCTCCTCACCAACCCTGGGTCTAACATCTCTCCACTCTACCCTTTCCAAAATCCCCCCTCTCTTCTTTTCCTCCCCTCTATCCCTGGGTCCAACTTTCTCCTTTCTTCCCCTCCACCCCACATCCAACATCTGCCCCTCTCTCTTCCCTCCTTCCCTCCCATTGTCCAACGTCTCTTCCTCCATTCCCTCTGTAACCCTAAGGGGTTTATATATATATATATTTTTTTAAATAAATAAACTCACCTGGTCTTCCCCAGGCTTTGTTGTGACTACTTTGGGCCATTCTGGTTGTCCCTGGGTGTCATGGGCGCTTCGGTGCCCAGGGCTGCTCATTTGGCCAGCCCGAGATGTTATGGCCGGTCTGGGGCCGTCCCGACGCTGCCCGGATGTGCCGGGCATCTTCGGGCCCATTTTGGGCCAGGTTGCAGCGAACATTGGTGGCCAGGGGGCTCCGTAGTGCTCTGGAGCTGGGAGCGCCATCAAAACTCATCCAGCTGCGAATGTGTGCTGGACGAGAGTGAGGAGAACCAGCCTGGAACCCGGCAGGAAAATGGCTGGCTTTTGGCCTAGCCTGCTGGGGGGGGGGGGGGGGGGGGGCGGACTGAGCATGTTGAGATCCGAGACAACATGGTTTTACCAGAGGGAAATCGTGCCAAACGAATCTCATTGAATTCTTTTATTGGGTAACTGGAGAATTGAATTATCGACATGCTATAGACGTAATCTACTTAGATTTTAGCAAAGCTTTTGACACGGTTCCCCACAGGAGGCTCTTAAATAAACTCGATGGGCTGAAGATAGGTCCCGAAGTGGTGAACTGGATTAGGAATTGGTTGACGGACAGACGACAGAGGGTGGTGGTAAATGGAGATCGCTCGGAGGAGGGAAAGGTGAGTAGTGGAGTGCCTCAGGGATCGGTGCTGGGGCCAATTCTGTTCAATATATTTGTGAGTGACATTGCCGTAGGGTTAGAAGGTAAAGTTTGCCTATTTGCGGATGATACTAAAATTTGCAATAGAGTGGACACCCGGGAGGGAGTGGAAAGCATGAAAAAGGATCTGAGGAAGCTAGAAGAATGGTCTAAGGTTTGGCAATTAAAATTCAATGCGAAGAAATGCAAAGTGATGCACTTAGGGAGTAGAAACCCAAGAGAGACTTATGTGTTAGGTGGTGAGAGTCTGATAGGTACTGAGGGGGAGAGGGATCTTGGTGTGATAGTATCCAAGGATCTGAAGGTGAAGAAACAGTGTGACAAGGCGGTGGCCGTAGCGAGAAGGTTGCTAGGCTGTATAGAGAGAGGTGTGATCAGCAGAAGAAAGGAAGTGTTGATGCCCCTGTACAAGTAGTTGGTGAGGCCCCACCTGGAGTATTGTGTTCAGTTTTGGAGGCCGTACCTTGCGAAGGATGTTAAAAAAATGGAAGCGGTGCAAAGAAAAGCTATGAGAATGGTATGGGATTTGCGTTCCAAGACGTATGAAGAGAGACTTGCTGACCTGAACATGTATACCCTGGAGGAAAGGAGGAATAGGGGTGATATGATATAGACGTTCAAATATTTGAAAGGTATTAATCTGCAAACAAATCTTTTCCGGAGATGGGAAGGCGGTAGAACGAGAGGACATGAAATGAGGTTGAAGGGGGGCAGTCTCAGGAAAGATGTCAGGAAGTATTTTTTCTCAGAGAGGGTGGTGGATGCTTGGAATGCCCTCCCGCGGGAGGTGGTGGAGATGAAAACGGTAACGGAATTCAAACATGCGTGGGATATGCATAAAGGAATCCTGTGCAGAAGGAATGGATCCTCAGAAGCTTAGCCGAAATTGGGTGGCGGAGCAGGTGGGGGGAAGAGGGGTTGGTGGTTGGGAGGCGAGGATAGTGGAGGGCAGACTTATACGGTCTGTACCCTGAATAAGGCAGGTACAAATCAAGGTAAGGCATACACATATGTTTGTCTTGTTGGGCAGACTGGATGGACCATGCAGGTCTTTTTCTGCTGTCATCTACTATGTTACTATGTTACTATGTGCACAGTTTGCACATGCTCAGTCAGTCCCTGGAGCTCTGGTTAGGCCTCACTGAAGTCTGGGGCTCGATTTTAGACCTGCCCAGCTGGAGTTCCAGGGATTTTGCTGCTTTTTGGGATCTTTTTGTTTTTGACCTGATTTTTGATGTGGACCTTCGAGACTGGTACCAACAGTGTTCGCCAGGTCAGGGGACTCTTGGGAGTCAGGTAAGGGGTCTGGTGGCCCCAAATTTTATTTGGTTTTATTTTAAATTGTGGGTTTTGGGACTTTAGTTTATGGAAATTAAAGGGTTAATTGGATTTTCATTTTTATTTAATTATGGGTTTTTGAGAACCTCTTGAGATTTACTGGGGGGGGGGGGGGGGGTTAAAATTTGGAAAAAAGGTTTTAAATAGTGGTTTTCTCAGGGAGGGGGCTTAAAAGTGATCTCCGCCGGGGTTTGGAAACAAACGTTCGACGGAGCATGTGTTAATTTATTTTGGGATTTTTAAAGGGGTTTTATTAATGAAAAATGGGGGACGTCCATTAAAAATAGTTAATTTTGAAAAGTAAAACCATAATTCTGTGGGCATTGTAATGCATGATTGTTTTAGTGATTTTGGTGCAGTTTCATATATATTTCACTTTAATATTAAGTAAATGGTATTTTTTTCCATTATTATCTATGGACTACATTGGGAGAATATAATATTATCAGCTACAGCTAAGTAACCGCACAAAGGAAAGATAAGCTGGTACACTTACCTGATTACTTGCTGGGTCTTCTAAAGAGAATCCTGTGAACTCACAAAATATACACACAAAGAATCAAATTCTTGCTAATTGCAAGAAATATATAGATTTAGAAAGAAAATGTACACCTTTTAATACTGAAAAGTTTATACTTATCTGATGGTTATTCATTCTCTCAGGTATTTGAGGTAATTCTGTGGAGAGAACAAAAATAAATACAAGCCAATAGTTATAACTTTACTGTTAAAATACTTATACTCAAATGTTTGAAGAAAAGAAATTTTGTTGAATTTAAGTAAAAAAAGGTTGAATACTTACCAGGTTGTGTTTAAAGAAAATAAAGAAAAATAATAATTTATGAACACTTGTGTCTGGCTCCTACAAAATAAAAAAAAGAAAAAACCCTGAGATTGATTTTACTTTCTCCCTCACACCTTGTGTGTGAGAGAGACAAATTAAAGTTTAATGTGCTCCCTCCTGTTCTCGGTGGTGTGACCCTGGATATTCGGCTCAACTACAAACAACAACAATAACAAGTATCCTGAGGGCACACTCCTTACCCCGAGGGTCACAGGGGTGCGGGTTACACCTCTGCCCCCAGCCAATATCTCTGCATCTCTCCTCCCTCTTTCCTCCCTTTGTTCTGCATCCCCCCTCTACTCTTGGATCCAGCATCTACCCTTCCCCTGCCTCTGGTCTATCTTAGAATGTGTATGGTCACTGATGGCTACAGAAAAAACACTGCCTATGATGGCCCTGCAGACTTCCTTCTGCTGCATCTCATCACTCTGGAAACAGGAAGTTGTCAGTGAGGTTGGGACATGACAGAGGGAAGGGGGCCGGCTAGGTAGCACATGTGAATTATTGCCACCGGCACTTTGTTGCCTTCCACTTAACCAATTTCTAACCCAGTCAGTCACCACGGGGTCTATACCGAGGGCACTCAGTTTATTTATAACTTGCCTGTGCAAAACTGTGTAGACTATATCTATAACTCTCCCTTGAACCAACTCTCTGGTCATCCAGTCAAAGAAATTTATCAGATTAGTCTGATAAGACCTGCCTCTATTAAAACAATGCTGCCTCAGGTCCTGCAATCAGCAGAAATCTCGCTATCCACTTCTAGATCCACTGTTCTAGAAGTACTTCCATTAATTTACTCACTACAGAAGTCAGACTAACTGGCCTGTAGATCCCAACCTCCTCTTTACTTCTGCTGTTGTGGAGAGGAACCACATCCACCCTTCTTTAGTTCCCTGGGAGCACTCCTGACTCTAGAGAAGCGGAGCTGCCAGAACTTTCCTAAGTTTCTTCAGTACCCTTGGATATATACCATCTGGCCCTATCATTTTGTCTACCTTTATTTTAGCTAGCCATCCATGATCACAGTCATCTGAAAATTGTTCAGGGCCTTTCACCCTTCCATTCTTATTTGTGTTTATCTTCTGCAGCCCTACTCTTGGCCTTTCATCTGTAAACATAGAACAGAAATATTTAAGCAATTCTATCTTTATCAGCTTCTACATATTCCTGTCCTCCATCTTTGAGCCTCACAATACCACTTTTGCACTTCCTCCTATCACTCACATATCTAAAAAGTCTTGTCCCTCCCCTTTTTTATATTTTTCTTCCATTTGCACTTTCCTCACTACTTTCCCAGCTTCTCTTAGCTTTTCTAGAAATTGTTTCCTGTTGTCCTAATTTTGCAATCTCTGTAGTTGTGAAAGACATCTTCTTTTTTTTTTTTTTTTTTAATTATTTTTGTAGCTACTTCTTTGGAGATCCAAAGTGGCCTTTTTTTCCTCTTATTTTTTATTATTTTTCCTAACAAAGATTTTTTTGCCCTTAAAATAGTTCCTTTGAGTTTTCCATATTGCTTTTCTTCTTCATTTGCCCCCTCTCGATGTTCACATCTAGGTAATAGGTAACAACTATTCAAGAAATTCCTTCATTTTGACAAAGTTGTTTAGAACCATTAACCCTCTCCATGTGTGTCTTAATATTGAGAGTCAAAGGCAAGGAGTAGGGGTGGACCAAGAAATCTGGACAGCCAAGGTTGATTGAAGTAACTTTATTAGCACCCATTGTGACCCGACACCACTACAGGAAAAAATAAAAGAAATAAGAAAAATAAGAAAAGCGTGTTCTTCTCAAACTAACGAGTGGATTCTGTACTTGTTTATAAATGTTTTCCGTTTCAGGATTGAGGTACAGTGAAGGTCTTCAGAGAAAGCCTTAGTGAAACGGGTCCATTGGGACCTCACTGCTTTGAGACCGACCCTGCCAGAATACAGCATTAAAGGACAGACTTTGAGCACGTTTTAAGATAAGTATTCAGTTCTCTTAAGACTTGAAACTAACAAAATCTTAATATCCTGAAGCATAAACCTTGGCATACCAGCACACCCTGAAGCCTCTTTCTTTTTCTGATATTTTCTTTATTGCATAAACACATCAATGTACACACAGTCAGAAGGGATGCTTCATAGCACAGGGACTTCGTTATTCTGGGCTGAACAATGCTTGGAGGTAGAAGTCTGAGGAAAAACAATTCTACTGCTGAGCTGGAAAACAGATGAACAGGCAGAGACAGCTCAGAAATGGATGCCTGGAACGCGCTATATCTTATTGACAAGACATATTTTACAAGGTAAAAAAACAAGTTCTCTTCAGGGAGTTTATCAGGCCAGTACTGACAGAAAACAAGATGGAGAAAGTTTCAAAGCTAGAACAAGGGGAAAAGCAGGGGGGGGGGGGGGGGGGGGCTCCCAAGCCCAAAGAACAAAAGCATAAAGACCAATGAGACAGAGCCATCAGGTAGCAAGGCAGTCAAGCTAGGCTGAGAAGGAGAAGAGGTTCAGGCAACATTACATCAATGATAACAGTTTTTAAACAAACAGACAAGTGTGTCTGCACTAGCTGTGAACTATATTACACATAATGCATTGCTCCTCTAACTTACAGACAGATCTGCAGTAACGCATTAAACACATTTCAGGAACCTACTATAACTAAGGCAAGGCTGTCAAAGGACAGAACAGTAAGTGCTTTCCACTAATTCATATAATATTGTTTTCCCTTTTGAAATCGGGTGTTTGATGGGAGATTTTTTAACCTAAGATTACTTTTTGAACTGTGTGCTCTCAGCTTGCTGATATCGCAGTCCGGTTGAAGGAACCGTGTTTAGCCTCCGTAGTATGAGGTTTTTCCTCCCATGTTTCAAAAGCCCAGAACCAAACAGGAATGTGCTGGGATTAATTCAGTCTAATTCTTATCTGATTACATTAGTACTACAAACAGGCATGAGTTTATCCCTTTTAATTTCATCCTGCAGGTCTAACAGTCAAACTGGGTGAGATAATAATGAACAGGATTACAATTATAAATCTTTTTGGTTTTGTTTTTTTTTTTGACAGAGGAGGTTTTCACTGTAATTACCTGTCTAGCAGACTAAATAAACAAACATGTAAATATAGTTCCAGTGCCCTGAGCAGCTGGGAATGCTAACACCAGCAGTGATTAATTAACAATTTCATAACAGCTGGCTTTAATGCATTGAACAGTTATGGTGGTGGATGAGGCTAGCAGTTTGCTGGATGAAGGTAACTCTTTCAGACAGAGAACACAGAGCACTGGTTCATTTTTCGCCCAGGCATTTAAAAAATGCACTGTAAAGTGAAATGGTTCCTGGGGAATGACTTTGAGACTTTAATGGGAATGTTCTGGTGAGCCTTAATATGTAGCTCATTTCCCTCATCCTGAGCCATGGTACTGTAACTAAAACTGTAGAAGTGGCATGAATGCTGCCTTACAATGCGATAGGCTCCTAGACCATCTCATGTGCTGGGAAAAAGCCACGGCATGCTAAAATCTTCCATAATGGGTCAGACCAAAGATCCGTCAAGCCCTGTTTTGATTTGCTAATAGTGGCCAATCTAGGTCAAAAGTACTTGGCAGGATCCCATAAAGCAGATAGATTTTAGGCTGCTTCACTTCAGGGATAAGCAGTAGCTTTCCTTTGAGTCTACCTTAATAACAGTTTATGGACTTGTCTTCCAGGAACTTGTCTATATCTTTTTTTAAACCCAGCTATGCTAACTGCTTTTTACCACATCTTCCAGCCATAAGTGCCAACATTTCAAAATGATTTGGAAGCCAAATACAATACAAATTGCCTCTACCTGGACACAGTGAGCTTGCTCAATAATGGGGGTGCTCAGCACCCCCTCTGGCACCCACAGAGCCATCTCCTATGCCTTTAGCAATAAATTCCAGAGTTTTTTTGTGTAGAGTGAAAAAATATATTTTCCTATTTGTTTTAAATTTCATGATGTGTCCCCTAGTCTGTATTTGTTGAAAGAGCAAACGATTCAGATTTACCTATTCCTTTCCACTACTTGCAGTCTTGCTAGATGAGGGCACATGCTGAAATCAGAGAGAGAGAGAGAGAGAGAGAGAGCACAGGTGGGGTTGCGGTTTACTTATGTGGATTATAAAATTCACGCCACTGCATAAACGTTATGCTTGCTCCTGAGCAGTGGTAATATCCACAGCTTCATTTTAGCCACAATTTCTGCCATTTGAAGGGCAATTATATAAACTGGGTGCTAACATGTATGTGCCCATTTTCCTGTGAATTGTATATAGTGCGACTTATTGGCACTAATTGGCACTAATTAGAATTTACATGCACTACTCGCTAAGCGTATTCTATAAAGTAGCCCATGTAAATTCTACCGTGTGAATCTGAAAAGTAGGTGTGGCCATGGGAGGAGCATGGACAGGTCACGGGCATGCCTAAAATGTATGTGCAGTGTTATATACGCATCCAGTTTTTCCTACATAAGCACACAACTGTGGAACGCATTACCAAAGCCTTGAAAATTACAAACGACCACCTAAACTTCCGGAAAACACTAAAAACTAACCTGTTTAAAAACTAACCTGTTTAAAAAGGAATACCCTACCGATCCAACATAAATGCCTGATCTCTGCAACACAACAAAACTAAAGAATGCAATGGACTAACACAACTCTTCCGTTGTACGATTCCCTAGTGTGGCTTTGCCATATGAACTTTATCTTACCACAACATCACTTTATATTTGTTTACACCAGAGTCTGTAACGCCTCTCCGGTACTATGTAAGCCACATTGAGCCTACAAATAGGTGAGAAAATGTGGGATAAAAATGTAACAAATATATATATATATATATAATAAAATAATCTGTACAGTTCTTAAAGTTAGGCGTGTCAAATTAAGAAGACCTCACAGTATAAGTGTGGGGACCTATTTCAAATATCCAATCAGTTTGTCCCAAACACTTTCAAGTCATATGTTCTACACAGTCCCAATTCACACAGTTCTTATCTTTAAATTACCATAAAGAGTTTTTTTCTAGAACGGGGATCATCAGAGTAATCAACAGCATATCCCGTTTCGGAACAGCGTCCCATATACTTATGGCGCTGTGCACATCTTCATTGATCACCCAATTTTTTTGAATTCTTTTTTTCAATCTTCATCAATCTTATTATATATAAAAAAGAGTATTTTAAACTTTTGAGATGCATATGAGTCGTACTTAACTTTGGCAGCGATTTTCCACCCATGTCAAACCTCCGCCAACATGGCCAGGTTTCGTATTCCTTCTTCAGGGAAGAGGTTCGCTGGGGAAAAGAATAACATTAATAAACTGCTCACATCTCCATAAATAACTTAAGTTTATCTAATTCTTATGTAGACTGTGCAATACCATCTCCTAGTTTGCTCCTGCATCTATGAAAAAATGGCCGCGGCACCTCTCAATTAAATATCTCACAGCTGATCAGAGCTCTCGTTTCTGATAGGGCAGCCTATCCTTAGCTACCATCAATCAAATCAGCGACCACCAATCAATTTCTGAGTTCAAACCACCCGGATGTAAAGTCTGCAAATGAAAAATCCATCTTTGTTCTTTGTAATTTAATAAACATCCAGCATTCCCACCCTCCCACCCTAGCTGAACATGGTCAATAATTCGCCATTTGATGTCTTCCAGTTGGTGCTGACAGTCCACCCAATGCTGTACTAGTGGGGCAGTAAGTATGCGATTTTTGATCCCAGATTTATGCTCATTTAAATGATATTTAATGGGACAACTAGATCGCCCAATGTACATCAATTGACACGGGCAGACAATCGCATATACTACATTGCAGGTGTTGCAGTTAGTAATTAGGTGCAGACTGGGTGTATTTTATAACAACGTGCATAGATTTTAGAAACGCCCACGGCCTGTCCATTCCACACCCAAGGCCACACCCAAGGACCCCCTTTTCAACTATGCGAATTAGAATTTGTACACAGAAGATTATAGAATAGGCCTATACAGTTCTGCCTATAAATTATAATTAATGCCAATTAGTGTCAATAATTGCTTGTTAATTGGCAATTATCAGTGCTGATTGGTTTGTTAACCGATTAGGTTATGCACATTGTTTTGGAGTATACTTCAGTTTCCACATGGAAATCTTGGCACAATATGTAGAATCCAGGGGATTCTGTAAAATGCGCCTAACTTTAGGCGCGGTTTACAGAATACACCTAACCATTTTTTCCTTCGGTGCCAATTTTTTTAGGTATACAAAAGTAGTCTCTCAATAAAATGCAAAGAAAATGTTCAAATTTTATTCAGCAGAACAAGGAAATTAATTCCCTATATATTCATATAGAGAATGCAATAGTAAACATCACTTCCACCATTCAAAATACAGTACTGGATTTCCACGCGGGTCTCTAGGCACGCTATGTAGAATCCAGCAGACTGTGCGTACATATCAATGTACGCATGTAGTTCACAAATTATTACTACTGATATAGGGAAGATGCTCAGAGCAGGAAGATTATTTACTGCACTTTTTAAGCCATCCATAGGTAATGTAAACTGAATTATTCATCCTTAAGTCATTATTTGTGCTCATTGTTTTATGAGCTGGAGGTATTTGAAGATTTCCTGGGACTGCAGCTGTCAGACAGCAGGGACGTTACCTGTATTTCAAAGAAATTGCAAAGGATATTATTTATTTATTTATTGCATTTGTACCCCACATTATCCCACCTTTTTGCAGGCTCAATGTGGCTTACAGAGTAAGGTTATGATAAAGTCAGTGCATGATTTAAATACAGTTGATCATAAGCTGAGGTAAGAGAGGTGATAGATGGGCTGATGTTGGGTAGGTTGTATGAGAAATGTTTTAGGTGTGTTTGGGTGATTTGGGGGATGAATTGTATCATTGAGGGTGGTTATTGTAAGCTTTATTAAAGAGGTGTGTTTTCAGAGCTTTGCGGAAGCTGGTTAGATTTTTCAGGGTTTTGAGTAGCGCATTCCAAAACTGTGTGCTCTTGTATGCAAATTATTAGCAGTATATTAGCAGAATAAAATAGGAAAATGCCTCAAAATAGTTTACACGTTTACTAGTCATCTTTGACTCTTCTCTCTCCTTCTCTGCTCATATCCAGCAGATTGCCAAGACCTGTCGTTTCTTTCTTTACAACATCCGTAAAATCCACCCCTTTCTTTCCGAGCACTCTACCAAAACCCTCATCCACACCCTTGTCACCTCTTGTTTAGACTACTGCAATCTGCTTCTTGCTGGCCTCCCACTTAGTCACCTCTCCCCTCTCCAGTTGGTTCAAAATTCTGCTGCCCGTCTCGTCTTCCGCCAGGGTCGCTTTACTCATACTACCCCTCTCCTCACGTCCCTTCACTGGCTGCCTATCCGTTTTCGCATCCTGTTCAAACTTCTTCTACTAACCTATAAATGTACTCACTCTGCTGCTCCCCAGTATCTCTCCACACTCATCCTTCCCTACACCCCTTCCCGTGCACTCCGCTCCACGGATAAATCCTTCTTATCTGTTCCCTTCTCCACTACTGCCAACTCCAGACTTCGCGCCTTCTGTCTCGCTGCACCCTACGCCTGGAATAAACTTCCTGAGCCCCTACGTCTTGCCCCATCCTTGGCCACCTTTAAATCTAGACTGAAAGCCCACCTCTTTAACATTGCTTTTGACTCGTAACCACTTGTAACCACTCGCCTCCACCTACCCTCCTCTCTTCCTTCCCGTCCACATTAATTGATTTGATTTGCTTATATTTATTTTTTGTCTATTAGATTGTAAGCTCTTCTTCTATGTTTGTGCAGCGCTGCGTACGCCTTGTAGCGCTATAGAAATGCTAAATAGTAGTAGTAGTAGTACTAGTGCTCCTTACCTAAAAAAAACCAAAGAAAGTCACTATCCTCTTTCAGTTTCTTCTTCTGCCCTACCTTCCAACATTTTACCTTCAGAGCTCTGCTCTGCTCTTACAGTATCCTAGTTAAAAATCCTGGCCGGCTGAGCTATTGCAACAGTCTTGGTTCTTCTACCCTGATTGAAAATACAGTGGTCCCGGGGTACTTGTAAATGTGATGCCTGTCACTGAAATCCACTGGGCCACCTCCTCACTTTCTTTCTGTTCCCATTTGAAAACTCACTTTTCGATATTTGCTGATCATACTTTCAAACTCTGTCATTTTCTCTCCCTCAAACCTGTGCATCACTAATTGTGTTTTGACTCATTAGAAAGCACTTTGAGTGAATAGCACTTTGCCAAGTAACTAACCATAATCATAACAGCAGAGCTAGAGAAGCTTTTTAGAGGAACAGAACAGAAACATGACAATTTGTCAACCATCAAGGAAACAGCTGAAAAAAAAATAGGGAAGTGATGAGGGACATGGGGGGGGTGGGGGGCTGTTCATTGTCAGCCCAGCCTTGTTAATTCTTTCTTCTACAGCACGTCAACTTGCTCATTTCTTCTCCCTTCTCTGTGTTATATTTAAGCCTATCACGAAGATCTATCACAAACCATCAATCGGCTGCTGGTAAATAATGTAGGAAATATGAAATAAGACTTGTCAACTGGTATTCAGCTTTCATAAATATGAAGAGGCAGCAGGCTCTTGCCAGGAGAATGAAGAGCGATTTTTTAATAGCATGCTGAGAAGCTCTAAGAGGGAATGCTATGAAAGATGAATAATGATTTTATTATGTGTTTCATTATGTCAGAATTGAAGTGGATTAGTTGGAGAACAATATAGTTGCGATGCAGCTTTAAATGGTTTCAACCAAGAGCTCAGGCTTGGGAGCTATAGCAGGAAATTTCATAGAGACTCAATAACATATGTATTATTTGCATGAGGGAATTGGCAAGGGATTTAACTGGGTAACTGCGTAGTTATCTGTGATCGTGCCTCTGTATAAGCCTCTGGTGAGGCCCTTTTTGGAGCACGTACAATTCTGGAAACCACACCTTCCAAAAGATAGAAAGAGGCTGGAATCAGTCCAGAAGGCAGCTACTAAAACGGTCAGTGGTTTTTGTTATAAGGCATATAGGGACAGACTTAAAGATCTCAATATGTATGCTTTGGAAGAAAGGCAGGGGGAGGGGTAGATATGATATAGATGTTTAAATAGGCGTAAATGACCATTCTTCTAATTTTATTTCCAGTTCCTTTCTATTTCTTCCAGCCTTCCTGCCGTGCGTATGCTCAGGGCTGGCTTAACCATAAGGTAAATTAAGCAGTCACCTAGAGCAGCAGTTTCATGCAGTTCCACACTATGGTGCTAATTTTCAAAGCACAAAGACTTACAAACGTTACATAATTTGTAAGTCTAAGAGAGTGGGGGTGTGTGTGGGGAGGAAGAGATCGTATCGAAGGAGGGGGGGGAGAGAGGGAAAGAGATGCCAGAAATGGGGGGGGGGGGGGGGAAGTGGAGGGAAGAGAGAGAGAGAGGAGAGAGAGACTAGGGAAGAGACAATGGACAGAGGGAGGGAGAGAGATGCCATACCACAGGGAAAGGGACAAGGGCAGGGGAAACGGGGGAGCCAGAGAGAGAAAGAAAGAAAGAAAGAAAGAAAGAAAGAAAGAAAGAAAGAAAGAAAGAAAGAAAGAAAGAAAGAAAGAAAGAAAGAAAGAAAAAGAAAGAAAGAAAGAGATGCTGGCTACAGGGTAGGGGGTATAGGAGGAAGGAAGAGAGAGGAGAGAAGCTGGACACACAGAGAGATGCAGACACAAAGAGATGCTTTACACAGGAGTTGGAATAGGGACACTGATGGGAGTTACTGGAAAGGGCAAGAAAAGGGTACAGAGGGGAGATGTTGAATATGGGAGGATAGGGGCAGGGTCACAGAGAGACCTTGGATAGGAAAGATAGGAATGCCAATGAAATGGAGGGAGAAGAAATGTGAAATGGATAAGAAACCTTGCAAAGAGGCAAAAACAGGGGAAAAGCAGAAAATAGACACTGGGACCAAAGCAAATGGAAAATAAAATGCTCAAACAAAGATTGCAAAAGTATTTTATTCTGAATGTATTATGCATGTCTCAAAGCTGACATATTGCAATTAATACAAACTCCCCTGACTATGAAACCTTAACTCACTTTTGAAACCCTGTCTTAGGTTCCTAATCTTCTTTGGCCTTTGAGCCTAAGCATAAGGGGAGAGTCTTCAAGCCGAAGCCTTAATCTTATAGACCAGACATTTGAAGGACTAATGCTGTGCTACCCAAATATGAGTTCAATCAGTTTAGTAATGTACCTTCTAACCCAAAGTACTGTAGTCTGTCAAGAAGCAAGGAGTGGTTTACAAGGTTGAATGCTAAGGACATGTCTAGAAAAATCAAATGGACCTTTCTCCTCATGTCAAGATTACTACAAATAAATTCAGTAATGTGAGCTCAGTACTGTGAAGGGAAGAGAAACCGGTCTTCCTGTGGTGAAGAGCATTTGTCCTGTTTAAAATTTATAAAGTTGTACTGCAACAACTGTTTTCTCTAAGACAGTGGTTCCCTATCCTGGTCCTGGAGGCACCCCAGCCAGTCAGGTTTTCAAGATACCCATAATGAATATTCATGAGAGAGATTTGCATGCACTGCTCTAAGAAGTTTTAAAACAAATGGGAAACTAGATAATGGTCGATAATTGGTTATGACAGCAGGGTCTGCTTTTAGCATCTTTTAGATGTGGGCAAATGCTAACTTGCTTTCACTGACCTGGGACCCTACCCAGTTTGAGACTAGCAATAATCAGAGTGCAGATATGACAAGAGAGTGTTTGTAAGCTGTTTAAGGTAACCTGATGGTGGATGGACTGTTGCCAGTTTGGACTATGGTAAGAGTCAAAGGAATGTTGAAAGAAGAGAGTTACCACATCAATATTCAGCCCCTAGATAGATAACTTATCCATTTAAGTGGTGCTGCACAAATAAAACAACACAATATTTTACCACAGCTTAGTAAATAGGGCCCACTTGATGAAAGCGTTACTGGCGGATATACGAGCCTCTAAAACAAAAATGGTGCTTGTCATTCCAATAAGCCTATACCAGTTTGAAGTCTTTCTCTTTGCTCTTCAAGGTTCTGCAGACTAATGAACCAGGTACTGAGACCTCATCAAGCATGTGCATAAGAGACAGGAGGAATATGAAGATGGGAATGCAATGAACGTAAAGATCTGGCTTGAAAATACAGTGAGACTGAATAATAGAATTCAGTTACATCATGGAAGCAAGTACATGAATATGTCGGAAACATTTAACAAAGATGAGATTACCATATATCCACAGCTGGACATTGAAAAACCTGACCTTTAATGATGCCACATGTTCAGAAATCATAGCCATAAGTATAGACAGTTGTTCAAATATTATTACATTCATACACCAGAACAGGCATCCATACACACATTGCAAAAGTAAACAACAACTTTACAGACAGCAGATGTACAGATCAGCAGAACCCAAAGCAGTCCAAAACAAGTTAAAGTAGAAAAAAAAAACCAAGCAAACAACAACATAGTTTATACCTAATTGTTCAACCACCCTAAGGATCCCCCTTTAGGCTTAAAAAGCAAAACTATGTGCGTGTAAGGACTGGATAAACGAATTAAAGTTTACAGCAAATGCCCTTAATTTGTAATACTTGGTGTCGATAATGAAACAGTGATGGAATATTCACATAGCAAAAAGCCTGAACCAACAGATTTATTTTCCATTGAACATAATTAACTTTCTATGTACTTAGCTGCTAATAGTGTGCTGAAATGGACAATGTTGGCATAATTAGACTGCCTCTGGACAGAACTGATTCATGAAGGAAGCCCCTATCTCATTATTCAATACATATCTGTGAAACAGTAGTAAAAAAAAAAAAAGCAAAGACATTTTTATAATATACCACTTCATTCCACAAAACAAAAAACAGCAAGTTTCCACATGCCATCTTTTTCTTTTGATGTAGGCACAGGAAAATAAGATGTTAAATGCTCCCAGTTTCAATCTAATGAATGGGTTTTTAAAAAAAATTGTACTTATAAATAGTAAACCTGATTGTTAAGTACCTGATTCTCATAACATGTCTGTTTTGGAGGCCCTTTATAAGGTGAAAACATCTCTGCATGAATACATGGCGTTCCTATAGCCAACCCCTCCAAATGACACATATCATCTTATAGTGTGGAACGCACTACCAAAAGCCTTGAAAAATACGAACAACCACCTAAACGTCCGGAAAACACTAAAAACTAGCCTGTTTAAAAAGGCATACCCTACCGATCCAACATAAACGCCCGATCTCTGCAACACAACAAAACTAAAGTACGGTATGGACATAACACAATTCTTCCGTTGCACGATTCCCTAATGTGGCTGTGCCACATGAGTTTTATTTTACTGCAACATCACTTTGTATTTGTTTACACCGGAGTCCGCAAGCACTCTCCGGAATTATGTAAGCCACATTGAGCCTACAAATAGGTGGGAAAATGTGGGATACAAATGTAACAAACAAATACACATTTGCTTACCTGGATGACATGGTGGTATACAACAACAACTGAACTGACCACCTTATTAATTTATGAGCAGTTTTGTCACACTATGAGATGTGGGTCTCAAAGAGAACCTACTACTACTTATCATTTCTATAGTGAAATGTGTGTGTGTGTGTGTGTGTGTGTGTGTGAAGGAGTCAAACTATTTAGATGATTGGCAGTGGCCTTCTGTCTTATTCCCAAGAAGAAAAAGGCAATTAATGGCTTTTGTAGGGCTGGCATGTTGCTACGAAAAATTCATACTCTATTTTATAGACCGGGCAGTGCCATTTATGGAGCTCACATGGACACAGAGGGGCATTTTCAATGTCTAAGTCAGAAAAGGGACATTCTGCTCATAACATCCCAAAAAACGTCCATATCACAGACATTTTCGAACAGGAAATATGTCGGGGTTTCCTGTTCAAAAGTACATGAGAACGTCCAAAATGAACAGCCATTTTACAAACTGAAACATTCATATTATGAATACCAAAAATCCAGGGACAAAGATGTCTGTCTGGCAGCATTTATACAGAAATGGCCACACAGACATCCCTAGAGAGTGGAGGAGCAGATTAATGGTCAGTACAGTGGACTGTAAACCAGGACACCCAGGTTCATATCCCCTTTTACCTCTTATTTTAAATGCTGAGCCCTCCAGGAATGGGAAAATACCCACTGTATCTGACTGTACACCTCCTAAATAGCCTTCAGGCTTGCAGGTGTCATTAAGTATTTAGGTATAGTAAGTATATGTCTGTTTCTGGAGGGCTCACAATTAAAAGGGAAAAAAAAAGAAAGAAAGCTGAAGTAGGAATTGAACCTGGGTCCCTTAGTTTGCAGTCCACTGCACTGACCACTAGAGCTTATTTTCTATATCTTGAATTGAAGTTTTACAAGTTTTGGAGCAGTTCTATATTTCTTTATTGATTATAATAAAATGAAATGCATTTTTTGAATAGGGTGGTGGAGGTTTGACAAATGATTACTCAGGAAGTCTATTCCAGGCATATGGGCCTGGAGTTGGCAGTGGAGGAGAAGGGTACAGATAAGAGAGATTTACTCAATGTATGGAGTTCCCAGGGAGGAGTGTAGGGAGAGATGAGAGTGGAGAGGTACTGAGGAGCTGCAGAGTGAATGCATTTGTAAGTCAATAAGAGGAGTTTGAACTGTATGCGGAAATGGATAGGGAGCCAATGAAGTAACTTGAGGAGAGGGCTAATATGAGCTTAACGACACTGGTGGAATATAAGTCGTAGTAGAATTTTAAACAGATTGAAGGGCAGAGACCTATGAGAAGCAAGTTGCAGTAGTCTAAGCGAGAGGTGATAAGAGTGTGGATAAGGTTTTTGGTAGTGTGTTCAGAAAGGAATGGACAAATCTTGGTGATATTATAGAGAAAGAAGCAACAGGTTTTAGCAGTCTGTTGGATATGTGCAGAGAAAGAGAGAGAAGAGTCAAAGATGAACCCAGGGTTATGAGCTGATGAGACAGGGAAGATGAGAGTGTTATCCACAGAGATAGAGAATAGGGGAAGAGAAGAGGTGGGTTTATAGGGATAGGGAAAACACTCGGTCACATTTAGTTTTAGATGGCAGTGAGATAGGTAGGCTGATACTTGGGCCTGGGCTTGGTGTGGAGAGGTAGATCTGGGAATCATCAGCATAAAGATATACGGAAAAACCATGGGATGAGATCAGATCTCCAAGGGAAGAAGTACAGATAGAGAAAAGAAGAGGTTCCAAGATAGAGCCCTGAGGTACACCAATGGATAGCGGGATAGAAGTGGAGGAGGATCCGCTAGAGTATCCCGGATAGCAGCAGAAACCTCCTTGATGACTTCAAGGGTCTGGGCATATTTCACTGAAGCCCAGACCCTCTTCTGGTGTCTTTGCAACTTGGAATTCCAGCATTGCTTGTTCCTGAGTACCACACTCACTAGTTCCTGTGTTCCAGCTTTGCCAGTTCCTGAGTTCCTGCCTCGCTTGTCCCTGAGTTCCAGCCTCACTTGTTCCTGAGTTCCAGCCTGCTCATTCATGAGTTCCAGCCTCGCTTGGTCCTGAGTTCCAGCCTGCTCATTTATGAGTTCCAGCCTCGCTTGTTCCTGAGTTCCAGCATTGCTTGTTCCTGAGTTCCAGCCTCACTAGTTCCTGAGTTCCAGCCTTGAAAGTTCCTGTGTTCCTGCCTTACCAAGTCCTGAGTTCCAGTCTCACGTAGCTTTTGAGTCCCTGCTTTATCTCCGTTGCTTTGGACTTAGAGGTGACTTGTCTGCTGCAGTTGGGCCTATGACTACTATGGCCCAAGGGCTCCCTACCCCGAACATAACATACTGCTAATCTATATTACAATAAGAGGCACATTTTCTAGGCATCATCAGTGTCTCCAAATATTACAACATACTGCAATTAAACTTCTCTGCTATGCTAAAAGAACGGATTATGTTTCACCTTTACTTCAGAAATATCACTGGCTTCCTATGGAGCAACGAATTGTTCATAAACTTCTTACCCTTACTTTCAAAGCTTTCTGGTTGGGATTTCCAGATTACCTGGCTAATCTTACCAATCCATATTCACTCATTCGTCTCTTGCGATCACTCAATGATTACCGTTTAGTTTTGCCGAATCCCAAACAAGCTAGCTTAGAATCCACTAGACACTGTGCCTTCTTTTTCACAGCCCCTGCCTACTGGAATTCTCTTCCTCGGGACATTAGTGCAGAACTGTCCTTCAAAACGTTTAAGACTGCGTTAAAGGCCTGGCTGTTCCGTCAGGCGTTTAATCTTCCAAGTTAGTCGCTTGTAGGTCATTACTGTGGATTCAAACCCATCGCCCTGCCCTCCTCTCTTCTTTACCCGTCCCCTTTGCCTCATCCCTGTATGGATATGTATTGACTATACTAGTGTGTTTATTAACTACTTTCCTACCAAAATATTGTAGTTCCTTTCTTGTGCTTATCATTTTGAAACTATTTTTCTAGGTCTAAGTGTTAGTTCAGGCAGTATATCAAGTTCCTGTAAATAAATAAATAAATGAAGTGACCAAAATTTGTGGATATATCACCTAAGCCTTAAATGGTTATGTGTAAACATGACTTTTAGCATGTGCATCTATCCTTACACTATTAGTCACTCTAAAGTAGAAAAGAAAATTAATAATATTCTAACCAGTTTTTTTTACATTTCTATTGTTCACAATGACAGCTGACGCAGACATTCCCACTAACTGATAATCCCTTAAATTGGTCCATCCCATGCCCTTCCCCTGTGCCTCGGGACTTTTAACTGGTACAAAAAAGGTGCTGTGTTGAGGTCATCCTTTTGCTCTTATAGAACGAGAAGGCCCGAGTGTGTGTTTGAGCTTGCTCTCCTCTCACGATGAGGGATTATGTTATCTGTGCATTGCATCACATCTGCTGTTGTGTTTAGCAGGCTCCTGTGCAAAAGCTGTCACAGGTAGGCCAAGGTCTGACTAAAAAGAAAATTCCTTCACAGGGGAATCCTGCAGCAGCCTAGTGTGTCTAGCGGAGATAATATTTGTCTACTGGAGATAATATTTCTCGGGAATGTAGTGGTGCTATTGGAAAAAAAAATTACCTCATTTTGTGTCATAGACCAGAGTTTGGTTTTTATTCTGATTACGGCGGGCTCTATATTCCGCTGGTGGCTTGCAGTGTTTTGCTGAATGCCACCAGTATTATAGCCGGACACTCAACGCCGGGCCATGTCCAGGCTCCAACATTGAATTTCTGGGAATATGGAACCGACCAAAATATAGATGGTTAACTGCAATATTCGACACAGTACCGGCTATAACGAACCACATAAAGATAGAGCAGTTCTATTTATGCAGTTAACTTTAACCGGTTAAGTGCTGACTCTGCCCCAGGAATGACCCCAAAGTAGCTGGTTTCGGCTTGGGTGCTAACAAAGCATTTTTTTTAGCAGCACTATCCGGTTAAGTGCTGCTGAAAATGCCCAGTTAGCCCAAGACTGGTCATATAAATGGCCAGGAGCCTTTCATGGCCGTTTAAAGCATTTTGAATATATATATATTTATTGCACTTGTATCCTACATTTTCCCACCTATTTGCAGGCTCAATGTGGCTTACAGAGATCTGTTATGGCATCGCCATGACAGGGTGAAAGGAACAAATTGGTGTTATAGAGAGATCAATGATGACAGAGAAGAACTAAGCAGACATTTAAAGAAAGACGTCGTTTAAATTTGGGTGCGGTGGTAAAGTGTTATAGCTAAGCTACGAGTTCTCGTGGTAGGCCTTGTTGAAGAGTGAGGTTTTCAGAGAGTTGCGAAAGTTAGTTATTTCGTTAATTGTTTTCAATTTTGTTGGTAGTGCATTCCACAGTTGTGTACTCATGTATGAAAAGCTGGTTGCATGTGTTAGTTTGTATTTTAATCCTTTACAGCTGGGGAAGTGTAGATTAAGAAATGTGCGGGCAGATCTTTTAGCATTTCTAGGAGGTAGGTCGATGAGGTCTAGCATGTAGGGCCTAACAATGATACATTTGCACCCTCATTCTATAGCAGGTTACCTAAAGTTAGGCAGGGACAGCGTTAGGGGGAAGGTCAAACAGGGCAACTGCCATGGGCCCCAAAGCTCCAGGGGGCCCCCATGGAACAGCATGTTTTCCTCTTATCTCCATCTAATGTCTCCCTCACCTTCCAGGTCTACTTTTAAGCTGCATTGTTCTTCACAGGGGTTCGCCGGTGCAGCAGCGATTCTGATATTCTGCCCATGGACTCCTCAGCGTTTTTCCTCTGCTGTGGTCTGTGTAAGCGGAAACAGGAAGTTACAGCAGAGAGGGGTGGACTGTCAAGAAGACAAAGAGAGATGTGTACCAAGATAAGTACTGTGGAAGATCTGAATATTTGCAACGTATGGGTTCTTATAATGGATGCTGTATCAGTGAGAGTATTTGCTTTCTAAAATTCTTTTGATTCAAATATTTAAAGTGGAGTTTTTTTTATCACTGATGATTATTGTGTGCCACCTATACATATTGAAGGCTTGCCTTACAGATAGGTGTGTCTCCTTTTCGACTGAGGTCTTTTTTCTCCACTTTTTATGATTAATTCAATTCTCCTGATACAGATCATAGATGAAGAATTTTTTTATTGAATTGCATGATTGGTATTCTACAGATTCCTTATTAGTGGTAATTGAAATCACCCATTATTATGGTATAGCCCAATTTGCCAGCTTTCCTAATCTCTGTAAACGTTTCTTCATCTGTCTGTTCGTTCTGTCCCGGTGGACGGTAGTACAGCCCTACAAGAATACTCCTTCCTTGCACATATGGAATTTCAATCCATAATGATTCCACACTACTATCTGTTTCATGTGGAATGTTTATTTTGTTTGACTCAATTCCCTCTTTAACATATAGTGCAGACCCCCCTCCAATTTGATCCGCTCTATCATTGCGAAACAATTTGTACCCTGTTAACACAGTGTCCCATTGATTGTCCTCTTTCCACCAAGTCTCTAAGATGCCTATTATATCTACCTCATCATTTAGTGCTATATTCTCTAACTCTCCCACAAAATTTAAACTGAAACCCTGGATTCTGCAAGCAGTGCAACACCAGAGAAATAGAGATTTATACCCCCCATACTCTGCAAAATATTTATTCCTCCCTATATTGTGCAAAAAGATAACAGACATATGTTCCAAAAACTAACATAGCTCAACCACTCATTTGCAGCAAATACGCTGCCTCTTTCCTTACATTGAGAAAGTAAGTCTTGTCACAGTTGTGCATGCTATGATTACATCAAGACTGGATTACTGTAATGCACTCTGCACTGATCTGACTACAAAGAGTCTGCATCAGCCCCAATTGATTCAGAATGCTGCAGCAAGACTGGCTACTAGTACAATATAGGGCTAAATTTAAAACTCTATGTCTGATCTTCAAGGCCCTTAAAGGAAATGGGACAGAGTACTTGAAGCAACTAGAGAGGGTAATACAGTATACACAAAAAGTATACAAAGGAAAAAAGCACAACTGGGCCTTCAAGATTGAGACAACAGGAGTCCTTTATTAAGATCAGACCTGACATGGGCCGTGTTTCAGCGTAAACAACGCCTGCCTCAGAGGAACTCCTACAGAACGCTGTTGGTGGTGTTCTACAGGAGTTTCTCAAATTTCTTTGGTGGGGAGTTGTATTCCTATTTGAGAATCCATATATACTGAGCCCCCTACCTGCGTATCTTGATACTAAACTTGGACCCCTGAGGCCGGCGTTGTTTACGCCAAAACACGGCCCGTGTCGGGTCTGATTTTAATAAAGGACTCCTGTTGTCTCAGTCTTGAAGGCCCAGTTGTGCTTTTTTTCCTTTGTATGCCAGAGTACTTGAAGAACGGGATCTCCCTCTACACACCTCCAAGGTCACTAAGGTCCTCCCATGGAGTATCCCTAACCACTCTCCAAAGGACATTATGCAATATGATACCCGCAAGCGAGCCTTCTCCAGAGTAGCCCCCACACTCTGGAATGCACTCCCTCGAAGGCTTCACTTAATACAAGAATATTTCTACTTCTGGAAGCAGGTGAAAACTTGGCTCTTCACTAAGGCCTTTAATTGAAGAAGCAACTAACTTGCTAGTCACATACATATAGGAGAACACTGGCTGCACACTGAGAGGAACCCCTTAGGGTCAGGGAAGAAGGGATCCGGGAGAGGAGCAAGATGGGTAGGCTTCATACTCAGGATTCCAACTACAAGTCCCAGGATCCTAAGGGCTGGGAAGCCATGCCCCCACGGAGGCATAAGTTTCCCAAGAGATGGAGAAGGGAGGAGGACTACAGTTCCCAAGAACCCCTGCAAAGCTCTGGGGCAAGCAAAGGGAGCAACAAGGGAACTACAAGTCCCAGGATCCCGAGGGAGAGGAGGGGGATTGGCTGAGGATGAATAATCAGGAGGGAGAGGACCAGCTGGGGACCATAAAGGGAGAGGAGCCCATGAAATGTTAGGTGGAGAAAGAGGTCGGAGAGGAGATCCAAGCCCAAGATGACTGGGGAAGTGAGCCCATGGAGATTGCTGCTCTAGCTCAGGTACAAGGGAAGAAGTTGAAAGGCTTCATAACAAACCTTCTTCAAGGCTGGTGAAAGCTTGGAGGAAAAGTTAAGCAGCTGTTCCACTCAAGGAGGGGAGAGGTGCCATGCTGTAAAGCAGTAAATGATTTCAGCTGTGGCCAGAAGTCAGATCCGGCTGGAGAAACAGGTAGTGACTTGAACTGTGTCCAGGAACCTGGCCATGCTAGGGAAGCAGTGAGTGATTTGAACTATGTCCAGAAGTCATGCCATGCTAGGGAGGCAGTGAGTGATTTAAACTGTGTCCAGAAGTCATGCCATGCTGGGGAAGCAGTGAGTGATTTAAACTTTGTCCAGAAGTGGTGCCATGCTGGGGAAACAGTAAGTGATTTAAAACTGTGTCCAGGAATCAGGCCATGCTCGGGAAGCAGTGAATGATTTAAATTGTATCCAGAAACTGTGGCCAGTGGGGGGAAGGAACAAGGGGTGATATGTGCTGTAACCAAGGATTGTGTTTGGAAGAGTAGAGAGGTGTGATAGCCATGTTAGTCCATTTTTAAAGGTAATCAATAGAAATAAAACAAAATAAAACATGGAAAAGAAAATAAGATGATACCTTTTTTATTGGATATAACTTAATACATTTCTTGATTAGCTTTCGAAGGTTGCCCTTCTTCGTCAGATCGGAAATAAGCAAATGTTGGTAGATGACAGTATATATAAGTGAAACATCAAAGCATTTCAGTGACAGTCTAACAGGATGGGGGTGGACAGGTGAGAGACAGGAAGAGTCGGGTGGGTGAGGGACAAGGAAGAGGAAGAGGAAATGTCTTGGCCTTGCTGATGGAATAAAGCGGTTTTCAGCATATTTTTGGAGTCTGCTTCTGGGAGTGCTGTGTCCAGGGTAGGCCCTTCCAGGGTCAGCCGAGTTCATACCTGCAAGAAGGCCTGAAGGTGGTGGCCTGCTGACAACACACTGTAGCAGGACATGTTTATCCACTCCTACCCTAGTGTCATGTCCCCTACCTCAACGCAAGGGGCGTCCTCGGGCTGCGTGGGGTCCCGTCCACACGCACACTTGACTGGCACTGCCTGAGCCATGTGTGTGTAGTCCTCTCTGGGTTTGTTCAGAGAGCGGTGGTTGTAGGCTCCTTAATTGATTTGCTTCCATGCACCTGTTTCTGCTCTCTCTCTGCCTGGCTTCCAGGCTCCTTGATTGCTTTGCTTCCACCCACCTGGGTCTGCTCTTCCTTTGCCTGGCTTCCCTTGCTTCTCTCCTATTGGTCTTCCGGTTCCTCTTTCCCCTGCTCTTGTCCTATGGCTGTGCCCCTTCTCCCTGCTGATGTCAGACGCCAGCACCTTATCAGCTGAGCTCTTCCTGGACTCCATGCTTCGGCTTCTACTTTGGTAGGTGTTTCTAACTCTGTAGTCTGTTTCTTATCTACTGGTCCCTCGTTGCTGACTTTGCCTGTACCTGGATTAAGCTTCTGCCTGCTGCCTGCCTATTGACTTTCGCCTGCATCTGGATTACTCTCTTGCCTGTCACTTGCTTATTGACTTTCGCTTGTACCTGGATTACTCTCTTGCCTGCTGCCTGCCTACTAACTGCCACTTGTACCTGGATTACTCTCTTGACCTGCTGCCTGTCAGGCCGATACATTCATCACCCCGCTTCCAGCTCCGTCCTGTAAGTCCTGCAGGCCGCCTGCACCTAGGGGCTCAACCTCTGGGGAACGGTGGTCAGCGCAGGTGAAACCCAGGGTTGTCCAGCCACCAAGCAGAACCTGTTCCAAGTACCGGGCTCAGCAGTGCTCTTCTTGGTACAAGAACTCACAAGTCTGACACCTAGCTAAGATAATACTCCAGCACCTTTCTGACTTCACGTGCAACTTTCTTTAAATTAGTCCCCTTATTTTCTAACTCCTGTTACTCTGTCTTATCTCTCTATGGGGCCCTTTTACTAAGCCGCGTAGGCACATATGTGCATCCTATGCATGTCGATTTTGAACTACCGCCCGACTACCACATGGCCCAGGCAGTAATTTCACTTTTGATGCGCGTCCGCTAAGTGCGCCGGAAAATATTTTTTTATTTTCTGGCGCGCGGTGCTAACCAGGGAGTGATCGGCATTGTACACGCGCTGACGATTACCGCCCAGTTAATGCTTAAGATCTTACCACCAAGTAAATGGGTGGTGGTAAGGTCTCTCAGGCCCAGAGCACAGAAGCCCTGCAGAGTACAGCGAAGATCAGCTGAGAGGAGCGCGTCTGTGTGGGCCGCGCATGCCGGAGTCAGAAGACAGCACTAAAGCTGGCGGGGGTTTGGGTGGAAGAGGCCCGGACCGGTGGTGGAGGTGGGTGGGACTGTGGCGCCGGGCCCCCCTCAGGGGGGGGGCGATGACGACAACCTGGGGGGGTGGCAGTGGGGGCGGGGCTGGGGGCCCGGGGGCGGCCTTGTCCCGGGCCCGGCCCAGTCTCTCGGCGGCCCTGATTATTAGGAAAGGAATGGAAAGCAAAAATGTGAATGTTATAATGCCTTTGTATTCCTCCATGGTGTGATCGCACCTCGAATACTGTGTGCAATTCTGGTCACTGCCTCTCAAAAAAGATTCAGTGGAATTACAAAACGTACAGAGAAAGGCAACGAAAATTACAAAGGGGATGGGACAACTTCCCTATGAGGAAAGGCTAAAGCAGCTAGGGTTCTTCGACTTGGAGGAAACACCATTGAGGGGAGATATGATAGAGGTCTACAAAATAATGGAATGGGTGGACGTGAATCGCTTGCTTACTCTTTCCAAAAATACTAGGACTAGGGAGCATGAAATGAAGCTATTAAGTAGTAAATTTAAAACAAATTGGAGAAAATATTTCTTCACTCAATGTGTGATTAAGCTCTGGAATTTGTTGCCAGAGAATATGGTAAAAGCAGTTAACTTAGCAGGGTTTAAAAAAGGTTTGGATAACTTCCTAAAAGAAAAGTGCATAAGTCATTATTAAGATGGACTTGCAGAAAATCCACTGCTTATTCTATGATAAGCAGCATAAAATGAATTTTACTGTTTTGGGATCTTGCCAGGTACTTGTGACCTGGATTGGCCACTGTTGGAAACAGGATACTGGGCTCCAGGGGCGTAACCAGACTTCGTGGTGGAAGGGGGTCACAGCCCAAGGTGGGGGTGGGCACTTTTTGGTCTGCCACCCCATTGCCGCCGCCGCCCTCAACCTGCCACCCTGCTGCTCCCCCCACCACCCTACTGCTTCCCACCCAATGCCGCAGCAAATACGTTGGCTGGTGGGGGTCCCCAAACCCTGCCAGCTGAAGCGTTGTCCAGCGCTGGTCTCTAACGCTGTGCCGCCGTGTTGCCTGCCCTGGTCTGTCTTCTCCTCACGTCCTGCACGCTCCTTTTAGTGAAATTGAACATGCTCAGTTTCACTAAAAGGAGCGTGCCAGATGTAAGGGGAAGACAGAGCAGGGCAGGCAATGTGGCGGCGCCAGAGACTAGAGCTGGACAACGCTTCAGCTGGCAGGGGTAGGGGACCCCCATTAGTAAAACCAGGGGCCCACAGGAAATTTGAGGGGACCTAGGCCCCCGTGGCCCCACATAGCTACGCCACTTCTGGGCTCGATGGGCCTTCAGTCTATCCCAGTATAGCAACGTTTATTTTACCATTTTGGGATCTTTCCAGGTACTTGTGACCTGGATTGGCCACTGTTGGAAACAGGATATTGGGCTCAATAGACCTTCGATCTCTCCCAGTATGGCAACATTTATATTCTTATATTCTTATGTAATAGTTACAAAGCATGCACACACTACTGGGGGCAAAACAAGCATTCGCATAATACCTCCAGGGGCATTGCCAGACACCCAATTTTGGGTGGGCCTGGGCCCAAGATGGGTGGGCAGAAGAACTCCGCTCTGTCCCACAAGTGCTTTGGTCTCTCCATCTCTCGCCTGCATGCCCTATGGTCTCTCAGACATCCCCCATCCCCTGCATACCTTTTAAATAGCAGATTTTCACCAGCAGTGAGCAACAACTAATACACACTGCTCATGTTGGCCCCACAGCCTTCCCTCTGATGCAGCTTCCTGTTTCTGAATAGGCAGAAATACATCAGAGGGAAGGCTGGTATGCAGGAGGGACAGTTTCAGCTGGTGGGGTTGGGGATCCTACCAGCCATATCATAGCTGTGCTGCTACTGGGTGGGCCTGGGCCCACCCAGGCCCACCCATGGCTATGCCACTGAATGCCTCTGAATATTCCAGTCATCAACACTTATCCGGATAGCAGGTGCTGTTATACGATGAAGTGCTTTGGAATTTTCATCCAACGGCTTTTTCTGTTTCCCATTCCCTCCCAGATTTATGGCTTTGCTAAAGCTGCGAGAGAAGCATTACTAATAAGAACGCTGAACATAAAGTTCAGATTTATCTCTTTGTTTTTAATGGGTATTAAAAAAAAGGTCATTTTGTGATTAATAAACAAACAGACTTTGTGTTAAATTAATCTTTAAAGACAAAATAGACAGTTTAAATTATTTAACCTGAATACAATAGAAAGTACATTCGCACTTGTTTGTCTCTCTTTATACTTCTAAATTAGCTTCGTGCTGCTTTCTCGGGCAGATTTGCTCACTGTTGCATATTTCTGCATGTGAGACCTCCAGAGGTAATTATGACCTGCTTAGCTCTTCTTTATTTTGCATTAGAAGTGATTTTCGTGGTTTCTTGGGTCTTAGAGAGAGAAAAGACAAAAATAGAGCTGAGAGGAGACAGTGATTCATGTTTGTGTCTGGATTCTGACTGAGCTGTTGTCCCCCCGAAGAGAGCCCAATTCATTTATTGTCTTGAATTGTTAGGTAGAGCCCTTCTGGCTAATTTACTTCAAAACCATTGCTGTTAGCTGGATGATCCTGCAACTGTTAATCCTGGTAGGAATGCCATAGCAGATTACAAAAACGTATTTCAGAGCAAGGGAGGAAAGGTTCTGCATCGATCAGTCAACAATTTGCCTCAGTTGGGCTGAGGTGTATTTAATCCTATTTGTGCCTGACTTGAGAGCCTTCTACAGTATTCACATCAGTGGCGTAGCCAAGGGTGGGCCTGGGTGGGCCCAGGCCCACCCACTTTGGGATCAGGCCCACCCAGTAGCAGCACACCCAACAACTGTCCCTCCTGCATACCTTGTAAATAGCAGATCTTCACCTGCAGCAAGCAGCGACTGATACATGCTGTTCGCACCGGTCCTACAGCCTTCCCTCTGATATATTCCCGCCTATGCAGAAACAGGAAGTTGCATCAGTGGGAAGGCTGTGGGGTCAACGAACAGTGTGTATTAGTTGCTGCTCACTGCCGGTGAAAATCTGCTACTTAAAAGTTATGCAGGGGAGGAGGGATGTTTGAGAGACCATATGGCATGCAGGCAAGAGAGGGAGAGACCAAATCACTTGTGGGTGCCTGGCTACGCCCCTGATTCACATATACCACATGTTGAAGGAATTATGACAAGTGTTGGGAGTTTTGCAACTGTTCTAAAATTATTCCTGCACTAATCTGCTACCCTTATCTAGGATACCCCTTCCTTCACCCAGGATTACCACAATGGGTAGTCATGCAAGGTGACTGCCTTGGTCACCAAATAAAAAGTTGGGGGAGGGGGAGAGATCATATTACCCTTTTTGAGTTTGTCTAAGTCTGATATTCAAAGCTGCATGCTGAAGCCGAGCGCAGATGGGTCCACAATGCAACAGTAACACAAAAAAATTAGCTCAACGATGCTTAAAGCAAAATATATTTAAATTTTATGCATAGATAAATCGCGTTATGAAACAGGAAGTGGAAGGAGGCACATGCCTGACACATGCGCACAAAGGTTTTGCAGTAAATGCAACCCAGACAAAAATAAAAGTGCTAGTATCAACGCTTTTTTCCAGCACCTAAATACGAGTCTCACAAATATTACTAGCACATGGAATTTTTTCAGGGCTCGTGCAGAAGACCAGGCACGGATGGGTGCTTTTACTTTTGGTTTTGCTCTGACATGCGTGCATGTTTGTTTCTTCTTGTCTGCTTTAAAACTTGCAGGAGCCTACTTCCACTTGTAAAACAAGACAAAACCCACAGTTCAATAGGAAAAATTGACAAGAAATCCTCTCCTCAAAACCTTCTTTTTGGCATTTTAGGTCATCATTTCCTTCTGTGCATTCTAATGTTCCCCTCTATGCATTGCATTAAAGTCTACTCCTTCAGAAGCCTCAACCCTTGAGTCAAGTCACAGCAGGTAGAAGGAGGCAGAGCAAGTGTCAATACCTGATATTACTTCAAATTGCACAGAGGTGTGTGGAGAAGGCCTATAGTGCAAAGTCTTGCACCAAGATATGCTTAGCCACAGTATATCCTAAAGAGCAACCCCGAGAAAGCAGTAAAAATGTATGTCGTCATAAATGAACAAGTAACAAGTCTCTGGAAAGGTCAGAATTCTTCGGCTTGTTTGACATCCATTGTGATTACTTTCCCTACAGCCTCAAAACCTGCTCAAGAGTTGCAAGAGTGACAAGGAAAAGAGCAAGTGGATATGTTATAGAAGCAATGGATGACAGTAACAAAACACACCTATCTACCCTCATCGAGAGTAATTAGAGATGAAATTCCCACACCAGAGGTTGCACAGCATTATACTCACATGAAGCCTAACGTTCTTGCTTTAACATCCTCTTTCAATCTTCAACTGTGCTCCACTGCCCCCACTCACCAGAATGGCCACTGTCTTGATCTTATCCTCTTCTCAAACTGCTCACTCTCCAGTTTCTGTGCCTCAACTCTTCCCCTCTCTGACCATCATCTGATAACTTTCACACTTAAACACCCTCCTCCCCAGTCCCATCCAATCTTAACCAATACATTTAGGAATCTTCAGGCTATTGACCCTTCTACTCTGTCCTCCAATGTTTCAAATCTCTTCTCTACCACTATGATATCCAAGTCTGTCAATGAGGCTGTCTCTTCCTATAATACTATTCTCTCCTCTACTCTGGATGCTCTCGCTCCTCCCATTCCCCATTCTGTAAAACATACTAAACCCCAGCCTTGGCTGACCTCTAGAATCCGCTACCTACGTTTCTGTTCCCGCTCTGCCGAATGCCTTTGGCTGAAATCCTGTGCCCAAGCTGACTTCATACATTGCAAATTCTTGCTGACCTCCTTCCAGTCTGCTCTTTTTCTTGCCAAACAGGACTATCATATCCAGTTGACAAATTCTCTTGGCTCAAACCCTCGACGTCTCTTTGCCACACTGAACTCTCTCCTCAAAGTGCCTTCACCTCCAACCCCCCTTCACTTTCCCCCCAGACTCTGGCTGAGTTCTTTCATGATAAGGTTCACAAGATTAAACATGAATTCTCAACCAGGTCACCTCCAACTCTCCTTCCCTTAGTCCATTCTCTCAACCCTCCAACCCCTGCCTCCTTTTCTTCCTTTTCTGAAATCACTGAAGAGGAAACTACACATCTTATTTCCTCCTCGAAACTAACTACCTCTGATCCTATTCCCACCCATCTACTTAACACTATCTCTCCTACTGTCATCCCTTTTATCTGTCATATCTTCAATCTTTCACTTTCCACTGTGACTGTTCCTGATGCCTTCAAATATGCCGTAGTCACACCACTCCTTAAAAAACCTTCATTGGACCCTACCTGTCCTTCCAACTATCGCCCCATCTCCCTCCTCCCTTTCCTATCCAAGATACTTGAATGTGCTGTTCACTGCCATTGCCTTGACTTTCTTTCATCTCAAGCTATTCTTGATCCACTTCAATCTGGCTTTTGCCCCCTTCATTCAACTGAAACAGCGCTTGCTAAAGTCTCCAATGATTTGTTCCTGACCAGATCCAAAGGTCTCTATTCTATCCTCATCCTTCTCGATCTATCTGCTGCTTTTGACACTGTTGATCACAGCCTACTCCTTGATACGCTGTCCTCAGTTGGATTTCAGGGCTCTGTTCTTTCCTGGTTTTTTTCTTATCTCTCCCAGCGTACCTTTAGTGTATACTCTAGTGGATCCTCCTCTACTTCTATCCCACTGTCAGTTGGTGTACCTCAGGGATCTGTCCTGGGCCCTCTTCTTTTCTCCATCTATACTTCTTCCCTTGGCACTCTGATATTATCCCATGGTTTTCAGTATCATCTTTATGCTGATGACTCCCAGATCTACCTCTCCACACCAGAAATCTCAGCCGAAATCCAGGCCAAAGTATCAGCCTGCCTGTCTGACATTGCTGCCTGGATGTCTCAGTGCCATCTGAAACTTAACATGACCAAGACTGAGCTTCTCATAATTCCCCCTAAACCAACCTCTCCTCCTCCCCCGTTCTCTATTTCTGTGGATAATACTCTCATCCTTCCTGTCTCATCAGCTCGTAACCTTGGGGTCATCTTTGACTCCTCCTTCTCCTTCTCTGCACATATTCAGCAGACTGCTAAAACCTGTTCTTTCTTTCTCTACAATATCAGCAAAATTCGCCCATTCCTTTCTGAGCACACTACCAGAACCCTCATCTACACTCTTATCACCTTTCGCTTAGACTATTGCAACTTGCTTCTCACAGGTCTCCCACTTAGCCATCTCTCTCCTCTTCAATCTGTTCAAAATTCTGCTGCAAGACTAATATTCCGCCAATGTCGTTATGCTAATATTAGCCCTCTCCTCAAGTCACTTCACTGGCTTCCTATCCATTTCCGCATACAGTTGAAACTCCTCTTATTCACCTATAAGTGCATTCACTCTGCAGCTCCTCAGTACCTCTCCACTCTCATCTCTCCCTACATACCTCCCCGGGAACTCTGTTCACTAGGTAAATCTCTTTTATCTGCGTCCTTCTCCTCCACTGCTAACTCCAGACTCCGTTCCTTTTATCTTGCTGCACCATATGCCTGGAACAGACTTCCTGAGCCGGTACGTTAAGCTCCATCTCTGGCCTTCTTCAAATCTAAGCTAAAAGCCCACCTTTTTGATGCTGCTTTTAACTCCTAACCCTTATTCACTTGTTCAGAACCCTTATTTTTTTTTTTTGTTACATTTGTACCCCGCGCTTTCCCATTCATGGCAGGCTCAATGCGGCTTACATGGGGCAATGGAGGGTTAAGTGACTTGCCCAGAGTCACAAGGAGCTGCCTGTGCCTGAAGTGGGAATCGAACTCAGTTCTTCAGGACCAAAGACCACCACCCTAACCACTAGGCCACTCCTATTTTATCATCCTCACTTTAATATTCCCTTATTTCTTGTTTGTCCTGTTTGTCTGTCCTAATTAGATTGTAAGCTCTGTCGAGCGGGGACTGTCTTTCATGTTCAAGTGTACAGCGCTGCGTATGTCTAGTAGCACTTTAGAAATAATAAGTAGTAGTAGTAGTACTATAGTCAACCAACTTCAACCTCTAAACCCAAATGCTGAAATTCTAATTTTGTTGGGAAGAGACATACCAGTATTGGTTAGAGTTTGAGAGTCACGTGCTGGTTCACAAAATGCTTCATATGGCTACTGATTTGCCTTGGGATGGGTGATAGTATGCGATGTCTGCCTCAGCAGACTGAGACAACCAAGTGTAGATGTATATATCACAAGTGTCCTGGAAAATGGGCGCACCACCTTATTGAAACCATGTCCCAATCACTTAAGTGTAAAATAAACTTTTAGTTGTGAAGAGACAAGTCCTGGCTTAACCACCTGCCAAACCACCTTTCCACCAGATTTGGAAGAATCCCTGGGAATTCAGTGTTCCAAGTCACCAAGACACTTATCTTGGTGGTTTGATCTTCTTCCATGGTTTTCAGTATCGTCTTTATACTGATGATGCCTAGATCTACCTCTCCACACTAGAAATTTCAGCAGGAATCCAGGCCCAAGTCTCAGCCTGCCTGCCTGACATTGCTGCCTAGATGACTCCCCCCCATCTCAAACTAAACATGGCCAAGACTGAGCTTCTTATCTGTCCCTGTAAACTCACCTCTCCTCTTTGCCCATTCTCTATCTCTGTGGATAACCCTCTCATCCTCCCTGTCTCATCAGCTCATAACCTTGGGGTTATCTTTGACTCCTCTCTTCCTCTACACATATCCAACAGACTTCTAAAACCTGTCATTACTTTCTCTATAATATCACCAAAATGTGTACCTCCCTATCTGAGCACACTACCAAAACCCTTATCCACACTCTTGTCACCTCATAGACAAACATGGTTTAATGGGACAGAGTCAGCATGGGTTCAGCTAAGGGAAGTATTGCCTCACCAATTGAAGGCGTGAATAAACATGTGGATAAAGGTGAGCCAGTTAATGTAGTGTATCTAGATTTTCAGAAAGCTTTTGATAAAGTTCCTCATGAGAGACTCCTGAAAAAATTAGAGTTATGGGAAAGGAACAAAGTTCTGGTGTGAATTAGGAATTGGTTATTGGACAGAAAACAGATAGTAGGGTTAAATGGTCATTTCTCTCAATGGAGGAGGGTGAACAGTGGAGTGCTGCAGGGATTATTAGGAAAGGGGCATTATAGTATTTTCGATCTTCCCGTGCAGCTCTCTAAACAGGAGAGGAGACGGCAATAGCAGGGAGTGTGAGGGAGATGCCAAGGCCACCGCGGGGACCCTGGAAACACGAGGCCCAGTGCGACTGCTCCTGTCACCCCTGCCTAAGACCGGCCCTGAACAGGATGCTAGGAATTATTAAGAAAGGGATGCGAAATAAGACCAAGAATGTTATAATGCTTCTGTATTGCTCCATGGTGCGACGTTACCTTGAGTATTGCGTTCAATTCTGGTCGCCATATCTCAAAAAGGAAATAGCGGAATTAGAAAAGGTTCAAAGAAGAGCGACCAAAATGATAAAGGGAATGGAACTCCTCCCATATAGGGAAAGGCTAAAGAGGTTAGGGCTCTTCAGCTTGGAAAAGAGATGGCTGAAGGGGGGGATATGATTGATGCCTATAAAATCCTGAGTGATGTAGAATGGGTAAAAGTGAATCGATTTTTCACTCTTTCAAAAAGTACAAGGACCAGGGGACACTCAATGAAACTACATGGAAATACTTCTAAAACAAATAGGAGGAAATATTTTTTCACTCAAAGAATAGTTAAGCTCTGGAACTTGCTGCCAGAGGATGTGGTAGTAGCAGTTAGCGTATCTGGGTTTAAGAAAGGTTTAGACGTGTTCCTGGACAAAAAGTTCATAGTCTATAATTGAGATGGAAATGGAGGAAGACACTGCTTGCCCTAGGATTGATAGCATGGAATGTTGCTACTAATTGGGATTCTGGCAGGTATCTGTGACCTGGATTGGCCACTGTTGGAAACAGGATTCTGGGCCATTAGTCTGACCCAGTATGGCTATTCTTATGTCATGGAAAGTTTCAGTGTTGTTCTGCTATGTGTGAGGCTCTTCCAAATAGAGTGTCTGCTTAATAAGGATTTGGCAGGGTTGTCTCACTGGCCTGTAGAGGGCACTAAGCCCAGAACATTGAGGATTGAGACCAGGACAGCCTGGGATCATCACAATAAGCAGTGTATTTTTTCTAGCAAAAAAGGTGCCAGTACTTCAAATGCCAGTCTACCCTTTAGGGGTGGGGTGATCACTGAGGGACCCACCCCACAATAGCCAGTCCCCCTGCAACCAGTTATAGAATCTATGACAAGGCAGAATTGGTATGTAGAGCCTGAGCTCTTTCATTAAAACTTGGGGAGTATGGGTCAGTTTTTAGCATCTAATGGAAAAGGTGCCGGTACTCAGTACTCCCTCAAAAAAAGCCCTGACAATAAGTATGCATAGACTTTTACCCAGAATAAATATGGGCATTCCTGGTGGAAGAGGCAATGGAACACTGTTGTGGTAGGGGGCAGGGCCGCCGAGAGACTAGGCCGGGCCTGGGGCAAGGCCTCCGCCCCCCCCCCGCCGCTGCCGCCCGCCGTTGCTCCCCCTGCCGCTGCCACCCCCCGTCGGTCCCCCCACCGCTGCAGTCCGCGGTCTCACCTGCCTGCCTCGACAGCTCCGGGCCCCCTTCATTCAAAGCGGCAGTCGCAGATCGCGTCTCTTCTGGCCTTCCCTCCCTGTGTCCCGCCCTCGTCTGATGTAACTTCCGGTTTCCGCGAGGGCGGGACACAGGGAGGGAAGGCCAGAAGAGACGCGATCTGCGACTGCCGCTTTGAATGAAGGGGGCCCGGAGCTGAGGAGGCAGGCAGGTGAGACCGGGGACTGCAGCGCCGGCAGCCTGACCCTGGCGCCGGGCCCCCCTTGGAGGCCTGGGCCCGGGGAATTTTGCCCCCCCTCGGAGGCCCTGGTAGGGGGCCAAACAAAGAAATCTTCATCTCTGCTGCCAAGCTCTCTAGTTGCTGATGCTGTGTTCAGCAAAATATTGGTGGTTGAACCCCATTCTGCTGCCTGTGCCTGGCAGTGAAGTTTGAGTGGATGAAATAAACCAGAAGCCTGGATGTGTGGATGCTTACTTTCCTGGGCTTAGAGTGAAAGGGAAGAGGGGATGGGATTTGATGTACTGCCTTTCTGTGGTTACAATCACAGTGGTTTACATATTATATACCAGTGGCATAGCTACATGGGACCAGACCCACCCAAATTTCCTCTGGGCCTCTGGTTTTGCTGGCAGGGGTCCCCAACCCCCGCCAGCTGAAGCTTTGTCCAGTGCCAGTCTCTGGCCATGTTGCCTGCCCTGCTCTTTCTTCCCCTCATGTCCAGCATGCTTCTTTTAGTGAAAATGAGCATGCTCAATTTCACTAAAAGGTGCGTGCAGGACGTGAGGGGAAGACAGAGCAGGGAAGGCAACGTGGTGGCGCTGGAGACCGGCGCTAGACAAGGCTTTAGCTGGTGTGGGTTGGGGACCCTCACCAGCCAAGGAATTTGCTGCGGCAGTGGGTAGGGAGTGGCAGGGCGGTGAGGCGGTGGCGGCGGGGGTGGGGGGCGGCAGACCAAAATGTGCCCCCCCACCTCGGGCTCTGGCCCCCTCCCACCGCAAGGTCTGGCTACACCCCTGTTATATTTAGATATTTATTTTGTACCTGGGGCAATGAAGGGTCAAGTGACTTGTACAGTCACAAGGAGCAGCAGTGGGAATTTATTCCAGTTTCCCAGGTTCTCAGCCCTGTGCACTAACCATTAGCAGACTTTGACATCTGAAGGTTAATTTTAATACAGGCCAGGGCACTGTACAGTTAAATAACTTTGAATATTGACCCCTATAAACCCAGGTGACATCACAAATCCTTGAGGCACCTAAATGGAGGTACCCAGTTACAGAATTGTTCGCTGTTCACCTACTATACACCTATAGCCTCAGTCAGTTCTATACAAGCCCTACTGAGCACATAAAATACACATTCAAGTCCCTTGAATGTGTCCCTTATATAATTAGCTCCATAAAGACTTTGGCTTAATTGAGCATTAGTAAAGGGTATAGACTTGACCGTATGTGTGTAACCTATACTTAATCCACCCCCCTATTTTGAGGTTTACTATGAGCAGGTTCAAAAGCTTCAACTATATCCTCATCCCTTCATTACTGCCATAACTATTCTTCAGTGCTTCCAACTAAAAATCTTTGCCTCTGTGGTCTAGGGAGTGAAGTGGTTGGTATGATTAAGCGGGTCATTAAGGAAAGCATGTTTGTTTTACCTTTAGGGTTGAACGCTGCACCATCTTACCTCTCAATTAGTAGTTTGGAAAACGCCAACAAAGATTAATAGTTGTATGGCTTTAGGGCAGAGTAAATGAGACAAAGCAGAAGGCAGGCCTAAACTGGAAGCATCGTTGGCCGCGCAGGTGAACTCGGCATCATTTAGAACAACTTCAGCTTTTCCAACACCCCTCCCTCCCCCTCCCTTTCATGGCACAGCTGCTCCTGGCATGAGTCTGCTTGCAAATTCGACTTCCCTTCTTCAATTTGTTAGAAAAACTCACCAAAATCTACTCAAGCACAGCAAGGAATCAAAATCTAAAAGAAGGCTCCATTTCACTCTGAACCCCCCCCCCCCCAAAAAAAAGTGGCTCTTATAATTACATCATTGCAATCCCCAATAGAGTGCACTTTTGTTTGTAAAATAGGAGATCTGGTGTTATCTGAGGGGATTTGCAATGATATATTTGAGCTTAACTTCCATTTACGCTCTCTAAAGCTGGTCCTTCTATAATGGAGCAAATGTGTAATCTGTTACATGAGAGCTAGCCTGGGCTGGAGCTGGGGTGAGGGTGGGGATTAGAGATTTTGCTATTTCTCTCCCCCCCTCCCCCCCAGTGATAAACTAGCTATTTCAGCACTTCTATCCTCAGGAGCTTAACCGAGATTGGATAGCAGAGCCGGTAGTGGGAGGCGGGGCTGGAGGTTGGGAGGCGGGGATATTGCGGGGCAGACTTATACGGTCTGTGCCAGAGTCAGTGGTGGGAGGCGGGACTGGAGGTTGGGAGGCAGGGATAGCGCTGGGCAGACTTATACGGTCTGTGCCCTGAAGAGCACAGGTACAAATCAAAGTAGGGTATACACAAAAGTAGCACACATGAGTTGTCTTTTTGGGCAGACTGGATGGACCGTGCAGGTCTTTTTCTGCCGTCATCTACTATGTTACTATGTTGTTGGTATCTGTTGTATCACAGGGCCTAAAGTTTGGGTGCGGCTAGCTGGTTTGTCCTGTAATTTAACAAGGGACTGCAGGAGCAGAAACCTCTTCCAGCCCATTACTGCCTCTACCCCTACCCCAAGAGCCAAGAGAGGGATTGTGAGAGCCATGGACAGAATTTTTGCAGCCATAATTCATTCTCTAAGCGGAACAGTTGGAAATCCCACTCTAAAGCAGTAAATTTGATTTCATGGCTGATTACTGTCAAGTACCCAAAAGACAGAAATTGCAGATACTCTGTGTTCATTTTGCAAAACAAAATCGTGACCACTTTTTTCTATGCTAAATTATATTTTTGAAGGATCTTATTTAATCACCATGCATTATAAATTCAAGCACAGTAGGCATTGTCCTACCCCCCAAGGGCTTATTCCTGAGGCAAAGGAGAGCAAAAGTGAATTGCTTAAAGTCACAAGAAACATCAGTGGGAGATGCGTGATCTGAACCTTGGCATCTGTGGGCTGCAGCTCCCTGCTTGACCACTAGGCTACTCCTCCACTCTGTTAGACCTGAAAACCATTTGTTTTCTCAGGACATGAATATCATCCCCTTTACTTCCTGGTTATCCCTGAAGCATTTATCACTGAAACTTAGAAGTCAAGTTAGCATGGAGAAAGAAAACACCAAAATGAGCACCTATCCGTTTAGATGCTTTAGAATCAGAGCTCAGTGAGTGCCAGCAGTGCACGTGTGATGCATCAGAAATGCAGCAGATCAATGAATAAAAGCTCTTATATGTCTGAACCTATGAGTCTGGGAGAAGAGTAACCCCAGTAAGTATGCCCTATTTAACTTTCTTTATGATATGCATCGCTAAGGAGAAGGCGTGGAGGGGCATAATCGAAAGGGACACCCAAGTTTTGTTGAGGATGTCCTCGCAAAACGTCCCGATGGAGGGGTGGGGAAACCCATATTATCAAAACAAGATGGATGTCCATCTTTTGTTTCGATAATACAGTTGGGGATGCTCAAATCTTGAAACTTAGGTCGTCCTTAGAGATGGTCGTCCCTAGACTTGGTCTTACTTGGTCTTACTTTGCATCCCTTTCCTAATAATTCCTAGCATCCTGTTTGCTTTTTTGGCTGCAGCCGCACACAGGGCAGAAGATTTCAGTATATTGTTTACAATGGCACCTAGATCTTTTTCTTGAGTGCTGACTTCTAAGGTGGATCCTAGCATCAGATAACTATGATTCAGATTATTCTTCCCAATGTACATTACTTTGCATTTATCCATATTAAATTCAATGTTCCATTTGGATTCCAAGTCTTCCTGCAATTTTTCACAATCCACATGTGTTTTGACAGCTTTGAATAGTTTTGTGTCATCTTCAAATTTAATCACCTTACTCATCATTCTGTTTTCCAGATAATTTAAAAATAGCACCAGTCCCAGTACAGATCCCTATGGCACTCCACTGTTCACCCTCCTCGATTGAAATGGCCATTTAACCCTACCCTCTGTTTTCTGTCCAATAATCAGTTCCTAATCCACAACGGAACATTGCCTCCTATCCCATGACTTTTTTAATTTTCTCAGGAGTCTCTCATGAGGAACTTTGTCAAAAGCTTTCTGAAAATCCATCATCCAGCTCACCTTTATCCACAGGTTTATCCTTTGTTTAAAAAGTTGAAACTTGTTTTGGAAAGGAACTCTGTGAGCAGCACTCAGAATGTACTTATATCTGAAAAAATGAAAAGCAGAAGTCACTGTAGCCGTTTTTAACAAGAGACAGAAAGAGCAGGAGCAAATGAGGTTCACTCCTGCCCTGAGTACCACTGGACCACCAGGCAGGCCTGCTATGACTTCATTGAAGGGTCAGGAGAGAGTAGAAAGGAGGGCCAGGAAGGGGGATGAGGCTTCGCTAGAGGAGAAAGGGCTGGGAGGGGGGATTCAGTTTAGCCAAGAGTGGGAGTGAGGGAGGATCAAACTATCCCTTGATGGGGTGGGAGGGAGGAACAGACTATACTTGGGGATGGTGAGAGGAAGTGGGATCAGACTCTCAGGAGGGCAGGAGGGTGGGAGAGTGGACTAAACTTGGGGGCAGGAGGAGCAGATTACTGTATTATTGGGAGTGGGAAGGAAGGGGATCAGACTATGCTGAGGAGTGGGAGGGAAAGTAGAGTAAACTATGCTTGGGGGTGGGAGGGAGGAGGACTCAGACTTTGCTTCAGGGGGTGAGGGGGGTAGGCGGAGCATTTTCAAGCACCCACATAGCTGTTTCTTTTATGGTCCTACATGTCTGGTTAGCTTTGCAGGCACTGGCACTAAATATTTATGGCACCTCCATAGCTCCCAGCTCCTCCTAGTCTCTACTGTTAGGACCGCCGAGAGACTAGGCCAGGCCCGGGGCAAGGCCGCCCCACCTCCGCCCCCCGTCGCTGCCCCTGCTGCTGCTGCCGCCCGTTGCTCCACCCGCCGCCGCAGTCCGCGGTCTCACCGCCTGCCTCCACAGCTCTGGGCCCCCTACATTCAAGGCGGCAGTCGCAGATCGCCTCTCTTCTGGCTTTCCCTCCCTGTGTCCCGCCCTCGTATGATGTAACTTCCAGTTTCCGCGAGGGCGGGACACAGGGAGGGAAGGCCCGAAGGGAAGTGATTTGTGACTGCCGCTTTGAATGCAGGGGCCCTGGAGCCGAGGAGGCAGGCAGGTGAGACCGGGGATTGCAACGCCGGCAGCCTGACCCTGGCGCCGGGCGCCCCTTGGAGGCCCAGGCCCGGGGAATTTTGTGCCCACTGTCCCCCCCTCTCAGTGGCCCTGTCTACTGTCTATACCACCCCATGTCTAGGGGGTTGAGTTCTGATATTCAGTGACACTGTCTGGTTAAATGCTACTGAATATCGGTGGCTAGTCAGGCACTAGAGAATGATACAGGCACAAAGTTTGTTCTCTTCTCCACCCTATACCCGCAAGCTTTGACACCATTCCCACTCCACCAAAATAGTTCCATCATTTTCGATAAAAGACAATCTCTCATTTTTTGTATGAATGAGATTTTATACTGTTGCAGGGACGGGGTGGAGATAGGGCCAAACTTTGTCCCCATATCATTCTCTAGCAGGCACCAGTGATTTAAATCTTGAAATGGTTTTGAATATCTTCTACTGGATGCCTGTGAAACTTTTCAAACTTCCAGTGCTGATTGCATAAGCGATTCAACTTAATGAATTCCATTAAAACTAAGATGAGACACTGATTAGAAGATGAACACCTTAACAATTTAAGAGGATTAAAATAATAAATCCCAATCCCAGTGTACACTCAGGAAAACAGCGTTAAAATTTGTGGGAAACCAGAAGAGGAAGAAAGGAAAACATTTTCGCTCTGTGACTTGTGTGTACCCAGTTTTATGTATATTTTAGCTTGTTTGTATCTCGTTCTGATGAGTGTTGAATGGATGTATAAGTCATATATCTTAGTGGTTTCTTTCAGCAGTTGACAGTCTCTCACTCTCTCTGTCTAAACAGTTATCCAGTCCATCATAGCATTAGTGAATTACCCACAACCTGAATACTCACTGATTGGCCAATGCCTAAAACCTAATGCTGGTGCTAGAGGCGATTAGTGCTGGATTAGTGCAGGTGTTAATAAGCGCAGAATGCTCAGACCAGTGGCGTAGCCAGACCTCACAGTGGGAGGGGGCCAGAGCCTGAGGTGGAGGGTATATTTTAGTCTACCACCCTGCCGCCTCGCCCCCCCCCCCGCCTCACCTCCCCCCAACACCTCGCTGTACCCCATAACAGCAAATACCGGGTCTCCTTGCCTCCCCCCACTGCCTCGCCGCTCCCCCCACAGCACCAAATACCTTTGCTGGCAGGGGACCCAACCCCCGCCAGCCGAAGCCTTCTTCAGCGCCGGTCTCCAGCGTGCCACGTTCGCTGCCCTGTGCTTTCTTCCTCCTGATGTCCTGCACGTTCCTTTAACTGAAACTGAGCATGCTCAGTTTCACTTAAAGTAACGTGCAGGACGTCAGAAGGAAGAAAGCACAGGGCAGCAAATGTGGTGCACCAGAGACTGGCGCTGAAGAAGGCTTCAGCTGCCAGGGGTTGGGGACCCCCGCCAGCTAAAGGTATTTGAGACGGTGGGGGGGAGGCGAAGAGACCGGTGCTGCAGATGTCTTCAACCTCCGCCAACAAAACCAGGGGCTCGGACTAAATCTGGGGGGCCCAGGCCCCCGTGACTCCACCTAGCTACGCCCCTGGCTCAGACAGCTCTAGTGCAGGAGACAATGTGTGCACCAAAGATTAGCTCAAATTAGGGTTACCATATTTTGTCCCCCAAAAAGGAGGACACATGCCCCGCCCCATCACACACCCCGCCCACTTTAACACCCGCCCCACCCCTGCCACACCCTCACCCCGCCCCATGCCACATTTTCCCCTCCTCCGTCACATAACCTGTCGCCCCCCCTCCCTGTCACCCCCCTCCCCTTACCTTACTACTGCCCTGGTGGTCTAGTGACCTTTTCGGGGCAGGAAAGAGCCCCCTCTTTCCTGCCCCGAGCGCTGCCCTGCATGCATCCTTCCTGTTGCTGATCCTCGGTGCCAATTCAAAATGGCCACCAAGAGTTGAAGTCTCGCGAGGTCACCAACTCTCGGCGGCCATTTTGAATAGGCGCTGAGGATTAGCAACAGGAAGGATGCATGCAGGGCAGCGCTCCAGGCAGGAAAGAGGGGGCTCTTTCCTGTCCCAAAGGCGGAAGAGGTGACTAGACCACCAGGGCACTAGTAAGTAAGGGGAGGGGAGGCTAGCAATCTGCCTGTTTGTCCAGATTTCTTGACAAACGGGCAGATTGGCAAAACCCGCCCGGTTGCCTGGACATGCCCTCTAAAAGAGGACATGTCCGGGTAAATCCGGACATATGGTAACCCTACCCGTGGCCCCATAGTAGCTACACCCCTGCTGTATTGCCCTGGTGGTCTACCCTTCCCAGTTCCAGTCCCCCTCCCCCTCGAGTTCCAGGCCCTCTCCCCCTCCCCCCTCGAGTTACAGGCCCCCCTTCCCCTCCCTTCCTTCGAGTTCCAGCCCCCCCTCCCTCCCTCCCTTCGAATTCCAGGGTTCCCCCTCCTTCCCCTCTGAATTTTAGGAATCATCTCTTTCTTACCTCATTGGGGTTACGGCAGCGGCAGGCCGGCAGCAGCAGTGGGAAGGGCTGAAGCGTGCACACAGTGCTTTTCACTGCTGCTGCCGGCCTGCCGCTGCCGTAACCCTGACGAGGTAAGAAGAGAGATGACTTTTTAAATTTGGAGGGGAAGGACAAAGGAGGGGGGAGGAAGGGGGAGAAGGGGGAGGACTCGGAGGGAGCTTGCACGCCTACACTGCTGCTGCCCGCCCCCGAGGACTTTTACATCAGTTGATTTCTGGCAGGCTGCAGGCACAGACGCTGCAGCCTGCTTGCCGGCGTTGCCCTGCACCCCATGCATACTCATGATAGGTCAGACTCAAGGCAGGACAGGTCATGTGATGACCCAAACTGAGAAACCCAGACAAATCGAGGAAACTTGGAAACCCGCCCGGACTCCCCACGGCGCCCTCAAAAAGAGGACATGTCTGGGGAAATCCAGACATATGGTAACCCTAGCTCAAATAGCATGCAAATGTAGTGAAACGGGTGTTAATGAGGTCACCTCCCAATGCTGAGAGAACAGTGCACAAAACAAAGCCACCCTTGCTGCTGAACATCTAACGCCAGCTCGGAGCTCACATCGGGGTGTTTGAAGGGCAAATTTCCCATAATTTTTACTTTAAAAGCTGCCAGATTTTGTTTAATTTGTAAGCAGAAGAAAACCCGTGCAAGCCTCTAGGTGCTGATAGTGAGAGACATAAGTACATAAGTACATAAGTAGTGCCATACTGGGAAAGACCAAAGGTCCATCTAGCCCAGCATCCTGTCACCGACAGTGGCCAATCCAGGTCAAGGGCACCTGGCACGCTCCCCAAACGTAAAAACATTCCAGACAAGTTATACCTAAAAATGCGGAATGTATACAAGTCAGAGCAAAGCCAAAGCCAAAAGTGAAAACACACCTTTCTGCGCTTAAATAGAAGCTTTTCAGGTGCTGATGTGTGCTTTGCTTCCGGGTTTGCTTGGCGCATGTGTATATGAGCTGTGCTTATCGCAAAACTCTTGTGTGCATGCACAGTGGCGTAGGAAGGGGGGCGGTGGGGCGGCCCGCCCCGGGTGCACGCTCTGGGGGGAGTGTCGGCGCCGCTGGTTACCTGCTCTCTCTGCCCCGGAACAGGTTACTTCCTGTTCCGGGGCAGAGAAAGCAGGGAACCAACGGAGCCGACGCAGCTCCCAGAGACGACGTGCACTCGGCGGGGCGGAGCGCCAGCGGTAAAGATGCACTCCGGGGGGGGGTTGCATGCACTGAGGGGGGGTGCGCCGTGCTGCATCCGGGGGCGGCGACCCGCCCCGGGTGTCAGCCGGCCTCGCTACGCCGCTGCGCATGCACCAGGCATGTTTTTCCCCCTTGTTTCAGTCAAACAGCACGCATATCGTTTGCATCTTTTTTTATAGTCGAGCGTCAGGGAGCTATTTTTTAGCACTGCTCCTGTGGTATTGATCGGGCGCTGTTCCAGATAGCGCCAAGTTCTGATCATCAGCCCGTGAGAGCCAAACATAACACCTAACTAATGGTGATGATCCAAAACTGTGTGCTGTGTGTATCACTAATTGTTTATTAAAGTAGTACATAACATCTGAAAATGGTTATATTTTTCTTTTACACTTTTGTGGGTTGTTAATAGTTTAAATAACCATGTCATTTAAATAAATAAATGCGTTCTGTAGTGAATTACCACATTGCATAATAGTAAATTGCACTCACAGGGAAAATGTTTGCGCACTAAGATACATTTTTGCTCACATCAGCCTTGTCCTTAGAGGAAAATATACTCCTATCCAGTAGGAGGCAACCTCTTTTGGAGGGAAAGTGGGACTAGTATAAAACCCCAGCACCATTTGATACAGAAACAGAGAAAAATCCTTGTCTTCAAAGTTGCCAGGGCTGCGGGTTTCTAGCCCAATTGGGCTCCTTTCCCCGACCCGCTGCGGCTTTTTCATGCCGCGTGCAGGTTGCGGGATTTTGGGCGGCTTTTTTTTGCCCCGCCGCGATATTTTCGCTAGCCACGGCCAATAGAAGCCCCATGGAGGCGGGCTTAATGACGTCATTTGTGTGCAAATGGACTCATTAATATTTATTAATGACGTCATTCATATACAAATTGACATCATTAATATTTATTAATGATGCCATCCATATGCAAATGACTTTGTGCGGGTTTTTTTGGGCTGGTTTTGGGTGTGGAAAATGTTTTCCATCTGGCAACACTGCTTGTCTTTGGTTTCAGGTTTCTCAACAATTGACCACACTTCAAGGGGATGAAGGTCTTTGGCTACCAGAAGGAGCAGATGTAGTGAGAGGTGCCAGGCATTGCTTAGGCCTCTGCACTTCCTTGGGAACATGCTGTTTTAACTGTACCAGCACACTACTCTTCCTAAGGAGAAAGGAAGGAGTTAAGCAGATCTGGAGTACAAGAGAGCAGAGGGAGCAACTGGTCCGAGACAGAAGGACAGAATATGGCAGATATCCCTTGGATATGAGCAAGCAGAGCTGAGCAGAGAGAAGGAACTGCATCTGTGACCACATCTGAGTTCAGTCCAGCTCACAGAGGTAATCAAGACAACATAAGGACATAAAAATACTGGGCCAGACCAAAGGTCCATCTAGTCCAGTAACCTGCTTCCAACAGTGGCTAGGCCAGGTCACAACTACCTGGGAGAACCCCGAGAAGCAGGAAATTCCCATGCTACTAACACCAAGGATAAGCAGTGGCCTTCCCCAGGTCTACCTTAATAACAGTTTATGGAGTCCAGGAACGTATTGAAACCTTTTTTAAACCTGGCTGTACTAGCTGTTTTTACCACATCCTCTGGCAACGAGTTAGAGAGCTTAACTATTCACTGAGTGAAAAAAATATTTTTTATTTGTTTTAAATGTCTTACTATGTAACTTAATGCGTGTCCCCTAGTATTTGTACTTTTTGAAAGAGTAAACAATTGATTCGTATGTTCCCATTCCAGATTTTATAGAACTCTATCATATCCCTCCTCAGCTGTCTAAGCTGAAGGCCCTAACCTCTTAAGCATTCCTCATATGACAGTTGTTTCATTCCCTTAATCATTTGGTTTATCCTTATTTGAACCTTTTCTAATTCTGGTATATTCTTTTTTGAGACTGAAAGCCCACCTCTTTAACATTGCTTTTGACTCGTAACCACTCGCCTCCACCTACCCTCCTCTCCTCCTTCCTGTACACATTAATTGATTTGATTTGCTTACTTTATTTTTTGTCTATTAGATTGTAAGCTCTTTGAGCAGGGACTGTCTTTCTTCTATGTTTGTGCAGCGCTGCGTATGCCTTGTAGCGCTATAGAAATGCTAAATAGTAGTAGTAGTAGTCTCAAGGAGTATCAACATTCCATGTAGAACCCCAAAGAATAGCAAGATTCTGGAATCCTAAAGAGTGACAAGATTCCATGCAGAATCTCAAAGAGTAGCAACATTCCATGTAGAACCCCAAAGAATAGCAAGATTCTGGAATCGTAAAGAGTGACAAGATTCCATGCAAGATTCGTAACCACTTGTAACCACTCGCCTCCACCTACCCTCCTCTCCTCCTTCCTGTACACATTAATTGATTTGATTTGCTTACTTTATTTTTTGTCTATTAGATTGTAAGCTTTTTGAGCAGGGACTGTCTTTCTTCTATGTTTGTGCAGAGCTGCGTACACCTTATAGCGCTATAGAAATGCTAAATAGTAGTAGTAGTAGGGATTAATATCTGGTGACAGGGGTAGTTCTATTATTAGGCAAGGTGAGGCAGATGCCTAAGGCTGCACATTCTTGGTGAAGAACGGTGGTATGCTGAGAGGTAAATACCGCACGCACTCTACTTACTTGCCCGCAGTAGTTTTACTGCGCTGCCTCCCAATCTTGTTTTTGAATGATCCGATTGAATTTTAGAGGACAAGTGGTACTGAAGCACATCAAGACCTGCTTTGGCAGTGCCAGGTCACATGGTATGAGTCACATGATCTTCTGCTACTACACCTACTGCTAGGCTGGAAAGGGTAACTAAAACACAAGATTGGAAGATGACACAGCAACAATACTACAGGGTTTTTTTTTAACATTACATGACATTGGATTTCTAGACCGCCTGACCCATACGTTTCTAGGCGGTTTACATTAAAATATAGAGCCAAAAGCCAAGACAAAACCATGGGAATTACAACTGTACCATAAAATTAGATAAAAGAAATTAACTAACAAATCTTTTAAAAAGAACAGTCTTCAGAAGTTTCTGACAACTATCATAACTATTCAAATCCTCTAATTTTAATGCGAGTTCCAAATATTAGGAGCCCGAGACATCATCAACTGCTTAAAAAAGCCAAATCTTTGTATGCCCTTAGGAGAAGGAACTGCAAAAGGAGAATAGTATGGTCTTCTATTTTTCCTAAGATCTATAAACTTCACTTGCTCCAGTTGAGTTAAGTCTGTGTGTGCTCTCTCCTCAGTGTCCCTGACACATGTGCATTCACACATATATACACACACACACAGAGCTACTGCTCATTCACCTCAGACATCCCTTCATAATTTCCTGCTGTTGTTGCCACTTCTACCCCCCTCCCCCCACATACCTTTCTGACTATACCTTATATCTCCACCTCCCTTCTGCTAAAGACTCCCACCCATATCTTTCACCTCAGACACTTTTCAATTCCTACTCAAAACAGAAGGGTTTTGAGTAGGACATTGCTGACTGGACATCTGAAGAGCTCTCCCACCAGAGATCTGGGGGTGGGTGGGTGGGGAGACCCTCCAGTTTCTAATGCCTGGGGTTGGGCATCATCTCATCCCTCACTTCAGGCAGCAGATTGCCTTCAACTGTTCCTGTCTGGTGAGGCTGGATAAACAATCTGGTTGAGGCACAGACATCATCCCTATAGGTCCTATCTTCTGCCAGTGGCGTTAGGACCACCAGAGGCTCCCCGAGGGCTGTGAGGCACAGAAGCTGGAGCCTGGGCACAAACAAAAGGATCTGACTAACTCACAGGAAGGTGAGATGGGCAGAAGAACCAGATCAGTGAACTGCAGGGCAAGTGACTAGCAGCTCCATTTCCCTTATTGTAATAGATCTGGCAAGGAGTAGCCATAACTCTCAGCCTAATTAATCTCCAGCAGCTGTTCAAGCAATTACTGGAAGGCTACAGTTTGCATGAGAGACTGCAGTCCATTAGTAATAGAAGACCATGCCTAAAAACCTAACAGTTAAATGTAGGGACTTTTTTTAAGTAGTTTTTGTACTAAGGCTAATTAGAAGCATGATTTAGTTGCAGATCTTGTCCAGATACAGTAAGTAGAAATTTGAGCCTTCTAAAAAAAATTTGCAAAGGTGTTTTAGTGAGAGAGACTGATGAGACAGGGTTGAAGGGGGTCTGAGAGAGAGAGAGAGAGAGAGAATGAGAGAGAGACTGGTGGGACACAGTATGGGGGAGAGATGTGAGAGAGAATGGTGGTGGTGGTGGTGAGGAAGGCTTGAAAAAGAGAGAAGACTGATGGGGCCAGACTAAATTAGCCAGTCCACTCCAATCAGCACTATCATAGACCTGTAGCTCCATGCAGGAAGATTTTCTTTTTCTGCCCAAATCAGGCCCTATTGAATTCAAAGTTGTCTTCACTTAAAAAATAACAAAGACTACCGATCTAGAACCATAAGCTAGAGTATGAAGCTCCAAGAGTGCAGACTCAGAAGAAATCAGAAAATCTTTCTTCACTGACAGGATAATGGATGAACACATAATACTTGGTTACTTCTTCCTATGGAGAACCTGGACAGGTGAAAGTAAAAGCCGACGTAAGGACATAAGAGTAGCCATACTGGGTCAGACCAATGGTCCATCTAGCCCAGTATCCTGTTTTCCAAACAGTGATCGTCAGGTCACAAATACCTGTCAGAAACCCAATTAGCAACAACATTCCATGCTTCCAGTCCTGGGGCAAGCAGTTGCTTCCCCATGTCTTTCTCAATAGCAGATTATGGATTTTTCCTCTAGGAACTTGTCCAAACCTTTTTAAAACCCAGACACGCTAACCGCTGTTACCACATCCTCCGGCAAAGAGTTCCACAGCTTAACTATTCATTGAGTGAAAAAATATTTCCTCTTATTAGTTTTAAAAGTATTTCCATATAACTTGCTCAAGAACTTCCTAGTCTTTGTACGTTCGGAACGAGTAAAAAATCTATTTAATTCTACTTGTTCTACACCACTCAGGATTTTGTAGACCTCAAACATATCTCCCCTCATCCGACTCTTTTCCAAGCTGCAGAGCCTTAACCTCTTTAGCCTTTCCTCTTACGAGAGGCATTCTACCCTCTTTATCATTTTGGTTGTTCTTCTTTGAACCTTTTCTAATTCCACTATAACTTTTTTGAGATATGGCAAGCAGAACTGAACGCAATGTTCAAGATGCAGACGCACCATGGAGCGATACAAAAGCATTATAGTATTTTCAGTCTTATTCACTATCCCTTTCCTAATCCTAGCGTCCTGTTTGCTTTTTTGGCCGCCACCACACACTGAGCAGAAGATTTTAGTGAATTATCTACAATGATACCTAGATCTTTTTCTTGAGTGCTGACCCCCAAGGTGGGCCCTAGCATCAGGTAACTATGATTCAGATTATTCTTTCCAATGTGCATCACCATGCATTTGTCCACATTAAATTTCATCTGCTTTTTGGATGCCCAGTCTTCCAATTTTCTAAGGTCTTCCTGCAAAATTTCACAGTCTGCACATGTTTTAACAACCTTGATTAGTTTTGTATCATCTGCAAATGTAATCACCTCACTTAGCATTCCGATTTCCATATCATTTATAAATATGTTAAATAGCACCGGTCCCAGTACAGACTCCACTGTTCACCCTCCTCCATTGAGAGAAATGACCATTTAACTCTACCCTCTGTTTTCTGTCCAAAAACCAGTTCCTAACCACACCAGAATCTTGCCTCTTATCTCAGGAGTCTCTCATGAGGAACTTTATCAAAAGCTTTCTGAAAACCTAGATACACTACATCAACTGGCTCACCGTTATCCACATGTTTATTCACGCCTTCAAAGAAATGAAGCAAATTGGTGAGGCAAGACTTCCCTTGGCTGAATCCATGCTGTCTCTGTCCCATTAAACCATGTTTGTCTACGTGTTCTGTAATTTTATTCTTCATAATAGTTTCCACTATTTTACACGGCACCGATGTCAGGCTTAGCAGTCTGTAATTTCCTGGATCACCCCTAGAACCCTTTTTAGGAATCAGCGTCATGTTGGTCACCCTTCAATCTTCAGGTACTATGGACGATTTTAATGACAGGATACATATTACTAACAGCTGATCAGCAATTTCATGCTTCAGTTCTTTGAGTACTCTTGGATATATACCATCCAGTCCAGGTGATTTACTACTCTTTGTCAATTTGGCTCGGCACCGACGTTGGGCATACCAGTCTATAATTTCCTCCTACATTTATGAATTCACGTTGAGCGCCAGAACAGCTCCCAAGCTCCCAGGATCGCATGTTGAGGACCCTTGATAAACCGGAAGTGAAACGGGTCCATCGGGACCTCATTCCTACAAAGCATCCATGAAGCGACGGAGCAACTGAACACTGATACAAGATAAGTGGTTTTGATGATTTTGCCACCACTAGATTATTGAGAGGTTTTTCACCCGTGATTACTTTTTCACTGTGAGCTCTAATTATTTTCGGTTAACACTAACCAGGTGGAGCCACAGTTGTATGAAGTTTCCTCTCATTGTCAACACAAACGTTAACACGCAGTGGTTGCAGGTGTGTATTGGAGATTCACTCAGCCTATTGTTAAGGAATACATTAAACATGCATATTTTCTAGTCCTGCTCAGTGCATGCTCTTTCTCTGCCCCAAACCCACTCCTTTTGATGGTGCTTACATTTGAGCCCTATCATGTATATGCATGCCCATTTTCCTCTTTCACAAAATCACACTTAAGGAGATCCCTGATGTATGGGTGCCTATTTGCACAAGGTCAGCATGAATTTGGTGCTTCTGTTTTATAGAATTACCCCCTTTAAGCTTATTTTCAGATGGGAGGAAGGCTTATGTGTCTGTATGTCTATATTTTTGCTCCACCAATACCATTACTATTTAGTACCCTATGGGCATGAAGAGGGTAATATTCAAAGCACTTATCCAGTTAGCAAGCAGTGATATCCAGCAAAATGGATATTTAACAGCACAAACCAGTTAGTTATGTTATCTGATATATTTATAACCCTATCTTCTCCCAGTAAGGTCTAAAGCAAAGTCACAAATCAAGAATCTAGTCAATAGCATTAGGAATATTACAGAAAGGGGGGATAGGGGATGGGACTTGATATACCACCTTTCTGTGGTTACAATCAAAGTGTTTTACATGCTATATACAGGTACTTATTTTGTACCTGGGGCAATGGAGGATTAAGTGACTTGCCCAGAGTCACAAGGAACTGCAGTGGGAATTGAACTCAGTTCCCCAGGATCAAAGTCCACTGCACTAACCACTAGGCTACTCCTCCACTAGCAACATTCCATCTAGAATCTCCAGTAGTAGCAACATTCCATGTAGCATCTCAAATAGTAGCAACATTCCATGTAGAATCTCAACTAGGGAAAGGGAAATGGGACTTGATATACCGCCTTTCTGAGGTTTTTGCAACTACATTCAAAGCGGTTTACATATATTCAGGTACTTATTTTGTACCTGGGGCAATGGAGGGTTAAGTGACTTGCCCAGATCACAAGGAGCTATAGTGTGAACTGAACCCAGTTCCCCTGGTTCTGAGGCCAAAATGTATGATATTATAGTATTACAATTTTTAGATTAAGTTTTTATGATAAGGATATGTCTTGAATTCTCTTCAAAACAGATAATAAGAAGGTATTAATCAGATAATAAGAGGAAGTGAGTTCCAAATTTTAACAGAATGAAAACAGAATGACCTATTCCACTGAATATGTCTTTTGACTTCCTGGTACTATCCAGACAGTGCTGGAGTGGCCAATGGGCAGAGCTCCGATGGAGCTGGAGGTTATTTGGTTAGCGGTCGTATTCAGACTCCCAACTCTGCCCATGGACTTCCCTGGCACTAACTGCACAGTGCTGTGGTGGTCAGAGGAGATCAGGGCCACAGAGAGACTTTACAAGTGAAGCATTGAGAGTGTAGGTGGAATTCAGAGCTGGTCTCCAATGAAGTTTGGATAGCTAGAAGTTCATACCCCAACAATTATGCTAAAGTTGAGTGGTTCCTGATGAAGCCCTGAAGTGGGCGAAACGATCCGGGCCCCGTTGAAAGTCACCAGTTTGAAGTGTGGGGCATTCAGCCAGCAATGAGACAGCTAAGTTTGTTTATTTAAGTAATGCTGCTGAAGGTCACCAGTTTGAAGTTTTTGGCAATGAGACAGCTAAGTTTGTTCATTTAAGTAATGCTGCTGCTTGGAGTTTTTTGTGCTCAGTAATGTTTTGAAGTAATGGTTTGATTGTGAATCAATTCTATTGACAAGATATGGGAAAATATACCCCATGAAAGGGATAAGATCATAGGCACACAAATCTTATCTAGATACCAGTGTCTTGATGGTCAGACCTTGGCAGTGACCTTGGTTTCGGAGGGTATTTCCCATTTGTTATTTATTAGTGCATATTCACTACATTTGACCCTTTGAGATTGGGTTTGGCTGTTTTTCAGTTTTTGCAGCCACAGAGAGACTGAGCCAGGCCTGGGGCGGGGCCACCGCCGCCCCCCCCCCCTCCAGGATCGCTGCCACAACTCAAATACCTTGGGGCTGGCGGGGATCCTGAGGCCCCACCAGCGGAAGAATTCAGCACTGCTGTTCACTCCATGCCTGCCCTGCCCCTGCGGCCGCTTTTTTCTCTCATCCATGCTCGGTTTAAAAACCGAGCATGCGTCTGAGGGGAAAAGCAGCCTCTCGGCACGGTGGTAGAGGCGGATCGAAGAGCAGAACTGGAGGGGGGGCCTGGCGCCGGAGTTTTCACGATCGCCCGGGTCCCGTCAGGAGCAGGAGAGAAAGAGAGACCCCGGCACCGGGCCCCCCTTGAAGGCCGGGCCTGGGGAATTTTGCCCCTCCCTGCTCCCCGGGGCCCTGGAGGGGATATCAGTGCCACTGAATATCTAGGGATGGTCCACTGAGTGGGACTTAAGCAGGCAGGAGCACCTGCTGCCCATTTAAACCCCATTGAATATCTACTCTGCACCTTTTAGACATTCTAGCCAATAAGGAGACACTTTTATAAGTGAGGCTCCATTTGTTCTAAAATTCCACTAAACCACACAGTTTAAAAAATATATATTATAACTGCAGTACGAGGAACGAAGTACAGTGGAACTCACTAATAGCTTCTTTAAGTGTCAGGCATCAGAAAGAGGAGAGAGAGAGAACACACACAGCCCACTAACAAACAAACTGCTATTAGTGTCAACACTTCCTCAAGCCTGATTGATAACCTTCTAGCACAGCTGCCAAGCAGATACAGCTGCCGCCATCGGTGATCCAGGCTCTTAGTATTCAAGCAGCAGTACAACCTTGCCCGTTCTTGGACTGTACGCTTCCCTCTGCTGGCTGAATGCCTACACTGCCTACAGCTGCCACTCTGTAATGCACCATCCATTTGTCTCCTGTTTTTTTAAGTGATTTCCTTTTCCTTTTCATGCTGCCATCACACATGAAGCAACAGAAGAGTAGTAATGGGGATTAAAACTGACAGAAATGAAAAGGCGGGGGATATACACAGAGAATCCCAATATGGGAAGAGGGTTGGAATAAAAGTACACAGAGTATTTGCACTCAAAGTAAATCATTAAGGGCCCTGTTTACTAAGTCACGCTGTAGGTGCGTAAACGTTTTAAGCACACTCTAAAAATTAGCGTGCGCTAATGCAAGAGACACCCATAGGAATATAATGGGTGTCTATAATCATTAGCGTGCGCCATGGGTGTAGACTGGGGGGGGGCGAGGGGGGGCAGTGCCCCCCAAACGACCAAGACAACGAAGACGAGTTCTTTCCCGCAGCGGCGAACGGGCGGGTGGGAAAGCAGCAAGCAGCCACGCTGAACTCCGTCCTTCGCTTCCTGAATCCTGCCCTCTCAGCGTCCCGCCCGCCCCAAAGGAAATGACATCAGAGGAAGGCGGGACGCAGAGAGGGCAGGATTCAGGAAGCGAAGGACGGAGTTCAGCGTGGCCTGCTTGCTTGCTGCTTTCCCACCCGCCCTTTCGCCTCTGCAGTTTCGGGAGTGGAGTGAGCCAGGAGATAGGCGTCCACTGTAACAGAAGTAAGGAAGCCATTTCCACTCCCCCACGCAGCCATCGCCGTTCACAAGCACAGCAAGCAAACCTGTGTGAGCTGCTGCTGTTGCATCCACGTTGTCGTTTGGGAGATGCTTTGAAGGGGGAGGGAGACGCTGGATAGAGTGGGGAGGGGAAGAGAAGGGGATGGGAAGAAACAGGACGGGCAGCTCTTTTTCCCTTCCTCCTTCCTTCCTCCATATTAGCATATTCATTTGAATATATATATATATATATATATATATATATATATATATATATGCAAATGAATATGCTAATATGCTCCGCCCCATTTTGCCCCCCAAATGAAACAGTCAAACTATGCCCATGGCGTGCGCTAAAATGTGCGCCGCTTAGTAAACAGGACCCTAAATGACTCAGACAAATAAAAGGAAAAAAAAGAGCAAGAGAGAGCATAGAGAGGGTTAACATGCAGAGAGTGGCAGTTACAACCCTAACAACCAAGGTGGGAGGGTAACCTGCAAGGAACGGCAAGGCAACTCTGGCCACCTTTCTCAGCAGACTGGATGGACCATACTAATCTTTATCTGCTGTCATTTACTATGTTACTATGGTGCTCATTTTCAAAAGACAAAAATGTCTCAAAAGTGGCACAAACTAGCAGATGGACGGTTCCCCCTCCCCCCAATCTGGACATTTTTCTGCGATAATAGAACAGGAAAAAAGGCCCAGGGCAGAAAAGAAGTACATTTTTATCTTGACCTGTTTCAGTCCTGATTAAGTCACAAAAAGATGCCCTAATCGACCAGCTGACTACTGGATGGAGGGCTAGGAGAGTTGCTGGACATGGGTGGATGGAGGGGATGGCAGGGGAGAGAGGAGGGTTGCTGGACATGGATGGATGGAGGGGAGGGCAGGGGAGAGAGGAGGGTTGCTGGACATGGATGGATGGAGGGGCGGGCAGGGAAAGAGGAAAAATGCTGGACATGGATGGAGGAGAGGGAAGGGAGAGAGAAGAAATGCTGGACATGGATAGAGGGGAGGGAAGAGAAGAGAGAGGAAGGAGATGAGATGAGGGAAAAGGAAGAGAGGAGAAAAACTACACATGGATGGAGAAAATAGGCAGAAGCTGGAGCCACTGGACAGTCATGTCTGCGGAGGGCCCAGCTTTTACTTATGGATGTAGGGCAAGAAATGAAGAAGAAAGGAGGAAAGTAAGGAAATACATGGAAAGGAAACCCTGGAAACGGAGTTAAGAGGACAGATAGCAGCAGAATCAGATACTGGGTCAGCATGATCAGAAAAACAAAGTCACCAGACAACAAAGGTAGAAAAAAAAATCATTTTATTTCATTATAGTGTTTGGAATATGTCCACTTTGAGACTCAGGTGCTCAACGTTAAAAGTTTATATTTATTTACTTATTTATGGCATTTTATCCCACATTAAACATGAATTAGATTGGAACCTGGGAGCATTTAATTTTTTTTTCCTGGAGAGAGTAATGCATTGCCCCCCCCCCCCCCCCAGGCTCTCTCCCCGGCTATAGCCAGCTCTGCAATTTTGGGGGGCACAGGGGTGGACCGAGGAGAGAGCCTGTTGTTAAACATTTACCAGCACACCACTGTCCGGTATCCTGTTTCCAACAGTGGCCAACCCAGGTCACAAATACCTGGCAGAAACCCAAATAGTAGCAACATTCCATGCTACCAATCACAGTGTTGAATATTGATACTTAACTGCAAAAGTGCCGACTCTACTCCAGCTTCGCCCCAAGACTGCCCATAATATAGGAATGTGAGTAAACTTAATGAGTCTCAAGCTGTGATGCCTAACTACATTTTCAAGGTTCTTCACCTTAGTATGTCATTACTTGACACTGTTTAGCCTTAATCTCCAATGGACTCCAGTTAAGGTCCTCCAATTGAGTCTTCTATAGAAGCAACTCTTCTCCCATAGCAGACCTTTTCTCAGTCATAGGAACAAAGTGTCATAATAGAGCCTGGCCTAATCCCAGAAAAGCCTTCTATATCTATTCTAAAGTAAAGATTACAGGCCTCTCAGGGCAGAACAACTGCTGTAAACCCACTTGCACATCAGTACCAGATACCAGGCTCCTGACAGCAGAATCTCTACTCCTTGAATCCATTGTTACTAGGACCTTCATTACATCTCTGACATCTGGACTCTTACTTTCTGCCTGCATAGTCCATTTACCTTCTGCAGCCAACCCTACAACTGCCTCTGGGCCAATGACATCATCTCCTGGCACCCTTGCTCCTGCAATGCCAGCTGTTCACGCAAAAGCAGGATGCATCAGAAGGACTTGCTGTTTGCGGCTGAGTAAAATGTTCATGTCTGGGAGAGACCGAAGCAAAACTTTCCCTCCTGAACTCTCCAGGAATGCAGCCCCGGGTGCCGACGCCATGTGGCCTGCAAAGATATCCATTGGTCCACATACCAGAGGAGAGGTTGAACGTGCAAAGACAGCTCAACTCTCCCTTTATATTTCCACATCGTTTCGTAAGCCACAAAAGACTGAAAACACCGAGAGTCCAGATCTTCTATGGAGCACATCCTCTCCTGAGATGCCATTTTGGATTCCCCTCAACAAAAACAATTTATATCCTGTTTTTAAGTACTGAATAGTAGGGGTGTGAGTCTAAGTCAGTCTTTACCGTCACTGCCAGATATAGTAGGGTGGTGGTGGGTCCTCTCTTCTCCTTCTCGTGCTGACAGGAGCAACTTGCCCTTGTGTGGCTGCCAAAGAAAGAAAAAACACTTGTAAGGCAGCCAAATGCTTAAACCTCTTCTTAAATCATACCAAACCACCCACAGTGCCAATGTTTAATAGAACACACACAAAGAAGGCAGACAAAAGTGAAAAGGTGAAGCAAGAGTATAACAATGGTTAGTTGGTGACATGTCTGGAAAAGTGGTGGAATAAACAGAAACATGGAAAGCTGGCAGCCAGAAAGCAAATGTCAATGAAAGTAAAAACATTACAATTGGTGACGACAGAGCCTGTATTGCAAGGGGAAAGGAATGCTGCCTGGGAGCACTTCAAATAACACAAATGCAAGCCTAGCATCGAACAGTTACAAGACTTCCACTTCCCCCCTTCCCCCCATAGTAACATCTGGCAAATATACAATATTGCTGAACATTACACACATGCTAATAGACCAACGAGATGCGTGTACAAATCATCCTTCTTTTCTTGTTTCCTTTTCCTGTTGTCTCTTCTTCCCATTAGCCCTCTGTTTCTTCCTTCCTCTCAATTATGGCTTCTTGCCACAGTCACTCTCTCTCTCTTTCTCTCTTTACACTCCCTTCTTTCTCCTAATCTGCCCCTTAGCTATTTCACTGTTTGCACTAAGCCGCTTAATAGTCTGGCAGCATGTATTACTCTGTCATCACCATTCAATCCACATTCCTGGTTTAAATGCAAAACCAAGCTCATGCCGCACATTATCTGACTGAGTACACGGAGTCTGAGCACCAAATCAGTTTTCCACCACCTCTTTTCCCCATCCCGCCTCTTGCTGTAGGAGCCATGAGATATTAGCAGCCAAGTGCCAAGCTCATACATGCCATCTTGCTGCGTGCTGGCTTTATTATTTTGGATTAGCTAAAACATTTGCAAAAGCTAAACAATACCAGAAATGATCTATCTTAATCCATGTACCTATTCTATTTCAAAATCAATTAAGAAGACTGAGAAATTGCAATGTAGCTCATCCCTCTAGAAAGGGGGAAAGGGAAATGGGACTTGATATACCGCCTTTCTGAGGTTTTTGCAACTACATTCAAAGTGGTTTACATATATTCAGGTACTTATTTTGTACCAGGGGCAATGGAGGGTTAAGTGACTTGCCCAGAGTCACAAGGAGCTGCAGTGGGAATTGTACTCATTTCCCCAGGATCAAAGTCCACTGCACTAACCACTAGGCTACTCCTCCACTAGCAACATTCCATGTAGAAGCCTGCCCCTTGCAGATCACTAATGCAGCCACTCAGGCTTCTGTTTCTGTGAGTCTGACGTCCTGCAGGTACCTGCAGGATGTCAGACTCACAGAAACAGAAGCCTGCGTCCGCATTGCTGATCTGTAAGGGCAGGCTTCTACATGGAATGTTGCTAGTGGAATAGCAACATTCCATGTAGAATCTCAAATAGGGAAAGGGAAATTTGACTTGATATACTGCCTTTCTGAGGTTTTTGCAACTACATTCAAAGCAGTTTACATATATTCAGGTACTTATTTTGTACCAGGGGCAATGGAGAGTTAAGTGACTTGCCCAGAGCCACAAGGAGCTGCAGTGGGAATCAAACTCAGTTCCCCAGGATCAAAGTCCACTGCACTAACCACTAGACTACTGGTGTGGGGGTCGTTGGCTTGTCTTCCGTTGGGAGGGGTCATCAGGTCTCGCCGGGGGGTCGTTGGTTTGTCTTCCGTTGGTAGGGGTCGTCAGGTCAGGTCTCGCCGGGCGGGTCTGCTCTGTCAGGGGAGGGGGGTGCTTGGAGGTTCACAGGACCTAGGCATTGGAACTTTAAAATGTTGAAAAATAGCTGAGGGGATCATTTGCCAACCACCAAGATGCTGCGATTTCACCCTCTTGGTGAATATAATATATCATCAAATGAGGGTACTTTTTGCTTTCTGTCTCTGAGGGGGGAATTTATCAGCATGGGCCACTGTTAAGACAGGCTATTTACTCATAATCCCGGTTATTAGTGACGAGGTCTCTTTGCATAAAATGGGAGCTGTACTAAAAGAGCACAAGTTAGTGGTAAAATAACCCATCTTAACAGTTGTCCACATTGATAACTTCCTCCCCGGTGCCCAGATGATCAAAAGCAAATGGGGCGCTAGAGGCCAGTTTGCACAACTAGCTTCCATGTTTGCTCCACCCCAATGATCACAGCCAAACTGGTGAGCAAGCGTAACAATGCACTAGCCGGATCTGACTGCCAAATGCATGCGAATGAGGGTCTCCAGCATTCCTCCCTCATGATCAGCGGGCAGCATGCCAAACAAGGGTGCTGCTCTCGTTGCAAACCCCACCCCAGCTCAGAGATGGCATTAGGGTTTGGAGGAATGGGGGAGACCAGGGTTTGACAGGTCTGGGATTTTCTCCCAGACCTGTCAAACCTCAAGCCCGAACCCTCAAACACAAAGCCTGGAGGTCCCCCACCTGATAGAGCAGACTCGCCTGGCCTGGCCAAACCCGACCTGTTGACCTCCTCATCATCAAAGGTACGGGGAGGCGGCCACTAGACTACCAGGGGGGTCAGGTTGGAGTAAGGGGGAGCGCTAGACTACCAGGGAGTTCTTTTCTGGTGGGAGGGGTCGTCAGGTCAGGTGAGGTCTCGCTGGGTGGGTCTGCTCTGTCGGGGGAGTGGGGTGCTTGGAGGTTCACAGGATCTGCAGCCCCTTGGAATGTTTGACAGGTCTGGGCTTTTTTTTTTGACAGCCCGGACCTGTCAAACAACTTTTGCAGTAGGATTGTGCCTTGGGCACATGCCCAGGCATAATCCTGCCATAGAAGTACCCCTGTGATCACAGCTAATAGCATGCTTATACAGTGGTGGAAATAAGTATTTGATCCCTTGCTGATTTTGTAAGTTTGCCCACTGACAAAGACATGAGCAGCCCATAATTGAAGGGTAGGTTATTGGTAACAGTGAGAGATAGCACATCACAAATTAAATCCGGAAAATCACATTGTGGAAAGTATATGAATTTATTTGCATTCTGCAGAGGGAAATAAGTATTTAATCCCTCTGGCAAACAAGACCTAATACTTGGTGGCAAAACCCTTGTTGGCAAGCACAGCGGTCAGACGTCTTCTGTAGTTGATGATGAGGTTTGCACACATGTCAGGAGGAATTTTGGTCCACTCCTCTTTGCAGATCATCTCTAAATCATTAAGAGTTCTGGGCTGTCGCTTGGCAACTCGCAGCTTCAGCTCCCTCCATAAGTTTTCAATGGGATTAAGGTCTGGTGACTGGCTAGGCCACTCCATGACCCTAATGTGCTTCTTCCTGAGCCACTCCTTTGTTGCCTTGGCTGTATGTTTTGGGTCATTGTCGTGCTGGAAGACCCAGCCACGACCCATTTTTAAGGCCCTGGCGGAGGGAAGGAGGTTGTCACTCAGAATTGTATGGTACATGGCCCCATCCATTCTCCCATTGATGCGGTGAAGTAGTCCTGTGCCCTTAGCAGAGAAACACCCCCAAAACATAACATTTCCACCTCCATGCTTGACAGTGGGGACGGTGTTCTTTGGGTCATAGGCAGCATTTCTCTTCCTCCAAACACGGCGAGTTGAGTTCATGCCAAAGAGCTCAATTTTTGTCTCATCTGACCACAGCACCTTCTCCCAATCACTCTCGGCATCATCCAGGTGTTCACTGGCAAACTTCAGACGGGCCGTCACATGTGCCTTCCGGAGCAGGGGGACCTTGCGGGCACTGCAGGATTGCAATCCGTTATGTCGTAATGTGTTACCAATGGTTTTCGTGGTGACAGTGGTCCCAGCTGCCTTGAGATCATTGACAAGTTCCCCCCTTGTAGTTGTAGGCTGATTTCTAACCTTCCTCATGATCAAGGATACCCCACGAGGTGAGATTTTGCGTGGAGCCCCAGATCTTTGTCGATTGACAGTCATTTTGTACTTCTTCCATTTTCTTACTATGGCACCAAAAGTTGTCTCCTTCTCGCCCAGCGTCTTACTGATGGTTTTGTAGCCCATTCCAGCCTTGTGCAGGTGTATGATCTTGTCCCTGACATCCTTAGACAGCTCCTTGCTCTTGGCCATTTTGTAGAGGTTAGAGTCTGACTGATTCACTGAGTCTGTGGACAGGTGTCTTTCATACAGGTGACCATTGCCGACAGCTGTCTGTCATGCAGGTAACGAGTTGATTTGGAGCATCTACCTGGTCTGTAGGGGCCAGATCTCTTACTGGTTGGTGGGGGATCAAATACTTATTTCCACCACTGTATTTGCATGCTATTAACTCTGATCATAGGGGCGGTATAGCCCCGTGCTCTTCTGGCGCTAATTTTAAAGAGCTGTTTGGAACAACTTGGGACTTCTGATCATCTACCTGTTAGTGTGAAGAGTTTCATTCACTGGTAACCAGAGCTGATATTGTGATGCCACAATACCTCATTCCACCAATGCCTAAGAGCCAACCTCATCAGTGCATGCTCAGTTTCACTAAAAGGAGCGTGCAGGATGTGAGGGGAAGCGACAGCAGGGCAGGCAACATGGCAGTGCTGGAGACCGGCGCTGGATGAAGGCTTCAGCCAGCCAAGGCATTTGCAGCGGTGAGGCAGCAGGGAGCGGCGAGGTGGCGTTGGAGGGGGGGTGGTGAGGCGGTGGCGGGGCAGCACACCAAAATGTGCCCCCCCCCACCCCGGGCTCTGGTCCCCTTCCACCGCGAGGTCTGGCTATGCCCCTGGTTTAAAGTCCCCTTCATTAACCACTAGGCTACTCCTCAGACTTGCTCCCTACTTTGCTAAATCCAACTATGCTTTGATGTTCCCATGCATACCTCCTACCCATCCCCACCCTGTTCGACTGTCAATGAAATGCTTAGAAGTTTTTCTTATACATACTGTCATCTACCACATTTGCTTATTTCCGATCTGACGAAGAAGGGCAACCTTCGAAAGCTAATCAAGAAATGTATTAAGTTATGTCCAATAAAAAAGGTATCATCTTATTTTCTTTTCCATGTTTTATTTTGTTTGATTTCTATTGATTGCCTTGGACTAACACGGCTACCACACCACTCTACTTTGCTAAGAATGTTCATAATGCCTGAAGCTGTCATAGAGCCTATGTCCCCTGACATTTTCACTTTCAGGGGAGAGGGAGGGGGAGCCAGCAACCACTGGGGGATTAAAGAGGTGTCATGCCTTAATACCTCCAGTGGCCGGCTGCTCAATCAGAGCATCTTTTTGTACCCTGGACATGACTGAAACAGGTCTAACTTACATCCTTCTTTTTAGACTTGGACATTTCTTCCCGTTCTGTAATCGCTGTTGGATTTCCTGATTTTTGGGCTCTCCCTAGCCCCGCCCACAAAACACCCCCTTGCTATTTGGGTGTACTGCAGTGTTTGCCCTCCCTTTTCTGCCTTTGCAGACAAATATTGTCAGTGATGCCAGTCTGCATGTGTGTTGACAGTAGTTCAGCTGCCTCAGAGCGACAAGCATGAATTACTAGGAAAGGACTGGATATCCCTAAAGCTACAGAACTGACTTGTGTCAACACAAGCTGAATGTATCTCTGTGTCAACAGTTATCAATGGAGGCTTTCTTCACTTCCACTACACAAGTGTTGCAGGATCTTTAGGACATGTATTTACCTAGGTTTGATAGATAGCTATTCCATATTTTCTGAGAGAAGTATACAGAGCATGGGAAAGGTGAGGTGCTTGAGCAGCCTAAGTATATTCTTGTATGCTGTTTTTGAATGTTATTTTTAGAAATTTTTGCCAGGTTACAATCAAGTAAAAATACTTGATCTGGAAGTCAGTGCTACAAATCATGGAATGTTTTTAAAAAATACAGTATCAAAAGAAATCCAAATCATACCCTCTCTGTTCGCAACAAGGCAGAGACCACAGAAATTCAAGAGGGATTTAAGAAAATGAAAAGATAACGAAAACAAAAGCCTACTTCAAGCTTTCAGTGTGGATCAATTATCCAGCTTCCGAGTCCACGTTGAATAGGAAACTTATTATGTAGAAAAGCATGCAGTTGTTTGGAGGTCAAAGAAAATGTATCAGACATTGTTAAACTTTCCCATACGTTCCACTGAAAATCTTAAGAAGAAAACACCATGATTCTGGGTCACTCTGGTCCACAGAGCCAGGAATTGCTTATGCCGACCCTGGGTCTCACTACACATCTGGAAAAAAACCAAGGGATCCCTTTACTAAAGGGCGTTAGAATCTGTGCTTAGCGCATCTTAACGCAGGACTAGAGAACGACATGGGGACGGGGACCCGCACTAACTGCGGGGACAGGAACAGGGACAGAGCCCACGGGGAGAGGATGGGGACAGAGCCCATGGGGACAGGGTGGGGATGGGAACAGATTCCGCGGGGATGGGGACAAACTTTGTCCCCATGTCATTTTCTACTCTGAAGCCTGTTAATGAACTGAACTGTTCTTTATGTTTGAGTGATGCATACAATGATATTTAGATTTTTTGAAAAAACAAGCAAATATACTGGCCACAGCTAGCAAAATTTGCATGGGGGATCCTGTACATTCCTGCTACCAGCACATCTTCTGAAAAGACATCTTCTATTGCAGGAAGGACTGTGGAAGACAGGAGAGCTAGACTGAATCCTATTCATCCACAGATTAAAAAATCATAACAGTGCTTCATAGGACACATTTCTTCCCCACTACGGCATACAGAACGGACATTTTAACATGGTGGATTAGGATTCCTTGGGGTAGTAGAAGTCAGCTATTGTTGGGGTTGGAAGGGTAGAGGGTCATTATAGTTGCTCGTTGTTATTGTTTTCTATTTGTGATTTATAAACAACAGTTGCACAGCATATTGTTCCTTTTTATACTTTAATAAAAAGATTTACAAATAGAATCATAAGTGTTCAAGGCTTCTGCAGATGAGGACAGAGCCGGTGGGGATGGGGCATGGATGGAGACAGGGCCTGCAGGGACACGACGGGGACGGAGACAGAACCCACGGAGATGAGGTGGGGATGGGGACAAACTTTGTCCCCGTGCCATTCTCTACGCAGGACTTTCCTGCATGCTAAGTCCAGATTCAATGCAGCAGAATTTATGGCATTTTTTAAAAATAATTTCTTTTTCAGGTTGTGTGTGTTTGCATTAGCCTGTGATAAGTGCTTCTGTGTTATCTCCGCATTATTTATTTAGATTTTGCTCACACCTTTTTCAGTAGTAGCTCAAGGTGAGTTACATTCTATTTTTTCTGTCCCAGGAGGGCTCATAATCTAAGCTTGTACCTGAGGCAATGGAAGGTTAATTGACTTGCCCAAGATCACAAGGAGCAGCAGCAGGATTTGAACCGGCCACCTCTGGATTACAAGACTGGAGCTCTAACCACTAGGCCATTCCTCCACTCCATTAGCCAGTTAGTGTGCATTAATGCAAACATACTAACTGGTTAACGCTTCCACACTCATTCTCCACCCATGATACACCACTACCCTAAATATTTTTAAAATAGCTAATGTGCAAGTTAGCACATGCTAACAGAGAAAATACTGCAAAATGCTTTAATGCACTGTGGTAGTGTGAGTGGAGTTGGAAAGGGAGGCCTAGCCAGACAAGGAAAAAAATGAAACAAAACCCCTTTACTGAACAAATACTGAACCCTGTTACCTCACAGATACAACAAATAAAGAATAAGGTCTTTTTGGTTTCAGAGGCAAACTTTGCACATGCCTGTAGCTGACACGCCTCAAGCCCACAGGACATACAACTACTTGCAGAGTTGCACAACACAGGTCTGATAGGATAAAACTTCCACAGGGAGCTTTTAAAGTCTCCAACAAATGCTTCTTAAAAAGATCCTTAAGCATTATCTGGTGGCCACACATGAGGGAAATTTAAAATTGGGCCTCCTCAAATTGTTCTCCAGTTGTTATGATGTATACTCATATGGTCATGAGCGATCTTATCTTGCACACTTTCTACTTCTCTCAACTTTTCCTTCAAACTATCCACTTTAAATAAAAGTCCTTGAAATCCAGGCAGCCTCTATCTCAGTCACTTGAGAACAGATAATTCAATTTTGTACTCACAGTCAAATCCTACTTAGTAGTTGCCTGCTAAACAGTGTCCAAAGTCACCGGTGGTGATGGAAATCCTCCCCAGCTTCCTGGATCTCTAGACATGCTAGGTGCTAAGTTCGTGTCCTCAACAGATTCAAAGCACAGGCCCAGAATTGTAACTCCAGAACCTCAACCTGGGTTACTCCACCGCACCTGACTATTCCACAATCTTCCCATTAGTGGATAGGAAAACAAATTCCCCTCCCAACAATGACAAGCTAGAGCCGCTGGGGAGACCTGATTCTCCCAATGCTGCAACAGGGATCCTGGCCAGACAACTAAGTAATCACTCAGCTTGACTTAGCTTTCCCCTTCTGTTTGCCCATTGTTGTGTCCCTTAAAATGTTAAAAATAGCCAACCACAACAACAACAAAACAGTAGCAGATTTTTTATCAGCCCAGCATCATGCTATGGCGGCCATCTTGGTCCCTCTTCCTTTCATACTGTTTTCAGGATGGTGGAGTTCAAATGAAGAAGACAAGGGGGAAATCTTCAAGAGATCACACTTTGTGGCTGGCAGTTAGAATGTGTTCTCAATAGTGTGGATGAAATAATTGGGCATATTGCAAGGGCCTTTTCTGCTACCATTTACCATGCCTGGAAACCTGATCTGAGCCTTGTACTCAGATCCTCTACATGACAAGGTATAGTTCTGTCATCAGGCCAGACTGTCTGCTTTCTTAATTAAAGTGAAAAATCTTGCAAATCAAAGCTGAATTTCACTTACTCTGTTTGGGCTGTAAATATATCCAAACAGCACAGAAAAGGAGGCTGGGACTGTTTCTACATTCTGCTGTATACGTTTGGTTCTTGAAATCTATCCATGTGCAGGAAGATTAGAGAGAATCAGGCATCTCTGTCCACTGGGCAATCAAACATCTTTCTTCCCAACACATGCCGATTCAATTCCTGCCATTTCATTCAAGCCACAAACAAGCAGTTAAACAGATCTGGAGTTCAGGGGTTAAATAAAAGAGTGCTCTGCCATCTGTGATACTTCAGAGCAATAATGAAGGGAACATTTATACTTTTTTTTTGTTTTTTGTTACAAAAAAAACAGAGGGGGATGGAATGAGGAAATCAATAAATCACTGGGATTTTAATGAGGAGCATGGACCACAGGGCTTAACCTTGCAGATAATGGGGGTTAGTGGCAGTAATTCTTATTGACAGAGCAAGCTCCCCTAATCTTAATGATCTAATCAATACTTGTTCTCATCTTAATTTCAATCTAATTGCTCTTTAACGACGCCTTATAATGGGTGCCTCCTGTGAAATGAGGAGGAGGGGGTGAAGCGGCTGAGAATTCTTGGAGGGGGGGGGGGCTGATTAAGGTAAATTGCTGAGTGTTGGTTCACCACCTTATTTCTCCTCTGCTCTTCTCTGCCCTCTCTCCCCTTCCCTTTGTCCTACCTTCAGGCCAACTCTCCCTCTGCCTACCCACTTCTTTCCACATTCCAACCCATTTCCCAGCAAACAGCTGGAGGAATGCTCCTGAGGATTTGGGACTATGAAGATGGCATGGCAGGAGATGGTTCTGGCCCAGACCTAGCCCTGCCCCCGTCATTACCAGAGCCTTTGAAAGCCTTCCATCCCCATGCTGGCTGACTAATCTCTGGCACTGCAGAGATAGAACAATTTGTCAGACATTTCAAGAGTTAATTATACTCACTTGAATGGAAGTCATTAATCTAGTCCAAAAGCCCATAAAATGTACAGAAGCATTACAGCAATAAAAGACAAAATGGAACCATAATAGATATAGGGAGAAAAGCTTAGTTTATCATTTGTGGGCTTTTTTTTTTACAAATAGTTTTCTCATCTGTTGTACACGTCATAATCTGTATTGCTGCTTGAGTGCTTGGTCCACTTTTTTTTCCATGTTCAGCTGGACTCTTAGAGGATGATGGAGTCAGTTTAGTGCGTACTCATATTCATTATGGCTCATATATGCTAAGAATTTTCCTATAGATACAAAATGGGGAAAATTGTTCATTTCTCTTTTTTTTCTGTCCTCAGCACTCTTTCTTATAGTAACATAGTAGATGACGGCAGAAAAAGACCTGCACGGTCCATCCAGTCTGCCCAAGAAGATAACCTCATATGTGCTACTTTTTGTGTATACCTTACCTTGATTTGTACCTGTCCTCTTCAGGGCACAGACCGTGTAAATCTGCCCAGCACTATCCCCACCTCCCAACCACAAGCCCCGCCTCCCACCACCGGTTCTGGCACAGACCGTATAAGTCTGCCCAGCACTATCCCCACCTCCCAACCACAAGCCCCGCCTCCCACCACCGGTTCTGGCACAGACCGTATAAGTCTGCCCAGCATTATCCCCGCCTCCCAACCACCACCCCGCCTCCCACCACCGGCTCTGGCACAGACCGTATAAGTCTGCCCAGCACTATCCCCGCCTCCCAACCACCGGCTCTGCCACCCAATCTCGGCTAAGCTCCTGAGAATCCATTCCTTCTGAACAGGATTTCTTTATGTTTATACTACTACTACTATTTAGCATTTCTATAGCGCTACAAGGCATACGCAGTGCTGCACAAACATAGAAGAAAGACAGTCCCTGCTCAAAGAGCTTTCAATCTAATAGACAAAAAATAAAGTAAGCAAATCAAATCAATTAATGTGTACAGGAACGAGGAAAGGAGGGTAGGTGGAGGCGAGTGTTTACAAGTCAAAAGCTATGTTAAAGAGGTGGGCTTTACTTTACTTTACTTTATTTTTTGTCTATTAGATTGTAAGCTCTTTGAGCAGGGACTGTCTTTCTTCTATGTTTGTGCAGCGCTGCATACGCCTTGTAGCGCTATAGAAATGCTAAATAGTAGTAGTAGTAGTAGTATGTTTATTCCACGCATGTTTGAATTCTGTTACCGTTTTCATTTCCACCACCTCCCGCGGGAGGGCATTCCAAGCATGTCCTCTATTTACCAGAAGTTCAAGGTGAACCTCTGGAATCCAGCTGCTGAGTTAGGGGTAATTTAATGGAGGAGTTTATTTATTTATATACCAGTATTCGCATAGGAGCCAGCTCTGTGGATGCCAGTGGATGCTAAGCACCCCCAATATTGAGCCAGCTCCTTTACTGTGTCCAGTGAGGGGCAGTAGCGTAGCCAAGGGTGGGCCTGAGTGGGCTCAGACCCACCCACTTTGGGTTCAGGCCCACCCAGTAGCAGCACACCTATGATGTGGATGGCAGGGATTCCCAAGCCCCACCAGCCGAAAACTCCCAACAACTGTCCCTCCTGCATACTTTGTAAATAGAAGATCTTTGCCTGCAGCGAGCAGCAACTGATACATACTGTGGGCCAACATGAGCAATGTGTATTGGTTGCTGCTGGAGAAAATCTGCTATTTAAAAGGTATGTGTGTGTGTGTGTGGGGGGGGGGGGGGGGGGTGTTGTTTGAGAGACCATAGGGTATGCAAGTGAGAGAGGGAGAGACCAAATTGTAGGACAAGACGGAGTTCTGCCCACCCATCTTGGGCCCAGGCCCACCCAAAACTAGGTGTCCTGGCTACGCCCCTGGGGAGGGTAATTTGTATTGTGTTTCACACCCCCAAACATTTTGAAATGTGGATGCCTATGACATGCTACTTATAAAATTAAGTGCGATAACAAGAACATGAAGCCTTGTGTGCAACTCAGATATAGGTGTGCTCTGGGGGTAGATTTTGGGCAGAGCGCAATTGTGATTTACACACATACTTTGGGGGTCTTTAAAGGTTAGCTCGAGTTATCTGCAGCAGGTCCCTATTCCTATGGGCCCTGCTGCAGATAATTCCGAGCTAATCTTTAGTAAAAGACCCCCTTTATTTTTAAGCCATATTTAGTTTTTATACTTGAATCTTTATTGAATTTCAAATGAAATACATTCAAGAATATTCCTTGAAATAAGAAAAATAAGCAGACATTATGCAATAATACTAATAAATAAATTATGAATTAGAAAGGAAAAAAGAAAAAAACATTACATATCGCTCATTACTCCAGTTTGAAGGAGGAGAAAAGAGATAAAACAAATTGCGAAAAATAAAAATAAAACAAACAATCTCTAAACAACTTTTTCCCTAGAGAGCAGTTATAAATCTAAATGTATTAAGGCAGTCACTCCGAGGGTTCCGTCTGTCCAACCTGTCCGTGTGCCACAGTTTTATTACTAAGAAAAATCACGTTGAGAGGGCTCATACCTTATTACACATTTACAAGGAAATGTTAACAAAAAGGTAGCGCCAACAGCCACTACCCAAGGTCTCATCAGAAGAAACTGCTTGTGACGTTTTTGAGTGACATTTGGCACGTCAGGAAAAATTCTAGCTTTCAAAGAACAGAAGGTAGCTTCCCTGTGCATAAGTACAAAAGTACATAAGTATTGCCATATTGGGAAAGACCAAGAGGCTTATTTTCGAAAGAGAAAAACGCCCAAATTCCGACCTAAATCGGGAGATGGACGTCTTTCTCTTGTGGGTGCCCAAATCGGTATAATCGAAAGCTGATTTTGGGCGTTTCAAAACTGCACTCCGTCGCGGGAACGCATAAAGTTGACGGGGGCGTGTCGGAGGCGTGGTGAAGGTGGGACTGAGGCGTGGTTATCGGCTGAGCAGAGATGTGCGTGCTCGGCCGATAATGGAAAAAAGAAAGGCGTTTTCAGAGAGAATTTAGGTCACTTTTGTTGGACCCGTTTTTTTCACGAACAGGTCCCAAAAAAGTGCCCTAAATGACCAGATGACCACCGGAAGGAACCGGGGATGACCTCCCCTGACTCCCCCAGTGGTCACTAACCCCCTCCCACAAAAAAAAACCTGAATGTTAAACACTTTTTTCCCAACTTGTAAGCCAGCCTCAAATGTCATCCCCAGCTCCATGACAGCAGTATGCAGGTCCCCGAAGTAATTTTAGTTTAGTTAGTGCTGTGCGGGACCCATGCAGAGAGGAAAAATCGGAAGAAAAAAAAAAAAAACAAGCAAGTGCAGTCAGGGACGTCTAAATTACCAGGATAGTAAAAGGGGGAATCAAACCAGCAACCTTCTGATTACAAGCTCAGTGCTCTAGCCAGTGCACTACTGATTAGATGTCCTTTCTTTTCCATTAATTCTCTCCAAGTTTCTGTCAGCCAATCACCGCTGTTTAGCTGACACAGATGTCAGCTAAATGAGCTGTGATTGGCTGACAGAAACTTGGAGAGACTTAATGGAAAGGGAAGGAGGTCTAATCAGTGGTGCACTGGATAGCGCACTGAGCTTGTAACCAAAAGGTTGCTGGTTCAATTCCCCCTTTTACTATCTTTTAATTTGGACGTCCCTGACTGCACTTGCTTGCTTGTTTTTTTTTTCTTCCGATTTTTCCTCTCTGCATGGGTCCCGCGCAGCACCAACTAAAGTAAAATTGCTCTGGGGACCTGCATACTACTGTCATGGAGCTAGGTATGATATTTGAGGCTGGCATAGAGGCATCTCAGGGGGACCAGTGCACTACGAATGCTGGCCCCTCCCACGACCAAATGCCTTGGATTTGGTCGTTTTTGAGCTGGGACGCTTCGGTTTCCATTATCGCTAAAAAACAAAAACGCCCAGCTCAAAAAACGCCCTAATCCAATGTATTTTCGAAAAAAAAGATGGACGTCCATTTTTTTCGAAAATACAGTTCGGCCCGCCCCTTCACGGACCCGTTCTCGGAGATGGATGTTTTTACAAATGGGCGTTCGTGTTCGATTATGCCCCTCTCAAAGGTCCATCAAGCCCAGCATCCTGTTTCCAACAGTGGCCAATCCAGATCAAATACCTGGCAAGATCCCAAAAAAGTACAAAACATTTTATACTGCTTATTTTATTTATTTATTTATTTTCTGCATTTATATCCCACATTTCCCCACCTCTTTGCAGGCTCAATGTGGCTTACAAATACCGCAATGCCATTACCGGAATAGAAATACAGAGTAATATTCCAGTAAGAGTATAGAAAATACACAATAAAATTAGAAGAAAATAGCTAAACAATTCGTTTCAGGTATTTGGGAACAAGGGTAGTGAAAATCGTCCAATAGAAACAATATGATAAGTAACCAAAAAAGAATAGTTCGACGTAACTAATTCTGGTACAGTATGGGTGTCATATTTTTAAGAAGGGTCCTTTTGATAAGTCTCTTTAAACAGGTTAGTCTTTAATAGTTTCCGGAAGGCTGTCAAGTCGTGTGTTGTTTTTACAGCATTCGGCAGTGCATTCCAAAGTTGCGTGCAAATGTAGGAGAAGCTAGATGCATATATTGATTTATATTTAAGTCCCCTACAATTGGGATAGTGAAGGTTCAGGAATGTACGTGATGAACTTTTTGTATTCCTTGCTTGTAGATCAATAAGGTCAAACATATATATTGTGAGAAGGTATGAGGCTGTCCTATACGGTGTAGGCCACTAGAGGGCGCTAGAAGAAGATGGAGGTCACTAGGACCGGGGAGAGCCCTGGGAGGTCCACAGGTGTAGGAGATTATGGGCTGGGTCCTGGGTAGCCAATTAACCACTTTATACCCCACCTGAGTTGTGAAAAGGAGGAAAGTGAGCTAGCAGCAGAAGAAGAGAGAGCCCCTGAAAGATACTGGCTAACCTTATGGACTTGGGGGTGGACTAGGTGTCCAATGGAGATCTGCAGGCTGAAAGTCCTGGGGTAAGAAGTCCCTAAAGCATTAGAGTTTGACTGTGTGTCTAGAACTGTGTGTTCAAAGAGGGACTATGTGTCCGAAGTACTAAGAGAAGCAGGCTGCCAAGCCTGGGTTTGAGAGTCCCCAAAGTATTGGTATAAAGATCTATGAAAGCATAAAGTGTTAAGCTAGAAGCAGTGTGCCCAGGGGCTGGAATAAAGAGTTGCCTGAGATATATGCAGTTGGTGAGACCTGCTTAATTTGCATATGGAGAACCAGGTCACCCTGAGTGAGAAGGGGGATATCACAATGTCGGGGCCTCTCCATGAATAATTTTATGAACCAAGGTACAGATTTTAAAGGTAAATCGATCCTTTAGTGGGAGCCAGTGTAGCTTTTCTCTGAGGGGTTTGGCGCTTTCATATTTCGCTTTTCCAAAAATGAGTCTGGCAGCCGTGTTTTGGGCTGTTTGAAGTCTCTTAATAATTTGTGCTTTACATGCGGCATATATGGAATTACAATAGTCCAAATGACTTAACACCATTGATTGCACTAGACTACGAAATACCTCCCTTGGGAAGAAAGGTTTAACTCTTTTTAGTTTCCACATTGCATGGAACATTTTCTTTGTTACATTTTTTGTGTGGCTATCTAGGGTAAGATTGTGATGAATTGTGACTCCTAGGAGTTTCAAGGTGTCCGAGACAGGAAGATCGTGATTTGGAGTGTTAATATTAGCATAATTGACCTTATTGTATTGCGATGAAAGGATAAGGCATTGTGTCTTTTCGGCATTAAGCTTAAGTTGGAATGCATCTGCCCATGAGTTCATTATTTGGAAGCTATGATTGATTTCCATTGTGATTTCTGTTAAATCATTTTTGAACGGGATATATATCGTGACATCATCAGCGCAGATGTAAGGATTGAGGCCTAGGTTGGATAATGATTTGTCCAATGGTGTCATCATTAAGTTGAAGAGTTGGTGAAAGCGGTGATCCCTGAGGCACTCCACATTCCGGTTTCCATAGAGAAGATGTAATAGAATTTGATAACACTTGGTAATTTCTTGTGGTTAGGAAACCTTTAGACCAGTTCAGTACACTTCCTCCAATTCCATAGTATTCTAGGATGTTCAATAGAATATTATGGCTAACCATGTCAAACGCGCTAGACGTCAAACTGTAAGAGGAGAACATTGTTGCCAGCTGCAATAATTTGTTTAAATTTAGTTAAGAGTGTTGTTAGCACTGTTTCAGTGCTATGATTAGATCGAAATTCTGATTGAGATATAAATGCTGAAAAGTTATTTAAGTAATCAGTAAGTTGTTTAGTAACTAGACTTTCCATTAGCTTAACAACAAGAGGAATGGAAGCAACCGGGCGGTATTATTTATAATATTTAATTTTTTCTTTAAGTCTTTAGGAATATGGGTAAGTAGAATATTACCTTTATCTACAGGGAAGAAACCATGTTGGAGCATACAGTTTAAGTGGGAGGTGAGGTCTTTTATAAAACGTTGAGGAGCAGATTTTATTAGGTAACTAGGGCATGAGTCCAGTTTGCAGTGGGACTTGGTAAATTTGTTAATCGCTTGAGTGACTGTATTCTCCGTCAGTAGGTCAAAGTTTGTCCAAATTCGGTCTACTGGATATTCGTCGGTGGTTGGATCCAAACAATTAAATAAATGGAGGAACTAAGGAAGAGGCAAAAGGGGGAGTGGGAACTTAAAGAAGTGGTAAGAGACAGAAGAAAGGGTTGGTGGCTAGGGAGGGAGGGAGGGAATTACAGGGGACCACATGGCGTCAGTGCATGTTTTTGATGTGCGCTGAGGCCCCCTTTTACCACAGCGGGTAAAAGGTAGGTCTTTCTTTTTTTCAGGAAACGGCTGTATGACAAGTGAAGCCCTTTGCTGCGTTCCCATTTCCGGGGGTCCCGATGACCACTGGGTGCGCTTGGGGTGGGAACTACTGCCGGGCTGCTGCTGTAGCCTGGCAGTACTTCCTTTTTACTGAGCAGTAAGCCTAAATATATAAATACGTTCTATAAATGGCGCCCAACTCAGAGTGCCGTTTAGAGAATAGTATTTTGGCACCGTATATAGAATTTGGTCTTTAATGTATTTGGTGAACAAATGGTGTAAGCTTTCCATCCCCCTTTTTTCCTTTTTCTTTGTGTCTTTCCTTTAATGGGTTTTGAATAACAACAATGATTAATTTTCATTTTTACTTCTGCTCTTGTCCCACATAATCTATATTTTCCCTTTATTTTGATTAAAATTTGGCTTTTGTTTTAAAGTTTCTTTTGGTTTATACCTTCTCTTTTTGTTGTAGGTGGTGTCCCATGTTTCTGAGGAAGTATTACACTGGGCACAGCAGGGTGCCAAAACACTTTGAGTGTATGATATTATATTTTAAATTGGTTGTTATATATATTTATTTATTTATTTATTTGTTACATTTGTATCCCACATTTTCCCACCTATTTTCAGGCTCAATGTGGCTTACATAATACCGTAAAGGCGTTCGCCAAGTCTGGTAGAGGAACAAATACAATGTGATGTTAGGGTCGAATGAGGTAGGTATGTTTCAGGCACATTAGGGGTCGAAGATAGGGAAGGGCTAGCTAGAAGGGGTGCTGGTATATCTAGGGTAAAATAAGCTGTTTATCCAGTTAACAATTCACAGCCAACTGCTCAAAAAATCAGGGCTGGTTTTAACAATGAGGCAGCCTTGGGAGCTGCCTAGAGTGGCATCTTCTAAGGGGCAGCAAAGAGCTGCTACAGTCGAGGCTGAACCCTAGGTCATGACCTGTACATAAACTTGATCTTTTAGCTGCAGGGAGGGTGAGCACTTTTCAAATGCCTTTTAGAAATTGGCCTTATGTATTTATCTCTGGAAGAAAAGTTTAATATTAAAAGCATGATTTCCAATTATGTGCTTTTACAGGATTGTTCTGTAAAGCAGTGGGTTTTAAACCTGTCCCGAGGAACCACCAGTCAGTCCGGTCCTCAGGATATCCCTAATCAATATGCATCCTTACAATAGAGGGCTACACCCTACTTGCTAACTGAACCAACAATACTACCAGTATAAATCTCTCTGCCAGTTAATTCATTTTTAGAAAATACCTTTATTATTTATTTACTTACAAAACCTAATACCTTAACATATCATTCCTTCATACACACTCATGCACACTCACTTACAAATGTACTCTCAAACACATTTCACAATAATACCGTAATGGAGCAAACCCACTAATACATGTTATATCCTAACTGTTCAAAATGCCCAGTAACCTCAGCAGGATATTTGTTGCATGAGACAGATTTGCATGCCAGTCATCTCAATTGTATGCAAATCTTCCATGCATATTCATCAGGGATATCCTGAAAACAATTAATAAAATTGTTTATTATGTCTCCTGTTAGTAGTGAGCCGCTTTTTCTGTTTTCTGCTGATCATTTGTGCTTATAAAAAAATTTCCTCCTGCTTCCAGTTCACAGTTTTAAGATGCCAGGTGGTATTGTCACAAGGAGGAATGGGACTGGGACTTCACATACTGTCTTTCTGTGTTTTTTCACAACTACATTCAAACTGGTTTACATAGTATATACAGGTACTTATTTGTACCTGGGGCAATGGAGAGTTAAATGACTTGCCCAGAGTCACAGGGAGTTGCAGTGGGAATTTAACCCAGTTCCCCAGCATTGAGGTCTGCAGCACTAAACATTAGGCTACTCCTCCACCTTAACTGAAAACAACTTAGGGGGAAAGTGAGTATACTGCTATGGATTTACAGCCTGCTTCACTAACACAGACTACTCAGTAATTCTGTGGATTCTTTTGGATTCATATTAGGTAAATGAGACCTTTATTAGAGATGCTAAAATCTACAATGATTAAGACATATACAATGATTAGCAATATAACTAAAAAGAAACAATACCTATCTATAAACAATCATTATATCCCTGGTCTCTACATCCTAGACCAGGAAAAGAAGCAATAATACACTATATACAATCATCACTGGTCCTAACATCATCCAGGCTCTTATCATCAGCTGGGGGGGGGGGGGGGGCCCTGTTCACAGCGAAAGCCAGGAGCTTCCTTGACCAGGAAACATGGTTCTCTGCGCAGTTCGTACGTTACTCACAGATGAGCTCCCACTTCACTGCCAGAGGCCTCCCTTTTTTATTAGGTTTAGAACTCATGTTCAGAGCTAAGGAAAATTACAGAATGCTTCTCTGTTTAGGTAAACAAGCCATACTGTGGGGATGTGGTCACATGTTTCCTAGTCCAGGTGGCCAGTCTGAACTCGAAAACAGGCCCCCTCTTTCCCTTCACATAAGACACAGCTCTAATTAATTTGTTATCTTCTACATTCCAACTTATTTTCACACAAAGTTAAACAATCATTTCCAAACAGAACCACTTCTAATCAAAAATATAGACCCCAAGTGCACTGGTCGGTCAAGGCAGAGTTGAAAAAAAATCTTTAAAATTCACTTTTATTACAGTGGGCTCTGTTAAGATGTGTTATTAGTAAATAGGGGGCTCTTTTACTAAGCAGCGGTAAGCCCAATGAGGGCTATTCCGGGACTACCAGCGGCCCAACACGGCTGCCAGCAATAGTTCAGGGTCGAGAACACATCATTTCTGGGGAAAAAATAAACCCCTCAGAAATGGTTAGCGTGGCGTTAACCTGACTGTAATCACGCAACGCCGTGTACTGCCCGGTTACCACCAGGTTAGCGCTGGAGCCCTTACCGCCACCTCAATAGGTGACGGTAAGTGCTCACCGCTGCATGGCCATGTGGTAAGAGTTATCTTACTGTGTGGCCATTTTTTTTTGGGGGGGGGGGGGACTTTTACCCACTGCGGTAAAAAGGGCCCTAATGGGCAGGAAAAACGGCCCCTGCTGGTACCGCAGGACCCTTTTCCCCACACCTTGGTCAAAGGACCCCTAAGTCTCATTGCATATAAACTAGGACTTGTGCAAAAACGAGTAGCGTAGCCAGAGCTCAATTTCTGGGTGGGCCTGGTCTGGGTGGGCACGGACCTCGCTTTTCCTCTCTGCCCGCTACCTTCCCCAAAGGTGGTAACAAAAGTGCCTTGGTTGGCAGGGATCCTGAAGCCCCACAGACTGGAGAATCTTCTTCGAGCTGTCTCAGACCCGGGGCAGTCAGTGGCATGCTTCCAGCGGGAGCCGTCAGTGTCGGCAACTGGAGGCACATCGCCAACTGCACCAAGTTTGAGACAGTTCGGCAGGGATCCGGAAAGGACTGGGGCTTCAAGATTCTCGCCAGCCAAGATATTTGGGGGTAGCAAGTGGAGAGCAAATGCGAGGGCCGTGCCCACCCAGTTCACCTCCAGGCCCACCCAGAAATTGAGCACCGGCTACACTACTGGTGCCCAGGTACTGTTACAGAATAGGATCTCACCACACTCCGGTTTTTGTTTTTGAACTTGGATGGTCAATGTGTGATAAAACCTTGTAGTAGTTTAAACCAAAGATTTGAAAATTACTGTGCTTTTCGGATGGCATTCATGTCCTAAAACAGGCTTTCTTTCTCCAGTGAAATATTATGAAAAATGTTACCTGTATCAGGGAATTCTAATAGCATTTTATACCAACATAATTCATTTTTTCAGTGATCCACTGCTTCTGTATTTCTAATAAAATCTACCAGAGGGCAGTAGGCTACAGGCTTTTGTTTATTGCTTTCTGTATTTTCTGACAGGCTGGAGAAGCAACAGAGACATCGCTTCTCCTGACAGCTAAAGAACTCGCTGCTGGAGAGTTGTGTTTCAATTCCTGTGACCCGTGTCACATCAGAACATGTTTGTTTGTGTGAGGAATTACCTCTTAAAACAACTCGGCCAGATTGGAAAGGGTAAATATTTGCCAGTCAAGAGTCTGGGTAGAAACGTTCTCGGTGCAGTGCCTCTCCAGGGAAGTCTCACAGATAAAAGCAGACAGTGGGACCGAGATTTCACTGTTTCAAACAGCAAGATGGGGTAGTTCAAGATGTAGCTACGGAGAGGGTCTTGTTTTATTAGTATAAAAAACTGTTTCTACTCTCTGCTTTAAAACATCCATTATTTTTTTTTTGTTACATTTGTACCCCGTGCTTTCCCACTCAATGGCAGGCTCAATGGAGGGTTAAGTGACTTGCCCTGAGTCACAAGGCACTGCCTGTACCGGGAATTGAACTCAGTTCCTCAGGACTGAAGTCCACCACCCTAACCACTAGGCCACTCCTCCACTCATTGTGGCAGAGAGTGGGATGTGATATTCCCGAGAGCTGTAAGCATGTGTGGTATACAGCTTGCCCTGGATTCTGTATAAGTCGCCCATATTTGGGTGCAGATCTCAGATTTGCATATGAACTAATTAGTCAATTAGGTGCGAACAATGAAGTATTGGCGTTAACAAGCACTTAATTGGCAGTAATTAGAAGTTACATGTGGATCCGTCCTACGCCCTATTCTATAACGTGCACTAGAGGGAGACAGAAATTGCTTTTTTCAGGTTCTACTGAAACCAAAACTGCCACCGCAACTGTCTGAAAGCTTTCAGCCAAAACCAATACTATAGCCAAAACTCATCACCTGGTTTTGGCTGAAACCGAAACCAAAAATTCAAGTTTGGTTGTGTGAATGTGAACCACTGAGGACCACTGGAGGTTGTCAGAGTTTGCAGTCTGCATCCCTCTGCCAAAACCACAGTATCCAAGCCAGAATATAATAATTTAAATAATGAAAGACTGTATTTTACCTCCAAGCAAAGCCTCCACAAACAAAGACAGCAGCTAATTAAAATTGAAACTAAAAACCAGGGTGTATTTGCAGAGGCTGATTTTGCACTGCACTTGGAGTGACAGCTGAGATAAGCTCCTTAGGAAAGCCTCTCTGTGGAGTTATCATCCCAAATTTATAGACTTGCATACCTGCTAAAATTTTGTATCAAAAGCAGTTATACGGAGTACCATATAAACTATTGAACTATTGTGCAAGATTATAACTGCATTACTTGCAATCACAACACACACACACATGTATTTGTGGGCCCACCCTACCAGGATCTCCCTTTCCTCCTCCTTCCCCACTCCAATTTATTTATTTATTTAATGCATTTGTATCCCACATTTTCCCACCTCTTTGCAGGCTCAATATGGCTTACAATACATCATGGATAGTGGAAATGAGAAGAGAATAGACATTTGGTGTTACAGAAGGATTTTGGGTTGCTTGGGTTGCATGGTAATGGAATACATGATAGTGATATAACAGAAGGCATTATTAACATTTCTGGATATATGTGGGAGTTTCACATGTTTTGATCTTTGTGGTATATCTTGTCGAAGAGATGGGTCTTTAGTAGTTTACGGAAGTTGGTCAGTTCATAGGTTGCGTGGCAGTGCGTTCCAGAATTGCGTGCTCATATAGGAAAAGGTTGATGCGTGCATTAATTTGTATTTTAGACCTTTACAGTTGGGGAAATGAAGATTAAGGAATGTGCGAGATGATTTTTTAGCATACCTCTTTTCTCACCCTTGCTCCCTCTCCCCCAACATTTCACTTCTTCAAAAGTAGCAGGAAAAGTGCATAGCCTCTCTATGGTCATGGTGGCAGTAATGAGTGTGAGCAGGAAGACCCTGCAAGCACATGTCTCAAATGGAGAGGCTTCATGGTTAGAGTTGGAGAGCTGCCAAGTTACCCAGTCCTAGGAGGGAAATTCTGAACTAGTCCTGGATTTCTACAACTCTTGTCCTGATACATTATGGAACATAAAGCACTGATTTAACTTGGTAGTATCTGGGACTACAAATAACACACTGAGTTGGGATGTAAGTTCAACTGCCGGATTGGCCAAAGAGTCTCTCCCCTGGGGCTGGGTAATTTGACAGCTCTGCAGGAGTGAGCCAAGAACCAAAGAACTTGTGCAAGTCATTTGCACCCTCCACTGCCTCTAGTACAAACCAAAGGGGCCAAGGGACAATGTGTCTGGGGTACGTAATGCCCCCTTACTGGGCGCTCCTGGATTCAGGGCCCGACCTAACAGGAGACTCCCAAGGGCAGTCTCCATCAGTCCCTTACTTACTTGGTGCTTTCACCTGGGGAAGAAAAGCATTGGTGGGTGGGATTACCTTCTCTCTCCCCAGGACAATAACAAAAAATGCTGTGAATAGGCCTGGCTAATAAATTAAACAAGCTTTATTTGACTTTTTACACGAATCTCTGCATATATGCCATTATTCAGTCTTTATACACCATATCCCATGAGCCTGTTGCTCTGGGCTTTCTTTAGTAAATATAACAAACCAAATGTAATGACAGTTAGGCCCAGATGCACAAAACCTAACGAGCCCACAACTTGCGTTTTAAACTGGTTCCAGCCAGTTTAAAACGTAAGTAGTTCACCCCGGGCATGCACTAAGGGCATTTTCCCTGCCACGGTAGCAGGCAACGAAAACGGAATGCAAATGTTTGAAAAGCTATTATAATGAGCTGCACTACCATTGCAGCCCATTATAATCAGATGCACTACCGTTTTTCCGATTCCCTTACCGTAGGAACCCTAACGAGATGTCTGACCTCTTGTTAGGGCTCCTGTGAGGGAATCGGAAAGGAAAAGGGCCCCCAAAAAAGGTAAAAAAGAAAAAAAAAAAAAAAGCAGGGAGCGCAGGTGAGGGGCGTCCTTTAAGGACGTACTCTCCCTGCGCTTCTGAGAGACGTCTTTTTTTTTTGCAGTTTTTTGTTCTGCCGGCGCTCGTGTTTTTTCCCCCCTTCTTGAGAGTCTTCGCCACGCCACTTACCCCTCCACAGCGAAATTTTTCTATTTTCCTGGTTGCCGGAGAATCGGGACGTCCCTTTAGATTAGGCTCCTCTTCCTGGTCTCTTCAGCCAATCAGAGCGCGTTTCGCTGACAACAGCCAGCTAAGCCCGCTTTGATTGGCTGAAGAGACCAGGAAGAGGAGCCTAATCTAAAGGGACGTCCCGATTCTCCGACTCAGGTACCGAAGGACTAGAGAATGCAAGTGAGCTACAACGAGTAGCTCATTTGCATTCCCTATAGTTGATGCATTCCCGTTCCCTACCGATTCGCTATGGAATCGGTAGGGAACAGGAATTACCAATGTCTTTCATGCATCTGGGCCTTAACCTTTTAAAACCAAATACTATTTCAATATATGCCCTCTGGCATCACAGTCACTCTTGGGCTCCAGTATTCAGAGTCAATGACTTGGTCTTTCCTCCACTGTTCAGCCCCTGGAAGTCTGGCTATAAGCTCATCCCTGCTGCCTAATCTGATTAGTGTGTGGGCTTGGCTGAATGGTCTAGGTTCTTCCCTTCCTCCCCCACCAGTCTACCCACTCCCAGTCCCTTCAGATCTCATCCCTCCTGCAGACAGCTTTTTGGACTGGTGGCTGGGCTTCTAGACCTGTTGCACCTGGCTTGTCACAGCTTCCTGGCTCTGAGGACCTGTCGTCCTTCCAAGAGCTGTCCTTCTTTGCTGGTCACTGTTGGAAACAGGATACTGGGCTAGATGGACCATTGGTATTGGTCTAACGTAATACATTTTTGAAAAGCCTTCAAAGGCAATACTTTCTGGGTCAGAAGACTTTCTTTGAAAGCTAGTCACAAAAATGTATTAAGTTAATCCAATGAAAGAGGTATAATTTTATGTTTTTTTTTTGTTTTGTTTTATTTGTTACCTTTAAAAGTGGACAAACATGGCTACTACATCAATTTATCCAACATGTAAGAATAGCCAAGTTTTCCATACTTTCCTAAACTCCTTATATGAGGACAATCATCGCACCTCAGATCTGCCTTCTCTCTATAACCTATGGAACACTGAAATTTTGGGTGCAAAGTTGTGATGGTATTTGGGTAGGGTTGACAAATTGCCAACTTTTCCACAGACCATATATATGATAGAGATGTTAAATACTTAAAGATCTCAATATGTATACTTTGGAAGAAAGGCAGGAGAGGGGAGATATGATAGAGATATTTTAATACCTTTATGGCATAAATCCACAGGAGGCGAGTCTCTTTCAATTGAAAGGAAGCTTTGGAACTAGGCGGCATAGGATAAAGGTGAAAGGGGACAGACTCAGAAGTAACTTAAGGAAATACTTCTTCACAGAAAAGGTGGTGAATTCGTGGAACAGCCTCTCGGCGGAGATGATGGAGAATGAAGGCTGTTTATTGAAGAACATATGGGACAACTACATGGGATGTCTAAGGGAGGGGAAGGGATAGTAGATGGCATGGATGGGCAGACTGAATAGACCATATGGTCTTTATCTGCCCTTCATTTTTCTCTGTTACATAGCTATCATGCTGTGTCCTGTCTGTCCTGACAAGTGTGGGAAACTCACATTTATGCTGACATTTCTTTATTCAATTTTCAAAACAACCAACAAGTAGTGGGGAAATTCAGTTGCAGAAACACAATAAGGTTCAATATGCAATAATTCCCAGCAACAAGAATCAAAGAACACCTTCCCAAATCCCACGAACTCCTCACCCCGGAAACTCACCTTTGAATGGCACATGCTGTACCCATTCAAATTTCACTAGTTGAAAGGGTTGCCAGGTGACACCACTTTGGTTTTCTAGTTATTTTGTGAGTGGTCCTATTATACTTTCAGTTTGTTCATTTTTTCCAATCTGTTCACACTTACACCCATAGAGTTAATGGAATTCATGTGTATCTACTCCGATTATACTCCATCATTCTTGTACAGTTCCTAGCTGATTCATTAGAGGGATCTTGGGTATGTGTTTCATTTATTCTAGCATCCCCAGGACAATGTCAGTGAACAATATACCAGCTAATTAACAGAACCAGCAGGGCCATTAATTAGTGATGCAGTCAAGAATCAGCTCAGATTACACTCTTGTCATTCTCACGGTGTTCCAAATGGATGTATGCATTCCATTAATTATATGCATATGCATATGTGCATTATCCTTGATCCTACCAAGTGGGATCCGATTGGACTCCCCACTGTATTGTGCAGCCAGTATAGCAAAAGTGCTTCTCTCCAGGCCACATATTCAGTCTTGACTGGAGATTACACCTGTTACTGCTCCCTGTACAATTTAGCTTAAAAATGGACTGTCTGGTCCCACATCGGACATCTGGCCACCCAATGTCTGGGATTTCCTACTTGGAATCACAACCTGTGCAGTGCTAAGTATATCCAGGCAGTGATGACTTTAGTTGTTACCACACCTAGGCACTATCCATGCTGCACTGCCTACACTCTGGCTCCCGAAGTTGATTGTTCAAGCATTGCCCAAAGAGGAGTGAAGTTCCAACTAATGATCAAACAATATACACTTCACTACAGTTATGTTCAGTATCTGTTCACAGCAAACGTTAACACTCTATATCATATTACAAGGAAGGAAAAAGCTTCAGAACATGCAGGCTCATATTTTATCAAATCCTGTTTTCACCAATCATTGGTTCAAAAAATCTTTCCCTTTTAATTCATATAACACAAGTTAAAAAATATATATTTCTCATTTAAATTTTACATTTTTCATTTGATAACATCTAGCCACTTAGCGTATAACTGCAGTGGTCTCTCTATAATATAACTGCATGGCAACAACATTGGACTGAGTGATTTCTGACACAGGCATCATTGCCGAAACACAGCTGTGTCGAGTCCCTTTTTTGAGTCTGACTTTTTGTCATGTACGTTTGTAGTTGAGTGGAAGTACATTGTCAATTTTTTTTGTTGGCAATAAGCTTTTGCTCTGGATAATATTTCCTCACTGTTTTATTCCTGATAGGTATAAAAGCCCAACCCTGTTTCTGGCTTCTGCTTCTCTGGCCACTGCACTGCAGAGTGAGGGAAAGGGTCTCTAGCTCTAGATATCCTGGCTATTGTGCCACGTTACTGGAAGGGGTCAAAGACTTTGCCAAATGGAGCAAAGTAGCGAACAGTGACAGGATTGCTGAGACTTCTGCACATGCTTGGAGGAATAAGCTGGAACAATCAATCAGCCTACTGCTACATCTATGGAGAAGGAGGGGAGTGTTTTGGAGAAACAGGAGAACCAAAGGGGATCCTGGTCCTGAGAAGCAGGAGGAGACACAGAAGATGTTCCTGGAATCTACTAAGAAAAGAGACAGACAGTGATGTTTCAATCTAGGGGTAAACCAGCATCTGAACGAGTTGAAGAAATAAAAAAAAGATAAGTCTCTTGGGATCTGGAGAGTCCTGGGAGAGTTAAGATGCTAACTGGATATTTTTTGTGATGTTGTCTGTTGTGCTTATAGACTATTTTTAAGTAATTCTAATGGTTTAGAATCCCAGTGCTAGCCTGGACTAAGTTATTGTGTGCCAGTGAAGAATGAGGATTGCTATGCTATAGCTGCCCAACCCCTCCCCCCAGTGATTACTGGTCCCAACTTGGACCCACCAATAAATTAATATGTGAAATCCCCCATTTTTCCCCCCAAACCCACCTCCCCACTCCCCCCCCCCCCCCCCCGTTTTCTATTTCTGTTGATGGCTCTCTCATTCTCCCTGTCTCCTCAGCTCGAAACCTTGGGGTCATCTTTGACTCTTCTCTCTCCTTCTCTGCTCATATCCAGCAGATCGCCAAGACCTGTCGTTTCTTTCTTTACTCTCTTCAACACTTGATCAATATACAATGCGGTATCTATTCTTTTTATCTTTTTATCTTTTTCTTTTCTTTTTTATTTTCACCTCAATTAATTCAAAGTGGAGAAAAAGACCTCAGCAGTCCCTGCATGGCGATACTGTGCTCAATGTGCTCAAACGCCAGCGTTCCTCAGACTCCATTATAATCCTCGGTCTTAAAAAACTCCACTTCTATATAGTAAAACATATGTATCATACTCAATCGTGATCTTTCTTTCCTCAAATCATGATACTTATGTACCAAAGGTCCATCGAGCCCAGCATCCTGTTTTCAACAGTGTGAGTAAAGTAGGAACTGCACAGAGAATCATGTTTCCTGATCAAAGAAGCTCCTGGCTTTTGCTGTGAACAGGCCCCCCCCCCCCCCCCCCCCCAGCTGATGATAAGAGCCTGGATGATGTAAGGACCAGTGATGAATGTTTTATTGCTTCTTTTCCTGGTCTCGGAACTCTTAGCATTGCCAATCCAGGTCACAAATACTCGGCAAGATCCCAAAAATGTACAAAAACATTTTTTACTGCTTATCCCAGAAATAGTGGATTTTCCCCAAGTCCATTTAATAACGGTCTATGGGCTTTTCCTTTAGGAAGCCGTCCAAACCTCATACAAACACAACTCCACATGCACTCCTACATATGATTTATGGCTAATGTTTGATATACTGTTCTCAATAAACATTTCAGAACAGTTTATAATCAGTAAAACATTTAAAAGAAAGGGAAAACAACTCCATTTTGAGTCAGCTAAAGACTTAACCTTTTATACCAGAGCACACTTCCATAGTTAATCATAATTCAGAAAAAGATCATAAATATATTCTACATCTAACAATCACACATTGAAGCGCATTGGTTCACTTACAACATAAATATTGGTAGACCTTCCTCCTTCAACCTAAGTTACTGGTAGGTCAAAAGCCTGTGTGTAATAATGTGCTTTTAAAAGGGCCTTAAATCTTTTATGAATAGGCTCTACTCTAAGAGGTTTTGGGAGAGCATTCAAGAGAGTTGACGTGATAATCAACAATGCAAGTTCAGAAGGGTTGAGAGATCATTGCATCTGGGTTCAATTATCTATTGAAGGGTATAGACAGCCCATACACTGCTTACTTGATGGTTTTTATTGCTGCTTCCTCACTCTTGGATGCCATTGATCATACTGTATTGTGAGGTTGTATTGGATACAACTGCACTGAATTTGTTTACATCCTATTTGTCAAGGCATATGTAGCAGGTGACCCCAGATGTCCAAGTTTCTGACTGGATAGGTCCAAGTGTTCCATGAAGCTTTGCCCTGTTAGTACTTTAATTCAACATTTAACTTCAAATCACTGTGCAATGAGATATAGAATTTTGGTTTATCTCCATGCTGATATTATGATTAGGGCTTCTATTCTTAGGTGTTTTTTTTTCAAGCTAATTATAGGTTCTCTGAAAGTATTTTAAAAAGTCTGTTTATCAAAGTTTTTGTGGTACAGATGCTAGTACTGGGTACTGTTTCTGGTGGTATCAAATGCATATGTAACCCTTTGTCACACGGGGAGCATCAAGTGGGTTAGACAAATGTATTTCTTGGACTGGTTTGAGGGCAGAGTTTGGCACTTAATCCACAAACTCAGTGCACTCTTCACAGTCAATAAAACAGTCCACACAGTTAGATATGTTCCAAAATCGCCTCACTAAGTCACCTCACCAACCCACTCAATTATGAACGCCCACCTTCTATAACCACCCTAATCACTCTCTTCCTTCTTCTCTCTTCCCTTCCGTGATCGTTACACACTAGTAACTGTATCTGATATCCTGAAATGACAATGTTTACAAATCTATGTAAGACACATTGAGCCTGCAAATAGGTGGGGGAATGTGGGATACAAATGCAATAAATAAATAAAAATAAATAAATAAATAAAAATGTGAAGGGTTACTTTAACTTGGATATTCAGAGCTGGGACAATTGCTTCCAAGAAACTATTTACACCATTTATTTATGCCAGTAAAATAAGCAAAGAAAAATAGCAAAATTTACACTCCTTAGAATTCTTCCTCGTTCTCCTTTCCTAGGGACCGATGCTCAAAACTACTGCCAGTGTTAACATGGTGTTAATGCTAGGTTTGTGTGCACATTATTGTGTGTCAAATGCTCAGATGGTTTCAGTGCGGGTTTTACCTCATGCTGAAATCATTGCTACAGACTGCATTAAAATGTATTTTAATACTGTTGTTGTCCACCCCACAGCCTTGCTCAGAAAATGGAGCTGATCGATCTAGAGCTGTAAGAAGACAAGTATTTCAAGTATGGACCTGGACCTCGAGGGGTAGAGAGGGGGAAATCCAAAGGAAAATCATTGTGGTTTTGGAAGAGCGTTTCCCGAGTAAGAGTGTGGAAGTTCCTAAAGGCAGAAGGGTAGGAAGAAATAGAAGTAATATATGAGGAAGGAAAGTTAAGTGCAAAGGAAACTAATGAATGATCAGATCAGGGGAGGTGTAATGTTGTAAGGTTGAGGACAAGGCAGAGGGAGTAATGACAATATCAAGAGTATGACCAGCATTCTGGGTAGGTAAGTAAGTGCACCCCCCAAAATTGCCACATGGTAAGTGGTTCACTTACCGCATGGCCAATTCTTGTTGAGAAAAAAAAAAAAAGAGATCCTTTTACCTGCTGCATTGAAAGGGGGCCTCAGCATGCGTCAAAAACACGCGTTGGCACTAGCACAGAACCCCTTTTACTGCAGCTTAGTAAAAGGACCCCTTAATGAACTGTTTCTTATAGCAATCCTAAAGTATGTACATATTTACAACTCCTCCAGTCCATTACTCATCCCTTCGGCTGCATAATTCAAGGCTGTGCTTGTAGCATTGGTACACACAAGCAAACTCTTGCAGGATCAGACCTCCCTGTCTGTCCTCATCTCCAGAGATGCACTTCTGACCTTGAACAGGATCTTCCCTTTTCCTGCTCCCGGGCTGGGTTCCTCTTACCCACCCAGAGCACTCCACACTTTCAGTTACTGCCTTTGGCTGACAATAACTCTCCCTTAGACTCAGCCTTAGGTTATCAGGCCTTTCCAGGATACCCCCTCTCCTCATGGGTCCTTGGCAGGGCTGATGAGACAGGGGACGGGGGATGGGGGGGGGGAGAGCAAAATTCCCTGGGCCCGGCGCCAGCAAGCTTCTTCCTACCTGCTTTCTGGGTCTGTCCTCTCTTGCTCCTGTATGTTGCCCAGGACCCTAATGATTACATTAACATGATATTGCGTTATTTCTATCATCTGGGTTCCAATTCCTGGCACATAGTAACATAGTAGATGATGGCAGAAAAGACCTGCACGGTCCATCCAGTCTGCCTAACAAGATAAACTCACATGTGCCATTTTTTGTGTATACCTTACCTTGATTTGTACCTGTCTTTTTCAGGGCACAGACCATATAAGTCTGCCCAGCATTATCCCTGTCCCGCCTCCCACCACCGGCTCTGGAACAGACCATATAAGTCTGCCCAGCACTATCCCCGCCTCCCAACCACCAGCCCCGCCTCCCACTACCGGCTCTGGCACAGACTGTATAAGTCTGCCCAGCACTATCCCCACCTCCCAACCACCAGCCCTGCCTCCCACCACCGGCTAAGCTTCTGGGGATCCCTTCCTTCTGAGCAGGATTTCTTTATGTTTATCCCATGCATGTTTGAATTCCGTTACCGTTTTCCTCTCCACCATCTCCCGCGGGAGGGCATTCCAAGCATCCACCACTCTCTCCGTGAAAAAATACTTCCTGACATTTTTCTTGAGTCTGCCCCCCCCCCCCCCTTCAATCTCATTTCATGTCCTCTCGTTCTACCGCCTTCCCCTCTCCGGAAAAGGTTCGTTTGCGGATTAATAGCTTTCAAATATTTGAACGTCTGTATCATATCACCCCTGTTTCTCCTTTTCTCCAGGGTATACATGTTCAGGTCAACAAGTCTCTTCCTCATACGTCTTGCAACGCAAATGCCATACCATTCTCGTAGCTTTTCTTTGCACTGCTTCCATTTTTTTAACATCCTTCGCAAGACACAGGAGCACTGGAGCAGGAGAGGAGAGAGCGAGGGAGCAGTGCAGCAGTGACTCAGAGACAGCAAGGCGAAGGTGGGTGGCAGCAGCCCGGGGTGAGAGGCGCATGCACGCTACAGTCCAGTCCTGCCCTGGGCCCAGCTGTGTCTCTCGACAGCCTTTCCTGGCGGGGGTGAAGGCAATCAAAGACCATGTGTTCAGTGAAACAAGAACAACAACTTTTATCAACTCTAAATTCCACCGCTACTGTCACTCAGCACTTAGAAACATTTACCTCTGCAGCTTTCCCCATAAACACACCCCTAGGCTGTACCTCTATCCACCCTTATGATTTACTCCCTCCTCTCAGTAACTCTGGAGGGTTCTTGCATGTTCTTTAGTAATCCCCTATATAATGGGGGATTATACACATATGATCTGGCACTGAATACCATTGGTGGTAGTTCTACCTCGATTGCACACCATACATTTTTTTAAATAGCGTGGTGCTAACCCGGAGGTAATTGGGCATCGCCATGCGCTGCCTGGTTACCGGCAGGTTGTCGTGGGAGCCCTTTCCGCCACCTGAACCGGTGACAGTAAGTGCACCCTGCTGCATAGACATGCGATAAGAGCTTAGTAAAAGGACCCCTTAGTTGGATAAAATTAAGATTGTATAGTTTGTACAAAAGACTCAGAGTGAGTATTTCTATATCACCTACTCCTTAAAATACTCTAGAACAGGGGTTCTCAACCCAGTCCTAGGAACACACCCAGCCAATCAGGTTTTCAGGATAACCACAATGAATATTCATAAAACAAATTTTCATGCACCACTACCTCCATTGTATACAAATTCATCTCATGAGACCCTGACTGATTAATATTATGAGGACTGGGTTGATAACAGTGTTGTATAGTAACTAAGCAAATGTAATTAGTTATTGTACTTAAGTAAATGTTTTGTCACTTTTACTTGAAAAGAAGTAAAGGAAACATTTGTTACTTTTACCAAAGTAATAACTTCACCAATGTTTACTATTTTACTCAGTTAATATCCGATGCTTGCAGTCAAAAGTAAACCAAATGAAACAGCAAAACCTGGAACAGGATTTTGCTATTGCAAACCTCGTCATGCAGACAGTGGATCATCTCATCATAAATTTTGCTGCTCAGTGAATACAGCCCATGATAACAGTGAAGTTGCCTGTGTTTATTAAATTGGTTACTGGTCTCTAGCCAAACAGAACAGTTATGAGTTGGGTCACTTTGAAGCAGAGATGAAGCTGAAACTGGTTGCAGTTCTCGGTGAATAGATATATGTCTCTACCACAACAGACTGCTGGTCATCCTATGGAAAATTTTACATTGGGGTGACTGTCCACTAGATTGATAGAGTCTTTAGCGAGGAAGTCTGCTTATCTGGTCTTAAGACTGAAAGGTTCCCACACATTTAATATTCTTTCATCAGTTCTTTAAGATATTCAAACAGAGTTTGTCATCAGATGAAAAATTGTTAGAACAACAGACAATGATTCCAACTTTGTGAAAGCCTTCTCTATAATTGGATAGCATGATGATGATAATAATGAAGATGAGATGAAGAAAGAGATCTAGGTGTCATCGTTGATGATACGTTGAAATCCTCTGCTCGGTGTGCAGCGGCAGCAGCTAGGAAAGCAAATAGAATGTTAGGTATTATTGGGAAAGGAATGGAAAATAAAAGTGAGGACATTCTAATGCCTTTGTATCGCTCCGTGGTGTGACTGCACCTTGAATATTGTGTTCAATTCTGGTCACCACATCTCAAAAAAGGTATAGTGGAATTAGAAAAGGTACAGAGACGAGCGACGCAAATGATAAAGGGGATGGGATGACTTCCCTATGAGGAAAGGCTAAAGTGGCTAGGGCTCTTCAGCTTGGAGAAAAGACGGCTGAGGGGAGATATTATTTTATAGACCTCTATCATATCATGAGTGAAGTGGAATGGGTAGAAATGAAGCAATTGTTTTCTCTTTCCAAAAATACTAGCAGTAGGGGGCATGCAATGAAGCCACAAAGTAGTAAATTTAAAATGAATCAGAGAAAATTTTTCTTCACTCAACATGTGATTAAAACTCTGGAATTTGTTGCCAGAGAATGTGGTAAAAGCAGTTAGCTTAGTGGGGTTTAAAAAAAAGGTTTGTCTGGCTTCCTAAAGGAAAAGTCCATAGACCATTATTAAAATGGATTTGGGGAAAATCCACTGCTTATTTCTATGATAAATAGCATAAAATGTATTGTACTTTTTTGGGATCTTGCCAGGTACTTGTGACCTGGATTGGGCACTGCTGGAAACAGGATGCCGGGGTTGATGGACTTTCGGTCTGTCCCAGTATGGCAATACTTATGTATTTACGAAGATGCAAGTGATGAGCTATGCAGAACTACTTCTAATGCAGATGATAATGACAATGATGATGATAAAGCATTCTTTGATATAGGGAAACCAAGTGTTTCAGACAGATTCCCTTGATCGAGACCTGCAGATCCTGACAGAAGACATCATTAGTTTTTCAGCCTAATCTGATTTGAAGGAACTTTTCATCCAACTGAACACTTCACTTTCTGCCAGTGCAGTTGTTGAACATTTTTTGGCTGTGCTGAATTAATGACTCACAAGTGAATGCCCGCTCTATCTGTAACAAACTCCCCTATATCCAGGACCTCTTTATCTCGCGTCACCTCCATCTGCTCGCCATAACAGAAACCTGGCTCTGTCCTGATGTCTCTGCTTCAGTCACAGCCCTGTGCCATGGCGGTTATCTATTTTCACATACTCCTCGCCCTGCTGGTCGTGGGGGCGGTGTTGGACTACTTCTCTCTCCCTCCTCCAGATTTCTCCACTAGTCTGTTCCCCTCTCTCTTCTTCCCCTCATTCCTTTTCCTCCTTTCCTGAAGTTACTATAGAGGAAACTACACTTCTCCTTTCTTCCTCAAAATGTACCACCTGTTCCTCTGATCCCATTCCCACCCACCTTCTTAATGCCATCTCACCTGCTCTTATTCTTTTTATCTGTCACATTCTCAACCTCTCACTTTCCACTGCAACTGTCCCTACTGCCCTAAAACATGCTGTGGTCACACCTCTCCTTAAGAAGCCTTCACTCGACCCTACTTGTCCCTCTAATTACCGACCCATCTTCCTCCTCCCTTTTCTCTCCAAATTACTTGAGCGTGCTGTTCACCACTGCTGCCTTGATTTTCTCTCCTCACATTCTATTCTTGACTGACTACAATCTGGTTATCGCCCTCTCCACTCAACCGAAACTGCACTTACTAAAGTCTCCAATGACCTATTACTGGCTAAATCCAGAGGTCTCTATTCCATCCTCATTCTTCTTGATCTTTCCGCTGCTTTTAACACTGTCGATCACAGCATACTCCTTGATACCCTGTCCTCACTTGGATTCCAGGGCTCTGTCCTTTCCTGGTTCTCTTCCTACCTCTCCCTCCGCACCTTCAGTGTTCACTCTGGTGGATCCTCTTCTACTTCTATCCCTCTGCCTGTCGGCGTACCTCAGGGTTCTGTTCTTGGTCCCCTCCTCTTTTCTATCTACACTTCTTTCCTTGGTTCATTAATCTCATCCCATGGCTTTTCCTACCATCTCTATGCTGACGACTCCTAAATCTACCTTTCTACCCCTGATATCTCACCTTGCATCCAAACCAAAGTTTCAGCGTGCTTGTCTGACATTGCTGTCTGGATGTCTCAATGCCACCTGAAATTAAACATGACCATAACCGAGCTTCTCATTTCCCCCCCCCCCCAAACCCACCTCCCCACTCCCCCCATTTTCTATTTCTGTTGATGGCTCTCTCATTCTCCCTGTCTCCTCAGCTCGAAACCTTGGGGTCATCTTTGACTCTTCTCTCTCCTTCTCTGCTCATATCCAGCAGATTGCCAAGACCTGTCGTTTCTTTCTTTACAACATCTGTAAAGTCCGCCCCTTTCTTTCTGAGCACTCTACCAAAACCCTCATCCACACCCTTGTCACCTCTCGTTTAGACTACTGCAATCTGCTTCTTGCTGGCCTTGTAGCGCTATAAAAATGCTAAATAGTAGTAGTAGTAGTAGTAACTCACATGAGTGACAAGTCTTTTTTAAAATTTACTTTTACAAAAACAAAAGTGGATTGAATTGTAGAGCAGTAAAGTTATGGGAATAAAAACATTAACAATAGTTGCACTCATTCCAGTTGCGGTGCCTTTACCTTTTACTCAAAAATTATTATATTAGGCAATGACCTTTTTTTCACTTAAAATTAAAAAATATAGTGATGAACATATTACAAACTTACTTTACATTTATTTTTGCTTTTATTATTATTATTATTATTAGCATTTGTATAGCGCTACCAGACGCACGCAGCACTGAACACCTGATACAAAGAGACAGTCCCTGCTCAAAAGAGCTTACAATCTAAATAATACAGATAGACAAGACAGTTACAGGTGAGGGAAGTAATGGGTGAGAAGGGAGGAAGGGACAAGGAGCCAAAAGCAGCAGTGAAAAGGTGGGTTTTCAGCATAGATTTGAAAACAGGTAGAGATGGAGCTAGACGTATAGGTCCAGGAAGTCTATTCCAGGCATAAGGTGCCGCGAGGGAAAAGGAGCAAAGCCTGGAGTTAGCAGTGGAGGAGAAGGAGGACGACAAGAGAGATTTGTCGAGCGAGCGGAGTTCACGGGGAGGAATGTAGGGAGAGATGAGAGCGGAGAGGTAATGGGGGGAGGGGGGGGCTGCAGAGTGGATGCATTTAAAGGCCAGTACGAGAAGTTTAAACTGAATGCGGAAGCGGACAGGGAGCCAGTGAAGTGACTTGAGGAGCGGGCTAGTATGGGTATAACGATTCTGGCGGAAAACAAGTCGTGCCGCAGAATTTTGGACTTAAGTACTTTGACCTACTACTTTGAACAACACTGGTGGATAAGCCCTGCTCTAGCAGCAACAGTTTTACTCACTGTATCCTGGCTACCAAATCTTCAACTTTGACACTGCAGAATCAAAATAAAGTATAATCAGAGAAAATAAGCATAGCAGAAAATTATACCTTAGGCAGACTCAAAATAAAAACAGACTTTTCATGGTCTAGCATTATAGGAGTAGAATCTTTTTAAACAAAGGCCTTTCCTTGCCAAGATTGTAACTTAGAATTGCCTGCAGAGATTACATGTTTTTCTGGGTCATCTGCCATGAAAGTCTTTCATTGTTTTTTTTTAAACATTGTCAATGCCTATCTGTTTTGATGTTTGTCCCTGATTCCAATGCTGTATTTAGATAGACTGTGGTATTCTGACCTTTCCAACAAATAAAGGTCTTGACACAGAGCCACATTTTGGCTGCATAAACAAGTCTTGCAATGATAATAGGAGTCTGTTTACTAAAGTACAATAAGGGGTCCCTTTACTAAGCTGAGGTAAGAGGGGTCCTGTGCTAGCTTCAGTGCATGTTTTTGACTTGCACTGAGGCCTCCTTTTACCTCAGCGGATAACTAACAATGTGCATCAAATGTGCCCCTCCACCCAAGAACTAGCAAACTATTTTACAAACAAATTCAACCACATCAGATCTGACCTTGCTAAACATAACCCAACAGAAGAAAATGTAAAAGGCTCTGACTCAGGAGCTGGTTCTGGCTCAGACCCAACTCAGGGGATTAAAGGAAATCAGATATGGGAAGTTTTTCAACAGCTATCAATTGAAGATGTAAAATCATTGCTTCCTGGATCATTGCCCAGAATTCCTGTTCCAAGCCATCCCACCAGAGGTTGGTTCAATGGCTAACAGACTGCCTTAATGAGCTACTAAAATCAGGCTCTCTCTCTCCCTTCAGATATGGGCAAAATCATACTTACACCCCTACTGAAGGCCTCAAACTACTACCCAGTGGCGTACCAAGGGGGGGGGGGAGATGGTGGGGGGCAGTCCGCCCCGGGTGCACGCCACTGGGGGGGTGTCGCACGCCTGTTCCGGGGCAGAGGGAGCATAGAACGAGCAAAGCCGACAGGCGCGCGGCACCCCCCCAGCAGGTAAAAATGCACCCGGGGGGTGTTCTTTCGCCAGGGGGAGGTGTGTCCTTTTGCAGGGGGGAGGTGGCTTTTCGCCGGGGGTGGGGGGGGTCGCGCTGCACCTGGGGGGGGGGGCGCATCGGTGATCTGCCCCGGGTGTCAGCCACCCTAGGAACGCCACTGGCATACCCCTCTTTATGAAAATGCTGGAGTCCTATGTTAGCAAACAATTTACCAGATACCTGGACAAATTCTCTATTTTACACCAATCCTGCTCCTAGTTCTAACTACATATGTTAATCAATATCTATGTAAAGGAAATCAGGTCATACTACTTTAGTTTGACATTTCAGTGGCACTCGATGCAGTGAATCACATAATGCTACTTGAATGACAAAATCAGATAGGAATAGCAGGATCTGTCATTAAGCGGTTCAACGAATTCCTTTTTAACAGAAACCACTCTGTAAAACAAAACAATCACCTCTCAAACTATTGGATCCTGAAATGTGGTGTCCCCCAAGGATCCCTGCTGTCTCCAATTTTGTTCAACTTCTTCATGTCTTCCCTCAGCTCAACGTACCTGGGATTGAGAGAGCTACTGTTATCATATGCAGACGACATCATGCTCCTTCTACCGCCGACATCTTCTCACCAAGATCTGATCTGATCTGTAAAAACCAGGTTGAATGCTATTGAGACCTGGACTTCGATGGACAAACTAAAACTGAATGCGCAAAAGACTAAGATCCTATGGTTCCAGAACTGAGGAGTTGAGGCCCCAACTTCAATAACACTATCCAAAGACAGAACCTTCACAATCGAATCAGAAGCCACAGTGCTGAGGGTCCTCCTAGACTCCTTTCTATCATTCTCATCCCATATCGACCAACTATGGAAGATCACAATGTTTAAAATGAGACAACTATGTTTAATCAGGTCATTCTTTGACCATAAAGCCTATGTGCTATTGGTCCAAATGCTAATCCTACCACATGTGGATTACTGTAATATTGAAAAATACAATGCTCTAGCTGAAAATGTAACTAGTGCTTAATTAGTGCTATGGAGAAAAGCCCTCAGAAACTGGAGGCAGCCTGCCTGAGGTTTTAAACATGGTTATGAGCTACAGGCTTGAATCTATAACACACGCTCAGATTCTATCATTTCTTGGTATCAAAACACAGTATCAGAAAAAAAAATTGCAGATTATACAGAACATAGCAGCAAGACTAATTTTCAAAATGTTCACTCCAACAGACTGAAAGAACAACTAATCTTAGCTCCCAATCAAAGAACGGATCATCTTCAAAATCTGCACTTTGGTCCACAAAATCATCTTCGACGTAGTCCCAGGATACATGATAGACCTCATAGATCTACCAACCAGAAACAGAATCGGATCATCAGGATCATACCTAAAAGTGATAGAAGGGTGATGCTGAAACTGATGGGATGGGAGGTGATGCTCATAGTGAACAGGGAGATTGGAAACGGGGGTTTTATGATGACAGTGATGGGGGTGGGGGTGGGGCTGGGGGTTAAGCTGATACTGATTGGGGGGAATTGAAGTGGGGTTTATGTTGATACTGATGGAGAGATTGGGGTGGGTGGTACTCATAGAGAGATTGGGAGAAGAGTGATGCTAATATTGATGAGGGTGGGAGTTTATGCTGATGCTGATCAGGTATTTTCCAACCCCCCCCCCCCCCCCCAAAGCAGTTGCAGTGGTGACAGCACACATAACTTACTATGGGACTATGAAGCCAAGGCTTGCGGTACTGCCACATGTAAATGTCTGAATGCATGTGTTCTACCGTGAGTGAAATACCATGAAAAGCACAGAGCTAAACACATGCAGATTTTATGCACGGAACGTTTTCAGCAAATGGGGGGAGGAATTTGCTTGACACGTGCGCACAAAGATTTTGTAGTAAGCACGGCTCTTGTGCCCATGCCCAACGTGTCAGCACACATTGGCGCTTATTTTCTGCACCTAAATACGAGCCTCACGTATTAACCTGCAAACGAACCTTTTCCAGAGATGGGAAGGCAGTAGAACTAGAGGACATGAATTGAGGTTGAAAGGGGGGCAGACTCAGGAGTAATGTCAGGAAGTATTTTTTCACAGAGAGGGTGGTGGATATGTGGAATGCCCTACCGTGGGAGGTGGTGGAGATGAAAATGGTAATGGAATTCAAACATGCGTGGGATAGACACAAAGGAATCCTGTTTAGAAGGAATGGTTCCGTGGAATCTTAGCGGAGATTGGGTGGCAACGCCGGTAATTGGGAAGCAAAAGCAGTGCTGGGCAGACTTCTACAGTCTACGCCCTGATCGTGACTGAGTAGATATGGATGGGCTGGAGTGTAAATTTTAAGGGGTTTCGATGTTAGCTTCAGAACTTTTAGTACAAGAACAGTGCTGGGCAGACTTTTACGGTCTGTGCCCTGAGAAAGGCAAGGACAAATCAAACTCGGGTATACATGTAAAGTATCATATACCATGTGGGATAAACACAAAGGAATCCTGTTTAGAAGGAATGGTTCCGTGGAATCTTAGCGGAGATTGGGTGACGATGCCGGTAATTGGAAACAAAAAGGGAGCTGGGCAGACTTCTATGGTCTACACCCTGATCCTGACTGAATAGATAGGGATGGGCTGGAGTGTAAATTTTAAGGGGGCTTCGATGTTAGCTTCAGAACTTAGTATAAGAACAGTACTGGGCAGACTTCTATGGTCTGTGCCCTGAGAAAGGCAAGGACAAATCAAACTCGGGTATACATGTAAAGTATCACATACCATGTAAAATGAGTTTATCTTGTTGTGCAAACTGGAAGGACTGTACAGGTCTTTATGTGCCGTCATTTACTATGTTATTATATGTAGCACATTGAATTTCTGCAAGGCTCATATTTAGGCGCAGAAGAACAGGCGTGTTTGTGCATTTTTACTGTCGGTTTTGCTCAGACATGCACGTATATTTGTTACTTACCGTCTGTCTCTAAAACTTGCAGGAACCTCCTTCTGCTTGGAAAAAGAAGAGAAAACTGACAGTTCAATGTGAAAAACTGACAAGAAATTCTCTCCTCAAAATCTTCTACACTGCCCCAGACCTAGCAAAACCTTTTCAGTCATCATTTCCTTCTGCGCATTGCAACATAATACTTACTGGTCTTAGTAACATCTATTTTTATACGTTTCAATATACTGTAATTTGCGGCCATCTGTGTTTGAGGCCTCTGAGCATTCTGCACATAATAATGTGCGTACATGCCTGACATTAAGTTCATGCTTATGCTCGCAGAAGCTTTGAGCATCGGGGCCAGCGTGCTAACTGCAATCACTGTCCATGTCCATTCTCCACCCTTTCCCCACCCCATGCTGCGGCAATCGGTTACCGTGTAAATTAGGGTACTGTGTTGCAGCTCTGCGGTAACTGTAGTCGCTGACTAATTTGCACAGTAATTGATAAGAGTGCTTTAATAAGCAAGTCCACAAGGTTTTAAAACAATGTACTAGGGAATTGGAGGAATTAGTGGTTGGAGAGAGTGATGGTGACATGCCATAATTCTAAAATGGAATACTGCTAAGAGCTATGACATTCAGGAAAGGTTTTCAGCATCCAAAATATCCCCTGATGCCAAGACTCTGCAATAGTAACAAGTCACTGCACATGATGTATTAGCTTGAGCCCAAATTCACTTCAGAAGTATAGATGAACACTTTGGCATTAATCTGATCTGTTTTGAGCATAATATCATTTGATGTTGTATTAGGTCATTGATTTATTGACTACCGTTCCTTTGGGAATGAAATACTTTGGCATCTAGATTAATTCATTTCAGGAGATGCCAGACTGTTTTTTTTTTATTTTGCAGTTTCCTCTGCTTATGATGTAACTTTCCACACTATATCTGTTTCGACAATAGGCAGGGAGCTAGCTGCAGTGCAGTGTTAGAGAACTATGAAACCTAGTGATCTGGGTTCCAATTCCACCACTCACTGTATTGTCTTCCCTTGCTGTGCTACTACTACTACTTATCATTTCTATAGAGCTACTAGATGTACTCAGCGCTGTACACTTGAACATGAAGAGACAGTCCCTGCTCGACAGAGCTTACAATCTAATTAGGACAAACAGGATAAATAAGAGATAAGGGAATTACTAAGGTGGGGATGATAAAATAAGGGTACTGAACAAGTGAGTAAGGGTTAGAAGTTAAAAGCAGCATCAAAAAGGTGGGCTTTTAGCCTAGATTTGAAGGCGGCCAGAGATTGAGCTTGACGTACTGGCTATTCCAGGCATATGGTGCAGCAAGGTTTTAGATACATAGGTGAATGGGGTAATACGTGGAAAAATAACAGGCTGTACTGTAATGATGGGCTACATCTTTCTGTGATGGGAAAAAGGATCCTTGGGGAGAAATTCAGACAGTATGTTTCTAGACATTTAAACTAGAGGGTGGGGGTGACAAAAAGAAACGGGATTTCAGAAAGTCACCCCCAGAATAAACATGATGGCAGAGGGAAAGGTCTTGTAAATATAAAAAACCACCCAAACTCACTGGATAAGGGACATGCACTAGATGTAATCTACTTGGACTTCAGCAAAGCCTTTGATACGGTCCCCCACAGAAGACTCGTGAATAAGCTGAAAGGGTTGAACTTAGGATTGGATAAGAAACTGGTTGACCGACAGGTGGCAGAGGGTGGTGGTAAATGGAATCCGCTCGCTGGAAAGGAAGGTGAGCAGTGGAGTTCCTCAGGGGTCGGTGCTGGGGCCTATTCTGGTTAATATATTTGTGGGTGATATTGCTGAAGAGTTGGAAGGAAAGGTGTGCCTATTTGCGGATAACACGAAAATAGCCAATAGAGTGGATACCCTGGAGGGAGTAGAAACGATGAGAAGGGATCTCCGAACGATAGAAGAATGGTCGAGGGTCTGGCAGTTAAAATTTAATAGCAAACACTTCTGGGGTATATATAATCCTTTGGTTTTTCTTCTCTAATATATAGTCTAAACTAACAAAAACCATGAAAATATAAAAGTTATATCATTGTGCACTGTGTGAAAGACAATCTGGCCTAGTAAAAATACCCAGCCCAAGGGATGATTTCCTTTCTTTGGTTCCAGATTCCTGACTGCACCTTAACATAAGGGGACTATAATAACACCCATAATAACTTTTAACCTCCAGGCTGCAGCATCTGTTTCTCTACTAAAAGAAAAGGTCTTTGACAAAGACAGTCTCTGAACTTAAAGAACGGGGGGGGGGGGGGGATCCTTTTACTAAGCTATGGCAAAAGGGGATTTGCGAGCCTGGAACATTTTGCTTTTTAAAAATAGGTGTAACATATACAGTGAAACCTCGGTTTTCGTCGATTTCGGATTTCGTCGTTTTCGGTTATCGTCGATTTGTTTCGCAAAATTTTTGTCTCGGTTTTCGTCGGTCGCCTCGGATTTCGTCGGCGTTACCTCAATAATTTCTATATAGCAAGGGCTGGAACGAGTATACAACATCCGTGGAACTTCTGACGCTCCTTCACTTTGCATATACGCGAACAAAACCCCGCCTTCACGTTGAGAGGAACTCCTTGCGTACAGGCAGCGTTAATTGAGAGATAGGGGCCAGGATTACGTGAAGACTGCTCGCACTGCCATGGTGCCTCGGTTTTCGTCGGTTTCGGTTTTCGTCGATAATTTTCGAACGAATTAACGATGAAAACCGAGGTTTCACTGTATGCCCTCCTTGCTTAAGTGTTCTAACATTTCCTTCGTAAACACCAGTGTAAACTTTTGGGGGCTTTGTAAGCTTCAAACGGAAATTAGTACCAATTCCATAGGCATGAAATACCCATGAGCCTCGTATGACAGCAAAAAGCTTGTAAACTGCCTTCAGTGTTTTTCAATATGCAATAAAATAGGCAGAAGGCAGCAGAAAGAGAAGAGGGGCTTTATATATCAGTCAGAAGCAATATGTGTTTCCTAGTATATACTGTATCTCTTTGAGAGCAAGGAAGCCCTTGTTTGAAAATTGATGTAGGCCTGGAGCTGTACTCAGGGGTAGGGTGGGAATGGGCGGCTGCCTGTCTTTCATTTAGAGAGCAGAACCAAGGTCATGTGCTTCCTGTCAGCTTAAAACCTTGCTATTAATGTGCACTGCAGAATAATTATGTTCACCGACAGTTTATGGGCCAGGCATGAGACAACAGACTGAGTGCCTCCATACACACCTGGGCAGCTGTGCATAATCCCCAATCAAAACTGTAGAAATAAATAGTAGCTGAATTCCAGTCATAATGTAAATATAAATATACGGGGGAGGAAAAAAACCTCATAAGTCCGCTGAGCTTCAAACCATTTTCTTTTTGGACTACAGACTAATCATTGGTCTGAAAAAACCTCCCCAAAATCTCCTCTTTATGATCATAAAATTTGTTTTGGTGAGATTCTCAATTTTTCTTAAAACATATCAAAGTGATAGAGGTAGAAAGCATACTTATCTTACTAGCTTTAGACTAAACTATTAGCTTTAAACTAAAGCTTTAAGGTAAGTCTGCTTTCAAAAGTCATTCAGGACCAGAACTCACACAATAAGGGGCTTATTCAGAAAAGTGTAGCACCCTACATATTGCAATGGGCAGGGGTGGACTGAGGGTGGTTTGGGCCCTGGGTACTGAGGGTGGTCTGGGTCCCCTGCCTGGCCACTGTCTGACACCCCTCTGCCACAGCAGCCAACGCTCCCGCTGCCCCAGTCCTATCTGAGGAGTCCTAGTGGTCTGGTGGCCTCTGCGGGGGAGGGGGGATGACATGTGCTGCTGTTATTCCCCCGCTTGCTGGTGTGGCCATGTTTTCAAAATGGCGGCCGAGACTTCTCACAGTAGTTTCGCAAGTCTTGACAGTTTCGTGAGACTTCCGCAGGGAGTCTCAGCCGCCATTTTTAAAATATGGTGGTGCCGGGTGGGGGGATGGGGGAATAGCAGTAGCCCAGAAGGCCGGGCAGGAACTTGACATTTCATCCTTTAGATTGTAAGCTCCTTTGAGCAGGGACTGTCCTTCTTTGTTAAACTGTACAGCACTGCGTAACCCTAGTAGCGCTATAGAAATGTTAAGCAGTAGTAGTAGTAACATGTTCCCCCCGCTGAGGCCACTAGATTACCAGTGGCGTGCCGGGCATCTGGTCATCCGGGCAGAGCCTCTGGGCCCCCTAGAGCCTCTGGGCCCTCGGGCACTGCCCGGTTGCCCAAATGATCAGTCTGCCCCTGGCAATGGGGCTCTGGAACATCAGTGCACATACTGGGGAAAACAGAACAAGCCAAAAGCACACAGAAGAAAAATCCTCCATGGGAAGCAATACACATGGCAAACAACAGCAGAAGAGACCAAAGAAGACTCACATTGCTCACCACTGGTGACTTTGCTAGGAGCATTCCATTAGTTTTCTGCGTCAGAGGACTCTGTCTTTTGAAATCAATTCAAGAGACTGTTGAGGGCAGACATCATTTATGAGTAGATCTACACTCCTGATGCAGGCCTTTCAGGCCAAAACATGAGCCATGTCGAGTCTTTAAGATGATTCTAATAAAGTTTCCTTGGACACTTTTGAAAACAGAACAAGCCAGATTACTATAGATCCTTACTTAGAAACACTGTACTAACAGAACACCCGGCCTCAGCCTCACACAATAAACATAGATAGACCCTCATTAACATACTGTTTATGTTTACATTTATGTTTATTAGTTCTTGAAATACCGCTGTTTCTGAAAACAGGCCAAAGCAAGAAAAAAAGGCCAAGTGTCTTGTAGAGGAATGGAGGGATCTGCTGGGTGTATAAGGAATGGTTAATGTAAAAAGGTAAGCCAGAGCATCAGTGTAAAGAGATTTATGAACAATACAAAGAAATTTAAATCAGATGTGGCAACTACCAGGAAGCAAATTAATTAACAAAGGTGAAACTGAATCATGCTTCTGAGCCTTATACAAAAAAACGAGCAGCAGCATTCTGAAGGGTTTGCAAATGGCGCATCTGATGGAAAGTAATACCTGCATAAATGCTGTTGCAGTAATTTAGACATGAAATCACAAATGCATGAATCAAAGTGTGAAGTGAAGAGAAATCCAGAAGTCCTGAAATTGATCATAGATGCCAGAGAGAAAGGAGACTCAGCTTAAGAAGTTGAGAAATCTGTTTGTCAAAGTGAGTTTAGAGTCAATCAGTACTCCCTGGTACCAAAAAGGGTCCACTGTAGGGGATGTCTAAATTGAAAAGATGGAGGATGAAAGAGGGCTTAGGAAGAAGCTACCAGAAACTAAAAATAGAAATTTATATACAAAAATTAAACTTGAGACCCAAGAAGCCACACTTGAATGCAGTGTACTGTGCAAATGCATGGACAGCAGATGTAAAACTCAAACTCACATATTCCAATAACTGAATTGAAAATAAATTCTTTTTTCTATCTTTGTCTGATCATTTTATTTTTCCAATCATTTCACTCCCAGTCTCTAATTCCAGCTTTCCTCCATTTGTCTTAACTTTGTTTCCAGGGTCTCCTGTCCCTTTACTATTTCTTTTCTCTCCTCTTGTCTTCATTTTCTCCCCTACACCCATCTTGGACATTGATGTTTCACTTTCATCCTTTTCCATTTATTTTTCTGCTTCTCTTTTTAGTTAGATTTATTTATTTATTTTTGTTACATTTGTACCCTGTGCTTTCCCACTCATGGCAGGCTCAATGTGGCTTACATGGGGCAATGGAGGGTTAAGTGACTTGCCCAGAGTCACAAGGAGCTGCCTGTGCCTGAAGTGGGAATCAAACTCAGTTCCCCAGGACCAAAGTCCACCACCTTAACCACTAGGCCACTCCTCCTCCTCCTCTCTTTGTCATTCAGTACTCAATCTCACTTTTCATACTTCATCTAACTACAGCTTTCCATTTCCCCTTCCCCAGCCCTCCTATTTCCCAATCTCCTCCTACCTTAGACCCTTACTAATTCTCCCCTCTCTCTATGTACCCTCTGCCACAATGCCCTGTGTTCAGCACTTCCCCTTCCCTTCTCTTCCCACCATAGTCCAGTATCTCTCCCATTCTCTATTCTCCATGTCCATCATCTTCCCTTCCCTACTCCCACATGCTTTTTTCCTAATCTGTTGCTACCACCACAAGGCAGGAATAGACGAGCAAAAGCGTAGGGCCCTTCATCACATGAGTTCACTCACAGGTTTGCCGTATCCCACCCCCCTCCAATACAAGCTTCCTGTCAGAAAGGGCCGTACACAACAGGCCTTTGAGCCCAAATGCTAAAAGGCCCTGAGGTGCACTTGCAATTTAAAGTAGCAGCAGAGGATGAGGGAGTGCAGGTGGTGGTGGATAAATCCTTCTTATCTGTTCCCTTCTCCACTACTGCCAACTCCAGACTTCGCGCCTTCTGTCTCGCTGCACCCTACGCCTGGAATAGACTTCCTGAGCCCCTACGTCTTAACTCATCCTTGACGATCTTTAAATCTAGATTGAAAGCCCACCTCTTTAACATTGCTTTTGACTCGTAACCACTTGTATCCACTCGCCTCCACCTACCCTCCTCTCTTCCTTCCCGTTCACATTAATTGATTTATTTGCTTTATTTTTTGTCTACTAGATTGTAAGCTCTTTGAGCAGGGACTGTCTTTCTTCTATGTTTGTGCAGCGCTGCGTACGCTTTGTAGCGCTATAGAAATGCTAAATAGTAGTAGTAGTAGTAGTAGTGGTGGGAGAAGGGAGCATAGAAATAAGAAATATAAATATTATTGCAACCTGCCTCGTTGAAGTGATAAAGGTGGAGTATCAAATTAAATAAATAAACTTGATTTGGCCCAGTTTTGTAGCAGTTGGTTAAAATAGTTGAGATATTATATCATCCCTAACAGTTGCAGCTTTATTCAAGCTCACGCCACTTCCTTCTTTTGAAATGCACTTAATAAATCCCAGAGGGGGATCGATCTAGTGGTGCTGTATCATTTTACGGGTTTGTTGTTTTAGCTCCAGATTTCTGCACATGTAACTTCTTTCTTGGCAGTAATGTGTGAAAACTGAATTATGTCAGGCCAAATCAAAGCAAACGTTTGCTTAAACCCTTCAGTTGCATATTTCAGCAGAACAGGGGGCACAGCATGAAATGTTTTCTCACTGATGGCTGAGCGTTACATACCATAAAAGATAAAAGTACAATGAACGTTTGCTTTGAAATGTCATTAAATGTTAGAAAAACTCTTATTTTTCCCTTTATATTTTTATATTGTATTACTCTATGCCAGGGGATCTCAACTCACTCCTCAGGACGCATCCAGCCAGTCAGGTTTTCAGGATATCCACAACGAATATGCATGGAATAGATCTTGTGGAGATTGGTATGCCCCGAGCAGGGCTTTTTTTTGAGGGGGTACGGAGTAACGGCACCTTTTCCAATGTCTGCTAAAATTGACCCATGATCCCCAAGTTTTAATGAAAGATCTCAGGCTCTACACAACAATTCTGCCTTGTCATAGATTCTATGACTGGTTGCAGGGGGGCTTGACTATTGTTGAGTGGGTCCCTCAGTGATCACTCCACCCCTGAAGGGTGGCCCGGCATTTGAGTACCGACACCTTCTTTGCTAGAAAAAATGCATGAGTCCCAAGGATAGATTGAGAACCTCCTGCTCTATGTTCAAGAGGTTTCCTTTGGATCTGCTTGCCTGGTGGACTAGCAAAAGGGAGGCTTTTTCAGATTAGTTTCCTCATGGTATTATTTCCTTCCTCACCGACTTTGATGCCTGGTTTTCTGTTTTTCTTGAACCCTCATCTCCGTCCCTCATTCTCGGATGACCCGTCCAACTCTCACGCTTCTCAGTTCCTCACTCTAACATCCTCCTTCAACCTCCAGCTGTGTTCCACCACCCCTACTCACCGTGATGGCCATTGCCTTGACCTCGTCCTCTCCTCTTCCGGCTCACCCTCCAATTTCCATGCCTCAGCTCTTCCTCTCTCTGATCATCACCTGATCACCTTCAACCTTCTTCACCCTCCCCCTCAGCCCCGCCCAACATTAACCACTACTTCCAGGAATCTCCAGGCTATTGACCCTCTCACCTTATCATCTAGTATTTCTAATCTCCTCCCCTCCATCATGTCCTCCGAGTCTGTCAACGAGGCTGTCTCCGCTTACAATGCCACTCTCTCCTCTGCTCTGGACACCCTTGCACCATCCACCTCCCGTCCCACAAGGCGTACTAATCCCCGGCCCTGGCTGACCCCTTGCATCCATTACCTTCGCTCCTGCGCCCGATCTGCTGAACGCCTCTGGAGGAAATCTCGCACCCATTCAGATTTCCTTCACTACAAATTCATGCTATCCTCCTTCTAGTCCTCACTATTCCTTGCCAAACAGGACTATTACACCCAATTGACTAATTCTCTCAGCTCTAACCCTCATCGTCTCTTCGCCACCCTTAACTCCCTCCTCAAAGTGCCCTCCGCTCCCACCCCCCCCTCACTCTCTCCTCAATCACTGGCTGACTACTTCCACGACAAGGTGCAAAAGATCAACCTTGAGTTCACTACCAAGCCACCTCCTCCTCTTCACCCTTCAACCCTCTCCCTCAACCAACCAACCCAGACCTCCTTCTCCTCCTTTCCTGATATCTCTGAGGAGGAAACCGCCCGCCTTCTTTCCTCCTCAAAATGCACCACTTGTTCCTCTGATCCCATCCCCACCAACTTACTTAACACCATCTCTCCTACTATCACCCCCTCCATCTGTCATATCCTCAACCTCTCTCTCTCACTGCAACTGTCCCCGACACCTTCAAGCATGCCGTAGTCACGCCACTCCTCAAAAAACCATCACTAGACCCTACCTGTCCCTCCAACTACCGCCTCATCTCCCTCCTACCCTTCCTCTCCAAGATACTTGAGCGCGCAGTCCACAGCCGCTGCCTTGATTTTCTCTCCTCTCATGCCATCCTCGATCCGCTTCAATCCGGTTTTCGCCCTCTTCACTTGACAGAAACAGCACTCTCTAAAGTCTGTAATGACCTGTTCCTTGCCAAATCCAGAGGCCACTACTCCATCCTCATCCTCCTCGATCTATCCGCCGCTTTTGACACTGTCAATCATGACTTACTTCTTGCCACACTGTCCTCATTTGGGTTCCAGGGCTCTGTCCTCTCCTGGTTCTCCTCCTATCTCTCCCACCGCACCTTCAAAGTTCACTCTCATGGATCTTCCTCCACCCCCATCCCCTTATCTGTTGGTGTTCCCCAGGGATCTGTCCTTGGACCCCTTCTCTTCTCAATCTACACCTCTTCCCTGGGCTCCCTGATCTCATCTCATGGTTTCCAGTATCATCTCTATGCTGATGACACCCAACTGTATCTCTCCACACCAGACATCACCATGGAGACCCAGGCAAAGGTATCGGCCTGCTTATCCGACATTGTTGCCTGGATGTCCAACCGCCACCTGAAAATGAACATGTCCAAGACCGAGCTTATCGTCTTTCCACCAAAACCCACTTCTCCTCTTCCTCCACTTTCTATCTCAGTTGATAACACCCTCATCCTCCCCGTCTCATCTGCCCGCAACCTCGGAGTCATCTTTGACTCCTCTCTCTCCTTCTCTGCGCATATCCAGCAGATAGCCAAGACCTGTCGCTTCTTCCTCTTTAACAGCAGCAAAATTCGCCCTTTCCTCTCTGAACACACCACCCAAACTCTTGTCCACGCTCTCATTACCTCTCGCCTGGACTACTGCAACTTACTCCTCACCGGCCTCCCACTTAGCCATCTATCCCCCCTTCAATCTGTTCAGAACTCTGCTGCACGTCTCATATTCCGCCAGAACCGATATACTCATATCACCCCTCTCCTCAAGTCACTTCACTGGCTTCCGATCAGATACCGCATTCAATTCAAGCTTCTCCTTCTTACCTACAAATGCACTCAGTCTGCTGCCCCTCACTATCTTTCTACCCTCATCTCCCCTTACATTCCCGCTCGTAACCTCCATTCACAGGATAAATCCCTCCTCTCAGTACCGTTCTCCACCACCGCCAACTCCAGGCTCCGCTCATTCTGCCTCGCCTCACCCTATGCTTGGAACAACCTTCCTGAGCCCTTATGCCAAGCCCCCTCCCTGCCCGTCTTCAAGTCTTTGCTTAAAGCCCACCTCTTCAATGCTGCGTTCGGCACCTAACCCTTACCGTTCAGTGAATCCAGACTGCCCCAATTTGACTGCCCCTATCGGACCGACCGTTCACTTGTCTATTAGATTGTAAGCTCTTTGAGCAGGGACTGTCTCTCTTTGTTAAATTGTACAGCGCTGCGTAACCCTAGTAGCGCTCTAGAAATGTTAAGTTGTAGTAGTATGGTAGAATTTATTTTTCTGGATGTTCTTTATTTTCTGACATAAGATATCATTTTCTAAATTGTATCAGGTCAGTACTTGTTTTAAGTGCTGACTGCAGTGTGCTGGCTTTGGTGGTGTCTGCGGCACGTTTGTGCTTGGTCTTGGCCTAGTGGCAGCTGGACCCTCCCCACAGAGCTCAACTGTTGTCCAGACTAGATCATCTGTACCTGATGTTGAAACTGTCAGCTCTTCGGCATGATAGAATGGGACATTTCTTTGCTGTGTGGCAGCCATATTGTCTTTGGAGAGGTACATCTTGAGGCCTTGTGTGTCGGGATGAGTTTCTTCACCTTCTAGGTAAAGGTTTGGTTTACTGGTTTGGGAATGGAGGGGGGGGGGGGGGAGGAGGAAAGGGGGTTTTAGATATTGGGGGAGATTCTATATATGGTGCCTAAAAATCAGCGCTGACATCGGTGCCGGCTAAGCATATTCTATAATCGATATCAAGATTTAGGCACCGATTATAGAATATGCTTAGTTGATGTTTCATCGCCTAAATCTACGCACATCCATTTATACCAACAAAAATGTGGCGTAAATCCCAGCGAGTAGATTTAGGCGCACTGGACCATATTCTATAACTAGGTGCATAAATTTCAGAATGCCCACAAAAGGCCCATTTCCCCACCTATAACATGCCCCTTTTTACCTGCACGCGTTAGAAGTTCAGCTTACAGAATACGCTTAGCGATTTGTGTGCCTAAATTCTAATCAGTGCCAATTAGTGCTCATTATTGTTTAAGTGCTGTTATTAGCGCTCATTATCTTGTTAAGCTTGTTAAGTTATGCACATTGTTACAGAAACTGTGCTGATTTTGGCACAGAATCTCTAGGCGTGCTATAAAGAATCTGGGGGATTATTCTGTCGGCATTCAGCCTGTGTACTGCTGTTTCTCATTTTGAATAAAGAGTTATTATTTAAAAAAAAAAGATAAGAAAAAGAAATTGTCCATGGATATTCGGCGCTGCTCTCCATAGAAGCAGTGCCACTGAATATATCATATCCAGTGGTGACACACATTATCCAGATTGCTTTAGGCAGTTAAGTTTATCTGTATTTCTACCAGGTTGTGAGTATCATCTACTATCTGTAGAATTAGGCAGAGTTCCTCACTGTACCTCAACCCTTTTCACTGGGGCAATTCTATAACACACCGACATTTTGAGAATACTAGCATTGACGTGTGTATGTGTATAAATGCTTGCATGGTGCCTAAGTGAGTATTTGCAGAACAACGTTTAATTTGCATAGTGTGCTTTTGCAAAGGGTTGTACACAGGGCATGAGCAGGACATAGGTGGGGCTTCCATTTACAGAATAGTTATTTCTTTTATTTACAAGGGCTTGATAAACCATATATGCCAAATATATGCCATATATGTTCAAACTCCTCTTATTGACCTATAGGTGCATTCACTCTGCAGCTCCTCAATACCTCTCCACTCTCATCTCTCCCTACATTCCTCCCCGGGAACTCCAGTCACTGGGTAAATCTCTCTTATCTGCACCCTTCTCCTCCACTGCTAACTCCAGACTCCGTTCCTTTTATCTTGCTGCACCTTATGCCTGGAATAGACTTCCTGAGGCAGTACGTCAAGCTCCATCTCTGGCCGTCTTCAAATCTAGGCTAAAAGCCCACCTTTTTGATGCTGCTTTTAACTCCTAACCCTTATTCACTTGTTCAGAACCCTTATTTTAACATCCTCACTTTAACATTCCCTTATTTCTTGTTTGTCCTGTTTGTCTGTCCTAATTAGATTGTAAGCTCTGTTGAGCAGGGACTGTCTCTTCATGTTCAAGTGTACAGCGCTGTGTACATCTAGTAGCACTTTAGAAATGATAAGTAGTAGTAGTAACTGGCTTCTATGAGGTTTACATAAAATAAAGTTAGCTGCCAGAAGGAAAAAAAAAAAGAAACATTAGGGATGAGCAGGGTAGGTAAGGCTGAAAATGTGGATTTTCAGGGCAACAATAAACTTAGCAGAAGAGGATTCAGATTGGAGGTGAGCAGGAATTCCAGAGCTTGGGACCAGCACAGCTGATGGCAGAGGCACAAGAGGAGTCGAAGCGGACAGTAGAAGCAGGAGGGAAATGGCAATGACCAGCAGTAGCAGAGCGAAGCGAGTGAGAAGGGGTGTAAGGAATAAGGAGGCGGGATAGGTAATCTGGAACCAGGGCCGTGCCTAGGGTCTCTGGCGCCCCCCTGCAGCCTATCAGTTGGCGCCCCCCCTGCAGACTATCAGTTGGCGGCGGTGGCGGCGGCGACCCCCCCCCCCCCCCCCGTGAAAATGATCGCTCACCACTTGCCACACTGACAGGAATTGTCAGCAATATTCTTAGAAACAAATTGCTATACATTGCAAAATAAGATAGCAGATGTAAATTCTCAAAGTGGACATATTCCAAACACTAAAGTGAAAATAAAATGATTTTTTTTCTACCTTTGTTGTCTGGTGACTTTCTTTTTCTGATCATGCTGGCCCAGTATCTGATTCTGCTGCTATCTGTCCTCTTAACTCCGTTTCCAGGGCTTCCTTTCCATTTATTTATTTCCTTTCCTCCTTTCTTCTTCATTTCTGGTCCTCAGCTTCTGCCTATTTTCTTCATCCATGTGCAGTTTTTCTCCTCTCTTCCTTTTCCCTCATTTCATCTCCTTCATCTCTCTTCCCTCCCCTCTATGTCCAGCAATTTCTCCTCTCTCCCTGAGCCCTGCCCTCCCAATCCATGCCCATCCATGCTCCTCTGTCCCCTGCCCCCTCCATTCATCCTTTTCCAGCAATTCCCCTCTCTCCCTGAGCCCTGCCCTCCCAATCCATGCCCATCCATGCTCCTCTGTCACCTGCCCCCTCCATTCATCCCTATCCAGCAATTCCCCTCTCTCCCTGAGCCCTGCCATGCAATCCATATCCATCCATGCCCATCTGTCCCCTCCATTCATCCCTATCCAGCAATTCCCCTCTCTCCCTGAGCCCTGCCCTCCCAATCCATGCCCATCCATGCTCCTCTGCCCCCTGCCCCCTCCATTCATCCCTTTCCAGCAATTCCCCTCTCTCCCTGAGCCCTGCCCTCCCAATCCATGACCATCCATGCTCCTCTGTCCCCTGCCCCCTCCATTCATCCTTTTCCAGCAATTCCCCTCTCTCCCTGAGCCCTGCCCTCCCAATCCATGCCCATCCATGCTCCTCTGCCCCCTGCCCCCTCCATTCATCCCTTTCCAGCAATTCCCCTCTCTCCCTGAGCCCTGCCCTCCCAATCCATGCTCCTCTGTCCCCTGCCCCCTCCATTCATCCTTTTCCAGCAATTCCCCTCTCTCCCTGAGCCCTGCCCTCCCAATCCATGCCCATCCATGCTCCTCTGTCCCCTGCCCCCTCCATTCATCCCTTTCCAGCAATTCCCCTCTCTCCCTGAGCCCTGCCCACCCAATCCATGCCCATCCATGCTCCTCTGTCCCCTGCCCCCTCCATTCATCCCTTTCCAGCAATTCCCCTCTCTCCCTGAGCCCTGCCCTCCCAATCCATGCCCATCCATGCTCCTCTGTCCCCTGCCCCCTCCATTCATCCTTTTCCAGCAATTCCCCTCTCTCCCTGAGCCCTGCGCTCCCAATCCATGCCCATCCATGCTCCTCTGTCCCCTGCCCCCTCCATTCATCCCTTTCCAGCAATTCCCCTCTCTCCCTGAGCCCTGCCCACCCAATCCATGCCCATCCATGCTCCTCTGTCCCCTGCCCCCTCCATTCATCCCTTTCCAGCAATTCCCCTCTCTCCCTGAGCCCTGCCCTCCCAATCCATGCCCATCCATGCTCCTCTGTCCCCTGCCCCCTCCATTCATCCTTTTCCAGCAATTCCCCTCTCTCCCTGAGCCCTGCCCTCCCAATCCATGCCCATCCATGCTCCTCTGTCCCCTGCCCCCTCCATTCATCCCTTTCCAGCAATTCCCCTCTCTCCCTGAGCCCTGCCCTCCCAATCCATGCCCATCCATGCTCCTCTGTCCCCTGCCCCCTCCATTCATCCTTTTCCAGCAATTCCCCTCTCTCCCTTCCATGACCCCCCCTCGCATCCATGCTCCTCTCTTTCCCATGCCCCAGCCTGGCCCGCCCTCTTCCCCCCCCCCCCTTCGCATCCATGCCCCCCCCCTTCGCATCCTTGCTGTCATTTCTCCCCTGCCCTCCCGCTCCCATTGTTCAACTGCCCACCCTCTTCTCTTCCCCCAACATCCCTTTTCTTTTTTTTTTCTTTTTAAATTTACCTCCGTGGCGGCGGTTCCGGCAGCGCAGTGTCAGGGAAGGAGGCGGCGCTCCCAACGTCTAGCCTTCCCTTCGCTGTGTTCCGCCTTCTTCTGACATCATCCTTGACGTCAGAAGAAGGCGGAACACAGCGAAGGGAAGTCTAGAGACGTCGGGAGCGCCGCCTCCTTCCCTGACGCTGCGCTGCCGGAACCGCCACCACGGAGGTAAATTTAAAAAGAAAAGGGATGTTGGGGGAGGGCGAGCGAGGTGAGCATGGTGCGGCGGCGCCCCCCAGAGGGAAGCGCCCCCCCCTGCCATGCTTACCTCGCTTACCGGGTTAGCACGGCCCTGTCTGGAACTTAGGGAAGGCGAGACTTGAACACAAGAATTAAAAGCTTAAACTGAATACAGGCAGAAAGGGGTAACCAGTGTTCAAGATGGAGGAGTGGAGTGACATGATCAAACGGTTTGGAATGGTGTAAAAGACGGACAGCAGTAGATTGAACCAGTTGAAGGCATTTCAGAACGTAGAGGGGCAGGCTGGCATACAAGAAGAGTTACAATGGTCAAGATTAGTGATTACTAAGCAAAGAAGAAGAGAATGAATGGAAGAGAGCAAGCAAAAAGGTCAAATAGTGCAAATACGATGGAGAGAGATGAAAGAAGGAATGCATTGATTTGAACTTTGAAGGTGAGACGACTATCAAAGTGGACACCAACAATCTTCGCAGGTTCTTTGAAGTCCAGATAGAACTGATCAATGATGGGATTGGATGGAATGGGGGCATAATGGTTAGGAAAGTGAATTACTTCACATTTACTAGTGTTTAAAAATAGATGGTGATCAGGCACCAAGAAGAGACTTTTTGAAGACAAAGACTGAGGTCAGTCAGATCAGACTGTGAGGAATGAACATGATAAAATATGTGGATATCATCTGCATAGCAGAAAGAAAGGAAGTGGTTTGACTGAATTAAGGTGAGAAGCGGAGCAAAAAATAACAATATAGGTGCAAGAATGGAGCCCTGAGGAACACCAGATATAACTGAGAAGGTGCGAGAGCGAGTGTGATGATGGACAACTTGACAAGTACGATTGGAAGACATGCACATTCCTGCTTACACCAGCTCGGTTTCCTGTGAGCACCTAAATGTATACTTACTTCCCATTACAGAATAGACTCCTACCACACACCCTCCGAGCACCAAATTGGAGGCACCCAGTTATAGAACTGTCCCCATACTGCTGCTGAAAATATTTGGAGGGCTTATATAGGACAAAATTAAAACCAAAAAATAAAAAGAAAAGCTTTGTAAATGTGATATGAGTAGTCCTGTTCCAAACTGGACCTGATCCATTTCCAGTTCTCGGAGAACTGAGGCAAATGTAACCCTGGATGTAAATATGAGACACATGGGGGGGGGGGGGGGGGGGTCGATATTCAAAGTGATTTAATCAGCCAGAAATTACTCTTGACCAGTTAAATCACCTGTTTGGGGCTAACCGCTGTTTTTCAGGGGCACTTAACTGGTTAGTATAGTTGAAAATAGCAGATTAGCAACAAAATGAAAAGCAGCTATATTGGGGATGGAATTGGCACTTGGCCAGGTTTAACTGCGTAAAAAGAACTACATAGAAGTCAGTCCTATCTTTATACAGTAACCCGTAGTTGGTTAAGTGCTGAATATTGCATTTAACCAGCTTTGCATTAGTTGGCTCCAGAAACCTGAAAAATTCAATGCCGGTGCCCATGAACACAAGAGTAGCCATACTGGATCAAACCAATGGTCTATCTAGCTCAGTATCCTGTTTCCAACAGTGGCCAATCCAGGTCACAAGTACCTGGCAGAAACCCAAATTGTGGCAACATTCCATGCTACAAATCCTAGGGCAAGCAGTTGCTTCCCCATATGTGTCTCAATAGCAGACTATGGACTTTTTCTCTAGGAACTTGTCCAAAACTTTTTTTAAACCCAGATACACTAACCACTGTTATCATATCCTCTGGCAAAGATTTCCAGACCTATAGATGTGACAGGACCACAAGTAATTGTCTTTGTGAAAAGTAAAGGGTTCTGATTGGGACATATGGAGTAAGTGACCTGTAAAGAAATAAGGGCATACCTGAAGGATCTCAAAAGTCAGAACTAAAATCTTGAATGTTAAATGATATCAAAATGGTAACTAATGCTCTACCATTAAAAGAGGGGTGATACTGTCAAATTTCTTTGTTCCATGCATCAGTTTATTTTATTTATTTATTTAGATTTTGCTCACACCTTTTTCAGCAATAGCTCAAGGTGAGTTACAGTCAGGTACACCAGATATTTCTCTGTCCCGGGAGGGCTCACAAACTAATTGACTGTGGTGTTTTGAAAAAGTTGATGTCTTTGAGCTTCTAAGCTGATATTGTGGTAGTCCTTGAAGCAGAGAATTACAGTAGTCTAACTGAGATAAAATTGAGGATTGGGACTAGTAATAGGAGAGATTTTGTGCCAGAGAAGAAGCAGGCCACATGAATTAGACACAGCACAAAAAATTATTCTTCACCAGAGAGAAAATATGCTCCTGTAAACTAGGCTATTCAGTCTTGATTGGAACTTCTGGGATAAATAGGCACCATCCAAAATAGGTCCTTCTACGTTCACTCTAAGTTAAATACCTGTGGTCGCTGCAAGGGGATCACCTCCGCCCCAATGTCCCTAAAAGTACTCTCAGCCATTCCAGTTTCTGAAGCTCATGCAGTCTCCAACAGCATTCCAGATGCCAACAACTTAGCTTCTTTATGTTTGAGACTTGATATACCGCCTTTTCTTAAAAGAAAGATCAAGGCGGTTTACAAATAAATAAACTAACAGCCATTAGAATCAAGAGAGGAAGTCCATCAACTGATAGGAAAGGAAACACTCAGGCCCCCAGAAAGAGAAAAGAAAAGAAAAATATTATTATTATTATTTATTACATTTGTACCCCACATTATCCCACCTATTTGCAGGCTCAATGTGGCTTACGTGATAGTGTAGTTATGACATAGTCATGGCAGGATCTTGTATACAATTAGTATAAGCAGAAGATATATGAGGAATTAGAGAAGTAGGTGTTAGATAGGGTGGTGTAGGAGTTGCATTTTGATACTTGAATGAGTTGGGTGGTGATTTGTGTCGTTAAGGGTTCATTTTGTAGGCTTTGTTGAAGAGATGTGTCTTCAAGGATTTGCGAAAGTTAGTTAGATTGTCTATGGTTTTCAGGGCTGTGGGTAGTGCGTTCCATAGCTGTGTACTTCTGTATGAGAAGGTAGTGGCGTATGCTTGCTTATATTTGAGTCCTTTACAGCTGGGGAAGTTCAAATTGAGGAATTTGCGAGCTGATCTTTTGGCCCGCAAATAGATACTACAAACAGTAAATAATGTAAATACTGTAGCGTTTGGGCATGGTTCCCAGTGAAAATGAAGGATTTTTCCATGAAGCTCCAGCAGGAGACTTCTCCACTTCTGCCCGGCTCCATGTCAACTCTTGCTTGCTCACCTGAGTGATGTTACCATCCAAGGATGCTGGCGGTAGTGGCTGTGCAGGGGCATTCCTTTCTTCGGGAGAAAGCGTGGCATCTTTAAGAGGGGTCAGCTGACTCACCGTCAAGGGGCTACTCCCAGAAGAATTGCTCACCAAAGCAACTCCTCAGGCTCCACAAACCACGAAAGAATCCATCAGACCTGGAACAATTGAAACCATACCTGGGTCTTGAGGACAGACCCGGGATTTCTATCTTCACTTCACCATCTAAATCAGGTAACACAGGGATGGCATCTCGTGGATCACCTCAAACTGCTGTAGCCCAGGTCTCACCCGGATCTAGCTCTGGTCCCAGACCCCATAAAACATTCACTGCTCATTCAGGCCACGCTTATCACACTCGAGCCTTCAGTCAGACTCCAGGCGAGCTGGGAGTGGGTCAATGGTCCGAAATAGTGATCCGGGGGTTTGGGAGACACTTTACTAGACAGGGTTCCGCTCTGCTCTTCAATCCAGGAACCACGCTTCACTTCGGGAGGTTTTATAAACAAACAACTTTTATTGAAGTCTGAAACAGGCAGTTAGCAATTCGAACTTTTCTTCAATACAATCCAAATGTTTCAACTCTCAAACAGTTTCAGTGCCAAGACTATTGATGTTTGCAGGAACCCCTATTCGGGTTCTCTCCTCCTTAGGGTGTATATACAGGGAATCTTCTAACTCAGGTGCTATGTACATATAGACAAATACTCCTGTCCATGCCTATCCCGGTAGCCAGGTGTCAATTTACAAGGGTTATATTTCTCTTGCTCCCAATCTCTCCTTTTCCATCGGGCACAGACCCCTTTAGGGTGTCCTCCTTCCATGAGTGCACCTTGCGGGGTCACACCCCGGCCTTGAGCAGATACTTTTCTGCTCTAAATCCTGCTCCTTGATAGGACTCCCCAATCCCACTACAGCTCTCACTCCTCCTCCAGTTAGTGCGAGAACGGCAATAACTGCTCCTTAATTTCTGCCCAAATGCAGATGGCGTTCCAGGATCCTCCTTCCCCGTAGTCAGATGCAAAACCAAGGACATCTTTCCGCTCAAAATCTCCTCTTTTATTAACTCCACCTCCCCCAGTCCCTGTCACTCTTCTCTCCAGGGGCACTTTTCCTCTTCATTTTGTTTCATAAACACTCCCTTGGGCTGGGCTTCCTCCCACCCAGGGACCTTCCATTCACTCCCCCCAGTGACTCTACACGGGGACTCTATCTCTTCAGTAATCCCAATTTAATAGGGGATTACACTGCCATCTTTTTCAGGCTCCTCAAACAGTTTACATATATTATATGCAGGTACTTTCTCTTGTCTCTAGTGGGCTCAAAAGTGAAAACCTCTTTCTTGACGGTCTCACTAGGAGGGCCTTGAAGTTTGGGTCTCCCCAGAAAGAATGAACCCCTTCTGTCAGCTGATCTAACTTCTAGGATGAACAGAAGAAGTGTGTGTGTGTGTGTGTGCTGGTGAAAATGAAAAACTATCATACCACATACATTAGAAATTTAGACTGAATAGCCTTGGCTTAACCCCCAAACACCTATACTGCCAAGAAAAAAAAAAGCCGGGAGGGTACTATACAAAACAGAAAAAAATGATCAGTCGTGAGAATTGAGAAGTAGTCTTCCATTCATTGCCCATTTCCGAATGGAAGGAAGTCTTCCCTGTAAATTGAGAGTGCCAAGCACAGCGGCGTTTCTGCCTCCTGCCTGATAACAATATACTGCACTGTTGCTATTGAGATGGTGTTCTCCCAGCAGGTCCTGCCGTGGGCAGGGAAAGGATTTAAAATGTGATGGAAGGTGCACAAGGAGTAGTTATTTTGCCTGAATTTATTATTAGTGCTCCTAAAAAGTGACAAAGGAAGTCTCTTGCTGAGAATAAGGCCTCAGTTGTCGTCTGGCACCAGAACAGGGCATCTCACTGTGGGAGCACAGCATAAATAAAGGATTGTAAACTAGCAGGAGTTATTAATCTTAACAGCTAGGCTTTGTGCAAACTCTTACATCACAGCATAGGGCATGCACCAGGGCAGAATTACAAATTAGTCAAATAAAAATCACTGAATCGGGGCCATAAATCTTATTTCCAGGGTCATTAACCCACCCACCCATGGGCAATGTGACTTCAGACCGGGACATACATCAGAACCCTGCATCTGTCCTCTAACTTTACTCCTACAGATAGTCTATCTGCTGACTTGCTGTCTGTGGTAATCAGAAAAGGGACAACATCGAGATGAAGGAGCTCCCGAATATTGTCTTATTATGAAAAGGTCTTTTCAAGGGATAATGATATTGATGGTTTTGGAATCAAAGCAACAATGCCCATGCTAGAAAACAGTACTGAGTTTTGCATTGTGATGCTGAACCTCATAAACCTTTCAAATTTACTGATAGGAAATGATCAGAGCTATTAGCAAAGCTGGCCTCCCACTTCGTCACCTCTCCCCTCTCCAATCGGTTCAAAACTCTGCTGCCCGTCTCGTCTTCCGCCAGGGTCGCTTTACTCATACTACCCCTCTCCTCAAGACCCTTCACTGGCTCCCTATCCGTTTTTGCATCCTGTTCAAGCTTCTTCTACTAACCTATAAATGTACTCACTCTGCTGCTCCCCAGTATCTCTCTACACTCGACCTTCCCTACACCCCTTCCCGTGCACTCCGCTCCATGGATAAATCCTTCTTATCTGTTCCCTTCTCCACTACTGCCAACTCCAGACTTCGCGCCTTCTGTCTCGCTGCACCCTACGCCTGGAATAAACTTTCTGAGCCCCTACGTCTTGCCCCATCCTTGGCCACCTTTAAATCTAGACTGAAAGCCCACCTCTTTAACATTGCTTTTGACTCGTAACCACTTGTAAACACTCGCCTCCACCTACCCTCCTCTCCTCCTTCCTGTACACATTAATTGATTTGATTTGCTTACTTTATTTTTTGTCTATTAGATTGTAAGCTCTTTGAGCAGGGACTGGCTTTCTTCTATGTTTGTGCAGTGCTGCGTATGCCTTGTAGCACTATAGAAATGCTAAATAGTAGTAATAGTAGTCTCAAGGAGTATCAACATTCCATGTAGAACCCCAAAGAATAGCAAGATTCTGGAATCCTAAAGAGTGACAAGATTCCATGCAGAATCTCAAAGAGTAGCAACATTCCATGTAGAACCCCAAAGAATAGCAAGATTCTGGAATCGTAAAGAGTGACAAGATTCCATGCAAGATTCGTAACCACTTGTAACCACTCGCCTCCACCTACCCTCCTCCTTCCTGTACACAATAATTGATTTGATTTGCTTACTTTATTTTTTGTCTATTAGATTGTAAGCTCTTTGAGCAGAGACTGTCTTTCTTCTATGTTTGTGCAGCGCTGCGTACGCCTTGTAGCACTACAGAAATGCTAAATAGTAGTAGTAGTATTAGCAAAGTTTTATGCTTCTGTTATTGATGGCAGCTGAACCTATAAATAAGTACTTTTGGAAGATAATAGAAAACCTCTGGTTAAGATAACACACACACACACACACACACACACACACACACACACACACACACACACACACACACACACACACACACACATAAAAATAAAATGATTTTTGATGTTTTGTCCTTCTGATGATCCAAAAAATTGTTTTTACTAGCTTTTGGGAATATTTACTATATTCTATGGTGCTGTGCCTGAACTATACTAACTGTTATTGATATGACATCAGTAGTACAGTGCAGTCCATGTTACAGACATTCTCAAATCTGTTTTTCTTTGGAGATGATAGGAAAAATACCCTTGTTGATGCCAATCTCTTCTTTTATAAATGAAACTATTTGATTGAAAGGGTGTTGCGATTGCTAGTTAGAATATAGTTATTTAGGTTGAAAAGTGCACTTCGGTTATGTTTTCATGAGGTCTGTAACATTCCCCTCTCCAGAAGAAGGTGCACTCGTGATGCTTCCTCCACAGTTTCTGTAACAATGTGCATAACGTAACAAGCTTAACAAGATAATGAGCGCTAATAACAGCACTTAAGCAATAATGAGCACTAATTGGCACTGATTAGAATTTAGGCACACAAGTCGCTAAGCGTATTCTGGTGCATCTGGACATTCAGATAAGTGTTGAATAAAATACCTCTGTCGTGATGAAAGGTTAAGTGCAGCCGAGATATTATGGATATCGTTTAACAAGTGATCCAATATATGGGAATTGAGACACAAATTAGAAAATTTATAAAAAGCAAAAAACAAACTAAAAAATTAATAAAAATATAAAAAAAGAAGAAATTAAATACATAGGCTGGTTGGGGGGATCAGTCAATGATTACAACTGTCACGCAATAGGGGCCCACCTTCATTGGTGGTATGAACTTACGTCCCGTGACCTTATGAGACTTTCCCTTGACGATCATTGAGAACTGTGTATTAGGTATACCCAATTGGTACCCATTAGATACTCTCGCTTCAAGTTCTACTATTTTTTGTGTTTTGTATATTCAAAAGTGTTAGTAAATCATTGCCGCTTTAATTTGACAGTATTTCTAGGATAAGCAGCATAAAATGTATTGTACTGTTTTGGGATCCTGCCAGGTACTTGTGAACTGGATTGGTCACTGTTGGAAACAGGATACTGGGCTTGATGGACCTTCGGTCTGTCCCAGTATGGCAACACTTATATACTTATGTACTTATTTACCATTAGAATTTGCAAGCGTCTGGCTGCATGCTATTCTATAAAGTGGTGCACCTAACTCCCATATCCTGTATCTCAAAAGGGAAAGGGCGTGGCCATGGGCATGTCAGGGGTTTTTGAAAAAGTGGTGTGCATAGTTACAGAATACTGGCTCAGCACATCCAACTTAGGTGCCAGCATTTAATCACCTGGTTTCAGCAGGCCTAAGTCTGGCATGTAAAGTTTGGGTGCAGGAATTGACAGTTATCGTGATTGTATAATGAGTGTGTGCCCTTTATATAATCATGTTTAGTGTCAACCTTTACCTGCACCCATTTTTGAGCCCAAGTTTTAGAATCTGGCCCTAAAATTTTGAAGTGCATTAATAAAGCAAATGCATGATAACAAAGGCATATCCCTATTCATGAAATTGGATGGACCCCAGATAGTTAAAAAGTGAAAAGGATTATGGAAGTTGCTTTTGAAGCATCTTCATGATTTATACTTGGGTGATGGCAGAATTTATATGTGTAGATTGCAAATGTTTAAATGCCATTTTCAGAACGTCTACATGCCTTGCAGCACTTTTTCAGTTGTAGCTCAAGGTGAGTTACATTCAGGTGTGCTGGGTGTTTCTTTGTCCCTGGAGGGCTCACAATCTAATTTTGTACCTGAGGCAATGGAGGGTTAAGTGACTTGCCCAATATCACAAGGAGCAGTAATGGGATTTGAACTGGCCACCTCTGGTTGTCAAGACTGGTGCTCTAACCACTAGGTTACTCCTCCACTCCTTACAGGATACTAGCGTAAGGCCTAAATTATGCACCTAACTTTAGAAGTGAGCATCTAGGCTAGCTCAAAGGTTGATGTAAATGCTCGAACTTAACAGCTATCTGTTAGTCGAATAGGTGATAGTATTCCATAAATGGATTGCAGGGAGTCCAAAGCACAAACACCAAACCAAATTGTACATAAAATGCACAATGGGTCTTCAGCATTGGGATGACATCAAAAGGATATTTTATTGGCAGACCCAACACATAGTAGATGACGGCAGAGAAAGACCTGTATGGTCCATCCAGTCTGCCCAACAAGATAAACTCATATGCGCTACTTTATGTGTATACCTGACCTTGATTTGTATCTGCCATTTTCAGGGCACAGACCGTAGAAGTCTGCCCAGCACTAGCCCTGCCTCCCAACCACTAGCCCCGCCTCCCACCACCGGCTCTGCCACCCAATCTCCCCTAAGCTTCCCCAATCTCTGTTAAGCTTCCGAGGATCATTCCTTCCTTCCGAGGATTCCTTTATGTTTATCCCACGCATTTTTGAATTCTGTTACCATTTTCATCTCCACCATCTCCCGCGGGAGGGCATTCCAAGTATCCACCACTCTCTCCGTGAAAAAATACTTCCTGACATTTTCCTTCTTTCAAATATTTGAACGTCTGTATCATATCACCCCTGTTTCTCCTTTCCTCCAGGGTATACATGTTCAGGTCAGCGAGTCTCTCCTCATATGTCTTGTAACACAAATTCTATACCATTTTTGTAGCTTTTCTTTGCACCGCTTCAATTCTTTTTACATCCTTAGCAAGATACGGCCTCCAAAACTGAACACAATACTCTAGGTGGGGTCTCACCAACGACTTATACAGGGTCCGTGTTTCGGTAAAACGCCTTCTTCAGGGCTCTTGATAAATATGTACACTTTGTGAATCAGAGACAGTCAGTGAAGAGTTTCCAATGAAAACAAACCACACTCAGTGGTATATACAATACCGCCAATGCAAAACAATCACCACTGTAACAACACTTCTAGTTAAATCCTTTGTCGGGTCTGCCAATAAAATGTCCTTTTGATGCCAACCAATTCTGAAGGCCCATTGTGCTTTTTATGTACAATTTGGATAGTATTCTATAACCCATGTACATAAGTGTTAGGCATTCCCCTGACACACCCATGCCTTTCCCAGGTCTGCAGCCCTCTTACTGTTGTGCACTATGGATTTTGTGCATAGAATTTGTAGAATCCCGACTAAAGGCACTTACACACATAACTGCGAATTAGTGCCAATCAGCACCAATTAACACCAACCTACCACATATCGAGTATATATTTATCGACTGGTCCAATCATCTGTTTTATTTCACTCAGTCTAGTTTCTTCCCCAGTGACCATCATTAGGTTTGTGAAAAGAGAAAACATACATCTGCTCGCCTGTTCTGATGGATAAGAAATGACATTTCTGGGCACGCTACAGTACATAACAAAAATATAAATTATATGTAGACCATAATAAGGAATGTGCAAGTAAGAGGGAGGTGAATACTTTTGAATGAAAATATTGGCCACATTACCATGTGTTTACATTGGCTCAGGATTCACCATGTAACATGCCCAGAAATGCTCAAATGATTGCTCTCCAGATGCTGCCTCGGAAATAGAGTGAATGACTGGACCTATTATTTTTTTTTTTTTCTGACTCCCGCATTAGTCACAGGCCTGATAGACCAGTTCAGTGATTAGTTCTGTTCACAAGAATCTTCTACTCAGCTAAACGTGTATACACCTAAGTAGTTCATAGATGGGTCATGAAGGGGGTTCCTAAAAAAATCAACACGTGAAAGAACATGCCAAAACTTCATAGATGCCTATGTGCCTTTCTAGAATAGGCTGGCACAATGTTGTCTTAGGCTTCTGCTGCTAGCGTCATGCTTCTTGCAGCCGTCCAGGTGGTGCCATGTCCGACTTTGCTTGACTGATGTTTCAGCCATCTTGCTGTGGCTTTCATCAAAGTCAGCATCACCCTGAAGAAAGCCACAGCAAGATGGCCAAAACGTTGGTCATGAAAACTCAGACAGGGTACCACCCAGTCAACTACAAGAACCAAGCTAGCACTGTGATCCCCAGTAGTGCATAATTCTCGTGCACAAATTTACCTTTATTCTGATGAAGGTGTAAGAGGTCCATGAAGACTATGGGGGTAATTTTATACATTTTTTCTCCATGTGTAAAGTCTGTTTTACACATGGAAAAGGTTGACTGCATACATGTGTAAAAAGTAGGTGCGTGGAAAGAGTGTGCCCACTTTTACATCATCTGCATGTATTATTTATTTATTACATTTGTACCTCGCGCTTTCCCAGTCAAAGCAGGTTCAATGCGTCTTACACAGTAATTGGGATTACAAAGTATTGGTGGAGAGAAAAAAGTAGAGTATTATCGGAGTAATAAAAGAAATAGGAATGTAGGAATGCAGGGATGAGGGGAGTAGGAGAAGTATGAGCAAGGGTAAGTGAGCAATTGGAGGGTAGATGAGGCGGAGGGGAATGGGCAAGAGTGAAGGGAATAGGAGAGGTGTGAGTAAGGGTAGGTGAGCATTGGGGGAGCGGTCGATAAGGCGAAATGGGATAGAACAAGGGATAAGCAGGGGAAAATGAGGCGGGAGATGTAGTCTAGGTCGTTGTCATTGTCATGCAAATGTTCTTAGGGATGTAGTTTGGACAGAGCAAAGTTGGCATTGTGATTACATGCATATTTTATAAAATACTTGATTACAAGCAAAGAGTGGATGCATGCATTTAAATCTTCATTGAAGCAGGTGTAAAATTTGTGCAAAGGCATTTGTGCACTACAGAGGTTGGCTCAGAGAGTGCCAAGCTTATAGAGGGACAAAGGTGCTCATGTTACCTTCATAAAATAGCCTTAAATGATGTGCTTTTAAGACTTCTCAGACAGGCATTGTTACTTTATTTACAGGATTTATAGCCTGCTAATCTATACTGGTCTAGGCAGGTTGGTTTTTTGTTGTTTATATATAAGTATGCTAAGCATTGTTTGTAACAGATTACATTTCCTGTACCTTTAATTAAGGTTGTGCCCTTGAACAACAAATCCCTGTAATCCTGTAGTTACCTGTAATAGCCTCTTTCAGAGCACATGTCCAGCTCCCTGTGTCTTATGAGACTTTCTATTGGCTGGCCTTGTTCTCTGTACATCCTGGGCTAGTTGCCCCCCTTCTTTTCCTATCAGGTGTAAGAGTTAGTCTGCAGCAGTATCCTCTGTCAACTGAAAGTGCCTTTGCTGTATGACTGCCTTGAAGCTACTGTGACGCTATCAAGATTTCAACAGTGTAAAAGTATAAACAGCATCTCCACTCAGTGTGTTGTTAAATTACTCCCATCTTCTCTCCTGCATGGAGAGAGAGCTAATGGAGAACAGACTCACAGTTTGCAAGGCAAAAACGTTTGTCTAGCATATGTAAACTGTAAGTTATTTTTCCTTGTTTGATTACTGCATTAAAGAAGATTTTGGTTCAAGAGTTCTGAGTCTTCTCGTAGTGATGTTCTATACTCTGTTTTAAACTGCATGCCAATCCCACCCAGTGAAAGGGCAGAACAACATAAAATCAGAACCCTAAAAGCAGAGATCTAAGAACCCCTGCATGCGTCTTTAAAAAAAAAAAAAAGAAACACTTTTAAAGCTTTACAAAAAAGAAAATAATCAGAGAAACTCTAACAGCAGAGGGCAATTTGTTCCACAGTAAGGGGGCAATTCCAGAGAAAGTTCTATCATAAGATTTTGCCCATCAAACTGTTATGGTTAGTTTTGGGATGTTTTGGGTCTATAGGCTATAGAGAAGTTAAGTTAAATTAGGCTTTGCTTCCTAGCTGTCCAGGCCAGACCTGAACTGTATTTTTAGGAGAATTAAGCTGTCAGCAATATTGAACCAGGCTGTATCAAAGAGCATTGCAACGTGGAGCTGGACTGTTTACTCTAAGTGAGATCATGGGACAGAAGAATCTTGGTGCAAGGTCAGTAGGGTCACAATGATCTCGGACAATTATACCCACCCACAAAGGTGGTCAGAGGGTATGTCTGCAGAGATTCCCCTTTGATGGACCTATCAAACAAAGGGCTGTGAATGCTTAAGCTGACTAGGCCTTTGTAACATAGGACCAATTTCCATGACATAATCCTCATAGCTTAATCATGAATTGCCAAGCTCCATTATTTCCATGTTAGCCTGCCAACAGCCAATGTCAAGACATACTATAAATGGCTATGGAGGCAAATCCTATATAACATAGGATTTCCTGGATATGAGTGTGAGTGAGAGAGGGAGAGTTAATGAGAGTGAGTTGAAGTATGTGAAAAATGGTGGACTCCAGCCCAGCAGAGTGACTGGAAAGACGTGCCATAGAGAAAGATATTTTGCCAAGGTAGGGGGGGGGGAAAAGGTAAGAAATTCCTATTCAAAGTGAGCTAACATCAGAAATTCTGCTTTTTATTTTTTTAAATGAGATTCTTTTTGGAACAGTACTGGCCTGACAGCAGATAGCACAGCCTAAGTCCATTTCACCAAACGGTGGGCAAGCTAGAATAATTATATTGACTCTGTGTGGAAACATTAAACATAACATCTTATTAAAACACAGAAATTGTAAGTTTCTACATATTTCTTTAATCAGACCTTAATTAAATTGTCAATCTGTGTACCTATTAATTTGAGCTAAATTTAAAGCCATACATAAATTACCAAATAAAGTTGTATTCACTGAGCACCTCTCACATATAAAGCATAGCATTAATAGGGTATTCAGGTAATGCCTAATAAGGTATAAACAGATCTTCTAACAGAACAGCTATAACTGGAGGTATCATAAATGGAGGGAACCAGGGGCGTAACCAGACACCCAGTTTTGGGTAGGCCTGGGCCCAAGATGGGTGGGCAGAAAAACCCTGGTTCCCAAGTATTGATAAGTACCTTTTTCCCCTACAGCAGTGGTTCCCAAACCTGGTCCTGGAAGCACCCAAGCCAGTCAAGTTTTCAGGATACCACAATGAATATTCATGATCAGAGAGATTTGCATGCAGTAGAAAAACAAATACAAGGTGATGTGGCCGAATAAGGTTCATGAGTTTCGGGCGTAGCGGGGATAGAAGAGAGGAAGGGTTATGTGGTGTCCATTACGAGCTGTGGTTTTGTTGTGTTGCAGAGTTCAGGCACTTATGTTGGGTCGGTAGGGTATGCCTTTTTAAACAGGTAGGTTTTTAGTGATTTTCTGAAGTTAGGGTGGTTGTAAGTTGTTTTCATGGCTTTTGGCAGTGCGTTCCATAGTTGTGTGCTTATATAGGAGAAGTTGGATGCATAAGTTGATTTGTATTTGAGTCCTTTGCAGTTCGGGTAGTGGAGGTTTAGGTATGTTCGTGATGATCCAATTGTGTTTCTGGTTGGTAGGTCTATGAGGTCTGTCATCTATCCCAGGGCTTCGCCGTAGATAATTTTGTGGACAAGGGTGCAGATTTTGAAGGCAATACGTTCTTTGATTGGGAGCCAATGCAGTTTTTCTCGAAGGTGTTTGGCACTTTCGAATCATGGTTTACCAAATATCAGCCTGGCTGCTGTGTTTTGAGCGGTCTGGAGTTTCTTTGTGAGTTGTTCTTTACATCCCGCATAAATTCCATTGCAGTAGTCTACATGGCTTACTACCATTGTTTATATTAGGTTGTGAAATGTTTCCCTCGGGAAGAATGATATTGTCTGTCCCAGCTTTTCCTAATAAGGGCACAGTTTCCTGCTGGGTTGCTGGCTTCCTTGTTCCACCCATGCTTCCTGCAAGTTGTAGTTTCCGTCCCCTTTTCTTCTTAAAGGGAAATTACATTTTGTCTTAAAATCAAACATCCAGGGTCCTGCAGCTCCACTCCATGAGCGCTTTATGACAGTATGGCTCCTGTACGTGTCACACTATGCCCCGGGAATGCCTAGACACAGGTCATGTAGAAGCAGGCACACCCATATTTTGAGGCACATCTACTTTTTAATGCCTGTACACGTGTGTACAATGTTATAAGACCCAGCTTCCAGATGTAAAATATGCTTCATCAGTGGAAAAAAGCTTCATAAAATGACCGACTTTGTACATCCCATCTCATCTTATCTCATGGGCTTTAACTCAGATAGGGGCCATTTTACCAAGCTGCAGTAAGCACTAACATGTGCTTACTGCACCTTAAAATGGTGTACCGTGGGGCATGCTGAGGCGTCCCGTGGTACTTTTGACATAGTGTGTGCTACTGGCGCGCTAAAAAAATAAAATTAATTTTTTTGTCAAGGGGACATGTCTGGGCGGCGGAGAATGAGCATGGACGCGTGGCAATTTTCATTTTGTCACATGTCCATTTTCAGCCCCCCCCCCCCCCCCCCACCCACAAAAAAGACATTTTTTTACAGGTGCGCTGAAAAATGATCCTGCGTGTGGCCAAAACCCATGCCTATATTACTGCTGGCCATTTTTCAGCACACCTTAGTAAAAGGACACCTTAGTGGCGACTTTTTCAATCACTGTTCGTTCCCTGTATCTTAACTACTAGTACTACTTAACATTTCTAAAGCGCTACCAGGGTTACGCAGTGCTGTACAATTTAACAAAGAAGGACGGTCCCTGCTCAAAGGAGCTTACAATCTAAAGGACAAAATCAAACATATCAAAAAAAGGTTTTTCTAGATGTCTTATTAATAAATATTAGCGTGTTTATATATATCAAAATTTGTATCAATTTCTTATTAATCAGCGTCCCAAAGTGTAAGAAAGAATCACATTGAGTCACATCCCTTTCGTCTATCAATGCTATCAATGTTCAATCATTCAAATGCCATCAGATAAAACAGGTAGTACTGCTAGAAATAATAAACGATACTGCTGATGACAGTCAAAATCTTCTCTCATTATCCTTCGTCACCCAGATTTTGATTATTACCAGCCAGTACTGCATATTATTGAACCCTCACTCATGTTCAATCTTGCTTTTCAGTTTTTGCCTCCGTATTCTGGTGCTCTTCAAGTTCTATCCTTGGGCCTACTCTCTTCAGTATTTTTCTCTCTCTTCTACACATTGTTATTCAGGAACAAGGCTACCCTATTCTGCTATCCGTATGACACCCAAATTCGTTATTGAGCCACTGATGTTTCTTCGTCACCTACATCCCTTAGTGGCCCTTTTACTAAAGGGTTGGCACACAGCAACAGGCTTCCCAAGTGCCAATCCGGAACTACTACAGGATCCTGGCAGTAGTTCCAACCTCCAAAGTGCGCCATTTCCAGCGCTAGAAAAATATTTCTATTTTTGTAGTGCTGGTGCTTACCTTGCAGTAATCGTGCAGTGCTGTGTGCTGCCCAGTTACTGCCAGGTTAGCCGTGGAGCCCTTACCGCCACCTCACTGGGTGGTGGTAAGTGCTGCCCCCCCCCCCCCCACACACTTACCACACAGCCATTTCTTTTCCAGCAAAAAAAGATTGCCTTTTACCCACTGTGGTAAACGGGGGCCTCAGCGTTAATGTAAAACATGCGCTGATGCTAGCACAGGCCCCCTTTTACCTCAGCTTAGTAAAAGGACCCCTTAATTCCTGCCTTTGTCTTGTCTCCAACTGACTGAAAGATAATCTTCTTTCTCTAAATAGCTCCAAATGTGAGGTTATCTCCTTTTCCCAGCCCCCTATACCTCCCTCCCAACCTCCCCCCCCCCCACCATTAATGGCCAATCTCTTCCTTTCCATGATTCAGTAAAAATCCTTGGTGTTGTTTGTGATGCTGACCTCTATTTCAAACCTCAAATGAGTGCTGTGTTACGTTCGTCCTTCTTTGCCTTCCATCGCATCTGTGCTATTCGCTCTTTCCTCTCCCTCTTTCATTCCTTTTCTTCTACTCACCCTTGTCACCTCTCATCTTGAATACTGTAACTCCCTTTACCCTGGTCTCCCTCTCTGTTCCATAAAGTGTCTTCTTCTCATTCAATCTACCAGAGTCAAGCTTCTCCATTGCACCCACCGTTTTGACCCTGTGACCCTTCTCTCCTGCACTGAACGTTGGTTACCTGTCTCCACCTGTTTCAAGTTTAATATTCTCATGTTCGTTTTTAAAGGTCACCTTCCCTCTGCCCCGCATACATAGTAACATAGTAGATGATGGCAGAAAAAGTCATGCACAGTCCATCTAGTCTGCCCAACAAGATAAACTCATATGTGCTACTTCTTGTGTATACCTTACCTTGATTTGTATCTGTCATTTTCAGGACACAGACCATAGAAGTCTTGCCCAGCACTAGCCCCACCATCCAAACACCAGCCCCGCCTCCCAATCTCGGCTAAGCTTCTGAGGATCCATTCCTTCTGCACAGGATTCCTTTATGTTTATCCCACGCATGTTTGAATTCTGCTACCGTTTTCATCTCCACCACCTCCCACGGGGGGCATTCCAAGTATCTACCACTCTCTCCGTGAAAAAATACTTCCTGACATTTTTCTTGAGTCTGCCCCCCTTCACTCTCATATCATGTCCTCTCGTTCTACCGCCTTCCCATCTCCGGAAAAGGTTCATTTGCGGATTAATACCTTTCAAATATTTGAACGTCTGTATCATATCACATCTATTTCTCCTTTCCTCCAGGGTATACATTTTCAGGTCAGCAAGTCTCTCCTCATACGTCTTGTAACGCAAATCCCATACCATTCTCATAGCTTTTCTTTGCACCGCTTCCATTTTTTTTACATCCTTAGCAAGGTACGGCCTCCAGAACTGAACACAATACTCCAGGTGGGGCCTCACCAACGACTTATACAGGGGCATCAACACCTCTTTTCTTCTGCTGGTCACACCTCTCTCTATACAGCCTAGCAACCTTCTGGCTACGGCCACCGCCTTGTCACACTGTTTCGTCGCCTTCAGATCCTCAAATACTATCATCCCAAGATCCCTCTCCCCGTCCGTAACTATCAGACTCTCCCTGCCTAACACATACTTCTCCCGTGGATTTCTACTCCCTAAGTGCATCACTTTGCATTTCTTCGCATTGAATTTTAATTGCCAAACCTTAGACCATTCTTCTAGTTTCCGCAGATCCTTTTTGCATGTTTTCCACTCCCTCCCGGGTGTCCACTCTGTTGCAAATCTTAGTATCATCCGCAAAAAGGCAAACTTTACCTTCTAACCCTTTGGCAATGTCACTCACAAATATATTGAACAGAATCGGCCCCAGCACTGATCCCTGAGGCACTCCACTACTCACCTTCCCCTCCTCTGAGCGAATTCCACCCTCTGGTTTCTGTCCGTCAAATCAGTTCCTAATCCAGTTCACCACTTCAGGTCCTATCTTCAGCCTGTCCAGTTTACTACTACTACTACTACTTAACATTTCTAGAGCGCTACTAGGGTTACGCAGCGCTGTACAAAATAAACAAAGAAGGACGGTCCCTCAATATCCTGGGATGGATCCCGTCCGGTCCCATGGCTTTGTCCACCTTTAGGTTTCCTAGTTGTTCATACACACTCTCTTCCGTGAACGGTGCTAAATCCACTTCACTCTCACATGTACTTTTGTCAGTCCATCTTGGTCCTTCTCCAGGATTTTCTTCTGTGAAAACAGAACAAAAGTATCTATTTAGCAAATTTGCCTTTTCTTCATCATTTTCTACATAGCGGTTCGCAGCATCTTTCAGTCTCACAATTCCCTTTTTAGTCATTTTCCTTTCACTAATATACCTGAAGAAATTTTTGTCACCCCTCCTTACCTTTCTAGCCATTTGTTCTTCCGCACGCGCTTTCGCCAGATGTATCTCTCTCTTGGCTTCCTTCAGTTTCATCCGGTATTCCTCTCCGTGTTCCTCTTTTTGAGATTTTCTGTATTTCTGGAATTCCAACTCTTTAGCCTTTATTTTCTCTCATACATCAATAATTTTCTTATTCCTTATGTTCCCTCCTGCTCTCTCTGTTCACCCCACAGTAACCTTCTTGCTTTCCCATCCCCTTCTTCTCATGTTACTCCACTACTCATTTCTCTTCACTGGTTACCACTTTGTGCCCAGGTCAGTTTTAAATTGGCATGTTTTGTTTTTATGATTTTGTATGGTCTTGCTCCTACTTTTCTACCTAAATTGATTATGATTCGTTCTACAAGATGTACTAAGGTGTGCTGAAAAATGGCCTTTGCTGGTGTAGACGCGTGTATTGGATGCGTGCAGGTCCATTGTCAGCGTGCCTGCAAAAAAGGCCTTTTTTGCCGAAAATGAATGTGTGGCAAAATAAAAATCAGTGTGTGTCCATTTGGGGCCTGAGACCTTACTGCCACCCATTGACTTGGCGGTAATCGTCATTACATGTACACTGCTGATTACCGCCCGGTTAGTGCCACACAGTAGAAAATAGAAATTATTTTCTGCCGCATGTTTTGGATGCACGTAGAAATTAGAATTACTGCCCGAGGCATGTGGTAGCCAGGCAGTAGTTCTAATTCGACATGCATTGTACGCGCGTAAGCACCTACGTATCTTAGTAAAGCGGCCCCTTAGACTCATAGACCATTTCTTATTGAATTACCCATTGTTTAGATGTGTTTATAGGAAGAGTGCATTAAGTTCCTTTGCATTTCAAGCAGTTCAGATCTGGAATGGTCTTCTGTTGTCAACAAAATTGCAATTTTCTTATTCCTTCTTTAGAAGGTTGAAGAAAACCTGTCTATTTCAAAAGTATTTGTTTTGATTGTATGATCTTTTTTTCTTATTTTATTGCATAATCTAATATTTCCAGTGTTCTATTTCTTTTTTTTTCTTTTGTAAACTGCCTTGAACCTTACTAGGGATTAAGGCCCAAATTCTATATATGGCACCTGCAAAATCGGCGCCAAAAAACCCACTTGCTTAATGCTGTTCTATAAACTACGCCTAACGTTAGATGTACTTTATAGAATATGTGCATCTGCCCTTCTTGCGTCTAAAATTTGGGTGCACCCTTTTAGGGCACCTAAAACCAAGTCTAAGTACCTGCGCCTAACTTAGGGGTCCTTTTTCTAAGGTGTGCTGAAAAATGGCTTGCGGTAGTGTAGGCACAGGTTTTAGGCGCACGCCGATCCATTTTTCAGCTCGCCTGTAAAAAAAGGCCTTTTTTAAAATTTTTGCCGAAAATGGATGTGTGGCAAAATCAAAACTGCCACGTTTCCATTTTGGGTCTGTGACCTTACCGCTAGCCATTGTGACCTAGCAGTAAAGTCTCAGCGGTAACAGGGCGGCAATGACCTACGCGTGCCAAATGCCACTTGGCGTGCGTCCGATATGCGCGTCCAAAAATAAAAATTATTTTTTGGCCGCGTGTATTGGCCATGCACCAAAAATGAAATTACCACAAAAGCCACGCGGTAGCTGGGCAGTAACCCCATTTTGGTGCATGTTGGACATGCGTAGAGCCTTACGTGGCTGAGTAAAAGGACCCCTTAGGCACAGATTAAGTATATTCCATAACAGTGTGCTTATGTTTTTGGAATGCCCACAACATGCCCATTTCACACCCCCTTTTCAGATGTGCACATTAGAATTTATGTGCACCGCGTTATAGAATATGCCTATAAAGTTATGCATGTAAATTCTAATTAAAGCCAATTAGTGCCGCTAATTGGTTAAGTACCAATTATCAGCACTGATTGGCTTGTTAATTAAGTTGTGCGCACAATTTAGCCACATGACCAAATTAATGTGCACAGCTTAAGGCACCATATATAGAGTTTGGGGGTAAGTGGCTTATAAATACTCAGATTAGATTAGTACTACTAATTCATTTCCCTACAAGTAGGATCTCTATACAGTCGTGAGGCTCCACAAACGTTTTGTTATATTTAAAGAGAAGTACTTATTTCTGCCAGGATTCCAAAATCTTTAGGATTTTCAACTCACATTGGATACATGATAATTGCTGCTGAAGTTTGCATGCATCAAAAAGGCTTGCCGGAGGTTACAATTCAGAAAACACCATTGAGTCACACTGATATCAGATGGAAACCTAGCAAAAATGGTGGTTTTAGGGACCATGTATTGCAAACCTTTTCCAGAATGTGTTTTGTAGCTACATTTGAATTGCCAAGTCATGCCTTCCTTGCAGCTGGTAGTGCTGGTCCCTTCTGTTGTCTGTTGACCAAATGCTTTATACTATGAGCCTGGGAAAGAAAGATCTTTTACACATATGTAAACCGGGGCCTGCCCTATACTACTACTTAACATTTCTAGAGCGCTACTAGGGTTACGCAGCGCTGTACAGTTCAACAAAAAGGGACAGTCCCTGCTCAAAGGAGCTTACAATCTAAAGGACGTAATGTCAAGTTGGGGCCGTCTAGATTTCCTGAATAGAAGTATGGTGGTTAGGTGCCGAAGGCGACATTGAAGAGGTGGGCTTTGAGCAAGGATTTGAAGATGGGCAGGGAGGGGGCCTGGCGTATGGGCTCAGGGAGTTTATTCCAAGCATGGGGTGAGGCGAGGCAGAAAGGGCGGAGTCTGGAGTTGGCGGTGGTGGATAAGGGTACTGAAAAGAGGGATTTGTCTTGAGAGCGGAGGTTACGGGTAGGAACATAAGGGGAGATGAGGGTAGAGAGGTAAGGAGGGGCTGCAGATCGAGTGCATTTGTAGGTTAGTAGGAGAAGCTTGAACTGTATGCGGTACCTGATCGGAAGCCAGTGAAGTGACTTGAGGAGAGGGGTGATATGAGTATATCGGTCCAGGCGGAAGATAAGACGTGCAGCTGAGTTCTGAATGGACTGAAGGGGGGATAGATGGCAAAGTGGGAGGCCAGTGAGGAGTAGGTTGCAAGTACTCTTCAGCTGCATGCGCTTCTGCAGGAGACAGATCCCTTACATTGATGGGTTTCTGGAGTTTTATTTTGGAACTGAGCACTGTAATACATGTGGGACATTGTGACTAGGTTTATGATAGGCGCTGTGTTTTTTGAGCAGTTGGTTTTTGTCTTAAGGGTTTCTCCCCCTGCTCTTTTTTCAGTGCCTATTAAGACCAATGATAGTAACTGGACTCCTAGTATCGGGTGATTCCAGTTGTGTTTTGGCACCTGAGGAGCTTTAAAGGTCTAGTTTATTTAAATTTATCTTATTTAGACTAGCCTGCCTCCATCTCCCACACAGTAGTTTTGAGCAAAGGTTGTTTTGATCGATGGTTTAAAGATATCTACTCCAGGTTTTGTCCTTAGCTGCCTTCAGGGCTTGAGTTGCTTGAGTTTTGCAGCAAGCAAAGCTGCCTTTGTTTCCGGTTTTACTCCACCCAGAAAATGAAAGCTCTCAAACATCTCTGCTTTCTATAAGCCCAAGTGGACTGGAACCTCCTTTTAGTGAGTCCCTCATACATAAAGAAACACGATGCAAACTGATGGAAAATAGCTGAAAAAAGAAAAAATAAAACCCTGGAAATGATAGAAAAGATAGTTCTGTTATGCGTATTGTTCGACTGATCCCAGTGACTTACCAGCTCTAAAGTGAAATGTCAATAGGGATCAGTGTATAGTCATAAAGAAGATGAAAAGCAGCCACATTATAGCGATACTATAAACAAATATTGGTCAAATTATATTTAACGTTCATGTTTAAACTTTTCTTGACCACTTTACTCTGCTATTGGTCTTAATATGAAGGCACTTAAGCCTCCAAATCCCTTTTGTTAAGCTTAGCTAAACATCTGTAAAGTGCCCTGATGAATCAGCAGCTGCAGAGAACACTTAAATAATTAAATCTCCATCTAAGCAGCTGTTTGAGATATTACTGTAGGTAGGGAAAACTTCCAAAAGACAGATGGAAAAAACTTTGCTATGGAAAGCAACTGCTTTCACCAAAAGCAAAAAAAAGTACTGCCTGTTCAAACAAAACAAGAAAGAAAGAAAGCCCATTTCTTAACGACACTCAAGGAAAAAAATTGACCAGCAGCTGGAAATTATATATTTCAATCTTTTTATATTTGGTGAAGGATATAATATACATGGTAGAGCCTTCCACCTCCAGAGAGTTGGATTTTAAATGTGTTCCTAGTCCTGCTAACAAACAGGTAACCAGGCATACCCCACCGACCCAACATAAGAACCAGAGTACCTGTTACATAACAACATCAAGAACGTAATGGACTCACTCCAACTCTCCCTCTTCCTACCTAATGCTTCCCCAATGTATCTACCATATATGAGTAGACACAACAGCAAAGATGACAAAAAAACAAAAAATAAAAATATATGGAAAAGACGACACTTCAAAAATATGAAACTTAAAAATCGTTATTAATCATAAAAATATTGCAGGGTAAAGGAGGATAGGACTCGACACAGCTGTGTTTCGGCCGGTGAGGCCTGCGTCAGGAGTCTTCTCACCATGCAGAGTCTCTTACAATACTTACGCATCCCAAGAGGATTAAGAATTATGAAAGAGCCTAGACCTTTTTTAGACGACGTTGAAGAACGACCATGTCTTTTGATCCTTGGGCGAATGTGCTGAGTTTTAATGAAGAAAGATTACAGAGACTTTTGCAAGAAGAACAGCTTTTAGAAGATGGAGATACGTCTCACCCACAGAATTTGGAAGATCAGTGGATCGAGACTATTAATCTCAATAAACACTTGATTCAGAATGAACTACACTATTTAACCATCTTACAATACTTACGCAACCAGCACATTCCAAGAGGATTAAGAATTATGAAAGAGCCTAGACTTTTTTTAGACGATGTTGAAGATCTACCATATATGAACCATATTCTACCACAATCACACCTTGTACTTGTGCACACTTTGTATTTGTTCTGACCGGAACCAGCGAATGCCACTACAGTACGATGTAAGCCACATTGAGCCTGAAAATAGGTGGGAAAATGTGGGATAAAAATGTAACAAATAATAATAATGCTAAATTTGTGATACCTGGAAGACACTGACTCCTGATGGCTGAAATCTGTTTTCATTTTGTAGAGGAAATGGAAGAAAAACAGGTCAAATTTTGGGCCCCTTTTACTAAGGTGCACTGAAAAATGAGCTGCGCTAGTGTAGGCGTGTGTTTTGGGCGCACACAGATCCATTTTTCAGTGTGCCTGTAAAAAAAGCCTTTTTAAAATTTTTGCCGAAAATGGACGTGCGGCAAAATAAAAATTGGTGCGCGTCCATTTTGGGTCTGAGACCTTACTACCAGCCATTGACTTAGCAGCAAGGTCTCACACAGTAACCATGTGGTAATCGTCTATGCACGTAGAATGACGATTACTGCCCAGTTTGCCGTGCGCCAGATAATAAAAATTATTTTCCAGCACGAGTAGCAGATGTGCATCAAAAATGAAATTACCACAAGGGCCATATGGTTTATTTATTTTTAAATATTTAGATTTTGCTCACACCTTTTTCAGTAGTAGCTCAAGGTGAGTTACATTCAGGTACTCTGGATATTTCTCTGTCCCAGGAGGGCTCACAATCTAAGTTTGTACCTGAGGCAATGAAGGGTTAGGTGACTTGCCCAAGATCACAAGGAGCAGCAGTGGGGTTTGAACTGGCCATCTCTGGATTGCAAGACCAGTACTCTAACCACTAGGCCACTCCAGGCCTAGTGCATGCTCAATTTCACTAAAAGGAGCATGCAGGATGTGAGGGGGAAGAGAGAGCAGGGTATGCAACTCGGTGGCGCTAGAGACAGACGCTGGACAAGACTTCAACTGGCGGGGGTTGGGGACCCCGCCAGAAAAACCAGGGGCCCAGAGAAAATTTTGGGGGGCCCAGACCCCCGTGGCCCCACGTAGCTACGCCACTGTTTCTGACACCCTCATGGGTCATGCTGAAAAATGACCAACATTTTAGTGTACGGCGCCAGTGGGGCAGGAGCAACTGAGGATAATTACTGCCCAATTTGAATGCTGGGAATTGGGTAAGTAAGCTGGGTGTGGGGATGCAGTTGGTGAGAATATATATAGAGAAAGTGACCTTTCAATACAAATATCGTGTTGGTTTACAACCCTGATTTATAAGCAGTATAAATAAAGAGTAAAATAATAACAACATTTAGTAATCACAACCAAGAAAACCACAAAAATGAAGAAAAATGAATGTCACAAGTTGTGACTCACAACAATATAATCCAATACACTATTGAACCAGACACACACAAGGAAATTATAGACTGACTCTCCCTTGTTGTTAATTAACAAAAGGATGCATCTATTAACACACAATGTCAAAGGATTGCCAAAAAGCCATGTTTTGAAGAGCTGCTTAACATTAGCAGGGGAACAAAGAAAAAAATCCTAGTGCTTTAAAACTTTCAGTAAATCACCAATCATATCCTCCATCACAACTATGCTTTTATTTTATAAATTATATTCCCTAGATATTTAATTTAGAGACTCCAATTGCACACCAAATACCATCATCTGTCCATATATAATGTACATACAAACATTAGGTGTCCACTTATCTTCAAAATATAGTGCAAAAAATCTCCAACAAGATTCTTCAACTTAATTTTATATCATATAAATAGACTTATCTTGTTATGCACAGGAGAATCACCGCTGACATCTCTCTGAGGGCAAACTGTCTCCTGAAATAATATAGGAAAATATTTTTAAAAATTCAAAAAGTTGTAACACACACACACAAAAAATCTTATGAAGCTACATATGTTTATTGCACATCTTCTAAAGTTACAAAATGCAGCCTAAAAAAATGGCTGCTGCATCTTTTTATAAAATGATTCTGGCTCAACCCCTTAAGTATAACAGCCTGAGTTCGACCTGAGTTCGATTCCCACTTTAGGCACAGGCAGCTCCTTGTGACTCTGGGCAAGTCACTTAACCCTCCATTGCCCCATGTAAGCCACAATGAGCCTGCCATGAGTGGGAAAGCGCAGGGTACAAATGTAACAAAAATAAAATAGATACTATTGGAGATTCTACATGGAATGTTGCTATTCCACTAGCAACATTCCATGTAGAAGGCTGCGCAGGCTTCTGTTTCTGTGAGTCTGACGTCCTGTGAGTCTGCACGTGCAGGACGTCAGACTCACAGAAGCAGAAGCCTGCGCGGCCACATTGGTGATCTGCAAGGGCCGACTTCTACATGGAATGTTGCTAGTGGAATAGCAACATTCCATGTAGAATCTCAAATAGTAGCAACAGTGGAGGAGTGGCCTAGTGGTTAGGGTGGTGGACTTTGGTCCTGGGGAACTGAGGAACTGAGTTGGACTCCCACTTCAGGCACAGGCAGCTCCTTGTGACTCTGGGCAAGTCACTTAACCCTCCATTGCCCCATGTAAGCCGCAATGAGCCTGCCATGAGTAGGAAAGCGCAGGGTACAAATGTAACAAAAATAAATAGATACTATTGGAGATTTTACATGGAATGTTGCTAGCAACATTCCATGTAGAAGGCTGCGCAGGCTTCTGTTTCTGTGAGTCTGATGTCCTGCACATACGTGCAGGACGTCTGACTCACAGAAGCAGAAGCCTGCGCGGCCACATTGATGATCTGCAAGGGCCGATGTTGCTAATGGAATAGCAACATTCCATGTAGAATCTCAAATAGTAACAACAGTGGAGGAGTGGCCTAGTGGTTAGGGTGGTGGACTTTGGTCCTGCAGAACTGAGTTTGATTCCCACTTCAGGTACAGGCAGCTCCTTGTGACTCTGGGCAAGTCACTTAACCCTCCATTGCCCCCTGTAAGCTGCACTGAGCCTGCCATGAGTGGGAAAGCGCAGGGTACAAATGTAACAAAAATAAAATAGATACTATTGGAGATTTTACATGGAATGTTGCTAGCAACATTCCATGTAGAAGGCTGCGCAGGCTTCTGTTTCTGTGAGTCTGATGTCCTGCACATACGTGCAGGACGTCTGACTCACAGAAGCAGAAGCCTGCGTGGCCACATTGATGATCTGCAAGGGCCGATGTTGCTAATGGAATAGCAACATTCCATGTAGAATCTCAAATAGTAGCAACAGTGGAGGAGTGGCCTAGTGGTTAGGGTGGTGGACTTTGGTCCTGGAGAACTAAGTTCAATTCCCACTTCAGGCACAGGCAGCTCCTTGTGACTCTGGGCAAGTCACTTAACCCTCCATTGCCCCATGTAAGCCGCATTGAGCCTGCCATGAGTGGGAAAGCACCGGGTACAAATGTAACAAAAAAAAAAAAAAATAGAGAGTCTTTATTATATTATAAGGAACAATGTTGGATCTTCTGTCTGAATACTGTTGCTCCACTACTCATGTTCATGTGGGGAAAGCCTGGAACTAGAATGGATGTCAACCATATAGAGTCTGTTTCTCTACTGGCTGGAATCCTAGGGATAAGCAGCGGATTTTCCCAAGTCATTATTATTTATTGCATTTGTATCCCACATTCTCCCACCTATTTGCAGGCTCAATGTGGCTTACATAGATTTGATAACATTGTCATAACAGGATATCGGATACAGTTAGTAATGTGTAGCGATTGAGGAAGGGGAGAGGGAAGAAGGAAGAGAGTTGTTAGGCTAGTTATAGAAGGTTTGCGTTCATAATTGAGTGGACTTAGTGAGGTTATAGGTTCTCATTGTAAGCCTTGTTGAAGAAGAATGTTTTCAGAGATGTTTTCAGAGTCTGTCTTAATAATGGCTTATGGACTTTTCTTTTATAAACGTGTCCACAATTTTATAAACCCCGTTAAGCTAAATGCTTTTACCACATTCTCTGGTACATTGAGTGAAAAAATATTTTTTTTCCATTTGTTTTAAATGTAGTACTTTGTAGCTACATTGCATGCCCCCTAGTCTTTGTATTTTTGGGAAGAGTAAACAAGACATTTATGTCTACCCTATTCATTCTACGCAGGATTTTATAGACCTCTATCATATTTTCCCTCAGCTATCTTTCTCCAAGCTAAAGAGTCATGGAGGGGCATTTTCGATATGACGTCTAAGTCTGAAAAAAGGCCATTTTCAAAAAAGAAAAACATCTATCTTTTTTTTCCTGAAAATATTATTTTCAACAAGGTTTTGTGATTTGGACGTTTTATTTTTTGGCCTATTTTCAAAAAAACCCCCAAAATGTCGAAGTGCAAAATGCACAAAATTAAGCCATTGGGCTGTAGGAGGAGCCAGCATTTTTTAATAGATGGGTCCCCCAGACATCCCAGGAAAGCAATAGAGCACCCTAGAGGGCAGTGCAGTGGACTTCATAAAATGCTCCCAGGTACATATCTCACCATTGATCCCTTACCTTGTTTGCTGAGCCCCCCAACCCCCCCAAAACCCACTACCCCCAACGGTACACCACTACCGTAGCCCTTATGGGTGAAGGGGGCACCTATATGTGGGTACAGTGGGTTTCTGGTGAGTTTTGGAGGCCTTACAGTTTCATCCACAAGTGTAACAGGTAGGGGGAGGTAGGAGCCTGGGTCCACCCGTCTGCAGTGCACGGCACCCACCACTAGACTACTCCAGGGACCTGCATGCTGTTCTAATGGACCTGAGTATAACATCTGATGCTGGCATAGAGACTGGCAAGTAATGTTTTTCATCACATTTTTTGGGGGTGGGAGGGGGTTAGTGACCACTGGGGGGAGTAAGGGAAGGTCATCCCTGATTCCCTCCAGTGGTCATCTGGGTATTTAGGGAACCTTTTTGTGCCTTATTTGTTATAAAAACAGGTCTAGCTCAAAACGTCTGTTTTAGTCCTGGACGATTTTGTTTTGTTCCATTATGGCTGAAAAACGTCTATGTCTTAGGATCGCCCAAGTCCTGGCCTGAACACTCCCCTGAAACACCCCCTTGAGATTTGGACGCACTTCTAATGGATTTCATAGAAAAACATCTAAAAATAGTTTTTGAAAATACTGATTTGGACGTTTTAGTGAGAAAAACGTCCAAATGCTGCTTTATGCCACTTTTTAGACGTTTTTCTGTTTTGAAAATGAGCCCACTAGCTTCTAGTCTTTCCTTGTAGGGAAGCTGCCTTATCCCCTTTATCATATTTAAACTCCTTATTCTTACGTTTAAGGTACTTTGGTATGTTTATCCGGATTATCTTGCATCTCTAACCATTCCCTATTCTCCAACTAGACATTTGCGATCTTTAAATGACCATTGTCTGGTTCTCCCTAGTCTTTTCATGGCTCCTTTCCTTTGGAATTCTCTCCCTCCCCCCCTTTACATTCTGAACTATTTTTCAAAAACTCTAACAGCCAGATGCGCTAACTCCACGGAAAGAGCCCTTCCCTTACCGATCCCTTAGCGAATCGGTAAAAAATGGGCATGCATGTGCGTACTTGACATTCCATGTACTTGTACATGGGAAGGGTTTTTTTTTAAATAGAAGGCTATTTATACATGTGTACAGGTATAGAGCAGGGGTTATCATTCCAGTCCTCAGGACACACCCAGCCAGTCACATTTTTAGGCTATCCACAATGAATATGTATCTCAATTCCAATACAAGGGTTAAATTATATTCTAGTAAGTCAAAACAGCATAAGTATAATCTCAAATGACTACTACAAAATTTATTATGAAAATCTTTTTCAAAATAATCTTCATTTACAAAAACAACACTCACATTCACACACATTTCTTACATACCACAAAAATGCAATTAAATATACAAACTGTGAACAGTTAAGTCCATGAAAGAATCACTTGTCCATGTTATAATCAGTCCACCTTTCCATTCCTTTAATAAGTCTTCAATAAATCTTCTATTATATTAATCCAACGATCAATCCAATCATATGATTAATCGTATCTTAATAGATCATTCGATGTACTCCAAATGAAAAAATATTGACCAGTCCAAAAGATAAAAAAACTTATCTATTCCAGATAATCAAATTGTTGACCAGTCCAAAAGGTGAAAAGCTTAACCAACACACATGGAAACTTAACTGCTCCACTCCACTTCTTATGTCAATCTCTCTTCAAGAGCGTAACCTCCATCCGATTTATTGAAGACTTATTAAAGGAATGTAAAGGTGGACTGATTATAACATGGACAAGTGATTCTTTCATGGACTTAACTGTTCACAGTTTGTATATTTAATTGCATTTTTGTGGTATGTAAGAAATGTGTGTGAATGTGAGTGTTGTTTTTGTAAATGAAGATTATTTTGAAAAAAATTTTCATAATAAATTTTGTAGTAGTCAATGAATATGTATGAGATAGATTTGCATATAATGGAGGCAGTGCATGCTAATTTATCTCATGCATATTTATTGTGGGTATCCTGAAAACCTGACTGACTGGGTTGAGAACCCCAGCATAGAGGGTAATTTTATAACAGGGTACCAGAGGTAGATACCTACAGAGGTGCCTACCTAGGTGCTATTTAAAGCAGGTGCCTGTTTTTCTTTATAAAATACTAATGAAAGTTGCCTGTTACGCACCTGCATTGCAGGCGTGAACATTTACACCAGTCCTAGAGCTAGTGTAAATGTCAATGCCAATATTCTTCAAGTTCACATTTAAATGGCAGCATTTTATAATCTATGAGCATACTTGTATGCACCACACATGTTCTGTGGAACTCCACCCCTGTGCATACCTACCAGCAAAATATATACCTTGATACCAAGGCACTCGCTTTTATGCAATCGTAATTCTAAAACAGATCATTTATCTGGCCACATACATGCAGGAATAACTTACCTGCTAAGTGTCAGCCTTAAGTGATGAGCGTGGATCTCTTTTCCCCCAAGGACTGTGAACACACCTTCATAGAATCCCCAGCCCCTGAATGACGTGACATTCCTGAATCAGGAACTTAACTGAAAACCACCAGGATGGCCCATGTCTAGTGATAAAGAAAGTCATAAGTACATAAGTAATGCCATACTGGGAAAAGACCAAGGGTCCATCGAGCCCAGCATCCTGTCCACGACAGCGGCCAATCCAGGCCAAGGGCACCTGGCAAGCTTTCCAAATGTACAAACATTCTATACATGTTATTCCTGGAATTTTGGAGTTTTCCAAGTCCGTTTAGTAGCGGTTTATGGACTTGTCCTTTAGGAAACTGTCCAACCCCTTTTTAAACTCTGCTAAGCTAACCGCCTTCACCACTTTCTCCGGCAACGAATTCCAGAGTTTAATTACACGTAGGGTGAAGAAAAATTTTCTCCGATTTGTTTTAAATTTACTACACTGTAGTTTCATCGCATGCCCCCTAGTCCTAGTATTTTTGGAAAGCGTGAACAGACGCTTCACATCCACCTGTTCCACTCCACTCATTATTTTATATACCTCTATCATGTCTCCCCTCAGCCGTCTCTTCTCCAAGCTGTATAGCCCTAGCCTCCTTAGTCTTTCTTCATAGGGAAGTCGTCCCATCCCCGCTATCATTTTAGTCGCCCTTCGCTGCACCTTTTCCAATTCTACTATATCTTTCTTGAGATGCGGCGACCAGAATTGAACACAATACTCAAGGTGCGGTCGCACCATGGAGCGATACAACGGCATTATAATATCCTCACACCTGTTTTCCATACCTTTCCTGATAATACCCAACATTCTATTCGCTTTCTTAGCCGCAGCAGCACACTGAGCAGAAGGTTTCAGTGTGTTATCGACGACGACACCCAGATCCCTTTCTTGGTCCGTAACTCCTAACATGGAACCTTGCATGACGTAGCTATAATTCGGGTTCTTTTTTCCCACATGCATCACCTTGCACTTGCTCGCATTAAACATCATCTGCCATTTAGCCGCCCAGTCTCCCAGTCTCGTAAGGTCCTCTTGTAATTTTTCACAATCCTGTCGCGATTTAACGACTTTGAATAACTTTGTGTCATCAGCAAATTTAATTACCTCGTTAGTTACTCCCATCTCTAAATCATTTATAAATATATTAAAAAGCAGCAGTCCTAGCATGGACCCCTGATGAACCCCACTAACTACCCTTCTCCATTGTGAATACTGCCCATTTAACCCCACTCTCTGTTTCCTATCCTTCAACCAGTTTTTAATCCACAATAGGACATTTCCTCCTATCCCATGACCCTCCAATTTCCTCTGTAGCCTTTCATGAGGTACCTTGTCAAACGCCTTTTGAAAATCCAGATACACAATATCAACTGACTCCCCTTTGTCCACATGTTTGTTCACTCCTTCAAAGAATTGAAGTAAATTGGTCAGGCAAGATTTCCCCACACAAAAGCCATGCTGACTTGGTCTCAGTAATCCATGTCCTCGGATGTGCTCTGTAATTTTGTTTTTGATAATAGCCTCTACCATTTTCCCCGGCACCGACGTCAGACTCACCGGTCTATAATTTCCCGGATCTCCCCTGGAGCCTTTTTAAAAATGGGCGTTACATTGGCCACCCTCCAATCTTCCAGTACCACGCTCGATTTTAAGGATAAGTTGCATATCACTAGCAGTAGCTCCGCAAGCTCGTTTTTCAGTTCTATCAGTACTCTAGGATGAATACCATCCGGTCCAGGAGATTTGCTACTCTTCAGTTTGCCGAACTGCCCCATTACGTCCTCCAGGTTTACCGTGAAGTCAGTAAGTTTCTCCGACTCGTCCGCTTGAAATACCATTTCCGACACCGGTATCCCACCCAAATCTTCCTCGGTGAAGACCGAAGCAAAGAATTCATTCAGTGTCTCCGCTAAGTCTTTGTCTTCCTTGATCGCCCCTTTTACCCCTCGGTCATCCAGCGGCCCAACCGATTCTTTTGCCGGCTTCCTGCTTTTAATATACCGAAAAAAATTTTTACTATGTTTTTTTGCCTCTAATGCTATCTTTTTTTCATACTCCCTCTTGGCCTTCTTAATCTGCGCCTTGCATTTGCTTTGACACTCCTTATGCTGTTTCTTGTTATTTTCAGACGGTTCCTTCTTCCATTTTCTGACGGCGTTTCTTTTAGCCCTAATAGCTTCCTTCACCTCACTTTTCAACCACGCCGGGTGTCTTTTGGACTTCCGTCTTTCTTTTCTAATTCGCAGAATATGTATGGCCTGGGCCTCCAGGATGGTATTTTTGAACAGCATCCACGCCTGTTGTACAGTTTTTACTCTCTCAGTTGCCCCCCTAAGTTTTTTTTTTACCGTTCTTCTCATTTTATCATAGTCTCCTTTTTTAAAGTTAAACGCTAACGTATTTGACTTTCTGTGTACAGTTACTTCAAGGTTGATGTCAAAACTATTCATATTATGGTCACTGTTATCAAGCGGCCCCAGTACCATAACGTCCCTCACCAGATCATGCGCTCCACTAAGGACCAAGTCTAGAATTTTTCCTTCTCTCGTCGGCTCCTGCACCAGTTGCTCCATAAAGCTGTCCTTGATTTCATCAAGGAATTGTATCTCTGTAGCGTGTCCCAATGTTACATTTACCCAGTCTATATTTGGATAATTGAAGTCACCCATTATTATCACATTGCCCATTTTGTTCGCGTCTCTGATTTCTTTTATCATTTCTGTGTTTACCTGCTCATCCTGGCGAGGTGGACGGTAGTACACTCCTATCACCATTTTTTCCCCTTTTATACATGGAATTTCAACCCACAGTGATTCAAAGGTGTGATTTGTGTCCTGCTGAATTTGTAATCTATCTGAGTCAAGGCTCTCTTTAATATACAATGCTACCCCTCCACCAGTCCGGTCTACCCTATCATTACGATATACTTTGTACCCTGGTATGACAGTGTCCCACTGGTTATCCTCCTTCCACCAGGTCTCAGTAATGCCTATTATATCCAATTTTTCATTTAGTGCAATATATTCCAACTCTCCTATCTTATTTCTTAGACTCCTAGCATTTGCATATAGACATTTCAGAGTATGTTTGTTGTTCTTATTTGCATGATGCTTAGTACCTGACACTATTGATTTGACATCTTTTGTCTGATCTTTAGTTGTATTTAAGGGCACCTGGCCTACCACGGTCTGTTGTGCAACCTCACTATCCAGAAACCCTATCTTCCCTGTTTGTGAGGTATCTTTGCAAGATACCTTTTCCCGAACCATGCGCTTTTGAGCGACTGTCGGCCTTCCCCCCATTTCTAGTTTAAAAGCTGCTCTATCTCCTTTTTAAATGCCGACGCCAGCAGCCTGGTCCCACCCTGGTTAAGGTGGAGCCCATCCTTTCGGAATAGGCTCCCCCTTCCCCAGAATGTTGCCCAGTTCCTAACAAATCTAAAACCCTCCTCCCTGCACCATCGTCTCATCCACGCATTGAGACTCTGGAGCTCTGCCTGTCTCTTAGGCCCTGCACGTGGAACAGGTAGTATTTCAGAAAATGCTACCCTAGAGGATCTGGATTTGAGCTTTCTATCTAAGAGCCTAAATTTGGCTTCCAGAACCTCTCTCCCACATTTTCCTATGTCATTGGTACCCACATGTACCAAGACAGCGGACTCCTCCCCAGCACTATCTAAAATCCTATCTAGGTGACGCGTGAGGTCCGCCACCTTCGCACCAGGCAGGCAAGTCACCAGGCGATCCTCACGTCCACCAGCCACCCAGCTATCTATATGCCTAATGATCGAATCACCAACTACAACAGCTGTCCTAACCTTTCCCTCCCGGGCAGCACTTGGAGACATATCCTCAGTGCGAGAGGATAGTACATCCCCTGGTGGGCAGGTCCTTGCTAAAGGAGTACTTCCTACTTCACCAGGGTGATGCTCTCCTTCTAGGAGACCTCCCTCCTCCAAGGTAGCACAAGGGCTACTAGACTGGAGGTGGGACCTCTCTACAACATCCCTGTAGGTCTCCTCTATGTACCTCTCTGTCTCCCTCAGCTCCACCAAGTCTGCTACTCTAGCCTCAAGAGAACGGACATGTTCTCTAAGAGCTAGGAGCTCTTTGCATCAGGCGCAAACATATGACATCTCACCAACTGGGAGATAATCATACATGTGACACTCAATGCAAAAGCCTGGATAGCACCCCTCTCGCTGCTGGACTGCTGACTCCATCTTAGTGTTTTTGAGTTTTCCAATATTTTAAAACTTGCTACAGTATTAAGGATATTAGCCTAATATAAAAGTGTCTTTTACTTTATATAGTGTATTGTATGATTTTAGTATTTCCTTCTTAGATGGTAATGAAATGTATTTAAAACTCTACAAGTGCACTCCTTGCTTGTTACCCTAATTACAATAACTGACTATAAATGAGGAGTTGTCCTAGGGGTGGGTGGGTGGGAATACTAAATTAGATCCTGCAGTGGCTGTTAGATTCTATCTGTTAATGCTGTGGTACAAGGCTTTTAAAACTAAGTGGAAAAGACTATGGAGATTAGCTGTTTTCTGTTAGCTGTTGCAATTTGCTTTTTAAGTTTGCCTAACACTAACCTACAATTCCTCCTTTAAACCCCAATTTTTAAGTTCCCAAAGCACAAGCAAAGTAGTGTTCACTTACCAGAGAAATGTCCTCTTCTCTCAGAACTTCTCAGAAAGAAAGTTCAGTGAGACCTTCCCTCTTTATATACTTTTGAATCTAAGGGGCCTCTTTTGAGCAACCTATGCAAGTATTCTACTTCCCCCACACCTTAATTATCACTTAATTGAGGTCACTGGATGAGATAACTCTCCAGCAGCCAAGGAAAAGAAAAATAACTGCCATTTAGATTCCTTTTGTTTTTGATTCCTTTTTCTCATATTTCCACCAAAATCCTGCAAAAACTGTTTCATGGGAAAAACAACATGATATTTAATTAATAAGACACCTATTTTAAATCATATCACTTATGATAATTATGACAAGTTGGAGTTAATCACCCTCGAGTGCATTGTGATATCAGCTTATTTTAACATAGCCACCCTTATATTCTCTTGTCTTTTTACTTTGTACGCGTTGTATAAGCCACACTTTCCTCTCCCTGTCAAATCTTTGCAATCTATCTCAAATTAGTCAAAGTGTTTACCCAGAGGACTGTAGGATGCCAATTACCTCTCAATAGCATGTTAAAATGCATTCTTTGTGTTTGGACAGTGTTGTCTGCAGATGTTTGGTTGTTCTCAATCTTCTTCTGTGGTTTTTGAAGACAGGTGTTCTTGTAACAGTGACATGTTTTACAGATAGGATATATTTGCCAAGTGGTACTTTCTCTCTTGTTATGTCCTGTCTGGAGAAACATTGGAAATAATGGCACAAAAGAGATTCCCAACCTGACAATAAACAAAGCCCTATACAAAAAGAGAACTGTTGGTTAATTTTTAAACTTCAATTTTCATTGTGAGGATCGTCAGAGAACAATATAAGCCACTACATTGAAGGACTCATATCAATTTTGTAAGCCACTGCATTTAAGACTAACATGCATCAACCAGACATGATATGATCCTCTATTATAGGTTGAATTACTTTATAATCTGTATTTGGTAAGTCATCCAGCTTATTTTTGAAAGAGATCGCCGGCCATCTTCCGACACAAATTGGGAGATGGCCGGCAATCTCCTGAATCCGGCCAAATCGGTATAATCGAAAGCCGATTTTGGCCGGCTCCAACTGCTTTCCGTCGCTGGGCCGGCGAAAGTTCAATGGGGCGTGTCAGCACGGTAGCGAAGGCAGGACGGGGGCGGGTCGGGGGCGTGCGTTGAGATGGCTGGCTTCGCCACGATAATGGAAAAAAGAAAGCCGGCCGTAACGAGAATTTGGTCCACTTTATTTGGTCCCTTTTTTTCAGGTCCAAGTCCCAAAAAAGTGTCCCAACTGATCAGATGACCACAGGAGGGAATCGGGGATCACCTCCCCTGACTCCCCCAGTGGTCACTAACCCCCTCCCACCCTCAAAAATACAACTTTAAAAACTTTTTTTTGCCAGCCTCTACGCCAGCCTGAAATGTCATACCCAGCTCCCTGACAGCAGTATACAGGTCCCTGGAGCAATTGTGGTGGGTGCAGTGGACTTCAGGCAGGTGGACCCAGGCCCATCCCCCCTTACCCCCCGTGGTACTTCCGGTTTAGAGAGCAGCAAGCCTGCGTTGGGCTTACTGGTGCTTAATAAAAGACCCCATTTTATTCCTATGGGCCTTGCTGCAGATAACTCGAGCTAAGCTTTAGTAAAAGACCCCCTGAATGAGGTTGATCAGGGAGGTGTAACCATTTTCTAGAATGTGTGAGTAAACAAGTGGAGGAGTGGCCTAGTGGTTAGGGTGATGGACTCTGGTCCTGGGGAACTAAGGAACTGAGTTTGATTCCCACTTCAGGCACAGCTCCTTGTGACTCTGGGCAAGTCACTTAACCCTCCATTGCCCCAGGTACAAATAAGTACCTATATATGTAAGCCACATTGAGCCTGCCATGAGTGGGAAAGCGCAGGGTACAAATGTAACAAAAATAAAATAGATACTATTGGAGATTCTACATGGAATGTTGCTACTATTGGAGATTCTACATGGAATGTTGCTATTCCACTAGCAACATTCCATGTAGAAGGCTGCGCAGGCTTCTGTTTCTGTGAGTCTGACGTCCTGCACGGGCTGACTTCTACATGGAATGTTTGCTAGTGGAATGGCAACATTCCATGTAGAATCTCAAATAGTAGCAACAGTGGAGGAGTGGCCTAGTGGTTAGGGTGGTGGACTTTGGTCCTGGGGAACTGGGTTTGATTCCCCCTGCAGGCACAGGCAGCTCCTTGTGACTCTGGGCAAGTCACTTAACCCTCCATTGCCCCAGGTACAAATAAGTACCTGTATATGTAAGCCACATTGAGCCTGCCATGAGTGGGAAAAGCACAGGGTACAAATGTAACAAAACAAAAGCAAAGGTAAGGAATTAGCCAAAGTTGAGTAAAGGGATGGATATACCATTTTTTGTACAATCTTTTCAGAAAAAAGACACTTTTCTAAAGCATGTGGAAGGATTGAAGAGATTTTCTTATTCTTCTTAGCACGTGCAAATGACCTGTTCTAGAAATACGGATATAACAATGTTAATATCTTCTCTTGTGTTGGAAAAGCCTCCTGAAAATAAATTAGAAAAAGGGTCGCCTATAATTGTGGGTAGAATGGGAGCCAATTTAAGAATAAAGAAAGACGTGGACAACATTGGTGCCAAGTCTTCCTACATATCAGAGTACATAAGAACAGGAAATGCTAACGAAAATAAAAACTTCACAGTCAGGCACCACAAAACCTAAATAACATTATTAAAAGCCAGAGTAAACAAGCCTTCAGAACCTTGCTAAACTGCCGAAAAGTCTTCTCTAAGCGCAGCTCCTTAGGAAGAGAATTCTACAGGAAGTGTGTTGTGGAAGCCAAAACTAGGGTTCTGGTCTAAGCAGACCTATAGCTGTTAGGTAAAAGCACAGAAAGATGGAAATCACTGCTTCCTCTGAGAGGATTTCATGTGTTTATTAGTTTAATATATCATTCCATTAAAAATAAAATCTCAAAATGGTTTACATATTCACAATTCAGTGAATACATATATGAAAAATTTACAGAGCCCATCCATCCTGGCCACTCATTTTGTCATCCATCATTCCCCACATGCTGCCACACATAAGTTTGCCTTACAGCATTTATGAAAGTATCTGTAATATCTTCTATTTCTGTAGATAAACTGTTCCATAAAACTGTACCCACACATGAGAAGACAAATTTCCTTGTTTCGGCCAACAGAACACCCCCTGGTCTTTCCAGAAGTCCCTGTTGAGATGAATGTAGTACTATCCCTGGCTTATATTGCCTAATGTAAACCACCAAATCATTTGAGGTCAATCCATTTAAAATGTTAAACTCACTTGTTTGCTGCATAGGCAACCAGTAGATTTCCCTTAATTCTAGTCTATGCCCTTATAATTTCATACCGGTAATCATTCTTGCAGCCATATTTTAAATCAGGGTTGTCCAACCTCAGTCCTCGAGGGCTGCAATCCAGTCTGGCTTGCAGGATTTCCCCAATGAATATGCATGAAATCTATTTGCATGTACTGCCTCAATTGTATGCAAATAGATCTCATGCATATTCATTGGGGAAACAATGAAAACCCGACCTGGTGAGAGCTGAGGTTGGACACCCCTGTTTTAAATCAATATTGATTTTTGCAGTTGATTCTGCAGTTGATTCGAAAGTGCCAAACCCCTCCGAGAAAAGCTGCATTGGCTTCCAATCAAAGAACGGATCATCTTCAAAATCTGCACTCTGGTCCACAAAATTATATATGGAATAGTCTCAGGATACAGAATAGACCTTATAGATCTACCAATAAGAAACAGAATCAGATCATCATGATCATACCTAAACCTACATTACCCAAACTGTAAAGGACTAAAATACAGAACAACTTACGCATCCGGCTTCTCCTACATAAGTGCACAACTATGGAATGGACTCCCAAAAGCTGTGAAAACAATCCATGACCACCTGAACTTCAGGAAATCACTAAAAACCAACCTCTTCAAAAAGGCCTACCCCAACGATCCAACGTAAATCCCTACACCAAGCAACACAGCATGATCAATAATCGTACTGGACAACATACAATCTTCATTCCTTTCGACCCTTCACAACTACCTCACTTGATCACTATATAACCTTGTATTAGTATTGAATTTGTTATTAACCGACTTGGTGAATGCCTTTGACAGTACTATGTAAGCCACATTGAGCCTGCAAATAGGTAGGAAAATGTGGGGTACAAATGTAACAAATAACTAAATAAATAAATATTTAGGAAGTCCTTCATGTGGGTAGCATTTAAGAGAGGATGTACAAATCAGATATGAGACAGTAAGGTCGGGACATCTCAAGTTCTTCTAGTATTTTAGAATAGAATCTACAGAGGTAAAATGCACAAAGAAAAGAACGTTTATGTACCAATTGCGTGTGGTATGAACATCCATTATAGACCAATACACATCTAAAATATCAACAGGTCAAAGCATGCACATAAACATTTGTGTTGTAAAACTGCAGCAAAGAATGGCTTACCATGGGGGGCATTGAGGCATTCCACGGTATTTTTGGGATGTGCACCTGCTACCCAATTGCTAAAAATAAAATTTCTTTTATTGGCCCAGGGGGTGTATCTGGGGACATTGAGTAGGTGTGTTCTGCATTAATTGGTTAGCGCAGCTCAACCTACAAAGCGCCCAACATAATAGGTTGTGGTAAGGGCTCACATGCTAATCTGTTTTAATGGCAATGCACTAATGACAAAATTAGCACATGACCATTAATCTAAAAAAATAGGAAATTCGGCCATTTTACCCCAGCAGTAAAAATGCTCACATAAGGGCATGTTTAGGTCACTTCTTACCGCTGTTTGGTAGAAGGGCCCCTAAATATTTATGTGACTAAAACAATATTTATTGTAGCTATTTTTGAAGCATTCTGCACTCTGATAGGTCAACCTCTGCAATGTCTCCCTCCAATCACTGAAGTCCTGGCAAATGCTTGCATCGATGCTCTTAGTGATATGCACCATGCCTTAGTTTCAGGCATGATACTATTGGTTAAGCTCCTTGTCCTCTAGCCGTGTTGGTTTTCTTCTTGTTCCCAGCTACATGCAAGGCAGAATCTCCATTTTGGCTCCAAACATGCAGTACTGCTCTTCCCTTCTTCCTCTGGAAAGTGGACCTTCTTTTCACCACCACCTTTTTATAAGCTCAACACTCTCTCTTTTTTTAGCTGAACTTCTCAGCTTCCACTGTTTTATGAACCACATAGCTCCACCTTTACAATTAATTACTCCATTCCTCAGAAATTCCATATCTACCTCTTTGCAATATTGTGAATATCCAGTTCAAAGGCTCTTGCCCTGGGACAGAGACCTGGTTTCACCTCCTGAATGCAGTACGTAAACTGTTTATACTTATGATGCAATAAACAGTAGAAATTCAGGAAAAACAGTCTTCTTTGTAGATGCTCGGTTGCTAGTTTACCTTTCTGGATAGTAATGCATGCATACATTTTATGAAATCAGAACATTCACCTATGTACAAGAAATATGTCTGGATGAGTTCATTTCTGTCAGCCACTGCATATTAGGGTATCAGGTTCTGATGTTGCACTGGCTGCCCATTCTTTTTACTGTCCGAGCCTGGCAGCATTAGTTCCTCTAGGTTTGGCATCCTCTGAGTGAGGGCTAGGTTGTGGAGCATGCAGCAGGATGTGAAAATATCACAAACGTTAGCTAGGGTGTAGGAGAAGTCCCCCCACCCAGTGGCGTACCTAGGGTAGTTGACACCCGGGGCCGGTCATTTTTTAACACCCCCCCCCCCCCCAAATCCAGTACTAGGCATACCGAGAATACAAAAACTCAGGACCTATAGAGCAATTCTACCATACCATAAGCAGTAATTTCTACGAGCCACACAAGGAAAAGGAAAGCATCTTAAACACTACAGTGAGCACTAGAACATCAATTCACCTATTGTAAAACGAAAACAGACAGATTAGTACAGATCATCAATCCTGCACAGTCAATGCCAACTGAAAGCCATGTCTTTTTCACAAACACAGATACACCCTAATCCACTATAGAATAAGTAATCATAAACTTTCTATTTAGACAAAAATTAAACTGAACCCCTGATGCCAGACTCTGCATACAATGCAACACCACAGAAACCGAAAATGTCCCCTAGTACTGTGCAAAATATAAAGGCAGCAGATGTAAATTTGGAAAAAAAAACTAACAAATACCAATCACCACTTTACAAATTAACAAATAGAAATAAAACAAAAATAGAAAATAAAATACCATTTTATTGGACTAATACATTTAGCTGTCAGAGGCCAAAACCTTCTTCCTCAGGTCAATACAGTATAGTGTGTTACAGTGTCCTAACCTGACCTGAGGAAGGGGGTTTTGTTCTCCGAACGTTAGTCAAAATGTATTAAAATTAGTCCAATAAAAAGATTACCTTATTTACATGTTCTATTATAAACATTTATTAACACAGCTACAATACTACTTTATCCTAAAGCAAAAAAAAACAAAAATATATATTTTATTTACAGTTTGTTGTCTCTGGTTTCTGCTTTCCTCATCTTCTTTTCACTGTCTTCCTTCCATTCAGCATCTGTCTTTGTTCTTTCTCTGCCATCCAGTGTCTGCCCTCTCTGCTGTCCCCTCCATCCAATGTCTGCCCTCTCTCCCTGCCCCTTCCATTCACTGTCTGCCCTCTCTCTCCCCCTTCCATTCACTTTCTGCCCTCCCTCTCTCCCCCCCCCCATCCATCCAAGGTCTGCCCTCCCTCACCCCCCCATCCATTAAGGGTCTGCCCTCCCTCTCCCCCCATCCATCGTCTGTCCCCTCTCTCTCTCTGCCCCTTTTTTCAGTCCCCTGTTCCAGCCCTCTTATCCCACCTGCCCCTAGTTCTAGCCCCAGCCAACATCTCCCACTTGCTCCCCCTTTTCAGCCCCACTATCCCACCAGTCCGCAGTTTCAGCCCCAGCCCTTTTCTCTCACCAGTCCCGAGCTTCAGCCCCAGCCACTTCTCCCTGTCCCCTTTTCAGCCCCCAGTCCCCCCAGCTTCAGCCTCTGCCCCTTTTCAGCCCCCAGTTCCAGTACTAGCCCCCTTATCCCACCTACCCTCCTTTTCAGCCCCCAGTTCCAGCCCCCTTCATCCACATGCCTTGCATTAGGGACCCCTTTTCAGCCCAAGACCCATTTTCCCACCAGCCCCAGGCATGGCTCCCATTTTCTCGCATGGCCCCTTCCCCACCCATCCCCTTCTCCCATCTGAGATCCCCCTCCCCACCCCAGTCCTCTTCTCCCCTCTTCTCCCATAAGACCCCCCTCCCCACGTCCCCTTCTCCCATCTGAGACCCCCACCCCTTCTCCCCAGCCCAGTCCCCTTCTCCCCTCTTCTCCCATCTGAGACCCCCTCCCCACGTCCCCTTCTCCCATCTGAGACGCCCAGTCCCCTTCTCCCCTCTTCTCCCATCTGAGACCCCCCCTCCCCGTCTCCTTCTCCCATCTGAGACCCCCACCCCCTTCTCCCCAGCCCAGTCCCCTTCTCCCCTCTTCTCCCATCTGAGACACCCCTCCCCACGTCCTCTTCTCCCATCTGAGACCCCCCACCCCCTTCTCCCCAGCCCAGTCACCTTCTCACCTCTTCTCCCATCTGAGACCCCCCTCCCCACGTCCCCTTCTCCCATCTGAGGCCCCCCTCTCAAGTCCCCTTCTCCCATCTGAAACCCTCCTCGCCCATCTAAGCCCCCCCCCAATTCGACCCACCTACCACCTTCGACGACAGCCCTCGTCTCCTGCCTCCATCTGGGGCTTTTAAAAAAATTCTGAAAAGCAGCATGGCAGGCAGCGCTTCGTGTCTGCCCTGCCTGCTTGTAAAAGAAAGCGGCAAATCTCCTCGTCGACGTCGCGACGTCGCGTCGGGTATTCCCTCACTGGGTCCCGCCCCCGCGAGGGCGGGACCCAGTGAGGGAAGACCCAACGCGACATTGTGACGTCGATGAGGAGGTTTGCCGGCGCTTTCTTTTACAAGCAGGCAGGGCAGACGCGAAGCGCTGCCTGCCATGCTGCTTTTCAGAATTTTTTTAAAGGCACAGGATGGAGAGGAGACGAGGGCTGACTGCAGTCAGCAGCGGAGCACCCCCCACCCACTGACACCCGGGGCGGACCGCCCCCACCGCCCCCCCCTTGGTACGCCACTGCCCCCACCCTCCTCCACCACCACTCCAAGACCTGAATTGTGAGTTCAAGATGTCAAATGACCTTTTTATCACAGTTTTGGTTTTCCTGTGTATCTCATTGTACCTCTCTTCAGGTGTCTTCTGGGGGTTAACAATAAGGGTCAGCAACCAGTTTTGCAGGGGATGTCCTCTGTCACCTGTAGGGAAGAGTACTGTTCTGTGAGTTGATATATCACAGAATTGATGGTTTTTAAGGCATCCAGGGCAGGTTATGACACATGGTGAGTTTTATCTGCAGGGAGAAACATAGCTGAGGGGAGATATGATAGAGGTCTGTAAAATAATGAGTGGAATGGAATGGATAGACGTGAATCACTTGTTTAATCTTTCAAAAAATACTAGGACTAGGGGGTATGGAGTGAAGCTACAAAGTAGTAAATTTAAAACAAATCAGAGAAAAATTTCTTCACTCAACATGTAATTAAACTCTGGAATTTGTTGCCAGAGAATGTGCTAAAAGCAGTTAACTTAGCAAGGTTTAAAAAAGATTTGGATAACTACCTAAAAGAAAAGTCCATAAGACATTATTAAAATGGACTTGGGTAAAATCCACTGCTTATTTCTAGGATAAGCAGTTTAAAATGTATTCTACTGTTGTGGGATCTTGACAGGTACTTGTCAGTGGCGTAGCCAAGGGTGAGCCCGGTTGGGCCCAGGCCCACCCACTTTGGTCTCAGGCCCACCCAGTAGCAGCACAACTATGAAGTGGCTGGCAGGGATTCCCAAGCCCCACCAGCTGAAAACTCCCCAAATCTGTCCCTCCTGCATACCTTGTAAATAGCAGATATTCGCCTACAGCAAGCAGCAACTGATAAATACTGCTTGCTCTGGCCCCACAGCCTTCCCTCTGACGTATTCCCGCCTATGCGGAAACAGGAACTTACATCAATGGGAAGGCAGTGGGGCCAACATGAGCAGTGTGTATTAGTTGCTGCTTGCTGCTGTTGAAAATCTGCTGTTTAAAAGGTATGTAGGAGAAGGGGGATGATTGAGAGAACATATGGCATGCAAGTGAGAGAAGGAGAGACCAAATCACTGTGTAGACGATTACTGCCTGGTTAACGCGTGAGACCTTACTGCATAATTACTCAGACCCAAAATGGGCGTGCACTAATTTTCATTTTGCTGCACGTCCATTTTGGGCCAAAAGGCATTTCTTACTGGTGCGCTGAAAAATGGATCTGCGCACATCCAAAACACACGCCTACACTAGTGCAGGCCATTTTTCAGCGCACCTTAGTAAAAGGAGCCCTATGTTAGCTATTTTTGGAGCTCTGTGTTAATGGTTAATGTCTGGGGATCATTGCTGCTCCTGCCCACAATTCACCCTTGAGATTGAAACCATGACAACATACCATCCCCTACCAATCAAGAATTCTGGAAGAGGACTCCGGTGCAGCTCAAAGATGCTTAGCAGGAACATTGCTGAGGTACTACAGGTCAGTAACTTGCATGTTAAATTTTCCTGTAGCAAAATAGTGCTTTTTACCACGGCTTATTAGCGACCTTTGTAAGATAGCACACTGTGAAGAACCATTTATGTGGAGGAGTATTTCCGATATGTCTAAATTTGACTCTGGATGTTCTGCAGAAAATGCCCCAAAATCCAGTAGCGAACAAGGCCATTTGCTAGATGTTCCAGAAAAAATGTGGTAGAAACTGTGAGCCCTCCAAAACCTACCAAAAACCCACTGTACCCACATATAGGTGACACCTTCGTCCATTTGCTAGATGTTCCATAAAAAATGTCTTATCTCTTTGTTTCGAAAATGACCATTTGCTAGATGTTGTTGTGCTCAGTTTATCTATCTTTTTGCGCCATTAAAAAAAAAAAAAAAGTCCAAGTGAAAAATGCACAAAATCAAGCCATTGGGATGTAGGAGGAGCCAGCACTCTTTGTAGACTGGCCACACAAACATCCCAGCAGAGCAGTGGGGCACTGCAGTGAACTTTACATAAAAGGTCTCAGGTACACATCTCACCGTTACACCCTTATATTGACCGGGGAGCCCTTCAAAACCCACAAAAAACTACTTTATCCAAGTTACACCACTACAATAGCCCTAATGGCTGCAGGTGTCACCTTTATGTGGGTACAGTGGGTTTTTGGTAGGTTTTGGAGGGCTCACAGTTTCTACCACAAGTGTACCAGTTACAGTGGGATATAGGACTAGGTCCCCTTTTCTATACTACTACTACTACTATTTAGCATTTCTATAGCGCTACAAGGCATACGCAGTGCTGCACAAACATAGAAGAAAGACAGTCCCTGCTCAAAGAGCTTACAATCTAATAGATTCTATAGTGCACTGTATGACCACTAGGCTACTCCAGGGACCTGCTTGCTGCTGTAATAGGACTGGCCATAACATCTGAAGCTGTCATAGATGCTGGTATGCACTGTTTCTTTCACATGTTTTTGGGTGGGAGGGGGTCAGTGACCACTGAGGAAGTAAGGGGGGTTCATGCTTTCATCTCTCTAGTGGTCATCTGGTCACTTAGGGCATCTTTTTCTGACTTAGATGGGATAAAAACAGGTCTAGAGTAAAACATCTAAATTGTAGCCCTGGACGTTTTTGCTTTGTTCCATTATGGCAGAAAATTGTCCAAGTTTTGGGAAAGCCTAAATCCTGCCTCCAACATGCCCCAGACATGCTCCCTTGTGATTTGGACACACTGCAGACGAACTGCATATAAAAAAACATCTTAGAAAAATGTGTTTCAAAAATAGCGATTTGGATGTTTTAGCAAATAAAAAGTCCAAATGCTGGTTTGTGCTGCTTTTTGGACATATTTCTGTTTCAAAAATGAGCCCTGTAGTCACTCATTAGGATGATATGGTAGCTAGCTTACACAAAGAAAAATTGTTGAATTAGCACAAGCTTAAGGTGATTTATTTTTTGTTACATTTGTACCCCGTGCTTTCCCACTCATGGCAGGCTCAATGCGGCTTACATGGGGCAATGGAAGGTTAAGTGACTTGCCCAGAGTCACAAGGAGCTGCCTGTGCCTGAAGTGGGAATCAAACTCAGTTCCCCAGGACCAAAGTCCACCACCCTAACCACTAGGCCACTCCTCCACTGTTGCTACTATTTGAGATTCTACATGGAATGTTGCTATTCCACTAGCAACATTCCATGTAGAAGTCGGCCCTTGCAGATCACTAATGTGGCCGCGCAGGCTTCTGCTTCTGTGAGTCTGATGTGCAGGACGTCAGATTCACAGAAACAGAAGCCTGTGCAGCCTTCTACATGGAATGTTGCTAGTGGAATAGCAACATTCCATGTAGAATCTCAAATAGTAGCAACATTCCATGTAGAATCTCCAATAGTATCTATTTTATTTTTGTTACATTTGTACCCCGCGCTTTCCCACTCATGGCAGGCTCAATGCGGCTTACATGGGGCAATGGAAGGTTAAGTGACTTGCCCAGAGTCACAAGGAGCTGCCTGTGCCTGAAGTGGGAATCGAACTCAGTTCCCCAGGACCAAAGTCCACCACTCCTCCACTGTTGCTACTATTTGAGATTCTACATGGAATGATGCTATTCCACTAGCAACATTCCATGTAAAAGTCGGCCCTTGTAGATCACCAATGTGGCCGCGCAGGCTTCTACATGGAATGTTGCTATTCCACTAGCAACATTCCATGTAGAAGTCGGCCCTTGCAGATCACCAATGTGGCCACGCAGGCTTCTACATGGAATGTTGCTAGTGGAATAACAACATTCCATGTAGAATCTCCAATAGTAGCAACATTCCATGTAGAATCTCCAATAGTATCTATTTTATTTTTGTTACATTTGTACCCCGTGCTTTCCCACTCATGGCAGGCTCAATGCGGCTTACATGGGGCAATGGAGGGTTAAGTGACTTGTCCAGAGTCACAAGGAGCTGCCTGTGCCTGAAGTGGGAATCAAACTCAGTTCCTCAGTTCCCCATGACCAAAGTCCACCACCCTAACCACTAGGCCACTCCTCCACAAGCTTAAGGTTGTGTCTAATATGTGCTTTTTGTATAATTGTGGCTTACAAATTAGTTTCAAATGACGCACTATGTCCAGGCTACCCAGACCAGAGAAATCAATTTAGGATTTAAAAAAAGAAAAAAAAAAAAAAGGCAGCCCATTCCAAGACTAGCAATTAGAAAATGTAAGAGCAGACCAGCAATGGTTGGCTCAAGCCCAACATGAAAAGAGGGTTTGGCAAAACCTCAAACAAATAAATATGATCAATCAAGTTTAGCCTCTTCTTGATTAGAACAATCATTTAATTCAAAGCTTAGGTACATGGAAAAGAGTTTATGGCAGGAGGAGGAAATCAAAAACATTGAGAAGCAGGAGATAAACACGAGGAGAAAATAAGAAGAGACTGGTAAACAGACACACAGCCAAAATGCTCCGAGTTAAAAGCAGAATGAAAAAATGAGAAAGAAAAAGAACAACATGTGAGATAAAGTCTGATGACAGAAGAATGGCATGTGGTTTTACATGTCGAAGGTGGGCAATGTAAAATTCTCCACCATACAGTATACACGTATCAAAGTATATGCATGGAACAATTATATGTATACTTTACATGCATATAAAGCAGGTATTCTTGGAGGCAGAGTTGGACAGTGTTTAGGGTTTGTATGTATACTTTGCAGACATACATGTGTATTTATGTCTGCTGTCACTAGCTGCTACTACTACTACAAATCATTTCTATAGCGCTACCAGCCATACGCAGCGCTTCATAGTTGAACATGAAGAAAAGACAGTCCCTGCTCAAAACAGCTTACAATCTAAATCAGGACAGACAGACAGGACAAATAAGAGATAAGGGTAGGACAGACAGATAGGACACATAGGGAAAAGGGACTATTGAAGAGAGGAAGACAAGATAAAGGTTACGAGCAGGTGACAGGTTAGGAATTAAAAGCAGCATCAAACAGGTAGGCCTTTAGCCCAGATTTGAAGGCGGCCAGGGATGGAGCTAGACGTAACGGCTCAGGAAGCCTATTCCAGGCATAAGGTGCGGCGAGATAAAAGGAACGGAGTCTGGAGTTAGCGATGGAGGAGAAGGGTGCATTTAGGAGAGATTTGCCTAGTGAACGGAGTTCCTGGGATGGAGTGTAGGGAGAGATGAGGGTGGAGAGGTAGTGAGGGGCAGCGGAGTGAATGCACTTATAGGTTAATAAGAGGAGCTTGAACTGTGTACTAGCTGCAGCTATAAGCAGCAGTGTTTGAAGAGAAATGATACCATATATGTGTGCTTTCCCTTTTTAACATCACTGCTTTGGTGTCTATTTTTAATTAATGAATTAATTACTTTTTTTTTTTTTATTAGTTTAAATCTCTAACAGCAACAATAACACACAGGGCACCAGCATCCCGTACAGAAAAAAAAAGTGACCGCATCAGAACCCCTTTGACAATTATGCACCAATGCTGACAATGAATTTCCCTTTTTAGAATCACTGCTTTCTATATATATATCAGTGGATGATTCTAAAATCACCTCCAGAGAGTATGAAAATAGAGACCAATTTTCAAAGGAGCTATATGCCTGTTCATTGAGGTATGTGCTTCGATCCCTGGATTTGAAAATTGCTAATGTGCAGACTGACTAAACATATCCACTTAGAGGGTAAATCTATTCATTAAAGTGGTCAATAAATTCCAATGAAAAAAATAAATAAATAATGCACATTCAGGGAATAATACACAATTATTGCCCCTTGGCCTGCGGTAGTGTAGGTGCGGGTTTTGGGCGCGCGCAGAATCATTTTTCAGTGCACCTGTAAAAATGGCCTTTTTTTGTGGAAAATGGATGTGCGACAAAATCAAAATTGCTATGTATCCATTTTGGGTCTGAGACCTTACCACCAGTCATAGACCTAGCGGTAAAGAATTTGAACAGTAATGACCTATGTGCATCAGTTGCCACTTGGCGCGCGTCCGCTGGGTGTGCCAGAAAATAAAAAATATTTTTCAGACGCGAATAGCGGATGCGTGCCAAAATTGAAATGAATGCAAGGGCGGTAACTTCAATTTGGCGTGCGTTGGGTGCACATAGGTGCCTACGCGTCTTAGTAAAAGGGGCCCTAAAAGTCTAAGAAGCTTCGCCATCGCTCCCCCTCTAGGCACTCAGCCCATACCGCTCCTTCATCTATGTCATCGATACATGGGAAACATCCATGCTGCAGTGACCGCTCTCCATCTCTACAGCTTCAAGGTCTTCTAGATCTCCTACGTCTGCACAGGCTACATTCACACAAGCTTCTCAGTTGATGCCAGCACCTACTCTGCGTGAGGAAACCTACAGGCATACAAGCTCTTTGCGCCTACCTCAACCCAGCCTATGGATACATTGGAGAGCCAGGCAAGGGAGAGGTCTGGCTCGACGTTAGCCTTGGGGAGTAGCTCATATCTGACTGACACATGTATCTTCATTGGCAGAGGAGCTTTCTCCAACTTCAGAAGTTCATATGCCTCAAAGCAGTTTGATGCATAGTCGACGTACAAGTCAGCATTGTATCCCATGTACTCCTCATGGTCAGTACTTTGCAGAGTCCAACTCAGACTTCTCCTGAGAGACAGATCATGACCTACAGGACCTCTTGGAAGAGGAGTCCTATGGCATCCCATCTAATCCTTTTCCGCCACCTCAGAGGAGAAAATCACCCCCAGAAAGTACATCTGTTCCGGGCTTTGTTTGGGAAATGGCTCAACTATACCTTTTAAGCTGGACACAAGAGGAAGAACCTCGAGCAGAACGTTTTGAGGTTCTTGACTATGATTCACCACCAAAAGAGGGTATTACAGTTCCTTTCTATTCAGTTGTGAAAACCACTTTATTAAAAAACCTGGGAGACCCCTCTGACAGTCCAAATTGCCCCAAAGAAAATAGACACAATGTATGGAATACAAAAAATGTGCAGGATTTGAAAGGACACAGCTACCACATCATTCTTTAGTGGCAGAGTCTGCTTTAAAATGTAATCGCAGTGGCAGATCCTATGCTTCTGCTCCTCCAGGAACAGGAGTATTACTCTACTACTACTACTACTACTATTTAGCATTTCTATAGCGCTACAAAGCATACGCAGCGCTGCACAAACATAGAAGAAAGACAGTCCCTGCTCAAAGAGCTTACAATCTAGTAGACAAAAAATAAAGCAAACAAATCAATTAATGTGTAGAGGAAAGAGGAGAGGAGGGTAGATGGAGGCGAGTGGATACAAGTGGTTACGAGTCAAAAGTAATGTTAAATAGATGGGCTTTCAATCTAGATTTAAAGATGGTCAAGGATGGGGAAAGACGTAGGGGCTCAGGAAGTCTATTCCAGGCGTAGGGCGCAGCAAGACAGAAGGAGCGAAGTCTGGAGTTGGCAGTAGTGGAGAAGGGAACCGATAAGAAGGATTTATCCATGGAGCGGAGTGCACGGGAAGGAGTGTAGGGAAAGACGAGTGTGAAGAGATACTGGGGAGCAGCAGAGTGAGTACTTTTATAGGTTAGTAGAAGAAGTTTGAACAGGATGCGAAAACGGATAGGGAGCCAGTGAAGGGTCTTGAGGAGAGGGGTAGTATGAGTAAAGTGACCCTGGCGGAAGACGAGACGGGCAGCAGAGTTTTGAACCGACTGGAGAGGGGAGAGGTGACTAAGTGGGAGGCCAGCAAGAAGCAGATTGCAGTAGTCTAAACGAGAGGTGACAAGGGTGTGGATGAAGGTTTTGGTAGAGTGCTCGGAAAGAAAGGGGCAGATTTTAAGGATGTTGTAAAGGAAGAAACGACAGGTCTTGGTGGTCTGCTGGACATTCCTTAACTCTGAAGGCTCATCATGCTCCTTTACTTGTATTCTATGCATGTACATATATTCCTTACAAGGCACCTCAGCACTGCTCAAACACCGGCCCCAGGAATGCCTAAGTGAAAGTAGGCATGCTGTTGTCAGCACATGTACTTCTATGCACATAATCATGCAAACAATTTTATAATAATCATTTTGCATGAAAACATTAGGAAAAAACTTTATAAAATTACCCCCAAAGTATCTGTCAGTGGAGAGATTTTGTATTACTGAGGGAATATCAGAATTGGCACCGCATCTCAAAAAAGATATAGTGGAATCAGAAAATGTGCAGAGAAGGGCAACAAAAATGATAAAGTGGACAGGACAACTTCCCTATGAGGAAAGGCTAAAGCGGCTGGGGCTCTTCAGCTTGGAGAAAAGATGGCTGAGGGGAGATATGATAGAGGTCTATAAAATAATGAATGGAGTGGAACGGGTAGACATGAATCGTTTGTTTACTCTTTCCAAAAATACTAGGACTTGAGGGCATGCGATGAAGCTACAAAGTAGTAGATTTAATAGGAATCAGAGAAAATGTTTCTTCACTTGTGTAATTAAACTCTGGAATTCGATGCCAGAGAATGTAGTAAAAGCAGTTAGCTTAGTGGGGTTTAAAAAAAGGTTTGGATGGTTTCCTAAAGGAAAAGTCCATAGACCATTATTAAAATGGACTTGGGGAAAATCCACTGCTTATTTCTGGGATAAGCGGAATAAAAGATTTTGTACTTTTTTGGGATCTTGCCAGGTATTTGTGACCTGGATTGGCCACTGTTAGAAACAGAATGCTGGGCTTGATGGACCTTTGGACTGTCCCAGTATGGCAATACTTATGTACTTATGCACTTATGGCATATAATTTATCCCCATGGAGAGTCTGTCTACAGTTCAGCTCCGCATTGAAAAAGTGTGTACAGCACATCAAAGTTTAAAGCAGGTTGCAAAATAAATGAAAAAATCTATTAAGAATGTTTTATCCTTCTGTTGAATGATTCTTAACAACAATAAAATAATATTTAGGCTTTATTTTTAAAAGTCAGGCACGGACTATGATGTGCAGTGAGGCATGCATGTCAGCATCATCTATCTGGTGTGTTGCCATGGAAGAAAAATTGAGAACCCATGTCTCTGAGGATGAAAATGTAAGCAAACAAGGAATTCCTACATAGAAAATTCCATTAATGAGGAGGGCAAGTTTATACTGTGTAATGGAGAATGGCCTTTGGTTTGCAGGAATGAACATAAGCAGACAGGGTGGAGATTAGAAAAGTTTTACACTGGTGTAAAATGTGCCAGTCTAACACTTGATGCCTTAAACTTGCACTGACTTGGTAACTATATGGCAGTTTGCTTGCAGACAAAGACAGGCTTATGCAGAGGGATGTGTGGGGGGAGGGGGGGTCCTCTGCAATCAGGCACTGTAACAGTAATGCTGACCTCCTGCAACAAGAACAGGCTGAGTGATTCTTTTGTTCTAAAAACTAACATTTTATTTGACTTGAAGGTTTTTGGAATGAACCCATTGACTGAAATTGGACCTTTTCCTTGACTGGGTAGAGAAAATTAACACAGGGAGCCTGTCCTGTTGTACATTATAAATCTGCAAAAGGATCTCAGGCCTTAAGATGTATAAAGGTAGGAGTATTAAGAAAAAAGAAATACGGCTGCCCTATTGGATTCTTACAACAAATTACTTTCTTATGCATTATTCTTTGTTATCTATCCAATACTGTTTATTGTAAGCCACATTGAACTCAAACTTGTTTGGGATAATGTGGGATATAAATGTCACAAATAACTAACTAACTAACTAACTAACTAACTAACTAACTAACTAACTAAATACATAAATAAGGTGACAACTATTTTGTTGTACTTTGAGGTCAGTGAGTGTCCTCTGTTATTCTCCCTGCATTATACTGGCCCTGGATTAAAATAACGCTTTTCTGTAACCACGTATTTGAATTGTGTTAGAGAAGCACATGCAGCCTGTTGGTTAGGATGTAGGGCACGGTGGACAGAATTGGGTCCCCTATTAGTCACATGAAGGGCGATTCTATAACTGCAAGTATGTGGTTAAGCACGCCATGCTGCAAAGGACTCAAATACAAATCAGCCTATGCATCCAGCTTCTCCTATATAAGCACACAACTATGAAACGCACTACCAAACGCCATGAAAACAACATATGACCTACCAAACTTCCGGAAATCACTAAAAACTAACTTGTTCAAAAAGGCATACCCTAACAATCCAACTTAAACGCCTGAATCCTGCAAGGGAGGTGGTGGAGATTAAAACGGTAGTGGAATTCAAGCATGCGTGGGATAAACATAAAGGAATCCTGTGCAGAAGGAATGAATCCTCAGAAGCTTAGCTGAGATTGGGAGGCGGGGCTGGTGTTTGGGTGGTGGGGCTAGTCCTGGGCAAGACTTCTACGGTCTGTGTCCTGAAAATGGGGCTTGTTCTGGGCAAGACTTCTACGGTCTGTGTCCTGAAAATGGCAGATACAAATCAAGGTAAGGTATACACAAGAAGTAGCACATATGAGTTTATCTTGTTTGGCAGACTAGATGGACCGTGCAGGTCTTTTTCTGCCGTCATCTACTATGTTACTATGAATCCTGCAACACAACGAAACTAATACTCGAAATGGACATAACGTAACTCTTCCTCCTTTTGATTCTCTAATGTGTCTGTTACACATGAACTTTACTATGCCATAATATCACTCTGTATTTGTCATACTGGAATGGCGATTGCCTCACGGTACTACGTAAGCCACATTGAGCCAGGGGCGTAGCTATGTGGGGCCACAGGGGCCTGAGCCCCCGTAGATTTGGCCCTGGAAACCCCCCTGCCGAAGACTCTCTTGACCCCCCCTCCTGCTGCCAACCCGCCGTCAACCCGTCACCTACCTTTGCTGGTGGGGGACCCCAACCTCCGCCAGCCAAGGTCCTCTTCTTCCTTCGTTCTGTTTCTGAGCCTGACGTCCTGCACGCCTATTACACTTATGGTGGAAACTGTGAGCCCTCCAAAACTCACCAGAAACCCACTGTACCCACATTAAGGTGCCCCTTCACCCATAATATCTATTATAGTGGTATACAGTTGGGGGTAGTGAGTTTTGGGGGGCTCAGCAGATAAGATAAGGGAGTAAAGTTGAGATATGTACCTGGGAGCATTTACTTGAAGTCCAATTCAGCCTAGGGTGCCCCATTGTTCTCCCAAGATGTCTGTGTGGCCAGTCTACTAAGAATGTTGGCTCCTCCTATATCCCAATGGCTTGATTTTTGTGCGTTTTTCACTTGGACTTTTTTTATTCAAAAATGGACCAAAAAGATAAATGCACAGAGCACAAAAAACATCCATCAAATTGCCATTTTCGGAAAAAAAAAAAGATAGACGTTTTTCTGTTTTGAAAATGGCTATATTCTTCATTTGAATTTTGGAAGTTTTTAGCAAAATGTCCAAAGTTAGACTTACTTACACATCATATCAAAAATGCCCCTCAGAGTCTCCGGGAACATCTGTGAACCATGGAGGGGAGTTTGGTACTGACTGTTTTTGCTATATGCTCACAAAGCCCCTCATTGTCATGAACAGAGGGACAATCACTTATCTTCATAAGTGGGTCCGGAGAATGCTCACATTATGCAGATAAGTGATTGTCCCTCTGTAAACGCCATAAATAGCACAATTTGAGATGTAACATTATGAATGATAGTTTAAAGCAAGTGAAAAAAAAAACAAAAAAAGAAAAAGTATATTCACTGTGATATGCACACTATTTGAATCACTGCAGTTTTACATTTAAAATATAGGAGGTCGGGGGGTTTTGTCAGTGATTATACCAGTCACGAATGTTAAAGTGTGTCCAGATGATGTAACATAGGATATAAGCACAGTGACATTATGAGACTTTCCCCCTCACGCTTAATGTGCAGTTCATAGTAAATCGTGCAACAATAATAATAATAATGACTTATTTACCTGTTTGGTGAAGTTGATTAAACATTGTCCAGTTCAGCACACTAATAGCTGCCAAGTTTATGCAAAGTTAATTGTGTTCAGTGGAATATAAATCTGTTGGCTCAGGCTGCTTGCTATGTGAATATTTCATCACTGGTTCATTATTGCTACCAAGTATTACATATTAAGGGCATTTGCTTTAAACTTTGTATTAATTAGTTTATCCAGTCCTTACATGCACATGGTTTTGCTTTTTAAACCCAAAGGTGAATCCTAAGGGTGGTTGAACAATTAGGTATGATCTGTACATCTGCATTCGCATTCTGGAATTTTGGAAGATGGGAATGAGAAAATAAAAATTAAGTTTTGGATGTACTCTGTAGAAGTTGTTGTTTACTTTTGCAATGTGTGTGCATGTGGAAATATTTGAATAACTGTCTATACTTATGGTTATGATTTCTGAACATGCAGCATCATTACAGGATAGACTTTTAAATGCCCAGTTGGGTATATATGCCAATCTCAACTTTGTTAAATGTTTCACACATATCCATCTATTTGCTCCCATGATATAACTGAATTCTATTATTTTGACTCACTGTATTTTCAAACGTAAGCCACATTGAACCCAAGTTTGCTCGGGATAATGTGTGATATATATGCTTAAAAAAAATCCTTGATCCTCCACCTTTTAAACACTGCCTATCCAGCTGGATGGTGATAGCACAAGGAAAGCAAGTTTAGTCCAGTGTTTCACTGTCTTGGCTGGAGTGGTTCCGAGACAATGAAACACTTATTAAGTTGATTAAGATAAGTGCATTTTAAGAAATATATTTGAGGATTTTTCTATTAGAGAGTACCTATTAAAGTTTTGTATTTTGAGAAATATGTTTCTGTGGCACGTTGTGAGACTGATGGTGATACTAGTGAATTGTCGGGCAGTGCTCCAAGTCACTACCGAGGTCTCCTGTGTCATAGTTTAACTTTGCTTACCTTCAGTTTAAAATTTGGTGTTATTGCACTGGGCTTTGTATATACCTCATTGCATGCAGGGACTTGTAGTCTTGCTTTTCTTAGGTAATGCAATGGGAAATCTGAACTACAGGGCACTCCATGCAATGGGATAAACCCAGGATTGGATCAACTCTTGTCAGGCAAATCTGGATCCAGTTGGGAACCTTAATTTGGTCTGAACCTGGGCTCAGTCGGTCTTTATTTTGTCTAAAGAGATTCACTTCAGGCTCAGAAATATAGGCCATTTGTACACGCTATTACAGCCCTACAAAAGTATCATCTCTACCTATCTAATTTGTTACCTAATATAGAGACCACTAATGTTCTGCTTGTTGAGAAGTGGTGAAACCTTCAGTTGTTCTACTAGAATAAAGGAGTTTTCACCTTTTTCTCATCCCATGGCTTCCAGAACAGGAGCTGTGTCTTCGTTCCTGCTCCATGAACATCAATCCCCTTCCCAGGATCCCCCCAATCTAAAGACCTCTCACCTCTCTGTAAGCCTTCCCCCAGGCCTACCATAACCATCTACACGTGAAGGAAGTTTACAGCTGGGAACCACCAGAACCCAGCTTAACCATCGGTCAGGACACCTCTCCACCAGATTTAGGAGAACATCTGCGGAACTCGGTGTTCCAAGTCACCAAGGATGATGACAAACCAATTCTTTCAGTAGAAGATAGAGAGTTCTTGAGACCGGTCTTGGGAAACACTGTTCCATAACATTGTGCCTAATTTTATGGGAACACCCTTGACCTGTACTGCCTCTCCCATTGCCACTCCCCCTTGAATTGCACTCTAGGAAATTTAGGCACACATGTTACAGAATAGGGCATAGGTTAGATATGCACATAACTTCTATTTACTGCCAATTAAGTTTTTTTTAAACACCAATTACTGATTGTTAACTCCTAATTGATTCATTAGTTTACATGCGGATCTGGAATCTGTGCTCAAATTCGAATGACCTATACAGAATCTGTTGGCAGATGTCTAATTTTAACAGGAGATTTCAATTTAGCTGGACATCTTGAAAGCAGAGCAGGCCCAAGGGTATCTTGAATGAAGTAAAAAAGTGTAAACCGGCACCTCCTAGCCTCTCCGTGTTCTGCTTCTTTATCAACCTAAAGCCATATTTTCTCCTTTTATCCTTCTCTTCACCTGCCAGTCTTTCAATCTCTCTCTTTTTATTTCTCATCTACCCCCTTCTTCCATCCTTACCTTCTTCCATCTTTACCTGCCAATCTTTCAATCTCCCTCTTTTATTTCTCACCTACCTAGCAGATTTCCATCTCCTACTGTCAGTTCTCCCATTCCCCTCTCCCATTCCTTCCACAGTCTTCCAATTCTCCTCTTCCACTCACTGGTAAGTCCCCTATTTTTACCCTCTGTGTTCATACAAGGGTCTTTGTTCTTAGCAATTTCCTTATAGACACAAAATAAAAAGGCCTCAGGCCAGTGCTTATCAATCTTTCTGTGGGCTACTGGGCTGCAACCCCTGTTTGAACAGCCACAGAAAGTGTGTGACCTTCAGTAGCACAGGTCAATGATGTCTTGTGGACAGCCCGTCCAGGTCGTGACCCCAAATGCAGGTGGGGGTTGCTTACCCACAATTTGGGAAGCTCTGCTTTAGGTAATTAGTTGTGTGGTGATCCATCAAAGTGAATCCCTTCCTCTCCAGAGAACATTGCTTGTTTGTTCCAGCTGGTCCTTGCTAACACAGAGCAAATCATGAGAGCAAACTCTTAGACCACCAAAGATGAGTTAAGCAGATCTATGTATTACAGTGTACTGGAGCAGTTAGTGATGCATCAGTAGATGTAACTCATATTGTGCATTTTCTACTGTCTATTTCTGCTAATCGCCTTTCACTTTTATAGAGGTACTTTAAGTCACAAAGGCCGTCCAAAGTGAAATCATTCCAAAAGATTTTACTGTTGTACTTTATAGTATGTTAGCTGGTGCTCATTTACTGTATATACATAGGTTTTACATCAGTTTAGCAGAACTACATTTATTAAGAAACATATCTAAACTGAATTGACTATGTAGGGAAGACAATGAATATTTAAAAAACTCGGCATTTGCAAATAAATCTTTTCATGTGTGTTAAAGAAATGCTTTACAGTTGGGTTTATGAAATGCCATTAAATATTGATAACTAGAGAATTATAGCTTCACTTTGAGAAAGCAATAAATATGGCTGGGATGGGATATTTATCTAGTTGACAACCCCAATCCTTCTCGGCACAGTAAGGGCAGGCACAAATGGAAGAGCACATGGGATGTGGTTTCCTGTGCACTTCTGCACTGCTACTGCTGCCTTAATGAGTGTAATGGAAATCTCTCTCTCTGCTAACCCATATGCCTCTTCTACTGCTCCGATTGCAGTGTTAAATCTTCAACACAAAATGATACAATATATATATTAAAAAAAAAAGCCATGACAAATCCTGAATTTCAAAATTACTATTTTGTTTGTAATGCCTTTTTAGGCATTTGTGTACCAGGCAGCAGTACCTGCTGAATGGAGATATATGTGGATGAGCAGGAGCTGGCATAGAAAAAAGGCAGTGGGATCAGGGCAATCCAGGTCAAAACCACATGGTAGGATCCCAAAAAGTGAATAGTTTTCATGCTACTTACCACAAGGAATAAGAAGTGGCTTCCCCCAGGTCTTCCTTAACAATGGTTTATGAGGGAAGTGATGTCAGCAACCCACATGACAGCTTTCCCATGTACTACTTCCCATTCTGCAAAATAATAGCTAATATAAGAGTACCCCAAGAGATCTGTGGATGCAAAAATGGAAGCAAAATCAGTAGAGCAGGGCCGCCGAGAGGGGGGGACAGGGGGGACAAAGTTCCCGGGGCCCGGGCCTCCAAGGGGGGCCTGGCGCCACAGTCCCACCCGCCACCGCCACCGGGCCCCTTTCACCCGAACCCCTGCCAGCAGAAGTGCTGTCTTCTGACTTCGGCGTGGGCAGCCCACACAGACGTGCTTCTCTCAGCTGATCTTCACTGTACTCTGCAGGGCTTCTGTGCGTCTGACGTCCTGCACGTGCCGGACATCAGACGCACAGAAGCCCTGCAGAGTACAGCGAAGATCAGCTGAGAGAAGCGCGTCTGTGGGCCACGCAGGCCGGAGTCAGAAGACAGCACTTCTGCTGGCGGGGGTTCGGTTGGAAGGGGCCCGGCCCAGTGGCGGAGATGGGTGGGACTGTGGCGCCGGGCCCCCCTCAGGGGGGGCGGCGACAACCTGGGGGTGGCAGTGGGGGCGGGGCCCAGGGGGCAGGCCGGGGGCCCGGGGGCGGCCTTGTCCCGGGCCCAGCCCAGTCTCTCAGCGGGCCTGCAGTGGAGTATAGCAACAGCAAGCCTGTCAAGTTGCATTAGGCAGAAATGAGCGATTTATGCTTAGTGCTTCATGGCAGATTAAGGTCAGTGGCCCGTTGTCTTATGCTTGTGAGCATGGCATCCTTAGACTCAAAGGGAGACCGCAAGATAGAAGAAGTAAAATGGCAATCTCCAGGCCTCTCAGGTATCCAGAGACTTACAGATCAGCCTTCACATTCTATTAACTTTCAGTTATGAAACGTGAGTCCTGAAAGTTGCTTTTTCTTCATTTATCAACATCTTTGCATTCCCAAGCTATTCCTGTATGACCATTTCTAGTGCATTGGCATTGCTCTGCAAATCAGAGACGGTGTAAGAGGACTTCATGAACCCTAATTATTTCATTCCTTTGAGTTCTCAGGCAAGCAAAATCAAGATGGGATCTAATGAGGCTAGAACCTTCAGGCACACCTCAAGTCCATCTTGAATTTTTGCCCAAGAATGGCTGCTCCTCCTCCAGACATGCCCACAACTTATGCCAGATAGTCCTGTTCCTCCAAATCCTCCCAAGCATCTTGGGTCTTCTTTCAATTTGGTCTAATATAGCTAATGAGAAGTAATATAGGTTCTCTGAATTAAGCTGACTTGAATGGCCCTCAACCTTATATAGAAGGAAACTTTCATAATATTTGCGTACTCTGACTCTACATCTTTACAGGAAACCCAGGTCCCATAATGATACATTACTACGTACTTTGTGTTATTAGCAGTTCATGAATGCCAGCTATTTCAGGGTTGCCTTTGGACTGTCCTTTGTGGGATGGAGAAAGGGGGTGGATGTAATAAGTATGGGGGATTTGGGGGTATGGGGGTTGTTTAACTATTAGTACAGATGAAGTTCATTATGTTGTTAACCTTTGAAAATTTTCTAAATAAACAGTTAAAAAAATGAGACTCGGTGGTTCCCAGGATTGTTGACAGGGCTGTCGTGCAGTTGATACACAGTAGAAGTAGCTACTACACACACATCACTTTGTACTGATGCACATTTAATTTGCTACTTAGGGTCTCTTTTAGAAAGCCACGCTAGTGATTCCTGCACGGCAAATGAGAGAAAGTCCATAGGAATTGAAGGGGCTTCCTTTCATTTGCTGCACCGAGAATCGGTAGCACAGTTTTGTAAATGAGGGCCTTAGATACCTAATTTCCTGGTGTTACAAGATCCGTATGAGACTCGCTGAGCAAAAAGGTACCAAAAGTGGGGTATGTGACTTATTTATACCACAAGATAGAGGGATATCATCTGCATAATCCTGTAAAATTTCAGCCTCAGGTATGGACAAATTATGTCTTAAAAAAAAAAACAAAATTATTAGCCTCAGATTCACATACCCTGCTTTAGGTACCTGCAGTTTTTAGGCTCTAGAACATGAAATACACCAAAGTTGTGAAAAAAAGGGCACAGTCCCATTCTACCAAGCCTATAGTTCACAAAGCAGCAGATAGATTTTTTTTTAACCAAAAAGTCCAAACCACTATTTTTGAAATCCATTTTTAAGATGGTTTTCTATGCACGTTGTATGCAGTATATATTATTAATGTTTTTTATAAAAAATATATATTTTTATAAACATTTTATAGGTATATAAATTTTATGTTATAAATTATGTGAATGAAGATTATTCATATCAATTTAGAGATATGTTATGTCTCATTGTTTTTAGTCTTGCCAATATACTGAAATTGATGAAATTTGATTTTTCAATCTATGATGTATAGATATAACGTATTTGCAATTTTTTAGAAAAGTTATTTGAAATTACATTTAATTTGATTGAGAATTTTAAATGTTTGTATGTTCGTTTTTAACTTAAGCTTGTATACATATAATTTTTTATATATATTTTTATATATATGTTACTCTCATATATGTTATTTTTCAGACCCCTGAGGAAGGCTCTCATAGCCGAAACACAGACCATGTAGGCTCCAAATAAAGTTGTACTTGGAGCATCTTATCCTGGTGTTTGGGCTGATCTCCTGGACTTGGTTCTTTTCCACCCTATTTTTTGTTTGTATATCCAAATCAGAAGGGGGGCATGTTGGGGGGAGGTATTTGGGCATTCCCAAAACTTGGATGTTTTTCTGTCGTAATGGAACAAAGCAAAAACGCCTGGGGCTAAAAGTTAGACGTTTTGGTCTAGCCCTATTTCAGTCACGACTGAGTCACAAAAAGGTGCCCTAAATGACAAGATGACCACTGGAGGGATTAAGGCATGACCCCCCCCGCTTACTACCTAGAGTCACTGACCTCCTCCCGCCACTCAAAGATGTAAAAGTAATAGTACATACGAGCCTCTATGACAGCTTTCGATGTTATGGCCAGTCCTATTAGAGCAGAAGTGGTGTGCAGTGACATTTATAGCAGGGGAATCAGTAGATGTGTTTAAACATTTGTGAAATACATACGCTTAACTAAGGTCAATGTACTCACTATTTGTGCTGAACAATGTCACGTCTTGGTCTGTTTCTGAGAGTCACCTATAACATTTATCACTTCTCCTTTTGACTTTAGTGTTGATTTGAAGAAACTTAAGTTCTGTATCACCATCACCTTTCCAAAATCTATCCTTCAGAGTTACTCACAGATTCACGAATAGTATTGTTCCCATTCCTCACAAAAACTAAAAATATTATTACCTCATTATATCCCACAGGAGATAGAAATGGTGGGGGTCACTGGGCTACAAAAGCCTAAAGAAGTAGCACAGCAGCAACGGAAAGAAGTGGCAGGAGACCATTGACAAACTTGGAGAAGGCGTATTTTCAAAGCACTTAGAGCCCCTTTTACTAAGCTGCATAGGTGCCTATGTGCACCCAATGTGCGCCACAATGGGCTTGCCGCCTGACTACCGCGTGGCTCTTGCGGTAATTTCATTTTTGGGTTGCATCTGATATACGCGTCTCAAAATTTTTTTTTATTTTCTGGCAGGACGCGTGCAGGTCATTACCACCCAAATTCTTTACCACTAGGTCTATGGCTGGTGGTAAGGTCTGAGACCCAAAATGGATGTGCGGCAATTTTGATTTTGCCGCAAGTCCATTTTCGGGGGGAAAAAAGAGGCCTTTTTCACAAGTGCACTGAAAAATGATTCTGCGCGTGCCCAAAACCCGTGCCTACACTACCGGAAGCCATTTTTCAGCGTGCCTTTGTAAAAGGACCCTTAGACTCACAAAGTTCTGTAATAACCTATGGAACTTTGCAAGTCTAAGTGCTTTGCAAATGAGCCCCATAATACTGTATATTTATAAATAGTCTCACAAACTTGGTGTGTTTCTTGGTTTAGCTCCCTAGGCAAGCATATATTTGTGCCCCCCCCCCTTATCAGGACCCCATCCCCCATCATCATTTCACCTGTCCAGAAGTAGTAGCAAAAAGGACACAGCCTAGTGATAACATTTTAGTTTGTGAGTGAGCAAGGGGACTATGCATGCAAGCACATGCTTAATCAAGTCCCACCTAAAAGCCTGTCCAAACCATGGCTCCTCAAAACCTCTACATGGTGTGGAACTCCACATGTAAATAGTGGCTTCCTGAAATAAGTATTTATATGTGTGTACAAAATTACATGGTTAAGTGCTGCCAGATATTCTAAAATAATGGCCTTAATCTTGCAAACAAGGAAAATAACCTTGGAAGAAATATTATCATCAAGGCCTTTCTGCTGGTTTGTGTTGGTCAGTTACGTGATAATCAGGGATTAATGTGCTTGTTTTTATGGGGATTAGTGTGCAATGCAAAGGATTTTAAAAGAGGGCCTTTTTAAAATAAAAAAAATAGTCCATGAAGTTTTAGAGGATTTCTGCTACAGTTATTTGATGTAACGTTGTACCGGGGTATAGTTGGAATAATGCAAATCCGAATTTATCACTGTTTTCTCTGAAAAATATATGTGAAAAATGATACTTGTTAGGGATGATATACAGGCACTTATGATCTTGGATGTCACGTGGCCTCAGATGTGTATAAATAAATGCTGTGATATTTAAGATGGGCCTTGACTCTACCTCTGTGTTTGATATAAAATCAAAATGCTCTTGTAGGAATGTGGGCAATGAGATTAGTGCCCAAGACCACATTGGCTCATACATCAAAGGAAAATATGTTGATCACTCATCTGCACAAGACAGTTCTACAGATCTCCATTCCAATGAAAGATAGATGGAAACAGCAACAGCATTGCCAAAAAAGACATGATCTCTTTGCTTTCTCTTGCTTTTGGTAAGCAAATTATTATGACACTAGTAAAAGAGGCCCGTTTCTGGAGCAAATGAAACGGGCACTAGCAAGGTTTTCCTCCCCAACACCCCTCCCCCTTCTCCCTCCCTATCTACCTACCGACCCCTTCGTCGTTCTGACGCCATTGCTCCGCACCTCCTGAACGCACGGTATGCCATTGCTCCGCCCTCAGTGTGTCGCCATTGCTCCGCCCTCAACGTCATCACGTTTGATGCGAGGGCGGGGCCCCAAGACTTGGCGATTTCGGTGGCTTCACCACCACGAACCCTGAAGGAAGCGACGGAAGTGACGTCAGTGTCTTCAGAACGTTGAGGGTGAGTTTTATTATATAAGATGTGTCTAACTTGAGCACTTGGGACTTTTTTTGAATTTGAGTATCATTCTGTCTTGAGCTGACCACGTGTGTGTTTTCTTTTTTCTTTTTTTAGGCAATTTCAATTTGCTGCTGTAGTGTTTGTTTAAGCTACTATCAGGTGTATGTGCCTTTAGGGACCCTGATAGGTACTTGTCCCTTTTAAGTTGTTTTTTAAAGAGGACATATGACAATGTCTTTTGCATGTATGTTTGTTTTTTGAAGATTAAAAATTGAATGTGTCTTAACATACTGACTAAATAATATTTTTATGCTTATATTGTTATATGTACTCATTTTGGGGTTAGTTTTTATTTGTATTGCTTACTTTTAACTAGATTAATAATTTATGATATTATTAGTTAATTAATATGTTTTTTAATTGTTTATTTTTTATGTGTATTTTTATAGTAGAATGATAAGCCCCTGACAGCCTCTGAGAGGTGAAACTTCGCCACGTCGGGGAACTGATTTTAATAAAGAGTGTATTTCTACTTTCACTATCTATTTATTCATTCATGACATTTGTACCCCACATTAGCCCAAAAGACTCAAGTTCAATGTGGCTTACAAACAAGCAATAAAGTGAATAAAGCATAATAATGTACAGAATATAGCACAAATTACTTTAAGTTCAAGCAGAAAATGAATACATGTGCAGTAAGTAACCAGGGATTTAGACTATCTCAAGGACAAACAAATAATTAAGGGTGGACAGGTAAGAGCATAATTAGGCAGGACTAGATGGGAAACGAGATTAAGAAAAGGGTGTGGGTAAAATTCAAAAAGAGTTCTTTGTATTCAGAAAGGCCAGACTGAAGAAATGTGTTTTTAGAAGACTTCTAAAAGTTAGGTACTCATCTGTTAACTTGATTGATTAGGAAGAGAATTCCAAATGTTGGTGCCTTGATAGGAGAAATTAGCAGAGTGAATTGTTTTATATATCACCAGGGGCGTAGCTAGACCTTGAGGTCCCAATCCCCACCTGCTGAAGCACTTTGTTTGGATTCCTTTCACGTAGTGGATCACAGTCTTCCGCTTCTGCGGCCTCCTCTTTTGTTTGGCTATTCTTATGTTCTTAGCACCGAATACCATTTCTGGTACTGATATCTCTCTGCTATGGCCTTGTCTTCCCTGGTTGTTCCTTTTACCCCTCAGTCATCTAATGGTCCAACTGGTTCTTTTGCCAGCTTCTTGCTTCTAATATACCTACAGAACAGAGACAGGGAGACTTTTTTGTTGTTGTTACTCATGGCAGGCTCAATGCGGCTTACATGGGGCAATGGAGGGTTAAGTGACTTGCCCAGAGTCACAAGGAGCTGCCTGTGCCTGAAGTGGGAATCGAACTCAGTTCCTCAGGACCAAAGTCCACCACCCTAACCACTAGGCCACTCCTCCACTTGTGAAGATCCGGGGAAAGATGGATGGTGCATAGTACAGACAAATCCTAGGGCAGTGTTTTTCAACCAGTGTTCCGTGGCACATTAGTCTGCCGCAGCTGGGCCGCAGGCATGCCACAGGAGTTGAGAGTCATCAGTAGGCCAGCTTAATTTGTGCCGGAACAGAGTATACATTTTATATGCTTCCTTGTGTCTAGTGGTCGGTGCCAGCAAGCAGCAGTTCATACAGCCCTGCTTGATCCAACCCTAGAGCCTTATCTCTGGTGTAACTTCCTGATTCTACATATGTAGGAAGTTACATCAGAGAGAAGGCTCTGGGGTTGGCATGAACAGGCTGTATGAATCGCTGCTCACTGCCTCAAACCGCTGGAGATGAGAAAATTTTGAAAAGGTACATGGGGGGAGGGGGAGAGGGGGGTCAAGAGAGACAAGAGAAGATGCCTGTTCGCTGGCTAGAGAGGGAACAGGAGGGAGAGATACTGGACTATTTGTGAGGATGGGGGGGGGGAGGGAGAGAAGGTAAATGCTGGACTATATGAGGGGGGAGAAGAGAAGGTAAAATGCTGGACCATATGTGGGTGTGTGTGGGTTTGAAGGAAAATGCTGGACCATTTGTGGAGGTGTGCCTTGACAGTTTTAGCGCCATGTAAGTATGCCGTGAGTTGAGAAAGTTTGAAAAATCTCTGTCCTAGAGGAAAACCTGTTCCAATCTGCCTTAGACCTGTGACAGGGAAGATGTACTTTTCAGCAGGACACTGATACAAAGCACAAAGGAAATGCAATGCAACAATGGTGTGAGTAAGCAAGAGGAAAGTGAATGTCCTTGTGTGGCCCAGTCAAAGCATAAGCCTGAATACAACACACAACCTACGGCAAGACTTAAAAACTGTAGTCCACAACCTATTCCCAGCCAACCTGGAAGTATTTCAACTTTTCTGGCAAGATGAATGCACCAAAACCTGCACCATTCCACTATGCAAAGTTGGTAGACACTTATCCTAAATGACACGTGACTAGTATTGGTGAAAAAGGGTTTCCATTAAGTACTAAGTCATAGTAACACACAGTAATAAATAATGGCAGATAAAAACCTGTATGGTCCATCCAGTCTGCCCAACAGTTACATTTATTATCAATTTATGACTGAATTAATACCCAATAGTATTATTAACTAACAACGTTTTACTCGAAGGTTCCCCTCACCCCACTCAGATACAGAGCACCCATACTCATAGCATATGACATGAATAAGGCATAAAATATTACATCCCTTCTTAATCAGTGATTAAAGAGAAATTAGAAAAAATAATAGGAAATATTACAATAACTGAAAGCTATCTGTTCGCCTACAATAAAGGAGAAGTATAGAAATGACACAAAAGGTAAATAGATAAGGTAAGGGAACCAAGACCTACAGCCAGCATTTACAGATTCAAGTTTGAAAAGAAACCAAAAGATCTAATTGCCTCATGTTGACTCAAAATATCATGGAGCTGATTGGGTTAAAAAAAAATAGAAAAAAGAATTACCTTCCAACATAACTAACCAATTAGAGGGAAACTTCAATAAAAAATGGACTCCTAGGGCTAGAACTCTTGATTTCCATGTCAAGAATTCCTGCCATCATCTTTCTATCGCAAGTGGCCTGTGGAATAGAAAACACACCCACCTGTGGGACCGAAGTTCCACACATTTGCTGAGTATCTCTTGCACTAATGAATTATCTTGCAAATGGCAAGTGCCATACCAGAGTAGAAGGACCTGTGCCACTGAACCTGAAATAAAGCTGTTGCAGTAACTTGCTTAAAGTTGAGATCCTTTCTTTGTTCTCAGAGCAGCCATTGTAAAGTTGCTTTGTTGGACAGCTACCTGGCTCCCTTACTCCATCCTTTCTACCCATCCATCTCAGTATTCCACACTTTCACTTTCAGGTATTCCTTCAATCCTCTGTTTTTAATTGCAAAAGGTTCTTGAGTGTGTGGGGACCATATATAAACAAGATATCGCCCCGAGCGCGTAGTCAAGTGCTGAATGGACTCCATGGGGACAAGAGGAGAGGAGACAAGATCAAACATAATGCATGCAAGCAGGAAGGGGGGGAGGAGGGGATGGGTGGGTAATGGGGGAAGGGGATTAAAATGAGAAAATATTGGAGCACTGGATATTAGTTTGTATGCTATTAAATGAATGTAGTACAGTTTATTGTTCTCAAATTTACAGCTATAGTTATGCTGATGTAACAGTTACTAAAGTTCCAATAAAAAACGTTTTCAAAATAAAAAAAAAATTAATTGCAAAAATCAAAAAGTAAGAAATGTTATGTCTGGAGTCTGCCCTATTCACCCTACAGCTAGAGAATCACGCGGGGACGAGGATGGAGACCTACAGTAACCGTGGTGATTGGGACGGGGACAGATCCCGCAGAGACAGGGTGGGGACAAGGACAGATCCCATGGGGATGGTGCGGGGATGGGGACAGAGCCCGTGAAGACGGAGACAAACTTTGTCCCCGTGTCATTTTCTACTTTGAAGCCTGTTAGTGAAAGACTGTTATTTATGTTTGAGTGATGCAGACAACAATATTTTGATTTTTTGGAAAAACAAGCAAACATGCTGGCCACAACTAGCAAATTTTGCGTGGGGGATATTCTACATTCCTGCTACCAGTACATTTTCTAAGAAGACATCTTCTATTGCAGAAAGGACTGTGGAAGACAGGAGAGCTAGATTGAATTCTGAGATTGTTGATGACTTATTATTAATCCACAGATTAAAATATCATAACAGTGCTTCATAGGGCATATTTCTCCTCTTCTAGGGCATACAGAACGGGTTGTATTTTGTAACCATGGACATTTTAACAGGGTAGATTAGGATTCCTTGGGGTAGTAGAAGTCAGCAATTGTTGGGGTTGGAAAGGTAGAGGGTGGGAGGGGGCAGGGTTATTATAGTTGCTTGTTGTTATTATTGTTTTCTATTTGTGATTTATAAACAGTTGCACAGCATATTGTTCCATTTTATTCCTCAATAAAGATTTAAATATAAAATCATAAGTGTTCAAGGCTTCCGCAGATGAGGATAGAGCTCACGGGAATGGGGCGGGGACAGGGCAGGGATGGAGACAGGGCCTACAGGGACAGAGACAAAAACTGCGGGGATGGGGTAGGGACAGAGACAGAACCCATGGGGACAGGGACAAACTTTGTCCTTGTGTCATTCTCTACCTACAGCTACTTATACCCTGCAGAAGACTACACCACCACCAGGTTTCTGGAATTTGATTTGTGGGAGTGACCCCCTACAGTAGCTTTGAATCAGGGGTTTGGGACTTGTTGCAGTTGGATGGCTGCTTTTGTAACAGACTGAAGCTTCCTGAGCTTTGTGACAAAATCCCCCTTGCCTCCAGCATCTACTAAAAAGCAGACAGTGTTTAACAACAAATAGTTTTACTGGCATATACTAATTAACTGTACTGAGCACTGTAGTATATAATGGTTTTTTAAAAGAACATAAACAATCAGGCTGTTGATTAAACTTACATTAACAGAAAGCATTCAAATGAGTTTAAAACATAAAAGAACCCTGGCCTTGTAGCAATTGGAGTGCATTCCAGGCCATAATACTCAATAAAAGAGCTGGCAGCCACAAGGACTGAACTAAAAAAAAATCTTTCTGCATTGTGTATACAGAGATCAGATGGTGGCCACTATGAGACATTACAAATGTCAGTTCCCCAGGCAGTTCCAAGAGTTCTCTAAAGTGGATAAATCTTGAAGCTGAAGTAAGAAACGTCTTACTCATATGGCTGTAAATATTATAACTGGGCACCTCGATTCGGCGCCTTGAGGCCATGCGGTAGGAGCTTATTTTATAATGGAACTAAGGTCCTTAATTCCATTATGGAATACTAGGATAATCTGATATTGACTCCCCTAAGATGTTACATCATACTATAAGTGGAGGAGTGGCCTAGTGGTCTTGACATCCAGAGACGGCTAGTTCAAATCCCACTGCTGCTCCTTGTGATCTTGGGCAAGTCACTTAAGTAAACTCTTCATTGCCTTAGGTACAAAGTTAGGGCTCTTTTTACCAAGCAGTTGCAAAAGGGGACCTACGTTGGCGCGTGTTTTTGACGTGCGCCAATGCCCCCTTTTACTGCAGCTGGTAAAAGGGTAGTCTTTCTTTTCTGCAGGAAATGGCCGTGCAGCAAGTAAAGCATTTGCCGCATGGCTATTTCGGGGGGAGCTCTTACCGCCACCCATTGAGGTGGTGGTAAGGGCTCCCGTACCAACCTGGCAGCAACCGGGCAATGCGTGGCACTGCCCAATCAGAAAATAAATATATTTAGAACAGGATCTGATGACATACAGCCTGTTCTAAAATACCTGAGAAACTGATGCCCACTCTCCGGTGACGTACAGCATGAAAATCCATTTTACAAACTTAAACATACAAATTATGAATGGAGTAAAACAAGGAACATGGACACCTTTCTGGCAGCATTGGAACATCCATGTTGCAAACTGGCCTTAACTCATGGAGAAAGGCAGCATAGCCTAATGGTTAATGTGGTGGGTTACCAGAAAATGCAGGTTCAAATCCCCCTTTAGATCTTTGTGATTTTTTTTTAAATTTTGAGCTTTGAATGTACACTATTTCAATAGTATTCAGGATTGTCGGTTTCTTATACATTCAGATACATTAATAATAAGCTATGCTTTGATTTTTTTCAGGCTACTGCAATTCAGTTTTACCCAGATTCTGGCAAATAAGATTGCGGAAATTGCAATTCATGCAAAATGCATCTGTCCAGTTGCCTACAGAGACATGATATAATATCGAGGGTTTATATTAGCTCTCCAATTGATTCAGATTGCAATTTAAGTTATTATTAAGTATATTTGAGGTGTTAAACAAATAGGGCCCGGCCTACTTGGAAGATAGGTTAGCATGTTACATCACTACATGAGTTTTGCAATTTTTACAAAGTAATTTGTTATAGATCCCATCCCCCGAGGGAGGTAAAATGCTTCTAAATGAAGAAATATTCTCAGTAATAATCCCAGTTTGGTAGAACTCATTACCAATGTGTTTTACATCTTTTCCTGCTTTATATCAATTTAATACTACTACTACTACTATTTATCATTTCTATAGCGCTACAAGGCATACACAGCGCTGTACACCATACACAAAAAAGACAGTCCCTGCTCAAAGAGCTCACAATCTAGATAAGAAAAACAGACAGAACAATTAAGGGTAAGGGAATAAAAGGTGAGGTTAAAGGACAGGACAAGTGAGTAGTGGTTAGGAGTCAAAAGCAGTGGTAAAGAGGTGGGCTTTTGGACTTGAAAACGGCCAAAGACGGGGCTAGACGCACAGGCTCGGCAAGTCTATTCCAGGCGTGAGGTGCTGCAAGACAAAAGGAACGGAGTCTAGAATTAGCCATAGAGGAGAAGGGGACGGATAAGAGAGATTTATCAACAGAACGGAGTAATAAAGAGATATAAGTGTGCAGATAAGTATTTAAACACCACAATCGACATTTATTTTAAATATCCAAATAATTTAGATCATTCCCGTCCATTACTGCTATTTGGATAGTGAACATCAAATTCCTCAAATGCTCAGCACTCACAACATTAACTCACAAGGGGGCCCTTTTACAGAGCAGCGGTAAGCCTGCATTGGGCTTACCGCTCGCCCTTTCGGGACTGCTGCTGGTCCAATGCGGCCACCGAGCACGCACCATTTCCAGGGGGAAAACGAAACCCCCAGAAATGGCTTGCACGGCAGTAACTCGATGGTAATCGTGTATCGCCATACACTGCCCGGTTACCGCCGGGTTAGCACGGGAGCCCTTATCGCCAGTGTGTGGCGGTAAGAGCTCCCCGTTGAATGGCCATGCAGTAAGAGTTCTCTTACTGCATGGCCATGTGTGCTGGGGGCTTTTTTACCCGCTGTGGTAAAAAGGGCCCTGGTGCACGTAAAAAATGGCCCCCGCCGCCAGCGCAGGGCCCTTTTTCTATCAGCTTGGTAGAAGGTCCTCTTGGTTAATTAACTTCCTCATCTGTGACCTCAGTGGTGACTCTTTTCATCATGAGCATGCAGCTCATGACTCACCTGCCTCTTCGTTAGTCAGAAAAAACTTTTTTCATTGCAGGCTATTTTATTATAGAAACAATTTCTGTTACTACTAATACTCAATTGATTTCAAAGCTATTTAAAGCTACTTAGCTTTTAAATCAGGTCTCCAGAACCGCTGCCTACATTGACCATGTTTCACAAGGCATTAAGCCCCAGCTGCTTCAGGGTGTGGACCTAGGAATAATAAAACCTAGGAATATTATAAACTCAAGTACAAATCACTAAAAAATATATTGTCAAAAGCATGCTGAGAGCACAAAATACCTGAACGCCAATTGCCAGCCTTTCCTCAAGATATCTTACAAAATGGCGGCATTGGCTATTATTCTTAAAGGTTGGCTGGAGGGCCAATCACTAGCGACAATCAAATTAAGGAGGCCCAGTCTAATTCCATGTTAAAGCCTCCCGGATTAACAGTATTTAAAGTAAAAATCCACCTTTGCTCCTTATAATTTGATTGTCACTAGCATTTAGGTATTTTGTACTGTCAGCATGTTTTGAGAATATATTTTTTAGTAATTGGTATTTGAGGTTTGAATATTGAGGCCATGGTTGTTTGTAGCAGCCTTTGGAGATTAATGCACATATGAATTGTGAAGATAAAGTTAACTGAAGCTAAAGCAATATTTGATAATAGAATTTGGCTTGGTAATTTATGGCTGAACTATGGGTTTAAGTACTATTTGACAGTTTAAGGTATTGATAATTGTTCACAGAGTATGATTTGAAGAGTGACATTTATAATAGATCACACTAAAGGAAACAGCATGTGCTAAAAGAAAACTAAAACTGACTGCCATGAAAATGTACATCCCTACTGAAAACCAATCCTATTTCCCCTGCCCCTGATGGAATCTCTTCCCAGGAGGTCTTAATCCATGAATATTCTTCAAGCATGTTAATGGCATTGCAGACCTACATTTTAATCTGGATTCTGAGGGGGCAGCTGCAAGAACACTTTGCTTAGGATTCTTGGCAGACAAACGCATTTTTTAAAAAAAGATTGCATTTCAGGTCTGGTTTGAGTAGACAAACCCATAGCTATAGTTTTCTCATATCCCTGTGGGTCTGGGAACATTTTCATCAATGTATCACTCAGTGTGCAGTAAAACATTTTCCTGAGCAGGGATGGTGGGGTGTTGCTATCGGCCCTTTTTGACTTACTATTTATTATTAGGATTTATTTACCACCTTTTTGAAGGAATTCATTGAAGGCGGTGTACAGTAAGAATAAATCAAACATGAGCAACAGACAATTACAGCAGTAAAAATATTCAAATAACAATACAAAGTATGACACAGTATACTACTTATAATATCAATACATTACATAATAAAACATTTTAATTGACAGTGTAGGATATAATCAAAAATGGAACATATACTACTACTACTACTACTATTTAGCATTTCTATAGCGCTACAAGGCGTATGCAGCGCTGCACAAACCTAGAAGAAAGACAGTCCCTGCTCAAAGAGCTATGTAATAAAAGTGAGCCAAGTATAGGACAATCAAGCCATTGTGACATCACTGATGAGGTTGGCTCTTATTGGTGGCCTGAGGCATTATGACATCACAACATTAGCTCTGGTTACAAGAGACTACTAACCTACTATTTATCACTTCTATAGCACTACAAGGCGTACGCAGCGCTGCACAAACATAGAAGAAAGACAATCCCTGCTCAAAGAGCTTACAATCTAATAGACAAAAAATAAAAATAAAGTAAGCAAATCAAATCAATTAATGTGAACGGGAAGGAAGAGAGGAGGGTAGGTGGAGGCGAGTGGTTACAAGTGGTTACGAATCAAAAGCAATGTTAGAGGTGGGCTTTCAGTCTAGATTTAAAGGTGGCCAAAGATGGGGCAAGACGTAGGGGCTCAGGAAGTTTATTCCAGGCGTAGGGTGCAGCGAGACGGAAGGCGCGCTGCACCATATAGGGGGTCTTTTACTAAAGATCAGCTCGAGTTATCTACAGCAGGGCCCATTTTATTCCTGTGGGACCCGCTGCAGATAACTCAAGCTAATCTTTAGTAAAAGACCTCCATAGATAGGTAAGAGAGTACGAGAAGTTAGGGGCCCCTTTTACAAAGTGGTGGTAAGCCCAGCGCGGGCTTACTGCTCGCTAAAAAGGAAGTACCGCTGGGCTACCACCCCCCCAGCGCACCTTCATATCCGGCGCTACAAAAATATTTTAATTTTTGTAGTGCCAGTGTGTACCCGGTGGTAGTTACTGCCAGGTTAGCGTGGGAGCCCTTACCGCCACCTTCATATTTGGCGGTAAGGGCTCAAGTGCTTCACTTGCTGTATGACCATTTCCTGAAGAAAAGAAAGACCTAACTTTACCTGCTGTGGTAAAAGGGGGCCTCGGCGTACGTCAAAAACCGATGTCAGCACAGGCCCTCTTTTGCCGCAGCTTGGTAAAAGGGGCCTGTGACAGAATCGCTTTTATTAAATCTTGAAGTGCATTTCTCTAGTTTGGCCAGCAGGTTATGCATGTTGTGTTTTAAGCTGTTACAAAGAACCAACCGTTCCCTTCTCTAGTTAACACAGATAAAGGAAATACCTGTAGAGATGTAACCAGCTTTTTTGAATGTTATTCTGATTGGTCTGAAGTTTGAAATTACCAAGCAGTTGCTGGCTGTTGCTTAAGTTTCAGCTTGGGAGAAGAGAGAGAGAAAGCTCTTTGCTGAAAACCTGCAAAAACAGTTATATTTGATAACTGGTGAGCAGCTACATGTCCTGATCTCCCCAGGTACTTTTTAGAAAGTAAACAAATGTTTAGATAGTTTTACAATTGTTCTGTATTTCAGTTACCTGTTATTGTTTGCTGATTGCACATGTTTTATTCGTTGCTCAATATATTTTTAAGTCAATAAACAATTGTTTAGTGCCTCTGCCTGTCTGGACTGATATAGAATCCTAGTGGTTTGTGTGTTGGGTCTGTGAGTGCTTTCTGGGAAATGTGGGACCACTGGGAGTGTGGCCTCCAGAAAGCTAGAAATCACTGGGGATAATTTGAGAGCGGGAGACTCGTCCAGAGGCGGTTGAGACCCAGTCGGTGGGAGGAGAGTGCTAGTGTAGAGCATGAATTCACACAGTACACAAGAAGTAGAGGCTGACCACAGAATAGACCAACCCTTGAATTATCAATAAAGTTTATCATGATCATCTCCCGAGTTGGTCTAGTCTGTGGTCAGCCTCTACTTTTTGTGCACTGTGTCAGAGAGATGGTTAACATATAGATATGTAAGAGAGTAAGAGGACTCGGAAAGTAAGGTGACTAATTAAAAGAACGGTACACATGAGGTCAGAGAGATGGTTAAATATTAACTCAGCTAGGGTAGAAGTGGATAAATATGTCCTGCTGCACGTTATGTAGCCCATTTCACTCCTTGTGTGTTTGAGTGAAACTAACAAGTAATTTACTTCTTCCATTATTCAGTTGAATGACATACCTGAGTTCTGAAATCATATATGTGCTGCTTCTGGGTGCTAGTGGTTTGCCATGTCAGAGGCTTGCTCTTGACTATAAAATGTGAGTTAACAAAGGAGAAGGCCGTGCTTTTCTAAACAAGAAAGGATAATGTAACTAATGAATTTAATACATGTGGTGACTGATTATCCACTCACTCCACAGCTGGACTAGCTTACTGCACACCCTGTAATTTAGACCAGTTTTTATATCTTATTCAACTGTACATATAAGTTGCCATCAGTTTAGCCACCCATCTGTTTCTGCCAATGACTTTGTACTGCCTATCTTGTTTTGTCTATATATCTCAACTGCACTTGCCCCCGTGTTATTTTGTAGTGTATGAACAGCATTAACATCATATCTATATTATATGAATTTTCTAACGTGTGCCTATTAAGGTGTTTCATTTGTACTTTGCTGACATCATGAGTATCATATCTGTCTTATATGAATGGTCTTCCATGCTATTATGTTATCATTCATGTTCTGCTGACGTTTATGATATTTCTGTTATATGATTATTTTACAGTGCTGTTGAATGTATATACTTCTGATATTTTCCGGAGATGGGAAGGCGGTAGAAAGATGGGAGATGGGAAGACGGTAGAACGAGAGGACATGAAATGAGATTGAAGGGGGGCAGACTCAAGAAAAATGTCAGGAAGTATTTTTTCACGGAGAGAGTGGTGGATACTTGGAATGCCCTCCCGCGGGAGGTGGTGGAGAGGAAAACGGTAATGGAATTCAAACATGCGTGGGATAAACATAAAGGAATCCTGCTCAGAAGGAAGGGATCCCCGGAAGCTTAGCTGGTGGTGGGAGGCAGGGCTGGTGGTTGGTGGGCGGGGATAGTGCTGGGCAGACTTATACAGTCTGTGCCCTGAAAAAGACAGGTACAAATCAAGGTAAGGTATACACAAAAAATGGCACATGTGAGTTTATCGTGTTGGGCAGACTGGGTGGACTGTGCAGGTCTTTTTCTGCCGTCATCTACTATGTTACTATGTTATTATTATTATATTAGTCCTAATACCAAGATTCAATTTGCCATCTTCAGGTTTACCTTATTTACTATATTTATATTATTTATTTATTTGTAACATTTGTATCCCACATTTTCTCACCCTTTAGCAGGCTCAATGTGGCTTACATAATACCGTAAAGGCGATCGCCAGGTCCAGTAGATGTTAAACAAATACAGTATAAAATAAGGGTCAGGTAAGGTTAGGGTATATATGTTTATATTTGGTCATTTCACTATTATGGTGTTGGCAAAACTGTAAGTTTCATGTCGAGCTGTACTTGCTATATCTGCCTTAGGTGAATCTCTTCATAACAGGGGCGTAGCCAGACAACAGATTTTGGGTGGGCCTAGGCAAGAATTGGGTGGGCACCAAGTGTTCTCCCCCCCCCCCCCCACCCAAAAAAAAAAAAATCTCAGCTGGTGGGAAAACGCTTCTTTCCACCTTGGCAGCAGGAATGCACTGAAAACTGAGCATGCGCAGGTGCCGGTGTCGTGGAGAGTAGCGTTTTTGTTACCATCAGGGGGAAATCTTCAGCTGGCGGAGCTTGGGATTCTCACCAGTTACCACTAAACATGTGCTACTGTTGGGTGGGCCTGAGCCATAAATGGGTGGGCCCTGGCCCACCCAAGCCCACCTGTGGCTACGCCACTGCTTCATAAAGGTGGTTAATAAATCCCAATAAACAAACAGCTTACTATGTTACTATGAAAATAGATAAAATTAATGAATCATGATGCTATAGTACATCTTGTTTAATTTGTTGAAGAGGTATGGTGGAAAAGATGAGGGACATCTACATATCTGCATTTGGCCCCTCAGCATTAGTATTACAGCAAAGTTATTTGACTGTTCTAATTGTCTGCTTATTAGATATTTCATCACTATTATAATCATGTCGTACTATATCGCTCTTTCAGTGCTGTTAAATGTGTATATTTCTGATCCTGCTTCATGGTAGTCTTATTATTAGGTTTCAATTTACTGTTTTCACATTTTCCTCTTTCATTGTATTTATGTTGATTCTTGTTCATTTTACTATGCCGTTAATAAAATTGTAAGTTTGATGTTAAACTGTACAAATTGTACCCCGCCATAAACCACTACTAAATGGACTTGGGAAAAACCCACAATTCCGGGAATAACATGTATAGAATGTTTGTACGTTTGGGAAGCTCGCCAGGTGCCCTTGGCCTGGATTGGCCACTGTCGTGGACAGGATGCTGGGCTCGATGGACCCTTGGTCTTTTCCCAGTGTGGCATTACTTATGTATTTATGTCCTCTACTTGGCTCACTTTTATTACATAGAGCAGTGATTTACCCTATTGTGATGTCATAGTGGCTCATTCCACCAATAAGAGCCAACCTCATTAGTGATGTCACAATGGCTTGATTGTATAGAATGTTTGTACGTTTGGGAAGCTCGCCAGGTGCCCTTGGCCTGGATTGGCCGCTGTCGTGGACAGGATGCCGGGCTCGATGGACCCTTGGTCTTTTCCCAGTGTGGCATTACTTATGTACTAATCTGTTCATAAAGGTAGTTAATAAATACCAATAAATAAATATACCAGGTGGAGGCAGCAGGTACTGCTTGTATTACTGTACTTTGAGTTAAAGAACGAGTGTCCTTAGATTCAAACCTCAGTGAGACCTAGCATGTAGTGTACTGTATTTCTCTCTACGTTTAATGGATAATTTATATATGTGAATCCCTGAATAGGATTAGCTACAGAAGGGGGTACTAGCTACCAGGAAATGTCTGTCGTTGTAGACAAGGAAAAATAGCATGGTGCTTCAATGAATTTTTTTCATTCTGTCAAAATGATTTATAAAAACCATTGCTCATTTTGTAATATGTTGCCAAAGGAACTTTTTATCAGCTCATCAGCCCAGAAGCAGAGCTGCTATCAGCTTCAGAGGAGGCTGCACTACAGCATTCACTGTCCTGCGGGAGGAAAAGGGCCACATCTGAAGTTACTTACTAGAGAAAGAGGGAAAACAGCAGGCTATGGGCCTTGTCAGATACACAATGGTAGACCAGGGAGAAATTATATCACTGAAGAAAAACAAGATAATCTTTCATAGTTTTTACTGTGTCCTTTTGTAAGTTGCATGAAATAAAGTATAAATAATAGATATATTGCAATGGAGCGGAGGAGTGGCCTAACAGTTAGCGCAGTGGGTTGCGGTCCTGAGGAACCAAGTTCAATTCCTGCTTCTACCCAACAATCAGCAGTGGGTTGAAATCGTGGGGAACCAGCTTCAATTCCCTCTACAGCTCCATGTGACCATGGGCAAGTCACTTAACTCTCCATTGCCCCAGGTACAATATAATACTAGATTGTAAGCCCATTACACTGAAAATAAATAAATCAAAATTCTCACTGTCAAGACATTTTAATATAGCAGGGGCCTGATATTGAAAAGGGTTTAACCAGGGAAAAGAAGCTCCTGCCAGATTATTTCCCACTGATATTCAGCAGCAGTTAACTGGGCAGTGTTGCTAAGAATTGGCTCTAATCACCCATTCATAAACCGGGCAGAAGAGGAATGATGGTGGGGGTGGGGGGTGGGGAGGAGTCAGGACATATGCAGGCAAAGCCATATTAATTGCTGGCACCCACATAGCTAAGTGGCCAGCTAAGACCACACAAATGCTGTCCTATCTTTGGTCGCTTAGCTATGCCAGTGCTGGCACTGAACATCACCTGGTACCTGCCTAAATTCAGGGTCACAGCCGCTGGATTGCTGATTTTCAAACCCTGATATTCCCGATCCCCCCCCCCCCCCCACTCGAATCACCCAACCCTCCTTCTACCTTTCCACTTTCTGATCCCCCACTCTAATCCCCTGACACCTCAATCTCCCCAGTTCTGATCTGATCCCCCCCCCCCTGATTCCTCCCCTACCTCCTGGATCCCCTATATCCATAGCCACCTCCAGGACTTACTTGGAAGAGATCCCTGGTAGTCTAGTGGGATGAGGCAGGAGTAGTCACCATCCACTCCAGCCCTGTCTGGTTCCAGGTTCAAAATGATGGCACTGACCTCTAGTGATAGTCTCATGGTACTACCACTAGGGTCTGCCTTCCATATAAGGGAAGTTTGGGAGCAGAGTAAATGAAATATGCCCTTACATGGGTTCCTGTTGATAATCATGTGAGACCTGCATAGGTATTTTATGTAGGTCCCGGCTGAATATTGGCTGGGAATGCATGAGTGCTGGCAGCTAGCACATGCTCGGTAATACCTGCATATTCAATGTTGGTGCCTGGTCATAGCCTGGCGTTGAATATCCAAATCTAATTTTGCTGGCGGCAGTTAGCACTTTAAAAAAATGCTGTCCTCCCCCAGCTGAATATTGACTGGCCTGGTTTTTTTTTTTTGTTCCAGTAGATTCCTCCATTTGGTTCCAGGCTGGGATCTGGTACCATAAGCCTTCAATTGCTACGATCTGGAAATTTTGCCTGCCTAAACTATGTTGAATATTGACCCCTTTATTTTCAATTTAGTGATTGGAGCATGCTAGCTTTGGGAATTTACATCTGTTATGTTTGAATTTTGCATAGCACAGGAGAAATACTTTGTTGTTTCTATTTCTCTGATGTTGCACTGCATGCAGAGTGTGAATTCTTGAGGTTTCAGTTTAATTTTGCTCTACACATTTCTATTTTTAGTTTGTAGTCATTTAGGGCTGGAATCTATAATGGAGCTCAAAAATGGGCGCTGAAAATGATTGGCGTAAATTGCGATTCTATAAAGGGCACGTGCCCTTTATAGAATTGTGTTTAGCACAAATTCTCATGCACTAAATTTGGACACCAGACTTAGGCCTGCTGAAACCTGGTGTAAATGATGGTGCCTAAGTAGGGTGAGTGAAGGTCTTCCAAGGCGAAGGAACACTGAGATCCTACAGTGAAGTAACAGAGAAAAGAATGGAGTGGGAAATAGACCAGGCTGACCAGGAACAAACGAGGAGATTTCAAAAGATGGTAAGATGTTTATTGGTGAAGACTCGATATAGCACCATGTTTCGGCAGTAAGCCTGCTTCAGGAGTCTAAATTAATAACAATAACAATGAGAAATAAAATATAATATGCATAACCATTAAAAACAATACATATAAACATATATGTATATAATGAGATAGACAGATATAAACATATAAATAAATGACATCTTAAAAGATAATGAAATATGAGACGGGGGGCGGAGCAAGATGGCGGCAGTACCAACTGCTCGCACTTGTGACTAGCTCAACGCTGCTGGGGATAAATTCCTCTTTGTTTTTCTTGCTTTAAAAATTTTTTTCTTACTTGCCATATGCCTCACACAAAGAGGAAAGGGATTGTTAGGACGGTGACCCGGCCGTCACTAACTTCAATGCCCGACCAGCAGACGATCGAGCAGTTCCTGACGCGGCATTCCACTGCTCAAGGGTTTGGAGTTCCCGCTGATGTAACGGCGATAGGAGACGCCGTAATCCAGGGAATAGACACGTCGTTGTCTCCTCCAACCCTCTGCCCACCTTCGCAACCGGCGATACTCAACTTGACGGGTGGATTGCTGACCCCGGAAGTCAGAGAAAGCGCTCCACCGCCGGGCCAGAAAATTGGATTTTCCACCAGGGCTTCCTCGAAAACGGAGCCGGAGGGTGCAGCTGCTCCTCAGGAAAGGCCAATAACTTCTACGGCCTTGAATGTGAAGGTAACGCTGGAGACAATATGGGAGGTGCTCCAGCGCTTGGACAATGCGGTCAGGATCTCAACAGGCAAGATTGATACTCTTTTTGAAAATGTACAAACTTTGAATAATGCATTTACTACAATGAGAGATGAGGTTAACGAGAAAATAAATCTCTTGGATGTTGATTCCACCAAAATGAAAGAAACAACAGTGAAGTTAATACAGGACAATACACTTATACATAACAGACTTGAGTACTTTGAAAACTATAATCAGAGATTAAACCTTCGATTGTTAAATTTTCCTAAGATAGCAGTGTATTCTCCAGTGTATATATTCAAACGGTATTTGGTGGAAAACCTAAAATTTACTATGGATAAAATACCACCTCTGAATAAAATTTATTATTTGCCATCAAAGAATCTAAATGAGGCTCAACAGATTCCGCAAAGTGATTTAAATGTTTCAGAATTGTTCGAAACCTCTTTGACTTCTACAACTGATAGACAAACATTGTTGGTCTCATTTGTATTTTAACAGGACTTGGAGCTGGTGAGGAAACTGGCTCTAAGAAACCTCCATAATCCTTTTTATGGAGGGAAAATCTGGGTTTTCCCAGACGTTACTAAAATGACACAAATGAGAAGGAAAGAATTTTTATCTTTTCGACCTGCTGTTTTGGCGTTAGGCGCTACTTTCAATTTCAATTATCCGTGTAAATGCATTATAAAATATATGGATGTTAAATATGTTTTTCTTTTACTGGATTACTTAAAACAATTTATAGATCAGAAAAAAATATCATGAAAACTGTTGGGAAACTACCACAGTAATCCTTGAGATAAGAATGTAGAAATAAGTGGAAATCCGTTAATGCCTTTCTTTAAGTCAATAGTTTCTTTAATTCTCTTCTCCTGAGTGTTTTTGGCTTACTCCCCTGAAAAGTGGTCTAAGATAAGATGAAAAGATCAGATTTCTTTGTTGAATATATTTTTACAATAGTGTTAAATTTGTTTTTCCTACTCAAGTGAAGGCTTGTAAAATGTTTAAAATGATAAATAAAAAATTTAAAAAAAAGATAATGAAATATACGTGATATTAAACAAACACAAATAAAATCAAGAACAACCAAATACAAATAAAAGATGTAAAAGGACTGACCTGTAAAACCATCAAAAGATCAATGAACATTGGTACAAGCAGATGTTGAAAAATGGCCTATAAAAAAACAAATATATCTACTGAAGAACATATATATGGATTGTAACCTATTTTATACAAGTGATGTAAACAATTATATTTTGTACATTAGTGGTCCATAAAATTGTTGTCCGTAAGATTTTGTTATGCCGAAACAGAATACAATCTGCAGCCAGGGAAATGCTTTTGGAAGTTACATAGAAATACTTTTAAAACAAATAGGAGGAAATATTTTTTCCCTCAATGAATAGTTAAGCTCTGGACCTCTTCGCTGGAAGATGTAGTAACAGCTGTTAGCGTATCTGGATTTTAAAAAGGTTTGGACAAGTTCCTGGAGGAAATGTAGGTGTACTTTAGAGAACACACCTTGGCGTAATTTTTTCTGCGTGGGTTTTTCAGGCACCATATATATAATTTAGCCCTATATATAGAATTAGGGGGTTTATCTTTCTAGGATGTCCTGAGGTGACATTTATCCTATTAATACTGGGGTAACTGAAATCACCCAACATTATTTTGTTACAATTTGTTAACTTCTCTCATTTGTCTTAGTTTCCATGGTCTATCTGTTCATTCTGGCTAAGCATCTCCACTCCTGCTCTCACCTCCTTCTCACATGGAATTTCTATCCATAGAAATTCAACAGTGCATTTTTGTTTCCTATAAAACCTGTTATCTTGTTTGACTTAGTGCCCTCTTTATAGTGTCACTGCCAATTTGATCCATCCTATCATTGTGATATAACTGGTACCCTGGTATCATAGTGTCCCCATTGGTTATCCCCCTTCCATCAAGTCTCTGAGATGCCAATTATATCTACCTTTTCATCCAGTGCTATACAATCTAACTCTCCCATTTTCTTTTTAAGACTTCTAGCATTTGTATACATATATTTCAAAGAACGATTTTGTTTGTATGAACAACCTACTAATCAGTTTGACAGGTAATTTGAAATCTTTCAACTCTGCTCTTTACTTAAAGGTATCAGGGTTACTTTTGCCTTTATTGCAATATCTCTGTCGGGAGGCCCTTATTTCCATGTTTTCTTACTATCCTTCACAAGATAGATCATTCTGAAGAATGCATGTCTCAGTAACTACCAGCTTTCTTGTCTATAATTTTTTTTTCAGTGTAAAATGTTTACTTCTTGTGTATTAAGAACTATTTGAATATTTTTTTTCTCTCTCCTTCATCTCAAATCATGGGGTAGACATTGTACTATTTAGGTAGGTCCTTCTCTGATCCACCTCTACTCTCTATACCTTTTCAGAAGTACTGCCTTCAGAACTGGACGTTGTGGGCTAGATTCTATATATGGTGCTTGAAAAGTCTGCGCAGAAAAAAAATAGACCTAGATGTATTCTCTGAAGTATGCCTATATTTAACAGAATAGGCTTAATTTCCACATGGTATATAGAATAACCTGAGTGCCTTTCCAAGTGACTAAATTTAATTGCGGCCATTTATGTAAATCCTGATGCCTAAATTAGGTGCAGAGCAGGTGTATTCTATAAAAACATGCATAGATTTTGAAACGCCCATACTTCACCCATGGCCATGCCCCCTTTTCAACTACGCAACTTAGAATTTAAGTGCACCGCGTCATCCTCACTTTAATATTCCCTTATCTCTTGTTTGGCCTGTTTGTCTGTCCTAATTAGATTGTAAGCTCTGTCAAGCAGGGACTGTCTCTTCATGTTCAAGTGTACAGCGCTGCGCACGTCTAGTAGCGCTATAGAAATGATAAGTAGTAGTAGTAGTAGAATATACTTAGTGAGTTGCATGCATAAATCTGAATTAATGCCAGTTCGTGCTGATAATCGCTTGTTAATATCCAATTAACAGTGCTGATTAGCTAATTTACCAATTAAGTTATGCACATTGTTATAGAATATGCTTCGATTTCTGTGTGGAAATTAAGGCTCCACAGATAGAATCCCGGAGTATTGGGGCAATTCTATAACCTAGGTGCTGACATTTACATGTGCAGTATTCCCTGAATTCTATTTATGGCGATTTGTGAGTTGTGTGTGCAAATTTGGACATGCATCCAATTTGCGTGCACAATTTAATTGATTGAGGAGCCAATTAGCACTGATAATTGGGCAATAACAATCAATTATCTGCACCAATTGGCAATAAGTAGAATTTACATATGCATTGTTTTACACATATTCTATAAAGAGATACATGTAAATTCTAATGCACAGATCTAAAAGGGGGTGTGGCTATGGGAGGGGCAAGGACGGGTCAGGGGCTTTCCTAAAATTTATGCACGTTGTTATAGAATTAGCTAGACCTGTGCCTAATTGACGTGTGGGAATTTACACCAGGTTTTCCTTTGGTGTAAATGTAGTTGTGCTTCCTGGAGCTAAGCATTGTTCTTTAAACTGCGCCTAACTGTAAGTGTAGTTTATAGAATAGCACTAAGCACTGTTTTATGCATCATTTTTAGAACCTAGTTCTATGTGTGTAAATATTTACAGTACCTGCAATTATGCACATATGTACACACTTAGGTGCATAAGAGCTAGAATGGCGCCTAAGTGATATTTTACAATCATCTGCTTCAATTACCTAGCCCCAGATATTTAAAATCATTTAACCGGACAGGATGGCTCCTGGTCGGTTAAATGGCACTTAGGAGCCTCTTTTACAAAGTGGCGGTAAGTCCAAGCAGGCTTGCCGCATGCTAAAACTGAACTACCACCAGACCAACGCAGTTGCCGGTGGTAGTTCCGGGTTATTGCTCCCATAGTCCCTTCATTGGAATACCATCATTTTTAGATATAGTTAGGATACTGTCATCTTTGGATACAGTTGTGACCCCATTATTAGGTTGAACACTATGGGAAAAGGCAATTTGAGATCTGCAATGCCAGCTCAGCAGCTGTCGGTAAAGATAAAATAGAGGAGCTGGAAAGAGTTAGTTTATTTGTCAGAAAAAGATTTTCTACAACTTGAAATAATTGCTTTGGCTTCGTATGATGTTTCCCAGTTAATGAAGAATAATTGCCCTTTTAAAGTTGCTATCAATAGGCTTTTGTAGTTATTAATTGATTTTTTTTTCCAGAGTGAAATTATGTCAATGTAGTTCTCAGATTCAGAAGACGTTTAAATTCCTCTCTTCAGGAGCGGAGGGGATTTCAGCCTGCCTTTCTGAGAATTCTAGAAATTTCAGTTGTTACAAATTAAGAGGTCTGTACCCTACTCACGTGCCATGAGCAGATGGTATTACCAGTGGCGTAGCCAGACCTGGCATTTTGGGTGGGCCCAGAGCTAATGTGCGTGGCTATGTGTGTAGGTATGAATAGTGTTTCTTGGGATACTAAAAAATAATGCCTTAGAATGCACTTGATGATGGATTTCTAAGTAGTCTGCCCAATAGCTGCCCTGTATCAGCATAAACCACACACATACATACATACTTAATGGAAAAACTGATATTTTTAAATATAATTACATTACCTCATATCATACACTTGACCAGACGTAAGTCTACTATAATAGCAAATATCTCAACATGACAGGATCCTGCACCATAATTACATCAATGGCATATTATTTATTTATTTATTTATTTTTTATTGCATTTGTATCCCACATTTTCCCACCTCTTTGCAGGCTCAATGTGGCTTACAATACATCGTGAATAGTGGACACATATAAGAAGATATACAATTAGTATTATAAAAGGATCTTGGGTAACATGATAATGATAAAACATAGTAGTAGTTTAACACGCGAACATGATAATGATGGGACAAACTAGTAGATTAGCAAGCTAGTATTGTAAAGCATTTCTAAATAGTTGTATTGGAGTTCATATTTGTTGGTCTTTGGGGTATGCCTTGTTGAAGAGATGGGTCTTCAGTAGTTTGCAGAAGTTAGTTAGCCTTCAAACTTTGCTCTATCATAAATGTAAATGCCTGATTAAGCAAAACAGGTAAATACCTTTGAGTCTTTTCCCCTTCCTCTGGCTCTTACAGCTTTGTATAGGAAAAATGTATTCAAATTCTGGTAGCGCCTCAGTAATAGGAACACAAGATCCCTTCACTGCCTGGTTCTTTGCACTAAATCCTGCAAAAAGGCTTCTTAGATCCGATGCTGCAAACCCCAATACCAGCTGGAATAACAGTACCTTTAAAAAGGCAGCAGTGAATATACACAACAGCAATATGTATCCCATTGGAAACGCTAGACTCATAGATCCCCACACAAGCCACATGGAAGCAGAATCTCTCACCTACTCGGTCACATTCAGAACACAAACCAACCCTAATCAATTACAGAATAAAGGACCACAAATTAGAAATTGTCCTCTAGCCCAGTATCTGCCCTTTCCTGCCCTACCTCCCCTATCCATCCCTGTAGCTTGCCATCAATGATTTCCTTCCCTACCCCCTAACCAACCCTGTTACCCAGGATCAGCTCTTCCCCTCTCCATCCCCCATCTATCCATCCCTGTAGCCCGGCATCCGCCTTTCCCTTCCCCACTCCTCCATCCATCCCAGTAGCCCAGCATCAGCCCTTCCCTTCCCTTCCCCACCACCCATCACATAGGTAAGCATCAGCCCTACCCTACCCTACCCCCAACCTCTCCCTGAAGCCTTCCCCCCATGGTCTGGCATATCCTTTTTTTTTAATGTCATGGGCACTGCAGAGTCCACCTGCACCCAAAAACCTGCCTACTTTGTTTAAAACCTTTTTTTTAACCTGGGCACTGCACAGACTCCCCCACCGAAAAACTCACAACATGAGAAATATATATAACTTTTTAAAATTTTAACCTAGGCACTATTAAAATGTATTGTTGATGGGTTTCTGGGTGGGGGAGGGCTCTTCATGAATTAAATATACCTTTTTCCCCCTAGGCATTGAAGAACCCACCCCCACCCAGAAGCCCACCACCAGCAAGCATTACACTATAGTAATACACAGCTGGGCTTCCATGTGGTGGCAGGTGGTGGAGACTGAGCACTGTGCTCCATGTGTGTTGGCTCTTGTGCCTCTTGTGGGGCTGCGGGGGAGTGCTAAGGCCAGGGGGGATCAACAAAAAGCTGATCCTGTTCCAACGAGGGCAGTGAAGAGGAGCTGCAACGCTAGCAGCAGCCGGCAGGCTTTCCTGTGCGCTGCTGCGATGCCTTTGTGTGAAGGGGGTGTGGGGCAGGCAAAACAAGGCAGAGTGAAACCGGATGGTCAGACCTGGAGGGAGGGCAGTAGTGGTGTGGGGCGAGCATGTTCATGATGCCACGCTAGAATGGCTGACGCACAACAGACTTCCGGATCAGGACCCATACTTCGGTGCTCTAAAAAAAAAAAGGCTGGTACGGTAGGAGAAGGACCAGAGGAGAACTTTCTGCTGCAGTGCGGGCTGCCTAATAGCATGTGGTTGAGCTGCGGGAGAAAGGTTGTATACTCCCACTGATAACCTGCACCTATCAAGATAAATTGGGCGGACCCGAGCCAAGATTGGGTGGGCCTGGGCCCACCCAGGCCCAATCGTAGCTACGCCCCTGGATATTACTCACAGTTCTCCTATGCAGATTTCCCAACAATGGCTGCTCGAAGGGGGATACATTTTTCTAGGGAAGAGGTTTTCAACCCAGTCCTCGGGACATGCCGAGCCAGTCTGGTTTCCAAGATATTCATAATGAATATGCGTGAGATAAATTTGCATGCACTGTTTCCATTTTATGAAATCGATTTCATGCTTATGGATTGTGGGCATCCTGAAAACCTGACTGGCTGGGTACGTCCCAAGGCCAGAACTGAGAACCCCTGTCCTAGAGGCATAGATGTAAGTGCAGCCTAGAAGTGAGATGAGAAGCGAAAATCTTCCAAGATGCTACCAGAGCTGATCTAAAGAGATGCTGCCCCTTCAGCTCCTTTCTGAAGACCTGTTGCAGAAATACAGAGAACAGGTTCCCTGACAAGGACAAGGGATCTCCTCCTATTATGTTGTATCTATTATGTATTTGTAATATGAACGCTTTGTAAATCACTCAGTTGCCCTTTTATTAAGCTGTGCTAGTAAATTTGTTTATTTATTCCACTTCATATACTGCTCTTCTGGAAACAGAGTGGTTCACTTTTACTCTCAATTTAAACACAGGATAAAAATTTAAATTTATAAGCATTAAAAAATATCTATGCATATCAACATGGACAAGAACATAAGCACATGGATCCGTATGACTCCTCTTACTCCCCCAGTATTCACTGACCCCCTCCCACCCCCCCTAAAGATGTGAAAGAAACAGTACATACCTGTCACGTCTGTGGCCGTGCCCCCTCTCAGACTCACCTTATTTCCTGTGGTCAGCTTCTGAGCTGGCTTCTATCTGTTCTTTGTGAGTTAGTTCTGTCTCTGTCTCTGTGTGCTGGCTGCATTAGATTGTCTGTGTGCTGTCACCCGTTCCAGATTTCAGCCCAGTCCGGTCTGGATCTTCCGGGCTGCCAGACTTGCTTGCTTGGATTGAACCTACACAGCACCCGTAGTTTCCTGGTGATTGTTGCAGCTGAGCTCCAGGTGCTGCTGGGCTTATTAGCCATTCTGAAACCTTGCTGCTTTGCCTTTGCATTGCGTCTAAGGCCCTGATATGTTGGTGCTTTTGGACTTCAGCCTGAGTTTGTTTCCTTGCTCTAGTTCTTGCCTGAAGTCTTGCCTGTTCTAGTTAGTCTGTGTTTAGTTTAGGGTATTGCTTGTATACTGTATTGCTTGTTTCCCAGTCTTGTGTCTTGTTTGTATGTCTTTGTCTAGTTCTGGGTTTATCTGTGTTTGTTCCCTGCTTCAGTGGCTGCTTGCAGCTTTCAGTTCAGTCTCCTGTCTAGCTGTGTTTGTTCCCTGTTTCAGTGGCTGTTCGCAGCTTTCAGTCCTGTCCTTTAGCCTATCCTTTCTCTGCCTTGCTGTCCCTGTGCTGCCTAGCTGTTATCCAGTCCTGTCCTGTCCAGTAAGTCCTGCCGGCCACCTGAAGCCTTGAGCTTTACTCTTGGTGGAAAGTGGCCAGGTCTATTAGATTGTAAGCTCTTTGAGCAGGGACTGTCTCTCTTTGTTAAATTGTACAGCGCTGCGTAACCCTAGTAGTGCTCTAGAAATGTTAAGTAGTAGTAGTAGTAGGTGCAGGTGAAGCCTAACTGTTTGTCAGAGATCTGCCCTGTCTCTAGCGTGGGGTGGTTTTGCCTGCCACTGCCGCTCCTCGGCAGTGGCCCAAGGGCTCACAAACCCAGTTTCCAGCTGTGTAAACGTGACAATACCAACCTCTATGACAGCTTCAGATGTTTTGGCCAGAACTATAAGAGCAGCAATTATGGTCCCTGGAGTAGCCTAGTGGTCGGTGGAAAAGGAGACCCAGGCCCATAACTCATTCTAACCGATACACTTGTGGTGGAAAATGTGAGCCTTCCAAAACCCATCAAAAGCCTACTGTACCTACATATAGGTGCCACCTGCAGGCATAAGGGCTATTATGTACAGCTGGGTACAAGAGGTTTCAGGTGGGTTTTGGAGGGCTCACCATAACATGTAAGGGGGTTACAGTGAGAGGTCCACCTGGGACTTTTTATGTGAAGTCCACTGCAGTGTTCCCTAGGGTGCCCCACTGCTCTGCTGGGATGTCTGTGTGGCCAGTCTACTAAGAATGTTGGCTCCCCACTCATCATCCCAATGGCTTGTTTTTCTGCGTTTTTCTATTGGATATATTTTTTTGGAAAATGGTTCAAAAAGATAGACGCACTGAGCAGAACAGCATCTAGTAAATGGCCATTTTCGAAACAAAAATACATTTTTCAGGTTTGAAAATGGCTACGTTCACCATTCGATTTTTGGACATTTCTAGCAAATACAAAATCGGGCTTAAATGTTTTATCAAAAATGCCCCTCTATATGGGCTATCCATACCAACTACTAATCTCTAGTATTCCTTTCTCTCCCTTTGAGATCCTCTGTGCTTGTCTCACACTTCCTTGAATTTATATAGTCCTTGTCTCCACCGTCTTCACTGGGAGGCTGATCCATGCATTCACCACCCTTTCTATAAAGAAATATTTTCTTAGATTACTTCTGAATCTGTTCACCTCTTGTGCATTTATGCCATAGAAATATTTAACTGCCTTTATCATATCTCCCCTCTCCCAGTTTTCTTCTAAAGTGTATACACTGAGATCCATTTCCAGGATAAAATCCACTTTTCCTTGGCCTGTGGCCTAGACAGGGAGGATCAATGAGAACACCACCTGTGCACCTGTCTGCTTCACTATCCCTCCCAGAGCCACAAAGAGGGGCATTTTCGAAAGGTCGTCCAAGTATGAATTAGGACCCCCTCGCGAAGTCAGCCAAAATCAGGTAGGTATAATCGAAAGATAGTATGAACGTTCTTAGACATTTCCATTATCGCAGTGCAAAACGCCCAAATCAGGGACGCCCAAAGTATAGTAGAAAGGATGCCCATCTTCCAGAACTGCGAAAGGACGTCCCTAAAACATTCATTGTACTTGCCAACTTGTCATACCAAAGTGGAGGAGTGGCCTAGTGGTTAGGGTGGTGGACTTTGGTCCTGAGGAACTGAGTTTGATTCCCACTTCAGGCACAGGCAGCTCCTTGTGACTCTGGGCAAGTCACTTAACTCTCTATTGCCCCATATAAGCTGCATTGAGCCTGCCATGAGTGGGAAAGTGCAGGGTACAAATGTAACAAAAATAAAATAGATACTTTTGACTTCTTCGATGTACCTGGCTGTTCCGTAAGTGCATGTAGTTACGGAACAGCCAGGTACATCGGAGAAGTCGAAAGTATAGTAATAAGGATGTTGATATGACAAATTGGCAAGTATAGTGAACATTTTAGGGACGTCCTTTTGTGGTTCTGGAAGATGGGCGTCCTTTCTATTATACTTTGTGCGTCCCTTATTAACGTTCCTTATATTCCCGTACCTGGATGTCTGCAAGTACAGTACATGTAATTGCAGGAACATTAATAAGTGTAAAGTACAGTAACAAGGATGTGTTTCTCACAGAACTGGAGAAGGACGCCCATCTTACTAGGCCCACCAAAGGATGGCGGGCCTGTAAGAGGGACGTCCTTCACCAGTTCTGTGAGAAACACATCCTTGTTACTGTACTTTACACGTTAATGTTCCTTATATTCCCGTACCTGGATGTCCGCAACTACATGCACTGTACTTGCGGAACATTCAGCTATAGGAAATGTAAGGAACATACATATTTTATTGTGTATATATGAAAAGGTTCGCACACTTGATAATGATCTTTATAAGGAAGGCTCCACAAGTATGAACACGTACTCATCCAAATAAGGCCCCGCACGCGTTACGACGGTCCATGCATGTCATGGATGTCCATGCGTCATGGTCGTCCATGTGTTGACCCATTATATATAGGGGGCAGGACGTCCATGTGCTAACTTGTCCATATATGGGATGGTCGTCCACATATGGAACTGTTCATGTAAGGACGTCCATCATGCATGGGCGTCCATATAAGGCGATGCACGTTTTCTAACAGTTATTCACTGAGATGGCGCTCCAAAGAGAACCAAAATGCTGAGAGCCTGCTTCTGGTGCACCTGTGTCTGCGGTGCCGTCGCACTTTATTTATGCACCATCACTACCTGCCTCCCAGGACTGTCTGCATACGAGCCTGGACTCATATAAGAGACCAGTTGGAAAGGTAACTGTTTGTTCGCCCCCCCCCCCCCCCCCCTGGCCTATCACGTTCCCCTCCTGTAGCTACACATATAAGAGCTCCCTCAGTAATGTAAGCACTAACTGTAGTCTGCATTCAAGGGTAATCAGTATGTGCACAAGCACATTCATTAATAGAATCAATTTACTAGAAAGGAAAAACATTCTCACTTCCCAACAATACTGCACACAAACGGTACTCTCTGTCCTCATGTCCACCTCAATGACATCACTTGTACCAATGTCATGTCCCCCCCCCCCCCCCCCCCCGTCCATGTGTCTCTACAATTTAGCCCATAGATGGGCGTCCTCATGCTGAGGACGTCCTTGCAGCCCTGTTTCGATTATTGGATTTGGGTGACCTTCTTTCACGGAGATGCCCATGTGCCTTTTGTGTCACTTTTTGGACGCCCTTCTCTTTCGAAAATGAGCCTGAAAGTCACCTTTGATGCCTTCAAAGGGATATCTAGCAGTATCATTTGTGCCAACATGATGAGCAACATTGAATGTCAGTCAATGGGCTTGATAAGTCTCCGGAAACTCTCTGCAACATCTCAGATCTTAACACCAGGTAGACAGAACACCTCCCGGTACATCAGGTTTGGTTGGCAGATCAATGTCTCTGCACCTATAAGAATGGAGGGGTTGATATTCAGGTGGCAGCAGTCAGCGTTTTGCTGAGCACTGCTAATATTATTCCTGGATATTCAATATTGGGCTATGTCTGGGCACTGGCACTGAAGATCTGGGCATATGCGGGCGGCTAAAACAAAGCTGACTGAGTGTGATATTCAGCACTGAACTGGCTACCATGAACCGCAAAAAGATAGTACATAAGTACATAAGTAGTGCCATACTGGGAAAGACCAAAGGTCCATCTAGCCCAGCATCCTGTCACCGACAGTGGCCAATCCAGGTCAAGGGCACCTGGCACGCTCCCCAAACGTAAAAACATTCCAGACAAGTTATACCTAAAAATGCGGAATTTTTCCAAGTCCATTTAATAGCGGTCTATGGACTTGTCCTTTAGGAATCTATCTAACCCCTTTTTAAACTCCGTCAAGCTAACCGCCCGTACCACGTTCTCCGGCAACGAATTCCAGAGTCTAATTACACGTTGGGTGAAGAAAAATTTTCTCCGATTCGTTTTAAATTTACCACACTGTAGCTTCAACTCATGCCCTCTAGTCCTAGTATTTTTGGATAGCGTGAACAGTCACTTCACATCCACCCGATCCATTCCACTCATTATTTTATACACTTCTATCATATCTCCCCTCAGCCGTCTCTTCTCCAAGCTGAAAAGCCCTAGCCTTCTCAGCCTCTCTTCATAGGAAAGTCGTCCCATCCCCACTATCATTTTCGTCGCCCTTCGCTGTACCTTTTCCAATTCTACTATATCTTTTTTGAGATACGGAGACCAGTACTGAACACAATACTCCAGGTGCGGTCGCACCATGGAGCGATACAACGGCATTATAACATCCGCACACCTGGACTCCATACCCTTCCTGTGTTTCATGCAGTCCTTTTTACAGTGGTCACCAACCCCCTCCCAGCATAAAAAAACAGGTTACAAATACTTTTTTGCCAGCCTGTATGCCAGCCTCAAATGCCGTACCCACCTCCATGACAGCAGAATGTGTTCTGTCCTCCGACAGCCTTTGCCTGCTTGTGATGTGGCTCTGGGGTGAGTGTGGCACCTTTTCTGTTATTTGCACTTAATTGATTTGATTTGCTTACTTTATTTTTTGTCTATTAGATTGTAAGCTCTTTGAGCAGGGACTGTCTTTCTTCTATGTTTGTGCAGCGCTGCGTATGCCTTGTAGCGCTATAGAAATGCTAAATAGTAGTAGTTTTAGTAGTAGTAATCTTAGCTACTTAAGGGCTGAATATTGGCACTTAACCAGCTAAGGGCCCATCCCACCCCCAGAATGCCCACAAAGTAGCTGGTTTCAGCCTAGGTACTAACTGGGCATTTTCAGCTGCACTATCTGGTTAAGTGCTACTATGCTATCTGGGTCTTATAAGCCGCCAAATCTTTTGCCAAGGAATTCAAGGCGGGATAACAATAAGATAAACAACTGATATAAAACATCAGGATTTAACAACTACAGTACAATATGAAAGTAAAACAAGTTAGAGCAGACTAATTACCATTAGGAAAAAAAATATGTTTCTACAGCTTTCCGAAAAGCAAATACATTATATAAAGAGTGCAACTCAATAGGCAAGCTGTTCCAAAGACGGACAGCAGAGAACAAAAACGATCCAGAAAACAGTACCTTAAAACGAATGCCTTTTATAGATGGAAAAGCCAACAGCAAGACATTACATGTTCTCGGTAAAAGCAAGTTTTTTACTAGCTTAAAACTATTCAAAAAATCAGCAGAATAAAGGCTATGTAAATATTTAAATACAAGACATATTACTTTGAATTTAATACTAGCTGAAACTGGCAGCCAGTGCAACTTTGCCAGCAATGGAGAAATCCTATATAATAATTTCCTACTCCAACGTTCTGAAGCTGACTCCCCGTGGCACTGAAGTGTTCGTAGGGTCCGTGCGGTTCGAAGGGTTCATGCTGCCTGTAAGCATCTATCTCACTGTCCCGTCCTCGCGTCCAAACATAATGACGTCGAAGGCGGAACACTGAGAGGGAAGGGGATGCAGCATAATTGCTCCCCAGTCACCGCTGGACACGCTGCTCTCTCCCTCGCCCCTCCCGAGTCGCAGCTGGACCCTGTCCCCCGGCCACAGTCCCTCTCACCCACCCTGCTCCACGATGGACACTCCCTGCAGCTGCACGCAAGGCATCCCGCCGACCTCTCTCTCCTCTCCCAGTTCGGACCCTCGACCTCCCCCTCCTCCATGATCGACTCCCTCCCGAGTCGCCATTGGACCCCTCCACCCTCTCCCATTCCAACTCACCTCGCCGCTGGACCTGGAGGATCCCACCTTCTCCCCCGCTTGCTCCTGAGTCGCCACTGCTCTCTCCCTCCCCCCTCGGAGGGAGGGAGGGGGGACCCTGAAACTCGGAGGGAGGGAGAGGGAACCTGGAACTGGGAGGGAGGGAGGGGACGACCCTGGAACTCAAGGTAAGGGAGCTATGCACCTGGGAGCAATTTGTGAAGTCCACTGCAGTGCCCCCTAGGGTGCCCGGTTGGTGTCCTGGCATGTGAGGGGGACCAGTGCACTACAAATGCTGGCTCCTCCCACAATCAAATGCCTTGGCGGCGATCTCTAACGCTGGCCCAAAGGTTGAGATTTGGGCATCCCCGACCATATTATCGAAATGAAAGATGGCCGGCCATCTTGTTTCGATAATGCGGTCGGGTATGGCACTTTACGGGGCTGGCCTTAGAGATGGCCGGCCATATAGATGGCCGGCCCCGTTCGATTATGCCCCTCCAAGTTAACCATAAGTCCTATGTATAAAGAATTGCCATAGTCTAGCAAAGACTAAACAATAGTTTTGAAATGTTTATTTAAAAAGTAGGAGTGTATCATGGATAAATGCTTAAGTTTAAAGTAAACTTTGTCTATGACATTCTTTACTTGAGGTTCCAGCACTCTTGACTCACAGTCAACCTGAAATGAAAGTCTATTGTTGACAGTGATAGATTGTGTAATAATTGAATGGTCCAAACCGAACCAGAGAACCTTTGTTTTTTCTTCATTCAATTTTAGTCTTTTGACCAATCAATTATTTTTGACACATAGGTTGTAGTCTTAGAATAACACATATCCATAGCCATATCAACAGAAACTAACAAAAAAATGTCATCAACATATGACCAAAGTTTAGCATCGGATCCCAAAGGAATTTGGCTCAATGTGCTTAAATATAAATTAATAGCATAGGGGATAGGGGAGATCCCTGAGGGACTCCATGAGAAGACTGCCAAGGGTTTGATAAAAAGTTATATTTTAGTACTGAATAATACCTTTGAGTAAGAAATGACTTAAACCACAAAAAAAACGGAGTTTGTTAAACCAAAAAATGAAAGTAAACTCAATAATAAAATAAGACATGATTTACTGCATCAAAAGAAGTAGTTGAAATATCGAACTGCAGTAGAATCATGTTTCCTCCAGTACACAAAGATTTTTTTTAACTTCAGAAGTCAGAGACAATTTCAGTACTATGAAAAGTTCTGAATCCATGTTGAGAGCTATGGAAAAGATTAAACTGTTCTATATATTTAATTGAGAACTAACTACAAATTCTATCAATTTCGTCAAAAAAAGGAATACTTGCAATTGGTTGATAGAAGTCTGTGATAAATCACCATTGTTTTGGCATTGGGGTTAATGCAATATTTCCCATATCTTCGGAAAACCAACCATTCTTTAATGTAATGTTTACAAAAGAAACGATCCAAATCCAAAACTTCAGTCGGAAGATATTTGAGTAAATAAGAAGGAAAATATCTATTGGGCAGTTAGATCGAGATAATCTATCTATATATATAAAAGGCACCACCATCTCTATATATATAAAAGGCACCACCAACGTTCTATGAAGCCTCCAGCCGGAAGTGTGAAGCGCCAGAGATATCCGGTTTCCCCGTGAGTGAAGGAAAACAGCACAGCAGGAAATCCCAGGAAACAGTGAAGGACTCAGAGGGGGGAGGGGAGAGAGATGCCCTCACTCTCTCTGTAACACAAACACAGAACAGGAGGAAACTTAACACTGAAGGACTGCACTCGAAGTGGGGAGGGGGAGGGAGAGAGGGCAGAGGGCAGGGACACACACTCCCACATGCACACTCTGAAGAAAACATTGCTAGCCCCCCCTCCCCCCCCCCCCCCCGTTTCATTTGCATCAGAAACGGGTCTTTTTTACTAGTCTGTTAAGAAGAGGAGATAACTCTGAAACAGAAACTAGATCAAAAGAAGACCAATATCTATTTACCGGATAGTAAATAGTAGTGGATGCTTGGAATGCCCTCCCGCGGGAGGTGGTGGAAATGAAAACTGTAACGGAATTCAAACATGCGTGGGATAAACATAAAGGAATTCTGTTCAGAAGGAATGGATCCTAAGGAACTTAGCCGAGATTGGGTGGCATCCACTACTATTTACTACCCGGTAAATAGATATTGGTCTTCTTTTGATCTAGTTTCTGATTCAGAGTTATCTCCTCTTCTTAACAGACTAGTAAAAAAGACCCGTTTCTGATGCAAATGAAACGGGGGGGGGGGGGAGGGGGGGCTAGCAATGTTTTCTTCAGAGTGTGCATGTGGGAGTGTGTGTCCCTGCCCTCTGCCCTCTCTCCCTCCCCCTCCCCACTTCGAGTGCAGTCCTTCAGTGTTAAGTTTCCTCCTGTTCTGTGTTTGTGTTACAGAGAGAGTGAGGGCATCTCTCTCCCCTCCCCCCTCTGAGTCCTTCACTGTTACAGAGAGAGGGATTTCCTGCTGTGCTGTTTTCCTTCACTCACGGGGAAACCGGATATCTCTGGCGCTTCACACTTCCGGCTGGAGGCTTCATAGAACGTTGGTGGTGCCTTTTATATATAGAGAGATCCTGTTCAGAAGGAATGGATCCTAAGGAACTTAGCCGAGATTGGGTGGCAGAGCCGGTGGCGGAAGGCGGGGATGGTGCTGGGCAGACTTATACGGTCTGTGCCAGAGCAGGTGGTGGGAGGCGGGACTGGTGGTTGGGAGGCGGGGATAGTGCTGGGCAGACTTATACGGTCTGTGCCAGAACCGGTGGTGGGAGGCGGGGCTGGTGGTTGGGAGGCTGGGATAGTGCTGGGCAGACTTATACGGTCTGTGCCCTGAAAAGAACAGGTACAAATCAAGGTAAGGTATACACAAAAAGTAGAACATATGAGTTTATCTTGTTGGGCAGACTGGATGGACCGTGCAGGTCTTTTTCTGCCGTCATCTACTATGTTATGTTATGTATCATCTAAATGAAAATGGGATTTTAACAAATCACAGTAAGGAAGTTTATCAAAAGAGTAGTTGTGAAGCAGCAGCTGATGGCTGAGAAATAGTCACAGATATAGAAGGTGTTAAATTAGATTTCACCAAATTAAATAATTTCCTTAGATCAGTGCCACTGAACATGCCTGGTTAGACCCTGGACAAGTGATTTAAATAGCCAGGAGCCATTTCTGGCCATTTAAATTGCTTTGACTATATTGACCCCAGAATTACCAACTGCCACCCCCCTTCGCTTTCTAATGGTCACCGATCCAACAACTTTTTGAGAATGTTGAGCTCCAAGTCCTCCTGTTTCTCAGGCGCTTTTGCCTCTTCCACGTCCAAGACTGCATACTGGTTCTTCAGTTTGTAGTAAGGTGGAGTAAGGGTGCTGATGCGGCAGAGTCTGATGATCTGTGTCCAGTTGTCCTGTTTCACTACAGTTGCCTCTTCCCTTTTACTAGAGACCCTTGATTGGTCATGGATGCTTTTCAGTCTCACCACTTCCTCTCAGTTCCTCTACTTGTTCCAGGAGGGATTCCAACTGCAGGCACCTTGCTGATGGAACCTGTCCCTCACCTTGGATCATGCTGTCCATCTGGATGGAGGCAGAAGCCTTGATGACACCGTGTTTCCCAGCCATCAGTGGCGTACAAAGAGGGGGGGGTCCGCCCCGGGTGCATGCCGCTGGGGGGGGGGGTGCTACGCGCCTGTTGTCTCTTTGTTTTCATGCTCCCTTTGCCCCAGAACAGGTTACTTCCTGTTCCGGAGCAGAGGGAGCATGAAAATGAAGAGCCGGCAGGTGCGCTGCACCCACCCCCCAGCGGCGTGCACCCGGGGGGGGGGGTGTTCTTTCGTCGGGGGATCGGGGGTTCTTTTGCCGGGGGGGGGGGGGGGGGGCGCTGCACCCGAGGGGGCGGGGCGCATCTGTGATCCGCCCCGGGTTTCAGCCCCCCTAGGAACGCCACTGCCAGCCGTACTTCAGTTGTAGGAGGATTTTGGTACCTCAGTTGGCAAGGAATTCCTCTTAGCCCACTTGTAACTGACCTCGAGCTACTACCTCCTTTATCCTAGTCATATATTATCTAGCTCAATTTATCATACACTACTAAGCCTGACTTTACGTTGTTTTACTACTGTTTTATTGAAAATTCTATTCTTAACTTTGTATTTCAAATTACTATGTAAGCCGCATTGAGCCTGCATTGTGTGGGAAAGCGCGGGGTACAAATGTAATAAATAATAATAATAATACCAAAAAAGTGTGACCTAAATTCAAATAAACAATGGATGGACCAGTCAAGCACTTGTTAACATAATAGTTTTGTTGGCTAAAAGAAATGCAAATGAGGAATGTTTTATGATGTTGAGACAGGGTGATTACCTTGTTAGTCCATTTGGGTATGTAGAAATAAAGGCCAATAAATAACCTGCAGGTGATAACCTTCATCTGTGCTATCTTAAGATATATGTGAGTTTGATTCATACACTGGTCCATCCCTGATATCAGAACAAGAGGCATCTGCTGTACTCTAAAAAAAATATAAGTAACAGTTGTTTTAGAAATGATTTTACTGGTTTACAATTTAATTATCATTCCACCCCTCAAATACGCTTTAAATGCCCTTCCAATGAAGTCTACACAGAAAAATGCATACGCACAGCAGCACACACAGAAAGGAAATGCATTTATTCAATAAAGTGTAAAATGTTTCTTGACGTGTGCACTGACACAGAACTGTATGTCTTATCTATAACTCAATCCACTTCAAATGCATTTGCAACTCAGTGAAAATCTGCTTCAAACTTAGCAGAGATTAAAAATAAAAAAAAGAAAGAAAGATGCAGCTTGGAGTCTCTGACAGCGGCAGTGCGAAGGTGTCATACTCTACTGCTTTTCTGACGTGAAGGTGGTGCCCCGGTGTTTGTCACTGGGACTTTCACGATAAAATGCAAAACCAAGAAAAGTAAAGTTACAAAAATGACAGCAGTGGGGCGAAAGTAGTAATAGAGAGGTTCAAATTCATGTGCTCTTGTTTGAAATAAACAACAAGCTGTAAGCAAGCAACTTGAGGGAGAGGGGGGGTGGGTAGAGGTTGGGGATGAAAGGAATCATATTTCATTCTGACATCACTGGTCCTCATGCATAGAAGACACTGAGGGCGGCAGTGCAGTTGCAAAAACGGCAGAGAGGTTATAACCCGTCTGTGGGCTCGTCACCACTTGTATTCTGTAAAGACACCCAGAGGGCTTTAATGCAAGGACGGCAACGCTGGGGAAGTAGGACTCCGACCCCAAAGGAGTTTCTTAAATAAGGTTGCAAGGTAAGCACTCGTTTTGTTAAAAGGTGCAGTGCTGGAGGTTTCTGAAGCTGCAACCCACTTGTTACCTAAAGCTTAGCCGCTCCCCCCCCCCCCCCCCCCCCCCCCTCATCTATGTACAGCAGACGGATGAAGTCCCAACATTTCAGCAAAAGAATAGGATGTTTTCCTTCTGGGATCTGCGGCCATGCATAAAAGAACATGCACTTTTTGCGGTCTTGATTGCACCCTGTAGTAACTATCAATTCTTTGTAGCGTTCGCTAGCTGATGGCAATATGCAGGGCTTGCAACTTCTAATTTCATGTTTTCCTAAGCACATTTCATACGCTTTTGGTCCCCCTCCCTCCTTTTCTTTGCCTGTATTTGAAATGTGTGAACTTAAAGAATTACCCATTTGCAGAACCTATATCCCATAGTGTTACTACGCGTAAACAATCCACAACAGGGCTGCAGCATCTATCATAAGTACCCTGGCTTGGGGCAGAAAAGTAAGGGCCAAGTTTCAAATGTTTAAGTGACGTGCAGGAGTAGCCAGGTGGTTAGTGTAGTTGTACTTTGATCCTAGGGAACTGGGTTGGAGTCCCACTGCAGCTCCCTGTGACTCTGGGCAAATCACTTACTTAACCTTCTATTGCCCCAGGTACAAATAAGTCCCTGTATATACCATGTAAACCACTTTGAATGTAGTTGCCAAAGGCAGTATATCAAGGCCTGTTCCCCTTTGAAGTGAGGAAAAAGCGTTATTTCGGTACATCAATTTTACAGTCTGTCCCATTTTGTGTACTATGGAGGGTAAAGGGCCATGGATTTGTTATATCATTTTTTCTGTGATTCAACCAAAGTGGTTTATATATATTATGCATAAGTGCTAGCGCTGTGGGTGCTTGAGCAGCTCCAGTATTGAGCAGATGCCTTCATTTTGTCCAAGAAGGAGGGTAATTTGTAATGGATTTAGCACCCCTAATCATTTTTGAAAAGTTGGCTCATGATTATATGCAGCTAGGAGGAGGAGGAGGTGGAGATAATGGAGTAGCCCAGTAGTCAGTGCAGCAGACCCCAATCCAGGGGAACTGGACTCAATTCCCACCCATAAGTACATAAGTATTGCCAAACTGGGAAAGACCAAAGGTCCATCGATCCCAGCATCCTGTTTCCAACAGTGGCCAATCCAGGTCACAGATACCCAGCAAGATCCCCAAAATGTACAAAGCATTTTATACTGCTTATCCCAGAAATAGTGGACTTTCCCCAAGTCCATTTAATAACGGTCTATGGACTTTTCCTTTAGGAAGCCGTACAAACCTTTTTTAAACTCTGCTAAGCTAACCGCCTTTACCACATTCTCTGACAACGAATTCCAGAGTTTAATTACACGTTGAGTGAAGAAATATTTTCTCCAATTCATTTTAAATTTACCCCACATTACCCCAGGTATAAGTAAGTACCCATATATACCATGTAAACCACCTTGAATGTAGTTGCAAAAAACCCCACAGAAAGGTAGTATATCTAGTCCCTTTCACCATCCTCTCTGTCCCTAGTGGACTCACAACCTATATTTTGTACCTGGGGCAGTGGAGGGTTCAGTAAGTTAGTTATTTATTTATACATTTGATAATAAGTTCATGGGGTCAGTGGGTGAGCTCTCCTGATCTGAATGTTTGGGATGGTGAAGGTTGCTGTTTACAGGGAGAAGCTTTATTCCATATGTAAATAATGGCATGTACACGTGTATACTGCACACACGTGCAAGCACCAATTATACAAAGCTGCTATTAACCCGTGGAAACCACACTACATATAGATTGCAAGGGTGTGTGGTTTGGGTGGGACGTGGGCAGATCCAAAATCAACAGTGCATTTCCCACTTCACAAAGGGATAATATTACACATCGGCTTTTACAGCTACACAACAGTATTTTTGTGTTTAACAAAAGTGATCATTTTGGCCAGAGGGATTAAGGTATGGATGGGCAGACCTCATCTGTTCTTTATCTGCCTTCATTTTTCTCTGTCTCTCTGTTTAAGGGAGTCGATCTCTCTAATCCCAGGCAGTGTTTGACCACTTCCAAAATGAAACCATGTTAGAGTAGCAGGCTCACAAGGTAATGCATGGTGGGATAAACACAGAGAATCACTATATAGAAAAAAGGACGAAGCCCAATTAAAACTAAGCATTGATTTCATAACTGGACTGAGGTTTGATGGCAGCTTCAGAGGTTGGGAAGTAAGACCAACGCCGGGCAGACTTCCATGGCCCCGAGTCCTACGAATGGCAAAATCATCAGCATCAAAGCTGGAGTGGGCTTTGATGACAATCAAGTAGTTTGGAAGTAGGGCTGATGCTGGGTAGACCTCTACGGTCTGTACCCTAAAATTGACAGGGGGAGATAGAGATTAAAGTGTTCCTTTTCAAAGCACATAGTCTTACAAAGTTACATAGGGCCTCTTTTACTAAGGCATGCTAGTGTTTTTAGTGTCCATGGACGTCGCTAACGTTTAACATACCCTAAATATTAGCATGCTTTAGTAAAGGACCCCCATAGTAACATATGTAACTTTGTAAGTCGATGTGCTTTGAAAATGAGCCTCTAAGTACTCCAGTGTTTAATCTTGAAGTGGAACCTGTGCGGAGCAGGGGTGTAGCTAGTTGGGGCCACAGAGGCATGGGCCCCCACAGATGAAGCCCTGGCCCCCTCTACTTTTGACCCCCCCCCGCTGACGACCCTCCCCTGCCACTTTGGACCTCCTCCCGCCGCCGACCCTCACCCATCGCCGCCACCAGGTACGTTTGCTGGCGTCCTGCATGCACGTCCTGCACGGGGCTACATACAGGACGTGCACGGAAGACGTCAGGAGTCAGAAACAGATCAACAGCGAAGGTGCAGGAGTCGACCGGCGCTGAAGATGACTTTGGCTGGCGGGAGTTGGGGCCCCCCGCCAGCAAAGGTACCTTGCGGCGACGGGGAGGGTCAGCGGGGGGGGGGGGGGGTCAACGGTAGGAGGGGGTCAAAAATGGCGGGGGGGGGGGGGGATCGGTGGCTGGGGGAGGCAGCCACCTCGGGCTCTGGACCCCTCTCCCGCCGAGGTCTGGCTATGCCCCTGGTGCGGACTGCCAGATTCAACTCTGGCCACCTGGTTGGGCAGACTGGATGGACCGTGCAGGTCTTCATCTGCTGACATTTACTATGTTACTGTGTAATTGGAAGAACTCACGTGGTTTGTGAAATGGGGAACCTTCACATTTACATGTTGGCACTTAGAATCCTAATCAAAGTAGTGGTGGTGGAATCTAAATCACTCTGAAGTAACTTCTCACTAACAGATCCACACTTAGCAATGATAGCAGGAGACATTTGACGGCAGAGATTTGGAATAATGCAGTTCTGAAAGAAAAGAGCAGCGTGAGCGGTTGATACGACCAGATTCAGCTAAGTACATTAAGAATTGGATTGTATGATTCTATGACTCATTGGCTATATGTGAATGTTAATCTGAACCGATGAGGGGCATTTAAAGTGTGTGGTTAGTACTTAGGAGCATGCACCGATTAGTAACGTGTCCTTAAAATAGAAGGTTTTTGCCAACGATGAGGAACAGATCATTTGACCAATATTTAGGTCAGTTTTGATCGCTTTGGCTCATTAGACCCGTGGGTCTTGAGTGCCTTGAGGCTTTTCCTTCTCACAATGGACAATTGAGTTTTTGTCTCCTGCTATCATTGCTAAGTGCGGATCTTTTAGTGAGAAGTTACTTCACGTTGGCACTTAAACAAGTTGTGAATTCACCATTTCCATGTGTAAGATGCCGGGTTTGTGCCGTTCATATTTTCTCAGTGTCCATATCTGTAAACTGGCTGGTCCTCTGCACATCCCAGTAAACACATGTGCACACCAGTATGCATTTTTGAAAAGGCTCGACGTCAGCAGAGCTTCTTCTAAAATAACATGGGAATCGTGTAGCTCATTACTTCGATGTCTCAGTTCCAGTCTCTATGTTCCGTTTAAAAGGGGCCTTCACGTCAAATTTCTGTCAAGAGGAATTTTATCAGTCTGTGTTGCAAAGTCAAGCAGATCCACCTGAGTCTGTAAAAAGTACTTACCGCACCCCTGTGTTACCTGCTTGTGTAAGTATAATTATGCCTTTATTAGCCCTGTGCTGTGAGCCTAGTCAGTGCTCTGCAACGATCACAATGCAACTTGAAAACTTCAGCAATTAATAAATGTTCATTTTCACTTCAGCTATTTGCTATTCAACTTCAGCTTCAATCAGAGAGCAAGCTCTGTGGAACTAGCTCCAACTGGGCCCAACGCTGTAATATGTAGCAGTAAATCTTCTTTACTGAAATCTTTTTTTTTTTTATTTTCAGTGCCTGTAGGCCATTGGCTTTAAATGCTGCCAGACTGTTGTTGATATTCTTTTCCTGTCAGAAAAGTCGTGGAACAATCCCCAGCTTTGAATCGGGGGTTCTGCAATACTCACTAACTTCATGCAGCTTCCCTTTACTTGGGGTCAGAGTTCAGTTAAATATACAATGGTGTAATATATACAGTGCTCGATCAATGAGTGAACCACCCTTGCATAGTTTTCACATTCTGCAGTCAGTTTTTGTAAATCCTTAAGGGACCTATTTACTAACAATGTGCATGAAGAAATATTGGCAACTAGACTCCTAAATAAAATATGTTGGGTAGTTCATACTGTTTTTCAAAAGTAGACTTTAACTGGCCGATAGTCAAAGCAATTTACTACTACTACTACTTAACATTTCTAAAGCGCTACTAGGGTTACGCAGCGCTGTATAATTTAACATGGAAGGACAGTCCCTGCTCAAGGAGCTTACAATCTAAAAGACAGGTGTACAATCTAAAGACAAGTGTGGAGTCCGTCTGATAGGGAATACTATATTTCTCGAAAGGTTAGGTGCCGAAGGCAGCATTGAAGAGGTGAGTTTTAAGCAGAGATTTGAAGATGGGTAGGGAGGGGGCTTGGCGTAGGGGTTGAGGAAGATTGTTCCAGGCATAGGGTGAGGCAAGGCAGAATGAGCGGAGCCTGGAGTTGGCAGTGGTGGAGAAGGGTACTGAAAGGAGGGATTTGTCCTGTGAGCGGAGGTTACGGGTGGGAACATAGGGGGAGATGAGGGTGGAGAGGTAGTGAGGAGCCGCAGACCGGGTGCATTTGTAGGTAAGGAGTAGAAGCTTGAATTGTATGCGGTAACTGATCAGAAGCCAGTGAAGTGACTTGAGGAGAGGGGTGGTGTGAGTATATCGGTTCTGGCGGAATATAAGACGTGCGGCAGCGTTCTGAACGGATTGAAGGGGGGATAGATGGCTAAGTGGGAGACCGGTGAGGAGTAGGTTGCAGTAGCCAAGGCGAGAGGTAATGAGAGCGTGGACGAGAGTTCGTGTGGTGTGCTCAGATAGGAAAGGGCGAATTTTGCTGATGTTGAAGAGGAAGAAGCGACAGGTCTTGGCAGTCTGTTGGATGTGCACAGAGAAGGAGAGGGAGGAGTCGAAGATGACTCCGAGGTTGCGAGCAGATGGGACGAGGAGGATGAGGGTGTTATCAACTGAGATAGAGAGTGGAGGAAGAGGAGAAGTGGGTTTAGGTGGAAAGACGAGGAGCTCGGTTTTGGACATGTTCAGCTTCAGGTGGCGGTTGGACATCCAGGCAGCAATGTCAAATAAGCAGGCCGATACCTTGGCCTGGGTCTCCGCGGTGATGTCTGGTGTGGAGGAGAGGCTCCGGCCCATTTAAATTGCTCCTGGATGCCAAACCAGGAGCTGAATTTGGGCTCTGATTGGCCCCCAAAAAGTGAGCAGGTCATGGGTAGTACAGGGGGCGGTGCTGGGAGGAGTCAGGGGTTATGTGGTCGCTGGCAATATTCAGTTCCAGGACCTTCATAGCTAAGCGGGTGAATTTAGGACAGCTCTGCATAAAGAAATACTGCTGTTTCCCTCTGAAACCACCCAAAACAGTCCCCCCCCAGCCTTGTGACAGGAAGAACCCCTCCCCCTGGGCCTACTTTACACAAGTACATAAGTATTGCCATACTGGGAAAGACCAAAGGTCCATCAAGCCCAGCATCCTGTTTCCAACAGTGGCCAATCCAGGTCACAAATACCTGGCAAGATCCCAAAAAAGTACAAACCATTTTATACTGCTTATCCCAGAAATAGTGGATTTTCCCCAAGTCCATTTAATAATGGTCTATGGACTTTTCCTTTAGGAAGCCGTCCAAACCTTTTTTAAACTCCGCTAAGCTAACCGCCTTTACCACATTCTCTGGCAATGAATTCCAGAGTTTAATAACACGTTGAGTGAAGAAACATTTTCTCCGATTCGTTTTAAATTTACTACATTGTAGCTTCATCGCTAACCCCTAGTCCTAGTATTTTTGGAAAGCGTAAACAGATGCTTCACATCTACCCCTTCAACTCCACTCATTAATTTATTGCCCTCCCTGGTGATCCAATGGGGCCAGGAGCGAGGCCCACTCACGCCTGCCTTTTACGGTAGCCTCACAAAATGGCTGCTACAACCTCATGATATTTATATAGTACTGTGAAGCAAGTTGCCAGACACTGTGGCAGCCATTTTCTTGAGGCTGCCACAAAGAGCAAGAGCGAGTGGGCCTCACTCCTGTGTTCATTACCCCCACTGAACCACCAGTGAGCTAATGTAGGCCTGGGGGGGGCTACTGAGGCTGGAGAGAGGGGGATCTTCCTGTTGCAGGCTGGGGAGGAGTGGCCTAGTGGTTAGTGTGGTGGACTTTGATCCTGAGGAACTGAGTTCGATTCCCACTTCAGGCACAGGCAGCTCCTTGTGACTCTGGGCAAGTCACTTAACCCTCCATTGCCCCATGTAAGCTGCATTGAGCCTGCCATGAGTGGGAAAGCGCGGGGTACAAATGTAACAAAAATAAAATAGATACTATTGGAGATTCTACATGGAATGTTGCTATTCCACTAGCAACATTCCATGTAGAAGGCTGCGCAGGCTTCTGTTTCTGTGAGTCTGACGTCCTGCACGTGTGTGCAGGACGTCAGACTCACAGAAGCAGAAGCCTGCATGGCCACATTGGTGGAATAGCAACATTCCATGTAGAATCTCAAATAGTAGCAACAGTGAAGGAGTGGCCTAGTGGTTAGGGTGGCAGACTTTGGTCCTGAGGAACTGAGTTTGATTCCCACTTCAGGCACAGGCAGCTCCTTGTGACTCTGGGCAAGTCACTTAACCCTCCATTGCCCCATGTAAGCCACATTGAGCCTCCCATGAGTGGGAAAGTGCAGGGTACAAATGTAATAAATAAATAAAGAAGGGCTAATTTGGGGGGAGGGGGTTTCAGAGGGAATCAGCAATATTTTATTTTATGCGGCTCTTGGCCAATATTCATTTCAATATTCTGTTTTATGTGGGCCCAGGCTGAATATTGACTGGGACCTGCATAAGATTCAACTGCCAGCACCTAACCAATTAGGCCCAGATATTCATGGATATTTATTTTTGTAACACCGGTGTGTACCCGGTGGTAATCGGGCAGTGCCGCACGCTGCCTGTTATTGCCGGGTTAGCGCGGGAGCCCTCACCACCACCTCAATGGGTGGCAGTAAGGGCTCCCCCCCAAAATGGCTGCTCGGCAAGTGCTTTACTTGGCACATGGCCATTTCCTGTAGAAAAGCAAGACCTACCTTTTACCCGCTGCGGAAGGAGGCCTCGGCATTCATCAAACACATGTGCTGACGCCAGCACAGGCCCCCTTTTATTTATTTATTTATTTATTTTAAAGCATTTATATCCCACATTTTCCCACCCATGGGCAGGCCCAATGTGGCTAACAGTAATCTACAGAACTCATACAACTGTTCTACAACATACAATCAACAACATGGAAGTGAAAGAGACAAGGGATTAATAGCAAAGGTGGGAAAATGTGGAAAGAGTAAGTTAATTCAATAGGTAGCGATGCGGGGCGGGTCTGGAGCCTAAGCTTTTCCAAATAAGAAGGTCTTAAGATATTTTTTGAAGGTCGGATGATCAGGGGTAATTTTTACAACTTTAGGTAGACCATTCCACATTTGTGCGCTAATATAGGAAAAGGTGGAGGCGTAGGTGGTTTTATACTTGAGGCCGCTATAGACTGGGTAATGCCGCAGCTTGGTAAAAGGGGCCCTTTAGTTGTGTCCATTTGCACCTCTTGGGTCCCGATATGAACTATGTTTCGTGGTGGAGCTTTCTCAAAGAACCCAGGGGGTCTTTCACTAAAGAAATTAAACCAAAATTAGGGATAAACAAACTGTTACTATTCTTCAAAATATATATAAAACCTTAATTACTAAGAATAGATTATTGTCAATTAAATATCAAATTCTGTTTATTACCATAACCGTTACACACTATTAATATTTTAAAGTATATCATTCTCCACAACATTATTAAAGTATAACCTCTAACAAATCACGTCTTCCTGATAAATTATGGCGAAACACAGCCCTGTGTAGAGCTGTAAGATACGTTGAACAAAGATCTTCATTGGGATAACATATTGGAGAAACACAAAGATTGTTTGAACTGCAATGATTAAGCACCTCGGTGGTTATTGACAATCGGTTTGATCACGAGTGATTTGAGGAAAAATATAACACAGAACGACGTGGACACATTGTTCATTTCTCCACAAGGATTACAAATATCAAGTTCCTCCTCGGATTATGACTTTGGATATTACAAGAAGTTGTGAACAATAATTTATCAGGAGGACATGCGATTTGTATGAAGAAAGGCTAAGACGGTTAGGGCTCTTCAGCTTGGAGAAGAGGCGGCTGAGGGGTGATATGATAGAAGTCTACAAAATAATGAGCGGAGTAGAGCGGACAGATGTGAAGCGATTGTTTACACTTTCTAACAATAATAGAACCAGGGGACATAAGTTGAAGCTAGAATGTGGTAGATTTAAAACAAATAGGAGAAAGTTTTTCTTTACTCAGCGCGTAGTTACACTCTGGAACTCGTTGCTGGAGAATGTAGTGACAGCAGTTGGCCTTCCTGAATTTAAAGGGGGTTTGGCAGATTCCTGAAGGAAAAGTCCATTGAACATTATTAATTTAAATTTTTGTTTTGTTTTTGGGTTTTTGCCGGGTTCTTGAGGCCTAGATTGGCCACTGTCGGAGACAGGATGCTGGGCTTGATGGACCCTTGGTCTTCTCCCAGTATGGTGGTGCTTATGTTCTTATGTACCTTAATAATGATGTGGAGAATGATATATGTTAAAATATTAATAGTGTGTAACGGTTATGGTAATAAATAGAATTTGATATTTAATTGACAATAATCTATTCTTAGTAATTAAGGTCTCTTATTAAAGACTAGCTCGAGTTATTTGCAGCAGGGCCCATTTTATTCCTATGGGCCCTGCTGCAGATAACTCGAGCTAAGCTTTAGTAAAAGACCTCCCCAATCGACAAATGCCTCAGCTGTGTGAAACCTCTGAAAGCAAAAGTAATTGTAATAGAATTGCAATAATGTCTTCAACACACACTAAAAAAGCCAAAAAAAACCAGTTTTAATGAATCTTCCAGGCAAAGAAATGACAGGAAACAATACCTCACAGCAAACTACTCATGTTTACAGAAATGCCAGGTGAACCAGAAGAGGAAACGGTGTGGAAGATGGTTGAGTCGCTAGATAGAAAAAATGTCTAAATTGTTCCCTATTTACAATCATTGTGGATATTTCTTTTGTTGTTTTACACATACAGCATAGACAGACACAGACAGACAGACAGACAGACATATATGTACACATACAACACACACACATATACACACATGCAGAAATGAAGTACATACCCTCAAAGACAAATCATAGACTCTGGCAGGCTCACAGAAGCAAAACACGGAAACGCATAAACAAACGGAACAGATAGAGGGTTTGGAAATGATTCCATAGAGAGGCTGTGCATGCTTTGTCCATCACTTCTCCTCCCTCCATTGCTACCACACCCCTCTCCCTAACTGAGAGGCCCTTTTACTAAGCCACATAAGCGTCTATGCGCGCCCAACGTGTGCCAAAATGGAGTTAACGCACGGTTACTGCGTGGCTCTTGCGGTAATTTCATTTTTGCCGCGCATCCGATATGTGCGGCCAAAATAATTTTCTGTCATGCTTATTGGACGCGCACCAAGTGGCATTTGGCGCGCATAGGTCATTACCGCCCGGCTATCACGTGAGACTTTACCGCTAGGTCAGTGGCTGGTGGTAAAGTCTCAGATCCAAAATGGGTGCACGTCCATTTTTGGTAAAAATAAAGAAAAGGCCTTTTTTACAGGTACGCTGAAAAATGATTCTGTGCGTGCCCAAAACCCACGCTTACACTACCGCAGGCCATTTTTCAGCGCACCTTAGTAAAAGGATCCCTGAGGCTTTTTTCTTCAAAAATATATTTAACAGAAGTTATATGGATAATAATGATACGGACTCATGAATATTGTTCCAAGAGTTATATGAAGTCTAAATAAATCCTATAAAAGATGAGTAAAAATACTTTCAAATTATTTTATTAATTCCAGTTTGTTATATTTGAGTCACCTTGTACCTTTTGCCATATGAAAGTGCACCCTGTGGTTAAACAGTAAAATCCATCCTTTTAAATCTGTTGACAGTAACATCTAATGGTTTTTTGATATACTGTTGCACTTAATTTCATGTTATTATTCTTTCCAAATCAATAAACCTACTCTCCCATCTCTCCACCAGATCAAAACCACACACAGAAGGAGCAATCCCACGAGCCAAACTCCCCATTGCTTCTCCATTTACATTATTAAGAAAAATAAAATCACGAGTGGAGTGAAACGGAGTAAACTCAAATTGGTTATTTACTCTTTCATAAAATATGGAAAGTAGGGGACGCTCAATGAAGTTACTAAGTAGCACGTTTAAAATAAATTGGAGAGAATGTTTTTTCTACTCAGCACACAATTAAGCTCTGGAAATCATTGCCAGGGGATATGGCAAAAGCAGTTAGCATAGCTCAGCTTAAAAGAAGTTTGGACAAGTTCCTGAAAGTCCATGAACTGTTTTTACTCAAGTAGACTTGGGCAAAGTCACAACTTATTCCTGGGTATAGGCAGCATGGAATGGATGTATTTCTTGGCATCCTGTCAAGTTCCTGTGACTTGGGTTGGCCACTGTTGAAAACAAAGTACTGGGTTTGATAGATGTTTGGTCTGAGCCAGTAAGGCAATTCTTATTTTAAGCTCCTGCTGTTTTAAAATACTGTACAGAAAAAATAAATATAATTCTTTAAAAAAAATGTAAATGTGTTTCTAATTAATTTGTTGCCACTTTAAGACAAGACATTCAGGGGCAGACTGCAGGAAAATATCAGCCTAGGGGATTGTATTCCTTCATACCAGCCTATGGGGTATCAGTTGAGACTGAGATCTCATAATCCCTAGATCTACATCAAGAAAAGTTTCCCCATCTCTTGCTTTAGCAGACCTGAATGCAGAAACAAGGCACAGCAAGATTATCCAGTGAAAGACATCCACCTGTTATTGAGGCCACAGTCCGGCCGATAGTCAAAGCAGTGACGATCCTAGTTCGGCTGCCACCCGGGGTGGATCGCCGATGCGCACCCCCCCCCCCCCCCCCAGGTACAGTACGACATTCCCCCCTGGGTGCATTCTTGGCTGCCGGGAGCAGCCGCGCGGCTCTCGGCTCCGCTGGCTCCCTGCTCCCTCTGCCCCGGAACTACTACTACTACTATTTAGCATTTCTATAGCGCTACAAGGCATATGCAGCGCCGCGCAGCTCTCGGCTCCGCTGGCTCCCTGCTCCCTCTGACCCGGAACAGGAAGTAACCCGTTCTGGGGCAGAGGGAGCAGGGAACCAGCGGAGCCGACAGGCACATGGCTGCTCTCTGCACCCCTCCAGTGGCGTGCACATGGGGCGGACCGCCCCCACCGTCCCGCCCTTGGCACGCCGCTGAGTCAAAGCAAGTTAAGTAGCCTGGAACGGCCGCTGACTGGTTAACTCGCTTACTGGTGGCTGTCCGATCATTTTCAGTGGCACTTAACCAGTTATCTTTGCTGAAAATGACCAGTTAGCGTCGAAGTGCAAGCTGGCTATGTCGGGGGTGTTTTGGGGACGGAGTCCAGTTAGCTCCTGATATTCAGAGCTTATCGGCCAGTATTAGCACATAAATAAGACTGCTTAAATAGCTGTCCTATTTTTATACGCTAATGAATATCGAGTAAACTGGGCATGCTCTAGCCAGCTTTAAAAAAATGCCGGCGACCGGTTATGACCCAGCTTTAAATATCCGAGTTTAACTCCAGCGGTGGACATTGGGGAGTGGCCTAGTGGTTAGGGTGGTGGACTTTGGTCCTGAGGAACTGAGTTTGATTCCCACTTCAGGCACAGGTAGCTCCTTGTGACTCTGGGCAAGTCACTTAACCCTCCATTGCCCCATGTAAGCCGCATTGAGCCTGCCATGAGTGGGAAAGTGTGGGGTGCTAATGTAACAACATTAACAGCGCTGGCTGAGTACCAGTGTTTTTTAAAATGCCGTCCAGAGTGGGAAAAAAAATCCAGTTCAGGGACAGTATCTGGATAGGGCTACCATTGCACATCTGGATACAGCAGTGCCAGGCTGGCATTATCTGGATAGCAGTCATATTCGGTTGCTATCTGGGTAACTTATCTGGATAGGACTTAGAACAGCTACCTAGGTAAATTCCCCTGGATTCCATATAGGTTACCCAAAGTTGGGCATCCGGATTTGGGCGTGGAGCCTGGTGCGCAGGGCCAGCGTTAGGTGTGTGTGTGTGGGGGGGGGGGGGGGAAACAGAGCAGCTGCACTGGGCCCCACAGCTCCAGGGGGTCCCCATGGTCTGGGCATCCCCTTCTCTCCAATACAGTCCGCCTCCTCCTCCCTTCCCGATCTTCTTAAAAAATGTATTTCCCTTCTCAGAGGGGCCCCAGAGTGGCAGCCACTCTCACAAGCTGCCTCTGGCTGTCTGGAAGTTTCCCTCTCTGCCGTGATCCGCCTCCTTTTGATACATGCTGAGTTCTCCTTTAGGAACTGTAAACAAGAAATTAAAACCTGGCTATTCAAACAAGCATTTGACATAACTAGCAGTTAAACATGGACTACCTGCTCACCAATTCTTTTCCCTGACCTTTCCTCCCTCCCTTCTCTAGTCCCTGTTCCTTTCCTCTTCTGTCCCTGGTACATATGTGACTCTTGACTGAATGTATTATCTTTCCTATCATAAGCTGTAGTTCTTTTTTTTTCACATTGCTATAAATTATAATTTTATTTATTGGGATTTATTAACTGCCTTTATGGAGAGATTCATAAAGGCAGTTTTAGTCTGTAAATCGCCTGGATCTGCCAGTTAGGTAAGGCGCTATAGCAAACCTCAATAAATATAAACATATACTTGACCCATAGGTACAAAATGGGCAGCACAGCATTTATTGTGTGGTAATTTAATTAGCATGCGTTGAACTTTCGTAAAAGAGCTCCTAAGTGCGCCTGGATTACGGGGTCCTTGTACTAAGGCATGATAGGCCTAATGCGGGCCTACTTGAACTCTAAAAGGGAACTACAATGGGATATGCAGAGGAGTCCCATGGTAGTTTTTCGCTCAGCGTACATAAATCCTGCACTAGAAAATCTTTTTTATTTTCTGTTTTATAATCTGATTGGACCTTTTTTAAAAGTTAGGCACTGATTCATAGACTCTATGGCCTAAGTACTTAGGGCCCTGTTTACAAAGGCTCGCTAGTTTTTAGCATTCGCTAACAGTGTAGAAGCCCTTAATATTCCTATGGGCGTCTACACTGTTAGTGTACGCTAAAAACGCTAGTGCACCTTTGTAAACAGGGTCCTTAGAATGAAAATCAGGCCTTGTCCATATTTAACCAATTCTGTCATCTGGTGAGTGACTCTTTATGCACTTGCTGCTTTCTTCATTATCTTTGGAACAAGAATAGGCCATGTCCATGGGAATCATATAGTGAAGGCAATATTCAGCTGGTGATGGCCAGCGTTTTTTTTTTTGAAGCTGGTTGGTGGTGGCCGAATTAGACTCAGCTATCCAGTGCTGGCCCCTGTCCCTGCCCCTTCCATCCAAGAAAGTCCTCAAATGTGAACTTTGCTAAGGTCACGCTGAACTGACTGCTGCCATCTCCCGAGCCAGCTGACAGCTGGTATTCCATGTGGCATGAGGAGAAGAGGCCCTTCATGACCTAATGGAGAAACAATGAGGTCTGGCTGTCATGGTCTGGCAGTTGCTCAGCTGTTTGGCTTTGCTGACAACAAGAAGAACAACCAGAGAAGCAGATGCACTGATAAACAGGATGCAAATAGTACAGGTCAGATTCAAGGACTGAGCAACACGCCAAAAGCCCTTTAGGTCAGGGCTTCCCAAACCTCTCCTGGGGACCCCATAGCCAGCCACAAAGAAAGTGCATGAGGTAAATTTGTATAAAGGAGGCAGTTCTGTAAATTGGTGTCTCCATCTAGGGGGCCCTTTTACTAACTATTTATTTAGATTTGCTCACACCTTTTTCAGTAGTAGCTCAAGGTGAGTTACATTCAGGTACTCTGGATATTTCTCTGTCCCAGGAGGGCTCACAATCTAAGTTTGTACCTGAGGCAATGGAGGGTTAAGTGACTTGCCCAAGATCACAAGGAGCAGCGGTGGAATTTGAACCAGCCACCTCTGGATTACAAGACCAGTACTCTAAACACTAGGGCGCTCCTCCACTCCTAAGTCACATAGGTGCCCACACGTGCCCAACATGAGACAATTCGGAACTACTGCCCGGCTACCACATGGCACGGGCAGTAATTTCATTATTTTTGTGCGCCTGGTGGGCGGCGCTAACCGGGTGGTAATCGGCATTGTACGCACGCTGATGATTACTTCCCAGTTAATGCATGAGACCTTACTGCTAAGTCAAAGGGTTGCGGTAAGGACTCAGGCCCAAAATGGACGCGCGCCAATTTTTATTTTGCCGTATGTCTGTTTTCAGCCCCCCAAAAAGGCCTTTTTTGCATGTGCGCTGAAAAATGAACCTGCGTGTATCCAATACATCCATTTACATCTGCGCAGACCTCCTTTTTGGTGCACCTTAGTATAAGGACCTCTGCACAATGAAAGCCTAGTCTATTCTGTCCAGATTCTATTCTAGAATACTAGTGTAACCTAGAATTGGCATTCCGTACTTTTTCACGCCCACAGTTATACTAGCCATAGAGCTGGCATAAGCGCAGTCGTGAATATGCGCAAATGTTTCTCATGCATTTTCATTGTAGATATTCTGAAAACCTGACTTGCTGTGGGGTCTTCAGGACAGGTCTAGCAAAGCCTCTTCCAGGTCTTATCCTATAGGTATCGTTTATTGAGTGTCCTTTATTTATTTATTTATTGGGATTTATTAACTGCCTTTATGAAGAGATTCACCCAAGTCATGGTACAGCAGGTACAGTTTAACATACAACTTACAATTTTATTTATTTATATTTATTGGTAATGCTTATACCCCGCGCTTCCCGCTTATTAGCAGGTTCAGCGCGGCTTACATAGTATTTCAGGTTTACAAAGTAACATAGAATGGATACAGCTGTAATATAGTGAATAAAGAGGTGGTCAATTGGATGTGGGTAAGTTAGTTGAACAAGGGAGGAGGATGGTAAAGGTAGGGAGTGGGAGGAGGGTGTGTATTGGGAATAGTGTGATGCTTAGTAAGGAAGGGTGTATAGTGAGAGGTTGGAAGAGGGATGGATTTAGAAAGATTAAATGGGGGAGAATATTCCAGGTTCTGTCTTCATAGTCTAATCCGGGTAACGGAGGTGGATTCCTATTTTAAGTCAGTTTATTTGTGTGGGCTTGCTTGAAGGTTTTAGCAGCTTCCTGAAGGGTAAATGGTCATTGACTATTCAAATGGATCTTGGTAAGGCGTTCCAGAGTTGGCTGCCTATGACGGAAAAATTGGATGCGTAATATGTTTTGTACTTACAGCATAACAATAATCAAATGACACAGGTATAAACATAAATACAATAGGTGAACTTGAAAACAGTAAATTGAAACCTAATAATAGGACTACCGTGAGACGGTATCAAAAATATACACATTTAATAGCACTGAAATTCGAACACCGGGGTTTTCCTTTTTCTTTTTGAGCAAGTAATATTGATACAACTGGGCTACCTGTGGAAAACATACAGAAACAATACTTGTGTTGCTTTCCACATATGGATTTTTAATACAGAATACTATCAAGGGTCAAACAACTCTATTTGGAGGAGTACAAACCATTAGGCACAGCAAGATACTGTGGTGGGCCAGATTTCAGTCTTAGAGTCTATTACTCACCTTTCAAACTTGAGCTCATTGCAAGTTGCGTACATTTACAAGAGGGTTTACAATCTAAGGGGCCCTTTTACAAAGCTACAGCAAAAAGTGACCATAGCACACCCTTACATGGGTCTTTCCTACGCACTAAGGTCACTTTTGCTGCAACCAGAAAATGATTAGGCTTTCATTAGACCGTTATCTAGAGTTGAGATAATAAGTATATGTACGTTGGTATGCACTCAGCACCAACATCTGTCTCTTGTCAGCGGGCCTGGGGCAGAATCATCATCACCGCTGCCGCCGCTGCCACCCCCCCCCCCCCCCACAAATCGTCATCACCACCACCGACCCTCTCCCTCCCGCCCGAAGTACCTTGGCTGGCCCCTGTGGCTGCAGGCAGCACGGCTCCTTCCTCTGCCCAGCATTGCCTACCCCTGTGGCTGCTTTCCTCAGGTCGCACACGCTCAGTCTCAAAACTGAGCATGCACGGCCTGAGGGCCCAGCAGCTGCTAGGCAGGCAATGCAAGGGGGGCCCGGCACCAGAATTTTCTCTCTCCTGCTCCTGTAGGGACGCGATCACCCGGGTCCCGTCAGGAGCAGGAGAGAGAGAAAGAGACCCCTGTGTGGGGCCCCCCTGGAGGCCCAGGCCCAGGGAATTTTGCCCCCCCCCTCTTGGCGGCTATGATACTCACACAAGTATATTTACAACATATTATATGCCGTGATACACCAATGTATAGTGCACTTGTTGATAAGTTCTTTCATTTATTGTATCATCTTCACAACTTGAGAAAATGCTTTATTGTGAACAAACCGTTATTTCTATTTGCTGCATTAATGGCTAAATGCTAATATTACGCACAGTGAAAAGTGACTGGTCAATAAGGGGAAAATGTCTCATCAATCTGTGGCAAAGGATCAATTGTTCAAAAAGTAATCATAGACAAAAAAAACCCCTCAAAATTGTTTTTTTGTTTTTCATATGAATTTAAGCCAAAAACAAGAAAAAAATATACAGTGAAAAAATCAATTTCTCTGTCTAATATTCTGTATATAACAGCATACTGCAGGTGAAGAAATTTTTTTTTCAAACTTATCTTAGACTCGTTTGTCCAGTTATGTGCAGAGTGGTAGGTTCCAGCTTGTAAATGGGTAAAAGTGCGGTCCCCACTGCTTCTTCAGGGAACCACACCGCAAAACCTTGAAACTCTAAAAACAAAAACACATAACTTAATACATGAATTCCAAAAACCTTCATTGCAAAAAACAGTCACTGTAATTCATGCTAACTTCTAAAGCGCTGGAGAGTAAGCTTCCTACTGCCCGACTCGCAAACATCGAGACAGGGAAGAAAGCTAGCTTTAAGACGTTGGCCATCCAATCAGAGATGATCACGTCATCCTCAGCTAATGACGAGATAACCAATCATGCAGCACGCACATAACTCTACGATGGATGTCAATCAAAAAAGTGCCCCAAAACACAAACAAAACAATTAAAATCGTTGTTGAATTATAGGAAGGCAGCCCAATGCATTGTGGAATTAAGACCATAAGGTTCCAGTGATTTTAGACGATAGATCCACCGCTGTTCCACTTGCAGTAACCTCCTGCTACGGTCACCCCTGCGTATATGGTCCTTTACATTGTCCATTGCCCAACACTTGAGCGAATCAAAATCATGCTGAAATTCTTTGCAGTGAGATACCAAAGGCGCCCCCAGCTTGAAATTAGAAACACAAGATTTATGCTCACTCAACTTAATCTTCTATCCATTTTACCCACATATAGCTTCCTGCACGGACATTGAAGAACGTATATTACGTGGTCCGATTTACATGTTGTCTGATGCCTAAGTTTGTACATCTTCCCATCCACCGGGTTGGGAAAATCATCACATTCAACCATCACGACACAGTAAGTGCATGACCCACATCGTCTGTGAGCACCATTTTCAAGGGAAAATCTCCTGACGATATCAGCCGGACACAATATTTCTTTAAGATTGCGGTCCCTAGAAAAGGCTATCTGTAAGCCAGAGTTCCTGAAAACATCGTGAGACTGAATGATGTCCCAATTGTTTCCGACGAATGTTGGTTTTTAATCCAGCTACGGGATGGCAGTTTACCAGATAATTGAGCCATACAGTAAAAGGGTAATTTTGTAATACATTTTCCGTGAGTAAAGCAATTTATATCAGAAGGATTTGTAGGAAAAAAAAAAAAGTAAAACAGATGAAGCCAGTTCTCAGTGTTAATCAGTAACAGATTTGTCTTTCCTTTCAGAGTTTGGTGGAGCTCTGGCAGTGCTGTCCTGCTGAAAAAATGGAAGGATTTATTTTCTCCAGTGGTGTCTAAGTGATGGAGCTTGGAGGTAGAGACCCGAAGAACTCCTGAAAATGCAGACATTTTGTCCCCACTGGCTCTGTCCTGGACTGTTCTTCTCTTTCTACTTGATCTGGATTTTAATATTGCCTCTCTTGGCGCTGCCTAGTGCCTCGGATTACCTACATCGTGGCTGGCAAAGACTTCTGGAAGAAGGAGAGAGTTGCACAGACTGCAGCCCGGAGGAATGCCCTACCCCTCGGGGCTGTCTGGCAGGGGTGGTAAAAGACACCTGTGATTGCTGCTTTGAATGCGCCAACCTGGAGGGGCAGATCTGTGACTTGGACAACACCAACTACTTTTATGGGAAATGTGGGGATAACTTAGAGTGCCAGTTGGATATGGAGGACCTCAGGCATGGTGAAGTTCCTGAACCCCAGTGTGTCTGCTTGTCGAGCACAGCAGTCTGCGGATCTGATGGAAAGACACACTCCCAAATCTGTAAATTTATGGAGGCAGTTAATGCTCATCCGGAGGCAAACCTCACAGTGATCCATGAAGGACCATGTGAATCGGGTATGGTTTAATCTACATCCCTTCTCTTTTCTCTCTTTCTTAGTGTGCTGAGCTGTGTGTCGGATACATGAATTAGTGCACAATAACTGTTATTGCACACAAACATGGTAACTGATGCTGCGTTGGCATGACGGTTGGGAGTCGATTTAATCAATGACACCCAAAGTTATGCTCATCAATCCTTCTCACTTTTGTTTTTTGCATTACCCAAAGTTAGGTACCAGGATGAGCTGTGCTAAGCTAGTACTTGGCAGAGGCCACTCTGCACGGGCCATCCTTCACAACATACCTGCTTAGTGTGCATTTCGTACTTCGGCAGTGAGCACTTACACCTGCCAAAGGCTGGTGAAAATGCTGGTGCTCAACTGATGGCAGTTAGGTGTGCAAAGAAAGGTATCCCTCAAGACATATTTCTTCAACAAAGCCTACAATGAAAACCCAGAACCTCACTAATCCACTTCTGAAAACCCACCGTCTACTATACCTAATAAATTCCTTCCTTCTTCTCTCTACTTTCTTCCCTTAATTAATCTCTGCACAACAATAATTGTACCTGACATCCAGGATTAACTGTGTTAACAAAACTATGTAAGCCACTTTGAGCCTGCAAATAGGTGGGAAAATGTGGGATACAAATGCAATAAATAATAATAATAATAATAATAATAATAATTTTGTAACATCAAACTTAACTCCTGAGAATAACCCCTGCCCCTCTCTTGGCTGCACCCCCTTTGGAGTTGCACGCTGTGAAATTTAGGTACGCATGTTATAAATTAGGGTGTAGGGCAAATCCATGTGTAACTCTTAATTACTGCCAATCAAGTGCTTGTTAAAATGCCAGAACATTGCCATACTGGGACTGTTTCCAACAGTGGCCAATCTAGGTCACAAGTACCCGGCAAGATCCAAGAACAGTAAAACAGATTTTATGTTGTTTATCCTAGAATATGCAGTGGATTTTCCCAAGTCCATGTCGGTAATGGCTTGTAGACTTTTCTTTCAGGCAATTATCCAAAACTTTTTAAAACCCTGCTAAGCTAACTGCTTTTACCACATTCTCTGGCAATGAATTCCAGAGTTTAATTACTCATTTAATTACTCATTAGCACCTAATTGACTAATTAGTTTACACATGGATCTGGATCTGCACCAAAATTTGAGTGCCCAAATTTGGGTGACATACAGAATCTGGAGGCTGGCGCACGCTAATTGAGCAAGTTAGCTGCGTGTTGTGTTAGGTCATACAGTATTGGGTCATAAGCGGAAACTGCTGTTTATTTATTTATCAAATTTATATCCCGTCTATCCAAAACATCTAAGTGGGTTACAGCTTACATTCATAATGATAATACGTAACTCAAAACTAAAACATCACTTACATTAAAACAAAAACATAAAACAACAACCATAAAATTCAGGACAGTTAGCATGGGTTTACTCTTCTTGAGGAGCCACTAAGGGCCAGATTCTATATGTGGAGCTTAAAAAATCTGTGTGAAAAACATTTCCACCTAAGTGTATTCTATAAGTGGCACCTAGATTTAGGCACGGTATATAGAATGCACGTAGTTGATAGCCCAGTGCCTAAAACTATACACCATCATTTACACCAATGAGAATATGGTGTAAATCCCAGCACGTAGATTTTGGTGCAGAGGGCCATATTCTATAACAACGCATGTAAATTTTAGAATGCCCATGACATGCCCATTTCCCCGCCCACAACCACACCCCTTTTTGCATGCGTGCGTTAAAATTTAGGAGCAGTGCATTACAGAATACGTTTAGGGAGTTGTGCACATAAATTCGAATTATTGCCAATTAGTGCTCATTATTGTTGTTACGTGCTGTTAACAATGCTGATTGGCTTGTTAAGCCAATTAAGTTACGCATGTTGTTATGGAATACGCTTGGATTTCGGCGCAGAATGCTAGGTGCGCTATATAGAATCTGAGGGTAAGTGCATCCATGCTAACTGCAAACGGGTTTAATACACCCTGAAGGACATTTCATGGTGGGAACTGAAGAGGACATGGTGGGCACACCCCCAACAGTTACCACACAGCCTTTACACTTATTGCACACTAGTCCGATAAAACATTTTAGTAAAGGGGCCCCTGTCATTGTTCCGTCTAAGCTGAGTGGGAGTCCTCCAACTGCATTGCGGCCAGGAGTGGGGAGGGTGCTTCAGTGTTGTGTTTTCAATTGCTAGGGATAGGCAGGTTCCCTGAAATCCTGCAGAGCTTGCCTGTCCCCTCAATATTGAAAATGTGATAGTGAAACAGCACCACCTACTGGCAGGACCATAGGTGGAGGACTCCCGCTCAGCTTAGAGGGAGCAGTGGCCCCTGTATATTCATTTCTATGCTTTCCAACAGACCAACACCACAGGCAGTCCGAGAAACAAAACATTCAGGAGGTACCATCCATTTCTATCGCTCTGCATTTGTTTACAACTAGTTGTGATTTTTAAGTGCCAGCCTTGTTTCTAGCTCTTCTGCCTGTGTAATTCAGCTACAAAACTGCCAGATATTCAGCTTTGAAGGTCTTGTGACTTTCTTACAATATCAAAAAGATGATATCACATATTTATGTGATCACATTGCATTTTGTCTAACCCCAATTTTTCATTACAGCGTTCTTAGCTAAGACAAGCTGCAATGTGATCACATAAATATGTGGTATCATCTTTTTGATATTGTAAGAAAGCTGATGCACGGCTCCTGATGAAGCATGTAAAGTGAAACGGGTTTGACCACCGCGAGCCATAGCTAAGTGCTCCACAATTTTTCCATTTTAATTATATATATATATAAAATACAAAAAGAAAAGAATGATTGAGAATAAAGGAAGATTTGAAACGTTGAATACATCGTGTTGATTAACTTGATCAAAGATGTTTAAAAAAGCAAGACCACAAAAAATAGTCAATCCCTATAAACGGGATGTATAGAGAGATCCAAAAAGGAATCACACACTTTTAAACAAACCAGTAAAGTAGTTTAGATAAGAAACGAGAGACACGAGGAGAATTCAGTATAGGAAATGCAGTATAGGAAATGCTGTGGTATTTCCTCGTGAATTCAGTATAGGTTGCTACCACAGCCGAGCTGCATTTTTTTTTCAGTGAGTCTAGCCGTAATAATGGCTCACTACCAAGTTCTGTACATTATCAGTACTCCTCACTGTCAGTGGCGTAGGAAGGGGGGGCGGTGGGGCGGTCCGCCCCGGGTGCACGCCGCTGGGGGGTGTCGGCGCCTTGCTGGTTCCTTGCTCTCTCTGCCCCAGAACAGGTTACTTCCGGGGCAGAGAGAGCAAGGAACCAGCGAGGCGCCGACACCCCCCCAGCGGCGTGCTCTCGGCGGATTGGCCCTCCCACCCGCCCCTCACCGCCTTCCAGGTATGTTCTCGCGGGCGGGGGGGGGGGGGGTGTTGCGCTACGGAGGGGGGAGGGTGCGTTGCGCTGCACCCGGGGGGGGGGGGGGTGCGCAGCGGCGACCCGCCCCGGGTGTCAGCTGCCCTCGCGACGCCATTGCTCACTGTATGACCCTTTCAAAAAAATTTTTATTATTAGTGTTATGCTTTAGCAATGAATTCAAAAACTAAGGGCCCTGTTTACTAAGGTGTGTTAGTGTTTTTAATGCACCTACACTTATCACGAGCGCTAACCATGTAGGCGCCTATAGGGATAGTATAGGCATGTACGTGGTTAAAAATGTTAATGTGCCTATAACCCTGCTTAGTAAACAGGTTACTAAGTGTGAGAAGACCTTAATGAAAATCCATACACGTCCTCCCCTAAGGAACCCTACAAACTAAAACATATTTGAAAATAAATAAATAATAATCCAAAATATATCAAAAGCACCCCAGCACCAGAAAATGAAAAAGAATCAGACAGGAGCGAAACTTAACTTCAACTTGTGTTTCCTTGCTCTTTTACTGTCTGTTCTCAAAACGTCCGACAAGAATCCCTGTTTCAAAATATCTTCCTCAGGGACGCCGGTGCTGCGCTATCAAACGGTTCCTTCATTTGGTATGATACAGCCTGGCAAAAAAGAACCTTTAAATTTCGTTCACAGTGTCATGACATCACATTTATTCTACAGACCTATCAAACAGTAGCTTTCCGTTCAATGTAGTCATTCAAGCCAACTGCAGTTGGTAGTATTTAAAAAAGCAAGATTATCCAGTGGAAAAATACCAGCGTTCAATGAAATCATGCCAATAGACCAAAGCAACCTTGAAAATAGAAAATCACTTTTAGAAGGAACTGAAGAATTAAAAGGCAGCACAAGGTGATGAGGGTTGTTTTAAAATTGCAGTAAAAATAAATTCACTTTTCAATTTCTCAGTGCGTTGTCGTATTTTCAAGTTATGAGCACTTACAGCAGAGAGGTTAACCATTCCTTAAACCTCAGAGGAAGCTCTGTTTCTGCATGGAGGTAGAAACAGCAGGCAACACTTGTCAGCGAGCAAACGGAGAGAAGGAAAAATGACAGCGGGAAAAGAAAGGCAACTTTTCTTATTCTGAAGCAAATTGGCTGGGTAGAAATACAGAACTCCCTGTCCGGAAGCAAAAAGTTTAACTGGAAACTCCTTTGACTTCTTCTTAATGAGAACAGCAGATACCAGGATGTCTCCCATAGTCTTCTACCCTGGCATCATGCCAATTGTATGGGTGATCATCTTTTTTCATATATGTTTTTACTGGCAAATTTGGGATGCAACCCCCACCTCCTCCCCCCCCCCCAAAAAAAAGAGGTAATTTATTAACTAGGTAACTGAAAAAGCCAAGGCAAGCAAATATATTCAAGGTATTTGCTGAAGTTTTGATCAAAAGATGTATTCTTGTTCACTTTCCCTTCCTCCCATGCAAGAAAAAAAAATAATGCAATGGGATAAATTGGCATTACAATAAATAATAGAATCCACTAAATTGTACTGATATTGGGGTGCGGATATGCTAGTATCTGAAACAAACTTTCACAAAATAATCCGCTGCCAAAAAAAATTACTTTGAATACAGTTAAAATTAAAGTAATTTTTTTGGCAGCGGATTATTTTGTGAAAGTTTGTTTCAGATACTAGCATATCAGTTTATCAATTTGCAGGGAAAAAAAGACCTCAAAGAGCTCCTAGATCTTAGTAAATCTATCGGAGCTGAAACAGATCATGGGGATCTTACCTTCATCATTGGCCCAAAAAAACCTATTATATAGTAAAGTATTTCCTTCAGTTTTACAAGTCTGTTAGTTACTATTGTAATGTATGTATATATATCACTCTTTTCTCATTTTCAAAAGCAATATTAGCACCATCACTTATCTTTTGCGGTGGTGCTCTGGGACTGCATTGCCCAGAATGGTGCTGTGCTGTTCTCTCTTCAACTCTTGTGCCCCGAGCTGACGATGGCCACCGTTTCGCAAAGCTGCTTCAGGGTCTCGGTTTCACACTGAAGATACAAACACATAAGAACAGCTGAAAATAGGTATCGCTCTTCTCAATTCTTACATATATAAACAAACAGCTTTTTAAGCAATCACAGTACTGGGAGAATGAACAGCACGGTTTCACAACGCACTTCTTGTCATCTGACTAACTGCCATAGGCCTGTGTAATATAGCTACGGTGACATCACATGCTGTCAGCGAATGCACCTATCAGAGACCTAGAAAAAAATGACACCATTCAACATGAGTGTTTAAACCAATGGGGTCCAAGGAACGCAATCTAAAGATCCATTTCTGTTCTTGTTGTAAAAGAAATCTTTGGAGATCCCCTCCTCGACTTGTGATGCAAATTGCTTGAAGTACCACGCATCACATGTCTTCAAAGGTGTGCTGATATCTGTTGCAATGTGTCACTAATGGTAGCCCGATTTTCTCTGTGTTGATCGAACTCTTATGTTCTCTAAGTCGTACTGATAGTGCTCTGGTTGTCTTGCCCACGTACAGTTTATTGCACGGGCATCTCAGGTAGTAAACTACATAGCTTGATCTACACGCAGTGTTGTGTTTAAGAATGTACTTTCTATGGTTAAACGGATTGGTAAATGTAGAGGTTTCCTCCATTAGCGGACAAAAACTGCAATTGCCGCATTTAGAATGGCCTTTCCAAATTGCAGAATTTTTTGGCGTGGGTGGTATCTTAGGTAAAACTGCTGGACTCAAATGTTCTTTTAAATTTCTATTCCTGCTATATGCAAACCTTATCCGTGTGCTACTGAATTGTGGCATCGTACAAATCAGAGACCGTTGTTTTTTGAGATTAGAGGCTACTTTAGGCGAGATTGGACTGTACTGCATCACATATGTCATTATAGCATCATCGTCTGAAGTTGTGCTGGGTTTCCGGGTTAATAATAGATCTCTATTATTAAACCGTGCTCTTCTATAGGCATTACGTATTATTTGTTTCGGATATCCTCTTGCTTCCAATTTAGCTGACAGGATCTTTGATTGAAATTTAAACTCCTGATTGTCGGAGCATATACGATGGTGCCTTAGAAACTGTGAAAACGGCAAATTGTTTTTCAAAGATTTCGGATGACAACTATCATAATATAGAAAGGTGTTTCTATCAGTGGTTTTGTGAATGACAGTTGTTGCAAAGCTTCCATTCCTTTTGCTAATCAGTACATCCAAAAATGAAATCTGGCTCGAATCCATCTGCAGAGTAAACTTAATGCGAGCATGACAACCATTCAGATATGAGACAAATTAATGTAGATGTTGTTCATCGCTGGTCCATAGTATAAATATATCGTCTATATAACGTCTATAGGTTTACAAATCTATACAGACTGGCAGTACATACATATTTCTGTTCAAAGGCTCTCATGAAAAGGTTGGCCACCGACGGAGCCATGGTAGCACCCATAGCAACTCCAGAGGTTTGCTGGAATAGTTTATCATCAAACATGAAAACATTTTTCTTCATCGCCACGCTAGCTAAAGCAAGAATGAAAGCGGTTGGAACCCGACTTGGTTCTCGGGTGTCCAGGAAGATCTCCATAACTTCCCAGGCCTCATCTTGTGGAATGACAGTATATAGAGAGGATACATCCAACGTTGCCAAAATGGAACCACATGCTCTATTATTGTGTTGTTGTTTTTTTTTAATTTTTAAATTTTTTTATTTATAACCATTTAAATTTTTGCAAGCGATAAAACAACTTGCTGGAAATACAATCTATTATTGTGTTCTGTTAATATTTGTAGGAAATGCGTAGTGACTTTTAAATATGAATCACCTTCTTTTACTAAAGGTTGTAAAAAGCTATCAGGCTTTCACGGAAGAAACTAGGTTCGTGAGCCCTTGGGCCACTGCCGTGGAGCAGCAGTAGCAGGCAAAACCACCCCACACCAGAGACAAGGCAGAACTCTGACAGAAACAGCTAGACTTCACCTGTGCTTGACCACCCTTCCCCAGGAGTTGAGCCCCTGGGTGCAGGCGGCTGGCAGGACTTACCGGACAGGGCAGGCACTGGATACCAACTAGGCTGAACAGGGACTGAGGGTCAGAGGGGAAAGAAATATACATGGTCAGCAAGGCAGGAAACTGGGCTAAGACTCACAGACAGACAATACTACACAAAGCAGGAAATGAACAAGCTAAAGGACAGGAACTGAAAGCTGCCACGCAGCCACTGAAACAGGGTACAAATACTGACAGACAAGAGACAGGACTGAAAGCTGCAGAGGAGCCACTAAGCAAGAGACACAGACAAACAGAAACTAGACAAGGAATACAGACCAGAAACAAGACTAGGGAAGTAAGCAAATAATCCTAAGCTAAACTACACACAGATAACTAGAAACAGACAAAGAACTAAACAAGAAACCAGACTAGGCAGAAGTGCAACAAAGCACCAACAAACCAGGGACCTTAGACGATTCAAAGGCAAACTCAGAAGGTTCCAGGTGCTAATAAACCCATCAGCAGCTGAAACTCAGGTGCAGGAATCATGAGGCAGCTACGGGTGAGGCTAGCTGCCAAACTTCAAACCAAGTCTGGAGGGCTAGAATATCTGGACCAGACCGGACCAGAAAGAAAGTCTAGAAAGTCTATGGCAGCCACCAGTTGTGGCCACCAGAGGGCAAAAGGAACACAAACCAAGACACAGGCAGAAAGCATACTGAAGCACAGAGAGGCTTAACACAAACAGGTACAGTATAGTGGAGTAATCAGAGCCATGCTGGAAGCAGCCAGCACACAGAGACAGAACTAACTCAGGAAGAACAGACAGAAGCCAGCTCAGAAGCTGACTGCCGGAAATAAGGTGAGTCTGAGAGGGGTCACAACCACAATCGTGACAAAAGCAATCTACAAACATTGATAACGGTTCCAACATGGATCCTCTACTCGATATAATAGGTCTTCCAGGGGGACATATTAAAGTTTTATAGATTTTTGGTAAAGTATAAAAAACAGGTATCTTAGGATTAGTTGTATTAAGGAAGTGAAATTCTTTCTGTGTTAATATTCCTCTGGCGTAGGCTTCACTTGTTAATCTGAAAATATGTTCTTGCAACTGGGATGTAGGATCTACTGCTAATGGTTTATAGTCAGTTTCCACTTGGAGTTGTCTAGTGATCTTAGCTATATAACCATAAAAGAAAAAGAAGCTTTAGAATCCCTTAAAGCAAATACGGATATTATAATTAGGAGAGCAGATAAAGGAGGTGCTATAGATCCAAGAGCATGCTCAATATATAGCTGAGATCACTAGACAACTCCAAGTGGAAACTGACTATAAACCATTAGCAGTGGCTTACATAGTACCGTAAAGGCGATCGCCAATTCCAGTATGAACAATTACAAAGTGATGTAGTGGTAGAATAAGGTTCATGTGTAAAAGACACAATAGGGAATCGTAGAGAGGAGGAGTTGTGTTATGTCCATTATGCTCTTTGGTTTCACTTGTGTTGCAGGGTTCAGGTATTTAGGTTGGATCGGTAGGGTATGCCTTTTTGAACAGGTTAGTTTTTAGTGATTTCCGGAAGTTTAGGTGGTCATACGTTGTTTTCACGACTTTTGGTAATGCGTTCCATAGTTGTGTGCTTATGTAGGAAAAGCTGGTTGCATAAATTGATTTATATTTGAGTCCTTTGCAGTTTGGGTAGTGGAGATTTAAGTATGTTCGTGCTGATTTTGTTGTGTTTCTGGTTGGTAGGTCTATGAGGCCAAAAGATAGAATTACCCTTCACGACTCTTTCTCTCTGAATTCTTCAGCTAAATAAAGCTTAGCTTCTTATTTTTGCAAAGTTTAGATTAGTGTCTACATGAAGAAAGTTGTTGAAAGGGGCCACCCCTTCACTTTGGAATGCTTTACTATTCTAGGAACAAGATTACTTGAAAATTCACAATCTTTTAAAAATATGGTTATTTACTAAACATTTAGGAGGGCAATTTTGATAGTTTTATTATTGTTAATGCTGATAGTTTATACCATAGTAACATAGTAGATGACGACAGAAAAAGACCCGCACGGTCCATCCAGTCCGCCCAACAAGACAAACCCACATGTGCCACTTCCCGTGCATACCCCACCCTGAACTGTACCCGTTCCCCCCCTCCCAGGGCACAGACCGTACAAGTCCGCCCAGCACTATCTCCGCCCCCCAACCACCAGTCCTGCCTCCCACTACCGGCTCTGGCACAGACTGTATACTTGTGACTTGGATTGGCCACTGTTGGAAACAGGATGCTAGGCTTGATGGACCTTTGGTCAGTCCCAATTTGGCAATGCTTATGTTCTTATGTTCCCAAGTCGGTCCTAGAGTACCCCATGCCAGTAAGGTTTTCAGGATATCCACAATAAATATGCACAAAAGAGGTTTGCATACAAAGGAGGTACTGTATGCAATCTCATGCATATTCATTGTGGATATCCTGAAAACCTCACTGGCAAGGGGGTACTCCAGGATCGACTTGAGAAACGCTGGTTTATACCGATTACTGTTATTTTGTTTTATTGATCTATCCATTCTTATTGCAAATTAGTAAGAGCTATAGGTGGAGGCAACATATAAATACTGACTATTATGCTGTGTCATTGGTGAGGTCTCCTCTAAAAATGAGGTGTTCAGTCGTAGATGCCGTATCTCAGAATTGAGAGAGGTTAGGAGCAATCCATAAAAAGGCAGCCAAACTGGTGAGGGGTCTGTGTTAGAAGTCATATGAGACCCAGGAATCTAAATATGCATACCGTAGAGGAGAGAAGAGACCGGGAGGTCTGGAGGGATATGATAGAGACATTTAAATTCCTAAATTTATTAATAATGCTCAAGAAGCAAACATGCTTTTAATGCAGAATAAGTTTTAATATAGTAACATAGTAGATGTACATAAGTACATAAGTAATGCCACACTGGGAAAAGACCAAGGGTCCATCGAGCCCAGCATCCTGTCCATGACAGCGGCCAATCCAGGCCAAGGGCACCTGGCAAGCTTCCCAAACGTACAAACATTCTATACATGTTATTCCTGGAACTGTGGATTTTTCCCAAATCCATTTAGTAGCGGTTTATGGACTTGTCCTTTAGGAAACCGTCTAACCCCTTTTTAAACTCCGCCTTCACCACGTTCACCAAATGGCCCATCTAATCTGTCTAATAAGGGAGATGTGAGCTGTAACTCTGTGTAGGTTACCCCCCCCCTCCCCCTGTTTTCTTAGAAGTGCCACAAAACTCAGTTCACCACTTTTTAGACTGAAGCACTCAATGCTTAGTTTCTATCCTCTTGCCATCAAGGGATTGTGTGTGTTTATTTCAGATCTTTTTGAATTCCATTACCACTTTTGACTCCCCCAGCAGCTCTGAGTGTGCATTCCAGTTATCAAAATCAATATATAGACATTTAATTCAGCAAAATCCAATGTCAATGACACAACAATGAGCTGAAAGAACAACCTAATATTTGTATCTCTGCCTCTCAATATCCAGATCAATTCTATAATTCCTTACTCCAAAGTTCACTATTAATAGATGGAGGAAAAGACCTCAGATGTCCTGGCTCGGCAGCAAGTATAAAATCTTAGTGCCAGCTCATACTGGACTCCAGTCAGATCATTTGACCAATACCCAGCTAATTGTTGTGTCATTCCAATTATCAACCATCTTTTTTATGCTGCTCCAGAGTTTACCTCCTTGAAGCTTCAAATCATATTCCCTAGTTGTAAAGTTTCCTTTTCTTTGAAATGGTTTGTTTCTTCTTTCCAGTATGTTAATGTGTGTATCCTATCTCCCCTATCTCTCCTCTCACCTGGGCTATATATATTTAATTCCTCAAGTCTCATATCATATGTCTTCTGGTGAAGATCCTGCACCATTTTGGTTGCTTTTCTCTGGACTGCCTATAATATTTTCCCATCCTCACTGAGATATGGCCTCCAACGTGAGGCCTCTCTAATTAGATTGTAACCTGTTTTTTCAAGCTTCTCTCTGTGCAAAGCTTACAGAAACAAAAGTGCTAGAATTAAGGGTTCCATAGAAGGTTCCAGGGAGTAAACTCAGGAACAATGTCAGAAACTATTTTTCATGGAAAGAGTGGTGGACACCTGGAATGCCCTCCCAAAGGATATGATAAAGACAAAAATATTAGTGGGATTCCAACAAATATAGGATAAACGCATGGGATCCCAAGTGGCAACAGGATGGAAATGAAGCATTGGGATAATCTGTATAGAGTAGCGGGTGCAACCTATAAACCAATGAGTCTATGAAAAAATATTATAAAGATAACCTGGGGAGCTACCGTTGCAACCCTAAAAGGCAACAGTAGTGCTTTAATAGCTTAGGTGAAGAGCACAGAAGACACAAAATGGTAACGAGACGAAAACAGTAACAGAATTTCGTGTGGGATAAATCCAAAGGACTCCTATATGGAAAGAGAATGGAAGCAAAACAAAACTTAGCAGTGCTGAGACGGTAACTCCAGTAATTGGGAAATAAGACCAGTGCTAAGCAGACTTCTACAGTCTGTGCCCCGATTATGGCTGGACGCATCTGGATGGGCTGGAGTGGGCTTCAATGGCAACTCCAATTTGCCGGGCAGATTTCTACAGTCTGTGCCCTGAAAATGACAAGGACAGATGAAGATCTAGAATATATGTTATATTAACATCATATGCAATGAGTTTATCTTATTGGGCAGACTGGATGGAGCGTGCAGGTATTTATCCACCATTATCTATTGTGTTACTGTGTTTCTACGTAAGAAGGTCCAGGTAACATAGTAACATAGTAGATGATGGCAGAAAAAGACCTGCACAGTCCATCCAGTCTGCCCAACAAGATAAACTCATATGTGTATCCTTACCTTGATTTGTACCTGCCTTTTTCAGGGCACAGACTGTACAAGTCTGTCCAGCAGTATTTCCCGCCTCCCAACCACCAGTCCCGCCTCCCATCACCGGCTCTGGCACAGACCGTATAAGTCTGATGGGTTGCATATGGAAATTGGTATCCTTATCTGCTCAAAGTAGATATATCACTCCTGGGAGGACTGGATGAGCTATTTTAGTCTTGATCTGCTATCCTTTACTATGTTGCTAAAAGGCAATAGAGAATGTTATGTTAACAAGGTTTTAAGGTACTGTAGAATTATTATACGGCAATTACTTAAAAAAATAAAATTCTGGTGGTAGCAATATAATTAAAAAAGTATCAAACATATAAACGGCAAGTGACCGACTCACCTGCAAATGCGCAGTACAGACTTCCCTCTCTGTCCCGCCCTCGCGTCAAGACGTCATGACGTCAGAGGTCGGAACAGAGAGGGAAACGGAGTCGGACTGTCGGACACTGCCGCTGCCGCCTGGAAACGAACATCGCGCGAACCAACCTCCACCCTTCCCCCATCCCCGCCGCCGCTCCCGCCCCCCTCCATATCGGGCCCCCTGCACTGACCTGACAGTGCCTCTCACCTCCGTGTGGAAGTGCTGCAGGCAGCAGCAGAGCGATCTGCTGCTGCCTGTAGCGCTGTCACACGGAGGTGAGAGGCGCTGTCAGGTCAGTGCAGGGGGCCCGGCACAGAGGGGGGAGAGAGCGGCGGCGAGGAGGGTAGCTGGACATGGGGGGAGGGCAGGGGGAGAGGAGGGTTGCTGGACATGGGGGGAGGGGGGAGGCCAAGGGAAAGAGGAGGGTTGCTGGATATGGGGGGGGGAGGATCGGTGGACGGGGTGAGGTCAGGGGAGAGAGGAGGGCTGCAATACTCGCCCGTTTTTACGAGCTTAACGGCTAGTATAATATGTATGAAAGATTTAGTTTTCTTTGAGGGTCCTTTTACTAAGGTGCACTGAAAAATGGGCTGCGCTAGTGTAGGATTGTGTTTTGGGCACACGCAGATTCATTTTTCAGCGCACCTGTAAAAAAGGGCCTTTTTAAAATTTTTGCCGAAAATGGATGCACGGCAAAATAAAAATTGGCGTGCATCCATTTTGGGTCTGAGACCTTACCGCCACCCGTTGACTTAGCGGTAAGGTCTTTTCCGGTGCGTGTAGTGGACATGTGTAAAAAATGAAATTACCGCCCGGGCCATGCGGTAGCCAAGCGGTATCTCCGAATTGACGCACATTGGACGTGCATATGTGCCCACACGGCAGAGGCGTATCTGGACTCTGGTGGTAAGGGGGGCCAGAGCCAGAGGGAGGGGCACATTTTAGCTCCCCCCCGGCACCACCGACCCCCCCCAGCGCCACCACCACTGACCCCCCACCGCCGCCATTGCCAGACCCCTCCCCCCCCGCCATTGCCAGACCCCCCTGCCACCAACAACTCTCTCCACCCCCCTCCAACCCTCCCTTGCTGCCGTCGCTTACCTTTGCTGGCGGGGGACCCCAAACCCCCGCCAGCCGAGGTCCTCTCTTCCGTTGCAGGCTGCAAGTTGCAAAGCTTCCTGTTCTTCTGAGTCTGACGTCCTGCACGTACAATGCGCAGGTCGTCAGACTCAGTTTCAAATTCTCAGACTCAGAAGAACAGGAAGTTTTGCAACTTGCAGCCTGCTGCAACGGAAGAGAAGACATCGGCTGGCGGGGGTTGGGGTCTCCCGCCAGCAAAGATCGGCGATGGGTTGGTGGCGGTAGGGGGGTCCAGGCCAAAATCTGCGGGGGCCCAGGCCCCTGTGGCCCACACAGATACGCCCCTGCCACGCGGCTTAGTAAAAGGGCCCCTTTTTGACATATCACTGTGGAGTTCAGTCTAAAACCTGACATAAGAAACTCAGTGATGAACTGAGATTAAAAAAAGGAGACCAAGCGGTTTTAAGAGTTTTCCCTGTATGCCGTGCTATCACCATGGCAAACCCATTAAAGCTGCTTGTTTACAGCCCCACCGAGCAATACTCTACCCCCATGCTGCCATAATTCAAACTAACCTCCATTCATCACTAGCAGCAGGGCTGGTGTGTGAGTCCCTCTGACCAGCCTTCCAATGAAGTAGTTTAGCAGCACAGCGAGCCTTCTCTCTGAGGTTGATCCCACTACAATTCACTGATCCTTGCTGACAGTGCTTTTGCCCCTGAGTGTTTCAGGACTCTATTTTCTGATGTGGTTGAGATCTTGCCGGGCACAGAATAGCAATTACGAGAGGGACTACTTTCTATCTCCAAGCATTGTGGATTTGAAGGAACTTATTTTCTCGCTGTACTATTCGGAGTATGTAAAATGTGGTCTAGGATTTTAACAAACATTTTCTAGCCCTATTTTCAGAAGAACACCACAAAATACAGTATTCTGTTTCATCTTTGTGACTTATGGATATATATATATCTTTAAACCAAACATCAGTCAATATAATTTTACTGTCCACTTCCTCAAAATGGGAACTTGGCCTAGTACAGGCTTACTTGTTTCCTTAGGGACCTTTTTACAAAAGTATTTTGTGGTACTTTCTCTGTTTTCACGTGCTAAGTGCATGCTAACCATTTAAAAAAAATATTTTTAGAGGAGGCGTGTCATGGGCGGAGAGCATTAGGATTACTGCATGCTAACTGGAGAAATCTAGGGGCTTCTTTTACAAAACCGCACTAGTGATTCCCTCATGGCAAATGAGAGGAAGCCCATAGGAATGAATGGGCTTCTAGGTTAACATGGGAGCCCTTAGTGCCTCCTAAACAGGAGGTTGTAAATGCTGCTGTGTTATTTATTTATTTAGATTTTGCTCACACCTTTTTCAGTAGTAGCTCAAGGTGAGTTACATTCAGGTACACTGGATATTTCTCTGTCCCAGGAGGGCTCACAATCTAAGTTTGTACCTGAGGCAATGGAGGGTTAAGTGACTTGCCCAAGATCACAAGTAGCAGCAGCAGGATTTGAACCAGCCACCTCTGGATTGCAAGACCGGTGCTCTAACCACTAGGCCACTCCTATTTATTTTGCAGATGCTGCATGCTAATGGGACTATTAGCGTACACACCCCCTGGATTCTATATATGGTGCCTAAATTTGGGCGTTGAAATTTGCACGCTGTTCGGAAATGCACGTGCAATTTAATTAGTTTAATAAATTGATGTTAACAATCAATTATCACAATTAATTGGCATTAGTAAAAATTTGTGTGGGTGACTAATATGATAGCGGGGATGGGACGACTTCCCTATGAAGAAAGACTAAGGAGGCTAGGGCTTTTCAGCTTGGAGAAGAGATGGCTGAGGGGAGACATGATAGAGGTATATAAAATAATGAGTGGAGTGGAACAGGTGGATGTGAAGCGTCTGTTCACGCTTTCCAAAAATACTAGGACTAAGGGGCATGCGATGAAACTACAGTGTAGTAAATTTAAAACAAATCGGAGAAAACCTTTCTTCACCCAATGCATAATTAAACTCTGGAATTCGTTGCCGGAGAACGTGGTGAAGGCGGTTAGCTTAGCAGAGTTTAAAAAGGGGTTAGATGGTTTCCTAAAGAACAAGTCCATTAACCACTATAATCCACAATTCCAGGAATAACATGTATAGAATGTTTGCACGTTTGGAAAGCTTGCCAGGTGCCCTTGGCCTGGATTGGCTCCTGTCATGGACAGGATGCTGATCTCGGTGGAGCCTTGGTCTTTTCCCAGTGTGGCCTTACTTATGTACTTATCTTCCTGGGCATTATTCTATACCCAGCGTGCCTATCCCTTGGTGTGCAATTCAAAAAGAAGCTAGTGGGCATTGCAGGGATGTTCCAAAAAAATTGCATTCCTGTGCCTAAATGCCAAGAGTTGGGCATCAGCATTTACACCAGATTTTGACTGGCGTAAATACAGGCGCTCAAATTCGATTGTGGGAATGGGCTCTAAGTGCTACTAAAGTGCAGTCAACTTGGGGTGCCCTTAATAGAATAACACTCTGTGCTGATTTTTTTTCTGGTGTCAAAATTTGGGCACCATTTCATCAATACAGTCCACACTGAAGAAAAAAAAAAAAGAAAATGCCTGACTTTAATGCCATGGTAAATCTGGGCTTAGCATGTGAGAAACTCCTGTGCTAAGCCCAGATTTCACTGCGTCTTAGTAAAGGGCAATGCGTTTTTTCTAGCAAAAAAGGTGCCGGTACTCAAATGCTGGGCTGCCCTTCAGGAGTGGGGTGATCACTGAGGGACCCACCCCACAATAGCAGTTACAGAATCTATGACAAGGCAGAATTGGTGTGTGGAGACCGAGCTCTTCCATTAAAACTTGGGATCTATAGCAGACAATGGAAAAGGTGCCGGTACTCAGTACCCCCAAGTACACCCTCAAAATAAGCACTGGTAAAAGGACTCCTTAATATTTTAAAATTTATATTAGTGATCAGAGAATTAAAAAAATACGTGGAGGGGCATAATCAAAAGGGACACCCAAGTTTTGTTGAGGACGTCCTCGCAAAGCGTCCCGATGGAGGGGCGGGGAAACCCGTATTATCGAAAAAGATGGACGTCCATCTTTCGTTTCCATAATACAGTTGTGGACGACCTTAGAGATGGTTGTCCCCAGACTTGGTCGTTTCTGATTTTCGGTGATAATGGAAACCAAGGACACCCATCTCAGAAATGACCAAATGCAAGTGGGAGGAGCCAACATTTGTAGTGCACTGGTCCCCCTAACATGCCAGGACATCAACCTGGCACCCTAGGGGGCACTGCACTGGACTTCATAAATTGCTCCCAAGAACATAGCTCTCTTACTTTGTGTGCTGAGCCTCCCAAACCCCCCCCCCCCCAAAAAAAAAACCTCACTACTCACAACTGTACACCACTACCATAGCCCTTACGGGTGAAGGGGGGCACCTAGATGTGGGTGCAGTGGTTCGTGGTGGGTTTTGGAGGGCTCGCTGTTTCCTCCACAAATATAACAGGTGGGGGGGGGGGTGGGCCTGGATCTGCCTGTCTGAACTGCATTTCACCCTCTAAAACTGCTCCGGGGACCTGCATACTGCTGTCACGGACCTGAGTATGACATCTGAGGCTGACATAGAGGCTGTCAAAAAATATTTTGAAAGATATTTTTTGAGGGTGGGAGGAGGTTAGTGACCACTGGGGGAGTAAGGGGAGGTTATCCCCGATTCTCTCCTGTGGTCATCTGGTCAGTTCGGGCAACTTTTTGTTCCTTGGTCGTAAGAAAAACATGACCAGGTAAAGTCGTCCAAGTGCTCGTCAGGGTCGCTTTTTTTTTCCATTATGGATCGAGCACGTCCATGTGTTAGGCACGCCCAAGTCCCGCCTTTGCTACGCCTCCTTGAACTTTGGCTGTCCCTGCAATGGAAAGCAGTTGGGGACGTCCAAAGTTGGCTTTCGATTATACCGATTTGGACGACCCTGTGAGAAGGACGCCCATCTTCCGATTTGTGTCGAAAGATGGGCGTCCTCTTTCGAAAATGAGCCTATTAGAAACATGAAGGGCAGTTCTGTAATGGAGTTTCTACTTGTGTGTGTACATTTATTTATTGGGATTTATTAACAGTCTTTATGAAGAGATTCAGCCAAGGCAGTGTGCAACAGGTACAGTTTAACATAAAACTTACCTTTTTGTTAACAGCACAACAATAGTAAAATAACCAAAAATAAACATAAATACAATAAATGAGGTAAACTTGAAAACAGTAAATTGAAACCTAATAGAACTACTGTGAAACAGTATCAAAAATATGCACATTTAACAGCACTGGAATTCAAATACCAGAGATATAATACAATGCTAGCATAATACTAATGATACACTAAATAAGCACGCATTAGAACATTCAACTAACGTGCACAATATTGCCACTTTCACGGGTAAGTGGCAGCAAAGCAATTGAGTGCTATTCCTTAAGGGCGCGCATAAATGGAGGGGTTGAGCACTTAGGAGCGGCATGAGCAGTTTACTTGCTCTATTTATGTGACCACGGTGATGCCAGGTCTACGGCCGGTGTAACTGTGGCTGCGTTAATATAAGGTGCGCTGAAGCCAGGTTACGCTCGTATTCTAAAATGGAATCTGGATGCCCAGATGTTGATATAGAATAGACTTTCCCAGCACAGCATCAGGGCATCTAAAGGGGGAACCCAGTTATGGAACTGCCCCCTAAGAGGTCAATATTCAACACAATTTAACTGGCCAGAAACAGCCCCTGGCCAGCTAAATCACCTGTTTGGGGCTAATCAGTCATTTTCAGTGGCACTTAACCAGCTTCTTGGGGCCACGGGGGCATGGCCCCCCAATTTGGCCCTGGCCCCCCTGCTACCGACCCTTTTGACCCCCCCTTTCCGCTACCGCCAACCCTCCCCGCCGCCATCAGGACGACTCACTCAGAACAGAATCCTTCCAGATCAGCTGCAGCAACGCGCCGGCCCAGAGACCAGCGCTGAAGAGGACTTCAGCTGGTGGGGGTTGGGGACCCCCGCCAGCACAGGTACCTGACGGCAGCGGCGGCGGGAAGGAGGGTCGAAAGGGGAGGGTTGGCGGTGCTGGGGGGGAGGGTCAAGAGTGGTGGTGGCGGTACCAGGGGGGTGTCAGCGGCGCCGGGGGGGGAGGGTGTTAAAATGTGCCCCCTCACCTCGGGCTCTGGACCTCCCTCCCACTGAAGTCTGGCTATGCCCCTGCAGTCAACGCTGCTGAAAATAACCAGTTGGTGCTGAATTCAAAACCAGCTATTTTGGGAGTGTTCTGGGGGCGGAGTCAACAGTTGGCTGGTTAAGCGCTGCTATTCAGAACTTAAACAGCCAGGTTAACCGCATTAATAGGACCACATAAGAATCAGTCTCATCTTTCTGTGGTAATCCAGAGCTAGTTACGTGCTGAATATTGCTCATAACCAGCTATGAGTTAGCCGGCTCCAGAGACCTGGAAATTCAGTACCGTTGCCTGGACATGACCTAGTATTGAATTTCCAGGTTTAGTGCCAGTGGCAGTCAGCAAAACACTGATTGCTGCTGGCTGAATATCGTTCCCTAGGTGTAGAAATATACTTTGACTCTTTTTTGGGCCCAGTATCATCTCTGATATACACAATTACACAGTCTTAATGCTTCCATTTACTCTTCAAAGTAATCTCTGTAGACAGTCTGTCTTGTGACAACAGACAATGATGTCAATCAAGGGCAAAACTTTGCAGCTAGTCCCTTCTCAGGTTTCTATTTTTTTTTGGGGGGGGGGAGGGGGAGGGTGGCACTGATTACAGTGTGGGTTAAAACATTAACTAAAGACATGGTGTTACAGGCAGATGGTCTGTACTGTAGGCCAGAATTTGGGGAAGACAGAATGTTTGCACCTCAGTGTGATTGAACTTCCTCCTTACGCCTCTCTGCAATATTTCTACAGCACCTCAGATCCTGTCCCCTCCCTATGACATCTGGAACATCACCGGACAGGATGTGATTTTTGGCTGTGAAGTCTTTGCCTACCCCATGGCATTCATTGAATGGCGAAAGGATGGGACTGACATGCTCTTACCAGGAGATGATCCCCACATTTCAGTTCAGGTATATCAGTGGTTTGCTAGAACTGCCAGAAAAAGGGGAAACTTTGTGAAGAGAAACATGATGTCCTCTTATTTTATTTTATTTATTTTTTTGTTACATTTGTACCCCGCGCTTTCCCACTCATGGCAGGCTCAATGCGGCTTACATGGGGCAATGGAGGGTTAAGTGACTTGCCCAGAGTCACAAGGAGCTGCCTGTGCCTGCAGTGGGAATCGAACCCAGTTCCCCAGGACCAAAGTCCACCACACTATCCACTAGGCGACTCCTCCACTAGCAACCACTAGCAACATTCCATGTAGAAGCCTGCGCTTGCAGCCGCGCAGGCTTCTGTTTCTGTGACCACGTGCAGGACGTCAGACTCACAGAAACAGAAGCCTGCGCGGCTGCAAGGGCAGGCTTCTACATGGAATGTTGCTAGTGGAATAGCAACATTAACATTCCATGTAGAATCTCAAATAGTAGCAACAGAATCTCAATAGTAGCAACATTCCATCTAGAACCTCCAATAGTAGCAACATTCCATGTAGAATCTGAAATAGGGAAAGGGAACTGGGACTTGATATGCTGCCTTTCTGTGGGGTTTACATAATATATACAGGTACTTATTTGTACCTGTGGCAATGGAGGGTTAAGTGACTTGCCCAGAGTCACAAGGAGCTGTGCCTGAAGTGGGAATCAAACTCAGTTCCTCAGGACCAGAGTCCACCACCCTAACCACTAGGCCACTCCTCCTCCACTTACAAGACAATAACTGTGTTTAGGTGAAATTCAGTATATAAAGTGATTGAGGAAAACAGGTTAGGGCAGCTTAGCAGAACTAATGCGTAGAACTGTACATATCGGGGTCAATATTCAGCCGTCAGGCTCACCGATGACTGCATTATTCCCAGGTATTCAAAGCTGGGACTTGTGTGGGCTTTGGCTTTGAATAACTGGTTATTTTGAACCGGTGAAGACACCGGGATTCATTTTCAAAGCATTTAGACTTACAACGTCAATTGATCCTGGTGCTTAATCTCCCCCTTCCATTATGTTTTATTATTGAATTCTTTGTGTATTTAGGATTCTTTCCTTATTGATATATGTGGGTTTATGCATTTTGTTTCATTTTTTTGTAATGACTTCTTTTTAGCTTGTTAGCCACACTGAACTCAAAATTGTACGGGAAAATGACTCTGTGCCTGGAACTTTACCAACATTGTCGGCTTTGAGTTTGCGCTAACCGCGATAGCGATTCTCGCGCGGCAAATGAGAGGAAGCCCATAAGAATTGAATGGGCTTCCTCTCATTTTGTCGCACTGGGAATCAGTAGCGCAGCTTTGTAAAAGAGGCCTTTAGCTCATTAATTGCCGTTGAATATTAGCGGCTAGCCCCAACCAAGCGATTTAACCAGTCAGCGGCTGGCTAAATCAATTTGAATATTGGGCCCATTGAGGTCCCTTTTCAAAGATTTAGGGGCCTATTTTGTAAGCCGCATTAACCGTAAGCTTCCACTAACAGTTGACATGGGCATTTGTACTAATCGGCACTGGGAAGAAAAAGTGTTGCATGTGAAATGTTTACATAAAATGAGATAGACATGTATTTCAGTCTACTGCTGTAAAAGCTTCTTGAATGCCGAACTCTTCTGAGAAACAAAAACCAAGACTCATTGCTGCTACGTAAACCTAACTAATCGCAATACAGATTTAAATGTCTCTCTTTATATGCAACAAAGCAGGATAAAATACTATCTCAGTGGCGTAGGAAGGGAGGGGGCGGTGGGGCAGTCCGCCCCGGGTGCACGCCGCTGGGGGGGGGGGGTCGGCTCTGCTGGTTCCCTGCTCTCTCTGCCCCGGAACAGGTTACTTCCTCCCGCCTGCCCCCTTTGGTAAGAATGCGCTCCTGGGGGGGGGGGGGGGTGCGCGCGCACGCTGAGGGGGGGGGGGGTGCATCGTGCTGCACCCGAGGGGGGGTGCGCAGCGGCGGACCACCCCGGGTATCAGCCGCCCTCGCTACGGCACTGTACTATCTACTGATTCCTTGATGCGTCTTGCTTTTTTTGTTATCTTATATATATAATAAAGAGAGCCCTCAGCCAAAACCTACTTTATTCAAGGCAATATGTGGTTTTTTTTGCCAAGTGGTATAGCATCTCTTTTATCGGGTCTCTCTTAATTTTCTGTATGTGCTATAATATATCACCTTAGTGCTTTCTTCCTTAGCGCTCTATTCAAAAATAAATCAAAATGTGAACTTATCTGAAACAAAATATTGATGACTTGTCGCTTCACTCTTCAGGTCACAATCAAAGACCAACAGGTTGGCTTCCCCTCGAAATGCCCTGAGAGGCTGTATCTCAAATAATTAAAATGCCATAGATTATTGGTGATTTATAATAAGCACATTAAACTTCACTTCTCATTGTCTCTATTTTGCATCAAGTGCATATACAACACTGTTGTATGTCAGGTGACATACTAGATAAAAACACAAAAAGAAAGGGGAACAACCACTGCAATTCCAACCCAAGGGCAATTTTGATTAAAAAACAGAGAAAAATGCGCACAAAAGCCTTTCCCTGGTGGAGGTCCTGGTACAGCAGCCTGGGTGAGCTCCAGTCAAAACACCGTATTGACAGGAACTGACTGAGGAGTGTGTGTTTGGCATTCTGATCTGTACAACTGTGTATTTTATTTTCTACATTATTTTCTTGTCCTACTCTGAACTTGTACGCTGTTTGATCAGTTGCATGATACTGAGGGGGGGGGGGGGGGGGGGGAGCTGGGTGTATGTCTGCCCCCATGTGTTTGTTCTCAGCCTCGCTCCGACTGTAGGGGAAGTGTTCAGCTTGTGTCTGGACACCATATGGAAAGGTCCAGTGGACCATGTTTCAGAAGCGATATACATAGTTTTGACTGAAATGCAGGACTTCATCTAGTCAAGTGTTTACTTTAAGTCCACATGCATATTTTTCTCTGTTTTTGATTAAAATTGCCCTTGTGTTGGAATTGAAGTGGTCGTTCCCCTTTCTTTTTGTGTTTTTTTTTTTTGGCTACTTGGGGAATCTTCTGCTTTTTTACTTGACATAATAACCAGCATCTTAGTTTTAGTTAGCACATGCTTATTTCAGTGTTAAACTAGCATGGAAGGAGATGGAGAATGGGTGGAGACTGTGCATTACAGTTACCATGCAGGTAGATGCAGATTACATAAGGTTCTTTCACTAAGGTGCACTGAAAAATGACCTGTGCTAGTGTAAGCGCGTGTTTTGGACGCGTGCAGATCCATTTTTCAGCGCACCTGTAAAAATGCCTTTTTAAAATTTTGACCCAAAATGGACATGCAGCAAAATGAAAATTGACACACGTCCATTTTGGGTCTGAGACCTTACCGTCAGCCATTGACTTAGCGGTAAGATCTCACGCGTTAACTAGGCGGTAATGGTCTACGCGTGTCAAATGGCTTTTACCACCCAGCAGCGTCATGCAACAGAAAATAAAATTTATTTTTCTGGTGCGCATCGGTTCCAATCTAATTCATGTTTAATGTGGGATAAAATGCCATAAATAAGTAAATAAATATAAACTTTTAACGTTGAGCACCTGATTCTCAAAGTGGACATATTCCAATCACTATAACGAAAATAAAATGATTTTTTCTACCTTTGTTGTCTGGTGACTTTGTTTTTCTGATCATGCTGGCCCAGTATCCGATTCTGCTGCTATCTGTCCTCTTAACTCCGTTTCCAGGGCTTCCTTTCCATTTATTTCTTTACTTTCCGCCTTTCTTCTTCATTTCTTGCCCTACATCTGTAAGTAAAAGCTGGGTCCTCCGCAGACTTGACTGTCCAGTGGATCCAGCTTCTGCCTATTTTCTTCATCCATGTGCAGTTTTCTCCCTTTTCCCTCATTTCATCTCCTTCCTCACTCTTCCCTCCCCTCCACCCATGTCCAGCATTTCTTCTCTCCCTTCCCTCTCCTCCATCCACCCATGTCCAGCAACCCTCCTCTCCCCCCTGCCCTCCCCTCCATCCACCCATGTCCAGCAACCTTCCTCTCCCCTCCAGCCACTCATACCCAGTGATTGTCTTCTCTCCCCTGCCCCCTCCAGCCGCCCATACCCAGCGACTGTCTTCTCTCCCCTGCCCCCCTCCAGCCACCCATACCCAGCGATTGTCCTCTCTCCCCTGCCCCCCTCCAACCACCCATACCCAGCGACTGTCCTCTCTCCCCTGCCCCCCCTCCAGCCACCCATACCCAGCGATTGTCCTCTCTCCCCTGCCCCCCTCCAGCCACCCATACCCAGCGATTGTTGGTTGTTGAGTGGATTCTTCGGGGCAGACAGGAAAGATCCCCAGTCTTTCCTGCCCGCTGCCGGCGCTGACTCTCCCGCGGTGCTACTGCATCGCTCTTCAAAATGGCAGCCGAGACTTACAAGGGCGGCCTCCAAGAGTTCAGCAGAAGTCTCGGCGGCCATTTTTAAAGAGCGATCCGGCAGCGGGGAAGGGTCAGTGCCATCAGCGGGCAGGCAAGACTGGGGATCTTTCCTGCCTGCCCCAAAGCATCCACTGGACAATCAGTTGCCTTCTTCAAGTATGGGACCCTGTAGCGGGTGGGAGGGAGGGAGGGAGGAGAGCCAGTTCGCCCTGAATAACAACCGGCTTGCAAAATTGTTAAAAATTTAACAACCGGCTCTTGGTGCGAGCCGGTTCCAGCACAACACTGCATTCAGGCCAATTATGTTCACAGTAAAAGCGGTAACCCAACCCCCTATCTCCTGATCCCTACCATCTCCTCAGCAAGGCAGTTTAAATGTTTTAACTTTGATTTGCTTTATTGCTGGTGCCCGGCATTTCAGAATCTAGCCCACATATAAAGGGTTAAATTAAACTTTGTTCTTAAGTAACGAGAAAAGCTTTGAAGCCATTTGCCTCTTTTTTTTCATCTTTGACAAAACATGAAATATTTTATAAGCCAGCCCACATTGCTAACCATCAACTATTTTGATTGCTAAATGCATCCCACAACAAAGGCATGACCAGAGGAGAGGATTCTGCTCAAAATATTTAGACATTAACCCTCCATAGTACTGCCAACTGACTCCATTATTCCAGGATGAATTAATCTAATCCTGTTTTCACCCCATTGCATGCAGGGACTTGTATTTCTGATATATATATATATATATATATATATATATATATATATATATATATATTTTTTTTTTTTTTTTTTTTTTTTTTAAATTTGGATTTAGTTCAAACTAAATTCAGTAGTAGCTCAAGGCAAGTGATATTCAAGTACAGCAGATAATTTCCTGTTCCCAGAAAGCTTACAATCTTAGGGGGCAGTTCAATAACTGGACTTCCTCTGTTAGACACCCCAGAGAGTGCCTGCTCTATAACACCATGGGTCAGATTCTAGATACGACGCCTGAAAAATCCGAACGGAGCAAATTTCCGCCTAAGCGTATTCTATAAGTGGCACCTAAATTTAGGCGCAGTATATAGAATACGCTTAGTTGATATCCCAGTGCCTAGACCTATGTGCATCCACTTACTCCAAGGAAAACGTGGTGTAAATACCGGCGCATAGATTTAGGCGCAGTGGGCCATATTCTATAACAGTGCATGCAAATTTTGGAATGCCCATTTCCCCACTTATAGTCATGCCCCTTTTCGGCTGTGCATATTAGAATTTAGGCACCCTGTGTTACAGAATACACTTAGCGAGTTCTGTGCATATATTCTAATTATTGCCAATTAGTGCTCATTATTGCTTGTTAAGTGCTGTTATCAACACTGATTAGCTTGTTAAGCCAATGAAGTGTGTTATTATAGAATAGACTTGGATTTCAGCACAGAACATTAGGCGCGATATGTAGCATCCAGGGACATGTGTGAGACAGAATTCTGGTGTAACCCCACAATGGTGAGCTTAAAGTTAGGCATACTAATTCAGAATGCTGCTGTTATATTGATTTTTAATTCCAGGAATTGAGAACTTAATACTGGCTCCCGGTGGAGTTCCATAATATGTATAAAATTTTACTGTTGGTGTTTAAGATTTTACATATGGGCTTCCCTCAGTTTTTATCCCTGTACTTGACACCATCTAGCTTATTTTCGAAAGGGAAGGACGCCCATCTTCTGACACAAATCGGGAGATGGGCGTCCTTCTCCCGAGGTCGCCCAAATCGGCATAATTGAAAGTCGATTTTTTTGCATCCTCAACTGCTTTCCGTCGCGGGGATGACCAAAGTTCACGGGCGCGTGTCGGCAGTGTACCGAAGGCGGGACGGGGGCGTGGTTAAGAGATGAGCGTCCTCGGCCGATAATGGAAAAAAGAAGGGCGTCCCTCACGAACATTTGGTCGACTTTACTTGGTCCCTTTTTTTTCACAACCAAGCCTCGAAAAGGTGCCCGAACTGACCAGATGACCACCGGAGGGAATTGGTCATGACCTCCCCTTACTCCCCCAGTTGTCACCAACCCCCTCCCACCCTAAAAAAAAAAAATTAAAAAAACATTTTTTCCAGCCTCTATGCCTGCCTCAAATGTCATACCCAGCTCCATCACAGCAGTATGCAGGTCCCTGGAGCAGTTTTTAGTGGGTGCAGTGCACTTCAGGCAGGCGGACCCAGGCCCACCCCCTACCTGTTACACTTGTGGTGGTAAATGTGAGCCCCCCCAAAACCTACCCAAAACCCACTGTACCCACATGTAGGTTCCCCCTTTCATCCCTAAGGGCTATGGTAGTGGTGTACAGTTGTGGGGAGTGAGTTTTTTATTTGGGGGGGGGGGCTCAGCACCAAAGGTAAGGGAGCTATGTACCTGGGAACAATTTGTGAAGTCCACTGCAGTGCCCCCTAGGGTGCCCGGTTGGTGTCCTGGCATGTGAGGTGGACTAGTGCACTACGAATGCTGGCTCCTCCCAAGACCAAATGGCTTGGATTTGGTCATTTCTGAGATGGGCATCCTGGGTTTCCATTATGGCTGAAAACCAGGGACGGCCATCTCTAAGGTTGACCTAAATGTTGAGATTTGGGCGTCCCCGACCGTATTATTGAAACAAAAGATGGACGTCCATCTTGTTTCGATAATATGGGTTTCCCTGCCCCTTCGCCGGAACGTCTTTAGAGATGGACGCCCTTAGAGATGGTCGTCCCTATTCGATTATGCCCCTCCATATAACCCAGCTCAGGCCCTATGTTCAAGCCAACAACATTTACTAAATGTCCCTTCATTCCGAAATATTTCTTTCTGTACATTATGTAAATTATTGTAGAGCCCACAATGTGGAATGTCCTTCCTCTGTCAGTTTGAACAGAGGCTTCACTTTTCTCATTTAGGGGCCATTTTACTAAGCTGCATTAAAAGGGGCCATGTGCTATGATTAGCGCGTAGGTTTCCCCGCAGGCTGAGGCCATTTTTAGCGCAGTTGTCAAATGGCTGCGTTTCAGTTTTTTTCTGTTAATGGTCATGCGCCTTTCTGACACCTATTTAGTATGCAGAAAGGGGTCACATGCTAACCATGCACTAATCGGTTGATTTGCAGCAATGTAGCTGTGCTAGCCAATTAGCACTGAGCACTCCTACTGTCCACCCCCCAAACATGCCCCATAGTAGTGCATTTTGGAATGCGGGAAGCACGCGGTAGTGCTTACTGCCTCTTTGTAAAAGGACCCCTTAAAGTTTTGTTAAAAACATATTTGTTTCAACACAGTGGCGTAGCCACAGGTGGGCCTGGGTGGGCCGGAGCCCACCCACTTAGGTTTCAGGCCCACCCAACAGTAGCACACGTTTAGCGGTAGCTGGTAGGGATCCCAAGCTCCACCAGCTGAAGACCTCCCCCTGATGGTAATGAAAACGCTACTCTCCTTGATACTGGCACCTGCGCATGCTCAGTCTTCGGCGCATGCCTGTTGCAGACTGCCAAGATGGAAAGAAGCGTTTTCTCGCCAGCTGAGATATTATTTTGTGGTGGTGGTGCCGGGGGGGGGGGGGGGAGGGACTTGGTGCCCACCCACTTCTTGCCTAGGCCCACCCAAAATCTGTTGTCTGGCTATGCCCCTGTTTCATCAAGCATTTAATGTATAAAGTAGGCTTCCTACTTGGGGCAGCTGGACAGCTGTTGATCACTGGGACCTGTGGAGCATGGCAGGGCTCAGGAAAATTTCTGCTTCTTTCCTATTATAATTATTTTCCACTGTGAAATAATATTGAACCTGTACACCGCTTTGATGGCTTGGCCTTAGGCGGTTAATCAAATAAATGCACCCTTGAACCGTAAACCTTGCATGCTCATTTGCACCAGGTCAGTTGGCAGGCATAAATGGGCATGTCTAAGCACAACATGTCACACATGTAACTTACAGTATTCTGTAAGCGGAGTCGCTGATGGGGGGGGGGGGGGGGGCAAGATTCCCCCGGGCCCAGCCTCCAAGAGGGGCCTGGCACTGGCAATAGAAAAGCCACTTTTTTTCAGGCTTTTGATGGCAGGCACAGGCAGAAGGCTGGATTAATCTCCTGCTCCTGTGTGCTGAGGTATTGCTTTATTGGTTAATTCTGCTCTGCTGGCTACGTCCCACATCCTATGTGGAGTACTTCCTGTTTCTGCTTAGGTGGGAGGACACATAGCAGGAAGAAGGACCCGTGGCTGGCACAGCAGAGTTAATGCCATAACCCAGCATGCAGGAGCAGAAGATAGACCGAGTGAGCAGTAAGCTACTGCCAGGTGGGGGGCCCGAGGACTGGGGGGGGGGGGGGGCACTCTCAAATTTGTTTGCCACAGGCCCAGCTTTGTCTCTCAGCATCCCTGTCTGTAAGTTACTTGTATAAATGGGAGACATGCCCATGTCCTGCACATTCTCTCTAAATTTACATGCGGAGTAGCCTAGTGGTTAGTGCAGTGGACTTTGATCCTGGGGAACTGAGTTCGATTCCCACTGCAGCTCCTTGTGACTCTGGGCAAGTCACTCAACCCTCCATTGCCCCTGGTACAAAGTAAGTACCTGAATATATGTAAACCACTTTGAATGTAGTTGCAAAAACCTCAGAAAGGCAGTATATCAAGTCCCATTTCCCTTTCCCTACTTGAGATTCTAGATGGAATGTTGCTTACTATTGGAGATTCTAGATGGAATGTTGCTACTATTGGAGATTCTGTTGCTACTATTTGAGATTCTACATGGAATGTTGCTATTCCACTAGCAACATTCCATGTAGAAGCCTGCCCTTGCAGATCAGCGCAGGCTTCTGTTTCTGTGAGTCTGACGTCCTGCACGTACGTGCAGGACGTCAGACTCACAGAAACAGAAGCCTGCATGGCCGCATTGCTGATCTGCAAGGGCAGGCTTCTACATGGAATGTTGCTAGTGGAGGAGTAGCCTAGTGGTTAGTGCAGTGGACTTTGATCCTGGGGAACTGAGTTCAATTCCCACTGCAGCTCCTTGTGACTTAACCCTCCATTGCCCCTGGTACAAAGTAAGTGCCTGAATGTGTGTAAACCACTTTGAATGTAGTTGCAAAAACCTCAGAAAGGCACTATATCAAGTCCCATTTCCCTTTCCATTATTCTTTAATTACATGTATAACTCAAAATCATGCCCCCGTTCTGCCCCAAAATGTCAATGATCCTCCCATTTCCACACCCTCTTTTTTTGACTGCACGTAAATTTTAGGTGCGGATCCTGCGCCTAACTTTATGTGTGTTGGCCCCAATTGAATCTAATTATTGGCACAAATTGGCTCAGTATTTTATTAAATTGCATGTGCAAATGGGAAATGTGCCTAAATTTGTGTGTGTAATTTTTGGCGACCTCTACCGTGCACATAATTACAAGCTCACAGTTATTGAATCGCCTTTCACATCTGTACTTGAGCTAATAGAGGGTTAAGTGACTTGCCCAAACTCAGAGGGTACAGCAGCAGGATTTGAGTCAGACTTCACTGGTTGTCGGTCAGCTTCTCTAACCACTGGCCTATCTCTCCACTGCAGTTCCTATTGTATTAATTAGAAAAACAAGACGCCAGTCCCTGCATGGAGTGGTATAAAACCAGCACTGGATCAGTCTGTACTGAAGATCTGGGGTCAGTTAGTAACCCTAGCCCTCTATATTATTCCATTAAACCAAGTTTAAGAATTCAAGATACCCATAAATCATTTCCCTATAGAAACAAAATGGGAGAAATCCTTTAGGATACAGGCCCCAGACATTAGATTAACGTATGGACAAAAACAGTGCAAAACATCTGCAAAAATTCTGTGATAGTTTTCTTACAGTTTTGAAGCAGTGCATCTGTGGCTCCAAGAATTTATGTCCTGCAAGGCTGGTGAGGGAAAAAAAATGCTGTGACCGCGGCTTATGTGTGCTTCATGTAAGAATCATGCAAAAACAGCACCCCTATCTTTGGAAAACACAGCACTGCACATACTATATTGGACCCTAGAGCACAAACAGATCTCTAGGGAACAGGGCCGGCTTAACCACTAGGCAAGACTAAGCGATCGCCTGCGGGCAGCAGCTTCTGAGGGGCAACAAAGAGCAGCAGCAGCAGGGGCGTAGCCAGACCTCGGCGGGAAGGGGGTCCAGAGCCCAAGATGGGGGGGGCACATTTTAACCCGCCTCCCCCAGCTGCCGACCCCCCCCCTGTCGCTGCACGTGCTGGACGTCAGGACTCACAGCACAGATCAGTGAATGCACCGGAGACCGGCGCTGAACAAGACTAAAGCTGGCGGGGGGTGGGGACCCCCCGCCAGCAAAGGTACCTTGCGGTGGCGGTTCGGAAGTGGCGGGGAGGGTCGGCGAGGGGGGGGGTCGAAAGTAGAGGGGGCCAGGACTAAATCTGTGGGGGCCCATGCCCCCGTGGCCCCACGTGGCTACGCCCCTGGTCAGAGGTCAAAACAAAATAATAAATCCTGAGCTCTACACAAACTCAAAGAACCATCAGCAATGTTTTTACCTGCAGGCAGGAATAGTAGATCGATCTATCTATCTATCTATCTATCTATCTATCTATCTATCTATCTATCTATCTTTCTAATCTTAAAAAAAAGTAACCTCCTAGAGTTTTTTTGCTGTTTTCTCAGCAGCCGCTTTGAATTTCAACGAGACATTTTTTTGTGCTTAATTAGTCATCATAGATTTAAACAACATTTAATTATCTTAAGCTATGTTGGTGTTACTGACATTTTAGCATTAGTACCTAGCAATTTTTGTGCATTAAAAATGTTTGAACTAAACCACAGTAAACTAATGTCATTGAAATGATAGTGTCAGAATTTCACAGTCATTGTGAATGCTCAGTGTCCACCCCCAGCTTGAACAGAAGCCTTCAGTCACTTGGAGAAGTTCTTAAGAGCCTGGTCGATCAGTCCCTATGGCAGGTTGTCCCGGATCATCTGCAGTCGTTCCTTGAGCTTGATGATTGTTTGCTGATTTAGGTGGAGCTTGCAATAAGCTTCCAACATTGTGTCCCAGACAAAAGCCTAAGGGCCCCTTTTACAATGCAGCGGTATGCCCAACGAGGGCTTATCGGGCTATAGTTCCCACCCTCAGCACACTGTCATATCATATTTATTTTTGTAGTACCGGTCAGGGGCGTAGCCAGACTTCGGCAGGAGGGGGGTCCAGAGCCCGTGGTGAGGGGGCACATTTTAGCCCCCCCCCCTCTGCCATTTTTGACCGCCGCCACCACCAACAGCAACTTTGACCCCCTCCTACCGATGACCCTCTTGACCCCCTCCCTCCGCTAACCCTCCCCTGCCGCCGCCATCGTCTATCTTTGCTGGCGGGGGACCCCAACCCCCGCCAGCCAAGGTCCTCTTATTCCGGCGCAAGGCTTCGTTCTGTTTCTGTGAGTCTGATGTCCTGTACGCCCAGTCCCCTGTGGCCCCACATAGCTATGCCACCAGTACCGGTGTGTACCCAGTGGTAACGCTGCCCAGTTACCACTGGGTTAGTGTGGGAGCCCTTACCGCCACCTCAATGGGTGGCGGTAAGGGCTCCCTCCCGAAATGGCCAAACACGGCCATTTCTGTAAAAAAAAGAAAGACCTACCTTTTACCTGCTGCGGTAAAAGAGAGCCTCGGCATGTGCCAAAACCACGTGCTCACGCCTGCACAGGCCCCTTTTTGCCACAGCTTGTTAAAAGGGGCCCTAAGTCACTGTGATGTCATTAACAGCTGGTACCCCCTTTCCCCCCCCCAAATAATTGTAGTTTTACAGTGCAAACAGTTTTGAATGTGCAAAAATCGCTGGGTGGTCATGCTAAAAAGTCTGTAACTTTGCTGTATTTAAAGGTAATCTCATTTCACTCCGCACATTAATGTAGACAGTAACAGGAAGTAAAGCTGTAAAATTTCAAACTGAAATTCCAAGCAGTTGCTGAGAAACAGGAAAAAAAATCTAGGGAGGGAGGTACTTTCTTTCAGCCAGTGGCGTTCCAACCCTAGCTGACACCCGGGGCGGATCACGGATGCGCCCCCCCCCTCCAGGTGCAGCGCAACCCCCCCCCCCCCCGGTGAAATGACACCTCTTCCCCCCCCCCCAGCGAAATGACACCCCCTCCAGGGCAGACTCAGAGGGAGCAGTGAACACATGCGAATTGCAAACTCGGAGACAGGGCAACAGGCGCGTGCCGCGGCACCCCCCCCCAGCGGCGTGCACCCGGGGCGGACCGCCCCCACCGCCCCCCCTTGGTACGCCAATGCTTTCAGCTGCTCAAAATCCAGGCAAATTGTCTTGGCACTATCCAGCAATATTAGGGTGATCTGGAGGCTGAGTCTGGGCAAAGCTGGGAGTTATCTTGGCATTACCAATATCCAGTGGTGATACCTGGTTAACTTAGGACAGAAAGAAGGCAGTCCTAATTTAGGGGTCCTTTTACTAAAACATGCTAAAATACTGGTGTGGTGCATTTTAATGCAGGGCCTTCCCACACGCTAAGCCCATACAGTATATTAAAGATTTCTTCTTTTATGCAGGCCCCATGCTAATTTTTCCATGTGGGACTTGCAGAAAAATACCACAGGAGCGCTTATCTCCTACTTAGGAGGTGCTAGGTGTTCCCATGTTAAGTCCTTGTTATCCAGTTGGCATGCGCTAATCAGAATGGGCTATCTGGACAACACTTCCATACCCACTTCAAGTCCATGACATACTCCCTCCCAAAAGCATTAAAAAAAATTTAAATAGCATGCAATTAGCATTCACTGACAGGCAAATTACTGCAAAATGCATTAACGCATTCTATGGTAATCATTTTATGGTAATATTACGCATTCATGGTAATAACTTTACCCACACATAGGCTAGGCAGTTTTATAGAAGTCCGTTCTGTGGTAGAGAACTACTTTGTCCAAAGAACTCTCTATCCTGGTTAAGAAGTGAGCATATGACTGCTCTCCTTCTACTGCTGAATGCATGAGCGCCACCTTGAGGTTGTTTCCTGCCTAACATCCCCTTTATCCTATGCTTAGGAATTGGGATAAGGGGGGAGGGGTATCTTCCTGGAACAGTGTTAACATTCACCTCTCCTTTCACCCCCTTGGACCATTTTAACCCATTCTTATTTTCTGTGATTCTCAAGGAAGTTTAATTTAGAACTTAATAAAATTTTATTGCCAGCCATTGCTAAGGTTTCAGTACTGTATACACGTCCGTCCGTAGTCTCTCTCTGGCAGTTTTGACACATTGCCAGAGGCTGCAGAGAAAAGTAAATAGGTTTTTGATGCTTTTTAATTGCCCTTTTTAATGAACCTCATGTAGGTTAAAGGCAGCAGAATCATTAAAACTGCAGAGAAGGGCTGGCAAGCACAACAGTGTTATCTCTGGCTGAAAGATGGTTTCTTATTGTAATGTGATCTTTAATGTTTTCCCAAATGACTCACAAAATTGGATTAAAAAGCACCCCTTAAAACTAGTGTAACTAAGAGCAAATGGATCAGATTCCCATCATGAAAGAAATGATTGTCATTTTTTTTTTCGGTGAAAACGTTTTGAGTGCTTATGAAATTATGAATTATCACAGTGTCTCTGTTATGTCTCAGAGCAACCTTTAACAAGTAGGGAAAGATTGTCCTGAGCTATGCTTCTGTAGAGTTCAAATAGGTTTCTCTAGAACTGGGATCAAATTCCACTATTACAGAGCCCGGCTAGTAAGTCTTTCTAAAGGAGCAAATATCTAGTAATAATATACCTCAGAAAAAAAGTTAAATGGTCCTTAGCAATGCGTGAAACCCAATTTTGCATGGGTCATTAAGGCGGAATAAAAGACATTCAAGCCTGGACATTTGCAATGCACAGAGAGGCTGATATTCCGCCCGTGGGAGGCAGGTCGACTAAGTGCCGTGATTGGGGCTGAGCCATTTCGGTGACCAGCATTGAATATCTGTTTTTGTTTGTGTGTGTGTTAATATTAATATTAAGTTTATAGCGGCTAAAAATAGCCCTTCTATTTATGTGATCCAATTCGGCTGCTAAACTTCGCTCAGGGTCGCAGAGAGACTGAGCTAGGCCAGGGGCAGGGCTACTGCCGCCGGGCCTGGGGCAGGACCGCTGCCCTTCTCCAGGATCGCTGCCGCTGCCAACCCCCACCCACCAGAATGGCAAATGCCTTGACTGGTAGGGATCCCGAGGCCCTGCCAGCAGAAAAGGTCTTCCTCCAGTGCTGCTCTTTCCTCTTCCGCATTGCCTGCCCCTGTGGTTGCTTTTTATCTCATGTGGTGCATGCTCAGTTTCAAAACCAAGCATGCGCCAGCCTGAGGGAAAAAGCAGCTGCAGGTCCTCCACAGGCTCCAAGGGGGGCCCGGTGCCAGAATTTTCTCTCTCTTGCTCTTGTCAGGACGTGATCACTCGGGTCCTGTCAGGCAGGCCCGCCGAGAGACAGGGCCGCCCCGGGCCCCTGGCACTGCCCCCACTGCCACCCCCCCAGGTTGTCACCGCCCCCCCTGAGGGGGGCCCGGCGCCACAGTCCCACCCACCTCCGCTACCGGGCTGGGCCCCTTCCACCCAAACCTCGGTCAGATGCACAGAAACCCTGCAGAGTACAGCGAAGATCAGCTGAGAGGAGCGCGTCTGTGTGGGCCGCGCACGCCGGAGACAGAAGACAGCACTTCTGCTGGCGGGGATTCGGGTGGAAGGGGCCCGGTGGCAGTGGTGGGTGGGACTGCAGCGCCAGCCCCCCCCCCCTTGGAGGCCCGGACATCGGGAATTTTGTCCCCCCTGTCCCCCCCTCTCGGCGCCCCTGCTGTCAGGAGCAGGAGAGAGAGAGAGAGAGACCCTGGGGCCGGGCCCCCCTTGGAGGCTCGGGCCTGGGGAATTTTGCCCCGCCCCCTATCGGCAGCCCTGACATCGCTGAATATTTGCAGCTAGCTGGTTATATCATGCAATATAGCTGGTTAGCTGCTATGCGCTAAGGACTAATATTCAGTGGAGACAACCAGCTATCTCATGCTGAATATCAGCGCTTAGCCAGCTAAGTACTATTGAACTGGCCAGGAGCCATTCCTGGCAACCTAAATAGCTTTGAATATCGGGGAGGAGGGTGGGGGTGAGTATTTTACAAAAGGATTACTGATTATGGAGCCTTTTGTAAATACATATAAGGCCGTGGGAAATACACATGCAATTTGTAGCACATACAGAAAGGGCACATCCATTTTGAAAAAAAACAAAAAACAAAACAAAAAATCCCCAAAACAAAATAACTTAAAAAAAAGTGTGGCATCATACAGTGCTTTGAACATGTTATTAGTGACACTTTCATGTTTAAGTAGCTGGCTTGGTTACCACAGGGCATAATCTTAGAAAAGTTTATTTACATGTAAAGCTTGTTTTACATGTGAAAAAGGCCTTGTATAAATGTAGCCAATGTTTTTATTAGTTCACCTAGGTGGATGCCTAGTGTATGCTAGGAATAGGAGCATCCCCCATACATAAATGGTAACTTGATAGTTTGGGACCAGGGCCGGGACTAGCATGCACCAGGAGGCCAGAGGCAATTATCACACATGCTGCTCTTTATTTTCTCATTCAATAAGTTAGACCACTACAGCAGATCCATTTGGAACCGACCTGTTCACTATAATCTTTGTCAGAAAATAAATGGGACACAATAACAACAGTGGCTACTATTTTGGCAGAAGCATTAGGCAAGAATATTTGTTTTCTCATCTGTTTCTCTGGGTGAGAATAGGTGGATAATCTCTATACAACTCTCTTCTAGAACAGTGTAGCATTTAATATCAGCTAGGTACCTTATCGACAATAATCAGCATTTGAGATTAGCAGTGTTGGAGTCTTCAGAGTTCCTGAGACTTTGAATAAAGTAACATAGTATGTGACACCGAAAAAAGCAGCCAGGCAATTTAGATGACAGGCTGGACCAGGGTGGAGGTGGTATTCTTAGGAAGCTGATTGTTGTAAGTGCTTCTTATATTTCCCTCAGCCTCTGGATGATGGTCCAGTCCAACTTCTCTCTCTCTCTCTCTCAAGTTCTAAGATTGGTTGAGCCGGTTTCTTGTTCCCACTAGCCCAAGTACAGCATAGAACGTAAGTGGCTTCAGATTGCTGACTGAGCCTAGGATCTTCAGTTGTGAATCTGTGACCAAAATTGGCTGCTCATTTTTGGCAGAAACTGAAACAAACTGCACCCCCTATTCCTCCCAGCGGCAAAGCCTCCTCCCCTGGCAATCACTCTCCCGCGCCTCCCCCTTCCTGCCTTACCACCTGTAGGTTTTCCCCAGGCCTACTGTACGCTGCTCCAAGCCAAATGTCTGCTGCGACTGCCATGGAAGGTCCTGGCAGCCATATTCCGATTGGAACCAGCCAGCCATTTGGTTTGGAGCAGTGTACAGAGCAAGAACGAGTGGGTTCTGTTCCTGCCCTCAAAGAGGCCACTAGACCACCAGGACTTCACTAAGGTAGGCCCGAGGAGTGGTCGGGTGGCGGGGGGCAACACGGGAGAGCAATCTCAGGGGGGGAGGGAGAGAAGGGAGAGACAGAGGTTTGATTTTGGCCAATAATAAACATACATTTTCGGCTGAAAACCAAACCTAGATTTCGGGTCAGTGTTGGTGTCGAAACCAAAATTCAGTTGGCCTCTACTGTATCTTTTCCTAGACTTCTCCTAGACCTAATTAGGGTGATTGGGTGTCTCTATAACCTAAAACTGTTGGCTAGATCTCTAGGCTGGAGGGTTCTCTTTTCATATGTGTGGTCAGAGGTAGGAAGGCAAAACTTAAGACATGAAAGCAGTGGCGTACCAAGGGGGGGGGAGCGGTGGGGGCGGTACGCCCCGGGTGCACGCCGCTGGGGGGTGCCGCAGCGCGCGCCTGTCAGCTGAGTTCACTAACTTCGCTGCAGCTCCCTCTGCCCCGGAACAGGTTACTTCCTGTTCCGGCTGGGGCAGAGGGAGCTGCAGCGAAGTTAGCGAACTCAGCTGACAGGCGCGCGCCGCAGCACCCCCCCGCAGCGGCGTGCACCCGGGGGGGTGTCATTTCGCTGGGAGGGGGGTGCATTGGCGATCCACCCCGGGTGTCATGCAGGCTAGGATCGTCACTGCATGAAAGCCAATTCTCTATGCTGGTGCCTCAGTTTAGGTACCAATAGCATGCCTACTTCATAGAATACTAGCATTTACTAGCATGATTGGCACCAGTAGTTGGCAGTTATCTGCGTAAGTGATAGGCACTATTTTATAATGAGTGTGTTTTCAGCTGTCGGGAGGGTGTACATGGAGGGAGCATGGGCGTGTTGTGATGCGATAGAAGCCATTTATAGAATATAAATAGTTGCACGCATCGCACGGTGCACTTAGATGTGCTCACTTCTGCCAGCCATTGACCAATCATAAGTAGGTGTGCCTAACTTTTTCGTGCACCAATGCAGTTTTTGCTACTATTCTATAATGACTTAGACAAACCCTTAAGCCATAATAGAATTGGTGTTAAACGTGCCTCTTTGTGACAAGGTGCCAGTTTATGGTATTGCTGCTATAGACTTTGGCCCTGATATTCAGACTGTGGGAGATAGCCGGGCTGTTGTGGTGGCTTAGCTGGCTCCGCGATGAAAATCACATGCTATAACTGGCTATCTTTAAGCTGCTAACCGGCGGCGCCTAATATCGCCAGATAGCTGGATAGATGCCGTTACAGCGGTAATTTCCCTTTACATTCCCCCCTCCCCCCCCCCGTTTTCTATTTCTGTTGATGGCTCTCTCATTCTCCCTGTCTCCTCGGCTCGAAACCTTGGGGTCATCTTTGACTCTTCTCTCTCCTTCTCTGCTCACATCCAGCAGACTGCCAAGACCTGTCGTTTCTTTCTTTACAACATCCGTAAAATCCGCCCCTTTCTTTCCGAGCACTCTACCAAAACCCTCATCCACACCCTTGTCACCTCTCGTTTAGACTACTGCAATCTGCTTCTTGCTGGCCTCCCACTTAGTCACCTCTCTCCTCTCCAATCGGTTCAAAACTCTGCTGCCCGTCTCGTCTTCCGCCAGGGTCGCTTTACTCATACTACTCCTCTCCTCAAGTTGCTTCACTGGCTCCCTATCCGTTTTCGCATCCTGTTCAAACTTCTTCTACTAACCTATAAATGTACTCACTCTGCTGCTCCCCAGTATCTCTCCACATTCGTCCTTCCCTACACCCCTTCCCGTGCACTCTGCTCCATGGATAAATCCTTCTTATCTGTTCCCTTCTCCACTACTGCCAACTCCAGACTTCACGCCTTCTGTCTCGCTGCACCCTACGCCTGGAATAAACTTCCTGAGCCCCTACGTCTTGCCCCTTCCTTGGCCACCTTTAAATCTAGACTGAAAGCCCACCTCTTTAACATTGCTTTTGACTCGTAACCACTTGTAACCATTCGCCTCCACCTACCTTCCTCTCCTCCTTCCTGTACACAATAATTGATTTGATTTGCTTACTTTATTTCTTGTCTATTAGATTGTAAGCTCTTTGAGCAGGGACTGTCTTTCTTCTATGTTTGTGCAGCGCTGCGTATGCCTTGTAGCGCTATAGAAATGCTAAATAGTAGTAGTAGTAGTAGTACATATTGGGCAGTTTGAATTCTGGACTGAGTTCTATACTCCCTACAAAACTGAACTCCTTCCCTGATTAGAACACTGGCCACAGGGGGCACTGCTGCCTTCTAGAATCTGTTCAAGGGTGAAAGGGCAAAAGTGTAATGTTTCCTCCCAGCAACTAGTGATGTCATTGAAAATTCTGACTTGCACTGCTATTGGTAGAGCCTGTGGGATTTTCTGCAAGCACTGCTGCAGGATTCTCAAGGTCTCTATATAAAATTAGGCAGCAGTGTGCTCACATATAGGTGTCTGTGGCAAGATGGCATTTACTTACGTTCACAGTGCATGAGGTCATTCTTGGAGCTGTAGTTAGGGTCGAGCAGGGTTCAGAATTGCATTTTGCAATGTAAGTGCATACTCTATAAAGTATGGGAGTACATGTGTAGGGTACTTGCATATATTATACCATTTTTGGAGCAGGGGTATAGGAAGGACTAGATTCAGTAAAAGGTGCCCAGATTTGGGCACCAAAATAAATGAGTGCTATTCTGTAAACGGCACTCCGAACTGGGCACTGTTTATATATTAACTCTTAGTGCCGGAATCTGCCCCCAAATTTACACCAGATGAAAACTGGTGTAAATCCGTGTACCTAAAATGGGCAGGAATCTCCCGTGTTCTCTAATACTGTGTTCATCTTTAGTGAACATCCCTTACTCGATCATGCCCCTCTAATGGCCACTCTCCCTTTTCAGTTGCATGCTGAAAACTTTACACATGCATCTTTATAGAATATCGTCTAGCAAGATGATCATGCACATGAAAATTCAAATTGTGAATTAGCATCAGTGATTGATTGTTAACACCCAATTATTGGCGCTACTTGGCTCGTTACTCAATTAAATTGCATGCACAAATTGGGCATGCATTTATAGAATTTGGGGGTAAATGTGTGCCTTGCAGTTTTCATAATACAGAGGCTGCTTCTGGGTGCTTAATTCATGAAGGCACATAGGCATATATGTTGCCTTTATGAAATAGGCTTAATGTAAGAACCTTTTCCTGTTAGGAGCAGGGCCAACTTTCACAAATCTGGATGTCCAAGGAGAGCCACGTAAGCAGCTGACCTCTAAAAGCCTACTTCAGAAATGTGAGGCGGTTTAAACACCAGAGAGGTAACCAAAATTGCTCCATCAATCATTCCTCCAAAGTCTAAGTCTAAATAAAGGCTTAGCTGACATTGAAGCGTGACACAGAGGAGTTATATCTGCTGATAGGTAAATATTTAAATTATGCATGTATTGCCAGTACAATATAGGAAATGCACACATACTTTTCAGGTCCACCCAAACTACATCCAGAAAACACCCCCTGTACAACTGTGTATGATGTGGATATACAGTACATGGGTAAGCTAATGGTTTTTCTAAACTCGCTATTTACACATGGCACTACTGCAGAACCCCTGTAAAACAGCCTCCATAATCTCTCTAAACAAACAAGCCTGAATTAATAGTAATGGAGTGGAGGAGTAGCCTAATGGTTCATGCAGCTCTTTGTGACTCTGAGCAAGTCACTGAACCCTCCATTGCCCCAGGTGGAAAAAAAAGTACCTGAATATATGTAAACCGCTTTGAATGTAGTTGCAAAAACCTCAGAAAGGCAGTATATCAAGTCTCATTTCCCTTTCCCTACTTGAGATTCTACATGGAATGTTGCTAGTATTTGAGATTCTACATGGAATGTTGCTATTCCACTAGCAACATTCCATGTAGAAGCCTGTCCTTGCAGATCAGCAACGCGGCTGTGCAGGCTTCTGTTTCTCTGAGTCTGACATCCTGCACATACGTGCAGGACGTCAGACTTACAGAAACAGAAGCCTGTGCAGCCGCATTGCTGATCTGCAAGGGCAGGCTTCTACATGGAATGTTGCTAGTGGAGGAGTAGCCTAGTGGTTAGTGCAGTGGCAACTGAGTTCAATTCTCACTGCAGCTCCTTGTGACTCTGGGCAAGTCACTTAACCCTCCATTGCCCCTGGTACAAAATAAGTACCTGAATATATGTAAACCACTTTGAATGTAGTTGCAAAAACCTCAGAAAGGCGGTATATCAAGTCCCATTTCCCTTTCCCTAGCTGAGATTCTAGATGGAATGTTGCTACTATTGAGATTCTGTTGCTACTATTTGAGATTCTACATGGAATGTTGCTATTCCACTAGCAACATTCCATGTAGAAGCCTGCCCTCAGATCAGCAACGCGGCCTGCACGGTCGCATTGCTGATCTGCAAGTGCAGGCTTCTACATGGAATGTTGCCAGAGGAGGAGTAGCCTAGTGGTTAGTGCAGTGGACTTTGATCCTGGGGAACTGAGTTCAATTCTCACTGCAACTCCTTGTGACTCTGGGCAAGTCACTGAACCCTCCATTGCCCCAGGTGGAAAATAAGTGCCTGTATATATGTAAACTGCTGTGATTGTAACCACAGAAAGGCGGTATATCAAATCCCACCCCCTTTCCCTAATGGTATCTGCTTTCTTCCAAATATTTTCAGATGATGCATTTTATTCTGTAGATCCGTGTGTATTTATGACCTGCTGAGCAAAAAGGTACCAAAAGTGGGGTATGTGACTTATTTATACCACAAGATAGAGCGATACCAACTGCATAATCCTGTCAAATTTCAGCGTCAGGTATGTACTAAGTATGTCTTTAAAAAATGAGAAATATTTATCAATAAGAAAGTAATTAACCCAGGAAATCACACACCCTACTTTAGGTACCTACAGTTTTTAAGCTATAGAACATGAAAAACATCAAAGTTGTGAAAATCGCACGCCTCATTCTACTGACCTTATACTACACAAAACTTTGAAAATGAAAGTTGCCTCTGCAAACTTTTATAGTCTTTATCTCTGTTATTTGTAACCCCACTTTATGTACCTTTTCGCTCAGTGGGTCACATTTATATATGTAAACGGTTTAACTCGTAGGCAAAAAGAAAGTGGGGAGAAGAGGTGGGACCAGGACAGAAGTGAGCTGTCTCATTCCCAAACGCACGCAGTACTGAGGGGTCCTTTTACTAAGGTGCACTGAAAAGTGGCTTGCACTAGTGTAGGTGTGTGTGTTTGGGCGCGCGTAGATCCATTTTTCAGCGCGCGTGTAAAAAAAAGCCTTAAAAATTTTTTTTTTGCCAAAAATGGACATGTGGCAAAATAAAAATTGGTGTGTGTCCACTTTGGGTCTGAGACCTTACCGCCAGCGGTAAGGTCTCTCGCATTAACTGTGCAATAATTGCCTATGTGTGTCATTGGAGTTACTGCCCGATTTTCGCTGCGTGCCAGAAAATAAAACATATTTTCTGGCATGCGTAGTGGATGTGCATCAAAAATGAAATTACTGCATGGGCCACGCAGTAACCTAGTAACATAGTAAATGACGGCAGATAAAGACCTGTACAGTCCATCCAGTCTAGCTAGGCAGTGATTCAGAATTGACGTGCATTGGGCGCATGTAGGCACCCTATGTGGCTTAGTAAAAGGGCCCCTTAATTTGTGCATCTCAATAAGACCAGATTGGCTATAATTGTGGCAAACGTTTAAATACAGAGCCCCCAAGTAAAAGTTTGCTGAGGGCCCTAAAAGACCACACCTCGAGTATTGTGTTCAATTCTGGTCGCCGCACCTCAAAAAAGACATAGTGGAATTGGAAAAGGTGCAGAGAAGGGCGACAAAAATGATACAGGGGATGGGACGACTTCCCTATCAGGATAGGTTAAGAGGCTGGGGCTCTTCAGCTTGGAGAAAAGGTGGCTGAGGGGAGATATAATAGAGGTCTATAAGATAATGAGTGGAATGAGACGGGTCGATGTGGAGCGTCTGTTTACGCTTTCCAAAAATACTAGGACAAGGGGGCATGCGATGAAGCTGCAGTGTGGTAAATTTAAAACGAATCGGAGGAAATATTTCTCCACTCAACGCGTAGTTAAACTCTGGAATTCGCTGCCGGAAAAGGTGGTTAAGGCGGTTAACTTAGCGGACTTCAAAAAGGGGTTGGACGGCTTCCTGGAGGAAAAAGCCATAGAATGTTATTGAATGGACGAGGGAATACAGTATTTCTAGGATGGGCGGGACAAATTGCTTGTTCTTTTGACCGCTGTCGGTGACAGGTTGCTGGGCTCAATGGACCCTTGGTCTGTCCCAGCATGGCGATGCTTATGTACTTATGTACTTAAATAATTCAAGATCTACTTCCTCATTAAATGGTTTTAACTTCTTTTTGAAAATATAAGTAACTTGTAGCGGAAAATAGAAAAGATTGAATCTCATTATCAAGATGAGCAGCTTGAAATGAAAAAAAGATAATCTATTAACTTTAGACTTTTCAAAATCTTTAAAGAAGGGCAGATAAATAAAGTCTTGGTTATAGTATTCCTAAATTTTTGTAAAAAAATAAAATAAAATGGAATCAACTAGACATTCAATGTGGTGAGAACTTGGAAGTTATACTAACTATCCAAAACTAAATATAGTTCTCCCAAAAATATAATAGAAACCAAACAATGTCACAAATACCTGGGTCAGGAAGGAAAATACCTCAAAGAGCTTCTAGGGATAAAACCCATAAGAAGCTGTAACGTCAAATTATGGCTAAACATTAATCATTGACATAAAAAAACATTCCTGCCCGAGGATGCAAAATCTCTTTCAATAGCAAATATGCTTTCAGAAAATCTTGTATAGAAACATTCTTTTCAAAGGCTTATGCAGAAACAAGGCATTCACACAGTTTGTAGCATAAAGTTCCACTTAGCTTTAGAAACTGTAGTGATGTTCGTTAATTGGAGTCAGCATTCACAGAGCCATCTTCAAATGCCAGGAACCAACGTTGGCCATCGTGTCGTCAACTGCATCAGGACTTCTGGCCATTTTTTTAAGGGGCTTTGTACCCGCTGCGATAAAAAGGGCCCTGGTGCACAGGAAAAATGTCCCTCGCCGCTACCGCAGGACCCTTTTTCCCGCAGCTTAGTAAAAGGACCCCTTAATAACAGAGATTGAACCATAAGATGAAAGTAGTCTTGCTCAAAGTATTTACGTACCCTCTGGAGATTGTATGTAATAAAAAATGCTTTTTGAATGAGGGTATTTACCTGAGATTCAAAAGATAATCTAGTATCCAATAAGACCCCCAACACTCAATAGTGGATGAAAATTGATATGTAACTTGATTGATCCATTCCTTACACTATTTTCCTCTTCACCTGCAGAGCGGCTAATCAAAAGAAATTTTGTTTTTTCTGAATTCAATTTAAGCTTATGCATTTTCATCCATAATTCCAAAGTATTGAGAATATTATGAAGTAAAACTAAATGAGTTGAACCTTGAGAAATAATTGGAACTAACATTGTTATGTCTTCTGCATAACTGTAAAAATAAATACCCAACTTTTCTAGAGCATGTCTTCATGAATACATATAAACATTAATGAGTAGTGGAGGTAATGGTGAACCTTGTGGGACACTGGTAGAATTACAACATCTCTCTGATAATATACCATCCATCTTTACTCTATAAGTATAATATTTTAAGAATTCAGAGAGCCAGTTATAAACCTTTCCAGTTACACTCAGCTCCCCCAATATTCGAAGAACAATTTTGTGACCTACCAAATCAAAAGCACTAGTTTGGTCAAACTGTAGCACTAGGGCTTTCTTCCCTTCACAAAGAAGTTTGTGGATGTTATCAATAAGTGACCCAATTACCATCTCAGTGCTATAATTTGACCTAAATCCTGATTGTGAGGGATTCAAAACATTATACATATCAAAGTATTTCGTCAGTTGAAGGGCCACAACATCTTCCACGAGCTTACAAAAGATAGGTATAGAGGCCACCAGTCTATAATATGAATTAGGATGGTAAGGTTTTCTATTATTCCTCATAATGGGGGTGACAATTTTTCCCTGATTGGAAGGAAAATCCCCTACATCCAAACCAGTTTAACAATATCATCTTGAAATGACATGCAGTTGGAGAGCCCTGCTCAGCTTAGAGGGAACAATGCACCTGGGGGGAGGGGGGAAGGGAAAATACTGGACACAAGAGTTAGGGAAGGGAAGATGCTTTATTATGGGGGGAGGGGAGGGAAGGTTAGGGGAGATGCTGGCTATGGTGGGGTGTGAGTAGTGTTTGGAGGTGTTTGGCTGGGTGCATGGCTGAAGGTTTGCCTAAGGCAGCAGATACCCTTGAGCTGGCCCTGAAAGGACCAGGCTTCTATTCTCTCTTATGTCACTTCCTGCTTATAGACTAAAGAAATACCAGACCATTCTGGTCATATTCTGTCCCATTCCCACACAAATTAATCCCTGTGGATGCATGTGTATTATATTCACTGTTGCTGAATGGTACAAGATTTAGGTAGGTGAAAGTATTCCTTTCTCCAAGACCATCAGATGGAAAATTCAAGAGGGTAGGCAGGTATGGAATGTTTTAAGAATGGCAAAGTTTTATAGTGCATCACGAAATGTGTTAGAAGTTTGTGTGTGTATGGTGGTGGTGGTGGTGGTGGGGGGGGGGGGGGGGGGGGGGGAAATGTAGAAAAATGCTGCAAGGAAGGGTGGACTGGATTTCCAAAATGCTCATACTCCTTCTAACTGTGCTGCAGATATAATTCACTGCTCTCTCTATCTCAGTCCACTTTGTGGTTCAAGAATGGGGTTTTGAAGTGCTCAAAATCAGGACAGATTCATTCTGCAATGGATTTACATCTCTGACCAGAATAGACCAAGTCAGTTGAGACCTATGGAATACAAACACACTTGTTTGCATACCAAACCAGAATTAAATCCAGATCTGTAGATGTGAAGTTCTAGTTTATTAAACATTAATGTATCCTGATTACAAGAACCATAACCCTGAAACACATAAATATTTCCATTGCTGGATGCATAAACAATATATGATGTGCCTAAATTTTTTTTGTTACATTTGTACCCCGTGCTTTCCCACTCATGGCAGGCTCAATGCAGCTTACATATTATCTACAGGTACTTATTTGTACCTGGGGCAATGGAGGGTTAAGTGACTTGCCCAGAGTCACAAGGAGCTGCCTGTGCCTGCAGTGGGAATTGAACCCAGTTCCCCAGGACCAAAGTCCACCACACTAACCACTAGATGACTCCTCCACTAGCAACATTCCATGTAGAAGCCTGCGCAGCTGCAAGGGCAGGCTTCTACATGGAATGTTGCTAGTGGAATAGCAACATTAACATTCTATGTAGAATCTCAATAGTAGCAACATTCCATCTAGAACTTCCAATAGTAGCAACATTCCATGTAGAATCTGAAATAGGGAAAGGGAACTGGGATTTGATATGCTGCCTTTCTGTGTGGTTTACATAGTATATACAGGTACTTGTACCTGGGGCCATGAAGGGTTAAGTGACTTGCCCAGAGTCACAAGGAGCTGCCTGTGCCTGAGGTGGAAATCAAACTCAGTTCCCCAGGACCAAAGTCCACCACCCTATCCACTAGGCCACTCCTCCACTCCTAAATGAACTATGCCTTCAGATATAGCAGTTATTATTGTTTATTCGGTTATGCATGCTAACATTAACAGAGGGGATGAAACTGCTCCCATATGAGGAAAGGCTAAAGAGGTTAGGGCTCTTCAGCTTAGAAAAGAGACAATTGACAGGGGATATGATTGAGGTCTACAAAATCCTAAATGGTTTGGAGCAGGTGGAGGTGAATCGATTTTTCACTCATTGAAAAGGTACAAAGACCAGGGGACATTCAATGAAATTGCATGGAAATACTTTTAGATCAAATAGGAGGAAATATTTTTTCACTCAAAGAATAGTTAAGCTCTGGAACTCGCTGCTGGAGGATGTGGTAAAGGTGGTTAGAGTATCTGGGTTTAAAAAAGTATTGGACAAGTTCCTGGAGGAAAAGTCCACAGTCTGTTATTGAGATGGATATGGGGGAAGCCACTGCTTACCCTGGGTAGAATGGAATGTTGCTACTAATTGGGTTTCTGCCAGGTACTTGTGACCTGGATTAGCCAGTGCTAGAAGCAGGATATTGGGCTAGATGGACCATTGTTCTGACCCAGTATGGCTGTTCTTATGTTCTTATGACCTCAGTTTAGGGGAGGTCCACAGAAGTATGAAGTGACTGGATGGCTTCAAATTCAAGAGGTCCGTACAACAGATGAGGGAGACTACCACTGCTTTGCAAGGAACACGTTTGGGGAAACTGTGGCCACTGCCAGCCTCACAGTGCTCACACCAGGTGAAGTGTACATTTATATACACAATACATTATTACTGTAAGACATATTTATAGACTCTGTTCCCTCTGTGCCCTGGCCACCACCCCAAGGTCTGTTTTCTCTCATTTGTGGCTGTGGGTTTCATAAGTAAAGTTACTTATAAAAATGTTGAAAAGAACTAGGCCCTAGGGGTAGCTACAAGACATGATTGTAACAAAATCCAAGGCTACGCATGCTTTTAGGCAGTGGTGTGCTGGAGCAGGCTCTCACAGGCTTGCAAGAGCCGGTTGTTAAGTTTTTAAGAATTTTGGGAGCCGGTTGTTAAAGTAGGGCCCTCCATGGCTACTTTAACAACTGGCTCCCAAAATGTAGGCTTGGGCCCCCTGCTGATTTCTCTTTTACTTTGCTGGTGGGCATGCTGAGCCCTGCCAGCCAAGTAAATAGACTGCTGCTGCTCCCAGCTCCTTGTTTCTAGCTCTGAGCAGCAGGCTGGGACTTCTCCAGCATGTGTGAGAAGTTTCAGCATGCTGCTCAGAGCAAGACATTGGGAGTGGTGGCAGTCCATTTATTGGTTGCCAGCAAAGGTATGCCTAGCGTGCCCGCACGAAGGGAAGGAGGAGAGAGAGGCAAGTGTTGCTCCCCCCCCCCCCCCCCCCCCACCGGGCCACCCCTGGCCCTTTCAACCTCAGAGCTGGCTACGTCCGGAGAAAGAGCCTGTTGTTAAAAATTTACCAGCACACCCCTGCTTTTAGGTATATAAAGGGCAGTTTTAGTACCGGGCACTCACATTTCTGTGCCATCTGCAAATGTGCAAAATACCAGCTGGATACACCCACTTCTGGACTTGCCCCCGTACAGGCTAAATTTATGAAGCATTTTTGCATGTAAAATGTTGATTCAGGTGCACAAATGAGCTCTTATAAAATAATGTCCTGATGAAAGGTATTTGCAGTGGAAGCCGGTGTGCAAAGGGGCGGAGTTTGGGCGAAGCATGCCCGCACCTTGAACGTGGGCACTGTTGCTGTTGGGTTTGCTTCTCTGGGTCTTTATAAAAGAGCACTAAACTAGTGCCTTCCTGCTCACTTAACTGAGATGCCCTGTTATAAAAATAACCGCAAAGTACAGAAGCCCTGGGAAACCCAAGGCCTTGTCCTGTATTTGTATTTCTATTCAAATTTTTAATTGCGATTAATCACACAGTTAAATGCCCTTTTAGTAGACCTACCCCTAAGTGAAATACCTACTTTATCTGAATGTAACTCACCAACTTAAAAAAAAAAAAAGCTTCTGAAAACTGGCCAGTAAGAGATGTTTTATGTTTAATGTTTTACCTTCTGATAATGTCGGTTTAAGATTGCAGAGAATCTGAAAGCTCTCTTTTAATGCTCCTTTACAGATCAGCTGAACATGACTGGGCTATTATTGCCAAAACCACGCCATCAGCTGTTTGAGGATGATGAGGAGAGTGAAGATGGGGATGATTATTACTAAGGCTCCTCCTTGGAAGGACAGATATGTGTGGAGGACCCTAACAATGAAGCAGAAATTTTTGTTCAGTATTGTTTTTGTTTCCTCCAAAGGAAGTATGCTCATTTCTTTTGTCAGTAAGTTCCAATCAATCAGCACAGCTGTGATACAATTTCTACAGTGCTTGCATGTGACTTGTTGAAGTTTTGGTGCAAGATCTAGTGATGTCTTAGGGGCAAAGTTATCATTGTGGGCTGCTGTTAAGATATAGTATTTTACCATGAACTCGTGCTATTTTAGCACAGGTCCCAGTTTATGCAATGAGACCTAGTTACTAATAACTGGGGTTAAATTAAATATCATGTTTAAACAGTAGCCCATACCGATAACTTCCCCCCTTAATTAAAGAAAAAAGAAATGTCTTTAGAAATGGAAATCACTGCTATATGTAGTAAAAGTGAACCAAGTATAGGGGAATCAAGTCATTGTGACATCACTGATGTGGTTGGTTCTTAGGCATTGGTGGAATGAGGCATTATGACATCACAATATCAGCTCTGGTTACCAGAGACTGAAACTCTTCACACTAAGGAGAGAAATTATCAATGTGGGCTACCATTAAGATGGATTATTTTACCACGGGTCCCATTTTATGCAGTGAAATGTAGATAATAATAACTGGGGTTAACAGTAGAATAACATGTCTTAATGGTAGCCCACACTGATAACTTTCCCCTCTTAATTAAAGAAAAGAGAAATGTCTTTAGAAATGGAAATCACTGCTATATGTAGTAAAAGTGAACCAAGTATAGGGGAATCAAGTCATTGTGACATCACGGATGAGGCTGGCTCTTAGGCATTGGTGGAATGAGGCATTATGACATCACAATATCAGCTCTGGTTACCAGAGACTGAAACTCTTCACACTAAGGAGAGAAATTATCAATGTGGGCTACCATTAAGATGGATTATTTTATCACAGGTCCCATTTTATGCAGTGAAATGTAGTTACTAATAACTGGGGTTAACAGTAGAATAACATGTCTTAATGGTAGCCCACACTGATAACTTTCCCCTCTTAATTAAAGAAAAGAGAAATGCCTTTAGAAATGGAAATCACTGCTGTATGTAGTAAAAGTGAACCAAGTATAGGGGAATCAAGTCATTGTGACATCACGGATGAGGCTGGCTCTTAGGCATTGGTGGAATGAGGCATTATGACATCACAATATCAGCTCTGGTTACCAGAGACTGAAACTCTTCACACTAAGGAGAGAAATTATCAATGTGGGCTACCATTAAGATGGATTATTTTACCACGGGTCCCATTTTATGCAGTGAAATGTAGATAATAATAACTGGGGTTAACAGTAGAATAACATGTCTTAATGGTAGCCCACACTGATAACTTTCCCCTCTTAATTAAAGAAAAGAGAAATGTCTTTAGAAATGGAAATCACTGCTATATGTAGTAAAAGTGAACCAAGTATAGGGGAATCAAGTCATTGTGACATCACGGATGAGGTTGGCTCTTAGGCATTGGTGGAATGAGGCATTATGACATCACAATATCAGCTCTGGTTACCAGAGACTGAAACTCTTCACACTAAGGAGAGAAATTATCAATGTGGGCTACCATTAAGATGGATTATTTTATCACAGGTCCCATTTTATGCAGTGAAATGTAGTTACTAATAACTGGGGTTAACAGTAGAATAACATGTCTTAATGGTAGCCCACACTGATAACTTTCCCCTCTTAATTAAAGAAAAGAGAAATGCCTTTAGAAATGGAAATCACTGCTGTATGTAGTAAAAGTGAACCAAGTATAGGGGAATCAAGTCATTGTGACATCACGGATGAGGCTGGCTCTTAGGCATTGGTGGAATGAGGCATTATGACATCACAATATCAGCTCTGGTTACCAGAGACTGAAACTCTTCACACTAAGGAGAGAAATTATCGATGTGGGCTACCATTAAGATGGATTATTTTACCACGGGTCCCATTTTATGCAGTGAAATGTAGTTAATAATAACTGGGGTTAACAGTAGAATAACATGTCTTAATGGTAGCCCACACTGATAACTTTCCCCTCTTAATTAAAGAAAAGAGAAATGTCTTTAGAAATGGAAATCACTGCTATATGTAGTAAAAGTGAACCAAGTATAGGGGAATCAAGTCATTGTGACATCACGGATGAGGCTGGCTCTTAGGCATTGGTGGAATGAGGCATTATGACATCACAATATCAGCTCTGGTTACCAGAGACTGAAACTCTTCACACTAAGGAGAGAAATTATCAATGTGGGCTACCATTAAGATGGATTATTTTACCACGGGTCCCATTTTATGCAGTGAAATGTAGTTAATAATAACTGGGGTTAACAGTAGAATAACATGTCTTAATGGTAGCCCACACTGATAACTTTCCCCTCTTAATTAAAGAAAAGAGAAATGTCTTTAGAAATGGAAATCACTGCTATATGTAGTAAAAGTGAACCAAGTATAGGGGAATCAAGTCATTGTGACATCACGGATGAGGCTGGCTCTTAGGCATTGGTGGAATGAGGCATTATGACATCACAATATCAGCTCTGGTTACCAGAGACTGAAACTCTTCACACTAAGGAGAGAAATTATCAATGTGGGCTACCATTAAGATGGATTATTTTATCACAGGTCCCATTTTATGCAGTGAAATGTAGTTACTAATAACTGGGGTAATAGTAAAATGACATATCTTAACAGTAATCCATATTAATAACTCCCCCCTTATTGATGCATTTTCCCAAATGAGGCCCTTACTGTGCTCAATATTCTGGGTTGCTATCCCTATAAGTCCTACAGATTTGTAAATCTGAACTAGGACAAGAGTTCAGAATCTTTTACATTTGGACATAATAGAAAATGTTTAAAATCAGGTAAACTATTAAACATGCGGTTCATTCCATGCTAGAGCGTCAGTGTTACCAAATGCTGATAAGGTCAGAAATTCAATCTGTGTGTGCAAAAATGCCTTAGATTTACTATGTAATGACCATAGTAGGGGTTTATCATTCATGTTGGCTTCATATGGTAAATGAAATGAAAGATGATGCATACAGTATGTGCATTTGATTAAAAATAAAATGGTTGTCTAGCTCCATGGATACAAGAGAACTGAATGTCCAGACCGCTTACAGAGGTGATGCGTTCATTTCTGGGTCATCTCAGGTGTGAATGTTGTAATAACAAAAGAGAAATACTCAAATTATCTCTCGGTATTTATTTGTAAGGTTCAAGCTTATTGGTCACAAGTTTACAAATCTATGTTTTATTATTAAAAAGGAGTATCTATAACCAGGGGCGTAGCCAGACACCCAATTTTGGGTAGGCCTGGGCCCAAGATGGGTGGGCAGAAGAACCTCGCCCCATCCCACAGGTGATTTGGTCTCTCCTCTCACCTGCATGCCATATGGTCTCTCAAACATACCCCCCTCACGTATACCTTTTAAATAGCAGATTTTCACCAGCAGCAATCAGCAACTAATACACACTGATCATGTTGGCCCCACACCCTTCCCTCTGATGGAACTACCTGTTTCCGCCTAGGCAGAAATACATCAGAGGGAAGGCTGTGGGGCTGGTATGAGCAGTATGTATGTCACTGCTCACTGCAGGCAAAGATCTGCTACTTACAAGGTATGCAGGAGGGACATTTGTTGGGAGTTTTCGGCTGGTGGGGCTTGGGGATCCCTGCCAGCCACATCATAGGTATGCTGCTACTGGGTGGGCCTGAACCCAAAGTGGGTGGGCCTGGGCCCACCCAAGCCCAACCCTGGCTACGCCACTGTCTATAACTGGTATATGTATCATGGTAAAAAGGAAAAATAAGACATTGGCAAAAAGCTGTTGATCATTTATGGAAAATATTTCAAATGCTGCAGTTAGAATGTAAGGATTATTATTATTATTTGGGGGGTTTTGTGGTGCCCTTATTTAAGCTGACTTTACAAAAGCAAGACTGCAAGCACAGTAGGGACTGAGCAGAGATTAATGGATCATGACAATTTTATGGGGAATTCTCAAGAAAAAGGAGGAGTTCCTTTTAAATAATGTTAGGGGTGAGGACTCTTCAATTCTTTGTGGAACTGGTTACAGAGAAAGAAGGTTAGAAAGAGGGGTGAAGCTTGAACATGCTAAATAGTAGTAGTAGTAGTAGTAGTAATACATTTTTATTCCACTTAACACTAAGCTGCTTACAAAAAGCAACACATGCATAATTAAAAAAACAAAAACAAAAAACATACAAACTAAAAATCAAACTACAGTATAAATCAAGCAAAACTGCTGTTCACCCATCAATTTTCCACCCCTACAGCAACAAAGCCTGCAAAATAGATGAGTCTTTAATATCTTCTTAAATTGCTACAAGGTTAAACAGCACCGAAGATGCCCCGATAGCTTATGCAAAAGCAATGGTCCAGCTACAGAAAACACAAATGTTGATGTCTCTGCATAATAAATTGTGCTAGAACCTGGAACCACGAGAGAATGACTGATTGAGTATACAAGAAGGACCAGGGACATTCTAATTAACACTATCACAAAAAGAAAAGTGGAATCCAAATGTTCTATTCAAAATATATACAAAAAAAATCCCTCCACCAATAATAACAATCAGCAAGCAATGCATTATATCACACCCATTCTAGCAAAGGACTTGAGATCAAAAACAAATGGGGAAAAGCTTCAAGGACCCTTTTACTAAGCCGTGTAAGCGCCTAGGAGCGCCCAACGTACATCAATTCCAAGTTACCACCCGGCTACTGCGTGGCCCGGGTGGTAATTTCATTTTTTATGCGCTCTGGAAAATATTTTTACTTACTGGCGCACAGGCAGTAATCAGCATTTGAACGTGCGTTGACCATTACCACCCAGTTAATGCGTGAGACCTTACTGCTAAGTCAATGACTGGTGGTAAGGTCTCAGACCCAAAATGGATGTGCGCCAATTTTCATTTTGCTACAAGTCCATTTTCGGCCCCCCCCCCCCCCCCCCAAAAGCATTTTTTTTACTGGTACACTGAAAAATGATTCTGCACATGGCCAAAACGCATGCCCACACTTCTGCAGGCCATTTTTCAGTGCACTTAAAGCACAATTGCTTGTGCTAGTTTCATTATTATCATAGACATAAAAAAAACCCTTATCCTGCAGAAGTCCAATGCAACAGTGCAAATCCAATTGTGCAATAAAAGCCTCTATAAGACAGAAGAAGAAACCTTATCTTTTGGGCTTCTAAATCTGAGTTTGCAGGTAAAAGATAAGGGACCCTGTTTAAGATGCACTAGCGTTTTTAGCGCGTGCACAAAATTAACTGTGTAGGCGCCCATAGGAATATTGTGGGCGCCTACACAGTTAGCGTTTGCTAAAAATGCTAACGCACCTCTAGGTCGGCTTAGTAAACAGGGCCCAAGGTTATTTTCTTCTCTCTCTATAGGTCAGGGGTTCTCAACCCAGTTCTCGGCACTCACCTAGCCAGTCAGGTTTTCAGAGTACCACAATGAAAATGCATGAGATAGATTAGCATGCCTTACCTGAATTGTATTCAAATCTATCTCATGCATATTCATTGTGGGTATCTTGAAAACCTGACTGGCTAGATGTGTCACGAGAACTGGGTTAAGAACCCCTGCTACAGAGGCTTTTATTGCACAGTTGGATTTGTACTGTTGCATTGGACTTCTGCTGGATAAGGGTTTTTTAATGACTTTGATAATACTGGCTAGCACGGAGCGATTGTGTTTAAATAGCTCATTGAGGCTTTTTCCCCTCCCCCCCCCTTATTTTCGATCTTGAGTCCTTTGCTAGAATTGAGATTTTAACAAGCAATTATTGGTGCTAATTGGATTTAATTAAAATTTACATGCGTAAATTTAGTCCTGTGATTTTTTTTTCTGGCGCACGTAGCAGATGTGCGCCAAGTGGCATCTGACGTGGGTAGGTCATTACCGCCCAAATTCTTTACTGCTAGGTCTATGGCTGGCGGGTAAGATCTCAGACCCAAAATGGATGCGCGGCAATTTTGATTTTGCCGCACGTCCATTTTCTGGGGGGGAAAAAAGAGGCATTTTTTACAGGTGCGCTGAAAAATGATTCTGTGCATGCCCAAAACCTGCGCCTACACTACCGCAAGCCATTTTTCAGCACGCCTTTGTAAAAGGACCCCTAAATGAAAACCAATAATCTTATCAACAGTATGGGTAGTTTGAAGGTTTTTGGATTTGGAACCTGCTTCAGCTAAAGATATCATTTCCCCCCACCCCCATGGCTAAATCTAGCCACCTTGCCTCTGAGGGGAGAGACAATTTTCATGGATTTCAAGGTAACTCATTAGTAGCCTAGGTAAATCCCTTTCAAAATTGTCCACTTTGAGCGCCATTTTCACCAGGGGTAGGTTGTACCAGATGTAAAATCATCCAAGAAGCATCAGAGAATACACTTTATAGGCCAGAAAACGAATGTCCCAAAGGACTACATTATTACTAACACAAAATGCTTGCATTGAGTGTAAGTGACAGCGAATCAGAGAAACAGCTAAAATGGGAATATTTATAATAAACAGTTGAAATGGTGAAAAAGTAGTTTAAGGTCTATTGCACTAGGGTTCATACAGGGAAACATAATAATAATGCAATAATAGAGAGTTAAACTGCATTTTCAGAAAGCATTTGACAGAATACCTCGTGAGAGACTCTTCAGGAAATTAAAAAATCATGGGAAAGGAGGCAATATCCCATTGAGGACTGAGAAGTGGTTAAAAGATAGAAAACAGGTATTAGGGTTAAATGGTCAATATTCTTAATGGAGAATGGTAAATAGTGGGGTTCTCCAGGGATCTGCGCTGAGACCACTGCTTTCTAACATATTTATAAATGACCTGGAAACAGGAATAATGAGTGAGGTGATCAAATCTGTTGTCAACACAGTTATTCAAGGGTGTTAAATCACAAGAGGATTATGAGACATTGCAAAAAGACCGTGCAAGCGTGGTGCACTGGGCATCCAAATGGTAGATGAAATTTAATGTGAGAAAATACAAAGTGATGGATATAAGGAAAAGGAACCCAAACTGCAAAGGTTCCATATTGAGTCACTACCCAGGAAAAGGATTTAGGTGTCAACGTTGAAGACACATTGAAATCCACTACTCAATGTGCAGTTGTGGCCAAGAAAGCATATGGAATGTTGGGAATTATTCGGAAAGAAATGGAGAATAAAACTGAGAATATCATAATGCCTCTACTGTAATTTGCTTTCACAATGTGACTGCACCTTGAATATTGTGTGCTATTTTGATCATCACATCTAAAAAAAAAAAGATATAACAGAATTAGAAAAGGTACAGAGGACAACCAAATGATAAAGGCAATGGAATGACTTCCCTGTGATGAAAGGCTAAAAAGGTTAGGGATCTTCAGCTTAGAGAAGAGATGGCTGAAGGGAGATATGATAGCAGAGTGGAACAGGTAAACAGGAATCACTTGTTTATTCTTTTCCAAGGGTTTTACAATTAAGTTACTAAGTAGTACATTTAAAACAAATTGGAGGAAATATTTCTTCATTCAACATATTCAACATATAATTAAGCTCTGGAACTTGTTGCCAGAGAATGTGGTAAAAGCAGTTAGAACAGCAGAGTTTAAAAAAAATTTGGACAAGTCCCTAGAAGAAAAATCCATAAACTGCAATTAAAGTAGACTTGGTGAAAATACACTGCCTTTTTCTGGGATAAACAGTATGGATCTATTATTCTTTTGGCATTCTGCCAGGTACTTGGGACCTGGATTGGCCATTGTTGGAAACAGGATACTGGGCTTGATGGACCTTTGGTCTGTCCCAGTATGGCGATGCTTATGTACTTAAAAAAGCAATACAAAGATATATTACCATTCTTTATCAGATGTTATAGTCATTTTCATAGATACACACACAAACTAACAAAATGCAATTAAGTGTTGTATTTGCTTTTATTCCATAGTAAAATATGTTCGCATGCTCCTGCCCCTGATCTGCCCACTCCCAGCTCAGGATAAGAGTGATCTTGTTAAAATAGGCAGCATTTTAGATGTGTAAAAAGCTACTTTACAAATGTGAACGGGCATATGCGTGTGAGTAGCAAGTTTAGAGAAGCCACTGCTTACACTTGTATATCATTGTATGAATAGATTTTAAGGGAGATTGGTGCCAGCATAGTGCAAGCATAATGCCTGAAAGTAGAGCAGCTCTTGGGTGTGATGGTATGTGATGATGTTAAGGTGGCCAAACAGGTAGAAAAGGTGATAGCAAAAGCCAAAAGGAAGCTTGGGTGTGTGTGGGGAAGAATGGCCAGCAGGGAAAAGGAGGCACATGCCTCTGTATAAGTCTCTAGTGAGACCTCATTTAGGGGGTTGTTTACTAAAGCTTAGCTCGAGTTATCTGCAGCAGGGCCTATAGGAATAAAATGGGCCTTGCTGCAGATAACTCGAGCTAAACTTTAGTAAACAGTGGGGTTAGAGTGCTGTGTACAATTCTGGAGATGGTACCTTCAAACATATGTAAACAGGATGGAGTCAGGCCAGGGGGTGGTACTAAAATGGGTCTCATAAAGCATAGGGGGACAAAGATCTGAGTACGTATACGTCAGAAGAAAGGGAGGAGGGGGAGATATGATAGAGATGTTTAACTACCTCTGTGGCATAAATTGAAAGGAAGTTCTTGATTGAGGGTGCATAGAATGAAGGTGAATGGGAGCAGACTCAGGAGAAACCTAAAGAAATACATCTTTATGGAAAAGGTAAATGCGTGGAATGGCCTCCTGGTAGAGGTGGTGGCGATGATGACTGTATATGAATTCAAGAAAGCTTTGGACAAGTACATTGGATCTCTAAGGGAAAGGAAGGGATAATAGATGGTATGGGGTCAGCAGATTATATAAGCCATATGGTCTTTACCTGCCTTCATTTTTCTCTGTTTTTATCGTGTAGACAAACTTGCAAAATGTCTATATATATCCCATTTTACAAGACAGATACATATATATTTTCAAAATTTCACTGCTGGCATTTTCTCCTCTTCTGAATAACATATACGTGTGAGCTAACTGCTCATTTAGACCTGGAGTTTTGAGGAGTGAGTGAGGAGTTAATTGTGCTTATCTCTCTGGCCATAAAAACCACCTCAAACTGAGGTTTAATTAGCTCTTCTTGTGTATTTTTGCAAGATGTAGCACAAACATTTGTGTTTTCCAGAACTTGTATGTGCAATTTGCAAGTTCAGCACTTACACGTGTTAAGTACCTCTGCTTACATGTGAAACACCCGAGTAATGCCACTAAGGCACTCATTTTCAAAGCAGATGGGAGTCTCAAAAGGGCCAATAAAACAACCAACTACTGAAAACTTCTAAATAGCGATTTTGGAAAGGCAGAATGAGGACATTTTACACTGCAGTGCATCCAAATAGCAAGGGGTATTTTAGGCAGGACTAAGACAGGCCCAAAATTAGGATGTCCAACAGCGATAACGGAATGGGAAGAAATATCCAAGGGGAAAAAGACATTCATTGAAAACTCAGTTGTTATTACACTGTTTATAGTTTTATGTCGGATGGGATTGATTGATTTATGATTCTGTGATGTGTTGATTCTTTGTACTTGTTCAGAAGAATCCACAACGAAGCGGAGAACTCGAACGCCCCACGGGAAAACACAAGTATAAGTGAGAATGGGATGTTTGACCATGGGAGTACAAATCCTGGAGACAAGAATCTTAAAAAAGTTTGTTTATTGATGAAAAGACTCGACACAACTGTTGTGTTTCGGCCGTCAGGCCTGCATCAGGAATCTTGCTAAGACTCAATAAACGACACGTTATTGAGCAAGACTCCTGATGCAGGCCTGACGGCCGAAACACAACAGTTGTGTCGGGTCTTTTCATCAATAAACAAACTTTTTAAGATTCTTGTCGCCAGGATTTATATTCCCGTGGTCAAACATCCCACTCTCACTTATACCGATTCTTTGTACTTTACATTTCATGTTTTGACAGACTATCACAACTATGACATGAAATAAAATTAAAGAGATATAACCCCAGATGCCTCCATTGGACCAACACGGGGATGCATTCTTGATTGCTGGCTGTTATGTCCCCATAACTGGGTGTGCATATTATATTGTTTGCATTTGTAATTCAGTTTTTATATTGAATTACCAGTTGCTTTTTGATGCTACATTTAACTCTTAACCCTTACTCACTTGTTCAATACCCATGTTTTATCATTCCCATCTTAGTAATTCCCTTATTTCTTATTTGTCCTGTTTGTCTATCCTAATTAGATTGTAAGCTCTGTCGAGCAGGGGTGGTCTCTTTATGTCCAGTGTACAGCGCGGCATGCGTAGTGCTATAGAAATGATAAGTAGCAGCTCTGAGTTTTATTGGTCACCCCTTTTGCATGTGACCTCTTTGCTCCTCTTTGAGAGAGACCTACCTTGGTCTGCCTCAGCTTCCTGTCACATGCCCCTTTTTGACTGGCACTAGCCTCTGTCTCACTGTTTCTGGGTAGGCCTGCCCTTCACTTTGTGTGCAGAAAAGAAGACAAAACAAAAGACTTAATCTTGGCTTCCATAAGCAGCTCCAACTGTCCTGCCTCTGCTTATCAAAGAACTTCTGTTTACCTTGCTCTCTCCATATTACCAACTCTCCACCACAGTTCCAGCATCAACTGCAGCAGGGGCAGTTTGACTCCTCTTCCTTTCATCTTTCTCTGCAAATTGCAGTTGGAATTTCAGACAGTGTGTCGTCTTTATGGAGGCTGGTGCAGGTTAAGGCGCTTGGATAGCATGGCATGTGCATGCTTTGTGATGCCAGGAAAACTGGTACAAAGGGCTCCCTTCATGGCTGTGTCTCTTCTGATGCCCAGTGGATAACTCTTCACTGTCTTGTATTTTGCCTAAATATCTAATGTTCTTTCAGCTTCTACTCGCAAGGGTCATGGGTTCAATACGCAGTGAGCCTCACACTGGCTATTCAAGAAGTGTTTTCCAGACCCTCCATAGACTGAAAACAAATAGTTTGTTTAAAGTGGACCAGTTGAAAATCGCCTCACTTTCCCATTTGTTTTTTAAAAATATGTACACATCCCTATGGCCTGAATATTTAAAGGGTAATAATGAGACTGGGCAGGGATCTACATCACTGCCCTATCTGGACAAAAATCTTCACGATGCATAGGTATAACTACATCACATGGGGCCAAATGCTGCTACATCTGGTCTACAGAATTTCAGGCATCATCTCAACTGGCCAAGAAAGCATTCACTGCTATCCATCATAAGCCCTGCCAACATTCCCAAGCCATAATGAAGCCATTTACTGTTCTAAACAGGCCTAAACATGCAGGCACTTAGCAATGCTTTCCCAATTAGCAGCAGGCAATTTAGTTTTGCTTTTACATACTTTCCATTTTCTCTGCTACTTTAGACTTCATATGATTACTAAAAGATGCAGCGCTGCACCCTTTTCTATTTTTTTAAACAGTCATTAGGCAGGAAACTCTAAAACCTCCGACTTTTACCTTAGTGTTCATGAACAGTTCCATCAGGGACTTTATTTTGCTATCACTTCTTTTTAGTCTACAGGAGCCTTGATTTATGAAATCTATTTTCCTATTCTCTATCTGCGAAACAAAAAGCTTAGTGAACCTGTGCTCCTATGCAATTTGTAAAATCTGCTTGTAAGAAAAGTTGTAAAATGGTCTTTGTTATAAAAATTCAGTATGAAGTCATGAGTTTGACGTGTTTGTCTACTTAAATACATATCATAGCAGTGGCGTAGCCAAGGGTGGGCTTGGGTGGGCCCAGGCCCACCCACTTTGGGTTCAGGCCCACCCAGTAGCAGCATACCTATGATGTGGCTGGCAGGGATCCCCAAGCCCCACCAGCCGAAAACTCCCAACAAGTGTCCCTCCTGCATACCTTGTAAGTAGCAGATCTTCGCCTGCAGTGAGCAGTGACATACATACTGCTCGCACTGGCCCCACAGCCTTTCCTCTGATGTAATTCTGCCTAGGTGGAAACAGGAAGTTGCATCAGAGGGACAGGTGTGGGGCCAACATGAGCAGTGTGTATTAGTTGCTGCTCGCTGCTGGTGAAAATATGCTGTTTAAAAGGTATATGGGAGAGGGGGGATGTTTGAGAGACCTTATGGCATGCAGGCGAGAGAAGGAGAGACCAAATCACCTGTGGGACGGGGCGAGGTTCTTTTGCCCACCCATCTTGGGCCCAGGCCCACCCAAAATTGGGTGTCTGGCTACGCCCCTGTATCATAGAGAAGATTATACCTTTTACTGGACTCACAATTCGAATCAAATATAATAACTGATTGTCAGAACTGTAGTAGGCTAGTCCATTAAGACTGTAACATCTGTTGCTTATTTGCTAAACTGTATTTTCAAGAAATTCATTATGTAGCAAATACAGAAAACCATAAAAATAGAAAACACAGAAAAAGTCTAGCAGCATACCGCACATCAAAACAAAAGAACTATGCTTGTCTCCAAGTCAGCTATGTAAAGGTTGTGGTTTTGAAAGTTGGAAAAATGTTGAACCTTCTTGGAAAATATTTACTGAAACATAGCTAGCATAATTTATTTATTTATTTATTACATTTGTATCCCACATTTTCCCGCATTGCAGTAGACTCAATGTGGCTTACAGGTTCCGTAGAGGAGAGTACCAACCAGTGGCGTAGCCACAGGTGGGCCAGGGCCCACCCACTTAGGGTTCAGGCCCACCCAACAGTAGCATACGTTTACTGGTAGCTGGTGGAGATCCCAAGCTCTATCAACTGAAGACTTCCCTTTCATGGTAAGCCAAGGTGGACAGAAGCGTTTTCTCGCCAGCTGAGATATTTTTTTGGTGGTGGTGGTGAAGAACACTAGGTGCCCACCCACTTCTTGCCCAGGCCCACCCAGAATCTGTTGTCTGGCTACGCCCCTGGTACCAACTTCGGAAATATATACAGAGTGGAAAATAGATTAAAAGTAGGTGCAAGGAAGCTAAGGTTCCGGAAAAGAGGATACAACTCTGGGACAAATATATAGTATCATATAGAAAGAAGTAATCCCAGTGAGGGTGAAAAGACTCCGGGGAGGGACAACCGCTTCTAGTGAGCAATACAGAGTAGGATACATGATGATTGTGGAGTCTATTTGCCCGTTTTCCTTTTCGACTGTAATACTTAATCTTCAGTGTTAGCTTCACTTCCCCACCATTAGAGACCTTCTGTATTTGTTCAAAGATATATATGACATAAGGCAAAAGAATTACCTTGGAAGCTATTTGTTAAAACACAAGATGATCTGCACACAAAGGAGCTTGAGCACTCATGGAGATTACCCCAACAGCAGCACACATCCCACACATCTGATGACGACAATTCAGAATGCACAAAATATATACATGCTGTCACAATCCCATCAGCACTTAAGGGTCACCTGCATTACTTGCAGGTTTGCAGCCTGAGGCATGGCCTTCATGTGAGATTCTATTGCATAGCATCATCCTATCATAGGGCAATTTACATGATGCCTGACCATGACTCACGTTACTTCTCCCACACCCCACAGGTTTTCATGTTTTTCTTTTCTTTTTATAACAGGTTTTCATGTTAAAATTTTTTTTTTATTTTTTTAATTGAATTTGAATCATGTATTACAAACAATACAGAAAAATGAAAAGCAATTATACATCAAGCAAATGAATAATAAAAATAAAATATCTTCAAGTCCACATCAAGAAGAAAATTTCAGTACACTAAAGAGAAAAGGCAAAACATAAAGGATAAATAACTATATCAAATACTGACATTGCAGGCCAAATAAAAACCATACATCTAACTAATACCCCAACCCTATACTCCAGCCCTATCTTGTCCTGTAATAACAGCGTTATCAACCAGAAAAGCCTCCAGTTGTATAGGATCTAGGAAAACATAATGATTGTTCTCAAAGCTTATTTTCCTAAAAAGAGTTTGCTGTTTTGTGGTTAAATAATACAGTTGTTCCCGGATGTCTCCAGGCCAACTCAGCTTCGTAGGAAGGCCTTCCTACGGCTAAAGCCTAAGGTTTTTGCTGTGGGAAGATCCTTTTTCCTTAAATTTGCTTGTAATTGCCTGATAGACTTTGGGAACAATCACAGGTTTTCATGTTGCTTGTGAGAGCAGCAGTGAGGAGGAACAGGAGGAAGACAATGAAGAGGGGGAGAGGGGGGGAGAGGAGGTGGATGATGAAATCCCTAAAGTTTTTAATGGGTGTGCTTTTAATAATTCCATATATAAAAGAGCATGGAGTGGTCAGGGCAGGGTGAAGGATAATTTGATTAGGATTCCACTTGCTAGTCAATTAGAAACCTCTCACAATACGATTCCATGTTATTACATTAATGCTAGATCTGTTGTTTATAAAATCTCATATAATTAGGGATTTGCTTGAAGAGATTTTTGTTTTTGACAGAGACATGGTTACAATTGATTGATGATCCTAGGCTTAATGACCTTTGTCCATTAGGTTATAAAATCACTCATTTACCCAGGCTTAATAGAAGTGGTAATGAGATCGTGATAATATATAAGATACTCTAAGTGCTCCTTTTTTGGAGATTTTATCATGTGATGTAGTTGATGATAAATTTGTAGGATCTAATTGTTTCACTTTATTTTATTGTCCTCCAGGAAAATGGCTTGATGCCAAAGATTCGGTATATGATTTTATATCAAGGAGTGTTTTGAAGTAAGATTTAAATTTAATTATTGGTGATGTTAATCTGTACTTAGATGATGAGTTGGATATTAAGGCAAAAGATTTTTTGGAATTTTTGAAGGTGTTGGTTTGTGAATGGCCTTCTTATTGTTAGTCTCATGATACAGGCCACAGTTTGGATATTTTCAAATGCCTTGCCCTATAGCAACTGAATCTGTTCACGCTTTCCAAAAATACTAGGACTAGGGGGCATGCGATGAAGCTACAATGTAGTAAATTTAAAACGAATTGGAGAAAATGTTTCTTCACTCAACGTGTAATTAAACTCTGGAATTCATTGCCAGAGAATGTGGCAAAGGCGGTTAGCTTAGCGGAGTTTTAAAAAAAGTTTGGACAGCTTCCTAAAGGAAAAGTCCATAGACCGTTATTAAATGGACTTGGGGAAAATCCACTATTTCTGGGATAAGCAGTATAAAATGTTTTGTACTTTTTTGGGATCTTGCCAGGTATTTGTGATCTGGATTGGCCACTGTTGGAAACAGGATGCTGGGTTTGATGGACCTTTGGTCTTTCCCAGTATGGCAATACCTATGTACTTATGTACTATGTACTTATGTAGCTAATTGATTGTTGTCCTGTCCCCTGGTCCTACCATTTTCATTTTGATTTTGTGATATACTGCTTGGATCATTCTAGACATACTTCTTGTCCAAGGGTTGAGGCCCTTACCAGGGGAAAGGTAAATACAACTCAGTTTTGGAATAGGGAGCCAACACAGTTCTAAAAATCATGGTATAAGTGCATCACATTTAGATGCAGAAAAAAATCAACCTAACAGCTGCATTCTGTACCAACTGCAACCTATGTTTCAAAACTTGTGAGCAGCCAAAGTAGACCAAGTTGCAATAATCTACCTATGATAACATTAGAGCTTGATCATGAAGTCTAAACGTTGACTGATCAAAATATTTGCAGAGAACTAATAACTCATCTCTGCAAATATTTTGATCAGTCAACGTTTAGACTTCATGTTTAAGCTCTAATGTTATCATAGGTAGATTATTGCAACTTGGTCTACTTTGGCTGCTCACAAGTTTTGAAACCTAGGTTGCAGTTGGTACAGAATGCAGCTGTTAGGTTGATTTTTTTCCGCATCTGAATGTGATGCACTTATACCATGGTTTTTAGAACTGCGTTGACTCCCTATAAATGCTAGGCAATATTTTTATTTTCAGTGTTTAACTGGCAAAGTAGTGCATGGTCTTAAGAACCAGCTGTTATTAACTTTTCCGTCAGTTAAGCATCTGAAGTCTAAAAAAAACAGTTTAATACAACTTTGTCATATCAGGCCACTTTGTCATGGAATGCACTACCTTTGTCACTTAGACCAGTTAGAAATTATCATCAGTTTAGGAGACAACATAACATGTTTTTATTTGTTAAATTTGCAACCTGACTTAGATGTGTATTCTTGGCTTTTATTGCATTGTGACTTCCTAGAGTATGCTCTAGCTCTCTTTCGTTATCTGCATTGAACTATAAAGGTATATGCCAGCTAGAAGACTCAAATGTAATATAGTAACAGGAAATACTTGGCACCCCCAGTCTACCCCTGGGGCCCTCCAAAAATTGGGTTCTGGCTACTCCCCTGACTAGTACACAGCCAATTCTATGGAGGCCGCATTTCCTCACCCCTCATCTAGCAACACACAGTACCACCTCTGGAAAAGTGACAGTGATCGATAATGTAGGCACGAGGTATAATGGCACCTTTCTCAAACAGATGCTGCCATACATCACTTCCGTTTCTACACAATATAGCTAGATAAGCTATGCATCTCTACATGGAGGTACAGTATACATCTGCCACCTTGTTCATGTCCATAACGACACACCAAATTTGATTAATTAACACTATAAGATCATAACACCAGACATTACAGAGCCTTACCCAAGCAAGTAGTCAACCCCCTCCATCTCATCTGCATATCTGCATAGTTTCCTTAGGTGTTTGAGGCACTGTTGCATTACTACAGTGCTTGCAATGTACTCCCTCATGTGAATGCCAATAAAGGATGACGGGTGTCGTCGTCGATAACACACTGAAACCTTCTGCTCAGTGTGCTGCTGCGGCTAGGAAAGCGAATAGAATGTTGGGTATTATTAGGAAAGGTATGGAAAACAGGTGTGAGGATGTTATAATGCCGTTGTATCGCTCCATGGTGCAACCGCACCTTGAGTATTGTGTTCAATTCTGGTCGCCGCATCTCAAGAAAGATATAGTACAATTGGAAAAGGTGCAGCGAAGGGCGACTAAAATGATAGCGGGGATGGGACGACTTCCCTATGAAGAAAGACTAAGGAGGCTAGGGCTATTCAGCTTGGAGAAGAGACGGCTGAGGGGAGACATGATAGAGGTATATAAAATAATGAGTGGAGTGGAACAGGTGGATGTGAAGCGTCTGTTCACGCTTTCCAAAAATACTAGGACTAGGGGGCATGCGATGAAACTACAGTGTAGTACATTTAAAACAAATCGGAGAAAATGTTTCTTCACCCAACGTGTAATTAAACTCTGGAATTCGTTGCCGGAGAAAGTGGTGAAGGCGGATAGCTTAGCAGAGTTTAAAAAGGGGTTGGACGGTTTCCTAAAGGACAAGTCCATAAACCACTACTAAACGGACTTGGAAAAATCCAAAATCCCAGGAATAACATGTATAGAATGTTTGTACGTTTGGGAAGCTTGCCAGGTGCCCTTGGCCTGGATTGGCCGCTGTCGTGGACAAGATGCTGGGCTCGATGGACCCTTGGTCTTTTCCCAGTATGGCATTACTTATGTACTTATGACTTTGCAAAGCCACCTTAGGAATCATGTCAATACTATACCTTTATGAACACCATCAGCCCCCTGCTCCCCGTGACTTTGTGCAGCCCTACCACCCCCTCTTCTTCAACTTGCATCCAATGAATCAGGGGAGGAACAGTGCAACAATGTACTCTGGATTTCCGCAGTAATATGATGCACTTTGAGGTCATAGATTAGCAGTATCAGGTAACTATAGAGGGTTCTAGATAGCAGGAAAAAAGAGGCAAAATGTGGCCAAATCATAGAGTAAATCCAAATGCAAAACGTAGACTTGTTGACAGCCAGTGATATAGTATTAGAATAGTGAGTTTATTAAAAGAGCAGCTTCAAAAACAAATAGGGATCTGAATGTTTGAAATAGTCAAAGACTCTACATGTTTCCGCACGGAGCGCCTGCATTAGGGGCAAATTCAGAACCACTCTATCAGGACTACGATCCCACTTAGGAGAACAAATAGAGGATGTATAAGAATACTTTCTAGAAAGATTTTACTGACAAAATCAGCACAGATAAGTAGAAAATAAAATGGGAAATGTGGGGTAAAAAAAAAGAATAAACCACACCCACACCATTATAAAATGATCAAAATTTAGTGCAATGCCTTTATTTATGGAAATACCTGTGGTGCGAACACCTGACATTCTCAAACGTTGCTCACAATGGGTTCCCAGAGTACTGTGGAAGCTGTTAGAGAGATTAGATAAAATCAGCATCTAAAAAAAATCATTATCCATGTCAATCTTCCTATATTATAGAGGAATATAAACATACAATTCTACACATAGAAAAAAAAAAATCTAAGAACACTGCTAGACCACTCAAAAACATCTTGCAAGTACTCAACACTATCAGTCTCTTGAGAAACCAGTTACTGGAACATCTATACAATTAGAAGGGTCATACAGTACTGACCTCAAGGAAACTGGCATGTCTGCAGTAAAAACAAACAAAAAGAGCTAAATACATGTCAACCTACCAAGATTCACCTTTCTGAGGACTATCTGTTGCCAGTTTCATGAAGATAGTGACAAATACTAAAAATTCATAGGTCATGTGGAGGGGCATTTTCGAACGGGGACGCCCATCTCTAAGGGCGCCCATCTCTGAGGATGTCCCCGCGAAGGGGCGGGGCATGCCGTATTATCGAAACAAGATGGGCGTCCATCTTTCATTTCGATAATACGGTCGGGGACGCCCAAATCTCAACATTTAGGTCGACCTTAGAGATGGTCGACCTAAATGTTGAGATGGTTGACCTTAGAGATGGTCGACCTAAATGTTGAGATGGTTGACCTTAGAGATGGGCGACCTCGGTTTTCGCTGATAATGGAAACCGAGGACGCCCATCTCAAAAATGACCGAATCCAAGGCATTTGTTCGTGGGAGGAGCCAGCATTCGTAGTGCACTGGTTCCCCCCTCACATGCCAGGACACCAACCGGGCACCCTAGGGGGCACTGCAGTGGACTTCAGAAATTGCTCCCAGGTGCATAGCTCCCTTACCTTGGGTGCTGAGCCCCCCAAAACCCACTACCCACAACTGTACAATACTGCCATAGCCCTTAAAGGGTAAAGGGGGCACTAAGATGTGGGTACAGTGGGTTTCGGAGGGCTCCCATTTACCACCACAAGTGTAACAGGTGGGGGGGGGGGGGTGATGGGTCTGGGTCCGCCTGCCTGAAGTGCACTGCAGTACCCACTAAAAACTGCTCCAGGGACCTGCATACTGCTGTGATGTAGCTGGGTATGACATTTGAGGCTGGCATAGAGGTTGGAAAAATGTTTTTAATTTTATTTTGGGTGGGAGGGGGTTGGTGACCACTGGGGGAGTAAGGAGAGGTGATCCCCGATTCCCTTCGGTGGTCATCTGGTCAATTCGAGCACCTTTTCGAGGCTTGGTCGTGAAAAAAATTGGACCAAGTAAAGTCGGCCAAATGCTCGTCAGGGACGCCCTTCTTTTTTCCACTATCGGCCGAGGATGCCCATCTGTTAACCACTCCCCTGTCCTGCCTTCGGTACACTGCCGACACGCCCCCGTGAACTTTGGTCATCCTCGCGACGGAAAGCAGTTGAGGACGCCCAAAATCGGCTTTCAATTATGCCGATTTGGGAGACCCTGAGAGAAGGGCACCCATCTCCCGATTTGTGTCGGAAGATGGGCGTCCTTCTCTTTCGGTTATGCCGCTGACAGTACTCACCTCACAGGCACATAAACAGCATGATAGCAATCTCAAGTGCAGTATGTATAGCAGGGAAGCAAAGGGCATAAAAAAAAATCACATTAATTGAAATCAAAATCACATAAAACCATATAAAACGGGGGAGTGGATAACAGATGGGCGTTCTCGGCCGATAGTGGAGAAAAGAAGGGTGTCCCTGACGAGCATTTGGCCGACTTTACTTGTTTGTCCTGTTTGTCTGTCCTAATTAGATTGTAAGCTCTGTCGAGCGGGGACTGTCTCTTCATGTTCAAGTGTACAGCGCTGCGTACGTCTAGTAGCGCTATAGAAATGATAAGTAGTAGTAGTGATTAGATTATTGCTTTCAGACGTTGCAGAACACTGAATATTATATACTTACATATCACAGGGACTCCTGAGGCAGGCCTCTGTGGCCGAAACACGATTCGTGTCCAGTCCATTTCATACTTTGAATAAAACTTCTGATGTGAACTCCTTGAGTCCGTTGGACGTTTTGATTTTTCATCATCTTTGTTGTCACCTTCACTGTGTTTGCCTGTTAGTATCTGCATTTATGCACTATGAGGGCTGGTTCTAGAAGCCGATTTTAAAAAGGAACAAGGGGTGCCTATGATGCCTTTAAAAGGAGGCTTCAAATAGGCACCCTTTTGGACTTCTCATAAAGATGCCCTGTTATTTCTGATGCATTTCTCAATCATACATAATAATTGACTGTATAGCCTTTCACTAAATCTGTGTCAAGGTCAAGCATGAGAGGTACAGGAGAATTTAATTTGCATCAATTTATATGTGTGTGTGTGTGTGTGCGCGCACACATATACTTTGGGAAGGAAGAAAGGTATTTTTATTTTATTTTAGTTACATTTGTACCCCGCGCTTTCCCACTCATGGCAGGCTCAATGCGGCTTACATGGGGCAATGGAGGGTTGTTATTCCACCAATGTGGCCACGCAGGCTTCTGCTTCTGTGAGTCTGACGTCCTGCACGTACGTGCAGGACGTCAGACTCACAGAAACAGAAGCCTGCGCAGCCTTCTACATGGAATGTTGCTAGTGGAATAGCAACATTCCATGTAGAATCTCCAATAGTGGCAACATTCCATGTAGAATCTCCAATAGTATCTATTTTATTTTTGTTACATTTGTACCCTGCGCTTTCCCACTCATGGCAGGCTCAATGCGGCTTACATGGGGCAATGGAGGGTTAAGTGACTTGCCCAGAGTCACAAGGAGCTGCCTGTGCCGGGAATTGAACTCAGTTCCTCAGGACCAATGGGGGAACTGGGGGATAAAAGTCCTATACATATGTCACTTATTCAGATGCCGAAGAGAAATGAATAATGGACTAGTGATTAAGACTTTGTAGTTTATTGTTAACTGTTTTGTTTATGTCAAAATAAGCAAGCAGAATTAACAATGGTCCCTGTCATTCTCTTTCACCAGTGTAAATGAAGATTCTGTAAACTCTGCTTAATTTGCAATGTCAGTGCTAACTCAGATTAGGATAGGTCACCCACAGGAACATGGAGACATCTGTTAAACTCGCAGTCTACGAGAAGAAACCATTTGGCGCATATTAATTGCAGCTGTAGCCATTAAATTATGGAGTGCACTGGGATCAAAAAAGAAGAGAAGAGTGATGTCTCTTAAAAATAAACACTTGGTTCTTTTCCATCACTTAGGATGGTTTCCAGGTTGAGCAGTGTATTTAATATCAGTAATCTTTTGGATCCTTTTTAAGATGATTTTGGAGAGCTTGCAAGAATATCATGCATCATAATAACACAAATGAAACCATTATGTATGTGACAGAAGGACAGTGCTTGAAGCTGACCTTAAGCTGAGGGAGTACTGGAGGGAAGGAAATGGATTGTCTAAAGGGGCTTTGAAGAAAAAGAAGGACCTTGCCACATTTTACGGGAACAAATAACCTTAAAGCTATCTGGATGTATCTCCCCTGACAAAGTCAAAGGTCTGTGGGAATCTTGGGCTCTTGTGTAAAAAAACATTAGTTGAACATGGGTATCAGAAAAAGAAGAATGGGTTAGGGATGATGCATGCTTGTTAATGAGTAGCTTCTAGAAATTAGCTTCTTAAAAGTGGAAAAGAAAAGTAGCCTAGAAGTTAGAGCAATAGGCTGACATATAGTAACATAGTAACATAGTAGATGACGGCAGAAAAAGACCTGCATGGTCCATCCAGTCTGCCCAAGACAAACTCATATGTGTATACCTTACCTTGAATTTGTACCTGTCCTTTTCAGGGCACAGACCATATAAGTCTGCCCAGCAGTATTTCCCGCCTCCCAACCACCAGTCCCGCCTCCCATCACCGGCTCTGGTACAGACCGTATAAGTCTGCCCTCCCCTATCCTCGCCTCCCAACCACCACCCCCTCTGTCCCATCAGCAGCTCTGGTACAGACCGTATAAGTCTGCCCTCCCCTATCCTCGCCTCCCAACCACCACCCCCTCTTCCCCCCAACTGCTCCAGGGAAGCTTGGGTCAAATCCTGCTGCTGCTGCTCCTTGTGATTTTGGGAAGTCACTTAACCCTCCATTACTTCAGGTACAAAATTACCCCCTCCCCCTGTTTATTAAGCCACGCTAGAAGCTGCCTCGTGGCAATGCCAGCGTTGCCCATTCAAAGTGAATGGGCTGTGTTGGCATTAGGTCATGGCTTAGTAAACATGGGGGTAAATGTATTTAATTTTTTTTATTTATTTACTATCTTTTTGAAGAAATTCACCCAAGACATAGTACAGCAAGAACAATCTGGACATAGGCAATAGACAATTTCAACAGAAAAAAAATATTCCAATAATGGTACACCTACCTGCTTATAATCGAAATAGAAAAACGCCTATATTATGACCCAAATCGGGAGATAGACGTTTATCTCACAAAAACGAATAAAGCGGTATAATCGAAAGCCGAATTTGGACGTTTTCAACTGCACTCCGTTGCGGATGCGGACAAAGTTGATGGGGGCGTGTCGAAGGCGGAACTGGGGCGTGGTTATCGGCCGATCAGAGATGGGCGCCTTTCGCCGATAATGGAAAAAAATATGCATTTGTAGCGAGAATTTAGGGCACGTCTATTTTTTGCGAAAATACAGTTTGGTCCGCCCCTTCACGGACCCGTTCTCGGAGATAAACGCCCATGGAGATAGACGTTTCCGTTCGATTATGCCCCTTCTAATGGCATAAATTGCTACCTACAATGTCATCATAATACACAATAAGACATCTTAATAGACAGCATAAGAAGAAAACATATAGACAGATGAAACATGTAGTCAGATAAGGTAGAATAACAAGATTTAGATAGAAAATATGCATGTGAAGTCAGAAAGGTATATGAATTATGATCTCAGCTAGGGTAGGATAGCTAAATCCTATCATAGTATGTACAGCCAGTGGTAGTCCTTGTGTGTGTGACTAGGTAGTTAGTTGCTTGGGAGAAGAGCTAAGCTTTCATCTGCTTCCCGAAGCAGTCTTGTAAACCCTCTGGCAATAGGGAAATATCTACTATCCAGAATGTAGCTCACTTTGAGTTACTACTGAAAAAGGTGTGAGCTAAAGTATAGGAAAGATGTTGTAACTCAAAAGATCACGATTGTTCAAAATAAGGCATAAAATAGAAAAGAAATATTATGCCTGATATTATAGCCAACCAGAAGATAAAATTCCTGTATCCTCTCAATTCCCCCTGCACAGTTATGTATGCATATGCTGAATGAAATCATGACTTGGCTCTCCATCAACAAAACCAGACTCCAGGTCTTGTACAATGCTTACAGAAATCAGAGGTTTTAACTTGAAATAGCTACGAGCTATTTATCAGTACAAATTTAATTTAATTAAGAATTTATATCCTGCACCATACCCTAAGGTGGATCACATAATCAAGAAAGCATATTAAAACAAACAGAATAAATGTAAATAAAATGCATTGATTTAAAAAATTACACTAAATATAAATTATTCTAAAGAAGATACAACGAGGTTGACATTCAACCAGAGGCAGTGTTTTTATGTCTGCCACCTACTGTATTCCCGGACATTCAATGCCAGGCCATGTCCAGGCACCTGATTTCAATATCCAACTGTATATTGGCTGCTAAAACCTATGCGGTTAAGTGCAATATTCAACCCTTAACCACATAAACTGAACCGCTTAAAGATAGGACTGATTTTTATGCGGACCAATTTAAGTGGTTATACCTTTTTTCATCTAGGGTGTATATATTTAGGTCTTCCAGTCTCTCCTCATATGTCTTTTGGTACAGACCCCATACTATTTTCATCAACTTCCTCTGAAACTTTTTTTTTAAATATCTTTATCAAGATAAGGCCTCCAAAAATTAACACAATGCTCCAAGCGGGGCCTTACCAATAACTTGTACAGGGACATCAACACCTTATTTCAACTCCTGGTTATGCTTCTTTCTACGCAACCTAGCATCCTTCTGGCTATGCAGAGTCTAACTTCTTAGGTTTTTAGTTAGATTTTTGTCTGCAGATTTCTATTTTGTGTTTGTGGTTATTTATTCTGCACTTGGTGAGGATTTGTCTGTGCTTGTCTGTAGAAAAAGCTAGGTATTCTCTTAGTATTGAATGTCTGTATAGGATTGATTATACTAATCCAGTTTGTTTAGTTTTCCCAATATGTGTATTACTGTTGTATTGGCTATTGCAGTGTTTATGATGCTGCCTTTTTCTAGGTTGGCCCTTGTGTGACTCTTGGAAGTTAGCGCTATTATGGTATGATAAATTTGCTTTATATGTTTTGATTGACTTTTGCAAGGTTTTTTATTATGTCACAATATGCATAGTACTAGATTTTGGATTAGGATTTGGATTCAGCTCATGCCATTCTCAATTGTAGCTCAAGGCAAGTTACATTAAGGTTCGGTTGGTATTTTCCTGTCCCTGGAAGGCTTATAATTAAAGCTTGGACCAGAAGCAATGGAGAATTAAGTGACTTGTCCAAGAGGTCAAGGAACAGCAGTTGGGTTTGAACCCTGGCTTGCCTGGTTCTCAGCCTGCTGTTCCATTAGGTACAGCTAATAATAATCCAAACATGTTGTTTGGTAACTCAACAATAAATTAAATGGCAGCAAAGTTAAAACCTGGTGACCATTTGGCAGCCTACCAAAAACATTGATAGGCAAATCATTTTATAGTTGCCAGAAATCACAGGATTTCTGTTTCAGTTTTGCTGAACACCATTATTCACATGGTCAACAAGAAGATGCTGGATTGGGAAGCTATGGCTGACTGGGATCCAAGTGTTAAAATACCCATGTATATTTCCAGAATGCTGCAAATATTATTCTGTTTCATTTGTTGTATTATTTTGGTGCATTACTGTGATTTGCAGATAATTCCCTTGTGTGTGTTCAGTGTGCATATTATAATTAGTAACAGAGATATTAGGCGGCAGGCAACTGGTGCAGCTACACCAGAGGGACACAGTGAAGGGATTCTTCCTTGCTATGTTCAAAAGTGCTCTCACTGTCCTTTTACTGCTGACACAGGTGTCACTACCCCAAGGATTTAAACTTTCCCTGCCTTAGCCTCATCCATCTACCTCAGCTCTACTCAGCCCATCCACATTAGCCTTCTGAAACCTCGGAGTTACCGACCACCTATACTCTCTGTATTCTGTAAGAATGATAGAATTGAGGTATTCTGCTGGTTTTTAGTTTTTGGTGTAAGGATCTGTAGCAATCTGACTTGTCCTGTTTTTACAGCAGGAAGTATATTGGTATGTCTTTTATAGGTGGTATTGTTGCTGTTTTAAGTCCGAGATATTAATGCTGTCCCATTGCCCAACACACCATATCCCTGGCTCCATACACACTCTTCCCAGAATCCTTTCAATTCCCCCCCCCCCCCGCTCCCTGAGTAGAGCTCTGAAGGGGTCCTCCTCCCCATCCCCACTACCTTGGGTGAAATGGTGTTCTAGGGGCCCATCTTAATTTTTCTGCCAAGGGCCCATTCAGTCCTAGTTGTGCCACTGTATGAATGGCAGACCTGAAACCCAATTCTTCCACACTCACTAGCAGAAATGTGTCATTCATAATCTTTATAATAATTGCTGGAACAGCTGTGTTTTCAGTGTTCTCCTAAATATAAAATAATTGGACCACCTTGATTTGTAATGGAAGACCATTGCAGAGTTGTGATACAATATCTGAAATTGTCCAAGATCTAGCAGAGGCTACCTTATCTCCTTCACCAATGGATGATTCTGAGCTACAAACTTAGAAAGAGATTTTAGGTCAATTCCGTTAAAACTTGTGAATACAAACGTTAACAATTTAAAAGGTGTCATCAAATCCAGATGTAACTAGTGTAGGGAGAACAGAAAAGTTATGGCTGTCTCCTACCCTTTTTCCGCAAATCACTTTGGCCACCGTATTCTGTAGTAACTATAAATGACCAAGAATGTTTTGGTGTAAATCCTAAATAAAAGAGATTGCCATCTTCAAGTCCTTGCTCAAAGCCCACCTCTTCAATGTCGCTTTCGGCACCTAACCACTACACCTCTACTCAGGAAATTTAGACTGCCCCAACTTGACATTTCGTCCTTTAGATTGTAAGCTCCTTTGAGCAGGGACCGTCCTTCTTTGTTAATTTGTACAGCGCTGCGTAACCCTAGTAGCGCTCTAGAAATGTTAAGTAGTAGTAGTAGTACTGCATGAACTGATTGCCGAAAGCCCTCCTCTTTAAACAAATTGTGGATCTGCCTCATCATATGTAAAACTAAAAAAAAAAAAAAACTTCTTAAAATGAGATGCCACCTGTGTTTCCAGTCGGTTCAAAACTCTGCTGCCCATCTCATCTTCCGCCAGGGTCGCTTTACTCATACTACCCCTCTCCTCAAGACGCTTCACTGGCTCCCTATCCGTTTTCGCATCCTGTTCAAACTTCTTCTACTAACCTATAAATGTACTCACTCTGCTGCTCCCCAGTATCTCTCCACACTTGTCCTTCCCTACACCCCTTCCCGTGCACTCCGCTCCATGGATAAATCCTTCTTATCTGTTCCCTTCTCCACTACTGCCAACTCCAGACTTTGCGCCTTTTGTCTCGCTGCACCCTACGCCTGGAATAAACTTCCTGAGCCCCTACGTCTTGCCCCATCCTTGGCCACCTTTAAATCTAGACTGAAAGCCCACCTCTTTAACATTGCTTTTGACTCGTAACCACTTGTAACCACTCGCCTCCACCTACTCTCCTCTCTTCCTTCCTGTTCACATTAATTGACTTGATTTGCTTACTTTATTTATTTTTTGTCTATTAGATTGTAAGCTCTTTGAGCAGGGACTGTCTTTCTTCTATGTTTGTGCAGCGCTGCGTATGCCTTGTAGCGCTATAGAAATGCTAAATAGTAGTAGTAGTAGTAGTAGTAGTAGTAGTAGAATGCTTTGAATTGCTGATTCTCCCTAAACTTCATAAATGTTTATCCTTCCTAGATTCAGTTTCTCAGTTGGGATCAAATCAAGATGTTTCCTTAAATTCAGCTTGTTTGTTTTGTAACATTCTTTTACAACTATTCTCCCGACAAATTGGTTACTGAGCTCACATCAAAGAGGAAGTCACTGGAAAAAGCCAATTGAAAATCATCTGCATACGATAAATGAGGGATACTGCATCCCCGCATTAGATCCCCTGGAACTCATACAGATATATTAAATACAACTGGGGATAAAGGTGAGCCTTGAGGCACATCACAAGGCAAAATCCGAGATAGTTCACCTTTGAAAATGACCTTAATAGTATGAAAGGGATGAAAGGCATAAATCCATTGTAAAATGTTCCACCTACTCCCAGTTTACCAACTTAGGGTACTAAGCCGCGTTGATACCTACACGCACACAACGTGTGTCAATTTGGACCTACCGACTGGCTACCCTACGGCCTAGGTGGTAATTTCATTTTTTTATGCGCATCCACTACGCGTGCCGGAAAATATATTTTATTTTCCGGTGTGCGGCGTTAATCAGGTGGTAATCGGCATTGTATGTGCCGATGATTACCATCTGGTTAATGTGTGATACCTTACCGCTAAATGAATGGGTGGCAGTAGGGTCTGAGACCCGAAATGGAAGTGCGCCAATTTTTATTTTGCTACATGTCCATTTTCGGCCCCCAAAAAGGCATTTTTTACACGCATACTGAAAAATGGATATGCGCATGTCCAACAGTGGCCAATCCAGATCACAAGTACCTGGCAGAAACCCAAATTGTGGCAACACTCAATGTTACCAATCCTAGGGCAAGCAGTTGCTTCCCCCATGTCTGTCTCAATAGCAGACTATGGACTTTTCCTCCAGGAACTTGTCCAAACCTTTTTTAAACCTAGATACGCTAACTGCTATTACCACATCCTCCGGCAATGAGCCCCAGAGCTTAACTATTCGTTGGGTAAAAAATAAATTGCCTCCTATTTGTTTTAAAAAGTATTTCCATGTAATTTCCTTGAGTGTCCCCTAGTCTTTGTAGATGCTAGCTGCTGTGGTTGATTTTTGACCCAAATGTAATTATGTATCTAATAAGATATTACCAATCAATATCCTCTAAAATTTGCATGTCTACAATGGCAAGCACAAAATCCCCATCATTAAATGAGGGTCTATTTGTCCAGCATGACTTGTACTCTTGTCATTTCCACAGTGTCAAACATGGAGGGCCAGCAGGGAGGGACAGATGGGAAGAAGACTGATGAGACCCCATAAGTCTTGCAGGAGCCATCTACTTGTGCTAGTACCAGCCTGTGTGGGCTGCTAACTGTAATCCAGACCTCCTACTCAGTGGTCCCATGGACAACAGGCATGTGAATGTGACAGGGTTCAATTGATAAGTACACTTTTCTGTTTTAAAGCCTGTAGGTGATGCAGTATTTAAGCCACATGAGGCAGAAGATGAGAAGATGTCCAAAGAAGGGACACAGAAGAGGAGAAAGCAAGCCTATCTAGTCCTGGTTGTGCAGAAGTGGCAGGCAATGCAAATACAACCGTGCTCTAATAAAAGAGGGAGCAGCAGAAAAATAATGCAGAAGAGAAAAAGGATGATGACGAGAAGAGATGCAAGTTGAGATAATCAGTGACGAGAAGCTATGAGGTTCATCCCAGCAGTTTTGTCACAAACTGTGGAGGAGCCATTGTTAGAGCAATGCAGCAGATCCAGGGTCTTCAAAGCTATACTGAGAAGAGTGTAAAGATCAGCTTCTAGGATGCACAAGGAGGTAGCAGGCATTACCTTGACCTCCACCATAGCACAACCTTTGAAAAGGATAATCAATCTCCTCCCACCACTACAGTAGCAGCAATGTCTGCTTAGATGCCACATTCTCTTTTCACTCTCCCTCATGAAGGCAAGGAAGGAGAGCCTGGTCTTCTCAGACTTCCTTGGGGCATCCACGTGAACCTCAGAAGTAGCATGAGGAGGAAGGGCTCCCCTTCCGAGACCGGCCTAACTTCTGCGGGTGCACCTACAGAGACACAGTGCCCAAATGCACCACACCATTGCTGGCCATGGTCAGCAAGGAAAACCCTGATAATGTGCAGATTTACTGTAAATAAATGGCACTTATACACTAGAAATGTTTGTGAATTGGATCATTCCTTGTAGCCACTGCCCATTCATGTGCTTGGAAGTGTGGGAGTTGCTGCCGTTGCATTGTCTTCTTTTTGTCATGGTCTGAGTTCCAGATGAGGTCCTTAAGACTGGGCAACCTGCAGATGATAGTAAGGTTATGTCACATGTAGAAGGCCATAAAAATATTACATGTCTTGGAGAGGCTTTATTAGAACATAAGGACATGAGTTTCCCTAGTGCAGGGTTTTAAAGATTTCCCCAATGAATATGAATGAGATCTATTTGCATGCATTGCCTCTATTGTATGCAAATAGATCTCATGCACATTTATTGGAGGAAATCCTGAAAACACAACTGGGTTCCCTCCCTCGAGGACCAAGGTTACACAACCGTGCCCTAGTAGTTAGGCTAAATGTTCATCCAGCTCAGTGTCCTGTTTCTAAGAGAGCCCAATCCTATAAATTACATGCATGTATCTGGCAACTAGCAAATAACTAGTAACCCAACGTCTCCAAACTTTCACGCTACACAGAAACAATGAGTCTCTTTATAATAAATAAGTCACAGACCTCAGTGGTGACTCGTTTCATTCTTGGGTCTTCTTTTTCTTTCAGCTGTAGTTTATAGCTTCTTCCTGCTTAGTTGCACTTGCATTTTATAAGATTTCCAGGAAACCACATTTCAGTGGTGGCTCTGCCAAGGAACTTCTCACCAACTACTTGCTGACTCCACCTTTGCTAGAGACCATCTCCTGTGATTGGCTCCGAATGACATAGTTTCTGGTCTACCTCTTTGGTACATTGGTATCTCTCTGGCTTGTTGGCTGGGGTGCTTTCTCAGTTCATCATATGAATGATGATGATGTCTTGATCCCTTGTTTGGTTTCTAGTTGATGGTTCTGTTTTTTTTTTCCTCAGCTGCTAGCTGTTAGGTGCTTCCCGAGTAGTTATTTTTAAACTGTCCTGTCTAGTTTCTAGTTGCCTCATCTGTTGGCTTTATCTCTAGTGACAGTCTAAATCAGATGTTGTTCTGACCTTTGGACTCGGAGCAATAAGTCCATTCATTCATCTTCTCGAGTAAAATACTTTTTGTACCTCTTCAAAACTCATGTGGGGACATCGTAGTCTTTATATTTCTCTGGCAAAATTACAAATATGTGTTTAAGATATTGAACAGTTTTTTTAAAGCCTGCATATTATGTTGTTCCAACACAGTTCAAGTGTAGTTCCATATTTCACTGATAGCTCACTACAAGCTTTTCCAGCTGTTGGTTTATTCCGTAATATAGTCTGAAAGCTCCTTTCAGTTTTTAAATACAACAGCAAGTATTTTCCTATTCTAAGGGTTCCACAAAGGCATCTCATCCAGTGAATCACCATATATCGAAGGATAGGATTCTGAATTTTCCCTTGCCTAGTTATTTATTTATTTGTTATATTTGTATCCCACATTTCCCCACCTATTTGCAGGCTCAATGTGGCTTACATAATACCGTAAAGGCGATCGCCAAGCCCAGTATGGAAACAAATACAATGTATGGAGTAAAGAAGAAGCCTAATGGTTAGAGCATTGGGTTAGGAACCAAAAGGACCCAAGTTTAAATCCCACACCAGCTTCTTGTGTACTTGGGCAAGTCACTTAGGGGTCCTTTTACTAAGCCGCGGTAAAAAGTGGCCTGCAGTAGTGTGACTGCATATTTTGGGTGCTTGCTGGACCAGTTTTTACCGCATCTGGGAAAATGGGCTTTTTTTCAAAGGGGCCGGGAAAAGGGCCTGCAGTAAAACTGAAACCAGCACGTGTCTATTTACGGACTGAGCCCTTAACGCCACTCATTGATCTAGCAGTAAGGGCTCGTGCTACACGCACAATGACTGGTTGGCACGCACCAATTGGTCGGCACGTGCCAACTGCTGACTCATGCTGGAAACGCCACATGCGTTAGGTAATAAAAAAATAATCTGTCCAGGCATTATGGGCGCATGCCAAATCCGAAATTATCGCCAGGGGTGTGGCGGTAATCTCTTTTCGGCACACGCTGCACATGTGTAGAGCCTACCGCACCTTTTTAAAAGGGCCCCTTAATTTGTCATGCCTCAGAAGAAGACAATGGCAAACCTCTCCTGATTCATACCAAGAAAATCACAAAGGGGGATCCCTCACTATATGGTTGCCAGGAGTCAAATTTGCCTCTCTTCAATAATGAGTATATGCCAGTGGTCCCCAAACCTAGTCCTGTAGGCCCCCCCAGCCAGCCAGATCTTCAGGACACCCACATCGAACACCCATGAGACGGTTATCTGGTAGGGTGCCCACAGAGCCTGTCAGCAGGAGGTAGAATCTAGAAACACCCCCTCAATTCACACCCAGGGCAAGGGGTGACTGGTTTCCCAAGATGGAAAGGATCTAATCTGAACCACCCAAAAGTATCTGTTTAGATTGGATACCCCCAGTCCACCCTCCGCTCTCTCTCATCAGCACCATCTTGGAAACTTAGGGCGGGTGTTTCCTCCAGATGTCTTGAAAAGGTTTACGTTGCTAAAGTGTATAATTTTCCCCAATGTATCTATCATATATGGATCCTATTCTATCACAACCACACCCTGTATTTCTGCACACTTTGAATTTGTTCAGACTGGAACCGGCGAACGTCGCTACGGTACTATGTAAGCCACATTGAGCCTGCAAATAGGTGGGAAAATGTGGGATACCAATGTTACAAATAATAATAATAATAATAATAATTCTGTTTATCCATTAGGGCTCAGGTCAGATTGGCTCTTTTGTTAAACATTTAACACACAGAGGGTGACTCTGCCAAGGTGTGATAATACTATTATATTATGTGGAAAGACATGAGGCTCTGTTGAGAGGCTAGGATGGGGGAGGGCAGACTTATACGGGGTCTGTGCCGGAGCCGGTGATGGGAGGTGGGACTGGTGGTTGGGAGGCGGGAAATACTGCTGCACAGACTTATACGGTCTGTGCCCTGAAAAAGACAGGTACAAATCAAGGTAAGGTATACACATATGAGTTTATCGTGGGCAGACTAGATGGACCGTGCAGGTCTTTTTCTGCCGTCATCTACTATGTTACTATGTTATGTTATAGACTGTAAAGCTCATTGTGCTGTATATATAGCTGCTTGCAGTTCCTTATCGTCCTTGTGCAGCTTGTGGTCACGCTACTGAATTATGATGAATCTGTTTTGGAGTTACTTTGTCTGGGCTTCTGCTACCATCAGCAAATCTCAAATAGAAAACATAGAACCAGGGAAAAATGAAAAGCAGGTAAAGATCCTGTGGCCAATTCAGTTCATGGCATCTAAGTGTCCAAGTTTATTAATACTTGATATACCACCTAAGGGAAATTCCATCTAAGCGGTTTACAGTATAGAAAAAAAAAATCAGAGTTAGAAATTAGAAAAGGACTACAACGTGGACAGAAAAGCAAGAAAAGGAATAGGACAAAAAACTAAGGGCTCCTTTTACTAAGTGGCGGTAAGTCCAACGCGGGCTTACTGCTCGCTATACAGGAAGTATCGCTGGGCTACCGTAGCAGCCCGGCGGTACTTCCCACCCCTAGCGTGCCATCATTTCCGGAGCTACAAAAATGTATTTATTTTTGTGGCGTCAAAGTGTATCCAGAGGTAAATCGGGCAGGGCTGCGTGTTGCCCAGTTACCACCGGGTTAGAGAGGGAGCCCTTACTGCCACCTCAATGGGTGATGGTAAGGGCTCCCCCGAAATGGCTGCACGGCAAGTGCTTTACTTGCCGCACGGCCATTCCCTGTAGGAAAGTGAGACTTCCTTTTTAAAAGGGGGCCTCGGCGCATGTGAAAAGCACGCGCCGATGCCAGCACAGGCCCCCTTTTGCCATAGCTTGGTAAAAGGGGCCCCAAGAGCTTGAGCAGTGGCTAAGAGTAGGCAAGGTAGGCAAGGAGAGATGTCATTATGTGGTCTCATTCAGACCAGTAGTCAGCGAAGCATGGCAGGAGTCAAAAGCCTGTGGCAAACAGATGGGCTTTAAGATGGGCCTTGAAGGTGGACAGGACAGGTTCCAGGTGAAGAGTTAGAGGAATTGTTTTCTAAAGAACAGGACTCATCACACCAAATATCCAAAAACGTACAGAAGAAATGCAAATAGATGTAGAGGCATCTTTCAGCACTTAAGGCCTGTAAGCCACAGCACATTTTAGCTTTGTGGTTTATCTTGCTCTCTGCTAGACCATCAAGGTGGTCATAGCCAGGCCTCATTCTCAATTCCCTAATCTATTCTTAAACTGCAAAGTCACGCAGTTTCCTTTAACATAAACACTGTTACACACATTGCTGTACTCGCTGCCCTAATTCCCTCCCCAGGCATAGCTCTGTTCAAAGCAAGTAAAAGTAAGTCCATTCAGGAGCAATGCATGTATTCTTACTTGCAAGCAGAATAAGCAATGTTAAAATAGCTCATTTACTCAGGTAAATGGCTTTTGGCAAGTGCCATCTTAATACCCTACCAGCAGATTTTCAAAACGATTTAACATAGAAACATAGAAAATGTAGGTAGATAAAAACCATATGGCCTGTCCAGTCTGCCAATCCATGCCATCTACTCTCCCTTTCACTCCCAAGCTCTCTTGAATTCAGATATTGTTCTCTTCTCCACCCACTGGGAGGCTGTTCCACGAGTTCACCACACTTCTGTGAAGAAGTATTTCCTCAGGTTACTTCTGAGTCTGTCCCCTTTCACCTTCATCCTATTCCCCCTTGTTCCAGAGCTTCCTTGCAATTGAAAGAGATTTGCCTTCTGTGCATTTATGCTGCATAGGTATTTAAATGTCTCTATCATATCTCCCCTCTCCCACCTTTCTTCCAAAGAATATATACAGAGATCTTTAAGTCTGTCCCCATATGCTTTATGATGAAGACCAGTGACCCTTTTAGTAGCCACCCTCTGGGCTAACTCCATCCTGTTTATATCTTTTTGAAGGTGAAGTATCTAGAATTCTACACAATATTCTAAATGAGGTCTCACCAGAGTCTTATATAAGGGCATCATCACCTCCTTTTTCCTTCTGGCCATTCCTCTCCCTATGCATCATAGCATCTTTCTAGTTTTTGCTGTCACCTTTTCTATGTGTTTGGCCACCTTAAGATCATTAGATACGATCAAACCCAAGTCCCGCACCTCTGTTGTGCACAAAGGTTCTTCACCCCCTAAACTGTACTGTTCCCTCGGATTTTTGCAGCCCAAATACATGACTCTGTATTTTTTTGGCATCAAATCTAAGCTGCCAAATTCTAGACCATTGCTCTAGCTCCACTAAGTCCTTCCTCGTGTTAGCTACACCATGAGGGGTGTCTACCCTAATGAAGACAGCCCTTCAGCAATATCGTTTATAAAAAATGTTAAAAAGAACCGGCCCAAGAACCGAACCTTGTGGCACACCACTGGTAACATCCTTTTCCTCAGAATGAGCTCCATTTATCACTACGCTCTGTTGCCTTCCACTCAATCAATTCTTAACCCGTCAGTCACTTTAGGGCCCATAAAGAGGGCACTCCGTTTATTTATTAGTTGTCTGAGGAACTGTGTCAAAAGTTTTGCTAAAATCTAAATACACTCTCCCTCGATCCAACTCTCTGGTCACCCAGTCAAAGAAATTAATCAGATTTGTCTGACAAGACCTGCCTCTATTGAAACCATGTTGCCTCGGGTCCTGTAATCCGTTGGCTTCCAAAAACTTTACTATTCTTTGTTTTAAAAGCATTTCCATTAATTTACTAACTACAGAAGTCAGGCTTCGGCGAAATTAAAAGACGCGATTAAAAGGGCAAAAAAATAAAGAAAACTATGGGAAGTTTTTTTTTTTTAATGTACATTTCTATTAAAAAAAGAAAAGAAATAAGGCAAAAGCCACAAAACGGATGAGACTCTTTCCCGGGCCTGAGAGGAGCGCGGAGAAAAAATAACAGAGGAACACGTTCATGCAAAGGGCAGGAAATTGGTCCGCGCATGCGCGGTGCGTGCTGCACACGTGCCAGAGACTCTGGTAAGACTTTTAAAATATTTTGCTTGCAAAATGCCGGTTCCCGGGACGACGCGGATGTCGACCCACATGTGAGAACAAGCAGCCTGCTTGTCCTCGGAGAATGTCCCTATGAAGAGAGGCTGAGAAGGCTAGGGCTTTTCAGCTTGGAGAAGAGACGGCTGAGGGGAGATATGATAGAAGTGTATAAAATAATGAGTGGAATGGATCGGGTGGATGTGAAGCGGCTGTTCACGCTATCCAAAAATACTAGGACTAGAGGGCATGAGTTGAAGCTACAGTGTGGTAAATTTAAAACTAATCGGAGAAAATTTTTCTTCACCCAACGTATAATTAGACTCTGGAATTCATTGCCGGAGAACGTGGTACGGGCGGTTAGCTTGACGGAGTTTAAAAAGGGGTTAGATAGATTCCTAAAGGACAAGTCCATAGACCGCTATTAAATGGACTGGAAAAATTCCTCATTTTTAGGTATAACTTGTCTGGAATGTTTTTACGTTTGGGGAGCGTGCCAGGTGCCCTTGACCTGGATTGGCCACTGTCGGTGACAGGATGCTGGGCTAGATGGACCTTTGGTCTTTCCCAGTATGGCACTACTTATGTACTAATGCATTATTATATTGTACCTAAGGCAATGAAGGGCTAAGTGACTTGCCCAGGGTCACACGGAGCTGTAGAGGGAACTGAACCCGGTTTCCCAGGATCTCAAAGCACTGCTGACCATTAGGCAGCAGTGGGAATTGAACCCAATTTCCCAGGTCCGCAACCCACTGCATCCCTTACATCAAAGCAGTCTACAACATAAACTGAAAATGGAAGTAGAAAAGAACTACAAAATCGAACAGGATGGAGGAAAAATGTCAAGGAAAGCAAAAGGTAGAGAAGAGAGGGAACTTCCCCCCCCCCAAAAAAAATCATAATTAATGAACAGCTGACCATTGCGCACTTGGCGTTACCATGAGCCAGGAAACGCTAAAGTAAATAAATAAATGCTTTAAATCTAGGCACAGATCATTCAAAGTGGATATCAGCAGGGGGAGTATTCCAAAGAGAGGGGGGGGGGTCATAAAAAAGAACGCAGAATAGGGAATGGACTGAAGAGTGAACAATGAACTGGGAGGGGGGCACAGAGAGACAGAAAAGAAGTTTCAAAAACATACATAAGTCCCTCTGATTACAGATAGTATCTACATAATTAGTTATCTAACTAGACAAGTAATCAGTTACAATAAGTAGAACAGTTACTTTAGAAAATGAATAATTGCTAGTTAATAGTTGCTTAAATTAATTGTATCACTGTAAGCAGCCCTTCCCTGTGTGAGAATATCTTATTAGGGAACATTCCAATACAAAGGCTGGATAATTTCCACTCTAAACAAGCACTGTTTTCAAATGCCAACCTCATCCTGCCGGCTCACTGGATCAGTCACTTAAAATTGCCACCTGCTATCTGAAAACTCATTGGATTCCAGAGTTGCCAAAAGACCTCCATAATAATTTGGATACCGACTGCTGTGCACTTGCAGCGTGTGCCAGACAGTAGGAACGCTGGCTCAAGAAATTATGATTGCAAATGTTACTGGATAAGAATGCGGACGAAGTTTTTATCTTTTCTATTGAAGGCTGGTAGACTCTAGGCTATGCTCCTGATATAAGGCTGCGTTATATAGATTTCGCACAAAGGTAGCGGGCTTAGTCGGAGGAAGGTCTTGCCATTTGAATTTGCTGCCTCAGCCGCTGCTGTTATTTTATCTGGATAATGCACTGCCCAGATAAAATTTAGGTCCCCTTTACAAAGCGGCGGTAGGGCTACCGCATGTGTAGCATGCGTCAAATCAACACTGCCGCCCAGTTAGCGTGCCCACCCAGTGGTAATTTCAAAGTTACAATGTGCTGTTTCCCGACCCCGCACGCCAACAGGCTTATTTTCAAAAGTGATCGCCGGCAATCTTCCGACATAAATCGGGAGATGGCCGGCGATCTTGCAAAAGCGGCGAAATCGGTATAACCGAAAGCGGCGTTTTTGACACCATCGCCGCTTTCCCCGTCGCTGTGCTGGTGAAAGTTCAAGGGGGCGTGTCGGTGGCAAAGCAAAGGTGGGACATGGGCGGGCATGGGCTTTTGCAGATAATGGAAAAAAAAGCGGCGTTAATCAGTATTTCGCCGGGTTTACTTGGTCCTTTAATTTTCACGACCAAACCTCAAAAAGGTGCCCCAATTGACCAGATGACCACCGGATGGAATGGGGGATGACCTCCCCATACTCCCCCAGTAGTCAAAAACCCCCTCCCACACTAAAAAAATAAAAATAGAACACTTTTTTGCCAGCCTCTATGCCAGCCTCAAATGTCATACCCAGCTCCCTGACAGCAGTATGCAAGTCCCTGGAACAGTTTTTAATGGGTGCAGTGCACTTCAGGCAGGCAGACCCAGGTCCACCCCCCCCCCCCCTACATGTTACACTTGTGGTGCTGAGCCCTCCACCCCCCCCCCCAAAACCCACTGTACCCACATGTAGGTGCCCCCCTTCACCCATAAGGGCCTTCTGTCTCGCCTTCTGTCTCGCTGCACCCTACGCCTGGAATAAACTTCCTGAGCCCCTACGTCTTGCCCCTTCCTTGGCCACCTTTAAATCTAGACTGAAAGCCCACCTCTTTAACATTGCTTTTGACTCGTAACCACTTGTAACCACTCGCCTCCACCTACCCCCCTCTCCTCCTTCCTGTACACATTAATTGATTTGATTTGTTTACTTTATTTTTTGTCCATTAGATTGTAAGCTCTTTGAGCAGGGACTGTCTTTCTTCTATGTTTGTGCAGCACTGCGTACGCCTTGTAGCGCTATAGAAATGCTAAATAGTAGTAGTAGTAGTAGTAGTAGTAGTAGTAGTAGTAGTAGTAGTGTAGAGTTGTGGGGAGTGGGTTTGGGGGGGGGGATTTGGGGTCTCAGCACCCAAGGTAAGGGAGCTATGCACCTGGGAGCTAATTGTGTATTTTTAAAACATTTTTAAAAGTGCCCCTAGTGTGCCCGGTTGCTGTCCTGGCATGTTAGGGGGACCAGTGCACTACAAATGCTGGCTCCTCCCATGACCAAATGCCTTGGATTTCACCGGGTTTGAGATGGCCAGCATTTTTTTCCATTATCGCTGAAAAACAATGGCGATCTCAAACCCGGCAAACTCTGGCATTTGACCGGGCTAAACCGTATTATTGAAAAAAAAGATGGCCGGCCATCTTTTTCGAAAATACGGTTCCGGTCAGCTGTTGCGCCGCCGCCAAAATAGATCGCCGGCGACCTAGTTCGCCGGCGACATTCGATTATGTCCCTCCAACTGTCATTTACTGCCAGGTAGGCGCCCTGTGGTAGAAAATATTTTCTACTGCATGTTTTCAGCCTGCGCCAAATTCGAAATTACCGCCTGGGGCACGCGGTAACTAGGCAGTAATACCAATTTGGCTCACCCTGGACAAGCATAGGCCCTTACACGCCTTTGTGAAAGGGCCTCTCAATTCTCCATTTTGAACTAAGGAAGCAAGAAGTTCACAGCCTCTCTCTCTCATCATCTCCACTCCTGGAACGCACATCCTCCTTATACCACTGAAGCTAAACATCTGTCTCTCACTGTCATCAACATCCTTATAGTCAATCAGAAGGACATCCAGGCAGACTTATCAATTCAACTTCCATCTCTGCAATAATTCTGAATCCATCTCTCTAGATGTTTAACAATGCTCCTTTGCTCTGACAGTCAATTCACTCCTCCAGTTAAAAAAAAAAAAAACTCATCCTGCCAGGGCAGAATCTTTGTTTCAAGGCAATTGTTTACTTTGTTTTAATAAACAGCTATAAATCAAGAAAAGCGAGTCTTCCTTTAGATGTTGGGCTGGTTTAACTAACTATTTAGTAATGCATGGACTATGTGTTAGGAGAACAGTTTACAAAATTCAGTATACACCCCCCTCTCCCTGCTCATTGCCAGGGAATATTTGCAAACATAACAAAAGGTAGAATTATCCGGCAGGTGTAAGTTTTTCAACAGCTTTCTACGGATACAATGAATGTACAAGATGAACCAGTGAACATGAAACTGTATTTGCACTGAGAAAAATGGTAGTTACTTTTCTGATCTTGATTGTTTATAAAAACAGAGATTAAAGGACTGCTTTCCTATCATTAATCCCCGTGTTTGTTTTTGAAAAGAAAGACCGAGACAGAGCCAAGGCAAAAGAGAATGAGGCAAGGAGTACAATTTGTCCTTGGTATTCTGGCCCACTCAGAGAAAATGGGCTGGAGGAACACGGTAAGCAGCGTATGCATTTTGCTGATCCTCGCTAGTGTTAAACCCAGAAACTCAATGCTGGGCCAAGTCTGGACTCTGGCATTGAATTTCCGGGTATAGAGAGCCAGCCAACTCATAGCCGGTTTAGTAGTATAGCCAGACAGCTGATATAGGGCGGGCCTGAGACGGGAAAGCCAAAAATTTCATGTCTGTTGCCCCCTCCCCTCAAAGTAAAGCAAAACCCAAATTTAACTTCCGCCTGTCCTCCCGGCACCCCCCATATGTAAATGAAATACCCGTGTTGGTGGGGATCCCCAAGCCCCACCAGCCAAAAACCTCCTTCCTGCCAAACAAGCTTACTTTTTGGGCGGCCGCCGACACTGTCCCCGAACTATAGTGCTAGTCCCTCCTTCCTCTAACTACCACGACTACAAAGAGGTAGGCTGCTGGGGGGAGGGGCAGATAGGGATCCCACTGGACCACCAGGGCGTTTTTGTGCGATGTGGGGGGGGGGGGGGGGGAAGGGTGGAAGGCGGAAGCTAGCAGTCCTACTGCCCACCAGGGTTTTTGTGCTTTGTGGGTAGGGGACCTGGAAGTTTGACAGGCTTAGGTTTGGGCTTAGGTTTGACAGGTCAGGGAGAAAATCCCGGACCTGTCAAACCTCTTCTGCTGTTTGAGAGATCCGGGCTTTTGTGGGAGGATTGTGCCTTGGGCGCATGCCCAGGCACAATCCTTCCACAGAAGTACCCGTATGATCAGAGTTAATAGCGCACATACATTTGCGTGCTATTAGCTTCGATCATAGGGACGTTATAGCCCCGTGCTGTTCCAGCGCTATTTTTAGAGCACTGTTTAGAGCAGCGCAAGGCTTCTGATCATCGGCCCATCAGTGACAGAGGATTTGGTAACAGCATTTAACATATCTGGGTTTATAAAAGATTTGGACAATTTCCTGGAAGAAAAGTGTTATGAAAGATGCCCGATCCGCACCTAAGTTAGGCGAGTGTTTATATCATGTTTTAATTAGCGTAGATGGTCATGCCTACATTTTAGTCATGGGGACAGGTGCTCTGTGTATTCTATAAACCAGGCCTAACTTTAGGCATTTGCTTTCAGGGCCATTTTTTAAGGTGCCATAAATGAATTTGGTACAATTTATTTATTTATTTATTGCATTTGTACCCCACATTTTCCCACCTATTTGCAGGCTCAAGGTGGCTTACATAGTACCGTCAAAGGCATTTGCCCAGTCGGTGGATAACAAATACAAAGTTGTATAGTGATCGTATGAGGTATAAGTGGAGGGTCGAAATGAAGATTGCGTGTTGTCCTGTGCGATCATAGTCATGCTGTGTTGGTAGGTGAAGAGGGTTACGTGGGGTCTTTGGGGTAGGCCTTTTGAAGAGGTTGGTTTTTAGTGATTTCCTGAAGTTCAAGTGGTCGTGGATTGTTTTCACAGCTTTTGGGAGCCCATTCCATAGTTGTGCGCGTATGTAAGAGAAGCCGGCTGCATAAGTTGTTTTGTATTTCAGTCCTTTGCAATTTGGGTAGTCTAGGTTTAGGTAGGATCTCGATGATCTGACTTTGTTTCTTACTGGTAAGTCTATGAGGTCTGTCATGTATTCTGGGACTACACCGTATATGATTTTGTGGACTAAGGTGAAGATTCTTTGATTGGGAGCCAATGACATCTGTGGTGTCTGGGAAGAGTGAAATACTTACTATACCTGAATATAACTCACCTTGAAATACTAACACTGGGTAAAATACTAGTTCAATATCATCACTATTGATAATATTTTATCCTTAATGCCACTATAATAATGTAACAAATGATATCAATCTTTATTAAGTCTACATAAAATGTGAATATCAGTATCAAAACACATACTTTTTTTTTTGTTACATTTGTACCCCGAGCTTTCCCACTCATGGCAGGCTCAATGTGGCTTACATGGGGCAATGGAGGGTTAAGTGACTTGCCCAGAGTCACAAGGAGCTGCCTGTGCCTGAAGTGGGAATCGAACTCAGTTTGTCAGGACCAAAGTCCACCACCCTAACCACTAGGCCACTACTGCTACTATTTGTAATTCTACATGGAATGTTGCTATTCCACCAATGTGGCCGCGCAGGCTTCTGCTTCTGTGAGTCTGACGTCCTGCACGTACGTGCAGGACGTCAGACTCACAGAAACAGAAGCCTGCGCAGTCTTCTACATGGAATGTTGCTAGTGGAATAGCAACATTCCATGTAGAATCTCCAATAGTAGCAACATTCCATGTAGAATCTCCAATAGTATCTATTTTATTTTTGTTACATTTGTACCCTGCACTTTCCCACTCATGGCAGGCTCAATGTGGCTTACATGGGGCAATGGAGGGTTAAGTGACTTGCCCAGAGTCACAAGGAGCTGCCTGTGCCTGAAGTGGGAATCGAACTCAGTTCGTCAGGACCAAAGTCCACCACCCTAACCACTAGGCCACTCCTCCACTGTTGCTACTATTTGAGATTCTACATGGAATGTTGCTATTCCACTAGCAACATTCCATGTAGAAGTCAGCCCTTGCAGATCACCAATGTGGCTGCGCAGGCTTATGCTTCTGTGAGTCTGACATCCTACATGTATGTGCAGGACATCAGACTCACACAAACAGAAGCCTGCACAGCCTTCTACATGGAATGTTGCTAGTGGAATAGCAACATTCCATGCAGAATCTCCAATAGTATCTATTTTATTTTTGTTACATTTGTACCCTGCGCTTTCCCACTCATGGCAGGCTCAATGTGGCTTACATGGGGCAATGGAGACTTGCCCAGAGTCACAAGGAGCTGCCTGTGCTTGACGTGGGAATCGAACTCAGTTCGTCAGGACCAAAGTCCACCGCCCTAGCTACTAGGCCACTCCTCCATTATACTTTGCTAAATTAAAATCCCGGGTGAAGGCAAACCATGGGCTTTGATTAAACTGAGAGTATAATGACAACATGTTTTCAAATGATATTTGTTACGTGCGATGATACATTAGTATATGGCAAGACGCAGGTCAAATCTGTCATCTTTAGTTTGATTGGACTGATTGACCAACCATATTCTTTGTGTATTAAACAATCTTTTATAAGCGTTACTTACCAATTTCGGTGGATACCCCTGTTGGAGGAACCGATCTTTCATATATTGTGCCTGATGAACAAAAGTACCCTGGTTGGTACATAATCTTCATATCCTAAGAAATTGTCCCCCCTGAATGCTGTCCTTCAATCTTACAGGATGATGACTTTGATAATGCAGGACAGCATTCCTATCTGTCTCCTTTCGATAAGATTGTGTACCAAACCCCTCATGATCCTATGTTAAATGAATATCCAAAACATTCACTGTATCTCCTCCGATATGTAAAGTAAATGATATATTTACATCAACTTCATTCAGATATTGTAAAAATAATTGTAAATCCTCATCACTGTATTGTTTTCAATTTGAGCCAGAAATAATATAGAACATAAGTACAGAAGTATTGCCATACTGGGAAAGACCAAAGGTCCATCGAGCCCAGCATCCTGTTTCCAACAGTGGCCAATCCAGGTCACAGATACCCGGCAAGGTCCCAAAAATGTTCAAAACATTTTATACTGCTTATCCCAGAAATAGTGGATTTTCCTCAAGTCCATTTAATAACGGTCTATGGACTTTTCCTTTAGGAAGCCGTCCAAACTTTTTTAAAACTCCGCTAAGCTAACCGCCTTTACCACATTTTCTGGCAACGAATTCCAGAGTTTAATTACACGTTGAGTGAAAAAACATTTTCTCCAATTCGTTTTAAATTTACTACATTGTAGCTTCATCGCATGCCCCCTAGTCCTAGTATTTTTGGAAAGCGTGAACAGATTCAGATGCTATAGAGCCAGCATTTGAAAATATCCAAACTGTGGCCTGTATCATGAGACTAACAATAAGAAGGCCATTCACAAACCAACACCCCAAGTCCATTTAATAACGGTCTATGGACTTTTCCTTTAGGAAGCTGTCCAAACTTCCTAAAGGAAAAGTCCATTATGGAGTATATCAAATGAAGAGGAATATTTTTCAAATCATTACTTGGACTGTGTGGAGTAGTGAAGATCATTAGAACCTACTTGACTCAGAGCAAATCCTAAATCCTAATAAATAAAATTAGGAATTTATATTTAAACACCCAAATTTGTAGCTGCTTACTGTATAATGAGCGGGGGGAAAGGATCGGACATAGATTTCAGTAGGAATTAGAGACAGCACATTGATGTTATAGTGAACCTTCAAATACTACAGATAGGCATGAGCTAAATTCCTCTCTCCACTTCCCCCCCCCCCCAAAAAAAAAAGTGCAGTGGAAGAAGACATTTATATATAAACAGCAGAACCTGAGAGAGCAGTGTTTTTAAACAATCAGCTAGATTAACATCTAAGGCAGAACACATAATTCTTATTAAAATATTATGTGCCTACAAATCTACTCAGCATCAGATGCTGTGTGACACCCCCAGTTGATGAACGAAAGCTTATAACCTAGATTTGGGTAGCCTGGAATTTGTCAGGAGCTCTGGAAGGAAAGATGCAGGGCACGTCTGTTTGCTTCCATGTTAACATTTCTTCCCCATGATGCCTGTCTCCTCTTGCAATAAAACAGCATTGTGGGAGTGGGTGATGGGGGAGGTCATTGCTCCCTTTCCTGCTCCTGTAGCCATTAGGAGTGTCAGCACTGCCTTCATCAAAGGGATCCAGCAGCAGCAGGAGCAGTCGCCACCCTGCTCAGGATGAAAAACTACAGCTGTAGCCTCTGCTGATACTCACTTGGCGTTTTCCCGGCCCTGGTTTTCCACATGCCACAGTCTTAAAGAGCACAGTGACATGAAACGGCTGGTTGAAGTCACAGATCCTGTTCCTCTGAGTGAGATGTATGGGTTAGAGTACATTAATAGGAATATCTACGCTCTACCCTAACTGTGGCAGCTCCCGAGCACTTGATTTCCAGGTGTAGCACAGTGATGGATTTTGCCTTTCCCTTGAATCTGGGACCCTGAAAGCATGAAATACTTTTTGTTCGGCTTAAATGGGGTATGGCAGTGGTGGTCAGTGTTTCAATATAAACACTGGCCACAACATTTAGGACCCCTTTTAGTCCAACGCAGGCTTAATGATCGCCAGTGCATTTTTTCTAGCACCCTTATCAGGCCGTCATATCCAGCGCCACAAAAATACATTTACTTTTGTAGCGCTGGAGTGTACCTGGCGGTAATCGGGCAGAGTCGTGCACTGCCCAGTTACCGCCTGGTTAGCGCGGGAGCCCCTACTGCTACCTCATTGGTTGGCAGGGGCTCCCCCCTGGATTGGCCGTGCGACAAGTGCTTTACTTGCCATATGGCCATTTCCTGCAAGAAAGAGAGACTTCCCCTTTACCCGCTGTGGTAAAAGGGGGCCTCGACGCGTGTGAAAAATACGTGTTGACACCTGCTCAGGCCTCCTTTTGCCACAGCTTGGTAAAAGGGGCCCTAGATGTTTATATACAGAGCAGCTATATGTACACTCAGCAGTGCTACATATACCGTACATGTACCTATTGGGGCCGATATTCAGACTACAGGAGGCAGCCCAGCTAACTCCTGTGGTCGGCGGTGATGCTGGATATTCAATGCCTGGCACCTTTCCAGTGACCGGCATTGAATATCCAGTTTATTTTGGTCGCCATGAACATAGCTGGCCAAGTCGATATTCAGTACTGGCCATTCATAGCGGCCAAAGATAAGCTATTCACGTGGCCTGATATGGCTGCCAAACATAGCTGGCCACTGCGGAATATCAGCATTGACTGGACACGTCACGCGACACAGCTGGCCATCCAGATAGCTGCTAAGTAGTAATATTCAGCTGAGAGAGCCAGCTATATGCTGAATATTAGTGCTTAGCCGGCTTAAGGCTATTTAACCAGCCAGAAGCCATCCCTGGCCGATTAAATAGCGCTGAATATTGGGCAGATTATTTTAAAGTTCTATTCATTAGTATTTTGGATTCTATATGGATCCACCTCAAATTAAGGGGGTTTTTAACTAAACGGCTGTAAGCCTAACATGGGCTTACTGCCCGCTAATCCGAAACTACTGCCGGGCTACCGCAGCAGCCCGGCGGTAATTCCCACCCTATTTCTGGGGCTACAAAAATTATTTTTTATTGTTGTAGCACCAATGTTTACCTGGCGGTAATCGGGCAGTGGCAATACATTAGTCCACATTCAGCCTGTACATATATAAGGCCGGCCAAATCGGTATAATCGAAAGCCGATTTTGCCCGGCTTCAAATGCATTCCGTCGCAGGGCCAGCCAAAGTTCAAGGGGGCGTGTCGGCAGTGTACCGAAGGTGGGACAGGAGCGTGGTTAAGAGATGGCCGTCCTCGGCTGATAATGGAAAAAAGAAGGCCAGCCCTGACGAGCATTTGGCCGACTTTACTTGGTCCCTTTTTGTTCACGACCAAGCCTCGAAAAGGTGCCCGAACTGACCAGATGACCACCGGATGGAATCGGGGATCACCTGCCCTTACTCCCCCAGTGGTCACCAACCCCCTCCCACCCCCCCAAATTAAAACACATTTTTTGGCCAGCCTGTATGCCAGCCTCAAATGTCATACCCAGCTCCATCACAGCACTATGCAGGTCCCTGGAGCAGTTTTTAGTGGGTACTGCAGTACACTTCAGGCAGGCAGACCCAGGCCCATCCCCCCCTACCTGTTACACTTGTGGTGGTAAATGGGAGCCCTCCAAAGCCCACCCGAATCCCACTGTACCCACATCTAGGTGCCCCCCGTTACCCTTTAAGGGCTAAGGTAGTATTGTACAGTTGTGGGTAGTGTAACATCATGTGTAACTTCTTAGAATGCCCCTGACCCGCCCATGCCCCTCCCATGGTCATGTCCCCGTTCGGGTTGCATACAAGAAGATTTAGATGCAAATCATTATGCAATTGTACATAAGCGCACAACTCCAAATTACAGCCAATTAATGCCAATAATTGATTGTTAGCAGCCAAATATCCAATCCGATCCCTATCTTGTATACCGCTCTATCCCAACAGGAGGTTCCAGGCAGTTTACAGAAAGGAAGGCTCAATCAGAAATGAGAAGCTACACAGTCAATTATATGGTAATACAAAATATGAACCATCATATCTATCAAATAAAAAAGTTTTAAAATTCTTAAGCAAATGCATATAATTTTGATCTAGTTGAATTATACCTGGTAAGTTATTCCAGCTAGCAACTGCTTGAAAGGAGAAGACAGAACCAAGCTGACATTTAAACCACATATTTTTAAATGTAGGATATTTCAATTTCAAGCTATCACAAACTCAAGTTCACATATAAAAACAGAAAAAAATAACTGGTAAAAGCTTATTTACCAATTTAGTTCAATGCACAAATCTGGATCATGTACAAATTTGAGCGTGCAAGTTTGGGGCCCATTATAGAATCCGGGAGATGATGCACACTTGATTACAATGATTAAAATACTCCAAAATGAGTTTGTATTTTACAGCCTAACCTACATGCCACCTATAGAATTATTGCTTATATGTTTATCATGGCCTTTAAGAGGCTAATTTTGTAACACTGTGCCTAGTTAACTTGTTTTTATTTCTTTCTTCTACCCATAATTGAGTTTATAAAATACATGAACACTGCTGTAAAAGTTAGCAAGCCCTTTCCACAAGTAAGTGTGTAATTTTATGTTAAACTGGACCTGCTGTACACTACCTTTCTTTATAAAGGAGGTTAATAAATCCCAATAAATAAATACAATGCAAGGAATTTTCCATTATGTGCGTTCTCAGGCTTAAAGCTAGGCAGCTCTATATAAAATTTTCCCTAAGAGGGCAATGTTATAAAGCTTTTCTGTAGATAGAGAATCCACAAAGCGTGGAAAACTCAAAGAAGACCCACGGATACTTTGTAAAACAAACAAAAAAGTGGGCACAAAACCAGGAGTCCCAGAGACTGGATCACAGTAAAGCTAAAACCAAATTTTATTAATTAGTATATTTGACTCGTATATTTGACTCGACACAACCGTTGTGTTTCGGCCAAAGGGCCTGCATCAGGAGTCTAAATACTAAGGTAGACAGCTAATGATGATCCAGAATAAGAAATACTGGTGAATAGTGTATAAATGGTCTTAAAAAAGACCTTTGTATTGAATTGTGGAACGGATCACTTGCGTGAAGAGTTCAGCAGTAAAACCCTTCTTCCCGAGATACATCTTCCGCATCCTGCTACAGTCATTGGTAATAAGCCATCTGGATTACTGCAACACACTGTACGCTGGTTGCAAAGAACAGACTATCAAAAAACTCCAAACAGCCCAGAATACTGCTGCCAGACTCATATCTGGAAAAACTAAATATGAAAATGCAAAACCACTAAGAGAAAAACTTCACTGCACGAATGTACACAAAATCATTCACGCAGACGCCCCAATCTACATGCTAAACCTCATAGACCTACCTCCCAGAAATGCCACAAGATCATCTCGCAAATTCCTCAATCTGCACTTCCCCAGCTGTAAAGGACTAAAATACAAGCTGATGCATGCCACTACCTTCTCATACACGAGCACGCAGCTATGGAACACACTACCTACAGACCTGAAAACAATCGACAAAATAACTAATTTTCGCAAATCTCTGAAGACATATTTCTTCAACAAGGCCTACAAAGAGAACCTATAACCTCATTAATCCACTTCACCAACCCACCCAGCAGTGAAAGTTCACCTTCTATAGTCCACCCCTAATCACTTCCTTCTTTCTTCCCTTACTTAATCTCTGCACATCACTTATTGTATCTGATATCCTGGAATGTCAATGTCATAACAAAACTATGTAAGCCACATTGAGCCAGCAAATAGGTGGGAAAATGTGGGATACAAATGCAATAAAATAAATAATAAATAAATTACCAGTACTAATTGGCATTAATTGAGATTTACGCTCACAGAACTCACTTTTAAGTGTATTTTATAACGTGGTGTGCCTAAATTATAAGTCACATAGTTGAAAAGGGGGCGTGGCCATGGGCAAGGCATGGGCGTTTCTAAAATCTATGTGAATTATTATAGAATGCAATCGATCCGCACCTAATTTAGGCATCAGGATTTACTCCAAGTAAAACGTGACCTAAATGGACGTAACCAAATTTGGTTGCGAGGTGAACTGCTCGGCTTATTCTATATACCGTGCAGAAATTTAGGTGTACCTTGGAGAATACGCTTAGGCCGAATTTTTTTCCACATGGATTTTTCAGGCACCATATATAGCATCTACCTCATAATGCCTGTTTTATATATAGAAATGGGATTTTATAAAACTGCATGAGCACATGAACATATAACTTTTTTTTTTAAAGCAGCTATAAATGTGTGAAAGCCTATATTGTCCTTATAAAATAGATCCCTTTTTGGACTTCCCGCATAGACTTCTTGTTATCAAATTATCCCTATTTTATACAGGGCTGCACATGGAATTCAGTATATTTAGGTCTTGCTGCTTGCCTGAGATGAGCAGGTAAAACAATTCCAGTTCTGAAAGAAACCCCAGGACCTGACCAGGATTCTTTTGGCACACAACTCACTTCTGTGGCCTTCTTAAGCCGGGAATGTTTCATGAAAGGGCGCCACCTGCTGGCTAAAGCTCAAAATCACAATGTGGAAGATGCAGTTTGTAACTCTAGTTGGCTTTCTTTCATCCTTTGTGCACAGGGGTGACAATATGTAAAAACCATAACAACGGAAGGGAAATTAAAAAGCCTTGTCTGTGCATAATGTTCTGGTTGTCACGTGCACGAGGACCTTGGCACACTGTCAGGCTTCTTCCCCGGGAGCACTGGTTTCGTGAGTCCTTGGACCACTACCGTGGAGCGGCAGTGGCAGGCAAGATCACCTACAAGGTAGAGATAAGACAAGACTGGACCGGAACTCCGGACTGGAGTTCTACACTGGAACACTCGGAACTGGAACGCACCGGACGGGTGCGCACTGGAGTGGGGCCCGCTGGACTGGACACACTGGAGTGGCCCCACTGGACAGGAACATACAGGAGTGAAACCCGCTGGACTGGAACACACTGGAGCGGAACCCGCGGAACTGGAACACCCTGGACCTAGGCTTCACCTACACTTGACTGCCTTCCCCCTCGGGTTGAGCCCTCAGGTTCTGGCAGCCGGTAGGACTTACAGGAACAGCAGGGATAAAGGTCCAGGGGTGCCCCCTGGTACCTAGGCGAAGGCAAGGCAGAGAAAGTCTGGGTTCCGGCAGCAGGCAGATTCAAAGCAATGGTCAGGACAAGGAACAAGACTACAGCTGGAGCCTCAGTGTCAAGGAGTACTGGCAACAGATAGAACAAGGGCTGAAGCTCCAGAAGCAAAAGACACACACACAGAAAACCAGCAGGCTAAACACAGGAAGACTAGTCAACTGTACAAGCTAGTAGGAAAGCAAGCCCAAGCAAACCAGTCATACACACGAAACATACATAAAGCAAAACACAGAAAAGCTGTACACAGGCAGACAATGCAAAGCTGTGCCCAAGCTACCAAGTCATACACTAGGAACAAACACAGAGAACTAGCAGAGCAAAGCACAGGCAACAAGCCAGACGGTGCCTAAGCTAGCTAGTCAAACCAAGAAACTCACACAGAGCAAACACTGAAACTGTGTACAGAGCACTAAACACAGAAGGGCTGGAAACCCACAAGCGATAAACACAGAAGGGCAGAAAACCCACAGCGCAATAAATACAGAAGGGCTGGAAACCCACAAAGCGATAAACACAGAAGGGCTGAAAACCCACAGAAGGGTAGGAGACCCACAGAACAAATAAATACAGAAGGGCTGGAAACCCACAAAGCGATAAACACAGAAGGGCTGAAAACCCACAGAAGGGTAGGAGACCCACAGAACAAAAGACAAGGAAAGCAAAACGGTGCTAACAGCACACTAACCTCGGGACCTAAAGCACTGCGGAGGGAATGGCAATGCAAAGGCCAGGACTGTAGTTTCCAAGTCACTAATAAAGCCCCTCAACACCAGAGCCACAGGTGCAGCAATCACCTTGCAACCAAACAGAGGCTTGACACTCAGAGCAGGCATCCCATAGAAAGTAACAGCGGGAGCCATCTTGGATACTGGCAAGCAGGAGGAAGCGGCAGCCATCTTGGAAGAGGCAAAGCCCACACAGGTGAGATTCAGTAGGGCAATCAGCACACAGAGCCAGAGAGAAACTAAGACAGAGACAGACACAGAGACAAGCAGAAGCCAGCACAGCCACTGACTCCCAGAAACAGGGTAAGTATGAGGGTGGTCACGGCCACAGACGTGACACTGGTCTCTGTTTGTGTTTATTTCAATTTGCTATACCACCCTTCATACTGAATACCAAAGTAGTTTATAATTTAAATCATGAGAGAAGAAGGGAAAGGGGACTTGATATATTGCCTTTCTGTGGATTTTGCAGCTACATTCAAAGCAGTTTACATGGTATATGCAGGTACTTATTTGTACCTGAGGCAATGGAGTGTTAAGTGACTTGCCCAGAGCCACAAGGAACTGTAGTGGGAATCAAGCCCAGCTCCTCAGGATCAGGGTCCACTGCACTAACCATTAGGCGACTCCTCCACTAGCAACATTCCATGTAGAGGCCTGCCCTTGTGCAGTCGCGCAGGCTTCTGTTTCTGTGAGTCTGACGTCCTGCACGTACGTGCAGGACGTCAGACTCACAGAAACAGAAGCCTGCGCAGCTGCAAGGGCAGGCTTCTACATGGAATGTTGCTAGTGGAACAGCAACATTAACATTCCATGTAGAATCTCAAATAGTAGCAACAGAATCTCAATAGTAGCAACATTCCATCTAGAACCTCCAATAGTAGCAACATTCCATGTAGAATCTGAAATAGGGAAAGGGAACTGGGGGGAACTTGATATGCTGCCTTTCTGTGGGGTTTACATAGTATATACAGGTACTTATTTGTACCTGGGGCAATGGAGTGTTAAGTGACTTGCCCAGAGCCACAAGGAACTGTAGTGGGAATCAAGCCCAGCTCCTCAGGATCAGGGTCCACTGCACTAACCATTAGGCGACTCCTCCACTACTGGAAAGGAACTCCATCAATTTAGAGAAGAAAATGAAGCAATTAGAAAAGAAGCAGAAGACCAGAGAGACCAGAAAAATCACAGGGAAGTATAGTTTCACATCTACATCCAGCAGATTCTACTATACTACTCTATAACATTAGCAAAATTCGCCCCTTCCTCTCCGAGCACACCACCCGAACTCTCATCCACTCTCTCATTACCTCTCGCCTTGACTACTGCAACCTACTCCTGACCGGCCTCCCACGTAGCCATCTTTCCCCCCTTCAGTCCATCCAGAACTCTGCCGTATGTCTTATCTTCCGCCTTAACCGATATACTCATATCACCCCTCTCCTCAAGTCACTTCACTGGCTCCCAATCAGATACCGCATACAGTTCAAGCTTCTCTTACTCACCTACAAATGCACTCGATCTGCGGCCCCTCCGTACCTCTCTACCCTCATCTCCCCTTACGTCCCTACCCGTAACCTCCGCTCTCAAGACAAATCCCTCCTTTCAGTACCCTTCTCCACCACCTCCAACTCCAGGCTCCGCCCCTTCTGTCTCGCCTCACCCCATGCCTGGAACAAACTCCCTGAGCCCATACGCCGTGCCCCCTCCCTACCCATCTTCAAATCAATGCTCAAAGCCCACCTCTTCAATGTCGCCTTCGGCACCTAATCACTACACCTCTTCTCAGGAAAACTTATCTACCCCAACTTGACATTTCGTCCTTTAGATTGTAAGCTCTTCCGAGCAGGGACCGTCCTTAATTGTTAATTTGTACAGCGCTGCGTAACCCTAGTAGCGCTCTAGAAATGTTAAGTAGTAGTAGTAGTAATAAGATAAGAGTGAAATAGTAAGTTTTGAGATGAGCCCTGAACCACTTATAGGGAAGCCACATTCCAGAGAGAGCGAGAGAGAGAGAGAGAGAGAGAGAGAGAGAGAGAAGAAGTAGCAAGGAGGGCAGAATGCCTAGTTGATTCAAACCTAGCTCATACCACAGAAGGAGTGACAAGATGATACTCATGAAGCAAACAGAACAAGCGAGCAGGACAGATAAGAGGGATTACTAGTAAGACCTTATGGGCCAAGGTTAAACATTTAATATAAATCCTGAATTGTTTTGGGAACCAATAGCAATGGAGAAAGCGTAGAGTTATACGAATACATTTTTTCACATGATATAGAAGCCTGATAGTTGCTCTGATTAGCTTGAAAATGGCTAGTTTCAATAGAACTAAGACAGACATAAATTCTATTACAGTAATCAAGGCATGAAGTGATGAGGGCACAGGGTAAGATATTCTAAGTGGTCTCATCAAGGTACTATAGGTTTGCAGGGAATGAAACAGTCAAAGTCAGTGAAAGCTACCCGTCTCTACCAAGGAAACCTGGGGAACAAAGGTGAGTTGGTTGTCAGTGACAGCTAAATTTTTTAAGTGATTGGAGAATCAAAACGATAAGGTACAAGAGATGGACAGAATGGCCTCTCAGTAATCCAAGAGGCTATTGTTTTAGAGGGAATAAGAATAAAATGATTAGTCTGTAACCAGAAAGCAGCGGAGTCAAAATATTGAAGTGGTTGAGATAAGTCAGTGCTAAAAGGGTCCACCTAGGTGATGAAGAGGATATCATTAGCATAGAAAGCGGTACTGATGCTGAAGTCTTGAATTGTAGTGTGCAAACATACTGAACAGCAATGGAGCAAGTACAGATCCCTTTGGAACATCACAGGGCAAAAAGAGGGACTCACAGATGTGGTGCCAGAAAGAACTGTACATAAACAGTCCTGTAAGAACAAGGCAAACCAGTGAAGAAAGAGGCCAGAAAGTCTAATGTTGGACAGTCTCGAGCAAATGAAAAAAAATAATAATAAACAAAAATATATGCATAAATTAACCCAGCAAGTTGCTTGTGGGAAAGAGCAGGTGCAAATATAAGCACATACACTCTTTGGTATAATTTGCAAAGTGGAAGTATGTACACACTTTCATTTTGAAAATTCTGATATCCACACCAAGAAAAGCATGTATATACTATTTACAATGACCTCAGTTATTTTTTGTTACATTTGTACCCCATGCTTTCCCACTCATGGCAGGCTCAATGCGGTTTTCATGGGGCAATGGAGGGTTAAGTGACTTGCCCAGAGTCACAAGGAGCTGTCTGTGCCTGACGTGGGAATTGAACTCAGCTCCTCAGGACCAAAGTCCACCACCCTAACCACTAGGCCACTCCTATATATTCAGAAAAGCAATAATATTGACAAGTAGTAAAGGCCATAGAAGTATGATTTAGATTTTCACACGTTACCTATTGCTTGTATAGATAATTCACTGCCTTCCATTAAAACTGCCATCTGGGAATAGGAGCAGGAATAGTTGAATGGTAGCTGCAACCAACATAAGACAAGCTGATCTAGTGCTGTTACCATATTAACATGGAAAGAGCAGGGGGGGGGCAGCAACATTGTAAATGCAATTCCCCCTTCTTCAAGGCGTCCCAAGAAATCACTGCAGCGTCTGGAGCCATGTATTCTGGGATGAGGTCAAAGACACTCTCTTAAGCTTTAAGGGATCACCCATTCAGTCTTTCACACAAATCCTTCACACACGAGTTTTGTTCCACACCAGAAAATACATTTACTATAAGAAACGTAAAGACAACATTGTAAAACATTGAACAATAGCAATGAAGTATTGCCATTTCAACATTTCACAGTCCAAAAGCCACCAGCTTCTCACTCACCCTGAGTAAAGCAGGAGGAAATTGGGCCTCCTAATATTGCAGAAAAAAGCTTCAGACTTAAGTGGCAGCTACATGCACTCTATCAATATTACTTTAAGTACAATAAAGCAAAAACACTCCATCACAGGGCCTAATGCACAAAGCTTACCGTGCTTGGAACGTTTGCATTAGACCATTTGTAACCTGTCAAAAGCAAATGTTATTTAGCATATAATCTACAAAGGGGTTCTGCGTCCCTTTTACTGTTCCCCCTAGAAGCTACCAACTACCCTATGCAAATGCATTACAATGAGCTCATTAGTATTAAAATGAGCATTCCAAGCAATGCACAGACCTGAGTGCCTACTTTTAACATGCAAGCAGACTGCTCCCCTTGGTAGGTGCTCCACTGCATGGACCCCAACCCAACCCCCCCCCAAGACCTTTAAAAACCTCCCTGGTGGACTAGTGGACCCTGACTCGACTCCTGAACCCCCTCATGCCCCCCCAAGCAATAAATTATGGTGGTCCAGTGGACCCCCCCTCTTGAGCTCCACCCTCTACCAAAAATCTCCATGGTGGTCTAGTGACCCCCCTCCCCTCCGCTCTGGTCCACATACCTCTAGAGTTGGAGGTAGAAGGGCAGGAGAAATGTCTCCTCCCTTCTGCCTCTGGGCCCACCTTCTCAAAATGCACTGGGCAGGAAATGGGTGCTGCTATTTTGAGAAGGTGGGTCTAGAAGTAGGAGGGAGGAGGCATTGCTCCTGCCCTCTGGTCTCCAACTCTAGAAGTATGTGGACTGGAGCAGAAGGGATAGGGAGAGGGGTCACTGGACCACCATGGACTTGTTTTGAGTGAGGGGGGCCTCGATAATGGGTTCACTTGACCACCAGAGGTTTTTTTTAGGGTCTGGGGGGGTCATGAGGGCTTAGGAGAGGGTCTAGTGGACCACTAGGGATTTGTGGAAGAGGAGGAAGTCACTAGACCACCACAGTTTTTTGAGTTGCACAGGGGGGAGGGGCTCGAGAGGGGATCCGCAGTGGACCCCCCCTCGAGCCTTCCCCCTTTGCAACTCAAAAAACTTTGTGGTGGTCTGTGTCAATTGTATTTGATAGCAGTGTCAATTGCAATTGACAGCTTCAAGTGCAAACAGGGACCGATGCCAGTCATTTAATTTGCCCGCCGTCCCCTTTGTGCATCGGTCGCTGTTTGTGACTCGGTATTTTCTCCCACAGCAGCCGTATTTTATGGTTATCTTTGTGCATTGGCCTCTCAGTAATAAAGAGAAGATACTCACATGAAAAAACAGGCAAACACTGGAAATGCACTGAAGAATATCTGCTCAATAAAAAATAACTTATCTGTGAAAGATTTCCTATCTGTCCAACTATAGGTACACTATATACTTGTGATCTTGGGCAAGTCACTTAACCCTCCATTGCCTCAGGTACAAACTTCGATTGTGAGCCCTCCTGGGACAGAGAAATATCCAGTGTACCTGAATGTAACTCACCTTGAGCTACTACTGAAAAAGGTGTGAGCAAAATCTAAATAAATAAATATATCTTATTTAAATGCTCTCCATAAAAATCACAGCAGTTAATAACTCTCAACAAATGTCCTTGTTTTGCCACTATTCCAGCTGCTTCAGGGGAGGACTGCATTCATCAAGTGCACACCACCTCCAAAATGGCGCCTAACTATAAAGGATGCCGTCAGCTTATTTCCTCTTCCACTGAACTGACATCATCACAAACTATTTTATAAAATGCTTGCTTTCCACTGTTTGATTCAGACCTCTTGGCCATACTGGGCTCGATATTCAGACTGCGGAAGGTAGCTGGACTGCCTCCTGCGGTTGGCATTGAGCCCAGATAAGTACATAAGTATTGACATACTGGCAGTGCCATAGCGAGGGTGCCTGACACCCAGGGCGGGTCACCACTGCGCACCCCCCCCGGGTGCAGGGCACGGCGCCCCCCCTCTGGAGCGCCCCCCCCCCGAAACGCACCCTACCGTGCAGCGGGGGGCAGGCGGGAGGCCCGATCCGCTCTCAGTGCACGTCACTGGGAGCTGCGTCGGCTCTGCTGCTTCCCTGCTTTCTCTGCCCCGGAACAGGAAGTAACCTGTTCCGGGGCAGAAAAGAGCAGAGAACCAGCGAGCCGACACCCCGCCAGCGTGTGCACCTGGGGCGGACCGCCCCACCACCCCCCTTCCTACGCCACTGCATACTGGGAAAGACCAAAGGTCCATTGAGCCCAGCATCCAGTTTCCAACAGTGGCCAATCCAGGTCACAAATACCCGGCAAGATCCCAATGCTAGCTGTTTCTGGTGACCAGCATTGAATATCCAAGTGTAGTTTGGCCAGTTTAACTGGCCAAGCTGATATTCAGTACTGGCTGGTTAAGTTTAAACTGGCCAAAGATATACCTGCTACTGTGATGTTCTCCCCATTTCAGTAGGAGACATGCTTATAATACTCCTCCTTTCCAGCAGGAGGTGTTATAGATCAGCTTTACACCCACCCACACACTCAGTATGAATGTATATTAAACAAACTTGTAAAGAGACCATGCTCAACTTGGGGACTTCAGACCTTAGTAAGAAGCATCCCCAAAACGTTTTTTCTCTTGAAGGAGATTTTCGTTGGCCATATTTTTGTCTAGGGAGCAAAGTTGTTGAGTGTGCACTATTTTAAAGGAGGGCACACTATTTTGAAGGAGGGTCCACATTATTCTGAAGGAGGGTGCACTATTTTGAAGGAAGGCACACTGTTTTGAAGGAAGTGCACTATTTTGAAGGAGGTGCACTATTCTGACATAGTGTGGAGGAGTGGAGGCGTGGCTAGAGCACAGGTCTTGCAATCCAGATGTGGCCAGTTCAAATCCCACTGCTGCTCCTTGTGATCTTGGGCAAGTCACATAACCCTCCATTGCCTCAGGTACAAACTTAGATTGTGAGCCCTCCTGGGACAAAGAAATATCCAGAGTACCTGAATGTAACTCACCTTGAGCTATTACTGAAAAAGCTGTGAGCAAAATCTAAATAAATAAATAGTGTGGACTCCTTTCCTGATTGCAAGCGCATGCACAGCATTCATGAATGCGCAATGGTTCACATGGCAGCCCATCCTTAGATATCAGTTAGATATGGAAGAAATGTCAGCAGTCTCTTTGTAATAAGTGGTCAAAATGGCAACTAAGACAAACAAAGTCCTGTAGAGAGTACTGACCAATCAAATCTGAATCCATAATTCTCAGTCTATATCAGGGGTTCTCAACCAGCTAATTCCCATGGTCAGCACTGAGTCTGGATATTCAATGCCAGGCCATTTATGATGACTAGCATTGAATATCTGGTTTATTTTTGGCTGGTTCAAACGTAACCAGTTAAGCCAATATTCAGCGCTGGCCGGTTAAGTTTGAACCGCTTAAAGATAGGCCTGGTAGTCATGTGGCCAAATATGGCCATCAAACTCACACTGAAAATCAGCAGATAGGCAGTTATATTCCGTGATATAGCCGGCTATCTGCTAGCTATGAATTTTCAGTGGGTCAAGGCTGGCTATGTCCCGTTGAAAGTCTGCAGAGAGCCAGTTATAGGGCATTTGACTGGCCAAGTGCCAATCCTGGCCTGTTAAATGCATTTGAGTATTGTGGGGATTGTGGATGTCCTGAAAACCTGACTGGATAGATGATCTGAGGACTCTTGGTCTGCATCATTTTTCTGTTTGTACCAGGGGCGTAACCAGACTTTGGCGGGAGGGGAGTCTAGAGCCCAAGGTGAGGGGGCACATTTTAGCCCCCCCCCCCCCGGCGCAGCCGACCCCAGCCATTTTGACCCCCCCACTGCCGCCGCCACCACCACCAACTTTGACCACCCCTCCCGCCACCAACCCGCCGCCGATGCGCAAGGGTTCGTTCTGTTTCTGTGAGTCTACATTTTATAGAATAGGTTTAAATTTCCGTGCAGTATATAGAATACGCTGAGTGCCTCTGCACGCGACCAAATTTTGTCGCGTTCATTTAGGCCATTACTTGGCATAAATCCTGGTGCCTAACTTAGACGCAGAGCGGGTATATTCTATAATAATGCACATAGATATTAGAAATGCCCCACCATGGCCATACCCCCTTTTCAATTATGTGACTTAGAATTTAAGCGCATCACGTTACAGAATGCACTGAGTGAGTTGTGCACATAAATCTCAATTAATGCCAATTAGTGCTGATAATGGCTTATTAACATCCAATTGACAGCACTGATTATCTAGTTAACCAATTAAGGTATGCTCATTGTTATAGACTACGCTTCAATTTCCGTGCAGAAATTAAGGTGCGATATATAGAATTTGGGGGAAAGAGGAGGCAGTTAGGGAAATTGACTTCCCAAGAATATGGTAATGCTGATGAAACCTACATGGGTCATAGTAACATAGTTAATGACGGCAGATAAAGACCTGTACGGTCCATCCAGTCTGCCCAACAAGATAAACTCATTTTACATGGTATGTGATACTTTATATGTATACCCGAGTTTGATTTGTCTTTGCCTTTCTCAGGGCATAGACTGTAGAAGTCTGCCCAGTACTGTTCTTGTACTAAGTTCTGAAGCTAACATCGAAGCCCCTTAAAATTTACACTCTAGCCCATCCATAGCTATTCAAGATCAGGGCGTAGACCTTAGAAGTCTGCCCAGCTCCCATTTTGTTTCCCAATTACTGGTGTCACCACCCAATCTCCGCTAGGATTCCATGGATCCATTCTTTCTAAACAGGATTCCTTTGTGTTTATCCCACGCATGTTTGATTTCCATTACCGTTTTCATCTCCACCACCTCCCGCGGGAGGGCATTCTACATATCCACCATAAGTACATAAGTATTGCCATACTGGGAAAGACCAAAGGTCCGTCAAGCCCAGCATCCTGTTTCCATCCTCTCCGTGAAAAAATAGTTCCTGACATTAGTCCTGAGTCTGCCCCCCTTCAATCTCAATTCATGTCCTCTAGTTCTACCGCCTTCCTGTCTCCAGAAAAGGTTCATTTGCGGATTAATACCTTTCAAATATTTGAACGTTTGTATCATGTCATCCCTGTTTCTCCTTTCCTCCAAGGTATACATGTTCAGGTCAGCAAAACTCTCCTCGTACGGTTTGCAATGCAAATCCCATACCATTTTTGTAGCTTTTCCAGTCCTTTTACATCTTTATTTTGTATTATTCTATTTCAAATTTTGTTTGTCCGTTAAACAACATTTCTACTTTGTCATGTCCTAGACAGAGACTGCAGCTCTTCTGTGGCCCTGGAAACAACAGAGCCACATGGAGTTCAAGTAGTACTTAGTGACCTATAAGTAAATTAAGCAGACGAGAGACAGAGAGAGAGAGAGAGAGAGAGAGAGAGAGAGAGAGAGATGAATGAATGGATGGATGGGCGGGGTACGATGCATCAGACCACTATTCCCATTACTTTACCCTTCTCCGCTAGCTTGTGCCGTCTTCTGTTAAACACCAATTTCATTGCTGCCTCTTTCCATAACTTATTTCATCTTATAAATAAAAAAACTCTTTCATCTACAACAAACAGCCCGCAGTGGACCCTATTTTCAATAATTTATATGCTAACGCTCAGCAACACAGCATTTTTCAAGTGCATGTTGTTGGGTTTTAATAAACACTGCCATAATGTGACACACAATTTATTATTAAGCAAGAGGGTGGGAGGAGGAGAGGTAGATTAATAAAAAAAAAAAGAGGGTTACAATTCTGAATATTATTCATTGAAATAAATGAGAAGTGCTTTTTTAATAAATAACATCAAACCCTGTCTCACACAATGTCAGGGGAAAGCGAGCCACATATGTTTTATGAATTATTTAGGCTGTACTTGTGGCCTACAGTACTGTGAATTTGCAGTGCATCTGCTGTTATTGTTTCTTTTCAGTCTCAATTGCTCTTTGAATTTGTCTTTGTGACAAGACGACTCTACATCCCTTGTTCCTTCCCTTATCACCCTCTGCTTACTGCCCTCACTTTATATGTCTTGTGGAACAGGTTGAGCTATGTGCCTGGTGCTCTTGTGAAAGAAATGTGACATGTGAACAATGCTGGGGCCTGACCCTTAGGAAAAGAGGCTATAAAAGCCATCTAAAGAAAACACCTGCCCATACTCAAAATCTATCCCAGAATATTTACTACTACTACTACTACTACAGTTAACAATCTAATTAGGACAGCCAAACAGGACAAATAAGAGATAAGGGAATTATTAAGGTGGGAATTAGATTGTAAGCTCTGTTGATCAGGGACTGTCTCTTCGTGTTCAAGTGTACAGCGCTGCGTACGTCTAGTAGCGCTATAGAAATGATAAGTAGTAGTAGTAGGAATGCATCTGTAATGAAGGCGACAGCACAACAAGACATCAATGGGTAAATTCAAGAAAGGGCACTGGGATAATGTGCATTAAGTATGACTTTTATAATGGCATCGCTGCAGAGAACTGTCATTATAGAATACTACTTCAAAAATAGAAACCCCCTAGCAAGGGAAAAGCAATGTTATAAACGGCAGAAAAAAATCTTACCCAAATGGTGTGTGCACAAAGGAGCTCTTTGAGGCCTTTTTCCTTCCATTTTTGAGCTACATGATTCTTATACGGTGGAACTAGCATTGGAATACATATAACTTAACCAGGACATTTTCAGTTTGTGGAAATCTTTGGTATTCCCCACCCCCAATGGCCACGCGGCAAGTGGTTCACTTGCCACATGGACATTTCTTTAAGAAAAGGAAATTTGCCTTTTACTCACTGGGGTAAAAGGGTACATATATATATATATATATATATATATATAGATAGATAGATAGATAGATAGATAGATAGATATATCTTATCTAACCACTACTCTTGTACCCTTTTATTTATTTATTGCATTTGTATCCCACATTTTCCCACCTATTTGTGGGTTATTCCCTCCTCTTTAATTCCCTTACCTCTTAGTTGTTCTGTCTGTCTGTTTGTCTGTCCTGCTTAGATTGTGAGCTCTTTGAGCAGGGACTGTCTTCTTACGTGTGATGTACAGCGCTGCGTATGACTTGTAGCGCTATAAAAGTGATAAGTAGTAGTAGTAGTATCCTGTATCCTAGCGATTGTACATTTGTACATTTCCACACCCGACTTGATTTAGGTTTTAGTGTGCACAAAATCAAAATAACAATAATGACAATAATATGAGAATGATGGGGGCAGATATTCAGTTTTTTTATTTATTTATTTTGGTTTTACAACAATAAACATGACAAGTATATCACTTGATAAGAAAGTACACCTAACACATTATTTCCATCCTAAACAGGAGAAGAAAATTATAAATAAGGAAAAAATGAATACATCTTATTAGCATACTTAAAGTCCACAATTGGGGAGTCCAAAATTCTTACTATGGAGAAAAGATATTCAGTTTTAAGAACCAACACCAATGAATCATAGAGCATTAATAGCTAACATAGCCACCATATAGGCTAATCATATTAGTTCTTATAACATTGCAAATCTGCTCCCCTGAGATGTATAAATCACTTCAAAATATAACTCAAACAAACTTCCTCTCAAGTGCTGCGTATATGACACTCAGTCAAATGAAAATAAAGATCCATTGTCTGCCTCTAATCTATAGAAGATGCTTCCATCTCAAGTTGACATATTGCAAGTTCCAATTCAGGAATGTCAATGAGATATACACAAAGCCACACTTATCTCATATGTGTAGGCTTCCCCTTCAGCTCTGTCCAACAGAGTGCCCAGTTTCAATTGCTCTTCCTCAGGGACAATGTGAGTTGGAAGAAAAATTGGTTTTCATTAGGAATTAGACCAACACATCCGAATTAATGGTGACAAACAAGAGGCAGCGTCTATGAGAGTGGGTTAAAGCAGCAATGACTTTGGATAGAAGGCACAAGGACACTAGAAGCAAACATGGTACCCAGAGAGTCTGGAAGGCACCCTGAGCAGCCTACTGCTTCTTTGTCTACTCTATCAGCAGAAGATTTAGCTTTGTTTATTACCACTCAGATCTCCATTTTGCAGCAGTCTTTTTCACCAATGGTAGTTCATTCTTAGGTGCATTTTCGATATGACGTCTAAGTCCGACTTTGGACGTTTTGCAAAAAAACGTCCAAAATCTGAATAGCAAAGAAGGTCATTTTCAAAAAAGAAAAACATCTATCTTTTGTTTTCAAAAATAGAAGGTTTTGTGATTTGGACGTTTTATTTTTTGACCTATTTTCGAAAAAAAAAAAAAAAAAAAAACCGTCTAAGTGCAAAACGCACAAAATCAAGCCATCGGGACATAGGAGAAGCCAGCATTTTTAGTAGACTGGTCCCCCTGAGATCCCAGGAAAGCAATAGGGCACCCTAGGGAGGCACTGCAGTGGATGTCATAAAATGCTCCCAGGTACACATCTGACCAGTGCTCCAGTACCTTGTCTGCTGAGCCCCCCAAAACCCATTACCCCCAGCTGTACACCACTACCATAGCCCTTACGGGTGAAGGGGACACCTATATGTGAGTATAGTGGGTTTCTGGTGAGTTTTGGAGGGCTCACAGTTTCCACTGCATGTGTAATATTCAATGCCAGGCCATTTCTGGTGACACGCATTGAATAGTTGGGTTTTTCAATGCCGGTTAGCGCATTACCTGTTAAGTCGATATTCAGACTTAACTGGCCATAGCTTAGCAGACAAAGATAGGCTGCTTTTTATGTGGCCTTATTTAGCCACTAAGCCTGGCTGATTAAGTTCCAAATATCGGGACTTAACAGGTCACGGCCCTGGAATACTCCCAATATCACCAGCTTTATTTTTGGCGCTATCCGGGCATTTTCAGTGACGATAGTGAGTTAATGCTGTTGAAAATGACCGGTTACCAACCGAGATGTGAATATTGGGTCCACTGTTGTTAAATTACCTTATTTTCACTGCTGTAATTGTCTATTGCTCATGTTTGATCTATTTTTACTGTGCACTGCCTTGAGTGAATTCCTTCAAAAAGGCGGTAAATAAATCCTAATAAATAAATAAAATAAATAAATAACAGGTAGGAGGAGGTATGGGCCTGGGTCCAACTGTCTACAGTGCACTGTACCCACCACTAGACTACTCCAGGGACCTGCATGCTGTTCTAATGGACCTGAGTATAACATCTGAGGCTGGCACAGAGGTTGGCAAATAATGCTTTCCATCACATTTTTGAGGGGTGGGAGGAGGTTAGTGACCACTGGGGGAATAAGGGGAGGTCAGCCCTGATTCCCTCCAGTGGTCATCTGGTTATTTAGGGCATCTTTTTGTGCCTTATTCGTTATAAAAACAGGTCTAGCTCAAAACATCTTAGTTTTAGTCCTGGGCGGTTTTGTTTTCTTCCATTATGGCTGAAAAACATCTAAGTCTCAGTAATGCCCAAGTCCCGCCCTGAACACACCCCTGATATGCCCCCTTGAGATTTGGATGCACTTCTGACGGACTTCAAAGAAAATGTCCAAATGCTGCTTTATGCCACTTTTTAGATGTTTTTCTAAATTGATCCCATCTATGAACTATCCAAGTAGAGCACCAACTGAGGTCTCATCAGAGAATACATTAACATTAAATCTCCTGTGGACCCAAATAATTCTGAAAATAGATTGACCACTTTCAATTTACTTTCAGCTAGTTCTTTTGAGAAACGTTTACGACAAATTCAACCTACTATATCTGACTTAGACTCAGTCTCATGTACTCTATTATTCACTCCCTTCAACTGTTACACTCGTTATTATGTTCTACGATTAAGACTACTCTCCATTCAGGCATGTTTCCAACACGGTAGAAGTCTACAATATTACAGCCCATCCTGAAGAATCCCAGTTGGGATACTTCATTACACAGCAACTATAGGTCTATTTCTAATCTATCTTTTGTGTCCAAATTGTTTGAGAAGGCAGTTTATCAACAGCTAAAAGATAAAAAAGATAAATAGAATGTTCTGCATCCCTACCAATTGCCATAGTAGGGAACCAACTCTCATTCTGTATTAAGTGATCTTCATGGGTCCCTGGATTCTGGCAAATTGGCTCTCATTATGTCTGTAGGCCTGTCTGTAGCCTTTGATCTTGTAGATCAAAGGCTGCTTCTTCAGCATCTCAAGGATTTTGGTTTCTGTGGTGCTGTCCCAGAATAGTTCTGTACTTTTCTCACTGGTTTATCTTTATGTTGCCTTTAGCTCAAAAATTACAAGGACTAGGGAGCACACAATGAAGCTACTAAGTAGTAAATTTAAAACAAATTAGAGAAAATTCACTCCCTTCAACTTTCTTCAAATCAATCACCTTACTTTCTAATTCTTCCTACTTTCTTACTCATCTATATGTTACAACTTTGCCTTACCCTTCACTACCAATTATAATGTTCTAGTACATATTGTGTTGTCATTGCAAGCAGTATACTATGCCATACTTTGTATTGTTGTTCGAATATTTTTACTGCTCTAATTGCCTATTGCTCATGTTGGATCTATTCTTACTGTACACCGCCTTGAGTGAATTCCTTCAAAAAGGCGGTAAATAAATCCTAATAAATAAATAAAAAATATTTCTTCACTCAACATGTAATTAAACTCTGGGATTTGATTCCAGAGAATGTGGTAAAAGCAGTCAGCCTAGCAGGGTTTAAAAAAGTTTGGCTACGTCCTAAAAGAAAAGTCTATAGGCCATTATTAATATGGACTTGGGAAAATTCACTGCTTATTTCTATGATAACCAGCATAAAAGCTGCTTTACTCTTTTGGGATCTTGCCAGGTACTTGTGACCTGGATTGACTACTGTTGGAAACAAGATGCTGGGCTTGATGATTTATAAATGATTTTCCCCAATAGGCACAAATGGGGGATGACCACTGCCATTATCCGGATAACGGCAACAATATTCAGCTTTTTAAAAAAAAAACTTTATTTATTTCTTGGGATTTATTAATCACCATTATGAAGAGTTCATTCAAGGCAGTGTACAGCAGGTACAGTTTAACATAAAACTTACAATTTTGTTAACAGCATAACAATAGTAAAATAACTAAGAATAAACATAAATACAATAAATGAGGTAAACTTGAAAACAGTAAATTGAAACCTAATAATAGGACTACCATGAAACAGTATGAAAAATAGCTATACATATATAGCCAAATTTAACAGCACTGCAGAAAAATCATAAAACAGAAGTATGATAAATGTCAGTATAACACAAACAATACTATAATAGCAGTTGAGGGGAAGAGGGGGTGGTGGTTGGGAGGCGAGGATAGGGGTGGGCAGACTTATACGGTCTGTACCAGAGCCGGTGATGGGAGGCGGGACTGGTGGCTGGGAGGCGGGAAATACTGCTGGGCAGACTTATATGGTCTGTGCCCTGAAAAGGACAGGTACAAATTCAAGGTAAGGTATACACATATGAGTTTGTCATGGGCAGACTGGATGGACCATGCAGGTCTTTATCTGCCGTCATCTACTATGTTACTATGTTACTTGGAAGAACATTCAAATAACAGACATAATACAATGTCAGCATAATACCAATGAAACACCTAAAAGCATGCATTAGAACATTCATAAAACACAGATACGACGCTAATGCTTTTCTAAAATTCAGCTTACCACGTAGCCAAGGGGCAAAGTGCAGATATATAGATGGGGACAAGATGGATAGTACAGAGTCAGTTGGGATAAATAGATGGGTGGCTAAACTCAAGGCAAGTTCTATGTACAGTTAAACAAGATATAAGGACCTGGTCTAAGTTACACTGTGTGTAGCAAGCTAATCCAGTTTGATCTCCTAAATTATCCAGATAGCTATATGTGGAATATTACTGGTCTCCAGATAACTCCAGGCTCTACCCTGGTCTGCCCCCGTGTTACCCTGGACAATGCTGCTGAAGATGTATGGATGGCCCTAGACAACCACAGTTATCCAGGTACCAAGTTATGTTACCTGAATAAGTGCTGTTGAATATTAGGGTTTATATCTTCTGCTTCATTTTCAAACTGTTAGTATTTTGGGCCTTTGCGCTTTGATTTTTTGTTGTTGTTACATTTGTACCCTGCGCTTTCCCACTCATGGCAGGCTCAATGCGGCTTACATATTGTATACAGGTACTTATTTGTACCTGTGGCAATGGAGGGTTAAGTGACTTGCCCAGAGTCACAAAGAGCTGCCTGTGCCTGAAGTGGGAATCAAACTCAGTTCCTCAGGACCAAAATCCACCACCCTAACCACTAGGCCACTCCTCCACTGTTGCTGCTACTATTTGAGATTCTACATGGAATGTTGCTATTCCACTAGCAACATTCCATGTAAAAGTCGGCCCTTGCAGATCACCAATGTGGCCGCGCAGGCTTCTGCTTCTGTGAGTCTGACGTCCTGCACGTATGTGCAGGACGTCAGACTCACAGAAACAGAAACCTGCGCAGCCTTCTACATGGAATGTTGCTAGTGGAATAGCAACATTCCATGTAGAATCTCCAATTCACAACCCCCTAATCTCACCACATCATACCTTTACTCACAGAAAAATATATACCATATGCTTCATATAGCGCCCCTTAATTTCCCGTTCTCTCCTTCCAAAGTCTCATTTCTATCATTTTTCCGTTCAATTAATTTATTCCTTAACGATTTTGACTTTATCTTGCTTACCCTTCACAATGTAATCCATAACCTGAATTGTAACAAATTGTATTTCCATTATTCACAATGTATTGGAAGCCACACTGAACCCGCAAAAAGGTGGGAAAATGTGGGATACAAATGCAATAAATAAATAAAAATAGTAGTAACATTCCATGTAGAACCTTCAATAGTAGCAATATTCCATGTAGAATCTTCAATACCCCGTGCTTTCCCCACTCATGGCAGGCTCAATGCAGCTTACATGGGGCAATGGAGGATTAAGTGACTTGCCCAGAGTCACAAGGAGCTGCCTGTGCCTGAAGTGGGAATCAAACTCAGTTCCCCAGGACCAAAGTCCACCACCCTAACCACTAGGCCACTCCACCATTCGAATAGGTGGCCCTAAATCGTGGAATAGCCTATCAGTAGAACTGCATAAGACTGACACATTACTCTCTATCAGAAGACAGCTGAAAACGTTCCTATTTCAGAAAGCATTTGGTGAACAGTGCTGCAGGTAGAAGAAAAAAAAGGCTAAAATTGCTTATTGATGGTTAACTGTCAGCTCATCACATTTCTTCTTTATTGATATTGATTGGCAATCTCTTTAAATTGTTTGATATATTTGTTTGTTGTTGTGGACTGTGTACATTGACATTGTAATCTGTTTAGAACTAAGGATACTGCAGAATATATACATTTTTTAAATAAGTGAATAAATGAATTTTTTGTGGGCCTGTTAACAAAAAGTGTTTTTTATTTAAACCTACCCATGGTACCCCTTTTTCACTTTGACTTAAGATACCAGCTATTGTCTCTCCCTATTCTCCAGGACCCTCTTTACATTACTGCGGTGCACTGCTTTGTATCAGGGGCGTAGCCACGGGTGGGCCTGGACGGGCCCAGGCCCAGCCACTTTTCCTTCAGGCCCGCCCAGCGCCCACCCTAACAAGCCCCAACCCAAGCCATCTTTTCCTGCCTCTTCTGCTGGCTCTCCCCATCCGCGTGGTCTGTTTAATTTTAGTCCTTGAAGCACCGTTCTCCTCCAGGACCGCACCGGCGATTCCGATAGCCTTCTGCCAGCGTGCATCGTCGGGGGCGGGGCTTCTCCTTAGGCGCATCCCACCTCAGGACGCGCCTGAGAGGCCCTGTCCCCGACGACGCACGCTGGCAAAAGGCTATCGGAATTGCCGGTGCGGTGCTGGAGGGAGAACGGCGCTTCAAGGATTAAAAATAAACAGACCACACGGACGGGGAGAGCCGTCAGAAGAGAGGGAGGGGATGGCGAAGGGAGAAAGCGCTGCCAAGGTAGGCCGAGGGAGACAGAAGAAAATGCCGGGGGGGGGGGGGGGGGGGGGAAGGAATATTTTAAAATTACTGTGGGGGGGGGGGGTTGGGAACAGCCCACCCAGGTTAATGCGGGGCCCGCCCAAAATGGCAGGTCTGGCTACGCTGCTGCTTTGTATTCTATTTTTCTCCCTGCTTAAAAGCGGGGGGGGGGGGGGGGGGGGGGGAGGGGGGTCACCCTTTTTATTCTTTTATGTAGGACATAAAGGGCTACCCTAAACTGTTCCATGGAAAAAAACAAACCAGCTACAGAATGGTCTTCAAGGACCCTGGTTGAATTCCAATTATTCTTCCGTAGAGGAGTGTGGTAGCCGTGTTAGTCCACTCTTAAGGTTATCAATAGAAATCAAACAAAATAAAACATGGAAAAGAAAATAAGATGATACCTTTTTTATTGGACATAACTTAATACATTTCTTGATTAGCTTTCGAAGGTTGCCCTTCTTCGTCAGATCGGAAATAAGCAAATGTGCTAGCTGACAGTGTATATAAGTGAAAACATTCAAGCATTACTTTGACAGTCTGACAGGGTGGGAGGATGGGGGTGGGTCGGAGGTATGCATGGGGTCATCAAAGCATATCATTGATATTCTAACAGGATGGGTGTGGATAGGTGAGGGGTGGGGTGATCAACAGAGACATACAGCTTTATTGTTTATAATGGGCTAGGAACCCCAGCTCCTTGTTAAGTCCTTTCTGTTGGGTGTTAAAATATTCAATCATTCTGACTTCAAAGGTCTTACGTTCTTGTATGGTTTTAAAATTACCTTTCAGGATTCTCACTGTGAAGTCACTGGTACAGTGTCCTGGTCCTGTAAAATGTTGACCAACAGGCCTGGGAACCCTGCTGGTACCAGTGTGGAGGAGTAGCCTAGTGATTAGTGCTGTGGACCTTGATCCTGGGGAGCTGCCATCAATTCCCACTGCAGCTGCTTGTGCCTCTGGGCAAATCACTTAACCCTCTATTACCCCAGGTACAAATGAGTACCTGTATATACTACAGTGGGGGAAATAAGTATTTGATCCCTTGCTGATTTTGTAAGTTTGCCCACTGACAAAGACATGAGCAGCCCATAATTGAAGGGTAGGTTATTGGTAACAGTGAGAGATAGCACATCACAAATTAAATCCGGAAAATCACATTGTGGAAAGTATATGAATTTATTTGCATTCTGCAGAGGGAAATAAGTATTTGATCCCCCACCAACCAGTAAGAGATCTGGCCCCTACAGACCAGGTAGATGCTCCAAATCAACTCGTTACCTGCATGACAGACAGCTGTCGGCAATGGTCACCTGTATGAAAGACACCTGTCCACAGACTCAGTGAATCAGTCAGACTCTAACCTCTACAAATGGCCAAGAGCAAGGAGCTGTCTAAGGATGTCAGGGACAAGATCATACACCTGCACAAGGCTGGAATGGGCTACAAAACCATCAGTAAGACGCTGGGCGAGAAGGAGACAACTGTTGGTGCCATAGTAAGAAAATGGAAGAAGTACAAAATGACTGTCAATCGACAAAGATCTGGGGCTCCACGCAAAATCTCACCTCGTGGGGTATCCTTGATCATGAGGAAGGTTAGAAATCAGCCTACAACTACAAGGGGGGAACTTGTCAATGATCTCAAGGCAGCTGGGACCACTGTCACCACGAAAACCATTGGTAACACATTACGACATAACGGATTGCAATCCTGCAGTGCCCGCAAGGTCCCCCTGCTCCGGAAGGCACATGTGACGGCCCGTCTGAAGTTTGCCAGTGAACACCTGGATGATGCCGAGAGTGATTGGGAGAAGGTGCTGTGGTCAGATGAGACAAAAATTGAGCTCTTTGGCATGAACTCAACTCGCCGTGTTTGGAGGAAGAGAAATGCTGCCTATGACCCAAAGAACACCGTCCCCACTGTCAAGCATGGAGGTGGAAATGTTATGTTTTGGGGGTGTTTCTCTGCTAAGGGCACAGGACTACTTCACCGCATCAATGGGAGAATGGATGGGGCCATGTACCGTACAATTCTGAGTGACAACCTCCTTCCCTCCGCCAGGGCCTTAAAAATGGGTCGTGGCTGGGTCTTCCAGCACGACAATGACCCAAAACATACAGCCAAGGCAACAAAGGAGTGGCTCAGGAAGAAGCACATTAGGGTCATGGAGTGGCCTAGCCAGTCACCAGACCTTAATCCCATTGAAAACTTATGGAGGGAGCTGAAGCTGCGAGTTGCCAAGCGACAGCCCAGAACTCTTAATGATTTAGAGATGATCTGCAAAGAGGAGTGGACCAAAATTCCTCCTGACATGTGTGCAAACCTCATCATCAACTACAGAAGACGTCTGACCGCTGTGCTTGCCAACAAGGGTTTTGCCACCAAGTATTAGGTCTTGTTTGCCAGAGGGATTAAATACTTATTTCCCTCTGCAGAATGCAAATAAATTCATATACTTTCCACAATGTGATTTTCCGGATTTAATTTGTGATGTGCTATCTCTCACTGTTACCAATAACCTACCCTTCAATTATGGGCTGCTCATGTCTTTGTCAGTGGGCAAACTTACAAAATCAGCAAGGGATCAAATACTTATTTCCCCCACTGTATGTAAACCACCTTGAATGTAGTTACAACAACAACACAGAAAGGCAGTACATTAACAGGCTCATTTTTAAAAGTCCAAATCAGTATTTTCGAAACCTCTTTTCAGACGTTTTTTCTCTGAGGTCCATCAGAAGAGTGTCTAAATCTCAAGAGGGTGTGCTAGGGGCATGTTCAAGGCGGGACTTGGGTGTTCCTAAGACAGATGTTTTTCAGCCATAATGGAACAAAAAAAAATGTCCAGGACTAAAATGTAGATATTTTGAACTAGACCTGTTTTTATAACAAATAGCTACAGTGGGAATTGAACCCATGACCCCAAGATCAAACTCCACTGTACTAACCTCTAGGCTACTCCTCCAACCCACACAAAGAGGTGCACCAAATGACCAGGTGACCACTGGAGGGAATCAGGGATCACCTCCCCTTACTCCCCCAGTGGTCACTAACCCCCTCCCACCCCCCAAAAATGTGATTAAAAATATTACTTGCCAGCCTCAGATGTTATACTCCATTAGAATAACATGCAGGTCCCTGGAATAGTCTAGTAGTGGTGCAGTGCACTGCAGACAGGTGAACCCAGGCTTCTACCTCCCCCTACTTGTTACACTTGTGGAGGAAACTGTGAGCCCTCCAAAACCCACCAGAAACCCACTGTACCCACATATTGGTGCTCCATTCACCTGTAAGGGCTATGGTAGTGGTGTACAGTTGGGGGTAGTAGGTTTTGGGTGGCTTTAGGGAGGCTCAGCAGACAAGATAAGGGAGCAATGGTCAGATGTGTACCTGGGAACATTTTATAAAGTCCACTGCAGTGCCCCCAAGGATGCCCTATTGCTTTCCTTGGATGTCAGTTTTCCACTATTCTATCTGATGCCAAGCTTTCTATTTTTTTTTTATAACATCTGAGCCTTGTGTCTATTGTTTATCAGTAGATTTGGGCTTTGAATTCAGATCTATGGATAAAAAGGAGGCTCATTACATATATCTAAATACCAGAGTGCTCTTTTTCCATACTTCATAGCAAGAGTGTACATTCCCTAATTATCTGTCCCAATGCAACTGAAGCTTTTACCTCCTCAGTGCATGTAGATGGTTTCATCCCTGTGTGGATTCTCTGATGCCGTGTGAGGCTTTCTTTCCAACCAAAGCTTTTCTCACACTCAGAACATGTAAATGGTTTTACTCCTGTGTGTATTCTCTGGTGCATTGTGAGGTTTACCTCCTAACCAAAGCTTTTACCACACTCTATACATGCAAATGGCTTCTCTCCTATGTGGACTCTGTGATGCACTTTGAGATTTACATTACAACCAAAGCTTTTACCACATTTAGATCATGTGAATGGTTTCACTCTATTGTGGATTTTCTTGTGTATTTTGTACGTTTTGCATTTGGACATTTTTTGTTTGAAAATGGACCAAGAAATAAAACGTCCGAATTACAAAACTTTTTTCAAAGGGAAAAGATAGATGTTTTTGTTTGTTGAAAATGACCTTCTTTCCAGTTCAGATTTTGGTCATTTTTGTAAAATGTCCAAATTCAGACTTGGATGTCATATCGAAAATGCCCCTCCATGTCCCGTTCCCTTTCCCTTTTCAGACTGGTTGGTCAAAATCCTACAAAGCACTATCACAGGAATGATTCTTCAAAAACATCTAAGTTCATTAATCAGCATGTGATAGAGTGTGCACTACCTCACAGGGCTATATTAAGAGAGTTTTAGCTGCTTAGCCAGGAAGGCATGACCCAGTTAGAGGGAAGTAAAGACCTATTAGAATGAGGACAGAGCAGGGAAGACCTCTACAGTCTACTCTATGCCCTGAAAATAGCATGAACAAATCAAGTTCAGGTATACATATGTTATATCACCTCATACCTTTAAGTAATGAGTTTATTTGGGCAGACTAGATGGACCATGCAGGTCTTTATCTGCCGTCATTTACTATGTTATGTTACTATCAGGCTCATTTTCAAAAGAGATGGATGTCAATCTTCCGACATAAATCGGAACATGGACGTCTATCTCCCAGAGACGTCCAAATCGGTATAATCAAAACCCGATTTTGGACTTCTGTAACTGAAGTCCATAGCAAGGATGTCCAAATTTCAAGGGGACGTGTCAGAGGCGTGGTGAAGGCGGGACTTGGGTGTGCCTAACACTTGGACGTCTTTGAGCCATAATCAAAAAAAGCAGGGACGTCCTAAAGTAAAACTTGGACATTTTCACCCAGAAGTGTTTTATTTACAAATAAGGTATAAAAAGGTGCCCGAAATGACCAGATGACCACCGGATGGAATTGGGGATGACCTCCCATTACTCCCCCAGTGGTCACTAACCCCCTCCCACCCTAAAAAAACATCTTTAAAAACATTTTGTGCCAGCCTCAGATGTCATACTCAGGTCCATGACAGTGCATGAAGGTCCCTGGAACAGTTTTAGTGGTTGCAGTGCACTTCAGACAGGCGGACCCAGGTCCATACCCCACCTACCTGTTACTTTTGTGGAGGAAACAGCGAGCCCTCCAAAACCCACCCAAACCCACTGTACCCACATCTAGGTGCTCCCCTTCACCCGTAAGGGCTATGGTAGTGGTGTACAGTTGTGGGGAGTGGGTTTTGGGGGTTCAGCACACACGGTAAGGGAGAAATGTACCTGAGGGCAATTTGTGAAGTCCATTGCAGTGCCCCCTAGGGTGCCCGGTTGGTGTCCTGGCATGTCAGGGAGACCAGTGCACTACAAATGCTAGCTCCTCCCACGTCCAAATGGTTTGCATTTGAACTTTTTTGATGTGGACGTCTTTGGTTTTGAAAATCGCCGAAAGTCAAAGGCGCCCATGTCTAAGGATGTCCAAATCCAAGGATGTCCTTGGTATTTTCGAAGCAAAAGATGGACGTCCATCTTTTTTTCGAAAATATGGTTTTCCCCACCCCTGGATTTGGATGTTTTATAAAGATGTCCAAATCTCAACTTGGGTGTTTCTTTCGAAAATGCCCCTCTTTGTTACCTAGAGCAAGAACACAACAGGGAGGCCCAGAGCAGAAAAAATTGTCATTCAGGATAGACCTCTACAAGTATTGGACAAGGAACCAGAAGAGTGGTCAAGGTAGGAAAGCTTTCAGTTGACAGAAGCCAGGCCATTCCTTATCTGTTGAGTGCTGACCTTTGGTGATATTTTTGTGTATATTGTGACTAAGTGGCAGAAATCACACTCTATATTTGAACTGAGTTACAAGAGGATTCTGCTTGCTGTGATGGGAATGTCTGGGTGTATTTTTGATAAGCAACTTGACAAAAGAGTTTTGTTTTACCTGCACAGCGTGGTTTGGCTGTATCTGTGGAGGGTCTATACTTTAAGCCTATTCATGCTATCACACAGTATATTAGATGGGTATTGGAAGTGCCAGTACATCTGATCTCCAATATCCAAAGTACCAGAATATCACACTCAAGACAATAGTTTTGTGGAAAGGCACAGAGGAAAAATACAAAACTCAAAGTACATATCCAGATATCTCAATCTCCCTTGCTGGTCGCTCAGGATGCACCTTAGATTTCCAAGGGTGTTTGAAAAGAATGTACTTTTAGTCCTCTAGACTTCCCCACATATACCAAAACTCACTTGCTGTCTTACAGCATACCTTTTTGGGCTTCTCTAGACATCCATTGCAAAAGTAGCTGCTACAACACTTGGCTAGAAATAAACCACTCTTATCCACATCATTCCTTTTGTCTGATCTCCTCTTATACTTCCATTCCACCAATAGTCCAATTGGCCTAGGAAGGCACCTCTGCCTACGTAATGGCCTAGTCAGACATACAGATATAAAGCTTCCCCTGGGGCTGCCCCTGAGTCCAGAGCCCCTTGGGATCCACCACTGTTTTTCTCAACTGGCAGAAAATGTTCCTAGACCCAGTATAAGTAGAGCATTTTATATTTCTCATCACACTAAACAGGCCACACTAGGAACAGAGACTCCAGAATCTGCCTCTGATTAATTATAGAGGGAAAAGTTTTGGTGTTGTGTTACATATGTCGCCCCTAGGATCTCTGCACCTCAATGAGGGCCTCTACGCTGCAGGTAGATCGGTGACCCACACCTCAGGGTCTGTAGCACATTCCACACCTAAGATGGCAGCCACAGTTATCAAGGTTATTGGGATGGGACCTGCTATTGCTAGGAGACTGTTGGCCTAAGGATCACTCTCTCCTCCCATTCTCCATGCCATCAAAAGGCACAGTCCAGTCTAGTCCAGAGTTCCTCTGATGCCTCCAACTCTCTTTAAAGGATTAGGAAAGCTCTCCTCATTTTCTTCAAAGGTCATCTTTGGCCTCCTACTCTTTACTGACACAGGCAAGCATTGGCTTAGCCAGCCAAAAAACAAAATTACAGTTGGTACATATCACGTTCAAAAAAGATTTGGACAGATTCCCGAAAGTCCAGATAGACTTGGGAGAACCATTGCTCATTCCTGAAATTAACTATGAAGTGATCTACAGTTTTTGAGATCTGCTGGATATTTATGACCTAGTCCGGCCATAGGAAACTCCAGGATGCTGGGCTCCATGGACTTTAGTCTAATGCAGCATGGCTTTTCTTATATTCTTATAGGGCTCAGCCAGTCAATAACAAGATTTTGTCCCGAACTGTACTATTTATAGAACCTTGATTCTCTCCCTTTATGGCAGGGACTTCTCCTACGCTTACTTCTCTGCGGATAGCACTCTCATCCTCCCTGTCTCATCAGCTCATAACCTTGGAGTCATCTTTGACTTCTTTCTCTCTTTCTCTGCACATATCCAACAGACTGCTAAAACCTGTTGTTTCTTTCTGTATACTATCATCAAAATTTGTCCCTTTCTGAGCACACTACCAAAACCCTTATCCACACTTTTATCACCTCATGCTTAGACTACTGCAACTTGCTTCTCACAGGTCTCCCACTAAGCCATCTCTTTGCCCTTCAATCCATTCAAAATTCTGCTGCACGACATATTCCACCAGTGTCGCTATGTTCATATTAGCCCTCTCCTCAAGTCACTTCATTCTCTCCCCATCCTTTTCTGCATGCAGTTCAAACTCCTCTTATTGATATAAAAGTGAATTTGCTTTGCAGCTTCTCAGTACCATAGTAACATAGTAGATGACGGCAGAAAAAGACCAGCATGGTCCATCCAGTCTGCCCAACAAGATAACTCATATGTGCTAATTATATTATATGTGTATACCCTACTTTGATTTGTACCAGGGACCTCTCCACTCTTATCTCCCCTACACTGCTCCCCGGGAGCTCTGCTTATCAGGTAAATCTCTCTTATCTCCTCCACTTCTAACTCCAAACTCCATTCTTTTTATCTTGGTGCACCGTATGCCTGGAATAGACTTCCTGAGTCAGTACGTCAAGCTCGATCTCTGGCCAGCTTCAAATCTAGGCTAATAGCCCGCTTTTTTGATGCTGCTTTTAACTCCTAACTCCTATTCAACTGTTCAGTATCCATGTCTGTTAGTAATTCCCTTATCCCTTATTTGTTCTGTTGTCTGTCTTGATTGGATTGTAAGCTCTGTTGAGCAGGGACTGTCTCTTACATGTTTAGTGCACAGTGCTGTGTACGTCTAGTAGCGCTATAGAAATGATGTCGTAGTAGTAGTAGTACTTCACTGCTAATGAACCTTCTACAAATAGAAGGTTCCTTGATTAATATACATTACTGGAGGACCCTAGAAGTCTCTACAGACATATAATCCCATAAAAGCACAGCTCAGACAACATCTCCTAAACTTCTAAACAAATAAAATCAACTATCAGCCGCACTTTAAAAACAGGAGTTAATGTAATATCTTTAAAAAGCATCAATTCACTGCACAGTGTTCCTGTATCTCTAAAGGAATAGGGGAAACTTGGGTAAAAAGGTGAAAGAGGCCGGGGCTTTCGTTTCTTTTTTAGCATTTTAATAGTCTGTGCAGGGCTGGGACTGGATTTGCAGTTTTGCAGTGTTGCTGGTAGGTTCTTTACTGGAAATGCTAATGTGCAGAACAGGCATCTCCGTAGCATCTCTGTAGCATGACGTGATATTTTCTGCATTACTGCATGCAACACACAGCTTTGAAAAGTGTTGTCTACACCGTACAGTGGACTCAGCAAACTACTTCTAGCAAAATCTAATTTTTCAAGATAGCTCCATTTTACAGGCTGTATTTCAGCCTTACTTATTTTGCTTATATGCTCATATCCTGCTAGAAATACTGTAGATGAATTCATAACCTTAATGAAACAGCCATTAGATGAAAATTGCTTGGTTGGCCCTAACATGGTTGAGATACACCATTCAATAGCTGACTAATGGAGCTCTCAGGGAATTCCACAGGTCCCGCTGACCCATTCTTAATTTTTTTTTTAAAGGTACAGTAGTCAGGGCTCAAGATACCAATTTGCAGTTAAGTGGTAGAAAAATAGCAACCGTGGCATCTGAAAACTCTACTTCTTTGGGGGTCATTATTTAATCAGGATGAGTTACCTCAATCACTGGTCTAGAGTGTGAAACAGATTAATCATTACTGTGAAGAGAGTGGAAAGTCTGAGGCTTGGGATATATAATTAAGGAGACACCAGAAGGAGAAAAGATAGTGCTAAATTCTTCACTGGTGTTTACTGCAATGAGAGTGAGTAACGGGATGGATCAATAATAAAGAGGTCTAGTGGAAGCCAAGGAAGAGTGTTCTGGGTGGCAATAGGGCTGCTTGATCCCTACACTTTATTTTGAAAGGAAATAAAAAAACATTATTTTTATTTTAATCTGACCAATTCTTGGGAAAGTCAGCGTAACCCGGTCCTGCTATCCCCGGTTAGAAGGGGCTCGAGAGGCACAGCATATCACTTATTCACTCTGGTCCCATCATCTCATCTACTTAGGAACCACACAATACTCAGAAGATTGAAAGTAACTGGAACATTTATTTAACTATTTAAGTAATGGTTTCACTGCATTGGGTCATCATACAGTTCAGATGTAAATTATAATTGCTTTCAAGATGATCACAGCAATAGTACATTACTGGGTTAACACATGTGCACAACCTTCATGCCTGTCCTGCAGCTCAGTTAGAATCCAAAGCGGATTTCACACTTCCGATGTTCTTCAATACCATTCAGCCTAGTCTTAATGTAACTGTGTTCTCCCTTCGGGCTGCCACCCCAAAGGTCTCACCTCAGCCAGAGGTAGACCACACTCCACCCGAGCCCTGGTTACAGCTGGTCTCTCCAATCCGCCGAGATCCGGCTCCTCAATTGGCTGATGCAATGTAACAGTTCATAGTCTATAACAGTGGCGTACCGAGAGCGGTCCTCCAGTCACTTCCCTAATGACCTGCTACCCTGGACTCACTCTGTCTTGATTCTTAAACAACCAGGGTTACATCAGATCCAGGAGTGGAGTAACAGCCTGGTTTGTAGAGCAGCAAGTTGAGAAGTGCTTCTTGCAACCTTGGGCAAGTACCTCCATGGTCTCAGGTACAACCTTTAATGATCTGTTTACTAAGTTGTGTTATGCGAATAACATACGCTAATTGGCAATAATTCGTTATTTGCCAACAGTGCAGTTTAATGCAAAACAATTGCTGCCTGATCTGTGTTTAAGAATAATGAGCTGTGTTGACTACAATGCAGCTCATTAATGTGCAAAATGAATAACACAGCTTGTGTTAGATTTCACAAGCTGTGCTATTAATGGAAATTTAACAGCTATTAAAAATAGAATACTTAATTTTATAGCACTACTGGTTGCACATGGTGTTCTGCAATGGTAATAAGTATTCAAGTACAACTTTGCCGTGCCCCAAAGAGCTTACAATCTGTAAGGGCACCTGAAGCAATGGGAGATAAAGGGGTTGATATTGGCACTCAGCGTTTCGCTGAAAGTTGTCGGTGTTATTCTCAGGTATTCAATGCCAGGCCCTGTCCGGGCTTCGGCATTGAATATCTGGTTTTGCAGAGCAGATAACGCATAGATGGATATGTCCGATATTCAGCACTTAACTAGCTATGGTGAACCGCATCAATATTGCACTATTTATGCAGTGACTTTGGCTAGTAAAGTGCTGAATATCGGCACTTCACCGGTCAAGTGTCAGCTCCGCTCTGGATTGCCCCCAAAATAGCCAGTTTGCAGTTCAGCGTTATCCGGTTATTTTGAGTGGCACCATTTGTGGCACCACCATTTGTGGCTTGTTAAGTCACTTTGAATATTGGCCCGTAAGAGACTGGCCTAAGGTCGCCAGGAGCGCCAGTGGAAGAAATGGGATTCAAAGCCTGGCTTCCTGGGTTTTCAGCGAAAAAGGGAGTAGGATGGTCTGGCTCTTTCAATAACCCAGGTAGACGTATGTGGATACAAAGTCTTTATTAATGATAATCAAATGACTCGACACAGCAGCCGTGTTTCAGCACTTGCGCGCCTGCTTCAGGATAAAAACATACAAAAGTCATACAATATGCATATAAAAAGATCAAGTATAAGAAATCAAATAAAAACCTGAATCATGAATTACATCATATATGTCAAAGAAAAAGTAACGTACAATGATATCAAAGAGAAGGTTAAAATACGGATAACAAGATACTTTTGTAATAAATGGTAAATATAAAAGTAATGATAAATATAAATATAAAAATAATCAAAATAATAATTCTGCATTTCTAAGATATATTGCTTATATTTATACTGTGACATTTAAAATCGAAGCATATTATGACATACTAGTACAAAAGGCCCGTTTCTGCCTGTTATGAAACGGGCGCTAGCAGGCACGGGAGTCCCTTCCCCTCCCCTGACGCTAGTTTCCCTGGTGGTGTAGAGGTACCTGTTCGGTCGGGGCAGGAAAGAAAGAGCCCCCTCTTTCCTGCCCGTAGCGGTGCTGCTAGCTGCCTTGCTGCATCGTGTCTGAGTCCGGATCTCGGCGTTTCAAAATGGCCACCGTGAGTTGAAGTTTCGCGAGGCAGCTTCAACTCTCGGCGGCCATTTTGAATTGCCGAGAGCCGGACTCAGACACGATGCAGCCGGGCAGCTAGCAGCAGCGCTCTGGGCAGGAAAGCGGGGGTTCCTTCGTTCCTGCCCGAGCGAACAGGTACCGCTAGACCACCAGGGATAGTGGCGTAAGGGGAGGGGGGTGACAGGGGGGAGGGAAGGTGATGAGGGGAAGAGTGTACTACTGGGGGCGGGGCGGTACCTTGAAAGGGGTGGGGTGATGGGGCGAAAGGGGCCAGGTGATGGGCACATCGGCGGCGGCTGGGATTTCTTGGAAGGGGAGGAGTAGGGAAACACTACTGCTCCCCGTGCGTTCATTTGCCTTGTTTTCTTGTTCCGCCCTCGACATCATCACGTGTGACGTGAGGGCGGGGCATGAAGACATGGTGAGTGTTGTGGCTTCACCACCATGAACTTACGAACCGGTGTGTGAGTGCCTGCAGTGACGTCAGTGTCCTCAGAACGTTGAGGGTGCATTTTATTATAGTAGATAAAAACATATAAAAACCTTTGGTGGCTTTAAAAAGGCTGTATGACAAGCATTTTAAAATCACATGTTTAAAACAAAATTTGTTTTATTATTTTGTATTTATTAATGTTTATATTTTATAATTTTTTTTATATAAATAGATAAATGTGCTCTAGACTGATGGCAACTGACCTTGTGATGTTCCAAAAGATTTGAGAGAACAACAAATTCTCTTGTATGATAAAGTCCTATAAAGAGAACAGCATAGAGATATGGATAGTACTTTAAAATTATTGGAGAAAAATGATATAATAAAAATGTTGGAATAAAAATGTGTATATGTACCTCATAAATAATTATTTTTTTTAAAAACTTACTTATATATGTGCCACATTGGATAAACAAAAACCTATTTTATTTAATGTGAAAATATAATTGTGAAATAAAAAAGAAATGATAATACTGTTATGGGTGAAAATGAAAGGAGGAGAAGAGGGGGGCAGCATTATCAAGAGAAATTGGGATATTGTACAATCCCATCCCTCATTTACCACCAGCAAATTACATATAGCCTTCTCGAGAGGACCTAATTTAAAGGAAATACTGAGCCCCAGTGTCGTAAGAAGGGGGGGGGGGGAGCGGTGAGGCGGTCCGCCTCGGGTGCACGCTGCTGGGGGGGGGGGGGATGTCGGCTCCGCTGGTTCACTGCTCTCTCTGCCCCGGAACAGGTTGCTTCCTGTTCCGGGGCAGAGAGAGCAGGGAACCAGTGGAGCCGATGCAGCTCCCAGCAACGTGCACTCGGGGTGGAGCGGCACTCCCGCCCGCCCCCTTTGGTAAGAATGCGCTCGGGGGGGGGGTGCGCCGAGGGGGAGTGCGCCGTGCTGCACCTGGGGGGGTGCACAGCGGCGAACCGCCCCGGGTGTCAGCCGCCCTCGCTACGGCACTGCTCAGCCTCGAAATGTTAAAACAGGAAGAAGAAACCGCCACAACTAGGGGACATTTTAAATTTGGCAGCTGCAGTACTTGCAACATTACCATGGACGGAGTAGAATTTGTCAGTCCAGTAGATCAAAAGACGTATTCCATCAGATCTAGTACCAACTGTAGATCAGACTTTGTTGTTTATATAATACAGTGCCCTTGCAATACGTTTTATGTGGGCAAAACCACACGAAAATTGCACACCCGGATGGTTGAACATAAGTCTTGCCTAAAAAGAAAACAAATTGGGGCTCCCCTGACAGCACATTGCAATATGGTTAGACACGAATTTTCACAATTCCGCTGCTTTGCGATTGATCATGTAAAGATCAGCAGCAGAGGGGGTGACAGAGGGAAACGCCTTTTACAATTAGAACAACGCTGGATTTACAGGTTGCAGACCTTGGAACACCATTGGCTTAACACAATGATACAATGCAAGTCGGATGATGGCTCCGCCCTCTTCTGACGTATTTCCTGTTTCTACGAGGGCGGAGCCATCATCCGACTTGCAAGGAGGGAAGGGAAGGCTGCTGGAACCGGCGTAAGCCTGCCGATGTCTTCAATGCCGGCTGCCCGCGACTCCAGCAAAACTATAATATTTAAAGGTGGGGTGGGGGGGGGGGGGGGGCAGGAAGGAAACAGGGCAGCCGGGAGAGGAGGGTTGCTGCACATGGTGGAAGAAGGGGAGAGGAGCGGGCAGGGGAGAGGAGGGTTGCTGGATGGAGGGAAGGGGAGAGGAGGGTTGCTGGACATGGTGGAAGAAGGGGAGAGGAGAGGGCAGGGGAGAGGAGGGTTGCTGGATGGAGGGAAGGAGAGAGGAGGGTTGCTGGACATGGTGGAAGAAGGGGAGAGGAGGGTTGCTGGATGGAGGGAAGGGGAGAGGAGGGTTGCTGGATGGAGGGAAGGGGAGAGGAGGGTTGCTGGACATGGTGGAAGAAGGGGAGAGGAGGGTTGCTGGACATGGTGGAAGAAGGGGAGAGGAGAGGGCAGGAGAGAGGAGGGTTGCTGGATGGAGGGAAGGAGAGAGGAGGGTTGCTGGACATGGTGGAAGAAGGGGAGAGGAGGGTTGCTGAATGGAGGGAAGGGGAGAGGAGGGTTGCTGGACATGGTGGAAGAAGGGGAGAGGAGAGGGCAGGGGAGAGGAGGGTTGCTGGACATGGTGGAAGAAGAGGAGAGGGCAGGGGAGAGGAGGGTTGCTGGATGAAGGGAAGGGGAGAGGAGGGTTGCTGGACATGGTGGAAGAAGGGGAGAGGAGGGTTGCTGCACATGGTGGGAGAGGAGGGTTGCTGGATGGAGGGAAGGGGAGAGGAGGGTTGCTGGACATGGTGGAAGAAGGGGAGAGGAGGGTTGCTGCACATGGTGGGAGAGGAGGGTTGCTGGATGGAGGGAAAGGGAGAGGAGGGTTGCTGGACATGGTGGAAGAAGGGGAGAGGAGGGTTGCTGCACATGGTGGGAGAGGAGGGTTGCTGGATGGAGGGAAGGGGAGAGGAGGGTTGCTGGACATGGTGGAAGAAGGGGAGAGGAGAGGGCAGGGGAGAGGAGGGTTGCTGGACATGGTGGAAGAAGAGGAGAGGGCAGGGGAGAGGAGGGTTGCTGGATGAAGGGAAGGGGAGAGGAGGGTTGCTGGACATGGTGGAAGAAGGGGAGAGGAGGGTTGCTGCACATGGTGGGAGAGGAGGGTTGCTGGATGGAGGGAAAGGGAGAGGAGGGTTGCTGGACATGGTGGAAGAAGGGGAGAGGAGGGTTGCTGCACATGGTGGGAGAGGAGGGTTGCTGGATGGAGGGAAGGGGAGAGGAGGGTTGCTGGACATGGTGGAAGAAGGGGAGAGGAGGGTTGCTGGATGGAGGGAAGGGGAGAGGAGGGTTGCTGGACATGGTGGAAGAAGGGGAGAGGAGGGTTGCTGCACATGGTGGGAGAGGAGGGTTGCTGGATGGAGGGAAGGGGAGAGGAGGGTTGCTGGACATGGTGGAAGAAGGGGAGAGGAGAGGGCAGGGGAGAGGAGGGTTGCTGGACATGGTGGAAGAAGAGGAGAGGGCAGGGGAGAGGAGGGTTGCTGGATGAAGGGAAGGGGAGAGGAGGGTTGCTGGACATGGTGGAAGAAGGGGAGAGGAGGGTTGCTGCACATGGTGGGAGAGGAGGGTTGCTGGATGGAGGGAAGGGGAGAGGAGGGTTGCTGGACATGGTGGAAGAAGGGGAGAGGAGGGTTGCTGCACATGGTGGGAGAGGAGGGTTGCTGGATGGAGGGAAGGGGAGAGGAGGGTTGCTGGACATGGTGGAAGAAGGGGAGAGGAGGGTTGCTGGATGGAGGGAAGGGGAGAGGAGGGTTGCTGGACATGGTGGAAGAAGGGGAGAGGAGGGTTGCTGCACATGGTGGGAGAGGAGGGTTGCTGGATGGAGGGAAGGGGAGAGGAGGGTTGCTGGACATGGTGGAAGAAGGGGAGAGGAGAGGGCAGGGGAGAGGAGGGTTGCTGGACATGGTGGAAGAAGAGGAGAGGGCAGGGGAGAGGAGGGTTGCTGGATGAAGGGAAGGGGAGAGGAGGGTTGCTGGACATGGTGGAAGAAGGGGAGAGGAGGGTTGCTGCACATGGTGGGAGAGGAGGGTTGCTGGATGGAGGGAAGGGGAGAGGAGGGTTGCTGGACATGGTGGAAGAAGGGGAGAGGAGGGTTGCTGGATGGAGGGAAGGGGAGAGGAGGGTTGCTGGACATGGTGGAAGAAGGGGAGAGGAGGGTTGCTGCACATGGTGGGAGAGGAGGGTTGCTGGATGGAGGGAAGGGGAGAGGAGGGTTGCTGGACATGGTGGAAGAAGGGGAGAGGAGAGGGCAGGGGAGAGGAGGGTTGCTGGACATGGTGGAAGAAGAGGAGAGGGCAGGGGAGAGGAGGGTTGCTGGATGAAGGGAAGGGGAGAGGAGGGTTGCTGGACATGGTGGAAGAAGGGGAGAGGAGGGTTGCTGGATATGGTGGAAGAAGGGGAGAGGAGGGTTGCTAGATGGAGGGAAGGGGAGAGGAGGGTTGCTGGACATGGTGGAAGAAGGGGAGAGGAGGGTTGCTGGATGGAGGGAAGGGGAGAGGAGGGTTGCTGGACATGGATGGAGGGAAGGACAGGGGAGAGGAGGGTTGCTGGACATGGATGGAAAAGAGGGAAGGGAGAGAGAAGAAATGCTGGACATGGATGAAGAAAATAGGCAGAAGCTGGATCCACTAGACAGTCAAGTCTGCAGAGGACCCAGCTTTTACTTATGCATATAGAGCAAGAAATGAAGAAGAAAGGAGGAAAGTAAAGAAATAAATGGAAAGGAAGCCCTGGAAACGGAGTTAAGAGGACAGATAGCAGCAGAATCGGATACTGGGCCAGCATGATCAGAAAAACAGTCACCAGACAACAAAGGTAGAAAAAATCATTTTATTTTCATTATAGTGTTTGGAATATGTCCACTTTGAGAATCAGGTGCTCAACATTAAAAGTTTATATTTATGTACTTATTTATGGCATTTTATCCCACATTAAACATGAATTAAATTGGAACCTGGGATCATTTAATTTTTTTTTCCTGGAGACAGTAATGTATTGCCCCCCCCCCCCCCCCCCAGGCTCTCTCCCCGGCTATAGCCAGCTCTGCAATTTTGAGGAGAGGTGCGCAGGTGGATGGGGGGGGGGGGGGGGGTGCAGAGGTGGACCGGGGAGAGAGCTTGTTGTTAAACATTTACCAGCAAACCACTGTCTAGTGCCCACCCATCCAACCTGTTGGCCCACCCAAAAATTGACTTCTGGCTACGCCACTGCAATGGACATCCTTTTTTTAAAATTCAGAATCCTGCCCCTTTAAAATGCAGAGGACAGAATACCCATTTAAAGTCTGAACCAATAGCGGCTGTTTTGAATTAATGAGCGTCCGCATAAAAAGGGCGCCATCTTTAAAACTTGGTCCCATTACAGCGGAGACAAGACTGGCTGCTTCAAAATGAGTAAGTCCTCATATTTTATCACAACAGACTGGGACTGTAAGATTATTCAGGTGGCTTGAATGGTATGGGGAGTGTTTGAATACCGTGAGGTCCCATGTAGAGTAAACGTGCCGCACAGCTTTACATCATACTGAATGAGCAGGAGCTAGCTAGACTGATGTGATCTCATTTACCTTACAGATATAAGTTAAGCAAATCAGAGGGCATAAGCACAAGGTTCTCCTTGACAAAGCTGATACAGTGAAACGGGACCCCCATCAAAAAACACACAAAAAACAAAAAGTTTAATTAACACAACGGTGGTTTTTAGCCAATGAAGATCCCAGTCCTCGCGAGTCACATGACATCTATTCAGTGACCGGGGACAAACAGAGGCTTTCCTCAATTAATCAGAGTTGGATGTAACTACATAGAATCTTCTAGAATGATGCAAATTGATTGTTAACAACAAACTCTAGGAGTTTAGCTAACCAGGGGATACTTGCTACTGGTCTAAAGTTATCCATTTGTGTCCTTGAGGCTTCATAGTGTTCAATACAAATATTCATCTCTGCTCAAACTGGCATATTTGACACTAAATATTCCTACAATGCATAATTTCTTGAAACTATTCTAATACAGTGCATCGAAATGAATCAAAGTCATGTTGAGCAGCAATGGAATGTGCTTCTAATAGCTCCATTAATTTATGAGAAGATACACACTGTTCCTACTCCCCATGCATCACCAAGGACGGGAATCCCAGGAGCTGGAATCTTCAAAGCAGGACACACTACAGCAAAAGTAGGGTAAAGTTTCCTTCTTGGAACTGGGTAACTTGGCAGCTCTGTTAACTTCCTGGAAGAAGCTGGAAATCTAAGGTATCAGAAAGCAAGACAAAAATGGAATCAAATGGAAGGCCTTGGGAACAAGACAGCTAGATAAGAAAACAAGACTGAAGCAGCAGGGAGCAGCCCCAGAGGTGGGGCAGAAATACCTAAGCCTGCCCTGGACCAATCAGAAAATAGGAACGAAGATTACAAGAAATATATGGTTTGAAAACTTTTTTCACTTTAACTTTCTCAGGAACTTAGGGTAAATAGACTCTACCTCCACTCCCCAAATCACTATACACTTCTTGGATATCTCAATATTCCTACCACATTAGTTAGTTATTTTATCTTTAAGTAAGAAGTGTTTTATATTAGAAACTTCTTTTTATCTTTTATTTATTTTTATTTTTTTTAGAACGCAGTCAGAATCTATTATTGTTAATTGTTTTGGTTGGCTAGGCCAGAAAGAATACTGACTGACTGGATAGATGGATGGATGGGGGGGGGGGGGGGTTGGCTGGCTACAGCCAGAGTCTCAAGAGACAGAATAGCTCCTCCTTAGAAAACAGGTGCTCTCCAACCTGTGAATCACTGATTTGAAGCTGGGTTATGCCTGGCAGCTATTATCAATACTGGGAAAAAAAAAACTGAATATGACTGAAATTATTATTTTTTTTTTTACTTATTGGTAACAAACAATATGAAATTGTGTGGGAAATGCCATTTACATACACATCCTTGTGCACTCATCTAGCATGTAAATAAGCTGGCACCGCCGTATTTTCAAAATGGCGGCCGAGACTTCCCACGATTGTCAGTCTCGTGGGCATCAATAGTCTCATAAGACTTCTCAGCCGGGGGGGGAGGGGGGAATAGCAGCAGGAAAGAACATGTTCCCCCCCGCTGAAGCCACTAGATCACCAGCGGCGCTCCGGGCATCTGGGCAGTCCGCCCCTGGGCAGTCAGCTCTATGGGAGCATTGGTTATATCTGTCGGAGTATGCTACTTCTCTCCATATAATTCAGGCTTTCATCTTCACATCAAATCTCAGGTGCTTGTGTTGTCACATACTTTAGCATGGCTCCTTCTTATTTTGACAGACCAGCCTCTCTTGCTTCCCTCTTTTCTTTATATTGTGCTTCAGACAGATGTTTCTTTCCATTGACTTAGTTGCAGCAAACTGCGGACTAAATTTGGCTATTTCTGAGAATAAAAGAGGCAGCATCTTTATACATCAAAAGCAGATTCAGTGACTCTCTATACTTGTGTCCACCCCCACAAGAACACAAAAGTATTCTTTCCGCATGAAAACTCTGCCCAACAGCTTCCCTTCTCTCTTGTCCCCAATTCTTGGCCTTCTACCCTTTTGCCCTGCACTCTCCTCTCCATGACCCCATCCTATCAACACTGACTTTCACTGCTTTCAATTGTTTCTCATGGTTGGAGGCTCAGAGACAGGGTAGGAGGCAGAGAGATGGAAGGGTGAAGAGGTGCTTTGCCTCTTGTCACCTACCCTGTTCTCTGCCTCCATCCCTTCAACCAGTATGCCCCTCTATGCCCCTCATCCTTTCCCAGTGTAGGACACGGAAAGCAGGAACAAGGGGCAGGATTTTGTTTCCCAGGATTTAAAGAACAGCATTGAACTCCTTGGGGAGAGGAAAAGGCAGCAACCAAAAGTTAACTTCAGTCCTGAAGCAGAAAGGTAGTAGGGCGGTGATTTCCAAATCTGTCCTGGGGGATTCCCAGCCTGTCAGGTTTTCAGGATATCCACAAATGAATATTCATGAAATTGATGTGCATGTGTTTTCCTCCTTGGTATGCAGATAGTAACATAGTAACGTAGTAGATGCCGGCAGAAAAAGACCTGCACGGTCCATCTAGTCTGCCCAACAAGATAAACTCATATGTGCTACTTCTTATGTATACCTTACCTTGATTTGTATCTGCCATTTTCAGGGCACAGACCGTAGAAGTCTTGTCCAGCACTAGCCCCGCCTCCCAAACACCAGCCCCGCCTCCCAATCTCGGCTAAGCTTCTGAGGATCCGTTCCTTCTGAATAGGATTCCTTTATGTTTATCTAACTGAATCGTAACTGCTCTATTCTCCTGTGAACACAAACACCAGCAATTCTAAACATATAAAACATAGAATACATACTTCAAAAGGAATATATTTCTCATATTAATATTGTACTGTAGCTAGCAATGGCAGGATCCTAGCCTTTTTAAGAGCAACTGAATACCTACTTCTTATCCCCTTATGTTCCACCTGCTAACCGTGAGCAATCTCCATCTATTACTGCAGTCTTACATTATGGATCATTCTTTCCATGACAATATGATAATCCATCTGTTTCCACCATTTAGATATTGCTGGATTCAGTGAAAAGCAAGTCATTGTTCTGTGTTTGCCGCTCTAACATTTAATCTTTCAGCGTTTACAAACCCACCAGACTAATATCAAAGATACTCCCTCATTCACCTTATCCACATGCTTATTCAAGGTAATGTCCAAGTCTCTACTACTAATCCCAAAATACTGTGGGAAATAGAAACACCGTTCCCAGTATTTTGTACAATCTACAGTCCCTAAGCATTTAAGGCCTCTGGGAAGGGAAACCATACAGGTTGTATATTTTTGCTCAGGAAAAACCAGTTAATTGAGCTATTCTAGAACCCCCTCCCCTACCGATTCTCACCAGTGCAACTAATTTCTAATACTGTTCAAAAGTCACAGACTCTTAGGGGGTCCTTTTACTAAGGTGCTGGTGTAAGCGTATGTTTTAGAGGTGCACAGATCCATTTTTCAGCGCACTTGTAATAAAAAAATGCCTTTTTAAAATTTGGCTGAAAATGGACCTTTCTTATGTGTATTCATTGTGGATATCCTGAAAACTAAAATGGCTGGAGTTATTCCAGAAAAGAAGAACCCAAAAATCCCACAAGTCCTGTGCACTCCGCTCCATGGATAAATCCTTCTTATCTCTTCCCTTCTCCACTACTGCCAACTCCAGACTTCGCGCCTTTTGTCTCGCTGCACCCTACGCCTGGAATAAACTTCCTGAGCCCCTACGTCTTGCCCCATCCTTGGCCACCTTTAAATCTAGACTGAAAGCCCACCTCTTTAACGTTGCTTTTGACTCGTAACCACTTGTAACCACTCGCCTCCACCTACCCTCCTCTCCTCCTTCCTGTACACATTAATTGATTTGATTTGCTTACTTTATTTCTTGTCTATTAGATTGTAAGCTCTTTGAGCAGGGACTGTCTTTCTTCTATGTTTGTGCAGCACTGCGTACGCCTTGTAGCGCTATAGAAATGCTAAATAGTAGTAGTAGTAGTAGTAGTAGAAATAGCAAAACAAAACACAGTGGGAATGACTAATCACCAGAGGAAGGTGATCCAGCACAAAACTGTCCTTTATTATGGTAAATCCACACAAATGTCTGGTGATAAGGTATATACAAACTCCACACGGGCCGTGTTACAGTACTATTGCCTGCATCAGGAGTCCCTAGGTGCTGAAGACTATGAAAATGAGGTAAGATATATGAAATCTTCTTATCCAATAATGTGGTATTTTGTCTTTGTAATGCAATGAGAAAAATGGATTTCAGAACCATTGAATAGTGCCAAAAAATTTTGAAAAACTCTGAACTGATAACTTGAAGGCACTTCTTTCAGGAGCTGTCTGGTGATATGAGGAAAGCAAAACCTGGAATTGACGCAGGACAGGTTTGGGAACCCCTACAGTAAGGAATAGCAACAGCAATGGTGGCCTAAAAAGCAAGCCATGGGAGCAGCAGATAGGCAGAATGGCAGCCGCTACAGACTGCAACAGCTGGTGGTGGCAGCTTAAAAGGCAAGCAGCTACAGCAGAAGATAGCCAGTCCTCAGATCCGGTAGTTACCTCCGGAGCAGGAAAGCAGCAATAGCAATGAGGTACTACGTTGTGTCTGTTTCCTCCCCGTCACTCTCTGCTCAATTGTGGGGCTCTTCAGCAGCAGTAGATTCAAAGTTTTTCCCATCGATTAGCCGTCTACCTACACTGCCGCCCCTTGACTGTAACAGCTGGCCTCCAGTGGCCTACAGATAGAGCTGCCCCTGCATGAAGGAACAAAGAGAAGCTCTCATGTGCCAATGCTCAAAGCTTACCGGTCTAGTGCGGACGTTATTCAGCATCTAATGCAAAAAAGGGGTTCTGCATTGTTTTTATCATTCACCATAGCAGCTACCAATAATCCTGTGCAAATGTACTACAATGAGCATTCTATGTGATGTACAGATGTTTCCATGCACTGCACAGAAGGGAACGCCTATCTTTAACATGCAAAATTTTCTGGTGTGGAGCTGTCGTTGCATGAGGGCGATTTCTCAGTGGAGCAGTCTGGTTGCATTTTTTAATAGTATCTGCACGCGTTTGTGAAATGTGCCATGTGCCATGTGCATCTATTATGTGTCTTTTAGGGGCATTTTCGAAAGAGAAGGGCGCCCATATTTCGACACAAATCGGGAGATGGGTGTCCTTCCCTCAGGGTTGCCCAAATTGGCATAATCAAAAGCTGATTTTGGACGCCCTCAACTGACGTCCTTCGCGGGGATGACCAAAGTTCATGGGGGTATGTCAGAGGCATAGCGAAGGCGGGACTGGGACGTGCTTAAGAGATGGGCATCCTCGGCCGATAATGGAAAAAAGAAGGGCATCCTTGACGAGCATTTGGTCGACTTTACTTAGTCCATTTTTTTTCATGACCAAGCCTCAAAAAGGTGCCCAAACTGATCAGATGACCACCGGAGGGAATCGGGGATGACCTCCCCTTACTCCTCCAGTGGTCACCAACCCCCTCTCACCTTCAAAAAATTGTTTTTTTTAATGTTTTGCCAGCCTCAAATGTCATACCCAGCTCCCTGACAGCAGTATGCAGGTCCCTGGAGCAGTTTTAGTGGGTGCAGTACACTTCAGGCAGGCGGACCCAGGCCCATCCCCCCCTACCTGTTACACTTGTGGTGGTAAATGTGAGCCCTTCAAAACCCACCTGAAACCCACTGTACCCACATGTAGGTGCCCCCCTTCACCCATAAGGGCTATGGTAGTGGTGTACAGTTGTGGGAAGTGGGTTTTTTTTTTTGTGGGGGGAAGGTAAGGGAGCTATGCACCTGGGAGCAATTTGTGAAGTCCACTGCAGTGCCCCCTAGGGTGCCCGGTTGGTGTCCTGGCATGTGAGGGGGACCAGTGCACTACGAATGCTGGCTCGCCCCACGACCAAATGCCTTGGATTTGGTCGTTTTTGAGATGGGTGTCCTCAGTTTCCATTATGGCCAAAAACCGGGGACGACCATCTCTAAGTTCACTCATCTCAACATTTAGGTCAACCATCTCTAAGGTCGACCTAAATGTTGAGATTTGGGTGTCCCCGACCGTATTATCAAAAAGAAAGATGGACGCCCATCTTGTTTCGATAGTACAAGTTTCCCCGCCGCTTCGCCGGGATGTCCTTAGAGATGGGCGCCATTAGAGATGGGCGTCCCCGTTCGATTATGCCCCTCCACGTGTTCCACACATAACAGTAGTGTTAAAAAGTTGTCATAGAACAAAAGAAGAAAAAAAGTAAACTCCGAATGTGATGTCACTGGACGCATGCCTTTTTTCCTGGGCATGCACAGAGCATCGACACTTACTGAGAGACTGTTTTGCTCACGTGCTTGGCGCTTTCCTTACTAAGCCAATTGCAGAATTTCTGCACAACTCATTTGCATGTGATGTCCTTTGAGCATCGGTTGCTGTTTTTGAAATTGGTAAGTTCAACTGTGGCGCGTAACGCATGCGGTATTTAACGGCGACTTTTCAGCATCTGCCTGTCAACTCACTAATGCTTAATCAAGACTAAGAGAATCTCAGGGCATTCAGGGCCACCCTCCATTTATTGCAAATAAAGCTTCCTGTATTAGACAAAGAGAGGCAGGTAACCTTTTTTTACAGTCCATTCTGGATTTTCTCTAACATATCTGTTCTCAGTCTTTCTCTGTTGTTTAGGAGTGACTCCTTAGCAGTTGTTCCTTTCTCTATTCTATATCAGCTCTGCATTGGTCTCAACTCTTGAACTGCCTTCTACACTGTTCTCTTTTATACCACTGACACACCGCAGTGTTCATTTCTTCCTGTAGTATAAATCTTAAGTGTTGCTCCTCTACGATGCACAAAATTAAGGGAAATGATTCTATTTGCCAGATCTGTACCACTGAAGTCACTTAGGAATTTGGAAGGCTTTTAATTGCCTTCTATTATTTTGCTTCCATGGCATTTTTGCCTTTTGTCTGTAATCTCATTTCAATTAAAAGATTCCAAACAACCCCAAGGAATGCAAAACATGGTGATGAAGCATTGAAAATTGTGTAGAGTGGGAGAGAAGACCATTAATTAGGAATAGTGAGGTGAAAAACATACGTGGACAGAGCGAGACCTAAGCCTGGAAACAGGGATTGAACAGACTGAAGGGGGAAATGATTCAGAAGAAGGAAAGAATGAAGGGAGAAGAATGAAAACTAGTAGAAGGAACCACGAATTGTTGATATTGTGACTCTAAATTCAGAGATCCTGCACAAGAAGATGAAAGGTTGAATGCGAGGTATGGTCTGATCAAAAGTAAGAAGTTTGCGCTCTGTTCTGAAGTGGATTGGAAGCCAACAAATAAAACTAAAGGATAGGTGTGACATGGGAAAGGGCAATATGAGATTGTATAGTAGGAAAGCAAAGCACGAATTGTAGAGGAAAGAGGTAGGCATTGGGGAGCACCAAGGAGAGGAAAACTGCTGTACTCCAAATGGAATAAGAATACGATGGAAAGAAGAAATGTAGCTGTTGGAAAAGTGAGGAACACCAATGAGCAGCAGATGATAAATTCTGGTAGTGTTAGAAGCATCAGTCCCTTTTTTACTTTGGGGGAGCAAAGGGCAAGGAAATCGTATTGGTATGGGTGATGGGAACCAATTCAGCATTAGCGCCCATCATATTTGGAGGCCACTGCCCCCCCCCCACCATTCCTAACCGCAAACCACGCCTACAGTAGAAGTGAGATCAGGCAATAGTGCAGTGCTTCTCCACCCTCTTCTGGGGGCACACTTAGGGGCCCCTTATACTAAAGTGAATTAGTTTTTGCAGTTACCACAACATAAGGCAGGAAATGAAGGCACAATAGCTGCAAAACTAACTCAGCAACTATTGTGGGGGGGGGGGGGGGTGCTCAACATTTTCCTATACAGGTCCTGCTTTAACATTGGCATTACCATGTGGTACTGTGGTTAGTGTTAGCACTGAAGCTCTTAGGACTCGATTCTATATAAGGTGCCTAAAAAATCCGTGCGGTAAACATTTTCGGCTAAGCGTATTCTGTAAGTGGCAGCTAGATTTAGGCGCAGCATATACTACTACTACTTAACATTTCTAGAGCGCTACTAGGGTTACGCAGCGCTGTACAATTTAACAAAGAGAGACAGTCCCTGCTCAAAGAGCTTACAATCTAATAGACAAGTGAACGGTCGGTCCGATAGGGGCAGTCAAATTGGGGCAGTCTGGATTCACTGAACGGTAAGGGTTAGGTGCCGAACGCAGAATTTGTTTAGAATTTGTTTAGTTGATAGCCCAGTGCCTAAAACTACTCGCTTCCATTTACACCAACGGAAATGTGGCATAAATGCCAGCGCATAGATTTACGTGCACTGGGCCATATTCTGTAACTACGTGCATAAATTTAGGAATGCCCATGAAACACCCATTTCCCTGCAGATGACCATGCTTCTTTTGAATTGCGCGCATTAGAATTTAGGCACAGTTCATTACAGAATACACTTAGAGAGTTGTGCACATAAATTCTAATTATTGCCAATTAGTGCTCATTATTGTTTACTACTAAAAAAGGCCCGTTTCTGAAAGAAATGAAACGGGCGCTAGCAAGTTTGTCCTGTAATGGCAATTATGTTTTTAAGGGAACTGTTAGGAGAGAGTATGCGTGAGAGTGGCGGGACCAGAGGCAGAGCTGAGACACATGCAAAGGCAGTCTGAATCGCCGCTCGCCTTCACTGTGGATGCCGCACCCCAAGGTAACAATTTTTAAAATACAGCCAGCACTTAGGAAGGTGAGGGGCTGCCGGAGGATAGGTCGTGCTTGGAGGGCAGAGAGAGAGAGGGAGGGTGATGCGGGGGCATGGACCCCGGAGGGAGGGAGGGAGCATCGGTGGGTTCCTCCATGTCCAGTGGCAAGACATCATAATGGCTACGGTGACGTCAGCCTGTGCTACGGAGCCTAGCAGACCAACTCCGAAGAAGTCACGAACACAGGCAGCAAGACCAATAGAACGTTGGAAGTGAGAATTGTTATATAGGATTAGGTGCTGTTATTAACGTTGATTAGCTTGTTAAGCCAATTATGTCACATGCATTGTTATGGAATATGCTTAGATTTCAGTGCAGAACGCTGGGTGCGCTACCTAAAATCCAGCGGTTGGCGCCTCCTATTTAGGAGGAAGTAAGTGGTCTTGTATTAACGGCATGTTAGTTGATTAGTGTACAGTAAGGGCAGCACATTAACTGCACTTCCACGAAAAGGCCATGAATGCGTGACTTAGTACACAGTAATTGCAAAATTACTGCAAAAGCGGTTATGACATTTGTACGTTAGCTGCCATCACTTGCTAAACCACACATTATCAATCTAATACACTTTAGTAAAGGAGCCCTTTAGTCAGTCAAGTTTTCAGGATTATCACAATGAATAAATGAGATAAATTTGCATGTAATTTATTTATTTATTTATTTATTTCAGTACATTTATACCCCGCCTTTTGCCACAGTGTTGCAGCCCCAAAGCGGCTTACAAAGAACCAATTAAATAAATACATAACAGTTACATTTCAGTAGTTAGAGCGGGAAAACAAAATAAGAGGATAAGATAAGAAGGGAAAGGTGAGGGAGGCAAAGGTAAACGGCGAAAGTCCTGGCGGGCCAAGAGGAATGATGGAGAGCCAGGTTAAACAGAGGTCTGGAGCAGGTTCTGGCAAGACGATCCTCGGACAAGCACTGGGAAAGCAGCAACAGCAAGCAGCCAGGAGAGGCAACGATCACCAGAAGCCGAGGAAACTGAAGACCAACAGCGTGGATTTCAAAATGGAGAATCGAACAGTCCTCCTCCTCAGCTCCAACTGTCGGGACCCTCCAAGCCAGGACAGCAAAGGCGATGAAGATCGGGGAGGAGGCAGCCGCAGCAAATTTAGACTCGTATGCAAATTTATCTCATCCACATTCATTGTGGTAATCCTGAAAATCCTATTGGCTAGGTATGTCTCCAGAAGAGGGCTAGGCTCTGCATGAGTGTATTTCAAAGTAGATTTATGTGTATGAGGTAGCAAATATGTCAGAAAAAGGTGGCAACGTTGAACGAATAGATAAGCTTGTTCTGGGTTACAATAAATTTTCGAGCTTTGATAAATAGGGCTGGACAAACATTTTCAAATCTGAACTTCAATCAAGTGAATTTTGGCCTGTTTCAACTTTGATAAAATTCTGAGATGTTTTCTGGATTCTCTGTTATATTTTCACCACTACATTAAAAAATGAAAAACAATTTTTCCTTTGTATTTAGAAAAGTATTTGAATCTAAATTCAATTTTTCAAACATGCCAAGAGAAATTTTCAAATTTGCTGAGGACCTCTTCAATCTAGATTTGTCAAACTATTTGATAGATATAATTTGAGGCTGAGGGCACGGTGGGGGGGGGGGGGGGGGGGGAGTGGAGAGTGGAGTGCTGATGGTGCTGGCGTGTATTTTAAATGCGAAAGATCGCTTGAAAAATAGGCACTGGCGCTGTAGGAATTCCATTTGGGGGAGTGGCCTCTTCCCTGGCGCCTCACCTAGCTACACCTCTGATCGGTGCAGCTTTTGATGTTTCACCTTACATCTCAATTATAACTGAGAAAGTGTTGGTACAGACTCCTGAGGAAGGCCTTATGGCCGAAACACAACTCATGTTGAGTCTTTGTTACTACTTAATAAACTTCTGCACCACACTGGTTGTTTGGAGACTTTTTTGTCACCTTTGCTGTTGTGGCACCTTCTTGATCAACCATGATTTCCCCACAAAAACCATATGAGACGGAAACTGGGAGACTGGGCATCCAAATGGCAGATGATGTTAAATGTGAGCAAGTGCAAAGTGGTGCATGTGGGAAAGAGGAACCCGAACTATAGCTACGTGATGCAAGGTTCCATGTTGGGAGTCACCGACCAGGAAAAGGATCTAGGAGTCATCGTTGACGATACTTTGAAACCCTCTGCTCAGTATGCTGCGTTTGCAAAGAAAGCAAATAGAATGTTAGGTATTATTAGGAAAGGAGTGAAAAATTAAAAATGAGGATGTTATAATGCCTTTGTATCACTCCATGGTGCGACCACACCTTGAATACTGTATGCAATTCTGGTCACAGCATCTCAAAAAAGATATAGTGAAATTAGAAAAGGTACAGAAAAGGGCGACAAAAATGATAAAGGGGATGGGACGACTTCCCTATGAGGAAAGGCTGAAACGGCTTGGGCTCTTCAGCTTGGAGAAAAGACAGCTGAGGAGAGATATAATAGAGATATATAAAATACTGAGTGGAGTGGAATGAGTAGAGGTGAATCACTTGTCTACTCTTTCCAAAAATACTAGGACTAGGGGGCACACAATGAAGCTACAAAGTAGTAAATTTAAAACGAATCAGAGAAAATATTTCTTCACTCAACATGTAATTAAACTCTGGAATTTGTTACCAGAGAATGTGGTAAAAGCAGTTAGCTTGGCAGGGTTTAAAAAAGATTTGGATGACTTCCTAAAAGAAAAGCCCATAAACCATTGTTAACATAGTAACATAGTAGATGATGGCAGAAAAAGACCTGCACGGTCCATCCAGTCTGCCCAACAAGATAACTCATATTTGCTGCTTTTTGTGTATACCCTACTTTGATTTGTACCTGTGCTCTTCAGGGCACAGACCGTTTAAGTCTGCCCAGCACTATCCCCGCCTCCCAACCACCAGCCCCTCCTCCCAACCACCGGCTCTGGCACAGACCGTATAAGTCTGCCCAGCACTATCCTCGCCTCCCAACCACCAGCCCTGCCTCCCAACCACCGGCTCTGGCACAGACCGTACAAGTCTGTCCAGCACTATCCCTGCCTCCCAACTAGACTTGGGAAAACCCACTGCTTATTTTTGGGATAAGCAGCATAAAATGTATTGTACTGTTTTAGGATCTTGCCAGGTACATGTTACCTGGATTGACCTCTGTTGGAACAGGATACTGGGCTTGATAGACCTTCGGTCTGTCCCACTATGGCAACATTTATGTATTCATGTACTTTTGTACTTATGTACATACTGCATGTGATAGCCACTCACTGGCAATATTCAGCGGGACATGGCCAGCCATGTCCCACTGAATAGCAGATAGCCACCTATGTGACACTTAACCGGCCAAGATTCTGGCCAGTTAAATGCCTGTGAATATGGGGGGGGGGGGGGGGGGGAATGTCTATAAGGGGTCCTTTTACTAAGGTGTGCTGAAAAATGGGCTGCGCTAGTGTAGGCACACGTTTTGGGCACACACAGATCCATTTTTCATCGCGTCTGCAAAAAAAAGGCCTTTTTAAAATTTTGCCCAAAATAGACGTGCGTCAAAATAAAAATTGGCGCTCGTCCATTTTGGGTCTGAGACTTTACCACCAGCCATTGACTTAGCGGTAAGTTCTCACACGCAGTAACCGTGCGGTATTCATCTACTGTGCGGTAATCATCTATGTGCGTAGAATGACGATTACCGCCCCGCCACATGCAGGAAAATAAAAATATATTTCCGGTGCGCGTAGTGGACGCGTATAAAAAAAAACTAAATTACTACCCAGGCCTCACGGTAGCTGGGTGGTAACTCCAAAATGACATGGGTAGGATGCACGTACACGCCTACGCGGCTTAGGAAAAGGGCCCCCAAGTCTGCTTAGTTGTATAGAGAGCAGCCTGGTAAGAATTGAATGGATTCAGGGTGCTAAGTCATTTCAAGGAGATAAAAGCATTTATTGTCTCTCTTTCTCTTATCTTACATGCACTATGTATATCTCAAGTGTTGATAAGGGAAGTGTCAATGTCTTAGTGCTGTTTCCAGATAATGTCTGCAGTGCCTCTAAATGTGACTAAAGTCTTCAAAGAGAAGGAACAATATTAAGCAGCTTCCACATCACTCTGGTACTGTTTTGTCTTTAATTTGGTCTACTTTTTATTTCCAACCTGCACATTCTAGTTGTCAAGACTCTCAAGTTGATTAAAGGTTTGACTACTGCAGCACAGTGCACTGTGGAAATGCTTATACAGTTTTATTTTGACTTGATACAACTGAATGGCTGTTATGAAGATACTAGTAAAAGAGGCCCATTTCAGAGCAAATGAAACGGGCGCTAGCAAGGTTTTCGTCACCAACACCCCCCTCCTCCCTCCCTGGCCAACCCCTTCGTTGTTCTGCCATTGCTCCGCCCCCAACATCATGACGTTTGACGCGAGGGCTGGGCCCGGAGCGATTTCCCAACCCCCCCCTGCCTCCCTCCCTGCCAACCCCTTCGTTGTTCTGCCATTGCTCCGCCCTCGAGGGCGGGGCCCGGAGCGATTTTGGTGGCTTCACCACCACGAACCTTCGAACCTTTTTGAAGGAAGTCAGGGCTTGGCTTCACTGACGTCAGTGTCCTCAGAACGTTGAGGGTGAGTTTTATTATAGTAGATTACAGTCATCTAATTTGCTAATGGTGTTGATTTTGTTAACCAATCAGAGAAAGAAGTAGGTATTTTGATGCCTAGGGCAAGCAACATTGAAGTGTGCCCTCAAATTTGGGAGCCAGGCTGGGTCAAACTTGCAGTGGTAGCATCAGAAACAGCAGTTCTTCTCGTCTCTGCACCCAGGTCAATGCAACCTGTTTTCCTGCTCTGTGTGATTATTGTTCTGCCCCCGTCCCATATGTGAATAAGACCCTTCATGTTTGTACTGTTTTGCTTTTAACAGTAACGGTGCCCTGAATAGAGGTTACAGGGAAACGATAGGACAGCATTAGAGAAAGGCTACATTTTTGTTGGGTGATTTAAGCATGTGCTGTCCTTAGTGTCAGTAGAGAGTAAGCGATATACTTTTGGGAAGAAAGGGGGGGAGGAGGGTATCCAGTGGACTCTCCCCATAGAGAATTGTACTAATCTGCTTTCAAAACACACCTAAAAAACACATTCCTGAACTTTGTTACCACAAAATATATGGATCCAATACAGCGGTCTCAGGGCTAGCAAATATGCCCTGGATAAAAGAATTCAATAAGTACACTCCAAGAAAATCCAACTATTCCCAGTCTATGAATTCTGTGTGGGAGAAATGACCAGAGACTGAATCAGCGTGTCAGTGTACAAAGGCGGGACTTGGGTGTGCCTAACACATTGGCTACCTCGACCCATAATGGAAAAAAATGGCATCCCTGATGAACACTTGGGCGACTTTACCTGATCCTTTTTTTCTTACGACCAAGCCTCAAAAAGGTGCCCAAACTGACCAGATGACTGGGATATAAAATAATGAGGACAGATCGAAGGTCCATCAAGCCCAGCATCCTGTTTCCAGTATCTGGCAAGATCCCAAAATAGTGCAATACATTTTATGCTGCTTTTCCTAGAAATATCAAATTATACTGCAAAATTCCTCTATGGCTATATCCAATATACAGTACTTTAATTAGTGAAAATCATACTGTTTATCTGTACTCTATAGGAGGAAGTCTCATACAGTCGTAGGGATCCTTTTTTTCTCTCTGCTTACCGCCAATTATGGTGTGCCCCGATATTACGACAGATATAACTTATAGTGTACTATACACCTTTGTGATGGAGTCGAGCTTTAAATCTTTACATAGGCTGTGCTTCTTTTGTTATAATGAAAACGCATAACTTAGCTTAATTATTCCGGTGCAGATGTATCCCTGACAGGTGCCTGTTTCGCTCAACGCGGCTTTCTCAAGGGGTTGATCTTGCACTGGCCTGTAAAGAGATAAAATTCAACAGAGGAAATTCAACGTATCATCAATGAAGACACCTAGATCCCCTTTCCTGTTTGGTGACTCATAATTTGGAACATAAATTTTTTTCATTTCCCACAAGAAGGGGTGTAAATATACATTCAACAAGCTAAAACATGAGAATTATGCTGTTTAAAATCTTGCATGTTATCTATATTAGTGAATAATAATGTCCTTTGTCCATATGAATCTATTGCTCATTTTTTGCCGAAAGTGGACAGCGGGTTTTGGAACTAACTCCTTCATTTATGTTTCCAGTTAGAAGCAGCTGTATCATTTGAATGCCCATGCAGATGTTTTTAAGAAATAAAAACATAATAAATGTTAATGTGGACTGAAGATAAATCTACCTTCAGTTCACAGAAAAGTAGAACAATTAACGATGGATTTCTTCAAGTCCATGATCATGTTTTCTCGCCCACGAAATGCCATTTCCCCTTTTTTTTAAAATTGGCAATTTTCTAGTTAAACATAAATTCTTTTTAGAGAAGGATTCCCCTGAGGGGTAAGGTTGGACATTTTTCCTGAGCCCTGTTCTCTGTTAGCAGGATGACAAGAGATAAGAATTGCAGTCAACTTCCATTCTTCCCGAGTGTTGCTGGGAGAAGGGAAAAAGCTGTCAACAGGTTGCAGAGTGAGGATCTCCTGAGCTGCCCTTATGTCCAGATAGCAAAGAGGCCAGGGAAGAATCCATTGTGAAAAACTCCTGCAGCACCAGCCGCTGGATTCAATCTTTTTGACACCCACCTCTAGCTATCTGATTGAGTTATGGAGCTGTCCACAGTAATGGCTTATCAAAAGCTTCCATCAAATGATTGTGCCTTTTCATGTTGGTTGGGCTTTGCTGTTGTGCTCTTTCTATCCTTACAGCGACCCAAAGGCAAACTTTAGCAAGCTATATACCTTGTCTACAGCCCACAAGTCTATATATTTCACAGAATAATTTGCTTTGATCAAGGAGATTGCCATAAGTTTTCTGTAGCAAAGGATTCACCTCCCTGTAGAGTGGTTTGTTACTGCTCCAACAGATTGGATAATTTGTCTTTTCATCAATATAAATTACTTGCCATGGATCCACATATACCCAATTATTAATTTCTCAATAGATTAAGCTGATTTTCCAGAACATAAATGTTAATTTGTAAGAATGCTGCCATGTTCTGAAAAGGACACTGAGAAAAAAACTGATGGATGAACAAAAGAAAAAAGAACGAGATAAAAGGGCTAAATGAAGGGACGAAGACACAGAAAGCGGAAAGACAAACTTTAAAAGATTTGAAAATATAGGGGTCCTTTTACTAAGGCACGCTAACAGATTTAGCGTGTGCTAAATGATAAGGCATCCGTTATATTCCTTTGTGCGTCTTATCATTTAGCACATGCTAAATCTCTTAACACACCTTAGTAAGAGTACCCCATAGAAAAGAATGAAGGTAAAGAAGCCAAAGGATAAAGGAGGGATTGACCTTTAACCACATCTAGGCAAAGGATTGGGACAAAAGGCCTCTAAGAATGTGGAAGTGATGGCAGAAGGTTGTCTTTCTCTGGGTATGCTAAATGCACATCAATTAAGGATGTACATTTAACAAATTTAGGGGGTGATATTCAGCCCGCAGAAGTCAGTAGTTTGTAAGCCACTTCCTGCTGTTGGTTGACCTAACTTCAGACATTATATGCCACGGCACGCCTGGCTCCAGGAAATCAATATCTGGGTATGTGCACTGACCTGGAAGATAATGGGACACTGGCTGATATTTAGACTGGTGCCAGAATTCGGTGCATAAAGTTAGGACAGCCTTTTTTTCTCTCCTAACTTTATGTTTATGTGGATTAAGGGGAGGGGCCCTGCAGGCCATGGCGTGTACTGGGATCATTGATGCGGTGGGGCTTCTGTTGTCATCCTCTTGGCTCACTATCCTCTTCGCCTGCCTTACCGAGATTCGGCGAGTCAAGACCTGATTTTGGACTTTCTTTCCCTTTTTTCCCTTTTCCTTTCCCCTCTTTTGCTTTCCTTTCCCTACTTACTTTTTACTTTATTTTCAGATTGTATTTATATTCCCCTCCTCCCTTCTCCTCTCCGTTCCTATTCTCCTTGTAACCTATTTATTTTATGAGTTCATTGTAAGCCGCTTTGGGGCTGCACAACTGTGGCAAAAAGCGGTGTATAAATGACCTTAAATAAATAAATAAATATCATCACCACTAACCAGCCTATGTGCTGCCTCCACTCAAACTCTGTCCTTGCCAGTTAGGGAATGGCTGGTTAGTGAAGGTATTTAGCAGTACTATCCAGTTAAGAATATAGGCAGCCAGCCAGCTCAGTTGGGGTTTAACTGGGCAGGAGCTCCATTAAACATTACATGACATTACAGTTGTACATAGATACCCACGCTATGTAGACCTGGCTCTCTGCTCACAGACTTGTACTACTACTATTCATTTCTATAGCACTACTAGATGTACACAGCGCTGTACACATTATATGCAGGTACTTTCTCTGTCCCTAGAAGGCTCACAATCTAAGTTTTTGTACCTGGGGCAATGGAGGGTTAAGTGACTTGCCCAAGGTCACAAGGAGCTGCAGTGGGAATTGAGCCCAGGTTGCCAGGATCAAAACTCACTGCACTAACCATTAGGCCATTCCTCCCTATAATCCAATTGAATCAACCAAAACCACAGCTGGCTGGGTGTCCGGATCTCACCCTATTCCCTTGATACTTCTCACTTATTTTCAGTACTCCATTAACTCTAATCACTTCCTTCCATTACCTAGGGGTAATCATCGACTCCCATTTATCCTTCAGATACCAAATTTCCAAAGATGTTCAACTAGGATTTTTTTGTCTTTGCCGTCTCCAATCTATCAGCAAAAATTTAGATTTTGCAGCTAAGCATACTCATATTCATATATTCATCATATCATGATTATATTATTGTAACTCAGTTTATGCAGGCATTACTTCAACAATGTCATGTTCAAACCCTCCAGAACTCAGCAGCATGCCTACTACTGAAAGCTAATAAGTTCGACTATATCTCTCCCTTTTCCTCCAACTTCGCTGGTTACCCTTCCTTTACCCTTCTTGGTTCAAGAATCCTGATTCGTACTCATAAAGTACTCCATTCTGGCTCCCCCTCTTATCTTTCCACTGAGGGTGGAGCTTTTTGAAGCGTCTTTATATTCTTGGAGCACCATCTTGGTCTAGGCTTGTGGAACACTTGGATATCCTCCTGATGCAGCTTTGGCGAAACAAAGAAGACCTTGTTGGGAAGCCCATTGAAGACAGTGGACATTGATTTTCCAGATAAGCCATTTTTGGTTATCATGCACAGTGTTGTTAATTCACGGTGCTGTTGGGATTTTTGGCCTTATATTTTTGATTGACTATTGTGACAATCAGTCACTGTGTGGCAGTTTTTGCCTGTTTTTTTTTTTTTGGGGGGGGGGGGGTGCAAAAGTTTTTTTCTCCTGCTACAGTTGCTTTCTATTGCTCTTGGGTTCTGGGTATTTTTTTTTATTGGAACCTATGATAATAGCATGGTTAGGAGATGTGAGATTGTAGTCCCTCTGAGGCAGTTGAGGTTCATTTTGTAATTAACAGTTTAGTTGGTTCAGTAATTTTATTGTTCATAGACAATATAAGCAAAATGTTAGTATAGTATATTAGTATTTAGAGTTTTGCTTTCCAGTTATTAAATTTTGCAATGTGGAAGAATACAATATGTATGCTCCACTTATGAAAATTGTAAGAAATATTTATTTTTAAGTAAATGGTTGACATAATACCATTTTATCAACAGGATCATATGAAACACATTTCAGTGAACCCCAGAAATAGGTATAGAGTAGCTGAATCACCAGTAGCCCTCAGCATTCCATTGACTCTGGTAGGATGTTCAGTCAATTTAAGTGCTGCTATTTTAATGAGATCCATTATAAGAATACTTATCCGATTTGAGCAACAGTGGCGTAGCCAAAGGGTGGGCCTGGGTGGGCCAGGCCCACCCACTTTGGGCTCAGGCCCACCCAGTAGCAGCAGCACACCTATGATGATTCCCTAGCCCCACCAGCTGAAAACTCCCAACTACTGTCCCTCCTGCATACCTTGTATATAGCAGACGGCATGCAGGTGAGACAAGGAGAGACCAAATCACCTGTGGTACAGGGAGGGGTTCTTCTGCCCACCCATCTTGAGTCCAGGCCCACCCAAAGTTGGGTGTCTGGCTACGCCCCTGAACAACACTATATCGAATATTTTAGTGCAATATAAAAACTTTTATAAAAGGAGGGGGGGCATCTTAAAATGTAACTGATTAGAAATTATGGGGTCCTTTTACTAATCTATGGCAAACACTAAGGGGTCCTTTTACTAAGCTGCAGGAAAAAAGGACCCTGTGGTAGCATCATGGGCTGTTTTTCCCATGCACCAGGGCCTTTTTTTATCACAGCAAGTAACAAGCCCCCCCCCCCCCCCCCCCTCCCAAAATGGCCATGAAGCAACATAACTCTTATCGAGTGGCCATGTGGTGGGGAGCACTTACTGCTACCCATTGAGGTGGTGATAAGTTCTCCTGTGATAACCCAGCATTAACCGGGTAGCACATGGCAGTGCCTGATTACTTATAAAAGTGTCAAGTCAAATGCCCAATTTAATTGTCTAGTCAGTAATCATACCTTGAAAAAGCTGAACAAGCGAAACACATGCACTTCTCATGCCGGAGAACGTGGTGAAGGCGGTTAGCTTGGCAGAGTTTAAAAAGGGGTTAGACGGTTTCCTAAAGGACAAGTCCATAAATGGACTACTAAATGGACTTAGGAAAAATCCACAATTCCAGGAATAACATGTATAGAATGTTTGTATGTTTGGGAAGCTCGCCAGGTGCCCTTGGCCTGGATTGGCTGCTGTCGTGGACAGGATGCTGGGCTCAATGGACCCTTGGTCTTTTCCCAGTGTGGCATTACTTATGTACTTATGTACATGTCGTTATGCAGCCCCCGATATCTAGCCTGATAAGGTATCAAGACCAGTCAAAAGATGAATTTTTTCTAGAAGTGAATGGTATTTAAAGAAACCTATCCAACAAAATTATACAATAAGAAACACATATAGGTATTCTATACCATGACCAATCACGAGAAAGATGGGAAATATTCACCGTATGAGAATTGATAACGGTGTACCTCCAGTAAACGGAGTACCGCCTCTGATGGTGTGAAGATACCATATATGTGTGAACAATTATAATAAATATAATAGTAATCAAAAAAATATATAGCAGTATATAGTGCCTGATTACTGCCAGGTTAGTGCCACGCTAGAAATGTTTTTTTTCTGGAGTACCAGAGATGGCGTACACTCATGCCAGAACTACTGCCAGTGGCCACCCTGGGCCAGTGGTAGTTCCAATTTAGCATGCGGTAAGCCCATGTTGGGTATACCGATGCTTTGTAAAAGGATCCCTCAGCGCTTTATCCTATAAAGGTTATGCTTCTAAATTTATGCTCCTAAATTACGAGCCTAAACTGTGCTCCAAAATAGATTATGCTCATAATTTAAGTGCTTTAATTTAGGAGCTAAATTTAGGTGCATAACCTTTATAGAATAAGGTCCTAACTGTGCTTGCCAAGCAAAAAAAATGTCTTACTGTAGGGCATACTCAGGTATCCAGTGATAATTTTGTGATCAGCACATGCTTCTCATGCGCTAATAAATAGATTTTATTTTTTAGCGCTGGGGCAGTCTGGGGCAGAGAGTAGGCATGTTCTGTGCTAATTGGTTAGCCTAGCTACGTTGCTGCATGCTAACCAATTAGCATGTGATTAGCGTGTAATTGTGTGAGCTCACACACTAATGGCCACAGGTTAATGGGAAAATTAGTGCATGGCCATTAATTTTAAAGAGTGGCCATTTGACTCATGTGGAAAAAATGGTCTTAGCGCACAGGAATGACCCATGTAAGGACATACTAAGGCCATGTTTTACCGCAGTTTGGTAAAAGGACCACTATGTGACAATGGTCAGCTGGTAGATAATATATACCTTTAATCCATGTACTATTGTTCATTATGCCTTCATATGCCACCTCCTATGTCGAAAAAGTAGAGTTTGTTAATTCAAACTGTTTTTGATATAAATCAAGGGGAGAAGCTTGGGATTTCCTACACTGAATTTGTCTCAAGGATGAGGAACTCCTGTCTATAATATTGGAAAGTTGCATCAACAGACTATGAAAACTGAAGCAGATTTAAAGCTCAAGCACGTTTTGAATGAAATGGAAGAGAAGGGGATAATCAGAAAGTCAAGCAGTGAGGGAGCCTCCCTTCTTGTACTTGTATGAAAAACATATGACACTTTGGACTGACCTAACTCTCAAGTTGTCTCATCCTTGATACCTTTTATTAATTTGGATTTTTGCTCACACCTTTTTGAGTAGTAGCTCAAGGTCAGGTACATTCAGGTACATCACTACATACTTTCAAAGACGTTCATGTTCTTCCCCACCAAATTAGAAACAGAGAAACATGATGGCAGATAAGGGCCAAAATGGCCCATCCAGTCTGCCCATCCTCAGTAACCACTAACTCCTCCTTTTCCTAAGAGATCCAATGTGCCTGTCCCATGCGTTCTTAAATTCTGACTTAGTCTTCGTCTCCACCGGGAGGCCATTCCACGCATGCACCACCTTTTTGGTGACAGAGTATTTTCTTAGATTCCTCCTGAACCTATTTCCTCTTAACTTCATCCCATGATCCCTCATTCAGAGTTTTCCTTCATTTGAAAATGCTCACCTCCTGTACATTAATGCCATGGAGGTATTTAAACATCTCTATCATAACCTCTCTCTCCCGCCTTTCTTCTAGCGTATACATATTGAGGTTCATAAGCCTGTCCCTCATGGGCGTAGTTTGATGGTTTCATTTGCGGGGGGGGGGGGGGGGGGGGGGGGGGGGCAAAGGATGGGGCGGGGCATATTAGTATATTCATTTGCATATATATATATATATATATATATATATCTATACTAGTAAAAAAGCCCCGTTTCTGATGCAAATGAAACGGGGGCTAGCAAGGTTTTTTTTCTGTGTGCATGTGGGAGTGTGTGTGTCCCTGCCCTCTGCCCTCTCTCCCTTCCCCTGTGCTCTCTGTCCCCTCCCCCCTCAGAGTCGAGTCCTTCAGTGTTAAGTTTCCTGCTGTGCTTTGTTTGTGTGACAGAGATAGTGAGGGCTTCTGCCCTCTCTCCCTTCCCCCCTCTGAGTTCTTCACTGTTACAGAGAGAGCGATTTGATTTCGTGCTTTGCTGTGTTTTCCTTCACTGTTTGTGTTACAGAGAGAGCGAGGGCGGGGCAGACACTCATGGGGAAACCGGATATCTCTCCCCCTTCACACTTCTGGCTGGAGGCTTCATTTAGAACGTTGGTGGTGCCTTTTATATATATATATATATATATATATATATATATATATGCAAATGAATATGTTAATATGGAGGAAGGAAGTTAGAAAGAGCTGGATTTTTAGGGAATAACCATAATGAATATGTATGAGATATCTCATACATATACATTATGGTTATTCCCCCCAAAAGCCAGCTCTTTCTCCCTTCCTTCCTTCCTTCCTTCCTTCCTTCCTTCCTTCCTTCCTTCCTTCCTTCCTTCCTTCTTTCCTCCTTACCCAGCACTCCCTCTTTCTCTCCTTCCAGACCCCCTTTCCCATACCATGCCAGTGTGGACCTTAGAAATGCATAAGCTCTATATGTAGATCCTTCAAGAGGTAGTGTGTCATGATTTATGCTCTACACCCTTTCTGATGTTTTGGTGCCACCTCAGTAATGCCAACACACAATCTCTCCACTGCAAAACACTATACACAAACTTGTGCAAAAACCCACTCATAACCTTACCAAACCATAGCAGCACTAATTCCAAGGACAGGATGAGCTACAACCTTATGCGTGGAAAGGCAGCACTGCAATTACACTGTGCTCTAAAACACCAGTACACTACCTAATGAAAAAAACAAAACAAAAAGGGCTGCAAATACTACACACTAGCAGAATACTGCTCCTTGATCACACATGAAAAACACATGACAACAGATATGACACAAGGAACTAGAAATAAAAAAAAATGAAGGCAAAATACTGAACTGGATAGTTACCTCAGGAATTTAGACTCGGCTTGCAGCAATACTAGAAAAAATTGAAATTTACATGCAAAATATCACAGATGCAAATTTCCAATAGCTGACATATTCCAATTAATAAATTCTGAACAAAATATTTTTCTACCTTTGTTGTCTGAGCATTTAGTTTTCCTATTCATAGTTTTCCCTCCATCCATATCCAGCATTTCTCCTCACTCCCCTCCCCTCTATCCATCCATCCATCCATCCATCCATCCATGTGCATCTACTTCCTCTGTCTTCCCTCCCCTCCATCCATGTCCAGCATTTCTCCTCTCTCCCTTCTCCTCCATCCGTGTGCATCTCCTTCCTTTCTCTTTCCTTCCCTCCATCCTTGTCAACATTTCTCCTCTCTTAACTGCCCTCCACTCCATCCATGTCCAGCATTTCTCCTCTCTTCCCTCCCCTCCATCCATGTTCATCTCCTTCCTGACTTCCTTCCCCACCATCCATCCATGTCCAGCAACTCTCCATTTTCCCCTGCCCTCTCCTCCATCCACCCATATCCAGCAAATTTCCTCTCTCCCCTGCCCTCATTCATCCATCCATCCATGTCCAGCAATTCTCTTTTCTCCCCTGCCCTGCCCTCCCCTCCATCCATCCACGTTCAGCAACTCTCCATTCTTCACTGCCCTCTCCTCCATCCATCCATATCCAGCAAAATTCCTCTCTCCCCTGCCCCCATTCATCCATCCATGTCCAGCAATTCTCCTCTCTCCCCTGCCCTCCCCTCCTCTCCTCTCCATGTCCAGCGATCTCTTCTCTCCCCCTTCCCTCCTCTCCTTTCCATGTCCAGCAATCTCTTCTCTCCCCCTTCCCTCCTCTCCTTTCCATGTCCAGCAATCTCTTCTCTCCCCCTTCCCTTCTCTCCATGTCCAGCGATCTCTTCTCTCCCCCTTCCCTCCCCTCCTCTCCTCTCCATGTCCAGTGATCTCTTCTCTCCCTCTGCCCTCCCATCCATGTCCAGCGATTTTTCCCTGCCCTCTCTCAGCTCCCAGATAGCCTTCCTCTCTGTTACTTCCTCCCCACCCCCCCAGGTGCGTTTAACCTTTTTATTTACAGTGGCAGTGACGGCAGTGAAGAAGAAAGCACTTGGGCTCGCCTCCAGCTTCTCCCTTCCCTCACACTGTATCCCGCCCTTGCGGAAACAGGAAATGCACCATCGCAGAAGAAAAATGCAAGTGTGTAATGAAATTTATATCACAGCTGTAAATTTGTAAAGAAGTGCACAGCAAAGGGAGTGTGCATTGATCCCATTTAAATTGATTTTATTAAATGATACATATTGCAATAAAATGTGGTCTTTTTAAGTTAGGAGCCCTTTTATGCACTAAGGGGTCCTTTTACCAAGCCATGTGAAAAGGTGGCAGGCGCTGGTATCAAAAGTGTGGGTTTTCCATGCTCTGTGGCCACTTTTTTATGACAGCGGTAAAATGGCCATCTCACCATATTTTTTTGTAATGGCCACATGCTAATGTCCCCATTAGCGCGTGGCCATTACTTCAGGAGTCCTTACCTCCACTTATTTAGGAGGCAGTAGGGGCTCCCATGCTAATTGGATAGTGTACGGTAATGTGCCTCACGCTATCTGATTAGCACCTGCACACCTACTCTCCACCCATGGGCAGGCCTCCCACGCTGGAAAATAAAAAATATTTTCCAGTGTGGGATTAGCGTGTGCTGAATAGGAAACTACTGCAGGATGCCTTAGCGCGTCCCGTGGTAAGCCCATGGTAGGCCTACCGGGCCCCTAAATGCTTCATGTCCTATGTTATGCAGAAGCATAGCCAGGTTGTGATGTCAGGGGGAGCAGACTGTGTAAAAAATAGGCCACCAGCGCAAGCAGGTTTTTAAAACCACATAGGTACCATTTTCATCAGAAGTCCATTTTGGGGGAGCATTTGCTCTCCTTGTGCCCCCCTCCCTAGTTACGCCCATTGGAGCCAACTTTTCAAAATTATTGGGGGTGCTAAGCCCAGTGGAAATAACCCTTCCTTGGACACACACAATGAAGTTTCTCAATATTGGGGGTGCTCAAGCACCCACAGCACCCACAGAGTTGGCTCCTATGATTACGCCTCTGATTTTATACCTATGGGTTATGTGACACTTAACACACACTAATGCCCCCTAAGCTTTAGTAAAAGACCCCTTTTATTTGTAAAATGTTATAAGGGTTTCCAACAGAGGATTATCAGCCACTTCTATTTCAATAACAAAGACCCAGATACTATTATTCTAAAAACAATCCCGTGCGTCTGGTAGCGCTATATAAATGCTAATAGTAGTAGTAGTAGTAGTAGTTCAGCTATTGTAAATATTTTTTAGCAGATTACAAGTAATTGAAGTTGCCTGTATTTGGGGTAAAACTTCACACATTTGAAAGACCAGACCAAACAAACTTCACGTGGACAACTGAACCTCTCTCTTACCAACCTCTTATCTGAGACAGTGAAAGGGAGGGAAGTAATCCATTTTTTTTTTCACTGATAAGTTTTGATGGGTAGCAGAACCTTTTGATGGCGGAAATTGCCCTTCTCCAAATACAGTGATGTGGAGCAGGCAGGTTAGTGAAGATAGATAAGGTTTCAGAATAATGTGCCCATTGAGAAGGCCTGCTGTCCTGCATCCTGGTCTCATTTCCAGCATGATCTGAAACACACAGCTCAGACATTGCAGAGTGGGTGAAAATCCGCCCTTTTAAAATGATTCATCCACAGCTTTTTAGCAAGCAGTAGAGATGTGCAGTTTGTTTATTGGGCCATTTTCAGACTCACTTCCTGATTTTTGGACATTTTCTCAGTTCACTTCATGCATTTTTTTAAATGAACATTTTTAGCATATGTTAGAACATTTTGACACACATTAATTGACTTAACACAGGTTAATATGTGCTGAACTGATTTAACATGCATTAAAGGGCCCTTTAACTAAACCGTGCTAAATGCTAATGTACGCTTAACCCGGGAAAAAAGGCTTAGCACAAAGGGGTCCTATTACAAAGCCACATAAGGGCCTATGTGCATCCAGGATGTGCCAAATCAGCATTACTGCCTGACTGCCATGTATCCCGTGCGGTAATTCTGAATTTGTCATGCGCCGAAAACACACAGTAGAAAATATTTTCTACCACGTGGCGCTTACCCGGTAATAAACAGCAGCGCGTGAGATATTCATTTAGTCCTTTAGATTGTAAGCTCCTTGAGCAGGGACTGTCCTTCTTTGTTAAACTGTACAGCGCTGCGTAATCCTAGTAGCGCTCTAGAAATGTTAAGTAGTAGTACTAGTAGTATATTACTTCTAAGTCAATGGGTGACGGTAATATCTCAGGCCAATAATGGATGCACACTGGTTTTTATTTTGGCCTATGTCCATTTCCTGACCCCTTAAAAAAAGGCCCCTTTTCCAGGACACGGTGAAAACTGGCCCGGCGCGTGCCCAAAGGACACGCTCACACTGCCGCAGGCCACTTTTTGCCGTGGATTAGTAAAAGGGTCCCAAAATGTGTTAAAGCATATCGCAGTAATTTACCTGTCAGTGCACACTGATCACATGCTATTTAATTTTTAAAGAATATTTTTGGAAGGAGGCGTTTCATGGATGGCGAATGAGTGTGGAAACTTTATACAGCTAGCGCATTCACATTAGCACGTGCTAACTGGATAGTGCAGAATTAATGTTAGTGCTCCTGTGTGTATTTTGTTTTGGTTTTGCTTTTTTTGCAACTCCTGTGCGCTTTATCACTGGACCTGTAAAAAAAAGAAAACTCTTTAATATACTACTGCAATAAATCTGGGCTTAACCCTGGATTCTGTACATGGCGACAAAAAGTGTGTGCTGATATTTGCATGCGGATCGAAGATGCATGTGTACATTAGGGCCTCTTTTATCAAGCCACACTAGTGGTTCCCGATGCGGTAAAGCCATCAAAACCCATCCATTTGAATGGGCTCCATTGGCATTGCAGCATGGGAACCGCTAGCGTGGCTTGATAAAACAGGCCTTTAATTAGCTAAGGAACAAATCAAAAGAAGCAGCCCTTGTTGAAGAAAAGGCTTTTACTGTTTCAAACAGACCCAGGGAGGCACACAATGACCTGAATTAGTGGAGTTTTTAGGTTTGCATCAACTGGTTCTTAATGCCCCTGACGCAGCCCAACTCTTGGCGAAACATGGTCATGTTGGGCATCTGATTGTGAACCTTGGGCGCACCAATACTACTCATTAAAGACAGCGTTTTCTTCAACAAGGTCTGCTTTTTTTCTTTTGTTCCACGATGGAGATTGTAGACCGATTGCCTTCCTGCTTCCTAATCCTTAGTTAGCCGGCACCCTAACTTGCAATAAATTGATAACAATCAATTATTGCAGATAATTGGCAGTAATTGGAATTTATGATAACAATTGATAAGAATCACAGTTCCCCCTTGAACAGGAGTGGCCAAACTTTCACACATGAATGTGCCATAGCAGAAAGTCTCACCTTGGAAGAGCAGAGGGGGTGTGCACATCAATTCGTCTCCTCCCTCCAAAAACTAAGGATCAGCTCTCAACCCCTATCCTCATCCCTACCAGTTATTCTTTCTCTAGAGCCTCCGACCCCAGTCCAGCCAGTATCCTTCTCTTTCCCCCCTCCTATTCCTCAACCTGCCCCTAGTACCAACCTCTATCTACCTTATAATCGAAAGAGAAAAAAACGCCTAGATTTCGACCCAAATCGGGAGATAGACGTTTATCTCACAAAAACGAATAAATCGGTATAATCGAAAGCCGATTTTGGACGTTTTCAACTGCACTCCGTCGCGGATGCGTACAAAGTTGATGGGGGCATGTCAGAGGTGTGGCGAAGGTGGAACTTGGGTGTGGTTATCGGCCAAGGAGAGATGTACGCGTTAGGGCGATAATTGAAAAAATAAAGGCGTTTTTAGCGAAAATTTAGGACACTTTTGTTGGACCCTTTTTTCACACGAACAGGTCCCAAAAAAGTGCTCTAAATGACCAGATGACCATTGGAGGGAATCGGGGATGACCTCCCCTGACTCCCCCAGTGGTCACTAACCCCCTCCCACCACAAAAAAATGATGTTTCACAACTTTTTATTTTCACCATCAAATGTCATACCCACCTCCCTGGCAGCAGTATGCAGGTCCCTGGAGCAGTTGTTAGGGGGTGCAGTAGACTTCAGGCAGGTGGACCCAGGCCCATCCCCCCCTACCTGTTACAATTGTGCTGCTTAATGCTTAGTCGTTCACATAGGCGTAGTTTGACTGTTTCATTTGGGGGGGCAAAGGAAGGGGCGGGGCATATTAGCATATTCATTTGCATATATGTATATGCAAATTATGCTAATATGGAGGAAGGAAGGGAGCAAGAGCTGGCTTTTTTGGGAATAACCAGTGTTCGTTTGCCAATGGATAGCCACTGAATCAGAGAGGCAGCTGGTTTGGCGACAGGCAGTGGTGTGCTGGCAAATGTTTAACAACAGGCTCTCCCCCCAGTCCCCCTCTGCGCCCCCCCCCCCAAATTGCAGAGCTGGCTATAGCCGGGGAGAGAGCCTGGGGGGGGGGGTATAAATAAGTAAATATAAACTTTTAATGTTGAGCACCTGATTCTCAAAGTGAACATATTGTAAACACTATAATGAAAATAAAATGATTTTTTTCTACCTTTGTTGTCTGGTGACTGTTTTTCTGATCATGCTGGTGCAGTATCTGATTCTGCTGCTATCTGTCCTCTTAACTCCGTTTCCAGGGCTTCCTTTCCATTTATTTCTTTCTTCCTTTCTTCTTCATTTCTGGTCCTCAGCTTCTGCCTATTTTCTTCATCCATGTGCAGTTTTTCTCCTCTCTTCCTTTTCCCTCATCTCATCTCCTTCCTCACTCTTTCCTCCCCTCCATCCATGTCCAGCATTTCTTTTCTCTCCCCTGCCCTCCATCCACCCAGTCCAACAGTGACCCTCCTCTTCCCTGTCCCCATACCCAGTGGCCCTCCTTTCCCCTGCCCTCCATCCACTCAGTCCAGTAGTGACCCTCCTCTCCCCTGCCCCCATGCCCAGTGGCCCTCCTTTCCCCTGTCCTCCATCCACTCAGTCCAGCAGTGACCCTCCTCTCCCCTGCCCCCATACCCAGTGGCCCTCCTTTCCCCTGCCCTCCATCCACTCAGTCCAGTAGTGACCCTCCTCTCCCCTGCCCCCATGCCCAGTGGCCCTCCTTTCCCCTGCCCTCCATCCACTCAGTCCAGTAGTGACCCTCCTCTCCCCTGCCCCCATACCCAGTGGCCCTCTTTTCCCCTGCCCTCCATCCACTCAGTCTAGTAGTGACCCTCCTCTCCCCTGCCCCCATACCCAGTGGCCCTCTTTTCCCCTGCCCTCCATCCACTCAGTCTAGTAGTGACCCTCCTCTCCCCTGCCCCCATACTCAGTGGCCTTCCTTTCCCCTGCCCTCCATCCACCAGCAGTGACCCTCCTCTCCCCTGCCCCCATGCCCAGTGGCCCTCCTTTCCCCTGCCCTCCATCCACCCAGTCCAGCAGTGACCCTCCTCTCCCCTGCCCCCATACCCAGTGGCCCTCTTTTCCCCTGCCCTCCATCCACTCAGTCCAGCAGTGACCCTCCTCTCCCCTGCCCCCATGCCCAGTGGCCCTCCTTTCCCCTGCCCTCCATCCACTCAGTCCAGCAGTGACCCTCCTCTCCCCTGCCCCCATGCCCAGTGGCCCTCCTTTCCCCTGCCCTCCATCCACCCAGTCCAGCAGTGACCCTCCTCTCCCCTGCCCCCATACCCAGTGGCCCTCTTTTCCCCTGCCCTCCATCCACTCAGTCCAGCAGTGACCCTCCTCTCCCCTGCCCCCATGCCCAGTGGCCCTCCTTTCCCCTGCCCTCCATCCACTCAGTCCAGCAGTGACCCTCCTCTCCCCTGCCCCCATGCCCAGTGGCCCTCCTTTCCCCTGCCCTCCATCCACTCAGTCCAGCAGTGACCCTCCTCTCCCCTGCCCCCATGCCCAGTGGCCCTCCTTTCCCCTGCCCTCCATCCACTTAGTCCAGCAGTGACCCTCCTCTCCCCTCCCTTCATTCCGCCCTCTCCCCGTTCCTTCCCCCCCGCGAGCCAGTTCTCCTCCCTCCCTCCGGATCCGTCCCTCACCAACGATCTTCGAATTTTTCACCTGCCCGGCCCGCTAGCGCTGACTCTCCACTGCCGGTTCACGCTTCAAAATGGCCGCCGAGACTTCTCGCGAGGCCGCCTCTGAAAGTCTCGGCGGCCATTTTTAAAGCGCGAACCAGCAGGGGAGAGAGCGCTAGCGCCTAGCGGGCAGGCAAAGGATTCGAAGATCAGGTCGGTGAGGGACGGATACGGAGGGAGGGAGGAGAGCCGGCTCACGGGGGGGCCGGGGGGGAGGAGAAGGAACGGGGAGAGGGTGGGGTGAAGGGAGAGCTGCCTGTTGCCGGCCCTGCGTTTGGGGGGGCATTGCCCCCCCTCGCCCCCCCCAGTCTACGCCCATGGTCGTTCAACCCCCCCAAACCCACTGTACCCACATGTAGGTGCCCCCCTTCACCCCTTAGGGCGATAGTAATGGTGTAGACTTGTGGGCAGTGGGTTTTGAGGGGGATTTGGGGGGCTCAACACACAAGGGAAGGGTGCTATGCACCTGGGAGCTCTTTTACCTTTTTTTTTGTTTTTGTAAAAGTGCCCCCTAGGGTGCCCGGTTGGTGTCCTGGCATGTAAGGGGGACCAGTGCAGTACGAATCCTGGCCCCTCCCACGAACAACTGCCTTGGATTTATTCGTTTTTGAGCTGGGCGCTTTCATTTTCCATTAACACTGAAAAACAAAAAAGTCCAGCTCACAAATTGTCGAATAAAACATGGACGTCTATTTTTTGCGAAAATACGGTTCGGTCCGCCCCTTCACGGACCCGTTCTCGGAGATAAACGCCCATGGAGATAGACGTTTTCGTTCGATTATGCCCCTCCACATCTCCACTTTAGGCCATCAATTTCTATCAATTCCTTCCGAGCCCTACTAGCCTTGCTGTCTCTCAACTTTCTTTTCCAATGTGAACATTTTTTTCTATTACTCCCATTCCAGCAGTCTCTTAAACCATCCCACCCCATCCTCAGCAGTCTCATAATCCTCATCTTCCCCCCCCCCCCCCCCCCCCGCTCTCTCTTTGTCTTCAACAGGTCAGTTCTTCTCTTCCAGGGCCATAAAAGCATCGCCTCTTTTCTGTGAGCAGTTAATGTTGTTGCTCCTCCTCCTTTTCTTTTAAATCTCAGGGGGTTGCCGACCTTCTCTTATTCAGAAGGAAAATACAACACATTCATCAAATGTGAATAAAATACTCTGTACCACAAGGCAAGATAAATGACCTAGGCAGTCAACTGAAAGCAGAAACAAGGCACAAGATGACCAAAATAGTCTTCAAGCCACTGTCCACATAGCTACATGCTTGTGAAGCATGCAGGTAGGCCAAAAGTCAAATTATCACATGAACATACACACACAAAGTCCATTATTGAGATTTCATTACAATATAAATGACTAGTAAAAAAGGCCCGTTTCTGAAACCAATGAAACGGGCGCTAGCATGTGGCTTTTTTTGTGTGTGTGTGTATGTGTCACAGAGTTATTTTGTGTGTGTGTGTGTGAGGGTGCGGTGTGTGTGCAGGTTGTTGATGTGTGTCTTTTTTTGTTTTGTTTTTTGCTTGGGGGTTGGGGGATGTGCTGTGCTGTCCTTGGTCGCTGTTTGCTGCTGGTTGGGTCGCAGGTAATCCTTCCAGCTGGGCCGCAGCTTGTCCTGTTCGCCCACATCCCAGATGGTGACGGGCACGTTGTTTTCTGGCTCCTCTGACTCCATGTCAAGCGATCCCAAATATAGTCTGTGCTATAGGCCCTCTGGCACTCTTCAGTACTGGCATTAGGCATTTAAAAATTTCTCCCCCCCCCCCCCCCCCGGTCTATTTTTGCACATACCCACAGCAGGAATATTCTTCTCTCGTTCCAGCGGTGGTTCTGTGCTCTCCGTGCTGCACAGATAATGAGCCATTCTGCTGGGGAATGCTCCTCCCTTATTGCCACGTAGTTTCTTCTGATTGGTCCGTCTTACGTTGCCTAGTGTTGCCTGGGAACGGTGTTGTGATGGTCCTTTGTGTTTCAGAATGTTGAGGGTGTTTTTTTTGATTGGTCCGTCATGCGAGGGCGGGGCAGAGAGACATGGTCAGTGTTGTGGCTTCACCACCATGAATCCATGAACCCTTCAGGGAGTGACTGAGTGACTTCAGAACATTGTCTTCAGAACGTTGAGGGTGAGTTTTATTATAGTAGATTATACTTTGAGATAAAGTGTGTCAAGAGGAAGAACAGTGAATAGTATGAATCAAAGATCTGTGTGAACGGCTGCATGAGAATTTCATAATGGATTTGCGGCAAAGACAAGCACCCTAGATGCGTTATACAGTGTTAATGAATGAATGCATCCACTGGAAAGAGGTTGCAGTAGGCATGATTGCATGATTGTGGGAGACAAGGCAGTTTCATTCTACCCAAGCATGGTAACAACAAAGAGGGCAATGTTTAAAGCCACTTCTATGGGTAAAACCAGTATCAGTACAACCCAATGTAATTGCATGAACAAGAAGGTGCTCTCACTATAGGAAGCTCTAATCTACAGTGCGTTCCTATTTGAAGAAGTTTATTTTACTTATTTATAAAAACATTACTTGTTTTCTGTCCAGGTTGATCATAGCAGTGTGCAATCGTACAAAACAAAACAATAATACCAACAAAACTATCATCTGCAAAATAAAAGGAATAATAAAACCAACTTACTAAATTAAAACCAGTGAACTACTCAGCAATCCACTCTTACTGTCCAAACTATGATGGCCATTGCAAGCCTCATAGCAATGATGGACTTCAGGTGGCCAATGACTCCACCTGAGTGTGGCTCTAAAGCAAATTCACTGCATTAGCCCCAGAAACCGGTGCAACTCAAGCAGGCTATTCCAAGGAGGAGTGTCGTATTTGGGGTGAGGGGGTGAGGGTCCAGGGAGCTTGGGAGGGAGTCTGATGGGGGGGGGGGGGGGCATTTGTGGGTCCAGAGGCTCCAGGAGAAGGAGTCTGGGAGGGTCATTTGTGAGGTCAGGAATGTGGGGTTTTGGGGGGGGGGGGGGGTTGGAGGATCCAAGGGCCTTCTGTGAAAATCAGTGATCTGAAAGTAAAGTGCTTTGCTCCAATGCTGCACCTTCCTACTGCATCTTCTTTTCCTTTGCTTGTTCTATATTGACGTAGGCATCTTACACAGCTTTGTTTCTGAAATAAACCATGTTTGAACAGCATAATTTTCTTGAATTTTGCCCAGGGACTAGCATTATGGGTTGTGCAAACAGGGCAATTTCCCTGGGCTCTCATGTTACATGGGACTTCTGCTTAAAAATGAAGAAGATGTGGCCTGCTGGTAGCCCCCTCCCAAGTTTTTTTTCGTGGGCCCTCACATGTTTATCACTGACCTTGGTTTGGTGGATCCCTGGATCTTCATATTTGGATTTTCTGGTGAACAACCATCACTGACACAAGGGGAAATGTGAAGGGCAGTAGTGGGGTGTAAATTCATTAAATCAAGGGAGGGCTGATCCAAGGTTGTTGTAATAGATTTCTTGGATGAGTAATCAAGCAATAGATTTAAGCCTCTATTTTAAAAGCACTTCCATGTATAAATAGTGACATTAAAAGACCATTTCCAAAAAACCTGCTACTTAACATGTGGACGTTACCAAGTCGCAGAGATTTTAAGAGGGCGTGGTTTCATCATGACTTGAATTAGCTAAAAATCTATATGTGTATTCCCCATGTTAAATAGGAAATGTATGTTTATGTTTAAAAATGTCCCCATTAAGTTTTGACCCAGCTCAAAGTCATGCAGAGATTTTATAAAGCATTCATTTTTCCTAGGGCTTTACTCAAAATATTAAGGGACTAATTCTGTTTAATACTCGATTGTTTATTTATGCCTCAAAAACAAAAGCAAAAAGAAACAACACAACCAAATTTCGCAGCCTCACTATTTAGTTGATGCCACTTTGCACAGCCACTTCCACCTGAAGTCAGAAGCAAAAAGCATAAAGGGAACCAGGTTTCTGTTTTCTTCATGGTCAACGGCCCTTCAAGTCCATGCGATAGCCAAGATAAATGTAATCTTCTGTTCTAAACAGTTCAAGGAAAAGGAAAAGATCCATCTTGATAGCATGGCATGCGGAGTGTCCTGACAAGCCAATTAGAATGGAAGAGACAAAACACAGATATCGCTATCAGGATATTTCAAACTTTTAAGAGATCTCCACTTCAGAAAAGGAGGTTTATAAATCAGAACATTGACCTTTTGCTTTTACTTCCTTTGTCAACATATTTTCACATTCATTCTCTTAAGCTTCCGCGGCTGGCATCATGATTGTTTCAGTTGTCTGAGTCTTGCTTACTCAGACACAACATGAGCCGAACAACCGCAACAATAATTTCCTTATTCATAAGAACATAAGTGTTCGCCATACTGGGACAGACCGAAGTTCCATCAAGCCCAGTATCCTGTTTCCAATAGTGGCCAGTCCAGGTCACAAGTACCTGGCAAGATCCCAGAACAGAAAAACATATTGTATGCTGCTTATCCTAGAAATAAACAGTGGATTTCCCCAAGTCCGTCTTATTAATGGCTTATGGACTCTTCTTTTATGAAATTATTCAAACCTTCTTTAAACCTTTCTAAGCTATCTGATTTTAACACATTATCAGACATCAAATTTCAGAGTTTAATTACACATTAAGTAAAGAAATATTTCCTCCGGTTTGTTTTTAATTTACTACTTAGTAGCTTCATTGCATGCCCTCTAGTCCAAGTATTTTTGGAAAGAGTAAACAAGCAATTCAATCACATTTTTCTAATCAATAATGTTTGTGTATGAAGGGTATTTCTTCACTACTACTGTTTATAGACATCAAAGGGTAAATAGTGCAGTCTTTGTGGATAGAATGACAGACTGAACACCAGAGACACTTTCTGAAGGGTGTACATTATTTTTCAATAGTGCATGCTAATTTGCATAGGCATGAATAGTGTATTCGTGTGTGCACTACTGAAAACCTGTGCACACATTTCACGAAGATCACTCTCTGTATTTATGACATTGTCCCTGAAATGAAAAGAAAAAAAAAAGAAATTCCTATAAGTGACAGGAGAAACTAAACAAAAGAAAATTGTTTGGGCTGCACATCCCTATCCTCTTACACCACCCAAAGGCACCAAAGCGGTTCACAGCATTACAATAAAACAATATAAAATATAATATAAAAAAATTACAATACAGAAGTAGTAATTACAGTGCACATATTTGAATAATCCTATTCACATTATATTAGATTTATTAACTTTTGATAAATGTCAAAGACTGAGTATAAAGCCATGTTTTCACAGCTTTGTGAAACTGCAAATAGTCAAGCTTCTTATATCCTGTGAGAGTGCAGGTGAAAGGGGATCCGGGAAGGCACGAGGAAAGGGGGTACAGGGAGCCGGGGAATCCCAACGGGGCAGATTTCATGTGCACAACACCCACATTCAGAAAGCTGGGCTACCGGAGGCAGAGAGGTTGGCTGGGTTAAGGAAGAAGGGGAGGAACTACCAGTCCCAGAATCCTTCTCTTCCCCACCCGGCTGTGCAAGAGTTAGGGGAGGAGATAGAAGATTGGGAAATGGTCTCTGAGGAAGGTGATGAGGGCCAGCTGGAGAGATTGGGGGCGAGGAAGTTGAAGAGGAGGATAAAATGGAGATTACTGAAGGACTAGGGGAGGAACAGATGGAGATTGGAGCCCTGGCTCAAACCCGAAAAGCTGCTGTAAGAGGGTGGCTAGCTGTACCTTGGAGAGCCTGGTGGAAGACCGGAGGAGAGAGGCTGAGGCACTGGGGGAAATCTCTACTAAAGAGGAAACAGGTGCAGCCTGTGGGAGAGCAAGAGAGCTGGGCACAATTGAAACCCCAGCCTGAACCAGGTGGGGATAAAGCTGTGTATCCGTGCTGTAAGAAGGTGCAAGAAAGACTGTGTAAACTGTTTCATACTAAAAAGGTCTGGGCTGCAACCTACCAAGCTATTTGGGATTTCCCTCTGATACTGTACTGTTCCCTAAGTGAAGTAATCTGAGCTAAAGTGAAGTGAAGTTATATGGACTGTTTTTGAACCTGAGTTTGAAGTTATATGGACTGTTTTTGAACCTGAACTTGACTGTGTTGAACCTGAATTGTGCTCTGGGCTGCTAGCCTAAACAACCTGGAGTGAAGGGTGTTTTGTTGATTTGAAGCAAGAAAATAAAAGCGCTTACTTATAAACATTGGGCTTTGAATGTGCCTCTGTGAAAGGAACGGAGGGAGGAGGAAGTCCTGGGAGTTCACAGGGCCTGGAGCCAAGGCTCAGAGGAGCCAGATTGCTATGGAGTGAAGGCAACAGTCGTGTGGAGGAAGAGGCAGCTAAGCAGGTTCAAGCTTGGCAGGGTCCTGGATGGGCAACCCAGCTACAATCCTTAGATAACTGGTTCCAAACCAAAGGTCTAAAATGAGAGAATGCTCATTTCATAGTGGATGTCAACTTAATTATAGACAAATGAGGAAGTTCTAACAAAGTCAGCTGAGAAAAACATAATCTCCTTGTGAACCTGTTTTAAACCTGGATTTGGAAGGGAGTGCAATTAAATCTAAGGGGTAAATATTCAGCCAAAGGTGGTCAGCGGTTTTTTGGCTGCCACCGGTGTTATTTTCTGGATATTCAATGCTGGGAACTAGCATCAAATATCCAGGTTTTTGTGGCTGGCTATCCTATTAAGTGCAATATTCAGCACTTGGAAGATAGGCGGGAGAGGAGAGATACGATAGAGACTTTATATACCTACGTGGCACAAATGTTCTTTCAGTAGAAAGGAATGTCTGAAATGATTGATCATAGGATGAAGTTGAAAGGGGATAAACTCAGGAGTAATCTAAGGAAATACTTCTTTGCTTCTCACCTCAGCGGTTTCCACACTCTCTCCCTCACTAAGCAGGTGACATGTTGGAACGAGTCACTTACTAAGGTTCTTGATTCACTTGCTCCTCTACTCCCAAGTCCCCATTCTGGGAAGGTAAGTGAACCGCAGGAATCTGTACTGGGACCGATACTATTTAACATATTTATAAATGATATGGAAATCGGAACAACAAGAGAGGTGATCAAATTTGCAGATGATACAAAGCTATTCAAGGTTGTTAAAACACATGAAGACTGAAACATTGCAGGAAGGCCTTAGGAAATTGGAAGATTGGGCATCCAAATGGCAGATGAAATTTAATGTGGACAAATGCAAGGTGATGCATAATAATCTGAATCACAGTTACCTGATGCTAGGGTCCACCTAGGGGGTCAACGCTCAAGAAAAAGATCTGGATGTTGTTGTAGATAATACACTGAAATCTTCTGCTCAGTGTGCGGTGGTGGCCAAAAGAAGCAAACAGAATGCTAGGAATTATTAGGAAAGGGATGGTGGATAAGACCGAAAATACTATAATGCCTTTCTATCACTCTATGGTGTGTCCGCACCTTGAGTATTGTGTTCAGTTCTGGTTGCCGTATCTCAAAAAAGATATAGCGGAATTAGAAAAGGTTCAAAGAAAAGTGACCAAAATGATAAAGGGGATGGAACTCCTCTCGTTTGAGGAAAGGCTAAAGAGGTTAGGGCTCTTGAATTTGGAAAAGAGGAAAAGAGACGGATGAGGGGAGATTTGATTGAGGTCTAAAAAATCTGAGTGGTGTAGAAAGAGTTGAAGTAAATCAATTTTTTACATGTTCCAAAAGTCCAAAGACTAGGGGACACTTGAGGAAGTTAAATGAAAATACTTTTAAAACCTCATTTCATGTAATCTAGATCTACTGCCTTCCCATCTCCGGAAAAGGTTTGTTTGCGGATTAATACCTTTCAAATATTTGAATGTCTGTATCTTATCACCCCTGTTTCTCCTTTCCTCCAGGGTATATATGTTCAGGTCGGCAAGTCTCTCCTCATATGTCTTGTAACCCGAATCCCATACCATTTTTGTAGCTTTTCTTTGCACTGCTTCAATTCTTTTTTACATCCTTAACAAGATACGGCCTCCAACACAATACTCCAGGTGGGGCCTCACCAACGACTTGTACAGGGGCATCATCACCTCCTTTCTTCTGATGGTCACACCTCTCTCTATACAGCCTAGCAACATTCTGGCTATGACCACTGCCTTGTCACACTGTTTTGTCGCCTTCATATCCTCAGATACTATCACCCCAAGATCCTTCTCCCCGCCTGTACATATCAGACTCTCACCACCTAACACATACGTCTCCCATGGATTTCTACTCCCTAAGTGCATAACTTTGCATTTCTTTGCATTGAATTTTAATTGCCAAACATTAGACCATTCTTCTAGCTTCTGCAGATCCTTTTTCATGTTTTCCACTTGGTATCATCCGCAAAAAGGCAAACTTTACCTTCTAACCCTTCGGCAATGTCACTCGCAAATATATTGAACAGAATCGGACCCAGCACCGATCCCTGAGGCACTCCACTACTCACCTTTCCCTCATCCAAGTGAATTCCATTAACCACCACCCTCTGGCGTTTGTCGGTCAACCAGTTCCTAATCCAGTTCACCACGTTGGGTCCTATCTTCAGCCTGTCAAGTTTATTTAAGAGCCTTCTGTGGGGAACCGTGTCAAAAGCTTTGCTGAAATCTAAGTAGATTACATCTATAGCACATCCTTGATTCAATTCTCTGGTCACCCAGTCAAAGAATTCAATGAGAATCGTTTGGCATGATTTACCTTTGGTAAAACCTTGCTGTCTCGGATCTTGCTACTTATTGTCTTCCAGGAAATTCACTATCCTTTCCTTCAGCATCGCTTCCATTACTTTTCCAATAACTGAAGTGAGGCTTACCGGCCTGTAGTTTCCAGCTTCTTCCCTATCACCACTTTTGTGAAGAGGGACCACATCCGCTCTTCTCCAATCCCACAGAACCTCTCCCGTCTCCAAGGATTTATTAAACAAATCTTTAAGAGGACCCGCCAGAACCTCTCTGAGGTTCCTCAATATCCTGGGGTGGATCCCGTCCGGTACCATGGCTTTGTCCACCTTTAGATTTTCAAGTTGTTCATACACACTCTCTTCTGTGAACGGTGCTATATCCACTCCATTCTCATATGTACTTTTGCCAATCAATCGTGGTCCTTCTCCAGGATTTTCTTCAGTGAAAACAGAACAGAAGTATTTGTTTAGCAAATTTGCTTTTTCTTCAACATTATCCACATAGCGGTTCGCAGCATCTTTCAGTCTCAGAATTCCATTTTTAGTCTTCCTCCTTTTACTAATATACCTGAAGAAAGTTTTGTCGCCCCTCCTTACATTTCTAGCCATTTGTTCTTCCGCTTGCGCTTTCGCGAGACATATCGCTCTCTTGGCTTCTTTTAGTTTCATACGGTATTCCTCTCTGTGTTCCTCTTCTTGAGTTTTTATGTATTTCATGAACCCCAACTCCTTAGCCTTTATTTTCTCAGCCACTTGCTTGGAGAACCATATCGGTTTCCTTTTTATCTTGCTTTTATTTACTCTCCTTACATAAAGGTTTGTGGCCATATTTCTAGCTTCTTTCAGTCTGGACCACTGCCCTTCCACTTCTCGTATGTCCTCCCAGTCCATCAGCTCCTTCCTCAGGTATTCCCCCATTTTACTAAAGTTAGCATGCTTGAAATCCACCCTCCACTCCAGCTATTATATCAAACCAAACTGTTTGATGGTCACTGCTGCCCAGGTGGGCACCCACTCGGACATTTGACACACTATCCCCTTTTGTGAGCACCAGATCCAGCGTCGCTCCCTCCCTCGTGGGTTCCGTCACCATTTGTCTGAGCAGAGCACTTTGAAAAGCATCCATGATTTCTCTACTTCTTTCCGATTCTGCAGATAGAACTTTCCAATCTACATCTGACAGATTGAAATCTCCCAGCAACAGCACCTCTCTTTTCTTTCCCAACTTTTGGATATCTTTAATCAGATCTTTATCTAGTTCCTCTGATTGTGTTGGACGTCTGTAGACAACACCTATGTGGACAAAGGTTCTATCATCTCTTTTTAAGGTGATTCATATCGCTTCTTCCTTTCCCCAGGCCCCTGTCATTTCAGTCGCTGCAATACCATTTCTCACATACAGAGCTACTCCTCCACCTTTACGACCATCTCTATTCTTCCTAAATAGATTATAGCCTGGTACGTTTGCATCCCATTCATGGGAATCATTGAGCCCTGTCTCCATGATTGCAACAGGTCTAAGTCTGCCTCTAACATCAGGGCTTGCAGGCCATGAACTTTATTGCTTAGACTGTGAGCATTTGTGGTCATCGCTTTCCATCTACATTTTCAATGGCATTTTTATCTTCTGTTCAGTTTTTTGTTTAGTCTCACTTCCTGCTGTGTTGTAAGAAGTGATTTGCTAAGAGTGTTGTTTTCATTGCTTTCTTTTCTACTGGCACATCTTGCCTTTAGCTTTAGCTGGGGGTGAGCACTTGAAGTGACCTGCCTCCATATGTCACTCCATATGACTCCTCAGGCCTACCTGTCTCCATGGTGGCCTTAGTGGGGTTGTTGGAAGCAGAAACAAAGCCCCCTTGCTCCTGCACCTTGTGGCTGAACTTGCAGAATGGCTGCCATGACCTCTCACAGCCACGTTGCCTTATATGCCTGCTATTACTTCCTCAGCTGTGAAGGAGGAAAGCAGTATAGAAAAGAGTAGCAATGAGGAGGATAATAAGGAGGGGTCAGGAAGGGGGAGATGAGGAAGAGAAGAAGGACTAGGAGCAGGTCCAGGGCCTACAGCTCCCTGCTCTCCACAAACATCAGTACATAATGTAATAATGGACATTCACACAATGCAATTAAGAGGGAGCTCATGCATTAAGGCACCATTTTATATGAACACCTATAAAGTTGAAATGACCCCTTCTCACCACCTATATACGGGTCATAGGTTGTTCAAGGTGTCCACCATATGTAACATATCAAATACTCCCTGAATACATCTGCCCCTTCCCCCCAATGCAATACACACTGTTGCTCTGTTGCCCTTGATTCTATTTCCAAATTTGCAATGGAAATACAAGCATACTTTACAAAATCGGAATAAGGCTTTTCCAAGTTCAGGCCTCAAGGGCCACAAACAGGCCAGGTTTTCAGGATATCCCTACCTTATTGATAGGGATATCCTGAAAACTTGGCCTGTTTGTGACCCTTGAGGCCTGAAATTGGGAAAGCCTGATCTAGGTGTCAGATAACTCATTCGGACCATCCAAAATTGTGATTTTTCTAGCTCGAGTCCTTAACTGGCTTCTCTAGTTTTGAAAAATCTGGCATTTTTTAAAGGAGTGGTGTGTTCTAAATCAATCAATTAATTAATTAATTTGTGTGTGTGTGTAAGTGCCAGCTTTTGCACACATAAGTGGTGAAATTGCTACTGACATGTGATAGTATTGACACTCAAATTTTCAAAATCCCAAGTGATGCCACTCATTTGCTGAAAGCATTCCTTTTATTTATTTGGATTTTGCTCACACCTTTTTCAGTAGTAGCTCAAGGCGAGTTACATTCAGGTACACTGGGGGTATTTCTCTGTCCCAGGAGGGCTCACAATCTAATTTTGTACCTGAGGCAATGGAGGGTTAGGTGTCTTGCCCAAGATCACAAGGAGTAGCAGTGGGATTGGAACCAGCTACCTCTGGATGTCAAGACTGGTGTTCTATCCACTAGGCTACTCCTCCACTTTGTAAAATGTCTGCTCCTGCTGCACATATAGCTGACTACATGTTATTTCCTGTGTCCATACATATTAGACAAAACGCTGTACATTTAGCAAGCCTTTCATAAAATACTTGGGGAAATTATGCACATCCATACTTGGATATCCCTTTTCCTACCTAAGGGGCCCTTTTACTAAAGGGTTGGCGTTTGGCAACAGGCTTGCAGCATACTAATCTGGAACTACAGCTGGTCTGCCACAAGAGCTCGGTGGTAGTCCCCATCCCCAGCATGCCCCATTTCCAGCGATATAAAAATATTTCTCTTTTTGTAGCGCTGGTGCTTACCTGGCAGTAATTGGGCAGCGCTGTTTGCTGCCCGATTACTGCCAGGTTAGCATAGGGTAGGGTTACCATAATTTGTCCCCCAAAAAGGAGGACACATGCCCCGCCCCCACCACACATCTCAGCATGCCCCCTTTCACACACCCGCCCTTGCTCCACCCCTGTCACATTTTCCCCTCCCCCCATCACACACCCCATCACTCCCCCTCCCCGTCACCCCCTCCCCTTACCTTACTACTGCCCTGGTGGTCTAGTGACCTCTTCGGGGCAGGAAAGAGCCCCCTCTTTCCTGCCCGGAGCGCTGCCCTGCATGCATCCTTCCTGTTCCTGATCTCGGCGCTGATTCAAAATGGCCGCCGAGAGTTGAAGTGACCTCGCGAGACTTCAAGTCTCGGCGGCCATTTTGAATCAGCGCTGAGAACAGGAACAGGAAGGATGCATGCAGGGCAGCGCTCCGGGCAGGAAAGAGGGGGCTCTTTCCTGCCCCGAAGGCGGAAGAGGTCACTAAACCACCAGGGCAGTAGTAAGTAAGGGGAGGGGAAACTAGCAATCTGCCCATTTGTCCAGATTTCTGCCTGCCCGTTTGTCCAGAAATCCGGACAAATGGGTAGATTGGCAAAACCCGCCCTGTTGCCTGGACATGTCCTCAAAAAGAGGACATGTCCGGGTAAATCCAGACATATGGTAACCCTAGCGCAGGGGCCCTTAATGCCACCTCCTCAATGGGTGGTGGTAAGTGCTGCCTGCCGAAATGGCTGCGTGGCAAATGATTCCCTTACCGCATGGCCATTCCTTTTCCATCTAAAAAGACAGCCTTTTACCCGCTGTGGTAAAAGGGGGCCTCAGCGCGCATCAAAAACATGCACTAATGCTAGTGTAGGTCCCCTTTTACAGCAGCTTGATAAAAGGACCAATAGATGAGCTATGTAAAATTTGTCTTCCCTTGTACTTCTCTACTGGGAATAGGAGTAGCCCAAGCATAGCTCAGTTCCTTGTCTTTATACAACCAGCAGTGAATCAAGAAATGGCATAAAACGAGACGTATGTCCTCCTGTGGTTGTCACTTCTATACAATGTTTGTCATAACTAAGGGTAAGTTGACTGAAAAAGAGTATAAGGAAAATTCTACATGCGGGTGCCTAATGTTAGATGCTAAATATATACGTGGATTATAGAATGCTAGTACTTATGCATGTCTTTGGTGCCAGTAATTTCCATTTACATGTGTAAGTGCTAGTCTCTATTCTGTAATATATGAGCAAAATTCACTTAGCACATAACTGTGAGGGTTGTACTCATGGGTTGAGCATGGGAGGGCTATGTGCATGTCATCGAGTGACACATAGAACTTTTAGGATACTATCAGTTGTCATAAGTGAGTGCACCTTTATTTTGGCACACCATTGCCATTATAGAATTGGTGCTAAGCAAGCCCCATTGTGGCACCTATATCTTTGACTCCAAGTTACAGAATAGCTCTGTACGTCTTCTGGGAGACCAATACAGCCTGGTCTTTGCCACAAGCCAGAATTCCAGTACTGTAGTAATGGTTGTGATATACCCCCTTCAAGCAGGAAGTCCTAGAGGTAAAGAGAACTTTCCACAACAGAAAGGAAGTAGCAAAGTCCACCACTTATGGCACATGGGCTCTGACAAACAGCAATCAGATTCAACCTTGGTTATAACTAGGGTCTCACTCAATAGTCCACTGGAGCATATTTTAGAACTATCTTCTAAGAAAGAGTGCTCAGAAACAAACACTTTCAACACTCGTGCTTACTTTCAGGGTCTTGAATGCTGAACCCCTTCACACTTAGAGTGACTTCATCCAACAACTCCTCCTCAGGCTTTCCTTTGGGCAGGGTCCTCCTTTCCTTAAGCAATCATTAGTTCTGGTACTTCTTTAGGCCCTTAGGCTATTCAGGTGACAAAATAACCTTGGCTAGCAGGCTCCGGGTGATATGCAAATTAGGTCTTCCTACTAGTCCCAGACCTGTGCAAATCATCCCTCCTCCAACCAATACTGTGGGGTGCTTCACCTGTGAATACAGTTTTTCTTTCATTAGGCAATATTGCACTGAGCCCCTCTTAGTAGACTGCTGGGGTCTCAGTCTAACAGCCACCTTCCCTTGAACAGGACTATATCTCACTGCAACATCACAGTCTTATCTTCCACCCCACAGCTGTTAGTCCAAGCCTCAAATTAACTCAGTGTCTTCTTTACACTGCCCCCTCCCTGCAGTGTTTTCTTCACACTGCAGTCCTCTGCCCCTATCCCCTTGGAGAAACTCCTCTTCATTAAAGTCAATAAGGTAAGTACCTTCTTCGTATTACAGGTCCAGCTTCCCTGGCTCCTCCTTAGGGGTCTATGCCCTGGGGTTTGCAACCTGTTCCAGCCAGCTTCTTGAGTTACCAGTAAGATTCCATCCTTCTCCTTTCAGGGCCCTCTCCCTTCACATTGCTTCCTCCTAAAGAGTGCTTTTTTTTTTTAATTGTTTATTTATAAGTTTCAATTTTACATTCATGCATTAACATAAATATATGGAAATATAGAAATTTTCAAATACATCAATAAACAAAGGAAAAATATTCAATATTTAGTCCACAATATGATCCAAGTACAAAGAAATTAAACAATAACGTAAGAAATAAAAAAAATAGCAAATATATGCTAAAAGCAGAAGCATACATTTTGAGCGCAGCTGGTACGTAGTGTTATTATTCAGGTATTAAGAGCTCACTCTTTACTGGAAATAAATTCGAGTAACTTTCCTGGGTCAAAAAAAAAGATAATTTGAGAAATTATATACTATCATACAACGACAAGGATATCTAAGCAGAAAAGTTCTTCTCAAGTTAAGTACTCTGGATTTAAGCTGAAGAAATTCTTTCCGTCTTTTCTGAGTATCCCTGGCTAAATCAGGGAATATTTGAATTTTTGCTCCCAGAAAGTTTTCATTAATATGGCGAAAATACAATTTGAAAATATTATTTCGATCGAATTCGAGAGCAAATGTTACCAAAAGAGTAGTTCTCTCAGTTATAACTTCTAATGAATTTTGGAGAAAATCAGTTAGGTTCATGTCTGTAGGACCAGGGTCTCTTACATTTCTAACACCCGATATGTACTGAACCCTTGTGATGGGTGGAAGATTATCTGAGGAAATGAGTAGGACTTCCATTAAATATTTTCTAAACATGCCCAAAGGAGGAATCAATGGAGACTTAGGGAAGCCTAACAACCTCAGATTGTTCCTTCGTATTTGATTTTCCAAATATTCAATTTTACGGGACTGGAAAGATTTATCCTTAGAAACAACTGCTGAAAATTTTTTAAAAGTCTGTATTTCATTTTCCAGTACCTGAACTTTGGTTTTCATAGTCTCGATCCAAAATGTTGTTTGTTCCTGTGTTTGTTTGATCTCTGCCATTTCTCATCTCCTACTAACCAAATTTTGCTGCAGAGTGAGACTCATGCCTTGAATCGCTTCCCAAATACTATCAAGGGTTATCATAGCCGGTCTTTTTATTCCTCGAAACTCTTCGGCGGTTTCACCCTGTAGTGAAGCCGGTGAGGATACGAAATTCATACCCTGTCCTCCCGCTTCTGATGATTTCACAGGGGAAGAAGTGGCAACGGGGCCTCCAACTCGAGCTGCCAGGGCTAAACCGCTTCCGGGTGCACCTGGTTGCTGCTCCTCCGATGCCTCTCTTTCGCTGCCAGGTCGCGAGGGAGGACTCAGTGTGGCTTCCTCTACACTTTGTTCCCGATCTTGTGGGTTTATCGAAGCGTTCAATGTGGATGCCGGTGCTCGTAGGACCATCGTATCCAGAGTCGCCTGTCGCATGGTTGAGGAATCTGTACGGCCTGAGGAGGTAGGCGCTACAGACTTTCCATTCCTTTTCCCCATCACTGGATCCAAGGAAACCCCAGGCTATTGGCGTTCCTCTGGTAGTCAGGAGCTAACCAAACGCACGTCTGCTTCAGACGCCATCTTGGATCCTAAAGAGTGCTTTTATGGGGCTTCTAATACTCAACCCTACCCTTTCTAGGCCCCTACTCCTAATTCAAGATGAGTCCAGAACTTTCCCAGCTGGGTCTTGCTTCTTAAAAGGGAAATACCTCTTCCCCTCTTTGTCAGACCCTCCTACCCTTTACCTAAAAAGGGCAAGACCACTTCTATAGCCTTCTGATTGGAGGAGCAGCCTAGTGGTTAGTGCAGTGGACTTTGATTCTGGGGAACTGAGTTCAATTCCCACTGCAGCTCCTTGTGACTCTGGGCAAGTCACTTAAGCCTCCATTGCCCCTGGTACAAAATAAGAACTTGAATATATGTAAACCACTTTGAATTTAGTTGCAAAAAAAAAAAACCTCAGAAAGGCAGTATATCAAGTCCCATTTCCCTTCTTGGTTTTAGGCTGTCCTATGTGAGGCAGAGTTCCCTCTAGTGGCCCCTCCATGCCAAACTGGCCCTTTACTGGCAGAGCTGCCCCCAGTGGCCTGTTTACGGCAAGGCATGCCCTCTACTTATCACATAGTAGACCCAAAAAATCAACACATTCACATATTTTAAGAGGCTTTTTCATACTTTACCTTCAATTGTCTTGGATCTTATTCTTTTTTTTTCAATTTTAGATTAAGATCAGGTAAACCCCATTGTGGAAAAATATCTGGATGATGGCTGGACTTTGTAACCATGATTTAGAATCTCATTTTTGAGGTTATCAATCACCAGTTTCTCTCTCTATATATATATATGTATTGCAGAGATGCATAGGTGCTGTTTCTTTATATTAGTCTTGGTAATAGGTGCTGTCAGGCATTTAGAAAAGAAAATGTTAAATTTACTTAACCAAATTAATGTAAAAGGCATTTAGGGCCCCTTTTACTAAGCTGCGTATGGCTCTACGCATGCCCAACACGCACCAAAATGGACATACTGCCCGACTACCACGTGCCTGTTGGGGTAATCTCATTTTTGGCGTGTGTCCGCTACGCAGGTCTGAAAAATATTTTTTCTTTTCGGACACATGTAGCGGATGCGTGTCAAGTGGCATCTGATGCACGTAGGTCATTACCACACAAATTCTTTACCACTAGGTCTATGGCTGGCAGTAAGGTCTCACACCCAAAATGGACACACGCCAATTTTGAGTCTGCCACACACCCATTTTCGGCAAAAATTTTTAAAAAGGCATTTTTTGTAGGTGCGCTGAAAAATAATTCTCTGCGCCCAAAACCCGCGCCTACACTACTGCAGGCCACTTTTTACCACAGCTTAGTAAAAGGGCCCCTTAGACTTGTAGAAGCTTGTGCACATGTTTGAAGAGTCTTGGTACAGCTGCAGCAGCAAATTCAATGGTTAATGTTGCTTCAGCTCAGCACTGGTCCTTCTTGCCTCTATGAATCCCTCCTCCCGTTTTTCTCTTCTTTTTGGCTGATAAAGTCGGAGCAGGGTTCCTGGGAGCTGAACCTGTACTTTGTCTTAATCTGTCACCCCTCCTGACAGTCAGATTCATCTTAAAGGGAGGGAGGGCACAGGAAAATAATAATTAACCTCTCTGATGCTTGATCCTAAAATACCCCAGTGCTCAGGCAGGAAGAGACAGGACTGACATTTTTATTGCTTCGCACTTGCAGCCCTTTGACGTGCTGGAGACACTGGGCTACCAGATTTTTTTTTCTTTTTCAAATCTTTTATTTTCACTACCTTTCAGCTCAAAAGTGGTGCGAGTCATAGTGACTTCACTAATCCGCCTGAATAGCTGTTTTAGCAGTGGTAATTAACTATTTTTTTTCCTGATCATTCAGCTATCGATGTAAGACTGGCATCTACTGATTTCACCTGTGTATATTTTTCTTTCAGCAAAAGTTCAAGGACCAACAGCCTGGTTACACAGATACATCTCAAATATTTCAAGCTGGGAGCTTCAGCTTCTGCTGCCAAAGCACATGTGCCTGTTGTTGTTAGGGGGAGGTCTCTTGTGGTTTCAGAGAGTCTTTGTGTGTAGATTGCTGAGAGTCTTTGCAGTTCTGATACATATTGCTGGAAGAACATGAGAATTAGAGCGGTAAGGAGCTTCCAAAGTTACAAAGGGGTCCTTTTATTAAGGTGCGCTAATGATTAGCGTGCGCTAAATGATAAGATGCCCATTATATTCCTATGAGCATCTTACCATTTAAGGCGCTAACCATTAATGTGCACTAAATCTGTTAGCGCACCTTAGTAAAAATACCCCATAGTTATCACCTGCAGATATGATGGCCAAGAAAGAAATATCATATGTTATTTACAATACGCTAAGGTGGATAATTTTATCGGGCATTTTCTGCATTTAAGGCATGTTTAAATGCAGCAAATGGCGTTTCTAAAATTGCATGGCCAAATACATATGTATGAGTATGGGCACCAACAAGATTGCATGTACTTATATATCAAATTGCTTAACAATACTCTGATAATTAATTACAATTTAAGCATTCAGTTTAGATTTTAATATATATTAAAAAATCGCCTCAAAAGCCCAGGGTACCTTTAGAATAGGACACCTGGGTAATGGCTAACATCATTGGCTCCTCCTCCAACCGCAAAAACTATGACCCTTCCTTCCGTTTTTTTTTCTGCCACAGACTTTTTCTTCCGTGATTAAAAAGGTTTTTTGGAAGTTTTTTACTCTATGGTAGTTTTTGCGGTTGGAGGAGGAGCCAATGATGTTGATAATTAGCTGGTTCTGACTGAATATCTGCTGGGTCCCACGTAAGTTCTGCATGTTAGCTTTAGCCTGATCAGGTCCAGTTATACAAACCTGTTTTGAACTGAGACAGGGAGGATGATGCTTTCAGGTTCCCAGGTAAAAGATTCCACAATTGGGGAGCTTGCACCCCAGCTCTGCCCGAGGAATGGCCTAGTGGTTAGGGTGGTGGACTTTGGTCCTGGGGAACTGAGGAACTGAGTTTGATTCCCACTTCAGGCACAGGCAGCTCCTTGTGACTCTGGGCAAGTCACTTAACCCTCCATTGCCCCATGTAAGCCGCATTGAGCCTGCCATGAGTGGGAAAGCGCAGGGTACAAATGTAACAAAAATAAAATAGATACTATTGGAGATTCTACATGGAATGTTGCTACTATTGGACATTCTACATGGAATGTTGCTAGCAACATTCCATGTAGAAGCCTGCGCGGCCACATTGGTGGAATAGCAACATTCCATGTAGAATCACAAATAGTAGCAACAGTGGAGGAGTGGCCTAGTGGTTAGGGTGGTGGACTTTGGTCCTGGGGAACTGAGGAACTGAGTTGGATTCCCACTTCAGGCACAGGCAGCTCCTTGTGACTCTGGGCACGTCACTTAACCCTCCATTGCCCCATGTAAGCCGCATTGAGCCTGCCATGAATGGGAAAGCGCAGGGTACAAATGTAATAAAAATAAAAAAAGGGAACATTGCGCAGAGGCCGAAGAGATGTCATGAAAAGATGGAACAACTAGAAGATCTTGTGAGAGGATCACAGAGAATGGGATGGTGTGTAAGGCTGAAGGAATGCAGAGTGAAAAGAGGGCTCCTGGGTTGCATGTAGTTTGAAAACCAGAAAGAGTAGTTTATAGTGAATTCAATAATGGATAGGTAACCAGTGGACGTCCTTTATTTTATTTATTATTTATTTCTGCATTTGAACCCCACATTTTCCAGTCAGGTAGTCAGTTGAATGTGGCTTACAAGTCACTTTAGTTAAACATGTAACAAAGCCTTTGCAAGTTGGTGCTTGTCTTGTTCAGTTTCAGTTAGTGATTGTGTTGGTTATAGGTCAGTTTGATTATGTGGGTTCATCGGAGAAGAATTTTCTAAAAAAGTGGGCCTTAATGTGTTTCATGCATTTGAGGGCTTTTGATATAGTATTCCATATCCTGGGGCAAAATGTATGTGAAGTTGGTTATGAAATGAAGATTTGTATACCAGGCCTTGACATTTGGGCAAGTGAAGGGTGAGATTGGTTCTTGTGCCTCTGATAGCATTGCGTATAGGTAGTTCTATTAGGTTTGTCATGTATTCCAGTGCGAGTCCAAAGATTATTCTTTAACTGGTAGGCATTGTAGGTTTTGGATTAGTGGTCGTGTGCTTTCGAATCGTTTTTTTTCCGAAGATTAGTCTTGCTGCTGTGTTTTGTGCTGTTTGTAGTCTTTTTAGTGATTGTTCTCTGCACCTGGTATAAATTCTGTTGCAGTAGTCAGCATGGGCAAGGACCATGGATTGGACTAGTGTGCAGAATACATCTCTTGGGAAGTAGTTTCTAATGTGTTTCAGCTTCTACATGGTGTGGAACATTTTCTTTGTAGTGTTTGAGATTTGTATGTCAAGGGTCAGATTACAGTCTATGGTGACTACTGGTATCTTTCGATTGTCAGGGATATGCCCATGGCGGAGATGTTTGGGAAGTGGGGGTATGTGGCAATTGTGTTTTGCCCTTGTTAAGTTTAAGTTTGAACGCTGATGCCCAGGATTCCATTATATTTATGCTGTTCGTAATTCTGGTTGTGATTTTGTGCAGATTCTTTTTAAATGGGATATAGATTGACACTACATCGGCGTACAAGAGAGGGGGTTGAAGATAGTGTTCTGGCAAGGGGAGCCATCATTAGGTTGAATAGTGTTAGTGAGAGCGGTGAGCCCTGTAGTACTCCACATACAGCTTTCCATGGAGGGGAGAGAGAGGAACTCATCTTCACCCGGTAGGATCTGGTAGTTAGGAATCCTAGGAGCCATTTGAGTACCTTCCCTCCTATACCAATTTTGTTGGGAATTCTTTTGAGGATTTGATGGTCGACCCTCTCAAATACACTTTACTTGTAGAAGAATATTTTTTCCATGTGAGATTTCTTTTTTGAAATTGGCTAATAGTGTGATCAACATTGTTTTGGTGTTATAGTGGGTTCTGAAGCTTGATTGAGATTTGTGTAGTATGGAGAATTTGTTGATGTGGATGGGAATAATCGAACGGGGCGCCCAAGTTTTCCTGAGGGTGTCCTTGCAGGACGTCCTCGCGAAGGGGTGGGGAAACCTGCATTATCGAAACAAGATGGGCGTCCATCTTTCGTTTCAATAATATGACCGGGGACACCCAATTCTCAATATTTAGGTCGACCTTAGAGATGATCGTCCTAAATGTTGAGATGGTCGACCTTAGAGATGGTTGTCCCCGGTTTTTGGTGATAATGGAAACCGAGGACGCCCATCTCGAAAATGACCAAATCCAACTCATTTGGTTGTGGGAGGAGCCAGCATTCATAGTGCACTGGTCTCCCTGACATGCCAGGACACCAACCAGGCACCCTAGGGGACACTGCAGTGGACTAACTGATGCACTAACTGAACGGAAAAAGCCCTTCCCTTACCAATCCCTTAGCAATTCGGAAAGGAACGGGCATGCATGAAGGAAATTGCATGCAAATGAGCTGCTCACTGTTAGCTCATTTGCACACAATTTCCTTTCTAAGGAGCGGAAGCCAGTACAGAGCAGCCAAGCGTTATGCATGGCTGCTCTGCACATGCCAAAGACGGCTTCATACATGCAGACAAGCTGCGTGTATAATAGCCGTCTACAACCTTAAATAAATTGCCGTCTACAACCTTTAAAAAACACGTCCAGTTGTTCCAGAGTGAAAGAAGTCACTGTCGAGGCTTCTTTCCACAGTTGAGTATTTACACGTACTGGATTAAGATCATTATTAAGCACTGGGTTGTTTATTATTTTGGTTTTGGCAGTTTACCCCCACAATATAAGTCTTGATTGGGACATTCAAATAGTTGATTCCTAATACTCTTAAGGCAGATAATTTTTGTTAATTTTGGGGGGTCAGAAATTGAAGGGTTGGTTGGTAGTTTTAGGGATCAAGAGTTACTATTGCAGGAATTTTTACAATGTGATAGGTTATAGTGTAACTTTGAGAATATAAATTGTGAGGATATTCTTAAAGTCCTGTGGCTGATGAGGCCATCTATTTCCTCTGTATATCTATGTTCTCCTTTGGTCGTCAGGCAGATTAAACCAGTTATTGGTTCATTTTTGACTTTGATAGTTGATAACCCTCTGGATTCTGGTGTTTTCCCTATGAAATTGAAGCATGCTTCAGTTTAACCTTTACTGAAGAATGTGTTGGGGAATTATCTCCCTGTTTCTGTTTTGCCGACAAAGATTATAGAGAAAATTGTTTTTTATTAGTTGTCACGATTAAATAAACTAATGGAACTTGCTAATCTTCTTTTCTCAAGTCTACTATAAATAGCAAGACAATAACCCTCTATTATTCCAATTTATAGAAGAATCGGCTTCAGACACTCAGTGAGCGTATTATAAAAGTATTTAGCTCACTGACTCTTACCGGTGGCTTCCATATTCATGTAATAAGCCTACCTCGAGTATCCTCATAAGCCTTAGACTTCTATTTTTTTCTTTTTTTATTTTTTCGTGTCACTTTTTCATATTCTACTTAAAAGGTACACTTATCTGCTGCTCTCCATATAGGACTTTCGGTACGCCCTACAGCGAGCTCCCGTTTCGCCACCAGCTTCATAAGGAGCAGTACCGTTTCAAATTTGAGATCTTCCTATACTTTCTAACTTGCAGCGTTAGAAAGTATAGGAAGATCTCAAATTTGAAACGGTACTGCTCCTTATGAAGCTGGTGGCGAAACGGGAGCTCGCTGTAGGGCGTACCGAAAGTCCTATATGGAGAGCAGCAGATAAGTGTACCTTTTAAGTAGAATATGAAAAAGTGACACGAAATCGTGTGATGTAATGATAGAGGGGTCCTTTTACTAAGACACGCTAGTAGATTTTGCGCATTATATTCCTATGGGCGTCTTAGCATTTAGCACACGCTAATTGTTAGCACACACTAAATTCACTAGTGCATCTTAGTAAAAACACCCCATAGTAAGATTTTAAAAAGTGGCAGCTCTCATTACTTCCACAGGCATCCAAGCCTGAATCAATAGTGTTGTAAATGAGTCTATGAGCCAATGCAGCTCTCATTTAAACTCTATTGCACATCCGTGAGCTTACAACCACATACAAGAAAATTAATATGTGAATAAATGTCCTCACTGTGCTACATACAACAATATTTCTATCAAAATGTCACTGAAGTGTATCCCCAAAGTTGACAGTACAAATATTCAAAGATTTCACTATCTAAATCGATATGCTGAATGCTCTGAAGTCTCCCATAATCAATATGCAAAAACCACTTATCTTGTGCGACAAAATCAAGTCCACTTCAGAAGTGCTTCTGCACCAAATGTCTCTTCCGAGACACATTTAATTTTGTTTTATGTGGTTGCAAGCTCAAGGTTGTGCAATGGAGTTTAACTGAGATTTGCACTGGCACATAGACTCATTTACAACACCTTATTGATTCAGGCTTGGATGCCTGTTGGACTTCTGAGAGCTGCCTCTTTTATCAAGCCGCGCTAGTGGTTCCTGCATGGTAATGCTGACGAAGCCTGTTCAAAGTGAATGGGCTTTGTTGGCATTGCTGCACCGTGGCTTGATAAAAGAGACCATTATTACATCACAAGATTTCGAATAGGTTTTGTCTTTCATTTTCTCACACTTCAATATTAATTCCAGTTGATTGGTTTTTTTTCCCACTTTGGAATACTGTTAGTCAGTGGCAGATGCCTTCCAGCAAGCTTAAAGCACATTTGATTATAAATAAATAGAAAACACTAGTGTCAGAATACATTGGAGTCCAAAAACAAAACGAAGAAGTGATTGAACCAACCTGAATTGAACCACAAGTGTTTGCCTTGTACATGGTGCACACTGACCGGTCACTATGCGTGTAGCGCATGAGCTCATACTGCTAGATCAATGGGTGGAGTCAAGGATTCAGGCCATAAATAGGTGCACGCTGGTTTCAATTTTACCGCAGGTCCTTTTCCTGGCCCGTTGAAAAAAAAAACGTTTTCCCAGACACGGTAAAAACTGGCCAGATGCGCACCAAAAACAAGCGCCCACACTACTGCAGGCCACTTTTTGCTGTGACTTAGTAAAAAGGACCCTGTAATAAAATACTCACAAAGGAATATCTGAGTCTTAAGGAAGACATTTTTGCAACTTCTCCTGTGTCACATTTTGTGGCAACTTGCAGACTGAGTGTCATTTTAAGCAATTTTTCAAGGTCCTCTTTTCCAAATATGTGATATATGAAATTATAAGGAACTGGGAGTAAATATTGTTGATCCTCCACTAAACAGGTTTTTAAAGATATTTGCCTTTGTAGCGTGCTTGAGTTAGTCTCATTAACCCTTCAAACCTGCACTGTGTGTGCGCAGATGGGTGTTTAATCAGCTCAGGTTAACCACATGGGCATGCACAGATAATCTGATTGCATTCAGTTCATTAGGGAAGATCCATCATTTTAACAGTGAAGAATGGAAAAAAGGTTGCAATATGAGAAAATTCCAAGCAATTAGAACTCATTGAACAGAGAAGCGGTCAGAAACATTTCATCTCAGATGCACTATTTAGACCCCAAACAGAGGAGCTGGTGGAGATAGTTTGGATTATGGAAATACACAATAATTGGATCATAGGAGGGAGCAAATGTTAACCATATTTGTGAATCTTGAGTAGAAATAAGGTACAGTAATGCCTTTCATATCAAGAGATATGCATTACATATCAAGCCAATTCTACAGGGATTATTGAGATCAGATCTGATACAACCAGGTCAGGGTGTGTTCATTTCTGCCAGTATTTTACAAAAGGCTTTGCTGAAAGAGAAGAGAGGAGAAGAGAGGAAGGGAGGGAGGGGGCCGGGGCAGCTTAAAGTTTTGATTTTTGGGAAGCGGGGAGCAGCGGCGACCTCGGGCGGGCGAGCGGGGGGGGGGGGGCAAGGACGTCCATAAAGGACGCTCCTGACGAGCACCTTTGCCCCCTACCGATCCTTTTTTTCCCTTTTTTTTAAATGTAGGGGGACCGGGGAGCAGCGGGGACCTCGGGCGTCAATAGGATGCTCCTGACACCCATTTTTGCCCCCTCCCTCCCGATTGTTTTTTTTTTACATTACAGTTTGGAAGCCGGGCAGCCCTAACGAGAGGTACAGACCTCTCGTTAGATTTCCTGCATTTTTCCTGCGTTAAGGCAATCGGAAAAGGTTAGTGCATCTCGTTACAATGGGGTTTGTACATGAATTGCTCATCTGCATTCCGTTTTCGTTAGCTGCTACCGTCGTCGGAAAAAGGCCTTTAATGCATGTCACGGTTTAAAACTTGTTTGTTAAAGGGTTGTAAAAGGGTTGTTAAAGTTTAGTGCATCTGGCCCTCAGTCGGCTACAGTCTGGTTTTTTTTAACACTAACCGTGGCAGGCAAAATTAGCTCTGGATATTCAGTGCCGGGCCATGTATGGGCTCTGACACTGAATATCTGGAACTAAATGGTGCTGCACTGGCCTCCAGAGCTTATTTAAGTCATGGCTGATATTCAACCTGGGCTGGCATAAGACTGTTATACGGGCCCAGCTGAATATTGGCTGGGACCCACATAACCTTTACCAAAAAAAAATTTCCCTTTTCTCAAATGCTCTAAGCCTCCCAAAGCAGACCTCCTCCTTCCCTCCCTCTCCCCTAGCCTGTCACCATTCTTAAATCCCCACCTACCTGTATCCCTGGTGGTCCACTGGGGGGTGATGGGGGTAAGAGCACAGCCCATTTGCTCCTTCCCCTTGTGGTTGCCTTCTGCAAATGGCTGCCGTGACATTTCATAGCAGCTCTTGGTAAAGTACCATGGGGGGTGGGGTTTGCCGGAGATTGAGGGATGTTTAGGGGGGTTGGGGGTTAAGAATAGCAGCAAGCTGGGGGAGGGGAGGGAAGGAGCAGGATGCTTCAGAGGGCTCAGGAGGGGGGGGGGGGAATTAATTTTTAAAAGTTATGCATGTCTCATCTGAAATTCAGTGCTGGGACCCGGCTGTTCCACGAATTCACCACCCTTTCCATGAAGAAATATTTCCTCAGGTTACTTCTGAGTCTATCCTCTTTCACCTTCATCCTATAACCCCCTCCCCCATTCCAGGTCTTCCTTTCAATTGAAAAAGACTTGCCTCCTGTGCATTTACACCACGTAGTTATTTAAATGTCTCTATCGTATCTCCCCTCTCCTGCCTTTTTTCCACAGTATACATATTGAGATCTGTAAGACTGTTCCTATATGTTTAATGATGAAGACCACTGACCATTTTAGTAGCCGCCCTCCGAACCAACTCTATCCAGTTTATATCTTTTTGAAGGTGTGTTTTCCGAAACTGTACACCATATTCTAAATGAGGTCTCACCAGAGTCTTATACAGGGGTATCATCACCTCCTTTTCCCTACTGACCATTCCTCTCCCTATGCACCCAAACATCCTTCTAGCTTTCACTGTTGCCTTTTCTACCTGTTTGGCCACCTTAAGATAATCACATACGATCACACCCAGGCTTCTGAGAAGCTGTGAGAGAAGAGGACAATTCTCTGGGTAAGTGAACATTTTTTGTACTCTGTGCTTTGGTGATTTAAAGGTTGGGGTTTAAAAGAGGTAAGGTAGGCTTATTGATAAAGACAGTTAGGGGCTGATGCTTAAAGCTTACCATGCTAGCAATGTCTGATTTAAACTGGTTCTAGCCAGCCTAATGATCACATTATTCAGCGTCTAATGCACAAAGGGTTTCTGCGTGGTTTTTACCATTGGAGGTAGCAGCAGTGGCGTAGCTACGTGGGGCCTGAGGGGGCCGGGGCCCCCGCAGATTCACCCCCGGACCCCCCTCCCGGCGAACCCGCCCCCGCCGCTGCCTACCTTTACTTTTGCTGGCGGGGGATCCCACTCCCCGCCAGCCGACGTCTTCTCAGTCCTTCCTGCTCTTCAATTTGTTTGCTGACGTCCTGAACGTGCAGGATGTCAGACTCAGAGAACAGTTCTGTTCTCTGAGTCTGACATCCTGCACGTACAACGTGCAGGACGTCAGCAAACAAATTGAAGAGCAGGAAGCGACTGAGAAGAAGACGTCGGCTGGCGGGGAGTGGGATCCCCCGCCAGCAAAAGTAAAGGTAGGCTGCAGCGGCGGCGGGTTCACGGCGGGAGGGGGGGCCAGCAATGTCAGCGGGGGGGGGGGGGGGGGGGGGGGGGGCGGCGCCGGGGGGAGGGCTAAAATGTGCCCCCTCCTCCGGGCTCTGGACCCCTCCCCCACGGAAGGCTGGCTACGCCCCTGGGTAGCAGATAACAGTAATCCTATACAAATGTATTACAAAGACCTCATTAGTATTAAAATGAACATTCCAAGTGATGCATAGGCATTTTCGAGTGATGCACAGAAAGGACCATCTACCTTTAATGTGCAAAATTTTCTGTCAGGTCTAGAGCTGTCCTTGTGTGAGGGAGATTTCTGGGAGGAGCAGTCTGCTTGCATTTTTCAATAGCAAAACTTGTCAGAGAGCTGAGAACAGTTTTAGATGAACAGAGAAACAGCTGGGGGAGGGAGGACTTTCAGCAAGGAGGAGATCTTTCTTCAGTAGCAAGCAGTGTCAGAGAACAGAGAACAGCTTAGAGGGGCAGAGAAACAGCTGGGGTGGGGGGGGGGAGCTTTCAGCAAGATTTGCTTTCAATAGCAAACAGTGTTGAAGAGCAGAGAAGAGCTTAGGGGTGGAGAAACAAGCAGAGACAGCAAATCAGCTGGGAAAAGCACCTGTGATGTCAGCTATGATGTCAACTGGGGAGAGCAGAGAAATAAGCAGATAGCCAATCAGCTGGGGAAAGCCCCTATTATGTCAACTGGGAGGGCGGAGAAGCAAGCAGACAGCCAATCAGCTGGGGAAAGCCCCTGTGATATCAGCTACAATGTCAGCTGGGGGGGAGGAGAAACAAGCAGACAGCCAATCGGCTGGAGAAAGCCCCTATGATGACATCTGTGTGTGTGTGTGGGGGGGGGGGGGACTTTCATCAAGGAGGAGATTCCCAAAGCATAATTATCAGGGACAAAGGGAAGGCAAGTAAACTACAGGAGGAAGGTGGAGCCAGCACCAGAGCACTACAAGGGAAAGGAGAAAGGGAGGCATTGGAGCCAGCAAATACTGCAGGGGAAAAGAAAGAGTACACCAACCTTACCAAATGTGCAGAACAGGGACACTTACCGAGAGACTGTTTTGCACATATGTTAGGCACTTTCCTTACTGAGCTGCTTGCTGAAATTGCATTCAGCTCATTTGTATGCGATTTCCTTTGAGCAACACTCGCTATTTCCAGATCGGTAAGTTCTACTGAGGATCTAAATGCATGCGGTTTTTAATGGGCACTTTTGTGCATCAGGCCCTTAGAATTTAAAAAAGCAAAGTTTATTAACTAGTTTTACTATCCTTTTCCGATAGTTTCTAAAACTGGAACCACAGCATACAGCATTAACAGAAGGCACAGTAGGGCCTAGTTCAGTTTTTATTCCCATCCACTGTCCCCAACTCCAGCCCAACCCTAGCACATCTCTTCATTTATAGTCTTAACTAATAGTCAATTATTCTAATTAGGATAACAAGAGGTGAGTTTTCTTTAGAGTTTTAATTAAATTTTAATTCTTTATGAGAAGCAAACACTAAATAAATCACACAAAATACCATATAATCTTAAGGTTCTTTATGTTAATCTAATATCCCTAGGACCTTTAAACAACACAATAATACTAAGATGAAGACAGCAGTCCAGCAGCAAGAGGGGAGCTATCCAGTCTTTTGCATTGAGTGTCACATGTATGATTATCTCCCAGTTGGTGAGAGGTTATATGTGTGTGCTCAATGCAAAGAGCTCCTAGCTCTCAGAGAACAAGTCCTTTCTCTTGAGGCTAGAGTAGCAGAATTGGAGGAGTTGAGGGAGATAGAGAGGTACATAGAGGAGGCCTACAGGGACATTGTAGAGTGCCTACAGGGACATGGTAGAGAAGTCCCACTTCCAGTCTGGCAGCCCCTGTGCTGCCTTGGAGGAGGGAGGTCTCCTAGAAGGAGAATATCACCCTGGTGAAGTAGGAAGTAATCCTTTAGCCAGGACCTGCCCACCAGGAGTGCAATATCCTCTCACACTGAGGATGTGTCTATAGGAGCTTCTGCTCAGGAGGGAAGGGTTAGGACAGCTGTTGTAGTTGGTGATTCGATCATTAGGCATGTAGATAGCTTGGTGGCTGGTGGGAATGAGGATTGTCTGGTCACTTGCCTGCCTGGCGTGGTGGTGGCAGACCTCACCTGTCACCTAGATAAGATTTTAGATAGTGTTGGGAAGGAGCCTGCTGTCTTGGTACATCTGGGTACCAATAACATAGGAAAATGTGGGAGAGAGGTTCTGGAAGCCAAATTTAGGCTCTTAGGTAGGAAAGCGCGGGGTACAAATGTAACAAACAAAAAAAAAAGCTGGTCCAGATCCTCCAGACTAGCATTTTCGGAAATGCTCCACATTCTACGCGCAGGACCCAAGATGCAGGCAGCGCTCAGCAGTCTCAATGTGTGGTTGAGATGATGGTGCAGGGATGAGGGATTTAGATTTGTTAGAAACTGGACAACTTTCTTGGGAAGAGGGAGCCTGTTCCAAAAGAATGGACTCCACCTTAATCGGAAGAGAACCAGGCTGCTGGTGCTAACTTTTAAAAAGGAGATAGAACAGCTTTTAAACTAAAATGGCGGGGGAGGGGGGATGACCAACAGTCGCCCAGGAGCGCATGGTTCAGTGTGGAATATCTTTGAAAGAAACTATTGAAACAGGACATTTAAGGAATCCCAATAGAGAAGTTTCAATAATTGTGAAAGAAAGCCAGGAGTATTTAATGGGAGAACTGAGTAAAGGATGAAAAGTATCCCCGCCAACTTCAAAGCAGTTTGTAGATGCTAGGAACAAACACAGTTTGAAGTGTCTATATACAAATACTAGAAGCCTAAAAAATAAGATGGGAGAGTTGGAATGTATAGCACTAAATGAAGAGGTAGATGTAATAGGCATCTCAGAGACCTGGTGGAAGGAGGACAATCAATGGGACACTGTTATCTGGGTACAAATTATATTGCTATGATAGAGTGGATCAAATTGGAGGGGGGGTTGCGCTATATGTTAAAGAAGGAATTGAGTCAAACAAAATAAATATTTTAAATGAAACAGATAGTAGCGTGGAATCTTTGTGGATAAAAATTCCATGTGTGAAGGGAAAGAATATACTGTAGGGCTGTACTACCATCCGCCAGGACAGAATGAACAGAGAAATGAATAAACATTTACAGAGATTAGGAAATCTGGCAAATTGGGCAACATTATAATAATGGCCGATTTCAATTACCTCAATATTGACTGGATAAATGCTACATCAGGGAGTGCTAGGGGAGTACGATTCTTAGATGTAATAAATGACTGCTTCTTGGAGCAACTGGTCCAAGAACTGACAAGATGGGGAGCTATTTTAGATCTAGTCCTTAGCGGAATGCAGGGCATGGTATGAGACGTAACGGAGTTGGATCTGCTTCAAAATAGTAATCATAACATGATCATATTTGAGCTGATATCTGGAATGAAATCCTAAAGAAATCTACTGTAACAGCATTCAATTTTTGAAAGGGTGACTATGACAAAATGGGGGAATGGTTAAAAAGAAGCTGAAAGGGTCGGTCGCAAAGGTTAGGACTTTAAATAAGGTGTGGACGTTATTCAAAAATACCATTGTGGAAACCCAGACCAGATATATTCCACGTAATAACAAAGGTGGAAAGATGAGCAAACGACAGCCAGCGTGGTAAAAAGGTGAAATGAAAGAGGCTGAGTCAAAAGAGCGTCCTTCAAAGTATTGAAAAAGGTTCCGGCTGAACAAAATAAGGAGCAACATAAGCTAGATGCAAAGCATTGACAAAGAAGGCTAAAAATGAATATGAACAAAAACTTGCCGTGGAGACAAAAGCTCATAGTAACACCTTTTTCAGATACAAAAGAAGCAGAAAGCCTGTGAGGGAATCTGTGAGACCATTAGATCATGAAGGAGCAAAAGGGGCATTCAAGGAGGGCATGGCTATAGCGGAGAGATTGGATGAATTCTTTGCTTCGGTCTTAACAGAAGAAGATGTAAGAGATCTGCCTGTACCAGAAACGGTTTTCAAGGGTGACGATGTGGAGGAACTGAAAGAAATCTTGTCGAACCTGGAAGACGTACTGAGCCAAACTGACATGTTAAAGAGTGATAAATAACCTGGATCGGATGGCATACACCCCAGTGTAGTGAAAGAACTCAAACATGGAATTGCTGATCTGTTGTTAATGACCTGTTGTTAAAATTATCCATAGTATCTGAAGATTGGAGAGTGGCCAATGTAACTCCAATTTTTAAAAAGGATTCCAGGGGTGATCTGGGAAATTACAGTCCGGTAAGCCTAACTTCAGTGCCAGAGAAAATAGTGGAAACTATTATAAACAATAAAATTATGGAACACATAGAAAAATGTGGTTTAATGGGACAGCGTCAGCAAGGGAAGTCTCGCTTCACCAATTTGCTTCATTTCTATGAAGGTGTAAATAAACATGTGGATAAAGGTGAGCCGGTAGATGTAGGATGTCTAGATTTTCAGAAAGCTTTTGACAAAGTTCCTCATGAGAGATTCCTATGAAAATTAAAAAGTCATGGAATAGGAGGCAATGTCCTTCTGTGGATTAAGAATTGGTAATTGGACAAAATACAGAGGGTTAAATGGCCATTTTTCTCAATGGAGGAGGGTGAATAGTGGATTGCCACTGGTGGTCTATCGGCCCCCTTCCCTGACTCCCCGTACCTTAGTGGTGGAGGAGGGAGTAGTATACTCCCTCCTCTTCCTGTGTCACCTTGAAAATGGTGGTGCCTAGCCCTGCACAGTGCATCCTAGGATGCGCTGAGCAGGGCTTCACCACCATATAAGGAAGAAACTCCCTTATATGGTGGTGAAACCCCACTCAGTGCATCCCAGGATGCACTGGGTAGGGCTGAGCACTGCCATTTTCAAGGCAGCTCTGGAAGAGGAGGGAATGTACTACTCCCTCCTCCACCACTAAGGTACAGGGGGGCAGGGAAGGGGGCTGCTAGACCACCAGGTTGGGGATGCTTGTGTTTGCAGTCCACTGGGCCACTAGGGCCTTTTTTTTTGGTGTGAGGGGGGTTAGGGGGGCTGGAGATCCACCGGATCTTCAGCCCCCCATGAGCTTGTGTTGGGGGGGGGGGGTCAGGGGAACTAGAGATCCAATGTGTAGCTGGCTTGGGGTGGGGGATGGGGGTTCATGGGGACACTAGGCCAATAGGGCCTTGCAGTTTGTTACAGCTCTATTTTTAGGGCGCTGTTTAGAACAGCACGGGGCTTTTGATCATCTGCACATGATTTAGGATGTTTTTTTTTATTTACATGAACTTTCCCTCTGCCGTCATGTTTGTTTCTGGGGGTGACTTTCTGAATTCCTTTGTTTCCTTTTGTCACCCCCGCCCTCTAGTTTAAATGTCTAGAAACATACTGCCTGAATTTCTCCTCAAGGATCCTTTTTCCCATCACAGAAAGATGTAGCCATCATTACAGTATGGCTCATGATTTTGCCTTGTACTTCCCCATCCTCCTATGTATCTGAAACCTTCTTCTTTACACCAAACTTTGAGCCATTTATTGAATTCTTCTGTTTTATGTAGACTGTCTTCTCCCTTTCCACTTCTCTCTGTCGCCTTCCATTCAACCTGTTTCTAACCCAGTCAGATACTGAGGGCATTCAGTTTATTTATAAATTGTCTATGCAGAACCATGAATGCTTTCTAAAATCTAAGTTCACCACATCTAGTGCTCTCCCTTGATCCAACTCTCTGGTCACCCAGTGAAAGAAATTAATTACATTTGTCTGACAAGAGCTGCCTGTAGTTAAACAATATTGCCTTGGCTCCTGTAATCCATTGGAGTCTAAAAACTTTACTATTCTCAGTTTTAAAAACATTTCCATTAATTTACTTACCACAGAAGTCAGACTTACTGGCCTCTAGTTCCCAACCTCTTCCTTCCACTGTTGTGGAGAGGGATCACATCTACCCTTCTCCTGGCCTCCAGGATCACTCCTGACTCTAGAGAAGCATTGAAAAGGTCACCCAGCAGAGTGCCAGAACTTCCCTAAGTTCCTTCAGTACCCTCAAATGTATGCCATACAACCCCATTACTTTATCTACCTTTAGTTTAGCTAGCTCCTCACAAACACAGTTTCATCACTGACTTGTTATTCTAAGAATCTACAGGTATTAAAGCATCAGTTTCGTAAATTTGAAAGGTTATGGTTGAGAATTAAGAACCCTGTAGATAAATTAAATTGGAGGAAACAAATTAGAGTTTACAAAAATGCTATTTCTACAGCTAAAAAGGTTTACTTTGGGAAGTTGATTGGGGAAGGAATAATAAATCAAAAATTTCTTTTTAATATTGTTAATAAGCTTACTCAAGTATCTTCAGTGGTTGATATTCCGAATCTTTACAGGTATCTTAATAGAGCTGGTGAATTATTTTATAGATAAGTAAAATGTGGTGAAACAGGGGGGTTTTAAGTCTGTGAACTGTAATATTTTCATTCAGTGTATTTCTCTTGTTTGGCCAGCAGGCGGTGTGTGTTCTGTGTTTTAAAGCTGTTGCAGAGAAAGCTGTTTTCTTTTCAGTTTAGCCCTGTGGAAAAGCAAACTGCAGTGCCATTGGCCAGATACTTTCAAAGTTGGCGCTCTGGGCTCTGATTGGCCCTGGAGTTCAAATCCAGCCAGGAAATACTGGATTGTCCCCAGTCTTAGAGAAGGAATGCAGAGGGTAAACATCTCTGCCCAGAGGCCCTGTTCAAGAACTGTGAGCAGTTATTTTCCTGAAACTCCCCAGGTGCTTCCCAGGTGGTGACAAAGTGTTTAGATAATTTTAATATTGATCCTTATTCAGTTACCTGTTATTGCTTATGACTCCCAAATCTACCTCTCTACTCCTGAAATCTCAACCAGCATCCAGACCAATGTCTCAGCCTGCCTATCTGATATCGCTGCCTGGATGTCTCAACGACATCTCAAGCTTAACATGGCCAAAATCGAGCTTCTCATCTTTCCCCCAAAACCTACCTCTCCTCTCCCCCCTCTCTCTATTTCGGTGGATGGCACTCTCATTCTCCCTGTCTCATCAGCTCATAACCTTGGGGTCATCTTTGACTCCTCTCTCTCCTTCTCTGCTCACATTCAGCAGATTGCCAAAACCTGTCGTTTCTTTCTCTACAACATCAGTAAAATCCATCCCTTCATCTCTGAGCATTCTACCAGAACCCTTATCCACACTCTTATCACCTCTCGTCTTGATTATTATAACCTACTTCTCACCGGCCTCCCTCTTAGCCATCTCTCTCCTCTTCAATCAATCCAAAACTCTGCTGCGTGACTCATTTTCCGCCAATGTCGATATGCCCACATTAGCCCTCTCCTTAAGTCACTTCACTGGCTCCCTATCCGTTTCCGTATTCAATTCAAACTTCTCCTATTGACCTATAAGTGCATTCACTCTGCCGCTCCCCAGTACCTCTCCACTCTTGTCTCCCCCTACGTCCCTCCTCGAGTACTCTGTTCTGTAGATAAATCTCTCTTATCTGTCCCTTTCTCCTCTACTGCTAATTCAAGACTCCATTCCTTTTATCTCGCTGCACCTCACGCCTGGAATAGACTTCCCGAGCCTGTACGTCTAGCCCCGTCTTTGGCCGTTTTCAAGTCCAAACTCAAAACCCACCTCTTTACCACTGCTTTTGACTCCTAACTTACTTGCCCTGTCTTTTATCCTCACTTCTTTATTCCCTTACCCTTAATTGTTCTGTCTGTGTACTGTCTTATCTAGATTGTAAGCTCTTTGAGCAGGGATTGTCTTTGTGTATGGTGTACAGCGCTGCGTATGCCTTGTAGCACTATAGAAATGATAAATAGTAGTAGTAGTATTGCTAGTTATTTTTCCACCTATTTTATAATGTCCACTGTTCTATTTCTGTGATAATAAACCCATTACTTTATTAGCTCTGATGTTTTGGACTGACTAAGAATCTTGGTGGTTTGTGTTTTGGGTCTGTGAGTGCTTTCAAGGAACTGTGAGACACCTGGGAGTGTGGCCCCAGTGTCCTAGAAATCACCGAGGAATAACTTGAGAGTGGGAGAATCGCACAGAGGCAACTGGGACCCAGTCGATGGGAGGAGGGTGTCAGTATAGAGCACGTGCACAGGTGCAGGTGGGCCTGAACAGTGCTGGGGACAGACCCTCTAAGTGGCCGCAGGGTTAGCTCCAGGTTCATGCTAGGTGTTCCATGACATAAACCTTATAAGAGAATCTCTTAAGAATGCTATACATGAAATATATTAAGTGGCAATTGTATCCCCAGCAGATAGGGATAGGTTCTCTTCTGCATTAGCAGAAGTGACTACAGTGGCTTCTTTGTTGAAGAAGCGTTCTCATTAATTATGTTTACTTGATCTTCCCTTCTTATTTGTTTAAGGATATTCCATTGGAATTAATAGAATGGCTTACACTTTTGGTTAATAATTTACTAAAGGACAGGACCAATTGTATTTCCATATATTCCGCTGTTCTATTCCCAAATGATATCCTGAATTTACTCTGTCTTCTATAACCCTTCATAATGTAACCCATAATCATAATGCAGCCAATTGTACTTCCATCATTCACATTGTATTGTAAGCCACACTGAGCCCGCAAATAGGTGGGAAAATGTGGGATACAAATGCAAATAAATAAAATAAATAAATAAAATATATTATATTAACCCCATTTCCGAAACCTCTAGGTGATGACTTATCAATTGTTTCTAATTTTCAATCAGTAGGCAGCATTCGTGGATGGCAACACTTATGGAGTCAATAGTTGCAATGCAAATGATATCATATTTGGAGTCTTTTCACTGTTTACACAGTTTTCAATTCGGTTTTAGGACAATGCACAGTATAGAATCATTGTTATTATTTTTGGTTTCCAAAGTTCAAGAATTTCTTAGCTGGGGGGGTTCATTCTGTTTTGCTCGAATGTTGATCTTTCTGGAGCATTTGACACAGTGGATCATGATATTCTGTTATACAGATTGAGTGAATTTGGGTTATCTGAAGCTGTTTATATATGGATAGAAAAGGTTGTCTAAGAAACAGAGCTTACTGTGTCAAGATGCATAATATTTTCTGCTTTAAGTGGAGATTGGACTTCAGTGTTCCACAGGGTTTACCACCGTCTCCAATCTTGATTAGTGTATTTATGAGCTCACTGGGTTCAGTTTTGGAGGCATCAGGTTATTGTGGTTGTTCATATGCAGACGACACATTCAAGTAACACTAAGGCCCAGATGCATGAAAGACATTGGTAATTCCCGTTCCCTACCGATTCCATAGCGAATCGGTAGGGAACGGGAATGCATCAACGATAGGGAATGCAAATGAGCTACTCGTTGTAGCTCACTTGCATTCTCTAGTCCTTTGGTACCTGAGTCAGAGAATTGGGACGTCCCTTTAGATTAGGCTCCTCTTCCTGGTCTCTTCAGCCAATCAAAGCTGGCTGTTGTCAGCAAAACGCGCTCTGATTGGCTGAAGAGACCAGGAAGTGGAGCCTAATCTAAAGGGACGTCCCGATTCTCCGGCAACCAGGAAAATAGAAAAATTTCGCTGTGGAGGGGTAAGTGGCCCGGCGAAGACTCTCAAGAAGGGGGAAAAAAAACACGAGCGCCGGCAGAACAAAAAACTGCAAAAAAAAAAAAAAAGACGTCTCTCAGAAGCGCAGGGAGAGTACGTCCTTAAAGGACGCCCCTCACATGCGCTCCCTGCTTTTTTTTTTTCTTTTTAACCTTTTTGGGGGGCCCTTTTCCTTTCCGATTCCCTCACAGGAGCCCTAACAAGAGTTCAGACATCTCGTTAGGGTTCCTACGGTAAAGGAATCGGAAAAACGGTAGTGCATCTGATTATAATGGGTTGCAACGGTACTGCAGCTCATTATAATAGCTTTTCAAACATTTGCATTCCGTTTTCGTTGCCTGCTACCGTGGCAGGGAAAATGCCCTTAGTGCATGCCCGGGGTGAACTACTTGCGTTTTAAACTGGCTGGAACCAGTTTAAAACGCAAGTTGTGGGCTCGTTAGGTTTTGTGCATCTGGTCCTAAGCCGCTAGCGTGGCTGGCTGTATGCTACTACACAGCAAAGGTTTTCCTGACCATATGGAAAAAAAAAAAAGACGGATGCTACTAGTTGTTATAGGCCATGGCTTCCTGCATGCACTGCTCTGCTGAATTTATCCTACCATGATTGTGTATGTGGTACCTGATTAGAACTTGAAACGATCTTTCTTTCTAAGGTAATAAATAGACAAAATAAAAAAAAAATACCATGATACTTTTTTATTGGACTAAATTACCGGTAAAACTTTTTTTTTTGATTAGCTTTCAAAGGCAATGCATTGTTGGTCCATCTGTTCTTTGTTTTGAATTATTTCTATTTATTACCTTTAAAATTGGACTATCACAGCTTCCACACCACTTTCTCTTTCTCTGGAAAAGCAATAAGAAACCCAAAGTATCGTTAGAATTTACATGGACTATTTGGTGATGGCTTGCATGCATATCAGGTTTCAAATGTTGAGATCCGCTGGGGTGCAAAAAAAAATAACAGCCCTGTTCTCTTCTCTGCTGCTTTCCCCCCTCTCCTGTTTTACTCAGGATGGACGAGCTGGCTTTTCATTTTGTCAAGATTCTCCTGCCGGTTTCATCACTGCCATGTTTACTGCTCCGAGGACTTTTCATTTCCCCCAATTCATTCCCACATAGATTGGTCAGAATAAAGGCCTATAATTAAGTGGATCAACACTTAACACCAGGGCACCCACCACCTTAGAAAGGGAAAGGAGCAGCTTGAAAGGAGTAATCTATCTCCATCACTGTAATGAGCTTCCCCATTAATCCACTATAAACTAATAAAGTAAGCAGTTTTTGCCCATCTCTCCCAACTTCATTAAGTCTTTAGTACATTAATATGTCTTACTTAGTGTCTGCTAAGCCTGTGTATGTGTGTGTGTGTGGTGTGGATTACCTGATGAGTACTTCCCTATGGGATGGCTGTAGGCATGAGCCCTGACAGCTAAGGCCTTACGACTCCCATCCCATCTCTATGACTAGGTCTTATACTTGCAAAAGGAAAAAAAAAAAACACAGAAGAGGGAAAAAAAGACCAAGCTTCCAAATTAAATTTGTGATGCCAAGCATCAGATGGGCCCACAGTCAGAGATTAATTTGACTGATCAAGTTATAAAACCGGTAGGTCCTGGTAATCAATCTTGCATCTGTCACACAGATAGGCAGCAGTATTAACCTGGCAAGACTGAACATACAGAGGCCTTTTTAATTTCTTTCAAATTGACTCCATCCCTGTCTCTTTTTTTCTTCTTATTTCGTTTAGTGATCTCCAGTAAACTTGCCCTCCATGTTTTTATTATCCGCTCCCAATGGGAAATTCAGAGGGTATGTCTGCAAGAGTGTCAGCGTAGATATCATGCTGCCTTGCTTGAGGTTTGAGGTTCTTTTCCAAAATAAATAAAGTTTATTGAAAAGATGGCCTGAGATGACCATGTTATTGGCTGACAGCATTCATAATGTAGAATTAATGAGGTATCTATAAGCCCATGGTCATGACTGTGAAAGGAAATCAATGAATGCCTAAATTCAAACAGTGTTTGCAGCTGCTAGTGACAGTAAACCTTAGCTACGATAAGATAATGATTTTTCTTAAAGAGAACTCATTCTTTTCAATCATTCAATTGATTTCTAAAGATGCAGTAGTTAAAGCAACAGTGGAGAGGAGGAAGAAGGGGAAAGGTTACTTTATATTAGTGTGATTGATTTAGCAAAATTCTTGGCTTGTTGCAACACAACAAAAAGATTTTCTCTCCATTGGATCATTGGCTTAACCATTGCACCAAGCGAGCACTGGCTCAGGGCGCTAGCGATAAAGTGCACCAAAATTCCCAGTCTCTGTTGTCACTGCCAGTGCCTCACCTGGTCCAATGATTAAGCCTTCTCTTTTCCCTTCTCCAGTGGGTCCAGCATCTCTCCCTCCCTCAGTTCAGCATCTCTTCCCTTCTCTCTTTACCCCACTCCCCGTCTAGTCTCCCCGTCCCCCTCTGCTGCATCCCCTTCCCTGCAGGTCTGGCATTGCTCCTTCTCCTCTCTTCCTACCTCCTTAGTCCTGTACACTTTATATGGGTTGCCGGCTGCAGCAAGTTGAAGACAAGCTGCCTTCAGCCAGCAACTAAGCCTTTTCTCTACTGCATCCTGTTCACAGGAAATTGCATCAGAGAAGGTAAGAGACACTGTTGAGGGAAGACCAAGGGGCTGACTGCCAGCAACCTTTCCAAAGTTTACTGAACCACTGGGGGGGGGGGGGAGAGAGAGGAGATGGAGTGATGCTGGCCCCATTGGGAGGGGGTAGTGAGAGAGATACCAGGTTGGGGTGTGGTAGGGGGGAGAGATGTCAGACCCACAGGGAAGAGGGAGGGACATTGAAGCAAGTTGACTCAAGGCACCACAATCCCTTGAGTTGGCCCTGATTGTCTACAAGTTGATGTTTGAATTTGGATCTAAACAGGCTATTCAATAAGTGGGCACCTCCATTTAGACCCTGCGTTAGGAGCCTATTCTATAGTGGAACCTAAGCATATGTTCCTTTATAGAATAAAAGTGCAATCTGGTATCGGTGTGTTTAATGTTTAGGTGCCCACATGTATACCAGCTGTAGACCTGGAGAAAGTTGGCACCTAAATGAGACAAGGATGCACATAATTTACAGTGTTCTGTAAGTTACACACATAAGTGGAAGCCCTATCGATGTCCCATCCATGTTCCACCCCTTTGTACACCCCCCCCCCTTACCTTGCAAATAAACGCTGTATAAAAATGTTAAAGATTATCCAAACAGGAATGGAGAAAAAAACTGAGAATATCAATATTATTCTGTATAGAGCCCGGGTGCATCCACACCTTGAGTACTGCATGCAGTTCTGGTTGCCACATCTTAAAAAGGATACAGTGGAACTAGAAAAGTTTCAGAGAAGGGCAATAACTACTACTACTAATAATAATATTTGTATAGCGCTACCAGGCGTACACAGCGCTGAACATGAGACGCACAGAGACAGTCCCTGCTCAAAGAGCTTACAATCTAGGTAAAAGAATGATAAAGGGGAACATCTCCCATATGAAGGGAGACTAACCAGGTTAGGACTCTTCAGCATGGGGAGAAGATAATTGACAGGGGATATAATAGAGTTATAAAATTATGAGTGGAACAGAATGGTTAAATAGAGAATGGCTGTTCAACCTCTCAAACAATAAAAAGAAAGAGACACAAAAAAAGAGCAGATCCCAAGTCCAAAAGCTATGTTGATAGAAATACTCTTTATTGAACAAAACACCCGACGTGGTCTATGTTTCACCCACTTATGGGCTGCCTCAGGGGTATAGTAACAAAAACAATAGTAAAACAATGTAATATACACAATAGTATGTGCAGGATCCTGAGAAATATATGCTCATTAGCTTTATCAAATTTGTCAGCTCAGGGGCAAATAGTCCGACATGGCACCTGTTTCACTTAACACTGTTTCAAGGACCAACCCCCATTTAAGTTGTTTTGACATCGCCGGTCAGCAAGCAGAAGAGTTAAGCTTAAATGGGGGTTGGTCCTTGAAACAGCGTTAAGCGAAACCTGTGCCACGTCGGACTGTTTGCCCCTGAGCCGACAAATTTGATAAAGCTAAGTTTAAATATTCAAACATTTAAATTCTATATGAAAGTAACATTAGAAGAAGTTTTTGACTAAAAAAAGTATATAGAGACTGATGACGAATGGAGTGCATGATTCTTGAAGTTGTAAACAAAGTTTATCTTTCAGTTCCGAGTTGCACTACTGAGGTCAGTTTACTCCCTAGTTTTGAGCTTGAAATATAAAGATTGACTTGGACTCGGGTATATATTTAAGACATTTGTATTGTCATCCCTAGAGTTGGGTTTATCATTGCCATACTGTGGATCCGTTATATAATAGATCATCACCTACTTTCAGTAAATTTAAAGCTTTCTTAAATACTTGGGGGCCCTGTTTACTAAGTAGCTCTAAGTGCACATTAGCGTTTTTAATGTGTGCTAAACGCTAAGTTGCCCATAGGAACATATGAGTGACTCTAGCGTTTAGCGCATGTTAAAAACGCTAATGCAGCTTAGTAAACAGGGCCCTTGGGTTGATATTCAGCCAGTGGCACTCAGGCTTTAGCTGACTGCCACAGGCGTTATACCTGTCCACTCTGTAGACATCACTTACCTAGGAACCAAATGGTGGAAATCCTCACCTCCCAAAATAAGAAATATACAGAAATAGACTAGATTCCACAAAATCCTCAAATCGTTCCTATTCAAACAAACCCTCACAAAAAACGACCATGTCTCAAACAATTAATTATTACCTGAATTGGTTATTACTCTATTTACCATTAACTATCTCTTTGCTTCATGTACAATTTCTCATTCATAATAGATTTTCTAATTTTGTTTCATGGCTGACTGATGATATAACTTACCTTATGTTCTTGTGTCTATTCCTGCCTTATTGTTATTTATTATTTAAGTTCTATTTCAGTTATTTTTTAACTTATATTAAAAAATATAATACCATATAATACCACATATTAGTGTATAAATTGTAATCCTTATGGGCCTGATATTCAGCTGTCTGCCTCCAGTGTTAAAATCAGATATTCAATTCTGGGCCATTTCCGGTGACTGTCATTGAATATCTGGGGGGGGGGTTAACCACTAAAACGTTAACCGGTTATACCGATATTCAGCACTACCCGGTTAACTTTTTAGCAGTTAAAGATAGGCCTCCCTTTTATGTGGCCTATTTTAACAGCTGAACATAGCCGGTTAAACGCTAAGTATCCATGCCTAACCAGCTATGTCGTGTGGTATAGCCAGGTAGCAGCTATCCGCTAACCGCAGATATTTAGCAGCAGATAACCGGTTATCTCCCGTTGAATATCTGCAGTTAGGCGCCAATATGCTATTTAACCAATCAGAGGCCATGTCTGGCCAGTTAAATAGCTTTGAAGGGGGGTATGTGTCTGTCTTGTTGTTCTCTTTAGGTTTTTTGTTCTTTCTCCTTATTTTTTAAAGTTTTGTAACTGCTATGATTTTAATTATAATATGTGATATATCAAATTAACTGAATCTTTGAACTTTCCTGTTCTTCCCTCAAACCTACATGTGTTGAAATAGCGGAACCATCAGGTACTGTTTGAGCCAACTCGAATTTTAGCTTACCTGGATCAGTTATCAGTCACAGAGTTGATCTTTTCAGTACATCTTTTTGCATATCGAATCAAACCAAGGCGTTGGAGCTGTTACAGGGGCGTAGCCAGACTTCGGCGGGAGGGGAGTCCAGACCCCGAGGTGAGGGGGCACATTTTAGCCCCCCCCGCCACCAAATTTGACCCCCCCCCCGCCATTGCTGAACCCCCCGCCACCAACTTTGACCCCCCCCCCCCCCCGCTGCCGACCCTTGCTTCGTTCTGTTTCTGTGAGTCTGACATCCTGCACATACAATGTGCAGGACGTCAGACTAGAACGAAGCTTTGCGCTGGATTGGAAAGAAGAGGACCTCGGCTCAGCTGGCGAGAGTTGGGGTCCCCCGCCAGCAAAGGTAGGTGACGGGTTGGTGGCGGGAGGGGGGGGGTCGGGTGGGTCGGTGGCAGGGGGGTCCAGGGGCAAATCTATGGGGGGGCCCAGGCCCCCGTGGCCCCATACTGGCTACGCCACTGAGCTGTTATTGTGATTAATTTAGAGGGCCTTTTACAAAGCTAAGCTAGCTCGTGGTATAAATCCGCTGGCGGTAAACACTGAGACATCAATAGGAATATAATGGGTATCTCAGCTTTTACTGCCAGCTGATTTCTACTGCGAGCTAAAAATGCTACCCCAGCTTAATAAAAGACCCCATTAGAGAATGCTAAAATGTTATGGAGGCACCTGTGCATTCACATCTAGTTGCTAAATGGATGCAGAATACTTTTCTGAAACATCAATCCAGGGGCATAGCCAGACTTCGGCGGGAGGGGGGTCCAGAGCCCGAGGTAAGGGGGCACATTTTAGCTCCCCCCACCACCGCCGACCCCCTCCGCCGCCACCAACAACTTTGACCCCCCCTGCTGCCGACCCTCTCGACCCCCCTCCCGCCGCTAACCCTCCCCCGCTGTCACCTACCTTTGATGGCGAGGGACCCCCCCCCCCCCGCCAGCCAAGGTCCTCTTCTTCTGGCGCAAGGCTTCGTTCTGTTTCTGTGAGTCTGACGTCCTGCATGTTGCATGTGCAGGACGTCAGACTCACAGAAACAGAACGAAACCTTGTGCCGGAAGAAGAGGACCTCGGCTGGTGGGGGTTTGGGTCTCCCGCCAGCAAAGGTAGTGGATGGCGATGGCAGTGGCGGGAAGGGTTGGCGGTGGGAGGGGGGTCGAGAGGGTCGTCGGCAGGGGGGTCCAGAGCCAAATCTATGGGGGCCCAGGCCCCCGTGGCCCCACATAGCTACGCCACTGCATCATTCTTTTCTTCTCTGAAACCACCACTGCCTTAGGCCAGCTCAGTTCCGAGTTTTGTAGTAAACTGCCTCAGGGCTGGAGTGTTGATGCTTCAGCAACTTCTGCTTTTGTCATAGGCTGCCTCAAAGGGAGGTGACTTGAGTTTCAGCAACTTCCACTTTATTATCAGATAGATTGGTCTCCTTTATGCCTTGAATTAACTCCCCAAATGCTGCTTCAGGAAACCCCAGAATTCTTCTCTTCTAGCATTTCAATAATCATCGTCGTGTCAGCCTTTGCAGAATACATTATAAGTTATTTCCTAATGCTTTCAAACGGAACTTAATTCCCAACAGCATTTCCATTCACCAGCAGTCTATTAATCTCAAAGCAACTTTAATGTACGTACAATTCACAATGAATTACAATTCACGATGCTGAATTCAAGGCCAAACATCTCAGAAATGAATTCTTACAGAAGCAGTCAGTTTTGTATGCCAGAAATTTTGCGTGTACTTAACAGAGAAGAATTTGTAATAAATGACACGCCATTAAACACAAATCATAATACATATTAATATGGGGTCGATATTCAAAAGGATTTAATCAGGCAAGAGAGGTGTATTTATTTATTTATTTAAAACATTTCTAGGCAGCGTACATCTGGAACATACACAGTGAAAGACACAAAAAGCACAACGGAATACAGACAACTACAACAAAGAATCACTAAGTACATAGTACATAAGTACATAAACACTGCCATACTGGGAAAAGACCAAGGGTCCATCAAGCCCACCATCCTGTCTCTGACAGTGGCCAATGCAGGCTTCAAGAACCCAGTAACCCCCCCCCCCCCCCAAAAAAAAAAAAAAAAAAAATTAATAATGTTCAATGGACTTTTCCGTCAGGAATCTGTCCAAAACCCCTTTAAATTCCGTAAGGCCAGCTGCTGTCACTACATTCTCCGGCAACGAGTTCTAGAGTCTAACTACACGCTGAGTAAAGAAAAACTTTCTCCTGTTTGTTTTAAATCTACCATATTCTAGCTTCATCTTGTGTCCCCTGGTTTTGTTGTTGTTTGAAAGTGTAAACAAACGCTTCACATCTGTCCGCTCTAATCCGCTCATTATCTTGTAGACTTCTATCATATCACCCCCTCAGCCGCCTTTTCTCCAAGCTGAAGAGCCCTAACCTTCTCAGCCTTTCCTCATAGGGAAGTCGTTCCATTCCCTTTATCATTTTTGTTGCCCTTCTCTGCACCTTTTCTAATTCCTTTATATCTTTTTTTGAGATGCGGCGACCAGAATTGGACACAATACTAGAGGTGCGGTCGCACCATGGAGTGATACAAAGGCATTATAACATCCTCGTGTTTGTTTTCCATCCCTTTCCTAATAATACTCAACATTCTGTGTGCTTTCTTAGCCGCGGCAACACACTGGGCAGATGTTTTTAACGTCTTATCAACGATGACTCCCAGATCACTTTCTAGGTCCGTAACTCCTAACATGGAACCTTGCATGACATAGCTGTAATTTGGGTTCCTCTTACCCACATGCATCACTTTGCACTAAAGTCTTCTTTTACAAAACCGCGCTAGCGATTCCTGCATGGTAAATGAGAGGAAGCCCTTTCAATTTCTATGGGCTTCCTCTCATTCACAGCACGGGAATCCCTGGTGCAGCTTTGTAAAACAAAGCCCACAATGAACACATCTCGCCAAGGGCCCTGTTTACTACTACTACTTAACATTTCTAAAGCGCTACTAGGGTTACGCAGCGCTGTACAATTTAACATGGAAGGACAGTCTCTGCTCGAAGAGCTTACAATCTAAAAAGACAATGTACAGTTAATCAGATAGGTCAGACAGATTGGGGCAACCTATATGTTCGAAAGGTTAGGTTTCGAACGCAGCATTGAAGAGGTGAGCTTTAAGCAAGGGTTTGAAGATGGGTAGGGAGGGGGCTTGGCGTAGGGATTCAGGAAGACTGTTCCAGGCATAGGGTGAGGCAAGGCAAAATGAGCGGAGCCTGGAGTTGGCAATGGTGGAGAAGGGTACTGAGAGGAGGGATTTGTCATGTGAGCGGAGGTTACGGGCAGGAACGTAGGGGGAGATGAGGGTAGAGAGGTAGGGTGGAGCAGCAGAGTGAGTGCATTTGTAAGTAAGGAGGAGAAGCTTGAATTGGATGCGGTATCTGAGGTCCGTTAGTGTTTGTAGTGCTCCTACACTTAGCGCGCACGGTAACCATGTAGGCTTCTATAGGGATATTGTAGGCACGTACAGGGTTAACGCATGTACAAAATGTTAAAAATGTTAACGCACCTATAATGCTGCTTAATAAACAGGGCCCCAAGTAAGTAAACTGCTCAGTTAGACTGAAAAAGCCTGAGCAAAAAGAAACGACTGTAACTGTTTCCTAAACTGAAGGATCAAAATGATCACACGTATGCTCACAGGCAAAATATTCCAAATAGCTGTGCCCACAATCTGAAGCATTGCTGAACGGTTAGCTTTATGCCTAATGCACATAAAAGGAAGGAATGTCCAATAAAGGTTTTTCCAAAGAATGCAGGCTACGAGATGGCTGATACAATCTTCTTAAAGATGAAGTTAAATCCAAGGTTGCATTGTTCAAGGCCTTAAAAATCAAGGGCAACACCTTAAACCTAATTCACCAAAATTCAGGAAGCCAATTCCTTCAAAGCCATAATAATGTGACCAAATTTCATCAATCCTGTCAGAAGCCTAGCAGCAGTATTTTGCACAAGTTGAAGAGATTGAATCACAATAATCTAGCACCAATAATACAAAACTGTCCGGAAATTCACCTCAGATAACAATTTCTGCGTGGAACAAACTCCCTGAGCCCATACGCCAGGCCCACTCCCTGCCTATCTTCAAATCATTGCTCAAAGCCCACCTCTTCAATGTCGCCTTCGGCACCTAACCACTACACCTCTACTCAGGAAATCTAGACTGCCCCAACTTGACATTTCATCCTTTAGATTGTAAGCTCCTTTGAGCAGGGACCGTTCTTCCTTGTTAATTTGTACAGTGCTGCGTAACCCTAGTAGCGCTCTAGAAATGTTAAGTAGTAGTAGATAACAATTTCTTCAAATGCCTTAATAATCTCAATTTGAAGAAGGCCTTCCTGATAACATTCCTAATTTGTAATTTGAAAGGGAACTTATGGTGGGGGTGTGGAGACGCGGGTGCGGTATGGGGTACCTAGAGGCAACACGGTGGCTTTGGTTATACTTGTCTTTTAATTACTTCTTTCCGATCCGAAAGGCATCGATTTCATGTTTGGTTTCTGCGTATCTGTACATTTATAATTATTGTATTTATTTTCACCCAGGCGCTTTTCCAAATCAAGCAGCCAATTAAGCAGCGTGGGATGTTAAGTGACTTGCCAGAGCACAGGAGCTGCCGTGCCAGGAATCAAACTCAGTTCCTCAGACAAAGTGCACACCCTAAACAATAGCCAGCTCACTGTTGCTATATCTGAGGTGTAGCTATACAATAAATTCGACTGCCACTTTCTGTGGAATTTTGCAGATTCCCATGTGGCGCGCAGGCGTCTGCTTCTGTGAATTGAGTCCTTGCACGTACGTGCAGGGACGTCAGACTCACAGAAACAGAGCCTGCGCAGCTTCTACATGGAATGTTGTAGGGACTTAGCAACATTCCATGTAGAATCTCCAATAGTATCTATTTTATTTTTGTTACATTTGTACCCTGCGCTTTCCCACTCATGGCAGGTTCATGCGGCTTACATGGGGCAATGGAGGGTTAAGTGACTTGCCCAGAGTCACAAGGAGCTGCCTGTGCCTGAAGTGGGTATCGAACTCAGTTCCTCAGTTCCCCAGGACCAAAGTCCACCACCCTAACCACTAGGCCACTCCTCCACTCCACAGTGCAGTATTAAATAGTATAGCAGAGATAGTAGACTCTTGCAGCACACCCATAGTAATAGGAATCCAAGCTGAGTTTTCCTTAATTAAACAAACATGGAAATAAAACTCTGCGATAAATAAACGGAACCACTCTAAAACCATACCCTGAATCCCCAATGCTTGGTTAAATCCCACTGAGCTGGCCATGCCAAGATATTCAGCAGCTCTAACCGGCTAGGTTACCAGTGGTCCTGGGGCACAGTGTGGGTGGAGCCAACATTTAACTGATTAGTGTTTATATTTAGTCCTCTAACCAGTTAAGTGAGCAGATAAAGTTAGGACAAGTTGAAAGGCTGTCCAAACTTTATTAGTTGAAAGGCTGTCCGAACTTTATTAGCTGAGTTAACCAGGCACCAGTCTTAGTATTGCCTAGTGCCAAGTTAAAGTTTGAGTTGCCGAACATACCCGGATATTCAATGCTGGAAGCCAGACATGCCCCAGCATTGAGTACCTGGGGTTAATTCAGCCCACAGCTGTGAGCAGCTTACAAGCCACTTACTGCCATGGGCTGAATATCGACTCTATAGTAAAGATGTTAGAGAAAGATCAATATAGGCCAACAAGTCTGTTCAGGAAGGTTGTAGGGGGTTGTACCTACTGCACAGTGCAGGTTACTTTCCTCGTGCTTGTTTTGTTGGGGTTGTATCTGCCATGCAGTGCAGGATACTTTCCTCATTATTTTCTAGAAATGCAAAAGTAATTACTGTAATAGGGAACAGATTCTGCCCCTGGACAGCCATAGAGCCTAATGGAAGAAAGTTCTGACTCAGCTGAGATTCATGGAAAATGAGTGTGCATATCCCTTTAAAGGTTGAGGGATGGGAAGAATGCTCTATTCTGATATCTAGGAGAAGCAAACTAGCTTGGTAAACAAAGAAAGACTGGGTGGAGTTAGCTTCTTCTTTAGCCTAACCACATGACCAAGGGATTAGCCAGCTGAGTGACCCAGAGGAGCACGGGGAGGAAAGTGTTCCCCAGTGAAGCATATAAATCTCCTTGGGACCAGGGAAGAGGACAAGCCCCGTAGCCTGAGAGGAACTGCCCAAGGACAAAGGGGAAGCCAAGCTAGGACCTGGAAAGATTATGGCGGAGAAGCTCTGTGATGAAGTATGTTTCCCTTGAAACATTTGGAGCTGATAGAAAGTGGAAAGGAACAAGTTACTTTTTTTTTCAAGGTCAAAAAGTTTCATTGATCGGGGAAGCCTAATTTTGTTTGGGAATCTTAAAAGTCTGAAATAGAAAGAGCCCGGGGTGGAGGATATGAACCAGTGTGTTTAAATGCTTAAAAGTGTTTGGTCCTATCTAGGGAGCAGAGGCTGTTGAAGACTGATCTCAATATGCACAAAAAAATGCCAGTCTTATTCTTGTTTGCACATTAGAGCAACCCCCCTTTGCTTTTTATCCATGTCTCTTAAAGAGAGAGAGAGAGAGAGAGAGAGCAGGGGAGCTAATTTGCAAGAAGAAATGCCTGATGGGAAAGTTGTTCTTTGTTATAAGAAGCTGGAGAATAAAGGTAATCCACATATAAAGTTACCTGCAGAGGAAGCTGGAGTGACTGTTTTTTAGGATACTGTACCAAGGTGAAAAAATAGTGACTTGTTCATTTTATTCACCCTGAGTATACAAGGGGCTAATAAGAGAGACCCAGACTGCTAGGTGACAGGTTTAACAAGCTTTTTTCTATTTTTATGTGATGTGAAAGAGATCATTGTTCTTTCTGATTTTTCTGGGGGCTTCAAATTGCCAGGAGAGGCAATGTTCTCTTGATCAATCACCTGTTGGAACCTTTTCAGTATAGCCATTGGGACTGCCCTTTACATTACATGGCTAAAATGCTCTTTCTTTTTAGGGATCTGCTCTTTATATGTAATCCTAAAGACATCCAAGCATAATTGTTGTAGATGCTTTTGATACTATAAGCCAAAATAAGAATAGTCTTGGAAAAAAATTTTTTATGTTGTATGGGGTGAGACAAATCCTTAGCCAAGATGATGTTATTATGAATTATGTAGTAAGACAAATCCAAAAAATAAAGATAGAATAGTCTAAATGAATACCATCATATATCACATACAATGAGAACCGATAACAGATAACCTCACCAATATCCCTCACCAACCCAATCAGTTATGAAAACCCACCCTCTATAACTACCCTAATCTATCCCTTCCTTCTCCTTTCTTCCCTTACCTAAACTATGCACAATACTACTGTATCTAAGATCCTGGAATGACAAAGTTATAACCATGTAAGCCACACTGAGCCTGCAAATAGGTGGGAAAATGTGGGATACAAATGCAATAAATAAATAAATAAATAACACTGGTCCATTCAATGTCTTCATTAAGGCCCAATCAGATACCCCTTTGAGAGATGTCCAAATTTGCTAATCAATAAATCACTGTAAGGTCCTTCTACAAAGCCACGGTAAAAAGTGGCCTGCGGTAGTGGGGGTGCATCTTTTAGGCTCGCCCTGGGCCATTTTTTACCATGGCTGGGAAAAAGGCAACTTTTTTTTATGGGCCAAGAATTCAAGGCAATGGCAGCCTAAAATCATAAGAAGGTGTTTGATGGAGAATATGACACATACTGTGACAGAATGCAAAATATATAGAACACATGCATAGAACACTTGGAGATATGGATGAAACCTCTTCAGAAATGTGAAGTTCGATATAGCACACAATCCAGCGCAGTATGGCAAAGATTGCTTTTATTCAGGAAAGCTATCATAGTGATGTTTTGGCAAGCACCTGCATCAGGGGCACAGACAAATATCCAATTGCTTTGAAGAACTTATCTCCAAGGAATCAAATTAGTCTGACAGACATATTCTGATTATAAAGGCATGAAACAGAGTTGAATAAAACACATAGTTCAGCGCAGTATGGTAAAAGCACTTTTATTCAAACGAGCCAGATGCAGCCATGTTTTGGCTTGCACCTGCATTAGGGACATAAACAATGATACTGTAGCTTTATTCATTCTCCAAGAAGTAAAATTATATCTGACAGGCATATTCAAATAATTATCCACTTATGAAAAATGGTCTCAAGCCACAGGATAATGAAACTCCTTGTCACTGAATCTACTTGGTAATCTTGTTATCACTGATCACCTTGGAAAGCAAACTTTATTTATTTATTTATTTATTTATTTATTACATTTCTATCCCACATTTACCCACATAGCAGTAGGCTCAATGTGGCTTACAGGTTCCGGAGAGGAGAGTACCAACTCCGGGAATATATACAGAGTGGAAAATAGAGTAACAGTAGGTGCAAGGAAGCTGATAAGGTTCCGGAAAAGAGAATACAACTCTGGGACAAATATATAGTAGCACATAGAGAAAAGTAATCCCAATGAGGCTCCACCTTATGCCTCCCCATTTTAGATAGCCTTAAAATTTTAGGAGTCATCCTGGACCGTTCACTGTCACTCGAGCAACACGTTCACGCCACCACAAAGATGTTTTTCTCGCTGTGGAAACTAAAAAGAATAAAGCCGTTTTCCCCTCGAGAAGTCTTTAGAAGGCTCATACAATCCATCGTACTATGCCACCTGGACTATCGTAACGGAGTGTATGCCGGATGCAAACGGCAACTGCTTAAGACGCTGCAGACTGCCTAAAACACAGCGGCAAGACTGGTTTGTGGTACTTTTAAGTTCGAACCTACCACGCCCCTTCGAAAAAGACACATTGGCTCCCTGTCACAGAACGTATCACCTTTAAACTTTGCTCTCTAGTACACCAAATACTTTACGGCGAAGTACCTGGCTACATGATAGATCTCATCTCCTTACCGCTCCAGAATGCGTCCCATCTTGCCCGCTCGTATCTTACCCTCCACTATCCGAACTGCACTGGAGTCAAGTACAAAACTGCGTACGCTGTCTCCTTCTCTTTCCTTGGGACTCAGTTTTGGAACTCTTTACCAAGGTCCATCAGAACCATTGCAGATCATCCAACATTCCGGAAATCACTGAAGACCATGTTATTCAGAAATGCCTACCCCGCTGACTCTCCCAGTGACTCCACTGCTGGACGCACACCAAACTAAAGACATTTGGACATATTCCCTTCCCTACCAGCTTGCCCTCTATCCCCATCCATTCCTATTCTTCCCCATTATCACTTGTAGATTTGCTGTATTAGTTTCATTTTGCTACATTGGCACTTGCCTCTGTGGTGCATTGTAAGCCACATTGAGCCTGACATTGTTGGGAAACTGTGGGGTACAAATGAGATAATAAATAAATAAATAAGTCTCCGAGGATGGGACTACAGCTTCTAATGAGCAATACAGAGTAGGATAAGGGTAGAAGTACACTTAATTTATCATACTGCACTAGATTATTATTAATATTATTATTATTATTTATTTGGATTGTGCTCACACCTTTTTCAGTAGTAGCTCAAGGTGAGTTACATTCAGGTAACACAGGGTATTTCTCTGTCCCTGGAGGGCTCCCAATCTAAGTTTGTACCTGAGGGGAGGGTTAAGTGACTTGCCCGAGATCAAGGAGCAGCAGTGGGATTGTGTGTTATATCTTGTTGTGAGTGTTTCTCCACTTGTTATGGTTGATTCCCCCCCCACCCCCCCTTATATCGTTCTTCACTTGCCTGCATTTTCTGTTGGAACTTGGCTCTACTGTTTGGTTTGGAAACTCTTCAGGACTTCTCTTGCTCCATGTGAATTGCCCTAAGTGAGATACCAAATTGGATTGATGTGGAAGTCTGTATAATACATGGTAGAGAAAGGAATGGAAACTGATGGCATCAAGTATTTCGGTCAATGCAACAGTTTACAGAATAAACTGAAAGCTTGCATGATAATGAGAAGTTTCATAAATGGTCCAAAAATGGAGTAAGTATTATGAAAAACTAAAAAAACGTGTATTGATATTTGGAACTCTTGAAGATCACATAGTTCTTTGCTGTCCCCTTTCACAAGGCAAATGCAGAGTGCAAAGCCAGTGGTGAAAAGAAAGGACAAGCCCAAAGTTGGACTCACTGAAAGGGATTCTGCTTGTGCAGTACAATTTCAGACACACATTCTGGCAAAGACTGTCATGGGTACTTAACTAACATTCAAACACTGCTGTGAAAGATGCACTCTGGAGACAAATATGCATGGACACAAGGAGAAGCAGCTCAGGATAAGACTGACTGAATGGTGTACAGCTTGTCAGCTTGCTGGTAGATTTACTTTTTAAAGTAAGATATTGAGACAGTCTTCCAGAATCAGTGCCCAGAAAAACTCACACATCGATTGGGTAGAGTGGGATAGTCTTCCAGGGAAGCCCTGAACCCAGCACCCAGGGTTCCTCAGAACAAATCATCACCAGTTAGTCACTATTCAACTTTGGCTTACAACTAAAGATAAATTATAGTAATTTTCAGCAGCAGGAGCTTGCACTTTAAACATTAAGGGGTAGATATTCATCCAACAGCTGTAAGTGTCTTTTTAAACACTGCCAGCTGCGGGCAGAATTAGCCTCAAATATTCAGTACCGTGGCTCTAATTGGTTAGGTGCTGGCCACCAGAGCTTATTCAGGCCCTGGACGATATTCAGCCGGGGCCCATATATGACAGTTACGTGGGTCCTGGCTGAATATAAGCCAAAGTGCATTCATTTTTTTGTTGCTGTTTCTCCTACCCCCCCCCCCCCCAAACAACCCCCTTCTGAATGACTCGACAAGTAGGATGTCACCACTTATAAATTTATCAATAGAAATCAAACAAAATAAAACATGGAAAAGAAAGTAAGATGATACCTTTTTTATTGGACATAACTTAATACATTTCTTGATTAGCTTTCGAAGGTTGCCCTTCTTTGTCAGATCGGAAATAAGCAAATGTGCTAGCTGACAGTGTATATAAGTGAAAATCTTCAAGCATTACTATGACAGTCTGACAGGGTGGGAGGATGGGGGTGGGTCGGAGGTATGCATGGGGACATCAAAGCATATCATTGATATTCTAACAGGATGGGTGTGGATAGGTGAGGGGTGGGGTGATCAACAGAGACATACACCTTTTTGGTTTATAATGGGCTAGGAACCCCCATCCTCCCACCCTGTCAGACTGTCATAGTAATGCTTGAAGGTTTTCACTTATATACACTGTCAGCTAGCACATTTGCTTATTTCCGATCTGAGGAAGAAGGGCAACCTTCGAAAGCTAATCAAGAAATGTATTAAGTTATGTCCAATAAAAAAGGTATCATCTTATTTTCTTTTCCATGTTTTATTTTGTTTGATTTCTATAGATTCTACATAGAATGTTGCTATTCCACTAGCAACATTCCATGTAGAAGTCGGCCCTTGTAGATCACCAACGTGGCTGCGCAGGCTTCTGCTTCTGTGAGTCTGACGTCCTGCACGTACGTGCAGGACGTCAGACTCACAGAAACAGAAGCCTGCGCAGCCTTCTACATGGAATGTTGCTAGTGGAATAGCAACATTCCATGTAGAATCTCCAATAGTAGCAACATTCCATGTAGAATCTCCAATGGTATCTATTTTACTGTCATAGTAATGCTTGAATGTTTTCACTTATATACACTGTCAGCTAGCACATTTGCTTATTTCCGATCTGACGAAGAAGGGCAACCTTCGAAAGCTAATCAAGAAATGTATTAAGTTATGTCCAATAAAAAAAGGTATCATCTTATTTTCTTTTCCATGTTTTATTTTGTTTGATTTCTATTGATAACCTTAAGAGTGGACTAACACGGCTACCACACTCCACCACTTATAAAGAAAGCTCTAGCTGATTTTTACTACCCAATCGACTCCTGACGCAGGCGCTGTGAGCCGAAACACGTCCCGTGCTGGGTCATTCAGACAAAGAATTGATGTTCAAGGTGCATGAATAAAGAAATAATGCCCCGATTTTGAAGGCTACTGGTGCTTCTTTTCGTTATTTGGACCTATTGAGTAACAGACATAAATAACATTTGCAAATAGTTGTGTTCATTCATTTTGTGAAAGAAGCCACTGTGCTACTTTATAAACTCAGGGTTAAACACCATTTCTTTTCACCCTTTGGGGTTTGGCTTTTCCATTAGCCCTTTCCCTACAAACACCATTCTTTTAGCACTTGAAATTGTTAGAGGTTTCTGTTTTTTCACTAGCTCTTTTCCCATTGCGCTATCCAGACTAGGGTATTCTCTGTGCCCCTTGTTCCCCCAGATTTCTATACAACATCAGATGCTTCTCCCTTTACCACATCACTCAGGAGAACAGGATAAGGGTAGAAGTACACTTTATTTATCATACTGCGCTAGATTATTATTATTAATATTATTATTATTTATTTGGATTGTGCTCACACCTTTTTCAGTAGTAGCTCAAGGTGAGTTACATTCAGGTAACACAGGGTATTTCTCTGTCCCTGGAGGGCTCCCAATCTAAGTTTGTACCTGAGGCAATGGAGGGTTAAGTGACTTGCCAAGATCAAGGAGCAGCAGTGGGATTGCAACCCAGGTCTCATCCAGTTCTAGCTCTGGACCTGAGCCACAAAAGAAGCTTACTCTCATACACTCCTTCATAGTCTTCGCTTGCACACGGGCCACTCTTACCACACACCTCAAGTCCAGTCCACTTGCAGTCAAGCTGGGAGTGGGTCAATGGTCCGAAATAGCAAATTGGGGTTTTGAGAGACACTTTACAGGTCAGGGTGCCACTCAGCTCTTCAGTCCAGGAATCACACTGCACTCCGGAAGCTTAATAACAAACTCAACTTTTATTATAACTTCCACAACAGGCAGATTTCAACTTTAATTGATCTTCACCACAGTCAGCTATATAACTCTCATATAATTTAATCTCAGACTTCTGTCGTTCCGTGGGGAACACCTTTACCACTCTACTTCCCAGGGATGTTTGCAGGGCTATTTACATATAGAGAAGTGTTCCCATCTGTGCCTATCCTGTTAGCCAGATGTCACATCAAGTGGTGTACTTCTCCTTTACTAAATTGCACCACTCCCACCAGGCAAGACCCTTATGGCTGTCCTCCTTCCGAGGGTGTACCTCATAGGGCTGCACCCTGGCCTTCAGCTGGCACCTTCCAGCCCTAAACCCTGCTTGCAGGCAGGACTCCCCAATCCTCCTGAAGCTCTGGCTCCTTCTCCAGTTATTGTGACTGAGGCAATAACCGCTCCTTAAACTCTGCCCAACTGAAATTGGCACTCCAGGATCCCCCTTCTCCTTCCTGGTCACTTGGCAGGGGCTTACAGGCAACCAAATGACCAATGGGTAACCAAGGCTTGAAGCAAAACCAAGGACACTTTCCCGCTCTAATTCTACTCTTTTATCTCCTCTTAACTCCTCCCAGAACTGTCACTCTACAGAACATGGACACAATCTCTCTGCATTTTATTCCATAAACACTCCCATGGACTGGGCTTCCTCCCACCCAGGGACCTCTCAGTCACTCCCTCCAGGGACTCTCTATCAGGGATTTACTCTTCTAGTAATCCCAATTTAACCAGGGATTACACAAAGAACTGTCTGGGAATTTACCCTAACTCATGGAGCTCCTCTGGGTCAAATGGAACTTTAACCTCCAACACTTAACAGCTTGAACTCTCCTGTTCCAACTACTGGACTGATTCCTAGCCTGAAGGAATCCTACTCCCTCATCCCAGGCACTGAACCTTCTCTTCAGTCACCCACTGGAGCATTGCCCCTCTTTGCCTCTCTCCAGGCTGGAGCTCCTTTGGCAACAGAGTTATCAACTTTGGTTTCCACCCCTTACTAGAAAGAGTTTCCTTTCCCCACTCCAAGCATGGCTATGAACTGACAGGAATGAGCCATGCCCTGACCTCTAACCTTAGAGAGCCCTCTCCCAGAGCCTCTCCAGAACCCTAAGTGCTGCTCATCCCCTTGAGTGTGTCTCCCTCTCAAAACTAACAACCTCCTTTTAAAATTCACCTTCCACATTCCAGGAAGGCACTACTAATTAGCCCTGCTGGAAGCCTGATGACTCAGCAGCTTCACCAGTCTCTGAGCACAGCCTTCCTGGCTTCACAATGCATAGCCTTCTGGGAATTATAGTCAAACCCCTTTTTTAAAGGGACCAAGCATAATATCCTAAACTTGAACAGAGGATTTTCCTTGTTTTGACCATTTTTCTCACCACATCCTCACCGCATCCTCAGCAGCCCCCAGGCTACATACCACAATAGACTCTGATATAGATATACTAGTAAAAAAAGGCCCGTTTCTCACACAAATGAAATGGGCACTAGCAAGGTTATCATGCAATGGCGATTATGTTTTTAAGGGAACCGTTAGGAGAAATGTTCTGTCATGGTAAGTAATAATTGGGAAGGGTGTATAATGAGTAATATGCTCCAAGTGTATGAGATATGAATTGTTTTATCTGTTTTTTTTTCTTTTAATCTTTCTTTTTTTGTGTCCTGCCGATATTCATCCAGAGCCTGCATAAGTGTTGTTAATATATGGCCTGGCTTTAAGGCTACCACTGGAATAGTGATGGCCAAAGCTATGCAGCCTACAACAACTGAAAAAGTACTGACTAGGCCAAACAACAAGTAAATGATTTAATATTTGACAATCTGCAAAAGCAGGTCTGAACAATGAGTCCTGCCACAAATTGGTACAATTTTAATTCAAATACAGCACCTGTAATGAAAGAGTGATGGATCAGATGAATAAAATGGAGCTTATAAGTTTTGTATAAAATGATACAGAGGTCATGCAGAGTTCATAAGATGGTGTGAAAAGTATTGCGACAGGGAGATGTGAAACTGGCATCTCGACCGTGAGATGAGAAAAAGAACTTGTTCCCAAAACATGCTGATAAGACTGCGTGGGAAAGTATGATCTCAGAAATTGAGAGCAAGGTATCTCACCATTTACTTCTATGGAGAGGTTTGTGTATAAAAGAGGGGAGATTTTGCCTTAGTGTCGGAGTCTTCTCTCAGACGGCAGGGCCCTGTGCAGATGAACCCAGAATCTGTCTGATGTCTGTATTTGTATCAACTTGAAGACTTGTCTTTGGGTAAGAAATAAAATGTAACTATCTATCTAAACCTATCTCTGTCTCTATTTGTATTGATTCTATCTTCTCATTACCTAACATTTAGCCTACAAGGTAGATCACATACAAGTGACACTCAGTGTTGGACAGAAAGCAGTAGTTATGGGAATTAGTTTTCAATTACAGCTCCTAATGCCACCCCCTTATGATTGGGTGACAATGGAGGTCAGAGAAACTATACAGAACCTGTTATATGAAATAAGTACCTTTAGCCCCCCGTGGGAAAGAGTCAGAAAGAGGTCTATAAGACGGAGGATAAAAAGTGTCTTATAGAGGTCCCAGCTGAATATCGGCCGGGACTTGCCTAAGATCTGCCAGCCAGCACATGCCCTAATAGCCATAGATATTTAATACCCATGCTCGGTCATTACAATCAGGGTCTAATTTAGTCAGCAGCTATCAGCATTTAAAAATAAATCCTGGCCACTGCCAGCTGACTATTGGTCATGTATATTTTTTTCTCTTATACGTCGGCTTGAACTCCCTAGTAGTACCACAAGACTACCACTAGGGGTCAGCAGCATCATTTAAAAGAAGGCAACTGCTGGGGCAGAAGAGTGGGGATTGCTTCTCCCCCTAATGCTCCCAGGACCCCTGGGGTGAGTTGAAGTTATGTAGGTGGGTGGAGAGAAGCTGGCTGGATAGGAGCTGGTGAAGAGAGAAGGGAATCTGGCTGATTAGGAGCTGATGCAGTTGTGTGTGTGTGGAGCGGGAGGACATTGATGTGGGTATAGGCTGTGATGGGGGGGGGGGGGGGGGTTGCCAAAACTAAGTTGATTCAGGGTGCCATAACCCCTTGAGCTGGCCCTACATTTGAAAAGAACCATAAAATGACTCCACTTCTAGCTTGATCGTGTGATTGCTCTGTGCTCTTCCTCCAAATGTAGCATGGTTAAGAATATGGCTGGAGGGCTGGAGAAGTAGCCTAATGGTTAGTGCAGTGGGCTTTGATCCTGGCAACCTGGACTCAATTCCCACTGCAGCTCCCTGAGACCCTTGGTAAGCCACCCAACCCTCCATTGCCCCAGGTACAAAGACTTAAATCATGAGCCCTCTAGGGACAGAGAAAGTACCTGCATATAAGATGCATAGCGCTGCATACATCTAGTAGCACTATATAAATGATTAGTAGTAGTAGTAATGTCACAGAGCTGTTTGCATAGTTTGGGATACAGCCATTTCTAGGTTTGTCATCAAATTTGTGTGGAGTGTTTCTGATCAAACAATATAATCACTGGTTCTTGTTGGAAAAAAAGTTTCAGAACAAAAAAAATAGAGATTATGCTTCAAGAAATACTTCAGGGCTTACAGAAGTTACCTATGTGTTTGATCTAGATTGCAGCTTTCACCTAAAATGTACCTAGTGAAAAATAAGTATTTCTCAATGATCCTTAGGACTTTGTGAAGGAATGAAAAGTGACCTGACCTGCATTCTTGTCAGAACAAAGGGTGTTTAAAACATTTCTACAGCCTTAGCCCCAAGATTTCTTTCACCACAAATCTGCATACTAACACAGAAGACCGCTGTTTGTTTAACCTCTTCCAGGTTATGTGAACTAATTACTAACTCACAGAAAGATATCAAAGAGAGAGAGAGAGAAGTTTACATAGAGGTCAAATCTAACATTAATGGGGATTTAAGGTCAAGAGCATTAAAAAATAAAATTAAAGTCAAAGTGAACCAGCTAACTGCACTGCATTATATGCTGTGTTAGCAGTTAACGTAAAATAATGATCTTTGCATGATTGAGCTATGCTGGATTCCTCTGTTGGCGTTCAGTTATAAGGTCTTCCTTGCCTGTTTCTCATAAGAGAAAGCATGATATCACAGCACCACCCCCTATTGGCATGAATGCTGGTGGAGGACTTCCACGCAGCTCAAAGCTTTTGCTTAACCACAGGAGTCACCAATCTGCAGAATCTCAGTACTGCAAGTTGCTGACTCCAGTAGTAAGTGAGACACTTCCAAGCAACATTATTATATTGGCTTCCAGGGCTGCATATTAAAGGGGTCAACACCCTTCAGCAATAGCAGTGGACAGAACACCCTGAAGGAGAAAGATCCTCTTGGGCCCCCCACAAACAAGGATCCCTTGCATAATGCCACTCCAACCAGACCCCCCATCTCAAAGGCCTCCCTAATAGCTCACTTCACATCTTGAAGGTTCTTCCCCCTAAGGCAATAATGCCCCTTCCAGGTTCCCCGCCCTCTCAAAGGCCCTCTACCTTAGTAAATATCCCTGGTGTCTAGTGATCTGGGCAAGAGTGATCCCCAGTTGCTCTCTCCCTGTTGCTGCCTTCTTCCACAATAGCACCGGCAACCCCTAGCTTTAGTCTTAAGATAGTAGTGCTAGGGATCTTGTTTCTGACAGGGCAGAAGTGACTGAGGATCACTCCTGCCTGGACCACTAGACACCAGGAATTGTTTTGATAGTAAGCCCAGGGGGAACTTCATGAGGAAGGGGGCCTGGAAAGAAGATTACTGCCTTGGAAGGGTCTTTGGTTGTTGGATGGGAACCTTTTGAGTGTGGGTGGGGTCACAAGGCGGAGCTCTTTGGGTTGGGGGTGGGTCTGGTTGGGCTGGCACTATGGAGTGGACCTTCATTGCAGGGGGGTCCAAAAGGGGCTTTCACCTTGGGGTGAGAAGTGTTTTGCCCACTACTATTTCTGAAGCTTTCTGGCCCTTTTAACACACAGCCTGGAAGTATTGGGCCGTGACTTGGTGGCCTGGTGTTACCTGGTTGTAAAATAATCCCAGTTTTTAGTTGAGGTTAATTTACAAGCTGTAACGTAGATTTTGATGTGAATTTAGTGCATACTGCAAGCAGCATTAACGTATTTACATAGTAATGAGATGTTTTTACATGTATTTGCATGTTTTGCATCTTACTAATCTGCATTGTGGATTTGACCTAAAGCTGTGTGAGGGCACCATAACCAGTGTTAGACCCCTTTAACACACGTTAAGGGGCAAATCGTGAAGACGAATGCTCTAATGCAGCTTGATAATTAACCCCCTTAATTGGTTAGAACATAGGAGTAGCCATACTGGTTCCAGTATCCTGTTTTTCCAAACAGTGGCCAAGCCAGGTCAAAAGTACCTGGCAGAAACCCAAAACCAGACAGTTCTTAACAAGGATGGGATTTGAACCCACGCATACAAAGCCCAATGGTTTAGTAGTCCATCACCTTAACCACTTGGCCACCTTGTTCTTTTGCTTGGTAGGCTTAATAACAGATATATTACACAACCACTTGTAAGAACAAAAATCTAGCTTGCTTTTCTTTTTCCTGAGTAAGAGTCTCTTGCCTTTGTTAGGTCTGTAAAAAATATCTTTAGCTTGAGCTGTTTATACGTTTCATCCGGGTGTTTCTGGAATTTTGACTGGTCTGATGAGTGAAAGTATGAGCAGTAACAAGAGACATGACGATTTGATTGGCTTTTCTAATGGTTTGCCTTGAAAGGAAGTTAGTTGATTCAGTGAAGTAAATGGTTGGTTGAAAGGTAGAGATGGGAAGTCACCCTTGATACGGGTAATGAAAACTTGCTGCTTTTGAAGTGTCACTTCATAAACAGGTTTTCAAAGCAGAGAATACCCAACGTGTTCCATGACGGGAGTTGAGACTAATTTACCCCAGGCTACTGGAGGTTTGCTTCCTATATGCTATGCATCGAGTTGATGAGACAGCAGAGCAACATCCCTTATCCTGTGTGCCTCTGGAAGTTAGCAAAGGTGAATTAATGCTAAAAACAAAAACTCTGAAGCAAAATGAAGTCAGTATATACATTCCTAATTGCCATAATAATATATTCATGTTTCTTCATATTGTAAAACAATGAGTACTGTATTTTTACAAAATGCTTTTACTCTATTGTTACTTAGGAAAATAAAAGATATGATTGCATCACCCGTATAATTTTATAGACAGCTCATGCAGATAGGTAATGAGAACAACCTTTATTAAAGCTTTATTAAATAAATAAAATGTCAAAGAAATGTATGACAGTTTTCACATAATTGTTTTTGTAGTCTGAGTGTCTTGGTACATATATTTATCTGTCAAGACTGTGAGGTTTATAGTTTATTATATTTTGGTAATTGTAAATGTGTCATTTAAGTATTGTTTGATTTCAATACATCTACCAATCTATGGGCCTTTTACAAAGATGTAGTAGGGCCACCGTGCAGGTAACACGTGCCAAATCGACCCTACCACCGGGGTAGGTGAGAGCAGTTTCTCTTGGTGTTAATTGGCAATGCTGTCACATTGCTGTGTGCTGCCCGATTACCATGGGGGTTAGTGCGTGAGTCCTTAGCTGCCAAGTAAATGAGGCGGTAAGAGCTCACGCAGTAAATGGCCAGGCGCTAATTTTGAACTTAGCGCCTGGCCATTATTGCCGTAAATAGAAGTTTGGCTTTTTGGCAGAGGCACTAAGAGGTGGCCTGAGTGCACGGGAACATAACCCGCTAAAAGTAGCGCAGGCAACTTTCTAGGGTGCCTTTGTAAAAGTGCCCCTATATGTCTGCTTTCATTCTTCCTAAGTTCTTGTACAAATCAGAGGTCTATTAAATTAAACAGCTGGTGAAATTCACTAGAGAAGCCTGTTCATATTTCTTGCTGCTGCTGCTGCTGCTAAGTCACTTCACCCAATCTGCCTCTATCATTTTTATGTCTCCAATATTTGATCCACCTTCCCCACCTCTTCCTGCTCAGCCCTAGCCCCAACACCACATAGCACTCCTTTTCTCAGTCCCCTCACCTTGTACTTATCAGTAGAAGAAATGTAGAGAATGGTGGCAGATAAAGACAATGTGGTCTATCCAGTCTGCCCATCCATACTAACTGCTCATCTCTACTATCCCTTAGAAATCCTCTGTGCTTGTCCCATGCTTTTTTTTTGTTAATTCAGATACATTTCTTATCATAGACGGTTGGTAGCCCAACTGTTTGGGGAGGCTAAAGGGGGCGGAGCTTACCTCCATACGCTCCGTGGCAGCGATGTCAATGAAGAAAAAGACACTACAGGCTTGCCACCAGCTTCGCCCTTCTCTCTGCACACAGTGCCCCGCCCTTGCGGAAACAGGAAATGCATCACCGCAGAAGGCGGGACACTGTGTGCAGAGAGAAGGAAGAAGCTGGCGGCAAGCCTGTAGTCTTTTTCTTCATTGACGTCTCTGCCATGGAAATAAAAGGTCAAAACGCACGGGATGGGGGGTGGGCTACATCGCAAACAGAAGTCTACGATTGGGCTGGGGAGGCTTAGCCTCCCCAAGCCTCTTATACGGGGCACCTATGTTTCTTATCTACCCCACATCTCGGGAGGAGGTTCCATGCATCCACCACTCTTTCTGTAAAGAAATATTTCCTTAGGTTACTCCTGAGTCTGTTCTCTCTCAGGATCATCCTACGCGTTCTTGTTCTAGAGCTTTCTTTCAATCAAATGAGACCCAACCAGAGCCATATTGGAAGGGATGGTACTGAACCTGGTTCTTACAGATGAGGAAAGTATTTCTGATGTTTGTAGTGGGTGATCATCTGGCATCCAGTGATCAGTAGATAGTGTGGTTCAGTATTAGAACACAAATGGCGATGATTCATTTTGCTCTCAAGGTAGGCGGTATATCAAATTAATAAACGATAAATGATAAACTGCTGTCTAAGCCCCTGGTTCCACTATATTCTTTCAGAGATATAGCAGAACTGTACAAACTATTCCAAGATATATGCTTGAGGTTAAAGCATCTTTAGCTGATAAGGTCTGATAGGAAGACTCAGCCCAGCAAACCTCAAGGAAACAGCATCTCAAGATACATGCATTTGCTTTTTAATCATGCTTTTTCAAACTACCCTAAGGGCAATTGTTCATTTGTGTATGACATTTGAAGACAAACTTAAATACTTTGACCTTAGAATATTCATTCAAGTGACTGGAAGTTCATCTGCTTTGGAAAACACAGCTTGGGAATCTCCCAGCAGACCCTTTCTCAATCACTCCAGCTGGCTGTCATCAGAGTAAGATAGATACTTAATAAAGTTGTATTTATTGTCCTAAGTGGAAAATCCCAAGAAAATTCAAAATGATTTTTACTCTTGGCTTTCCTGCAGATATTTCACGAAGAATTAATTTGATAAATATTTGTGTATTTATAGTGGAGTGAAATAGAGGAGTCACCTGTGGTTTAGCACAGTTGGCTGAGAACCTGCCGAACTAGGGTCAGTTCCCGCTGTAGCTCCTCAGATGCAAAAACTTAGGGGCCCTTTTACTAAGCTGTGCTAAAAAGTGGCCAACACTACCTCAGCATGGGGCTTTCCTGCGTCCTGAGGCCACTTTTCGGGCAGTGGTAAAATGGACTCGTTTTCCATTTTCCCTATTAATGGCCGCGTGATAATTTCCTCATTAGTGTGTGGCTATTAGCATGTGAGCACTTACCGACAACTATTTTCTAGGCAGTAAGGGCTCACATGCTAATCAGTTAGCGAGCAGTGATGCAGCTGTGCTAATTAACGCAGTACACTCCTACTCTCTGCCCCAGACACACCCTCAGCGCTAAAAAATAAAATCTATTTTCTAGCGCATGGGAAGCACGCGCTGATCCTGAAACTATTGCAGGACAACTGAGGGCGCCCCGCGGTAGTGATTTTAACCTGCGGTAAGTGTGTATTAGTGCAACTGCAGCTTAGTAAAAGAGCCCCTTAGATTGTGAAGCCCACTAGGGACTAAGAAAATACCTGCATATGATAAATGTAAACTGCTTTGATTATACCACAGAAAAGCAGTATTTCAAATCCATGGCCATGAGTACAAAAATGGTTTAATATCAGTATTGTTTCAAAAGCCTCAACAATGAGATTGTTTCAATATTAGGATACCATGCTGAGTGGGCCTGCCTTTGATATTCAGCAGCAGTGAAGCATGCAGTCAAATCCAGTCATAAAAGGATGGTCCGGCGGCAGAGAGCAGAGCCGGCAAGTATATGGGTACTGGTGATACTCGGTGTTACTGCCTGCATAGCTAAGTGGGCAAATAGGACCACACAAAAGGCAGTCTTAACTTTGCTCACTTAGCTATGTGAGTGTTGGCACTGAATATCAGTATATACAGACATAACATCTAGGTAACAGCCTGAAGTGTGACTGATCTCCCCTTCAATCCTGTCCCCTACATGATCGACAGCCCTCCTGACCCCACCCCCCATGACCTGACCCTCTCCCAATCTCCCCCAGCAGAGAAGGCCCCCAAAATGACCCAACCCCTACCACCACAAATGGACTCCCTCCCAATGGCCCTGGGGTACCTAGAGACTACTATTCGAGGTTGTGGTGGCCAATTTTCACCCAGAGCTGCCAGGGACAGGCTCAAGTGACGTTTACTGCCTAGACGTTCACTAGACCACCAGGGCTGTTAAGATAGGCCTGGAGGTGCTTGCTGGGATGTGGGAGAGAGGGATTTCTTTTGTGGTGTGGTGTAGTCCCGGGGGGGGGGCCTTTTCTGGGGGGTTTAAACCCGTTCATATACGCAGACGATGTCACCATCTATATACCTTTCAACAACAGCATCACAGAGATACTGGATAAGGCCAAAAAAGGACTTGACCTCATGGAAAATTTGGCAACAACTGTCAAACTTAAACTGAACCTGGACAAAACCAAACTCCAGGTTTTATCCGGCCAGCACAATCTCTCTATTTACCAAAACCTCATAATAGTTCAACAATCTTACACAATCAAAACACAAATAAAAATACTAGGAAACATTCTCGACAAACATCTGACCCTTGAAGATCAAGTTGCTGCAAGCACATCAAAAAGATTCAAAACACTATGGAAACTGAGAAGAAACAGAGACTGTTTCTCCAGACAGTCATTCCGTCTTATAGTACAGACACTGATATTGTTCCACCTAGACTACTGTAATGCAGCATATGTAGGCTGCAAAGAAAACCTACTATGATCATTGCAAACCATCCAAAACACAGCAGCGAGCTTGGTATTCAAAAAGTGAAAATATGATAGAGCAACCCCACTACTCATAATGCTACATTAGCTCCCAATCAAGGCCAGACTATTTTTCAAAACTAGCACAATCATCTTCAAAATACTGTTTGGCATGTCACTGGACTACATGCTAGACACGATCAAACTATCACCAAAAAATACAAACCCAGGAACCAGAGGTTACCTACCACTTCACCTGCTTAACTGCAAAAACATACTATACAAGTCCACCTTCACGACGGGATTTAGCTATCTGGGCTCAAAGTGATGGAACTCAATTCCCATAGTCATAAGAAGCATCACAAACTACTTCCAGTTCAGAAAAGACCTAAAGACCTACCTCTTCAAGAAATTCTATGAGCAAAATATGCACTGATCATTCTGGAACAATAATACACAACACAACCTCAAGGTGTGGTCACACCATAGAGAAATATAGAGCTATTATAATATTCTTTGTCTCAGTTTCTATTCCTTTCCTAATCATTTCTAGAATTCTATTTGCTTTTTTGGTCAACGCAACACACTGAGCAGAAGATTTCATCGTATTGTCCACGATGACACCTGAATCTTTTTCTTAGGTGCTGACTCCTAGGATGGAACCTAACATCAAATAACTGTGGTTTTGATTATTCTTCCCAATGTGCATCACTTTTCAGTTGACCAAATTACATAGTAGCATAATAAATGACGGCGGATAAAGACCTGTACGGTCCATCCAGTCTGCCCAACAAGATAAACTCACTTTATATGGTATGTGATACTTTATATGTATACCCGAGTTTGATTTGTCCTTGCCTTTCTCAGGGCACAGACCGTAGACGTCTGCCCAGTACTGTTCTTGTACTAAGTTCTGAAGTTAACATCGAAGCCCCTTAAAATTTACACTCCAGCCCATCCCTATCTATTCAGTCACAATCAGGGTGTAGACTGTACAAGTCTGCCCAGCTCCCGTTTTGTTTCCAATTACTGACATCGCCACCTGCTAAGATTCCACGGAACCATTCCTTCTAAACAGGATTCCCTTGTGTTTATCCCACGCTTGTTTGAATTCCATTACCGTTTTCATCTCCACCACCTCCCGCAGGAGGGCATTCCACATATCCACCACCCTCTCCGTGAAAAAATACTTCCTGACATTAGTCCTGAGTCTGCCCCCCCTTCAACCTCAATTCATGTCCTCTAGTTCTACTGCTTTCCCGTCTCCGGAAAAGGTTCGTTTGCAGATTAATACCTTTCAAATATTTGAACGTCTGTATCATATCACCCCTGTTTCTCCTTTCCTCCAAGGTATACATGTTCAGGTCAGCAAGTCTCTCCTTGTATGGTTTGCAATGCAAATCCCATACCATTCTCGTAGCTTTTCTTTGCACCGCTTCCAGTCTTTTTACATCTTTAGCCAGATATGGCCTCCAAAACTGAACACAATACTCCAAGTGGGGCCTCACCAACGACTTGTAGAGGGGCATCAACACCTCCTTTCCTCTGCTGGTTATGCCCCTCTCTACGCAGCCTAGCATCCTTCTGGCCACGGCCATCGCCTTGTCACATTGTTTCTTCACCTTCAAATCCTCCGACACCAACACCCCAAGGTCTCTCTCCTGAGTCAAGCTTACTAATCTCTCCCCTCCTATCCGGTATCTCTCTTTTGGGTTTCCGCACCCCAAGTGCATCACTCTACACTTCTTGGCATTAAATTTTAATTTATGAGTATTCCAGAAACAAAATTGTAGAATCAAGCCTATAATGTGTTAATAATATTCAAACCTAAAATATACACAAATAAATGAAAAGATACCTTTTATATAGTGAATTGTGCTCAGTATTTTCAAACAGGAAATCTGGATACCTTTCCTGTTTGAAAATTGCTGTGAGATAGCCTTTTTTTTAATATTATGAGCAGGATTTCCCAGTTCTGACTTGGATGCTTTTTTTTTTTTTTAATGTCCCTCCACGTTACTATGTAGAACTGAGTAGCCATCAACCAAGTAAGTTCAGTTATTGTGCCTGATATGCCTACTGCCTTATAACTGCCCCAGCAAGGTGGTTCACAAAAAGCTTAATAATACAGATAAGAGAAGGTGAAGATGAAATTTGGGAACTGAAATCGCACTGAAGTCCACTAATCTTCTTACCGTGAAAATGAGAAGCAAAATCTTCCACTATAAGATCTTGTCTAGTGGTGACCACTGATTGAGTTAGGGAATCAAAGATAAAAAGGTTTCTGGGAAAATTAGAACTAGTAGTGATCTACCAAGACTAATATGACTTTGTAGCCTGTGCAATACAAGAACTCTAGTAACTCTGACAATTTCTACAGTGAGTTAGGGAAGAAGGAGTCTTATGCTTTCTCCAAAGCCTATCTGCCTCTTGAGTAGCTGTGACTTGTACTTCTGGTACTCCTAGTTCATGTTTTTTGATTGACTCAGCTGGCACTAGCCTTGGGGCAGGCTTGAGCATTTCTGTCCTTCCTCTAGCTTTGTTTCATCCTGCTTCAGTGTTTCAGGTTCCTGTTTTTGTCTTGATTCTGAAGGTTTAGGATTCTTGTTAAGCTCTTTGCTTTCCATAAACCTTTTCTCCCCTTTTGTGTTGGATGCACTTCTTGGAGGTATGGAGGGGCATAATCGAACGACGCCGGCCAAACAGATGGCTGGCCATCTTCGGGGCCGGCTCCACAAAGGGGGCGGAGCCAACTGTATTTTCGAAATACAGTTGGGGCCGGCTAAATCGGTCGCCGGGTGTAAAGGAGATGGCCGGCTTCGTTTTTCAGCCATAATGGAAACCGGGCCCAGCCATCTCAAACCCGGTGAAATGCAAGGCATTTGGTCGTGGGAGGAGCTAGCATTTGTAGTGCACTGGCCCCCCTCACATGCCAGGACACCAACCGGACACCCTAGGGGGCACTTCTACAAATAAAGAAAATAATAAAAGTAGCTCCCAGGTGCATTGCTCCCTTACCTTGGGTACTGAGCCCCCAAATCCCCCCCCCCCAAAACCCACTCCCCACAACTGTACACCACTATCATAGCCCTTTGTGATGAAGGGGGGCACCTACATGTGGGTACAGTGGGTTTTGGGGGGGTTGGAAGGCTCACATTTACCACCACAAGTGTAACAGGTGGGGGGGGGGGTGGGCTTGGGTCCACCTGCCTGAAGTGCACTGCACCCACTAAAAACTGCTCAAGGGACCTGCATACTGCTGTCAGGGAGCTGGGTATGACATTTCAGGCTGGCATAGAGGCTGGCAACATTTTTTTTGTGTGTGTGGGAGGGGGTTGGTGACCACTGGGGGAGTAAGGGGAAGTCATCCTCAATTCCCTCCGGTGGTCATTTGGTGAGTTGGGGCACCTTTTTGAAGCTTGGTCGTGAAAAAAAAGGGACCAAGTGAAGCTGGCGAAATGCTCGTCAAGCCTGGCTTTTTTTTTCCATTATCGGGCGAAACTGGCCATCTCGTGAGCACGCCCCTGTCCTGCCCTCATCCTGCCTTCACTACCCTACCGACACGCCCCCTTGAAGTTTCGCCGGCTCTGCGACGGAAAGCAGTTGAACTCGGCCAAAATCGGCTTTCGATTATACCGATTTGGCCGGTTTCAGGAGATCGCCGGCCATCTCCTGATTTGTGTCGGAAGATGGCCGGGGATCTCTTTCGAAAATGAGCTGGATAGTGACATTAAGACTTACTTCAAGCAATACTAGCTCTTGTCTTGTTCTATTCTAGTATTTAAGGCTCAGAAGGCCCTGTTAGGCACTCCATGACAGAATGAAAAAGCCACAATAAAGGTACCAAAAGACTGACTCAGTCACCTAAATAAAAAAGCTGATAGAAGAACTCAACGATATTTAAGCCCTACAGTACCTTAAGCAGAGTTCCTAAGTTACCTAGGGGGTCTTTTACTAAAGCTTAGCTTGAGTTATCTTCAGCATGGCCCATAGGAATAACATGGGCCCTGCTGCAGATAACTCGAGCTAAGCTTTAGTAAAATACACCCTTAGTTTGAAAGGGATATTGTAGGCTAGACCTAGCTTTCTGACAATTCTATCATGATATATTATGGCACCTGAAACATAAATTTCAATTAATAGAATCAAGACTATCAATCTCATACCAGATTGGATAAAAAGTCTCCCTCCTAGAACTGTGAATCTTGACATCTCAGCATTGAATTGTTTCCAGTGGTTCCTGGCTCACCTATAAAGGTTTCTTACAGAAGAGATCCAGGCAGGATTTATTGCCTCCTCCAGCACAGTTACTCCCATGCTGGATATAGGTCAAGGTCATGGATCATGAATCTGATATACTGCCTTTCTGTTGGTACTTTCTTTGATCCTATTAGGTTCACAATCTAAGTTTTGTACATGAGGCAATGGAGGATTTAGGTGACTTGCCCATGGTCACAAGGAGCTGCAGTGGGAATCAAACCTGGTTCTCCACGTTCTCAGCCCACTGCAGTAACCATTAGGCCACTCCTCCTGAAAACAGCCCACTCTGGAAAGCTTTGTGACTGTCATGTCCATCAGGTTTTGGGTGCCCTCACATGGTCCAAAGTCTGTGGTTTTATGTTGTGGTTCACAGCCTCCTCTTTCTAAGATTCCAAATCCTGATATTCCAGTCTAGGGACTACAGCTACCTTTGCTTAAATGCAGTGGGGCTAGAAGGAAAGAGAGGTTGCTCTTGCCCTGACAGTATTCCACCAATGATACCCCTAGTAAATGCCAGAGGTATTGATGGCCTCTTTGGTGTGGGGGAGTGATACATTGCCTAACACTATTGCTAAGGGGAATTTAAGGGGGTGAAGGGTAGGTCAGATGATGCTCTTAGGAGGGTACAGGTTGTCATTGAGGATCTGGGCTATGATCGGGGGGAGGGGGTTGGAGTGGTTTGTCACAAGCAGCTTTTTCTTTTTTATTTGGGCAGCAGCTGCGTAAGAACATAAGAATAGCCATACTGGGTCAGACCAATTGTCCACCTAGCCCAGTTTCCTGCTTCCAAACGTGGCCAAGTACCTGGCAGAAATCCAATTAGTAACAACATTCCATGCTACCAATCCCAGGGCAAGCAATGGTTTCCCCCATGTCCTTCTCAATAACAGACTATGGAATTTTCCTGCAGGAACTTGTCCAAACCTTTTTAAAACCCAGATATGCTAACTGCTGATACTATATCCTCCGGCAGCGTGTTCCAGAGTCACCTCTTAATTAACAAAATTGCCCTAAAACAAAAACTACAAAAACAAAATGGAAAAAATCTGCAAAGACACAGGAAATTAAACAAAGCAAACATTTTTGTCTACACATCCCTAATTATTATTCCCCCTATTCATCTCCTCTTCAAGCTGAAGGGTTCTAATCTCTTCAGCCTTTCCTCATAAGGAAAGAATTCCATCTTCTTTATCATTTTAGTTGCCTCTCTCTATATGTTTTCAAATTTTTCAACATCTTTGTAGAGATGGAGTTACCAGAATTGCACACAGAACTAGTGTGCTTTCAGCCAATCAAATGCAAGAGTCCAAAATTAATTCATATCCTTAATAAAGTTTTCAAAACCTGACACTATTCTGCAAACACACACTTATGCTGAAAAAAAAGAGTATCTATGAACAAAATCTAGCTGCATTTTTTTTTGCAAGTTCTGCTTAAATGTATTCCACCTGGGGAAAATGTTCAGGCAGTAAGTTTTGGCATGTTCTATTATTATTTTTAGAAATGCAACAGTATGCAATTTTAGAATCGGAACCCAGACATTTCTGCAACTGAGCTGTACCTCTTGTTCAAATTAACCTGACTGCATCTCTGCAAACTTGAATTTCATTAGTGTGCCCTCCACTTCCTTTCCCACTGCTTGAAAGAATGACAGCAGTTTCCGTTCCAGTTCTATGTCTCCCTTCCAAAGTAACTTGAGATTGTCTCCCACTCACTTCTGTGCAAACATTCTGTCCTCATTCTTTCTGTATCCTCCTGCACATTTAACCTCTTTCTGGTCTCTCTCCTAAAAGGAACAATTTGTAAAACCCCATGCATATGTTATCTGTTTCCGCAGCTGGACTACAATAAAGGTGGCCATTTTTTCCCCAGTTTTACATTTTAAAAAAGCAAATATACAGTAAGATTTTGATCTTTTGAAGGGGAAATTTTCGTACGGTACACAACAGTTTAAAAAATAATCAGTTGATGATCAAAGTTGCATTTTTTCTGGAAATTCAAAGTTTTAAAAATTAACATTTAAACACAAAGACTCAAGGCCAGAGCTATTTGTGATTTCTTTGGCAAGAAGAAGCTAGGTCAGTGTCTGCCTGCAATAACACTGACATTCACCAAACATGCACTGAAAATTGAATTTACTGTAAGAGGATAAGGTTCAACTTTCAGATCTGAAGGAATGAAAGAGAAACATGATGGGGAAGGCCCAGGACTGGCAATTGCTAGATTCAAGATTGATATGGCCTGATTAAAAGTGATTACATGCTAGAAAGAACGTTTTTCGAAGGAAGTGGTAGAGACAAAAATGGTGAGGGAATTCAAAATGACATGGGATGAACACAGAGGATCTCTAATTAGAAAATGAGTGGTATAAAAAAAAACCCCTAAACTTTAATGGCTGCATATGTGTGAATGTGTCAATTGAAGCTTAGATGGTGACTCTGGCTGTGATGAACTAGGGCCGGTGCCAGGCAGACTTGTATGGTCTGTGTTCCTTATATGGTAATCCAGTTTAGGTTGGACTAGAAAGGGGTTCAACAGCAACTTCAGTGGCTGGGACATGAGAACACTGCTGGACAGACTTTTACAGTCTGTATCCCACAAATGACAAAACAGATAGGCTGGAGTAGACTTCAACAGCAACTCCAGTAGTTGGAACATAAGAACAGGGCCGGGCGGACTTCTAGGCTCTATGTCCCAGAAACGCCAAAGAAAGAGCATGATCAAGTATTTTACATCACATTCATTGTTGATTTAATCATGAATTGATAATGAGTGTGACAGTTGGGCAGACTGGATGGACCGTTCAGGTCTTTATCTGCCGTCACTTATTATGTTAATTTGGGCATTTACTTGCTCATCATCCTAGGGTAATAGAGACCAACACAGGAGGGGAAGAAATAACATCTTGGAGAAGGAATAATATCACATAAGTGGTCCAGCATCTATGTCTGGCAGCTGAGATATATTTTAATTAGAATTGTTGGAGAGATTGGATGGACTAATTGACCTTTATCTGCCTTTATGAACTATGGGGTAAATATTCAGATGACGATTGTGAGCGACTTTTTAACTGCCACTAGCTTTATGCCCAGATATTCAAAATGGGCCATGTCCACTGGCACATGGCCATTAATTAATTGAAAGGAAATCTTATGGACCTAGTATTTCCATCAACAAAAGGTGTCAGGTTTAAGACAGTACACTCAATACCTTTATCCTATCTATCGGCAAAATGGTGGAACGATATACTAGTGAAAAGATCAATATCAGAGTATGGGATTTTCTGTAAACAGTTGAAGACTCATCTATTTAAAAAATACATGTTAGGGAATAAGGGATACTGTATACAGCACCCCAATATCCCCCAACTACAACCGTTATGACCCTAAAATGTAACAATGGTTTGCTTCTTGAAATGTGTTGAGTCTCAAATGTAACAATGTACTTGATCTCTTAATGTAAGTTGCACTGAACTCAGCCTGGGAATGCTTGCGACTAATAAGAAATAAAGTAAAGTAATTCAGAAAATAGAAAAATGGCTATTTTATGGCTTTGGTAAAAGGACCCCATATTGACTTATTGTGTTTTATTTTGCTGTTTACTGATTTGGATAGCTGAGTACCAGAAATGCAGTATATTAATTTTAACAAGCTCATCAGTTGGCCCGGAACCAGTCTTAAATCTCTGTCACATTTGGTTATGCTGCCATTCAGTTGACTGATGTCACAGTTAAGCGGATAACCAAGCAATGAGGGAACAAAGAGGTACAGACAGCCAATTAACACAACATCCTTCAGCAGAGAAGGAGCACTTCCCGACGGCATCAGTGTGCATGAGATGCACAATGCACAGCTAGGGTGGCGGATGTGTATATGTTGTTGCTGTAATTATTCTTAGATGATTGCTTTAAGCACTATGTTTCAGATTTTATGGAATTTGTCATAGATATCAGGAATTAGTAAGTGAGCCCTTGTGCTGATCTGGGGACCAGTGGTCAGAAACCCAACGCTTCACCTGCAGCGACCACCGTTCCCCAGCGGTTGAGCCCTTTGGTTCGGGTGGCCAACAGGACTTAAGGAATTGGGTGAGCAAGAAGGGCTCAGGCTCAGACAGGAGGAGGAGGCGAGGTCAGAGCTAAGCAGAAGTCAGGTCCAGGCAGTGATCAGAGCAGGCGGCAATCCAGAAAAGGCCAGGTCCAAGCAGTGGTCAAGGCAGGTGGCAATCCAGCCACAGGTGTGTTTGTCTGGCTCCATGCTTGATGTTCCAAGTTCGTGACAGAATTGAAATAATGAAGTTGAATAACAGATTATACTAATGACTGTGCATGCTTTATTTGATCAACATTGTGGGACCCCTAGTTGGGACTTGCAGCAGGGATCCAGGGGTATGGCCTAGTGAGGAATGGGGCAGGACCAACCAATGATTATGTTGCCCAGAAAAGCAGGATTGGGTAGCTCGATATTAGAATGTAGCATGACTCTGGACTTGATAAAGAATATTTATGTGTGACTAGTACAATTGTTGCAGTTCCCAGTGTTCAGCAGCCTCCTTGTTCACTTTCTCAATATGTATACTTTTGAATATCAATAGAAATCAAACAAAATAAAACATGGAAAAGAAAATAAGATGATACCTTTTTTATTGGACATAACTTAATACATTTCTTGATTAGCTTTCGAAGGTTGCCCTTCTTCGTCAGATCGGAAATAAGCAAATGTGCTAGCTGACAGTGTATATAAGTGAAAACATTCAAGCATTATTATGATAGTCTGACAGGGTGGGAGGATAGGGGTGGGTCGGAGGTATGCATGGGGACATCAAAGCATATCATACTGATAGCATACTGATAGCATACCTCCGACCCACCCCCATCCTCCCACCCTGTCAGACTATCATAATAATGCTTGAATGTTTTCACTTATATACACTGTCAGCTAGCACATTTGCTTATTTCCGATCTGACGAAGAAAGGCAACCTTCGAAAGCTAATCAAGAAATGTATTAAGTTATGTCCAATAAAAAAGGTATCATCTTATTTTCTTTTCCATGTTTTATTTTGTTTGATTTCTATTGATAACCTTAAGAGTGGACTAACACGGCTACCACACTCCTATACTTTTGAAGAAAGGCGGGAGAGGGGAGATATGATACAGACATTTAAATACCTACATGACATAAATGCACAGGAGCTGAGTCTCTTTTAATTGAGCGGAAGTGGTAGAGATGAAAGCAGTATCTGAACTCAAGAGAGCTTGGGACAAGTACACAGGATCTCTAAGTTAGTGATTGGTAGAGTAGATGGCATGGATGGGCAGACTGGTTAGGCCATATGGTCTTTATGTGCCCCCCCCCCCCCAATACCATAAACTGCACTCAGCCATTGTCAGTTGGGATTGGATTAGTGGGGGGAGGGAGGAGATATTGGAGGAACCCAAAAACACAACCATGAACTTGGACACTAGGGATCCTTCCCTGTCAGTAGGCTTCCTTTAACAGGGTTTTGAAGGAAGGTGGTGGAACTGTGAGGAAAAGAGAACTGAGCGTGCTCAGTTGAATATGTACATGCTGTTTCATGTACTGCCCATATGCTCTGTAGCATGCACACGCTATTAGCACATTTATGCAATTAGGATATTTTTCCAAAAGTTTGAGAGCCCGACTTGAAGAGTTAGGATCCTAAATTAGTCCCTTTGAAAACTGACTAGGGATGAACTCTTACAGGCTCATTGTCAAAAGAGAAGATAGGCGTCCTTCTCCCAGGGTCGTCCAAATCGGTATAATCGAAAGCCGATTTTGGACATCCCCAACTGCTTTCCATCGCAGGGATGGCCAAAGTTAAAGGGGGCGTATCGGAGGCATAGCGAAGGCAGGACTTGGGCGTGCCTAACACATGGACGTCCTCGACCCATAATGGAAAAAAAGGGCATCCCTGTTGAGCACTTGGATGACTTTACCTGATCCTGTTTTCCTTACGACCAAGGCACAAAAATGTGGCCAAAATGACCAGATGACCACCGGAGAGAATCGGGGATGACCTCCTTTTAATCCCCCAGTGGTCACTAATCCCCTCCCACCCTCAAAAAACATCTTTCAAAATATTTTTTGCCAGCCTCTATGCCAGCTTCAGATGTCATACTCAGGTCCATGATAGCAGTATGCAGGTACCTGGAGCAGTTTTAGTGGGTGCAGTGCACTTCAGGCAGGCAGACCCAGGTCCATCCCCCTCCCTACCTGTTACGTTTGTGGAGGAAACAGCAAGCACTCCAAAACCCACCAAAAATCCACTGTACCCACCTCTAGGTGTCCCCCTTCACCCATAAGGGCTATGGTAATGGTGTACAGTTGTGGGTAGTGGGTTTTGGGGGTGGTTGGGGGAGCTCAGCACACAATGTAAGGGAGCTATGTATCTGGGAGCAATTTATGAAGTCCACTGCAGTGCCCCCTAGGGTGCCTGGTTGATGTCCTGGCATGTCAGGGGGACCAGTGCACTACAAATGCTGGCTCCTCCCATGACCAAACGGCTTGCATTTGGTCATTTCTGAGATGGGTGTCCTTGGTTTCCATGATCGCCGAAAATCAGAAACGACCAAGTCTAAGGACGACCATCTCTAAGGACAACCTAATTTTCAAGATTTGGACGTCCCCGACTGTATTATCGAAATGAAAGATGGACATCCATCTTGTTTAGATAATACGGGTTTCCCCGCCCTTCCATCGGGACGTTTTGCGAGGACTTGGGCGTCCCTTTCTGCACGTCTTATCTTCCACCTGGACCGATATACTCATATCACCCCTCTCCTCAAGTCACTTCACTGGCTTCTGATCAGGTACCGCATACAGTTCAAGCTTCTCCTACTAACCTACAAATGCACTCGATCTGCAGCCCCTCCTTACCTCTCTACCCTCATCTCCCCTTACGTTCCTATCCATAACCTCCGCTCTCAAGATAAATCCCTCCTCTCAGTACCCTTCTCCACCACCGCCAACTCCAGGCTCTGCCCTTTCTGCCTCACCTCACCCCATGCTTGGAATAAACTCCCTGAGCCCATACGCCAGGCCCCCTCCCTGCCCATCTTCAAATCCTTGCTCAAAGCCCACCTCTTCAATGTCGCCTTCGGCACCTAACCACTACACCTCTATTCAGGAAATCTTGACTGCCCCAACTTGACATTTAGTCCTTTAGATTGTAAGCTCCTTTGAGCAGGGACTGTCCTTCTTTGTTAAACTGTACAGCGCTGCGTAACCCTAGTAGCGCTCTAGAAATGTTAAGTAGTAGTAGTATGCCCCTCTTTGTATCCTAGATTCATAAGGCTGCCAAGTTTACATCCTAAAAATGGTAATGGTTTAAAACAAGTGAAAAAAAAAAACTGATAGGAGCTCTGCATGGATTTCCAGAACTAGACCACTAACTTGGGATTTAAATCTAGGCAAATACATTACCTAAATTTAGGTGGATTTTCAGCTGCAGACTTATGGGTCAATATTCATTGCCACAGACATAATTTTTTTAAACACCGCTGTGGTGTTTTAATATATTCGAGTTGATATTCAGCTGGGATGGTCGGTATTTTTTTTTAATGCCGGCTGCAGCGGCTGAATTAAATCTAGATATTCTGTGCTGGCATCCAGATAGTGATTAACCTGAATGCCCAGATTCACTGTTGACCACTGGTACTATCTAGATAGTAGCAATATTCAGCCTGCTATCTGTATTGCTAACCGGATAAAATTGGGGTCATTTTTTTTTTGCCCTTATAAAGGGTAATTCCATAATTAGGCACCTATAATGAATCACCCAGAGAGCATCAGGAAGGAGCCTGGTCTCTAAAGGAATGTAGACGTTTATTTATTTACTTATTGCATTTGTACCCCACATTTTCCCACCTATTTGCAGGCTCAATGTGGCTTACATAGTACCCTCAAAGGCGTTTGCCCAGTCGGTAGATAGCAAATACAAAGTTGTATAGTGATTGTATGAGGTATAAGTGGAGGGTCGGAATGGATGAAGATTGCGTGTTGTCCTGTTCGATCATAGTCATGCTGTGTTGGTAGGTGAAGAGGGTTACGTGGGGTCGTTGGGGTAAGCCTTTTTGAAGAGGTTGGTTTTTAGTGATTTCCTGAAGTTCAAGTGGTCGTGGATTGTTTCCACAGCTTTTGGGAGCCCATTCCATAGTTGTGCGCTTATGTTTAATATAAGGCTTCTTATACTAATGTACTGAAGATAACAAAATGAAGTCGTTTTCCCTGATGCAGGTAGTAAGTAAAACATGGCGCTATGTCAGACTGACTCGCTATGAAAAAGATGAAGTTCAAGCTCACGCTCAAACCACATGGATATGAGAAGATAAGTAAAAGCTTTGAGAAATGCATATTATGTTGGTGATATGAATATTATTGAGCTTTTTAAGAAAATTAAAAAACGAAATATTTATTGTTAAGTAGAATTAAGTAGAAAGAGTTACTAATTAATATGGACTAAAATATGTGAACCGATGAAGAACTGAAATGAGATATGATCACACCCGGTTGGTAAAGATTGAAATATAATTTCTGATGGTCCTGAAAATTGCTTTATATAATTCTGGCATAACCACTTAAATATGCACATAAAACTTAGGGGCCTGCGGTAGTGTGGGTGCGTGTATTAGGCGTTCGCCGGGCCAGTTTTTACTGCGTCTGGGGAAGAAGGGCTTTTTTTAATGGGACAGGAAAAGGACGTGAGGTAAAACTGGATCCAGCGCGTGCCTAAAAGTGGCCTGAGCCCTTAATGCCACCCATTGATCTAGCAGTAAGAGGTCATGCACTACACATGTGATGACCAGTAGGTGTGCGCCAACTGCTGGAAATAGTGTGCATGGGAGGAAATAAATAAATAAATCACCCAGACGTTATAGGCACGAGCGCTATCTGAATTTACCACCGGGGCGCAGTAGCCTAGCGCTAGTCTCATTTGGGTGTGCGCTACATGCGCGTAGAGCCTAACGCACCTTTGTAAAAGGACCCCTTACATATTAGGTCCTATGCTGGACACAGAGCTGGTGTAAGCCTTTTGTGCCTAAATGACAGAAATACGCGTGTATTTTATGTTATGTACGTAAGTGGATCTCCTGCCTAACAGCAAACAAAATGCCATTACACTAAACATTAACTTATGTAATGTTAGTGCGTAAATGTTAGTGCATATTTTGTGAGAAAACAAAAACCAACAAAAAGTGGAGAAACTGGATCCGCTACGTGGATAAAAATAGAAAAACAGCAAAAAGTAGCGAGATCAACACGACACTCCCAAGACACCGTGGGTACGAGTAATAAAATGCTTTATTAAATGAACATTTAAAAAGACTCGACACGGAGCCGTGTTTCGGCGAAAAACGCCTGCTTCAGGAGTCTGTTTGTTGTGTAAACCAATGAATGGAACACCATAAATGAGGTAGTCAAATCAAGCCTTTAAAAAGGCTAATGACAGATGAATGCGCTTTAAAAAAATAATCATTCAAAACTGGAGCTAAAAGCAGAGGCAGTGTCGCTAAACTAGAAGCGTGGAGGCAGCAATGAAACACGGCTCCGCGTCGAGTCTTTTTAAATTTTCATTTAATAAAACATTTTATTACTCGTACCCACGGTGTCTTGGGAGTGTCGTGTTGATCTCGCTACTTTTTGCTGTTTTACTAGTGCACATTTTATAGAATATCCTCTGAGTGTGCCTTGTTAAGTGGCATTTCACCATACATGTTAAATTTTTTTAACGTGTGAATCTTTCTGCACAAGTTTCAGTGCGTACACCTCTATATCTCAAGGAGGTACAACTGGAGAACATCAGCTTCTAGAATCCATCCACCTTATCCTTCATTCTTTTAAAGTGCCTAAGATAAAGCAGATCAACAGCTGCAAGTAGGTATTATTTATTTATTTATTAGGATTTATTTACTGCCTTTTTGAAGGAATTCACTCAAGGCGGTGTACAGCAAGAATAAATTAAACATAAGCAATAGACAATTACAGCAGTAAAAATATTCAAACAACAATACAGAGTATGGCGTGGGGGCATAATCGAACGGCGCCGGCCAAATCGATGGGCGGCCATCTTCAGGGCCGGCTCCACGTATTTTGAAAATATGCTTGGCGCCGGCCAAATCATTCGCCGGGGTTAGATGAGATGGCTGACTCCGATTTTCAGTCATAATGGAAACCGGAGCCGGCCATCTCAAACCCGGCAAAATGTAAGGCATTTGGGCATGGGAGGAGCCAGCATTATGCACTGGCCCCTCTGACATGCCAGGACACCAACCGGGTACCCTAGGGGGCACTTTAAAAACCCCCAATTAGCTTCCAGGTGCATAGCACCCTTCCCTTGGGTGCTGAGCCCCCCAAATCCCCCCCAAAACCCACTGGCCACAACTCTACAGCATTATCATAGCCCTAAGGGCTGAAGGGGGGCACTTACATGTGGGTACAGTGGGTTTTGGGGGGGGGGGTTTGGAGAGCTACCATTTACCACCACAAGTGTAACAGGTAGGGGAGTGATGGGTCTGGGTCCTCCTGCCTGAAGTCCAATGCACCCACTACAAACTGCTCCAGGGACCTGCATATTGCTGTCAGGGAGCTGGGTACGACATTTGAGGCTGGCATACAGGCTGGCAAAAAAAGTTTTAAAAGTTGTTGAGAGTGGGAGGGGGTTAGTGACCTCTGGGGGAGTCAGGGGAGGTCATCCCCGATTCCCTCCGGTGGCCATCTGGTCAGTTGGGGCCCTTTTTAGGGACTTGGACCTGAAAAAAAGGGTCCAAATAAAGCAGACCAAATTCTCGTGACGTCCGGCTTTCTTTTTTCCATTATCGGGCGAAGCCGGCCATCTCAACGCACGCCCTCATCCCACCTTCGCTACCATGCCGACACGCCCCCTTTGAACTTTCACCGGCCCCGCGACGCAACGCAGTTGAAGCCACCCAAAATCGGCTTTTGATTATGCCGATTTGGCCGGATTCAGGAGATCGACACCCATCTCCCGATTTGTGTCGGAACATGGGCGGCGATCTCTTTCGAAAATAAGCTGGATAGTATACTACTTACAGTGTCAACATGATACGTAATAAAACATTTTAATAGATAGTATAAGGTGTAAGCAAAGATGGAACATACAGATAGATAAGATAGAGTAACAGGAGTAAGAAAATAAGGGCCTCTTTTACAAAGCCACATTAGCGATTCCCGTTCAGCAAATAGGAAGCCCATAGGAACTGAATGGGCTTCCTCTCATTTGTCGCACAGAGAATTGGTCGCATGGCTTTGTAAAAGAGGCCCTAAGGGGCTAGTTGAAAGAAAGTTGCAAATGAGGTCAGAAAAGTGTTTGAACGTTATCTTAGCTAGGGTAGGAGTGGATAAACCTGTCCTGCTAAAGTATGTGCAGCCGGTGTCATTTACTTCTTCTGTTAAAGGCCTGGTTGAAGCATTAAATGGAGCCTGGTAAAGCAGCATTAATAGCCAGAAACCTCAGAAAGCAGGGTCAATAGATATTTCTCACACATAAAATAACTCGTGTTTATTCATTGTATGTAAATTATTCACAAGGCTCAGACTTGGTAAATAGGAGGAAATATGATCTTTATCTCCCCATTCAAAGTTTATGTTTCCCTATGTTTTATTTTCTAAAAAAAAAAAAAAAAAAAACACCGAAGGGGATGTGTTGTATCCAAGAATGTTCTTGAAACACCAGATCGGAAATATGCAGAACCTCCTTCATTTTCTGATGATGTTTTATTTTTTTTTTATTCTGAAATGCTTTGGGACATGACTTGACAGCTTTTTGGGTCACTGGAATGGCAGAATGAAGCATGAGGAAAACACATGGGAAGTGGACAGGGCTCATATCTGCTAGCATCTCTTAAATTAGCTTAGGGGTCCTTTTCAAAGGCGCACTGAAAATGGCTTGCAGTAGTGTAGGCGCGGGTTTTGGGCATGCGCCGATCCATTTTTTAATGCGCATGTAAAAAAGACCTTTTAAAGATTTTTGCCAAAAACGGACATGCGGCAAAACCAAATTCCTGCGTGCCTATTTTGGGTCTGAGACCTTACCACCAATCATTGACCTAGCAGTAAAGACTCATGTGGTAACCGTGCGGTAATGACCTACGCGAGCCAAATGCCAATTGGCGTGAGTCCGTTAAGTGCACCTGAAAATAAAAAATATTTTTCAGACACGCATATTGGATGTACGCCAAAAATGAAATTACCGCAAGAGCCACATGGTAGTTGGCCGATAACTCCATTTTGGCGCACATTAGGCACGTGTAGACGCTTATGCGGCTTTGTAATAGGGCCCCTTTGTTTTCTTGGTGCAAACACCTGATACTCTTACAGTGCCCTTCATGTACCATATTCTCTTCAGGTAAGGGCAAAAAAGGAAGGAGGGGGAAGGGAAAAGGGAGAAGGAAAACAGAAAGGAGATAAAGGGAAGAAAAAGAATAGGTGGGGTAAGGAAAACAAGGAAAGAAAACAGAGGAAAAGGATGAAAGAGAAATGAAGAGAGAAAAAAGAGGACGAGTCAAAGGTAGAAGAGGAGGAGGGGTGGGGGAGGGGAAGAAGAGAAGGTGAAGGAGGTTGGGGAGGAGAAGAAGGGGGAAGGATAAAAAGTAAAAGGAGGGTAAAAGGATGGAAGAAGGAAAAAAGAAAGAAAGGAAGAGAAAGAGGGGGGAAATGAAAGGAGAGGGGGGAAAAGAGTAGAAAAGGGAGAAAGGGGAAGGGGAAAAGAAAAAAGAGGAAGAATAAGATGAAATGAAGAAAAGAAAAAAGGGGTGAGGTGTATGGATAGTGGGATTATGGGGTGTGGAGTTTGGGGGAAAAGGGAAAAAAGGGGAAGAAGAGGGAGGGAGAGATAGAAAGGGGGCGAGAAAAGAAAGGAAGAGAGAAGAAAGGAGAGAGAAGAACAGAGAGGGAGAAGGGAGGAGGGGAAAAAGTAGAAAGAAAAGGAAAGTTAGAGAAAGAGAAGGGTGAAGGAAATGAAAAGCAGCTTGAATGCATAAATGCATGGATTAAAAAACAAAAAGTTCATTCTAAATTATAAAAAAAAGGTCTCAAATCAAGTTTGGAATTTAATCCATGTGGTGCCAATGTTTTCATTAAAAAATGGTCTTCTGTTCTTCTCTCAAAAGTCATTTATTTTACTCTCCAAGAACACTCAAAAATCTTAAAAACAAAAAACTAGATCTCCAATGGAATAATTGGCTGTGTTCCAATGTTCTACTAGAGGTGTGAACAAAACATTGCGGCTGATACAGCTTCTGTGCTCTATGATTAGGGTCTTAACCAAACATTTGTTTTTTCTAACATACAGTAATTGTGTATGATATATATGACTTGTTAAGAATTACAGTAGAATGAATATTTCAAACTATACGTTTTGTATGTCTGTGGATGACAAAACATAGACATCTCCAGGGCATGTATATAAATGCTACATCTTCCACATTTCCTATGACCACAAAGGATAGCAGATAGGGAATCACCTACGGGCTCTGGAAGGGTGAATGAAACCATCTTTTCCTTTAAATTTCTTCCCTAGAGTATCCCACAACCAAATTCTTTTCCCTAAAACATTCATGGCCTTCCAAAATATGCCAGTGCCTCTTGATAATACGTTGTATTCTTCCCACTATATGTGAATATCTCAGGGTGCTTGCCACATCTGGGACAGGTTTATCCAGTCGTGTTGACAGAAGATCACTTCTAAGTTTGGTTCTTGCTTTGTCATATCCCTCCTTTATGTATCTGTCGGGATATCATCTTTTGGCAAACTATGCCTTCATGATGGATGCTTTCTTCAGCCTTAGGAGCTGACCATAAGGAGACTTCTTTTCAAGCATGGGTTATGGAATCTAGTATAATACAAGAAAGCATTTCTATCGGTAGGCTTGCAGTAGAAAGTTGACTTATGCGGTAAGCGTTCGTTATTATTTCTCCTGCTTGATCACCCCCCTTTTTTGATTTTCTTTATTCTGAGGCTAACAACTGGCCTTTCATGGTACAATTCAACAATTACTATGAGCGTGGATTTAATTTGGCTCCACATGTTTTTAAGAAATACTATTTGTGTTTTTGGCAGGCTTACACCATGAATGTAAAATCAGTGCTCTAAACTCATCAGTACTCTAGACTCGACACAACACCATGGTTCGGCATATAACGTGCCTGCCTCAGGCAGTGAATGAGCACTGACGCTCCATATCACGCATTTGGAGTAACTGTTTTTTTGCTTTTTTGATATCTTTTTAAAGACCTCTTTGCTTTTTTTCGCCCAGCATCACCATTTGACTCTATTTACTCATTGTTAGACTCTTGAGGCAGGCACATTATATCCTGAAACACGGTGCAGTGTCAATCTAGGGCACTGATGAGTTTAGAGGACAAATTTTACATTCATGGTGTAATGTTGATATTTAAGCACTGATTTTATTTTATGGTGTACTGTTTTACACACATTGAATTTTTATGTAGTGATTTTTATGTTTATTCTGTAGTTTTTATACACATCAAAACAATAAATATTTAACTTCATCGATCCTGAGGTTTGTCCAGTCCTCTTTCGTTCCCACTTTCTTTGTATATATACATATGACAGTAATGGTTCACATGCTAATGGGAAAATTAGCACATGGCCATTAATTTGGAAAATTGAAAAATCGGCCATTTTACCCCAGCAGTAAAAATGACCTTATCGTGCGGGATTGACCTGGGCAAGGATACACTAAGGCCACTTTTTAGCACAATCTAATATATTTTAAACAGAGAAAATAATTTTTATTTAACACATAATTAAGCTCTGGAATTTGTTGCTGGAGAATGTGGTAACAGCAGTTAACATACCTAAGTTTTAAAAGGTTTGTACAAGTTCTTGGAGGAAATGTCCAGAAACTGTTATTAAGGTGGACTCGTGGAATGCCATTGCATATCTGTTGGGATAAGCAGTATGGTATTTATCTACTCGTTAGGATCCTGCCAGGTACTTCTGATCTGGATTGGCCACTGTCAGAATAGGATACTGGACTTGATAGGCTCCGTAGGGCAGTTCTTCTGTTCTCATAGTAACATAGTAAATGACAGCATATAAAGACATGCAGGAAGCAATTTGTCACAAAATCACTTACAAACAGGCAGTTCTATTTGATACAATCTTGGCAGTCTGGGGTTTATAATTTTGGTTGCACCATAGTCATTTCATTGTCAATACTTGATTAAACCAAAGATGACAATAGAATCTTTCCTGGAAAATCATTTATTTTCTCTGTCAATCTCATTGCATTCTGCACAGTACAGCAGGAAATGGATTTCTGGGTCGACTTCTCCAGCGTTATATAATACTTACATGCTGTCTAACTTCTTGAGGTTTCCATTTCTATTTTTGCTGCATGCTTCTGATTTGATTCTGGAGCGAGGGTCTGTCTATGTTTTGCATGTGTGACTGACAGAAGATATTTTGCTAGTGTGTAATTTCTGTGTAGGGATCTATAACAGCCTAGCCTATTTCAGGTTTTCTTTGTTTGTTTGTTTTTTTCATTTAAATTTGTTTTTGTAATGTCTGAGTTTTGATACCATGAGGAAGCAAAAAGCTGCACATCTCAACTGCAAAAGATCCTGTGTCTAAGTTGCATTAATTTCTTTCTGTTTTTTTCACATTCTTTAACTTCCGTTGAGTTGACTTCAGGGATGTGTCTATCATTGCCATTTTTGTTGTTGTTATTTTTTTAACCCCAATTACACTCAGCCTTACACCAAAACAAACACATTGCAGTGTCCGAATGTACAACATGGGCTCAGACTGCCTGGTGCCACGGTCAGCCTCAGGGGCTGATAAAAGGACTTGATGACCTCCTTACAGTGGAGTCTGGTCTTGCAGGAATGTGACAGAATTTTTCTTTACAATTAATCACGGGGCATCATCAATTAATAGATAATTGGATTTTGAGCTGGTTTCCTTACTGGCACAGCTCAGTGATGTTTGCTGTAATGGACTGTTGTGGCTGGAGTACTTTGAGGACTTTTCACAGGAATGATTTGGCATAAAAGAACTGGACTTTTCAGTTTTATTTTTCAGTGGCTGATGTGAGATTTTTCAGCCTGAGATATTTGTTACTTCAAAAAGACTAAGACACAGGTATCTGAAGGAAGCTTTTTCCTCCTGAAAGCGATGATAATTCAATATGTTATCAGGTCTGAGTTTGTGTGTGACAGTGAAATTTACTCAGTTAAATAACCTTTGAAACTTTCAAGTGTGTGTGCGACATATACACACAATAAAGTTTAATATATAAAAGCATATTTTTGGGGTGTGTGGGAGGGAGGGGGGTAATTAGGGGCCTGAAAGTTAACTGACAGCAGCATAAGACTAAAGGTTCATGTAGGATGTCTAACTAGCTCTGGGATAGGTGAATTTTGGTATTAAAAGGACCTGCCTGTACCCCAAAGACCACAGTTCATTTCACTATTTTCTTCTTCCTCTCTTCTTTTGCTTTTTTGTCAGAAACGTCACTGCACTGTATCTCATCCCACTTCAACTCCTCCACTACCACCCAATCAATGGTACATCTAAAAAGCAAAAGGTCCAAGTTCACTTAAATGGACAGGAAGGCTAATGGAACCATACAGGTAAATATGACTTCTACTAAAGAAATCCAAAAAGGCTCCTATTTTAAGTTTCTCTCTCTCTCTCTGTATATCTAATCTATATCTATATTTATCTATCGATCTATCTGTGTATATAATTTATTAGGATTTATATATCACCTTTTTTGAAGGAATTTACTCAAAATGATGTACAGTAAGAGTAAATCAAACATGAACAATAGACAAGTGCAGCGATGAAATTATTCAAATAACAATACAAAGTATGGCATAGTATACTACTTACAATGTCAACAAAATACACAATAGAACATTTTAATTGACAGTGTAGGGCATAAGTAAAGATGGAAGCTACAGATAGGTAAGAGAGTACGAGGAGTTAGAAAGTAAGGTGACTAATTTAAAGAAAGGTGCACATGAGGTCAAAGAGATGGTTAAATATTATCTCAGCTAGGGTAGGAGTGGATAAACATGTCCTGCTGCAGTATGTGCAGCCCGTGTCACAGAGGTAACAGAGGTGCTTATGTGCCTTTAGAACATAAGCTCCATCCTAGATCAGCTCCAGTAGTTTGGGCAGAGTATGAGTGGTGTCAAAAAATGCTCAATGTCTTATAAAATATGTACTTCAGCTGTGTACATTTAAATCTGTGGCCACATTGCAGCCACAAATTTGGCAGGTTTCAGCTGATGGTTTATAAAGATACGTGGAGGGGCATGATCGAACGCAAACGCCTATCTCCATGGGCGTTTATCTCCGAGAACGGGTCCGTGAAGGGGTGGGCCGAACCGTATTTTCGAAAAAATGGACGTTTTTGAGTTGGGTGTTTGTTTTTTTTTAGCGATAATGGAAACTACAAACACCCAGCTCAAAAACGTCCTAATCCGAGCCATTTGGTCATGGGAGGGGCCAGGATTCGTAGTACTCTGGCCCCCTGATATGCCAGGACACCAACTGGGCACCCTATCAGGCTCATTTTCAAAGCACTTGGCCTCCCAAAGTTCCATAGAAACCTATGGAACTTAGCCTCCCAAAGTGCTTTGAAAATATGCCTCTAGGTCAGTGCGGTGGACTTCAGAAAAAGCTCCCACATGCATAGCTCCCTTACCACGGGTGCTGAGCACCCAACCCCCTCCCCCAAAACCCACTACCCACAAATGTACAACACTACCATAGCTCTTAGGGGTGAAGGGGGCACCTACATGTGGGTACAGTGGGTTTTGGAGGCCTCCCATTTACCAGCACAAGTGTTACAGGTAGGGGGGGATGGGCCTGGGTCCACCTGGCTGAAGTGCACTGCGGTACCCACTAAAAGTGCTCCAGGGACCTGCATACACGCAGGCCTCTAGGACTTGCTGCCGCTGTATAACATTGGCACACCAGTTTACACCTGAAGACTAATCTCTCTGAAAACGTCATTTATAGGAATAAGCACGTTTACTCACAGTTAACAGCAGAACAGAGGTTGTGCCCCACTGGCAACGAGTCTCCCTGGTACTGAGATGAGCAGTAGGTCAGAGCTGGCAGAATGCTGTACAATGCCCTCTTTCAGCCACATTCAAGGTAAGAACTAAGTTCTCTAACGTGGCTAACACATGAAAGGGATCTAAAACTGGCTTACAAAAATGGCCACTACCTCGTGAAATACCGGAAACAAAACTGGACACACTCTCTGACCCAGTAGGCAGGGGGAAAAGCACCATGGGAGAAGAGCCTACCAACTACCAACATCGTGAGACTATAACACAAGCTAATGACATCACGGAGCCCAATACCCTACACCCACCACAATGCAATGCTGATGTGACCCTGTAGTGCACCCGAGAGCCACATCTGACCCAGGGAAAGACTGTCACAGGATAGAACACATTCTGCTGTCATGGAGGTGCGTACGGCATTTGAGGCTGGCATAGAGGCTGGAAAAAAGTTTTTAAAGTGGGGGGTTTTTGGTGGGAGGGGGTTAGTGACCACTGGGGGAGTCCGGGGAGGTCATCCCCGATTCCCTCCAGTGGTCATCTGGGCACTTGGGGCACGTTTTTGGGACTTGTTCGTGAAAAAAAAAAGGGTCCAAAAAAAGTGACCCAAAATCACGGTAAAAATGCCTTTTTTTTTCGATTATCAGCTAAAGATGCCCATCTCTCCTCGGCCGATAACCACTCCACCACGCCTCCGACACGCCCCCGTCAACTTTATTCGTTTCCGCGACAGAGTGCAGTTGGAAACGGCCAAAATCGGCTTTCAATTATACCGATTTGGGTGCCTTTGCGAGAAAAACGCCCATCTCCCGATTTGGGTTGAAATATAGGCATTTTTCTCTTTCGATTATAAGCTGGATAGGCATCTGTGTCTGTTTAAAATAATGCAAAATAAATGCTTACTTGCCCTTTCCATCTAGGTGACCTGTTATTAAACTCACCTCAGACTGTGAAAAAGTAAGCACACACGTTCTATGCATGTTACATGCAGTTATACATAGAAAAACCTTTGTAGGTTACTCTACAATCAAAGACTAAACTTATGTATGAAGTTAGGAAGTATAAACATTTTCCACGAGTCAGTTGCAAAATTTCTCATCACTTCTTTGACTGGATGACCAAAGAACTGGATGAAGGATATACGCTAGATGCAATCTACTTGGATTTCAGCAGAACCTTTGATATGGTCCCTCAAAGAAGACTGATGAATAAGCTGAGAGGGCTGAACATAGGACCCAAAGTGGTGAACTGAATTGGAAACTGGTTGACTGACAGGCAGCAGAAGGTGGTGGTAAATGGAATCCGCTTGGAGGAAAGGAAGGTGAGTAGTGGAGTGCCTCAGGGGTCGGTGCTGGGGCCGATTCTGTTTAATATATTTGTGAGAAACATTGCTGAAGGGTTAGAAAGAAAAGTTTGCATTTTTTGTGGATGACACGGAGATTGCCAATAGAGTGGATACCCTGGAAGGAGTAGAAACCATGAGAAGGGATCTCCCAATGTTGGAAGTATGGTCAAGGGTCTGGCAGTTAAAATTTAATGTGAATACGTGCAGAGTGTTGCACTTGGGTGCAGAAATCCAAAAGAGATGTACCAGATAGAAGGGGAGAGATTGGTAAGCTCAGCTCAGGAGAGGGACCTGAGGGTGATGGTGTCCGAGGATCTCAAGGTGACGAAATAATGCAACAAGGTGGTGGCTGTAGCCAGATGGATGCTATGCTGTATAGAGGGGGAATATAACCAGTAGAAGAAAGGAAGTGTTGATGCAAGTTGTTGGTGAAGCCCCACTTGTATTCAGTTTTGGAGGCTGTATCTTGGTAAGGATGTAAAAAGACTTGAAGCAGTTCAGACAAAAGCGACAAAAATGGTATGGGGTTTGCGTAGCAAGACATACAAGGAGAGACTTGCTGACCTGAACTTGTATACCCTCAAGGAAAGGAGAAACTGGGGTGATATGATACAGACATTCGAATATTTAAAAGGTATAAATCCGCAGACAAATATTTTCCAGAGATGGTGTTGACAGGGGTTGACTCAGCAATAATGTCAGGAAATATTTTTTCACTGTGAAGGCGGTAGGTACCTGGAATGCCCTTCCATGGCAGGTGGTGGAGATTCAAATGGTAACATAATTTTAAAATGCATGGGATAAACACAAAGGAATCGTGTTTGGAAGGAATGGATCCAAAGAAGCTTAACAGAGATTAGGTAGCAACACTGCTAATTGGGAAGCAAAGCCAATGCTGAATAGTGGCTGAATAGATTTGGATGGGCTGCAGTGGAGCTTTTCAGGGGCTTCAACAAATTCAGAAATGTAGAACAAGGACAATGCTGAGCAGACTCCTGTGCCATGAAAATGGCAAAGACAAATCAAGATCAGGTATACATATGAACTATCACATCGTACCATATGTAATGAGTTTATTTTGTTGGACAGACTGGATGCACCTGCCATCATCCACTATGTTATTATGATATGTTACAAAAGCATTTTGTAATTTGTTTTGTCCACAGGAAACTAGAAATGTAAGCACCTGAACTGTTTGCAATGAAAATTTATAAAGGCAATGCTGACCTCGCAAATACCTATTTATTTATTAGGATTTATTTACCACCTCAAGGCAGTGTACAGAAATTGTCATCTATGCTATAGGAAAAGGAGACGTGATTTGATATATTGCCTGTCTGTGGTTAAAAAGTGGTTTACATATTATCTTTATTGGTTATTCAAGACATGTAAAAGCAACTGGTTTACATATTATACACAGGTACTTATTTTGTACATGGGGCAATGGAGGGTTAAGTGACTTGTCCAGAATCACAAGAAGCTGCAGTGGGAATTGAGCCCAGTTCTCTGGGTTCTCAAGTTACTTCGTGAAGACCTGAATTTGAACCTACCCCAAATTTTGTATTCACTAAGGGAGTCTTTTAGTAAGCGGTGGTGAGCCCAACGCGGGCTACACCTCAATGGGTGGTGGTAAGTGCTCCTCCCCCCAAAAAACTTCACTTGCCGCATTCCCATTTCTTTATTTGAAAAAAACAGCCTTTTACCCACTGTGGTTAAAGGGGGCCTCAGGGCACATCAAAAACGCACGCTTACGCCAGCACAGGCCCCCTTTTGCTGCAGCTTAGTAAAAGGACCCCTAAAAGCACCAGACTGCAAGATTTCATTCTTAACTTCTGATGCATACGCTTTCCTGAAAAGAGAGCAGAGACGAGATTTTAAAATAGTCACCACTGGCTGTCTGTGGCAGCCACTGTCATGAATACCTTTTGTCATTCAATGACTTTGCTCCTCAGTTGTCCAAGCCAAGGTTACTACAGTTACTTGATTTGTTAATCCATTGGGTTGTGACATGTTTAAGCACTATGCTGTTTGCTGGATATGCAAAGTGAGAGTAGCACATGCTTTCACTTTGAAAATTATTTCAGCAAAAGTACCTGCCTAGGCGTTGGAGCAGCAGGCTAAGAACCAAAGAAGTCAGGGTTCAAATTCTGCTGATGCGCCTTGTGACCTTAGGTACATCACTTAACCCTCTATTGCCACAGATACAAACTTAGGAGCTTAATGCATTTTAACGCAGGAGTTTCCCACGCTAAGCCCAGGTTTAATGCAGCAGTATTTATAGATTTTGTAATATCTATCTATAATTTTTTCTGTGGGTCCAATGCTAATGTATCCATTAGCACACAGGGCTTGCACAAAATTAACATGGAAGCAATTACCACCTCCTACTAAGGAAGTGCTTAGTGTTCCCATATTAAGTCTGTAGTTAGTACATGCTAATCATAGGAGTATGTTTACTAAGGTGTGTTAGCATTTTTAACATGCCTGTAAATTTAAGGCTCTTTAAACGCTAACGCGCCTATACATTTCTATGGGCATGCTACCGTTTAACGCGTGTACATCATTTATGTTTGTTAAAAATGCTAACGCGGCTTAGTAAACCTGGCCCATAGTGCGTGCGTTAGCTGGATAATCCTTCTAAACCCATTCCTCACCTATGCCACAGCCCCTTTCAAAAATATTTTAAATAAATTAGTAATACATGATTAGTGCGCACAAACTGTCAAATTACCTCAAAATGATTTAACACATTTTGTGGTAAGTCTTTTTTTTATGTGCTACGAACCTGATTCTATATATGGCGACTGAAATTTAGGTGCATCCGATTTACATGCCTAGCAGTATTCTGTGAGCCGCATATACATTCAGACGTGGTTTATAGAATAGCACATAGGCTGGGTGGACGTGCCTAGATTTAGGCGCAACCATTTACACCAGTGAAAAAGGTGGTGTACATGCCTGCACTTAAATTTAAGCACGCTCCCCCTGAATTCTTTAACCATGCATGTAGATTTGATTGATGGCCCTGACACACTTACAAGCCTCCCATTGCCATGCCCCCTTTTTGGCTATGCGGTGGAATTGACATGCTTTTCATTTTAGAACACGCCTAAAAAGATACACTCATAAATTCCAATTATTGCCAATTAGTGTTGATAATTGGTCATTATAGGCCCATTATCAACACTAATAGGCTCATTAATTAATTGAGTTGTGTGTGTAAATTGGCCATGCGCACAGTTTAACATGTGCTACTCGGTGCGCCATATATAGAATCCAGAGGTAAGTTCACATTAGGGCTTAACACCCTTTAGTAAAAGGGCTCTTTAGATTGAAAGTCCTCTGAGGATAGGGATATCTACAGTACCTTAATATAGCTCACCTTGAGATTCTATTGAAAAGGTGTGAACTCAATTAAAAAAAATGTACTCCTGACAATTTGTGTGGATGGTTTTTCTGAATTAAATTGCATATATACTTTTGAAAATGCAAGAGTATGCATAGAGTTGCAAACCCTGCCTCCAGCAATGCCTCTTCTTACTTGTGAAATAGCAACATATGAGCATTTACTCCTTTTGGTCAATTGAGCCAACATACCATGACGTTGAAAGCTCTTCATTTAGTGCATTCCAGTGACACCACTGAAACAAGCCTTTGGACTTTGGGGAGGTTTAGTTGCCCCAAACATTACACCAGGCATCTATGTAGAGCAGCACGATTCAGAAGGCAGATGATAGCAAGCTCCATCTCCCTTCTGTTATGCCCAGAGGACTCAGGCTCAGCAGGTTGGCAGCCAGGCAGGAATCAGAAGTAGGAGGAAACCAAATCTCGATCTTTAGGTGTGCTCCAGAGGAATTAAGGGGGAAATTCATCAAAGTGCAGTACAGGATCACCTTGCACTGCACCTTGATTTTCTGCAGGTCTCAGTAACCTGCAAGATCTCAGTCCTGCAGGTTCCTGAATTCTGTGTTAACAGAATAACGCTGCTTGTAAGCCACCTTGCAAGTGGCTTTATTCCTGCAGCCTGGGGGCATCGGGCCACAAAGCCAAGACTCAATGCCCTTGGGCCATCAGAGCAAGGTTCCCTTAGCTTAAGCCTCCACATGCCTGAAGCCCTGCCCTCCTCATCCCCCAGGTGAAAGCACCCACTCTCCCCTGGTGAAAACATGACTCCAAGCGATAATCATACAACAGTACCACTAATGACACCATTTTGTGAATGACATCAGACTGAGCAGGCGCAACTGGGCATCATTCCTGCCCAAGCAACCTCCTGAACAGCAATGATATACCAGGTACCCCTTTTAGGGATATTGGAACATGGGGGCCTGGGGGTGGGGGGACTGGGTGCTTCCACCATGGGGATGGTGGGGGAGTGGGTGCTTCCACTGAGGGTGGGTAGGCTGGACTTCAGGTGGGGGGGGGGGGCTTAAGCCAGAGTGACCTTGCTCCGTCGGCTCTGGAGCATTGGACTGCAGCTTTGCTGCCTGATGCTCCTGGACAGTGAAATGACTCCAGCTTTTTTACCATCATTTTTAAGGCCTAATTCACTTGCAGTTTATTACCACAAGTCACGTAAGGGTATTTGCATAGTAATGTTTTGCATCTCATTACAATGTAACCCACAGAGACTTAAATATCACTGCAGTAAATTAAGTGGGACAAATAACAAGACTTAAAGCCCTCTGATGAATTCTTCCTTTAAGGGGTGCAGGGCTATGAATTTGTGCAGCTCAGAAGGAACTCTGACTGTCACCACTGTGAAGCTCCATTCATTTCAACGGGAGCTGATCTTCATTTCTTTTCCTAAATTTTCCTATTATTGTTCTCTACATGTACCCTTTCTGTTCTCTTTATGTCTCTGAATTGGGTGTTTTTAGTTTTCAAACCCCTCCCTGAATTCATAATCTCTTCCTCTTCCTCTCACTTTACTAGCATTGCTTAAAAAGGAGGTGCTTCTTTCAGCCTCTTTTTGAAGATACTCTCCCTCATGTTACATTTCTTTCCCCCTGATATTCAGCCGGTGGTGATCAGCATTTTTTAAAACCGTGGCTGGCTAGATCAGCCCCCAGTAATCACTGCTGGGCCATGTCCAGCACTGAATATTGGGGGCTAAATGTGATGGGGATGTTGCCAAAGCCTATGCAGGTTCTGATCGATATATAGCCAGGGCCCGCATAAGACAGTTATATGGTCCTGGCTGAATATTGGCAGGGACCAGCATAACTATCTTTTACCTTTAAAGCCACCCTATCCCCTCCCAGGCCTCCAAAATAACCCCTCCCCCCCAGCCCACAGCTAGTAAAATGGGGAGAGAAGAATTTTTAGATATGTTAGTGATAGAAGACAGGGCAAAAGCAGAAGCTGATGAGGAGAAAGCAGAATCACTTAACTATTTCAGATGAAGGGTTGAGAGTTGCGCTGAAGAAAATAAAAATATATAGGAATACAGGCAAGGTAGACCGCAAACATTTTTCTGACGACTGTATTTATGAAACGCTAGCTAAACTGAAACTGGAGAAAGTGATGGGCCTGGATAGGATACATCTGAAGTTATTGAAGGAACTTAGGGAAGTTCTGACAGCTTCGCTGTCTGACCTTTTCAATGCTCCTTTACAGTTGGGAGTTTGCATATGTTATGTTGTATCATAACATATGCTAGGAGTTTATCTCGGGCATGCTGGATGGATCGTGCAGGTCTTTATCTGTCATCATCAACAATGTTACTAGGTAATTGAGTTCTTATCCTTACTAAGGGCAGATTGAACCTGCTGCCGCTCAGCCGTTACTCCTACTTTCACCAAATGCTCCGGACATGATTTCAAGTCTCCAGAGGACACTATAAGATTCTGATGGGTTGCCATCACCACAAAAATTAAAGCTGAAATAGAGTCATGCAACAAAGTTAGAGTATCACCCACTGCGTCCAAGGTAACTTGTTCAAGTTTCACAAGCGGGAAAATCAATATTTCAGATCTGGGCATTGTTACAATAGAGTGAGAAGCATCATCCAAACCATCCATCTCAATAGATATATTCACCGAGACTAAAACCTGTGCGCCACAGTTATCCAAAATCTGCTGTTTCTGATTCAGATTTCCAGGAGACTTTAGGGTATCTCAGGAGCTCCTCTCTGAATATAGCATTGCATATCTCCCTGCTGCTCAGGCAGTTGCTGCTCTTCACAGGGGTATGTGGTGGAATTTGCTCCAATCAACACGTTCACTACTTCTAGAACACCCACAGTGGACTTAGTCAAGTTTATTGGGGCTTGAGAAAGAAGCTCCAGAATGGTAACTTGGTGGTAAGGGAAATTGGCTTATGTTTCAGAGGAGAAATCACAGACCTTCCTCTTATGTTTCCCCATGTTTCACTCCTAAAGGGGGAGACTGCCATGAAACACTCCTTTCCATACCCTCCTTCAAGATGCCATCTTGTTTCTCACTTATTTACTTTTATTCTTGTCTTAGGAGTTAGGATAGGGATCCATTTTGTTTTATTCCAAGCGCAAATCTGAGTGGCTACTAAAACCACTTCATTATTTGTTTATTTATTCGTTACATTTGTATCCCACATTTTCCCACCTATTTGTAGGCTCAATGTGGCTTACATAGTACCAGAGAGGTGTTTGCAGACTCCGGTGTGAACAACTACAATGTGATGTTGTGGTAAGATAAAGTTCATGTGGTAGAGCTACATTAGGAATCGTAGAGCGGAAGAGTTGTGTTATGTTCTTTATGTGCTTTAGTTTTCTTGTGTAGCCACGTTCAGGCATTTAGGTTGGATTTGTAGGGTATGCCAGTTGGTGGGTACTGAATGTGAAGAAGCCCATGGGAACTGAATGAGCTTTTTCATGTTCACTGTGCTGCTAATAGGTAGTGCTGCTTTGTAAAAGGAGCAACAAACAATCGTCCTAACTTCTAAACAATAACAACGAAGAATAAGACCGAAACGACACAACCACTGCCCAACACTATTACTCTTACCATAATACCATCATCTGAGCAACTACATAAAGCCGACACCTACACAAGACTACAATGTATTCTTCTACCACATACATACGCACTTGATTGCAAAACCACGTGTTAACAAGCACGCAAGCACACAATGCATTCTTCTACCATGTATGTACGCACTTGATTGCAAAATCATGTGCATATCTAAAGTCCGGAAATGGCAATCGCCATAACGGCAAATGTAAGCCACATTGAGCCTGCTAATGGGTGGGAAAATGTGGGATACAAATGCTACAAATAATAATATTTTGTAGGTGTTAGTTGTTTGCTTGAACATCTTAAAAGAACCTTCTTTATTGCTCTGCGGCATTGTGACCCTGAGTTGAGCTCAAGGCGATAACTCAGAGTTCTTATTAGGAGTCATATTTGGTGCATTTTCTACTACTACTACTACTACTATTTAGCATTTCTATGGCACTACAAGGCATACGCAGCGCTGCACAAACATAGAAGAAAGACAGTCCCTGCTCAAAGAGCTTACAATCTAATAGACAAAAAATAAATAAAGTAAGCAAATCAAATCAATTAATGTGAACGGGAAGGAAGAGAGGAGGGTAGGTGGAGGCGAGTGTTTACAAGTGGTTACGAGTCAAAAGCAATGTTAAAGAGGTGGGCTTTCAGTCTAGATTTAAAGGTGGCCAAAGATGGGGCAAGATGTAGGGGCTCAGGAAGTTTATTCCAGGCGTAGGGTGCAGCGAGACAGAAGGCGTGAAGTCTGGAGTTGGCAATAGTGGAGAAGGGAACAGATAAGAAGGATTTATCCATGGAGCGGAGTGCACGGGAAGGGGTGTAGGGAAGGACGAGTGTGGAGAGATACTGGGGAGCAGCAGAGTGAATACATTTATAGGTTAGTAGAAGAAGTTTGAACAGGATGCGAAAATGGATAGGGAGCCAGTGAAGGGTCTTGAGGAGAGGGGTAGTATGAGTAAAGCGACCCTGGCGGAAGATGAGACGGGCAGCAGAGTTTTGAACCGACTGGAGAGGGGAGAGGTGACTAAGTGGGAGGCCAGCAAGAAGCAGATTGCAGTAGTCTAAACGAGAGGTGACAAGGATGTGGATGAGGGTTTTGGTAGAGTGCTCGGAAAGAAAGGGGCGGATTTTACAAATGTTGTAAAGAAAGAAACGACAGGTCTTGGCAGTCTGCTGGATATGAGCAGAGAAGGAGAGAGAAGAGTCAAAGATGACCCCAAGGTTTCGAGCTGAGGAGACAGGGAGAATGAGAGAGCCATCAACAGAAATAGAAAACGGGGGGAGCGGGGAGGTGGGTTTGGGGGGGAAAATGAGAAGCTCGGTTTTGGTCATATTTAATTTCAGGTGGTGTTGAGACATCCAGGCAGCAATGTCAGACAAGCACGCTGAAACTTTGGTTTGGATGCAAGGTGAGATATCAGGGGTAGAAAGGTAGATTTGGGAGTCATCAGCATAGAGATGGTAGGAAAAGCCATGGGATGAGATTAATGAACCAAGGGAAGAAGTGTAGATAGAAAAGAGGAGGGGACCAAGAACAGAACCCTGAGGTACGCCGACAGGCAGAGGGATAGAAGTAGAAGAGGATCCACCAGAGTGAACACTAAAGGTGCGGAGGGAGAGGTAGGAAGAGAACCAGGAAAGGACAGAGCCCTGGAATCCAAGTGAGGACAGGGTATCGAGAAGTATGCTGTGATCGACAGTGTCAAAAGCAGCGGAAAGATCAAGAAGAATGAGGATGGAATATTGACCTCTGGATTTAGCCAGTAATAGGTCATTGGAGACTTTAGTAAGCGCAGTTTCGGTTGAGTGGAGAGGGCGAAAACCAGATTGTAATGGGTCAAGAATAGCATGTGAGGAGAGAAAATCAAGGCAGCGGTGGTGAACAGCACGCTCAAGTAATTTGGAGAGAAAAGGAAGGAGGGAGATGGGTCGGTAATTTTCCATATTGTTAGCACTAATCCCTTACTCCTCACTCATGTGGGCCAATAGTGTGACAGAATTTAGGCTTACTTAGGATAGATATAGAGGGCAATGGTAGAAATGAGGTTAAAGGATGGGCAAAAAAAGCATAAGGGAGGGAGACCCTGAGTGTGGGATGAAATATGGTAATGAATATCGGATAAGATCATTTTTCCCACATGAACCAAAGAGGAAAGAACAAGTTCAGCTGACCTAGTTTGGGTGAAATATCCTGCAGGTAGTTTAATTTTCATGACTAGTAACCAAATTACAGATATATTTTTAATTAGATCAAAGTGGGTGGAAATAACTAAGCAGACTAACAGGCTTATTTTCGAAAGAGAAGGATGGCCATCTTTCGACACAAATCAGGGGATGGGCGTCCTTCTCCCACGGTCGCCCAAATCGACATTATCAAAATCCGATTTTGGGCATCCTCAACTGCTTTCCGTCGCGGGAACGACCAAAGTTCACGGGGGCATGTCAGAAGCATAGCTTAACACATGGGCGTTCTCAGTCGATAATGGAAAAAAGAAGGGCGTCCCTGACGAACACTTGGGCGACTTTACTTGGTCCTTTTTTTTTTTATGACCAAGCCTCAAAGAGGTGCCCAAACTGACTAGATAACCACCAGAGGGAATCGGGGATGACCTCCCCTTACTCCCCCAGTGGTCACTAACCCCCTTCCACCCTAAAAAAAAAAAAAAAACTTTAAAAATATTTTTTGCCAGCCTCAAATGTCATACCCAGCTCCATGACAGCAGTATGCAGGTCCCTGGAGCAGTTTTATTGGGTACTGCAGTGCACTTCAGGCAGGCGGATCCAGGCCCATACCCCCCCACCTGTTACACTAATGGTGATAAATGTGAGCCCTCCAAAACCCACCACAAACCCATTGTACCCACATCTAGGTGCCCCCTTCATCCCTAAGGGCTATGGTAGTGGTGTACAGTTGTGGGGAGTGGGTTTGGGGGGTTTTGGGGGGGCTCAGCACACAAGGTAAGGGAGCTATGCACCTGGGATCAATTTCTGAAGTCCACTGCAGTGCCCCCTAGGGTGCCCAGTTGGTGTCCTGGCATGTGAGGGGGATCAGTGCACTACGAATGCTGGCTCCTCCCATGACCAAATGGCTTGCATTTGGTCATTTCTGAGATGGGCGTCCTCAGTTTCGAGGGCGGGACACAAGGAGGGAAGGAGGCCTGAAGGGAGGCGATCTGCTGCTATCTACAGTGCTTTCACACGGAGGTGAGGCACTGTGATTTCAATGCAGAGGGCCCGGCCCGGTGGCGGATGGAGGGGGGGCGGTGGTCTCAGGAGGGAGTGGTGGCTGCAGCGACCTCGGGGGGAGTGGCGGTGACCTTGAGGGGGGGGGGGGCGATGGGGGCGGCCTTGCCCCGGGCCCGGCCCAGTCTCTCTGCAGCCCTGCAAGCTAATGACAACTCTAGTGCATGGCCGTTAATACCAAAAATAGAAAAGCAGCCATTTTACTGCTGTGGTAAAAATGGCCTTAGCATGTGGGAAAAAACCTGCATAAGGGTGCGCTAAGGCCAGTTTCTATCACAGCTTACGATCCCTAAGCACTCCTGCATTAATGGAAAAATTAGCACAGGTCCTGCAAAAATATATTTAAAAAACCCTAAATACTGATACTTTAAATCTGGGTTTAGTGCGTGGGAAACTCTTAAATTAAAACACGTTAAGATTACTACTACTTATTATTTCTATAGCACTACTAGATGTAAACAGCACTGTACGCCAAATACATATGAGTCAGTTCCTGCTCAACAGAGTATATAATTTATTCAAGACTGACAAACATGACATAGTAACATAGTAGATGACGGCAGAAAAAGACCTGCACAGTCCATCCAGTCTGCCCAACAAGACAAACATATGTGTATACCTTACCTTGATTTGTACCTGCCTTTTTCAGGGCACAGACCGTACAAGTCTGCCCAGCAGTACTTCCCGCCTCCCAACCACCAGTCCTGCCTCCCATCACCGGCTCTGGCACAGACCGTATAAGTCTGCCCTCCCCTATCCTCGCCTCCAAACCACCAACCCCGCTTCCCCCCACCTGCTCCGCCACCCAATTTCGGCTAAGCTTCTGAGGATCCATTCCTTCTGCACAGGATTCCTTTATGCATATCCCACGCATGTTTGAATTCCGTTACCGTTTTCATCTCCACCACCTCCCGGGGAGGGCATTCCAAGCATCCACCACCCTCTCTGTGAAAAAATACTTCCTGACATCTTGCCTGAGGTATTAGAGAATTATTTATTGTGGGTTCTAAACAGTTGAATAAGAGTTAGGAATTAAAATGAGCCCCAAAGAGGTAAGCTTTTATCCTAAATTTGTATGTGGCCAGAGATGGAGCTTGACGTAACTGACTCAGAAAGTCTATTCCAGGCGTACAATGCAGCAAGATTTTTATGCATTTTATTAAAAGGCCTCTTAGTTTGCATAAGCATTAATATGGGCAAACAATGACATGCGGTTAGATATCAAAATGAAAATATTCTAGCAACTGTCTTGGTTAAAGAATTCTGTTTCATAACACCCTCTCTGATATCACTATGCTCATTGAACAGCTACATTTTCCTTGCTATTAATTAGATTGCATATTACATTGCCTATTATTATATTATATTATTATATTATACTAGCAAAACTGGCAGAAACAGGTATCAGTGGAACAGTTTTTGCCTGGTTCAGATCCTATCTACAGTTCAAGCTTCTCCTACTAACCTACAAATGCACTCGATCTGCAGCCCCTCCTTACCTCTCTACCCTCATCTCCCCTTATGTTCCTACCCGTAACCTCCGCTCTCAAGACAAATCCCTCCTTTCAGTACCCTTCTCCACCACCGCCAACTCCAGGCTCCGCCCTTTCTGCCTCGCCTCACCCCATGCTTGGAATAAACTCCCTGAGCCCATACGCCAGGCCCCCTCCCTGCCCATCTTCAAATCCTTGCTCAAAGCCCACCTCTTCAATGTCGCCTTCGGCACCTAACCACCATACCTCTATTCAGGAAATCTAGACTGCCCCAACTTGACATTTCGTCCTTTAGATTGTAAGCTCCTTTGAGCAGGGACTGTCCTTCTTTGTTAAACTGTACAGCGCTGCGTAACCTAGTAGCGCTCTAGAAATGTTAAGTAGTAGTAGTAGTAGTACTATTAGGATCTGGATGATTTCATATTCTGAAACTGATATTAATGTTCTGTGTGCTAATATGTGAACGTGATGAGTGGGGTACTCAGGAGAAGCTGCTTGCTTTTGGCGCCTAACCACCTTCCCCATCCATGTCACCTCCACTGACTACATAGTTTATAACCTTTAGATTGTAATCTCTCTTGAGCAGGGACTGTCCTTTCCCATGCTAAACTTGTACAGCGCTGCGTAACCCTAGCAGCGCTATAGAAATGCTAAGTAGTAGTAGTAGTAGTAGTAGTGGTGGCACAGGAAATATGCTGCTGTTTGTCAATACTTCTTGAAAGCCCTGGTGCCTCCCTTCTTTCCCTAACTCTGCTGGAGATGCAGAAGTACTGTAAGAGGCCACTTTAAAACAGTGAAAAGGGGAATTGGGAGCTTGTAAACTGAAAGAACAGCAGGTGTTTTGTTTTCTTCTGGGGAATGAATTCCTCATTAAAACCAGGTGTTTTCCAGTGACACTTAGTTTTCTGCTTGCGGCTCCTGCTGTTGTCCCCATCAACGTCAGACCTGATAATAATGATGTGTGTGCTTCCTCTAAGAAGACAGAAATGCACTGAATACCATATGGTCATAAGACTGGGAAGCTAGGAAGTCAGTTGCACTGTAGCTGTACTGAATAAAATCATGCAACACCACATCAAAACCCAATGGACCTGTGCTGCCTGGCAATGAAGTTCTGCATTAGCAGGTACTGGAATTGAGTTGTTACAGATACAGTAGAGAATTATGGATCCTGTCTAAATTAACCATATTTCCATATTTCTGTGACTGGGCCACAGGAGTGGGAGGGGGGATAGAGGTAGGTCTTTGTGTATATACAACTTGCAATACTTATTATTTGTTATCAATAGAAATCAAACAAAATAAAACATGGAAAAGAAAATAAGATGATGCCTTTTTTATTAGACATAACTTAATACATTTCTTGATTAGCTTTCGAAGGTTGCCCTTCTTCGTCAGATCGGAAATAAGCAAATGTGTTAGCAGATAGTATATATAAGAGAAACATCAAAGCATTACTTTGACAGTCTGACAGAGTGGGAGGGTGGGGGTATGCATGGGGACATCAAAGCATTTTATTGATATTCTAACAGGATGGATGTGGGTAGGTGAGAGGATATTTTACAGCCATAATGGAACAAAAACACCAAAATACGGTATGGACATAACACAATTCTTCCATGTACGACGCTATAGAGGACAGATTTGGGGGTCAACCAGCTTTAATCTTGTTTGAAGAACACCTGTGGTATTACCACTAACACCGCCCTTTGGGAGTTACAGTGCACCTGGGAACCACATTGGTTGTCTTTATCTCCTTTGGCACATAACAGAGTGTTAAATGCATGATTTTGTCCTTGTTTGTCAAACGAGACAGTCAGGGTGAGTGTGGGAGGAGGGGTTGGGCTGGGGGTAATTTTCCTATGGGGCCAGCTCAGATGATTGGGTATTACAAAGTATTGAGCTTTTTGGTATCTTTTGGATTCTCTGTGAGTTGTAACTTAGTTCCTTTAATAATAATACAACTTTATTTATAACCCGCTATATCTGTAAAAATCTAAGCAGAGAACAAATCACATACAAAGTGTAAAAAAAAAACAAAAAAACATAACAATAAAAACTATTTCATCACTCAAAAAAACAAACTATACAAAAATTTGCTATATAAAAATTATTGGCAAAAACATTGGCTTAAAATAGATGCCTTTTTGGACTTCTCCCTTAGGCATACTACTGTATTATTACATAAGGCTCTTAAAGCAATAGTCTGGGTCTGAATAGGTCAATGCTAAGGATTGTAGCCAGTGAGGTAAGTTTTCTCTTGAAATGGAAGCTGAGCTGAAAAAATGGATCTGAGGGATGGAGCTGGCAAGATCAAAATGCAACTTTATTCTTAATGTTTTGCTACACATCTGGTGTTTCATCATGATGTGCTAACTGTTCCTTGCTATTAGACCCCCCCCCCCCCCCAAAAAAAAAAAAAAAACCCCAATAGGACAGCCAATCTGCAAAATCCAATGTGGTGCAAAAAAAGAGCAGATGAAAAGAACTGGTCCTCACAGAAATATTTATTCGTAACAACAATTAAAATAAACAGTAGCCCGACACGGCCATGTTTCGCTCTTTCTAGGGCTGCACCAGGTGCTATTAAAACCACCAGGTGTATGACTAAGATGTGACCTAGATGGTAAAGGCAAATTTTTGTGTAGTAACAGCATTCAGTTCTTTGTTGTGATTGAATTAACACAACAAGATACTGCATGCTGCTGCTCATAGATTTATTTACCGCCTTTATGAAGAGATTCATGCAAGGTGGTGTACAGCCTGAACAATTTTACATAAAATTTACTATCTTGTTAACAGCATAACAATAGTAAAATAACCAAGAATAAACATAAATACAACAAATGAGGTAAACTTGAAAACAGTAAATTGAAACCTAATAATAGAAACATGGTCGCTTCGGGCTTCAGTTCTTTTGATCTGTTCTCTTTTGCGCCTTGTGATTAGATTCCTGAACAGGCACCAGTGAACAGTATGAATTTCTGCAGGTAAATAGAGATCATCAGCCTCTTTTAATGATATTGCAGGATGGAAAGGGTTTTAAAAAATGTCATTAATTTAATCACCACCCTCAAAAAATAATCAGTTATCAATCCTGATTGCCCTAAATCACTCTATTATGCTAATTGTGCATCTGTGGTTTTAAAATATCCACTCATTTCCCCATCCCCTTTCCCTTTCATTTCCAGTAAAACACAAATTAAGAGCTAGATATGGATCTGACAGCTTCCTCATTAATGTAGATACCTAAGAATGCCTTCTCCTCCTTACATGTACTACTCTACTACTACTACTACTACTATTTAGCATTTCTATAGCGCTACAAGGTGTACGCAGCGCTGCACAAACATAGAAGAAAGACAGTCCCTGCTCAAAGAGCTTACAATCTAATAGACAAAAAATAAAGTAAGCAAATCAAATCAATTAATGTGTACAGGAAGGAGGAGAGGAGGGTAGGTGGAGGCGAGTGGTTACGAGACAAAAGCAATGTTAAAGAGGTGGGCTTTCAGTCTAGATTTAAAGGTGGCCAAGGATGGGGCAAGACGTAGGGGCTCAGGAAGTTTATTCCAGGCGTAGGGTGCAGCGAGACAGAAGGCGCGAAGTCTGGAGTTGGCAGTAGTAGAGAAGGGAACAGATAAGAAGGATTTATCCATGGAGCGGAGTGCACGGGAAGGGGTGTACTCACACCTCTTCCTTTCCTTCCACATTTATTTTTATTCAAAAGGGGGTTAGTTGTTGATTTTCATACTTTGAATTATTTTGTCTTCAGCAGTTATAACTATAAATTAACTCTAAGAAGCTCTCAGAAGCTACGTGGGGTATCTGTGCATTAAGGAATTACATGTTCTTTTTGGATACAGAGGAGTAAATCAGTCCATGAAAAAGTCATTTATGAGCAGAATTAAGTTGGACTTAGTACTGTGCTGCTTCTTAGAAGTCTCCAGAAACAAATTATGGTAAAGTGAATAATGTTTTCCAGACGTCATTATGGCACACACTCTGGCCAGGAAGGATGCACCTCTGTAAAGAAAGGAAAAAAAAATTGATTACATGTTCCTTGAACTCAGTCTTGGATCTTTTCTAAACAGAGAATACTAGTTGTACAATGTTGTAGTTTGTGTTTATGTAACAGACTGAGGTTACAATGGACAATGCTGTCATCATTGTGGTTTTCACTTAATGGAAGACTTTCACATGAACTTAGGGCCCCTTTTACTAGGCCGCATATTTATTTATTTAACACATTTATACCCCACATTTTCCCACATAGTTGCAGGCTCAGTCTTATACAAATACAATATAAAGTTGGAGCATAAAGTAACAGAAGTATAAAGCAACAGTGAAATAAAGAGGGGTGGTGATAAAAGGGTAATACAGTCGCATATAGTAGGACGTTAATTTGGATGCAAAGGATAGGCTTTTATAAATAAGATGGTTTTCAATGACTTCCTGAACATAAGATGGTTGTGAATAGATTTCAAAGTTTTAGGCAGGGCGTTCCATAGTTGTGCACTGCTGTAAGAAAAGCTGGAAGCATAAGTAGATTTGTATCTAAGTCCATTGCAGTCTGGATAGTGTAGGTTTAAGTAAGTTCGGGATTGACTGGTGCTGTTTCTGAGTGGTAAATTTATTAGCCATGTAGCCAGAAATTTCGCCATAAATAATCAGCGCTGCGTAACCCTAGTAGCGCTCTAGAAATGTTAAGTAGTAATAGTAGTTATGGACCCAAGTGCAAATTTGTGCCTACGCGTTTCCAACGTGCGCCAAAATGGAGTTACCGACCGACTACCATGTGGCTCTTGCAGTAATTTCATTTTTGACACGTGTCCGATACGCACGGCTGAAAAATATTTTCTTATTTTCTTGTGCGCGTAGCAGACGCGCACCAAGTAGCATCTGATGCACGTAGGTCATTACTGCTCAAATTCTTTACCGCTATGTCTATGGCTGATTGTAAGGTCTCAGACCCAAAATGGACGCGTGGCAATTTTGAATTTGTCGCATGTCCATTTTTGGCAAAAAAAAGAGGAATTTTTTATAAGTGCGCTGAAAAATGATTCTGTGCGTGTCCAAAATCCACGCCTACACTACTGTAAGCCATTTTCAGTGCCCCTTTGTAAAAGGACCCTTTAAAACCTTAAAAATGAAAGTCACACTGAAGTATAGGGCAATGGATCTCCTTCATTATGATTGCCGACCAAAACGTTTACACACGTTATCCTGCCTTCTACAGTGATGTTTAAGAAAGGGTTGATGAGGTAAACTAAGAAAAATACCACAATGGCGATCAGCTTTGTTCCTTTTTTCAAAGGAAGAGAGGAAGACTAAAGAACAGGAATTGGAAATGTCCAGGAAATGATATGAAAGAGCTTTGTGGTTGCTCTTCCAGGGTGCAAGGTAAAATAATTCAGTGATACCCTAATCAGGTTGTTAAAGGTTCAGATGACTTTGGTAAACATGTGCTATTAAGAACTTATCATATTAGTGCCACACGTTTCAGTATGAACCTTGGAGAATCGTAGACAACCAGGAAAACCAAGTTGCATGCAATCTATAATACCTTGGCTCCATTGAAACTAGATAACTGACATAACTCTGAGCTCTATCTTCTAAAATATCAATTAAGCTGCCAAATGTATTTGGAGAAAACATCACCCTCTCCACCCTGAAATCATTCAAATCCATAGCCCAAACCTACAAGCTTACTTTAGCAAATTATAAAACCCATAACCTTACCAACTCCTCCTAGATTTTTGGCTCAAAATGTACCCTCTGCTAATGATCTAGCAACCCACTTCAAAGACAAAATATCTAGGTTGACCTCAACTTTCACCATCATCCTCCCTACTACCAGCCCTGAATCACCACTTATTCAAACCAATGATCCTCCCCCACACTATGCAGCTCTTTATCTCATTTTAACCCAACTTCCCAAGCCGAAATACATGAGGCCTTACAAACTGTCAACACAAATACCTCCTCACAGGATCCTCTACCATCATATTTAATCAAAAAACTTCACAAACCTTTTTACTTACCCTCATGCACATTATGATCACAGCAAGTTTACATAAAGGCATGGAAGTTAGCTTACATATATCCCAAAATCAAAGATCCCAAACTAGGTCCAACTCGAGTATCCAACTTCTGGCCTATAGCCCAACTTTCCTACTTCTCCATCGTCCTCAACCAGTTAGAAGACTATCCAGAAAAAAACAAACATTCTCCATCCAAATCAAACAGGTTTTCACAAATTACACAGTACAGAAACTGCTCTCCTGGGAATCATAACATTTATCTATCAAGCACATGAGCAAGATAAGACCCCAATTCTTGTATCTGTAGACCTCACTGCAGCTTTACCTCATGGATTACAATATGTAAGTGCACTATCTGCTTCTGATGCTGTCAGTGCATTTTTTCTAGCGAAAAAGGTGCCAGTAATCAAATGCCAGGCCACCCTTCAGGGGTGGGGTGATAACTGATTGACCCACCCAACAATAGCCAGGCTCCCTGCAACCAGTCACAGAATCTATGACAAGGCAGAATTAGTGTGTAGGACCTGAGTTCTTTCATTAAAACTTGGGGACCATGGGTCAATTTTAGCGGACAATGGAAAAGGTGGTGGTACTCAGTACCCCCAAGTACCCCCTCAAAAAAAACCCCGGATGCTGTTGACCTTTGGTATAACTCAGAGGCAGAGTGTTTGGATATTATTGCTCCCTTCAAAGCAGTTACCTGTGTGCGCAAAGCTGGTGCTCCTTGGTTTACTGATGCTGTTTGGGTGCTGAAGAAATCCTTTACGAGGAAAGAGCATGACTGGCGTAAGTACCCAGATGCCATTCGTATGTCTGAGTATAAGATGCAGTTGGAAATTTATCAGCGGGAGTTGTTGCTTGTAAAGAAGCGGTTCATTGATGAGTCTATTTCTAAGGCTTCTTCCTCTGCCCATGAGTTGCTTAAACGGGTTAAGACTTTAACTACTCTGCCATCTGTTCCTTTCTGTGATATAACATGCCAGGAGTTTGTGGGCTTTTTCCTAAAAAAGGTGTCTGATATTTCTAGTTCCTTTGGTGATGTTGGACTACCTCAGGAGCAGACCTGTGTTCTAAAGAATAGATGGTTGAGTTTTTCGACAGTCTCCAAGGAGCAGGTGAAGACTGTGATGAGTAGGGTTAGTGTAGGGTTAACCCCTCTTGTTGTCCATTGGATGATTGTTTGCTAGCACTTACTAAAGCTCTGAACAATTACCTTTTAAACCCTTTGGGTGCCATCATGAATAAGTCATTGCAGGAAGGAGCTGCTTCTGTGGCTCAGAAAAAAGGGCTTCTGTTTGTTCCTTTTTGAAGGGTAGTGCTCTGAATTCTACTCAGGTGGTAAATTATCATCCTATTTTGTCCTTGTAATTTCTGGCAAAGCTGGTATGGGATCAATTGCAGGATTTTCTGGAGCAACATGAGTCAATTGATGTTTTTCAGTATGGCTTTAGAGCTAAATATTCTACCGAGATGTTGTTAGTCTCAGTTTTGAATTTGATTCATTCTGGATTTGAACGTGGCGAGGAACAAGCTGTACTCCTTGGGTATTGAGGCTGTACTGTGGTGCAGTGGTTTCACTCTTTTTTGTCTATTTTTTTAAAGAGTTTTTATGGATGGTAATAGTCAGCTTGGTCTCCTATCACAATAGCAGTCCCTCAGGGTTCTGCCCTCTCTGCGATCTTAATATTTATTTGATGCTGGTCTGCCGTGTGCGCTCATGCTTAGGAGTCCATTATCAGCTTTATGCTGATGACATTCAGATATTTTTTCTGATGCAGTAGTCTGTTCCTAATACTTTTCTTAGATGTGCTTTCAAAAGCTAAGCGCTTGGTGCTGTGCCAACAGATTGAGGCTGAATCTAGGAATAAAGATTCTGTTTCTGTCAAATCGTCTGGATCCTGGGTCTTGGTCTGGTGCAGTGAATTTTGCAGGTGCTGAAATTCCTGTTACTACTGAGAGTAAGTACCTTGGTGTGATTTTGGACTCTAAGCTGTCTTTTAAGAGGGTTATTCATACAGCTTAGTATAGACAGATTGTTGCGACGTTTGAAGATGCTGCTCTCTGATGTTAATTTGTTGACTGTTTTTCAGGCTTTGGTACTAACAGTGTTGGATTACTGTAACTCTCTGTACTTTAGCCTCTCAAAGTCCATAATTCATTCCCTGCAGATTGTGCAAAATTTTGCTGCCAAGCTCTTGTCTGGTTTGTCAAACTTTGACCATATTACTCTGGCTTTGAAAGGTTTGTATTGGATCAAGTTTAATGTTCTGACTCCGATTTTTATAGTCTTGAAGGTTGATTCTCTTCTCTCATTGGTTTCTTCTTTTAGCTTTTATCAGCCCTCTCGAAGTTTGCATTCTGTTGATAAATGCTTATTAGCTATCCCTTCATTTAGGTGTGTCCGACTTGAGGTTAATCAATCTACAATGCTCCAAATTGCTGGCGCCTCGATTTGGAATACCTTGTGTCATCCATTGTGCAATTCAGGAAGCAGCTGAAATCACTCTTTTTTACTCAGGCGTTTGGAATGATGATGTAGGGGGCTGCTTACTGTACAATGTTGTTGCTGTGTTTGTTTGTTTTTAAATATATATTGTCTCGATGCTAATGATTATGTACGTTCTTGTGTTTTACACCTCCTAGGGCAATTAGATACAGCGGTTTGTATATATATTAAATAAATAAATAAATAAATAAATATCCTACTGAACATATTGCACGTTATTGACCTTACTAATTCAGCTTTTAATTGGTTTCACTCATACTTCACCAACAGAATCAGCATAGTCCAATAGTCACACACCGTGTCCCATTCTTGCTCTCTACATACAGGAGTTCCTCAAGGTTCTATCCTCTCTCCAACTCTCTTCAATATTTTCATATTCCTCTGCTCAATCTAATTCAATAGGTCTCACACCATTTATTTAAGTTGATGACATTCAAATTCTAGCCCCCACGATATATCGTTTCTCAGTGGCAAGTTGTCCCAAATAGTAGAAAGGCTTGAATGCTTTAAACTTAAACTTAATCCAGATAAGTATCTTTACCACAGAAAGCCAGAACATTTTATTTATTTTATGTATTTATTAGGATTTATTTACCGCCTTTTAAAAGGAATTCATTCAAGGCAATGTACAGTAAGAATAAATCAAACATGAGCAATAGACAATTACAGCAGTAGAAGTATTCAAATAACAATACAAAGTATGGTATGGAGGGGCATAATTGAACAAAAACGTCTATCTCCATGGGCGTTTATCTCCGAGAACGGGTCCGTGAAGGGGCGGACCGAACCATATTTTCGAAAAAAATAGACGTCCATGTTTTATTCAACAATTTGTGAGCTGGGCGTTTTTGTTTTTCAGTGATAATGGAAAATGAAAGCGCCCAGCTCAAAAACGAATAACTCCAAGGCATTTGTTCGTGGGAGGGGCCAGGAGTCGTAGTGCACTGGTCCCCCTCACATGCCAGGACACCAACCGGGCACCCTAGGGGGCACTTTTACAAAAACAAAAAAAAAGGTAAAAGAGCTCCCAGGTGCATAGCACCCTTCCCTTGGGTGTTGAGCCCCCCAAATCCCCCTCAAAACCCACCGCCCACAAGTCTACACCATTACTATAGCCCTAAGGGGTGAAGGGGGGCACCTACATGTGGGTACAGTGGGTTTGGGGGGCAGTTTGGAGGGCTCCCATTTACCAGCACAAGTGTAACAGGTGGGGGGGGGGGGGATGGGCCTGGGTCCACCTTGCCTGAAGTCCACTGCACCCCCTAATAACTGCTCCAGTGACCTGCATACTGCTGCCAGGGAGGTGGGTATGACATTTGAGGGTGAAAATAAAAAGTTGTGAAACGGCATATTTTGTGGTGGGAGGGGGTTTGTGACCACTGGGGGAGTCAGGGGAGGTCATCCCCGATTCCCTCCAGTGGTCATCTGGTCATTTAGGGCACTTTTTGGGGCCTTATTCATGGAAAAACAGGGTCCAGGAAAAGTGCCCTAAATTCTCGCTAAAAACGCATATTTTTCTTCCATTATCAGCGAAAGGCGCCCATCTCTAATCGCCCGATAACCACGCCCCAGTTCCGCCTTCACCACGCCTTTGACACGCCCCCATCAACTTTGTCCGCATCCGCGACGGAGTGCAGTTGAAAACGTCCAAATTCGGCTTTCGATTATACCGCTTTATTCATTTTTGTGAGATAAACGTCTATCTCCCTATTTGGGTCGCAACATAGGCGTTTTTCTTTTTCATTTATAATCTGGATAGTATACTACTTACAATGTCAACACTATACATAATAGAACATTTTAATAGACAGCGTAGGATATAAGCAAAGATGGAATATATAGATAGAGAGTAAGAGGAGTTAGAAAATAAGGTGGCTAATTTAAAGAAAGTTGCACATGAGGTCAGAGATATGATTAAATGTTATCTCAGCTAGGGTAGGAATGGATAAACATGTCATGCTGCAGTATGTGCAGCCTGTGTCACTCCTTGTGTATGTCTCCAACATTTCACTATGCTTTTAGTTAAGGGGAATTTTTATGGGATTAACTAGTAATTCTTATGAACATATGGTGCAGCTGAGTATGGTGCCTCTGAATATTTCTAGCAATGTACTCCAGTCTTCTCTTGGAACTTTTCCCATTGTTTCTTTTCAAAACACATGTGGATGGTGAAAATTGAAGGAAGACATTAGGAAACTGGAAGACTGGGCATCCAAATGGCAGATGAAATTTAATGTGGACAAATGTAAAGTGATGCATATTGGGAAGAATCATCTGAATCATAGTTACTTGACACTAGGGTTCACCTTACGAGTCAGTACTCAAGAAAACAATCTAGGTGTCATTGTGGACAATACACTGAAATCTTCTGCCCAGTGTATGGTGACAGCCAAAAAAGCAAACAGGATGCTAGGAATTGTTAGGAAAAGAATGCAAAATAAGACCAAGAATATTGTAATGTTTCTGTATCTCTCCATGGTGTGACCTCACCTTGAGCATTGCATTCAATTCTTATCACCATATCTCAAAAAAGATATAATGGAATTAGAAAAAGTTCAAAGAAGTGCAACCAAAATGATAAAGGGGATGGAACTCCTCCCATAGAGGAAAGGCTAAAGAGGTTAGGGCTGTTCAGCTTGGAAAACAAACAGCTGAGGGGGGATATGATTGAGGTCTATAAAATCCTGAGTGATGTAAAATGAGTAAAAGTCAATCAATTTTTCATTCTTTCAAAAAGTACAAAGACCAGGGGACACTCAATGAAATTGCATGGAAATACATTTAACACAAATAGTAGGAAATATTTTTTTTCACTCCAGAGAATAGTTAAACTGTGGAACTCGTTTTCGGAGGATGTGGTAACTGCAGATAGCATTTCTGGGTTTAAAAAATGATTTGGACAAGTTCCTGGAGGAAAAGTCCATAGTTTGTTATTGAGTTGGACATGGGGGAAGCCACTGTTTGCCCCGGGACTGGTAGCATGAAATGTTGCTACTAATTTGGTTTTCTGCCAGGTTCTTGTGACCTGGACTGGCCTTTGTTGAAAGCAGGATACTAGGCTTGATGGACCATTGGTTTGAACCAGTATGGATATTCTTATTTTCTTATGTTCTTAAATACTCTATAAGTGCAAAACTTTAATCGGGAAACTTAACTTTCCTTCTTCTTAATAACAGCCTTAAAATAGGCATCTATTGAACTTTTCACATAGGCATCCTGTTATAAATTCGCCCCCACAAGGGTAATTTACAGTAACATTTCCACAGGTATAACAATGCTGTATAGAAAGAAATAGATTTCACAACATTGTCTGCTCAATATGTGGGTAAACTTATAGCCTAAGTGTGAATTTACCTGGACCAAGTAGAGGCATTCATGCATTTGATATGTGAGTAAATTAAGACTTGAAAATTTGTGAGGATCAAAGAGCTGGTATAAATCTGTGCACACTGGTTTCCTTATGAAGGTGAAGTATGTACTTTCACTTTGAAAATCTGTCCATGTCCAAACATAGAAAACTATGCACATTCTTGTTATGAATGCACGCAGCTATGTAATTATCCCAACGGGCTTTTGGTGCATGCTATTTACAATTAGTGCACACTAAGGGCCCAATTCTTCTATTGCGCCTAAAATTAATGTGCACTAGGCAATTACTCCTAAGCGCACATTAAATGCATGGTATTTAGTATACGCTTAGGTGTAGTACATGCGACTGAATCTGTGCGCCTCCATTTATGCCAATGAAAGGCTGGTGTAAATCCCTGCATATGGATTTATGCGCACTGACCTGTATTTTATAACAACGCGTGTAGACTTTGGAACGCACAGAAAACACCCATTCCATACCCCTAAGCACACCACGTTTTGCCTGTATGCATTAGAATTTAGGCACAGTACATTACAGAATACGCTTAGCAACATACGCATGTAAATTCTAATTTTTGTCAATTAGTGCTCGTTATTGCTTGTTAAGAGCTGTTAATGCTTCACAGCTTGTTAAAACAATTAATCTATGTGTGTAGTTATAAAATACACCTAGATTTACGTGCAGAACCATGCAGAGCTCTATGTATGCTATATAGAATTTGGGGGTAAGGGGGCAATTCTCAAAAGGTTGCCTACGGTTAGGCACCAGGATGATGTGTGCTAAGCACAAACCCCCTCATATTCAACGTTATTCAACTGGCCTGGCCTGTTAGATAGAGCTTAACCAGCTATCTGCGTATATTCAGCGGGAGATATCCAGTTATCTCCCACTGAATATTCCTGGTCAGCGCTTGGGGGGGGGGGGGAGATTCTATATATGGTGCCTAAAAAATCCGCACAGAAAACATTTTCACCTAAGCGTATTGTATAAGCGGCACCTAGATTTCAGCACAGTATACAGAATATGCTTAGTAGATATCCCAGCGCCTAAAACTACGTGCATCCATTTAAACCAATGAAAACGTGGCATAAATCACGGCACATAGATTTAGGCGCACTGGGCCATATTTTATAACTATGTGCATAAATTTCAGAATGCCCACAAAATGCCCATTTCCCCACCCATAACCATGCTCCTTTTTTACTGCACATGTTAGAATTTAGGCACACTGTGTTATAGAATAGGCTTAGTGAGTTGTGCATGTAAAATCTAATTATCGCCAAATAATGCTCAATGTTGCTTGTTAAGTGCTGTTATCAATGCTGATTAGCTTGTTAAGCCAATTGTTACAAGTGTTGTTACAGAATATGCTTGGATTTCAGTGCAGATCTGTTAACGCTATATAGAATCCAGGGATTAGTGGCTACCATTATATCGCATGATATAACCGGCTAACTGCTAATATTCAGCATATTGCCCTCCCCCTTCTAGTCATATCCAACTTTTGCTATGCTCCCCACCACCACCACCATTACCAGTCACAATCCTACTGCTCTGTTTCCTTCCCTATCCCTAGAGTCATATCCAGCTTCTGCCTTGATTCTCTCCTTCTCCTAATCACATCCAGCTTCTGCTGTGTTCCCTTTCTCCCCTCCTCCCCACAACCACATCCAGCTGTTGCTCTGTTTTCCTTCCTCCCGCATCCCCTGAGTCCCATCCAGCTTCCCCCCCACTCATATTCCCATCCAGCTTCTACATTGCTTTCCTTCCTTCCTTCCTTCCTTCCTTCCTTCCTTCCTTCCTTCCTTCCTTCACTGGGGGCCCATCCAACCTAACCTGCTGTGCTTCTTCCAGCAATCATTGATGGCAGTCTCCGTCTTCTCATTGGGGCAGGCCGTGAGATTTCTCTGCTGCACCAAGCAGATTTTGTGGCGCACTTTGAACTGTGGGGCTCGGTGTCTGTGGAGCCGTGTGCAGTTCAAATATCATCTGTTTCAACTGCGGTTGAAACAGATGATGTTTGACCTGCACAGGGCTCCATAGACACAGATCCCCGAGGGACAAAGACCAGTAGAGAAATTGTGCAGCCCGGCTCTGATGAGAAGATGCAGCTTCCATACACCTAGCGCTGGTTCAGCGTAGCCCTAGCCGGATCAGTTTAAGGCTATCTGGTTTTGGTTGGGGTGGAAATATTTTTGGGTTGCACCTGCCACCCCCTAGTGACGCCTATGCAGTCAGCTCAGGGAGCTGTGCAAAGGAGGTGGCTCCCAGCACAGTTGGCATTTGGAGCTCAGCAGCAGGAACTGGCTCAACCAGTCTGACTAGGCTCTCATCCCAAGTCCAGCAGTCACCACCACCACAGCCTGTTTCAGCAGGAGGGTGAGATTTGGGGACTTGGTGGGGAAGAACAAGGATTGAGACTCAGGGGGAAAAAGGTGAGACTTAGACCACACTGCCACACCCATATAAAGACTCAGCACAGAGATAGGAAGGTATCAGCTGCTACCTTGGCAAAATAGCTAACTGGTTAAAGGAGTAATGGTTATAGACTATTTAGAGAATTGCTCATTGAACTCTATGCATTTCAGTGTTATATTAAATATAAAGTCCTAGTTATTACTTACCATGTAATACTGATATATAACTGTATAAATATACTTTTTTCTTTCTCTTCTGGGGGGAGAAGAGGGTAAACCCACACACTAGCCCTTTTCTTTCCCAGGTGGAGGCAGCAGGAGCCAGAAGCTCAAGGAACTGATGGTGCCTGCCCTAGAGGGACACCAGTCAGGTTGGTTCCCAGGCTCAGGGATGCCCACAAGAGGGTGTTACATTCACATCTGCTCCAGAGCTGGTATAAATCAATGTGACCTCATTAAGCCATGATTTTTGTCAGTTTGGTGGAATGATTTTTATAAGCACACATGAGGTACCTACTAGGCCTCCTGACCTAGGTGTCCTGTGATAAAATGACCCTCTAAGAGGATAATTCTATAAGGAGGCTACCACGATTTAAGTGCCAAGAACGTGCACAAATAACCTGAATATTGGCATGTTAACATACATAAGCATGTAAATACCAATATTCTGGTTACAGGTTATTCTGTAAAATTGCACCTCAATGCAATGATGTAGTTTGCAGGTGGGTGTTTCCATGGATGGCATATGGGTGGAGTGTGGATGGGACACATATAGGCTTCATTACTTATACCATTTCTATGGCTGGTGTAAATGATCCTACCTAGAATATGGGTGAGTTCTTGACATGTGATGCTGGCATTCTATAAAGAAAAGTAGCCTCCTTGTTTTCACTATAGAATGAGCTATAAGTAGGCATGTTTTAGATGCCTAAATGTAGCTGCCATTTTATAAAATTAGGAGGGAAGTTACCAATGTGGGCTACAATTGAGATGTGCTATTTTATTGTTAACCCTGGTTATTAGTAACCACGTCTTATTGCATACAATGGGACCTATGCTAAAGTAGCACAAGTTTAATGGTAAAATAATCTGTCTTATCAGTAGCCCACATTGATAACTTCCCCCCTTAGAGTGAAGGGTTTCAGTCTCTGCTAACCAGAGCTGATATTGTGATGTCATAATATCTCATTCCACCAATACCTAAGAGCCAACCTCATCCATGATGTCACAATGGCTTGATTACACTATACTTGGATCATTTTTATTACATATAGCAGTGATTTACATTTCTAGAGACATTTCCTTTTGCTTTAATTATGGGGGAAAGTTATCAATGTGGGTTGCTATTAAGTTGTGTTATTTTACTGCTGATCCAGTTATTAGTTACTAAGGGGGTCTTTTACTAAAGATTAGTTCGAGTTATCTGCAGCAGGGCCCATAGGAATAATATGGGCCCTGCTGCAGATAACTCTTTTTAGTAAAATACCCACTAAGTATTATTTCATACAATGGGACTTTGCTAGTTAGTAGTAAGATAATGCATGCTAACCATAGACCACAATAATAACTACATTCCTCACCCTACACATGCGTTTGTTATTTGAAATTTGCAAACCGTAGAGATAAAATAATTAAATAAAAAATAAATAATAGTTCTAAAGTGAAATATAAAATGGAATAAAATTAAATGATTTTTTTTGTATGTGCACTTTTATTATATTTCAAGAGCACAAAGAAAAAATGTATGTTTTTTAAGAACCTTATATACCACCTAGGTCACACGTGGTATATAAACTTTAAAAATAAAAAAACTGTCAAAGAACAGCTCTGCATACAGATTGTTGCTTCAGCTTGTCTCAAATGATGACTTGCTTGCAAAAATGATTTTTTAATAATATGTTACTACTGGTCACCTTGATGGGCAAGTACTTAGTAGTGTTCATTACTATAAAAGAGACTTGGGCTTTGGATAGAAACTTGCCTATGTTAGAGAATTTACTTCTGCAAGAAACTGTGATGACTCTGTTTTTGCAACAAATGCTTTCAGGCCCAGTCACTCCTAGGAACCTGGAAATGATATTTCACAAATACTGATTCCAATGAGACAGATAGCTCTGGGGCTCAGTGTTAAATGGAAGGGATTGCTGCCTGGAACTCCATTTGCTGGAAGTTTATAACCCAAGGCGTGTAAGCTGATCCCATAATGAGGCTGCCCAGCACTAACATTGGTTGCCCAATGGGATTCACACAGAAACTTCAGTAGATATTTCTGGTTTACTACCTTCAGCACTTCATTTGAAAACTAAGCTGTAGCTGCTGCATTTGCTCTGAAGTGCTTTCCTAAGATCTGTCTTAGCAGACAGCTGCAATGAAGCTTGTGATACGTAAAGGCAGAATCAAACCAGACCTGTTAGAATTCAAGTGAATTCTTTCAACACTGATCCAGGATAGGTGGAATCAGAGGCAGCTCAAGGCAATCTGCTACCTGAGGTGAGGGATGAAATGGTGCCTCCTTCCAAGGTACCCAAAAAGGGGGTCCTCCTCAGAAAGTGAGGGGAGCCTCAGAACATTTGTCAGGCAGTTAACCCTAGAGAAAATAAAACAATTTATATTTCCAGGCTATATCATTAAAAAAAATCTTTGTAATCGCTAGTTATACTCAGCAGATATAATCATTTTTTGTAACCTAGGTCTAATTTAAAAAATACTAACCTCCAACATTACACACTGGACTGTCATGCCATTAATCTCCTATGAAGAAAAGCTAAAGAGGTTAGGAATCTTCAGCTTGGAGAAGAGATGGCTGAGGTGAGATAAAACAGAGGACGATAAAATCCTGAGTGGACTGGAACAGGTAGACACAATCAATATTTTACTCTTTCAAAAGAACAAGGGCTAGAAGAGAATTCATGAAATTACAAAGTAGTTTATTTTAAATAAGATGGATTGACACAATAACAACCACAATGAATGCTCCATTAAAAAGTCTCTGCACACAAATAGAAAATAGAATGTTCTGGAGAAAGATAATTTACAGTTATCAGGAGTCAGTTTCGACTTGATGGCAATTACACACAGTACCACAGTAAATGATGGCAGATAAAGACCTGTATGGTCCTCCATCTAATCTGCCCAACAAGGTTTCCAGAGCCGAGCCTGCCACTCTGCGAGGATCCCCAGTCACCCATGCTTACACACTGGTTATCAGGTTTCCACTGTGCCAACAATATATGCAGCCAAACATGCTGGAGTCTTGGTTATAACCACATATCATCCACAAGCATTGCTGACAGTATTCAACTTACCAGCCAAGAGGTATTCCCCTCACCTCTGAACTACATAGCAGAGGTGTATCTGAGGTTCGGCGGTAGGGGGGCCAGGACCAGAGTGAGGGGGCACATTATAGCCCCCCCTGCCGCCGCCATTACCGACCCCCCTGCCGCCGCCGCCATTGCCGACCCCCCCTGCCGCCGTCACCTACCTTTGCTGGCGGGGGACCCCAACCCCCCGCCAGTCGACGTCCGTTTCCTCCTGCCTTTAAAAATATTCCTTCAGCTGGCGGGGGACCCCAACCCCCACCAGCCGAGCTGAGGTCTTCAAGTTCTTCTTCGTCCTCCGTGGCATGCTGTTCATTCAAAGAGCTGCAATCCAGTTTCGGAGTCTGACGTCGCTGCACATTGTACGTGCAGGATGTCAGACTCACAGACTCTGTTTCTGTGAGTCTGACGTCCTGCACGTACAACGTGCAGCGACGTCAGACTCCGAAACTGGATTGCAGCTCTTTGAATGAACAGCACGCCACGGAGGACGAAGAACAGAAGACCCCGCCAGCTGAAGGAATATTTTTAAAGGCAGGAGGAAGCGGACGTCGGCTGGCGGGAGGTTGGGGTCCCCCGCCAGCAAAGGTAGGGGGGTCCAGGGCAAAATCTGCGGGGGCCCAGGCCCCTGTGGCCCACGCAGATAAGCCCCTGCTACATAGTACCCTCACTCGCAGCATGCGACAACAAAATGATCTACAACACTGGAATTGTTGAACTTCACCTGTAGTTTCCCATTTGCGGGATGTAGACTGTAGACGTCTGTCTGGTATCAGCCTTAGTTCCCCCATGCTGGATTTGGCTAATCTTTTTTCAGTCTTTTGCCATTTGTGGGCACAGACCATAGAAGTCTGTCCAGCTTTAGTCTTAGTTTTCATTACTCTTGCCTATGCTTAAACACCAAACCTCAACAGCCATATTGCGTTTCCATCCTCTTTCTATTTAGGCATCCCCTGTGTCTATCACATGCATGTTTGAAGTCTCTCACAATCAATATTTAAAACAAAATATTCTTTCACTCAATGCATAATTGAGCTCTGAAATTTGTTGCAGGAGGATGTGGAAAAACTTGCTAGTGTAGCTGAGTTTAAAATAAGTTTGGACAAGCTCCTGGAGGAAAAGTCCATTATTAAGGTGGGGAAATCCAGTGCTTATTCCTGGGTTAATCAGCATGGAATGTACCTATCATTTGGACTCCTGCCATATACATGTGATCATAGGAGCCAACTTTTCAAAATGATTCGGGGTGCTGAAAATATATATTTTTTTTACAGGTGCTGCATTCCCTCCTCTCCCCCTCCCTCCCCCTCTCCCCCCTTCTCTCCTCCATTCATATCCAGCAATTCTCCTCTCTCGCCTACCCTGCCCTCTCATCCATGTCCAGTGAATTCTATTCTCTCTCCTGCCCTCCCCTCCCTCCATGTCCAACAAGTCTCATCTCTTCCCTGCCCTCATCTCCATGTCCAGTGATTTCTCCTCTCTCCCCTCTCCTCTCTCCTCCATGTCCAGTAACTCGCCCCAAACACCACCTGCCCCTTTTCAGCCCCCCTCCTCTGAGTTCCAGGCCCCCCTCCTCTCCTCCCCTCTGAGTTCCAGGCCCTCCTCTCCTCCGAGTGCCAGTCCCAACCCCAGCACGACCTATTCTCCCACAACAGTCCTCCGTCCTTGCCTTCCTGCCGCCCAGAATTTAAAGCTCATCTTACCTCAGTCCCAGCAGCAGTGAAAGACAAGCAGGCTGGGCTTCAGCCTTCCCTTCTCTCTCAGCTCTGGTCCCGCCCTCGCATAAACAGGAAATGAGGGTGGGACCAGAGCTGAGAGAGAAGGGAAGGCTGAAGCTGAGCCTGCTCTTTCACTGCTGCTGGGACCGAGGTAAGATTTATTATTTGTTTTGTTACATTTGTACCCCACGCTTTCCCACTCATGGCAGGCTCAATGCAGCTTACATGGGGCAATGGAGGGTTAAGTGACTTGCCCAGAGTCACAAGGAGCTGCCTATGCCTGAAGTGGGAATCAAACTCAGTTCCTCAGTTCCCCAGGACCAAAGTCCACCACCCTAACCACTAGGCCACTCCTCCAATCTGGCCGGCAGGAAGGCAAGGACGGAGGACTGTTGAGGGAGAAGAGGACGGGCGGCCAGGTTAAAATATTGGGGGTGCTTGAGCATCCACAGCACCCATGGAGTCGGCGCCTATGCATGTGACCTGGATTGGCCACTGTTCAAACAGGATACTGAGCTCGATGGACCTTTGGTCTGACCCAGTATTGCAATTCTTATGTTCCTTAGTTCTTATATATTTTGCATTCAAAGAAGCCCACTGATTCCTCCACCAACAATAGATGCAGAACAGGGCAAAAATATTTCTTCAAACAACTCACCATACAAACTAACAAACAAAACAAACAACAACAACACAAATAAAACAACAACTTGTGATTTGGTTGTCATCTCAGTAACAATAACATAAACACTCTGCAGTGCCAGGCATATTATGATGTAATACCAAACCCTATAAAATTCACTCAGGACCTACAGAGCAAATTTATCATACTATAACAGGAGTTATGCAAAAAGGATCCTAGTTAGAAAGAAGCAGCACCATAAATGTCGCTGTGGGCCCTAGTACTTCAATACACCTGGGAAAATTAAATAATCCAGATTACTTCAGATCCCTGCACACCATTCAACACTAACAGAATAGCTGGCCCTGTTCACACATGTGGAGCATAGATAAACCCTCACCAAGTAGAGAATAAGTAACTCAAACTTAAAATGGAAATATGCATACAAAAATTAAACTGAAACTCAAAAAGTTGCATTCTACATCAGGCTTATTTCCGATCTGAGGAAGAAGGGCAACCTTCGAAAGCTAATCAAGAAATGTATTAAGTTATGTCCAATAAAAAAGGTATCATCTTATTTTCTTTTCCATGTTTTATTTTGTTTGATTTCTATTGATAACCTACATGACCAGAGAAATAGAAACAGGAATGCATTACCTCTGTGCAAAATATAAAGATGGCAGATGTAAATTTCAAAAATAAATATATTCCTACCATTATATTAAGAATAACATTCTTTCTTACTTTTGTTGTCTAGCCATTATATTTCTGTAATCGTGTTGGTCCTAGTTTGTGGTTTTGCTTTCTTCTGTCTGAACTTCCTCTCCAGGGTCTCCAGTACATTTACCATTTTCTTTCTTTCTCCTGTCTTCTTCAGTTTCTCTCATTTATTTTTCTGCCTCTCTATCCACTCAGATTTAAACCCTTTGTACTATCCAATCTCCCTCTTTTTATTGCACCTGCTACAACCAGAAGTTATCATTATTATATATTTTTTTAAATTACCTGGGTTCCTTAAGGTCTGGGGAAGGTCCAGAGTCAAGTCCCTTGGTTGAGGCACTTCTGGCATGACCCAGAATACACCGGGCCACTTTGGTGTAGGAGGAAGCTGGGGAAGGCATTTGGAAAAGGCCCTGGCTTGATGGGGCCTGGGCTAGATCGAGAGCACTGCTATGGGCATGCATGGTGTTTACTGATACACATGACTTCATTGATGACATCACACATGCATGTGCAGGAGGCGCTGAGATGTGGCTAGGAGCTGGGGAGGCCTTATTAAAGGTTCGGGTGGTTCAGGAGGCCAAATTATTTAATTAATTAAACAGCCTTAGGGGCAGTAGAGGCCCAGAAAAGAAAACGAGGAGCTGAGTGCCATATTCTGGTTTCAGTTGGTGTGATTGCGCAATTTCACATGTGTGATCATATTGGAATGGGCCAAAAGGATGTTGGGAGCTCAAAGTGTGTGTGTGTGGGGGGGGGGGGGGGGGGCAGAGGAAGTCCACTGTAGCCCAAAAAATAGTGCAAAAAATGTGTGCATGACCAATGGTCTTCGAGGAGAGTAGTGTAGACACCTGTTTAAAAATTTTACTAAGGTGTGCTAATGAAGAGGCCATTTTACTAAAGGGTTGCCCTGTGAACTACCACTGGCCCAATGTGGCTGCCAGCGGTAGTTCTACTACTACTAGCAATCAGTTCTATAGCACTACTAGACGTACACAGCGCTGTACACATTATATGCAGGTACTTTCTCTGTCCCTAGAGAGCTCACAATCTAAACTTTTGTAGCTGGGGTAATAGAAGGTTAGGTGACTTGCCCATGGTCACAAGGAACTGCAGTGGGAATTGAACCCAGGTTGCCAAGATCAAAGCCCACTGCACTAACCATCAGGTCACTCAAGCACATGCCATTTCTGGCGATATGTAAATGTTTTCAAGGAATTATTAGCGCAGTGCTAACCTGGCAGTAATCAGCACTGCCCGTTTACCACTGGGTGTTACACTCCTACCTTGCTATTCCCGGCGGCGGCCATCTAGAGAAGTTCATCTGAGGGGCAGCCATCTTGAGCAGTTCATCTGTATCTGTTCCTGAGAGGCAGCCATCTTGAGAAGTTCATCTGTATCTGAGAGGCAGCCATCTTGAGAAGCTTATCCTTATGGGCGTGCCCAATGAGAGTCCTCGCCTGGCAGCTGTGGCAGGGATCCTCTGATGGGAGGCCTATTTAAGAGCAGAACACTGTCAGCTTTTTGCTTCGGCTTCAACTTCGGTGGAGTTCGTGGTGTTTCCTGTGTCTGGTGAATTGGACTTTTGCCTGAATCCTGACCATCTCTTTGTTTGCTGCCTGCCTTGACCATTGCCTGAATCCTGACCATCTCTTTGTTTGCTGCCTGCCTTGACCATTGCCTGAATCCTGGCCATCTCTTTGTTTGCTGCCTGCCTTGACCATTGCCTGAATCCTGACCCTCTCGTTGTTTGCTGCCTGCCTGGACCTCGGCCCGATTTCCGACCGTGCTCTTGGCATGCCTCTTCTCTCGGCTGGTGTCTCAAAGTCCTGTCGACCCTGGGGCCTGGGGGCTCAACTCCCGGAGGAAGGGGTCGCTCCAGGTGATGTCTCGGAATTGTTCGGCTGCCTTGCGGAGCTCAGGTCTGCGTTGTCTCATCTGTGCTTTGCTGGGCATAGGAGCTCACAAGCGTAACACTGGGTTCCCGTGGGAGCCCATACTACCACCTCAATGGGTGGCGGTAAGTGCTCCCCTTGCATGGCCATGTGGTAAATGCAATTATACCACATGGCTATGTCACCTTTTGGCCTTTTTTACCCATTGTGGTATAAAAGGCCCTGGTGCGAGGCAAAAACAGCCACTGCCGATAATCATTAGTGAACACTAAATCCATTAGCACACCTTAGTAAAAGGACCTCTTAGAGCAGACAGGGAAATGAAAGTAAAGCTTAGAATAGGACATGTAGAGAGAGACCAATAAAGATAATCTTTATTGTTAAAAGATAGATTTGCCCCCCCCCCCCCCCCCCCCCCCCCCCACCACCACCACCACCACCTTGTAGGCATTCTGTTTCTCCTTTCAGGAACACAAGAATTGTGCATACACTCAGAAATAGGCAGGTAGTTTTTGTCCTTTATTTTATTTAAAGGTAGTTACAGGCAGGGGCATATCTGAGGTTCAGCGGTAGGGGGGGCAGGGGCTAGAGTGAGGGGGTACATTATAGCCCCCCCCCCGGCTGCCGCCGCCGAACCCCCCCCCCCCACCGTCAACCCTCCCCCGCTGTCGCCGTCACCTACCCCCGCCGAGGTCCACTTCCTCCTGCCTGCCGGTGCCTTTTACTTCAGCTGGCGGGGGACCCAACCACCGCCAGCCCAGCCGAGGTCTTGTTTAAGTTTTCTTCCTCGTGCTGTGCTGTCAAAAGCTGCATCCCTTCCCTTCCAGTTTCGGACGGAGTCTGATGTCGCAGCACGTTGTACGTGCAAGACGTCAACGTACTGCGACATCAGACTCCGTCCGAAACTGGAAGGGAAGGGATGTAGCTCTTAACAGCACAGCACGAGGAAGAAAACTTAAACAAGACCTCGGCAGGGCTGGCATGGGTTGGGGTCCCTCGCCAGCTGAAGTAAAAGGCACCGGCAGGCAGGAGGAAGCGGACCTCGGCGGGGGTAGGTGACGGCGGGGGAGGGTTGACGGCGGTAGGGGGGTCCAGGGTGAAATCTGCGGGGGCTCAGGCCCCTGTGGCCCCACGCAGATGTGCCCCTGGTTACAGGTATTGAAGACCCCTACATCTGAAAAGAAGATGGGCCCCAACGAAGAAGAACCTAACGAAGAAGGAGGAGAAGAAAAAGAAGCTGAACTCAGATAACTCTTTTCAACAAATGCACCCCACATAATCTACATGGATGGATTGAGTAAAGAACCACTTTTAAAAAAGGTTTCCATTTGAGGGGGAAAGAAATGGAGTAAAAGAAAGAACTGAACACTCATACTTACCTGATAAAGGGCGTTTCTCTATTCACACTTACCAGAGGGAAAAGTATTCCATGCTCAGGGAAGGTTTATTATTCACCTGAAATTACAGGAGATACCAGAAAAGACCCATTTCTTTACAGTTGATGTTTCCTGATCCAAATACCCAAAGATCTATTTAAGAATTATCCTTACTTATCTGGTTTCTTGAAGGGAAGTTCCCTGGTTAACATCAGGAGTCTCTTATATCAAATAAGGTCATCCACTTGAAAAATTGGTTGTCACAATTGTATAAAGATAAAAAACCCAGAGAGTGATTTCAAACCACGAGTTCACTCTCAGAGTTTTACTGCTTCCCAAAGCTTCTGCACTACTTGGGCTCACTGAGCACACAATGTTTTATCTTTATACAATTGCGATGACCAGTTTTTCATGTGGATGACCTTATTTGATATAAGAGACTCCTGATGCAGGCCTAATCGGCCGAAACACAGCTGTGTCGAGTCTCGATTATCACAACCATCTTTTAATAAACTGTTTTATTATTTGGAGCGTTGTCCATTTACTTCTGAGTCATCTTCGCTGTTTTGGGTATCACATCGTACAATTTCTTTTGATGAAGATACAAATAGTGATGATCCTTGAGAAGACCTTAGAGGTCTCAAAGGTGTGTAAAGGGTTAACTTATTCTTTAAGTACTCTGGTCTATTTTGTCTGAGGACCTTGAAAATCAAACATAGAGTTTTAAATTTAGTCCAGTAAGGTACTGCTACTACTACTACTACTACTTAACATTTCTAGAGCGCTACTAGGGTTACGCAGCACTGTACAAAATAAACAAAGAAGGACGGTCCCTGCTCAAATGAGCTTACAATCTAAAGAACGAAATGTCAAGTTGGGCAGTCTAGATTTCCTGGGTAGAGGTGTAGAGGTTAGGTGCCGAAGGCGACATTGAAGAGGTGGGCTTTAAGCAAAGATTTGAAGATGGGCAGGGAGGGGGCCTGACGTATGGGCTCGGGGAGTTTGTTCCACGCGTGGGGTGAAGCGAGGCAGAAAGGGCGCAGCCTGGAGTTGGCGGTGGTGGAGAAGGTACTGGCAGTCTGTAGTTTTTGCAGGAAGGGTATGATATGGTCATGTCACTTGCAGCCTTCTATCAGCTATGCTGCAGCATTTTGAATTAGTTGAAGCTAATACAAACTCTTTTTGGTTTGGCCAGTGTACAGCATTACAGTAGTCTAGTCATGATGGACCACTGTGGTCAGACTTGTCTTTTCAATATATGGAGGCAAATTTCATAGCTGCTGTAGGTGATAGACAATGTTTGAAGGTTGTTTGAATTTGCGTGATTAGAGTGAGTGATGAGTCTAGTAGTGTCTCACGATTCCTGACCTGTGATTTTAGTTAGGAAGCGGAGGTATGACAAATGATTTGAACTCTGAAAAGGTCTCGGACTTTAAACAGCTGTATGCTGTAAGAGATCCTAAGACCAGATTAATTTCTATTCTGATGGCATTTTCTCATTTGATATATTTTTGTAAAATGTTTCTCATTTTTTTTCTTTAGGGCATTTATTCATATTTTAAGTATTGCTTCACATATTTTCCATTTTTGTTTTCTCCCTCTATTGTATTTGTTGATTTGTCCCGAGAGGGAGTATTTTCCCCCTATTTTCATATTTGGTGGCTGATTTTAGGGGCATCTTTGTGCCTAAGTGTGGAGGAATCTCTTTCTCTGCCTGAGCTCAACCCTCCATCGTGTCCAGCAATGACAGTGCTTGTGCAGACGGGGTTGGCCACTACAGAAAGTGTACTGAATATATAATTTGGGATTCACTAAAACTTGAACAGTTTCTTAAAGGACATGAATGTAGTTCTGTGGGTTAGAGGGTTATAATAATAGTGTATATGTGCTATCCTCTGGATTCTATGTAGCGCGCCTAGAGATCTGTGCCAAAATCCAAGCATATTCTATAATAACATGCATAACTTAATTGGCTTAACAAGCTAATCAACGTTGATAACAGCTCTTAACAAGCAATAATGAGCACTAATTGGCACTAATTAGAATTTAGGCACACAACTCACTAAGTGCATTCTGTAATGCAGTGTGCCTAACTTCTAATGCACGATAGAAAAAGGGTGTGGTTATGGGTGGGAAAATGGATGTTTCATAGGCGTTCCAAAAGTTACGGGTGAGGTTATAGAATATGGCCTAGTGTACCTAAAAAATAAGTGACCTAATCAATTTTTGGAAATCACTGAAGACCTATCTCTTCAATAGAACATATCATAATGACCCATCACCTGAACTTTAGTACATTACTGTTTTTAATTGTTATTTCATTATCGATCTTGTTATACCTAACGTTTTATTCCATTTGACTTTACTCATATTCTTGTGTTATTATTAATTGTATTTCTATTCAGCCATGGCAATAGCCATGGCAGAACATTGTAAGCCACATTGAGCCTGCAAATAGGTGGGGAAAATGTGGGATACAAATGCTTATCTCTTATTTGTCCTGTTTGTCTGTCCTAATTAGATTGTAAGCTCTGTCGAGCAGGGACTGTCTCTTCATGTTCAAGTGTACAGCGCTGCATACGTCTAGTAGCGCTATAGAAATGATAAGTAGTAGTGGAACAGGTGGATGTGAAGCGTCTGTTCATGCTTTCCAAAAATACTAGGACTAGGGGGCATGCGATGAAACTACAGTGTATTAAATTTAAAACAAATCGGAGAAAATTTTTCTTCACCCAACGTATAATTAAACTCTGGAATTCGTTGCCGGAGAAAGTGGTGAAGGCGGTTAGCTTAGCAGAGTTTAAAAAGGGGTTGGACGGTTTCCTAAAGGACAAGTCCATAAACCGCTACTAAATGGACTTGGGAAAAATCCACAATTCCGGGAATAACATGTATAGAATGTTTGTACGTTTGGGAAGCTTGCCAGGTGCCCTTGGCCTGGATTGGCCGCTGTCGTGGACAGGATGCTGGGCTCGATGGACCCTTGGTCTTTTCCCAGTATGGCATTACTTATGTACTTATGTACAATAAATAAATAAATAAATAAATAAATAAATCTACACATCAGGACTTATGCCACGTTTTCATTGGTGTAAATGGGTGCATGTAGTTTCAGGTGTTAGGATGCCAACTAAATGTATTCTATATACCACACCTAACTCTAGGCACCGCTTATAGAATAAGCTTAGTCAGCACTGATTTCTGCACCAAACTTTTAGGCGCTATATATAGAATCCCCCCCCCCCTTTTTTGTAATAGTTTTTGCTGACTTGATTGCTTTATTGTTTCTTTGTTACTTATGGTGACTTTTCCCTCTAAACATAGGCTAGTTGGATTTCTATGGTTGGAACATATGCTTCATTTTGTAATTTTCTTTGTTAGTTCTTGTAATTCCAATTCACATGTTCTTTGACAGATGTGTAAAATGTTTACACACACACACAAAAGATACCCTTCGCGTGCACTCCGTTCCCTGGATAAATCCTTCTTATCTGTTCCCTTCTCCGCTACTGCCAACTCCAGACTTCGCTCCTTCTGTCTTGCTGCGCCCTATGCCTGGAATAGACTTCCTGAGCCCCTACGTCTTGCCCCATCCTTGACCATCTTTAAATCTAGATTGAAAGCCCACCTCTTTAACATTGCTTTTGACTTGTAACCACTCACCCCCACCTATCCTCCTATCCTCTTTCCTCTACACATTAATTGATTTGCTTGCTTTATTTTTGTCTATTAGATTGTAAGCTCTTTGAGCAGGGACTGTCTTTCTTCTATGTTTGTGCAGTGCTGCGTACGCTTTGTAGCGCTATAGAAATGCTAAATAGTAGTAGTAGTAGTAGTAGTAGTAGTTGTTGTAAGTGTTATGTCCATTTTTCCTTCATGAATCTTCCTGGACTCTGAAAGTTCCATCTGCGCCGTAGTAATGAATCAGTTGAGAAAATATGTCTTTGCTTGGAATCTTGCTATAAGCCTTTTCTAATATGTATGGCTTTCCTTTAAAGCTCCTTTATAATGTGCTCTTCCCCCTTCTTTTCCTTTATTTAAATGAGGGAATATATATTTCTTAATTATGCTAATGCTCTTGTGTATTTGTAATTTAATTTCCCATGTTACTAGTACAATTGTATTGGCTGTTTAATGGAGATTTTCAATAATAATAAGAATAATAATAATAATAAAAAAGATAATTGACTTGTTCTATCATTGATACTGGAAGAGGTGCCCATACAATTTAAGTAGCCTAAAGTAGAGCATTTGTTGAAACATAAGGATCTGGACTCTGTGCAATCTCTAGTTATAGGTCAATACTTGACCTCCCAGTGGTAAGGAAGGTTATGGAGTCTTATGTTACAGGTCAATTGGGGGGAGGTGTCTTGGAACATTTTGGAAAATTTGATCCAGCACAATCTGGCCTCTGTGCTGGATTCAGCACAGAGACAGTTATGGTGGCATTTCTGCATTTACTACTACTACTTATCATTTCTATAGCGCTACTAGATGTACGCAGCACTGAACATTTGAACATGAAGAGACAGTCCCTTATTGAAAGAGCTTACAATCTAAGGTTCAGGGAATGGGTAACCAAGGACCTTGGTAAGCTCCCACTTTTCCTTTTTTACTTTTCTGCGCCATCTCTTTACACAGTAACATAGTAACATAGTAGATGACGGCAGAAAAAGACCTGCATGGTCCATCCAGTCTGCCCAAGACAAACTCATATGTGTATACCTTACCTTGAATTTGTACCTGTCCTCTCTTTGGGGCCAGGTTGGCAACAACCTCCATACTCTCCTTCCCTTAATATTACTGGTGAGTCTCATGACCCCCCCAGGAAATCTGTCCTGCAGTGGTGAGATTTTCTAGGGGTTACATATTCAAAATCACATGAGCTCCCATTCCCTGAAAACGCACCTCAATGCTCTGCAATACTTAAGCATTTTTACCTTTAAGAAAATCTAAATGAATAGGTTCTAAGAAAAATTTATTCTCTTGCAAGGAGATCAAGCATTGCAAAGGATGATGGATAGAGAAGTATCAGATTTTCATTTATTCCTCCATCTATCAGTCACATTTGATTTGCAGGTCATGGGATATTGGTACAGCAACTTATGGAAAAGAGGAGAGGTGGGCTAGGTTACACAGGATAAAATCCTTGTTGTGAAATCATATGGTGGTTCAGGAAGAACAGAAGTCTGAGGAATGTTGGTGCAGACACTTACAAGGGCCTATTAGACATGTCTGGGTAGGATGCTTTCACCTCTTGGTTCTCTCATTTAGGTGGTACCTTCAAATCTCTTTTTATTGGACTGTTATGCTTTATTGTTGTATTAATCCTATCTTGTTGTTTGCTTGGTTGCATCTCCCCCTGTTTACACAAATTATGCACTCCACCTAAAATCCTTTTCTATGTCAGCAAATACTTCACATAACTATGCCCCAGGAAGTTCTTACACTGCTACTCCCACTACGGATGAAGGCCTAGACCAAGCAGGAACAAGGACTCCTCAATGGTTACCATTTTTCGTTATTCTTTAGGGCTGTTGCTGCTATCAGAAAATTTGGTTTTATATCATTTATATATGCTGATGACCCAGAAACCTTTGTACCAGGGAATCAGCCTAGGGAAGTGATATTACTGCAGACAGAAGTCTGCGCATTGCAGCTTAAGAAGTGGTTAGCTTGGAATAAACGTTTGCTTAGTATTGCAAAAACCGAGTTGCTTTGGATGAATTTGGCTTCTTTGTCACAGATTGTTATTTATTTTTTTTGTGGTGTGTTGTCTATTCAATTAAAAACTCAAGTGACGAGTTTAGGGCTTATTTTGGATTCTGTATTATCAATGGTACCTAAGGTAGCTGTGGTGGCAAAGAAAACGTGATTCAACAGGTGCATCTATTTTTGAGATCCTAGTTCGCAATTGGACTACTGGAATTTCTTCCTGTATTCTATTGTGAATTGAGTATGGAATTTAATTGCCTGTTATATGTTTTACTGTTTCGCAATAAACACAATTACAAAAACAAACAAAAAAAAAAGAAGAAGTGCACTACCTTCTTAATTTAATTTTAGCACATAACTCCCCTGCCTCTGAATTATCATCAGTCAAGTGTTGATTAAATGATAATTTAGACCTATGAGGAGGCAGGCAAGTCAAGAGCGTAACTGCTCTTGTGAAACGAGTCTCCGCTGAGATCTTGAATCAACTATAAGCCTGCTTGATTTTCAGGTCAATGTTATAAGTTTGTGTTGGCGCTGGGTTCATCCCTAATATTTAGCCATAATAAAATCTTAAGAAGCAAGAGTGGAGGAATGGCCTCGTGGTTAGAGTGGTGGACTTTGGTCCTGGGGAGCTGGGTTCGATTCTCACTGCAGGCACAGGCAGCTCCTTGTGACTCTGGGCAAGTCACTTAACCCTCCATTGCCCCATGTAAGCCGCATTGAGCCTGCCATGAGTGGGAAAGCGCGGGGTACAAATGTAACAAAAATAAAATAGATACTATTGGAGATTCTACATGGAATGTTGCTAGCAACATTCCATGTAGAAGGCTGCGCAGGCTTCTGTTTCTGTGAGTCGGACGTCCCCCTGCACGTACGTGCAGGACGTCAGACTCACAGAAACAGAAGCCTGCGCTGCTGCAAGTGTAGGCTTCTACATGGAATGTTGCTAGTGGAGGAGTCGCCTAGTGGTTAGTGTGGTGGACTTTGGTCCTGGGGAACTGGGTTCGATTCCCACTGCAGGCACAGGCAACTCCTTGTGACTCTGGGCAAGTCACTTAACCCTCCATTGCCCCGGGTACAAATAAATACCTGTATACAATAGGTAAGCCACATTGAGCCATGAGTGGGAAAGCACGGGGTACAAATGAAATAAAAATAAATTGGCTTATTGCTAGATAATTATCTGATTGCTTAGGTTGCTATTTTGAAGGAGGAAGTACAGTTTCTTACAATACCCTCATTTTGCATATACCTTCTTATCCAGGACATTCTGAGTAGAACATTATGTTCTTCCCAATATAGCCTTCTACATGTTTCCTTGTTTTTATTTCTTCTTCAAATAGTGCAGACCTTATTGAATGTCTATTATTACTTTCACTTCTCTGCAGCTAAGGATCTTCTATGCTTATCTTATGCTTTCTTGAATGTTGACACTGCTTCGTCCTCCACTCATGCATCCACTATTCCTTTCGGTGAATAAATATTTCCTTATATTACATATCACATTTCTTGCATGTTAGGATCTCCCAGAGCACATATGTGAGGAAGTTTTGAGGGACATTCCTTTGCGGCAAGGTGATCCTCTGAAAATTGTCTTTGGAAACTTGCCAATGCTGTCTGCCTGAACAAACAAGGAATATGAGTCAGGTTGCATCTAGAAAGAGGCAGAGGAGACAGGAAGTTCCCTCTTAGCATTTACTATTTTAAAGTAGGGGATTTGTGAATACAATAGCAGTCAAATTGCAACTAGAGTGTGCTTCTCTGTCTTTCCACGGATCATTTATCACATAGTTTAGTCAAAAAAGAGGCAAAATATTAAGACACATCAAATAGTGTATGGAAATTAGTAAACTGAAGTCCCATTTTGCATAGGGGACCTCCCTGGGAAATGGGATGTCCAGGTTGGGACATTCACAGTTCCCCTGCTATTTTACAAAACCCTCTGTTGAATGGGGAGCCTTTAGTAAAATGCATAGAAGGATGTTGGCAAGTACATATGTATTTGCCAGCAGTTAAAGAGAAAGGTGAAAGAATTTGATAGACTGCCTTTCTGTGGTTACAAGTCGGTTTACGTATTATATACAGAAAATTATTTTGAACCCAGGACGATGGAAGGTTGTGACTTTCCCAGAGTCACAAAGAGCAGTGGAAATTAAACCTGGTTCCCCTGATTCTCAGGCCATTGCACTAACCATTAGGCTACTCCACTCCAAGGGGAAGAAGCCTTTGCAGAAAAAGAAAACTGTATTCATAAAAAGAATGGCATCACTTTGCACTATACACATGTATGAGCCTGCGTGTAGGTGTGTAAGTGTTGAGCCCAATAAATGTGTATGTGCTGGAATTTACAAAGTATCAAAATTTCTGGACTGGCGTAGATCTACAGAGCGGGGGTTAGTAATCAAAAATTGCAACCCCCGCTCTGTAGATCTACGCCAGTCCAGTAATTTTGATACTTTGTACATTCCAGCACATACAGCATCCCAACGCTGATATTCAATTACCTTTGCAAAACTCTCAATGCACTCAAACCACAGAAGCCTCAGTGGTGACTCATTTCAAAGAGCTAATGTCCGTGGCTTGCCTTACTCTTCACTGGCTCCAATTTAAAGTGGTGAGATTGTATGTATATTATGGGGCCCTTTTACTAAGGCGCATTGAAAAATGGCCTGCACTGGTGTAAGTGCGTGTATTAGATGCACGCAGGTATGTTTTTTAGCACACCTGCAAAAAAGGCCTTTTTTTGGCCGAAAATGGACATGCGACAAAATAAAAATCAGCGCGCATCCGTTTTGGGCCTGAGACCTTACCGCCACCCATTGACAAGGTCTCACATGTTAATTGGGCGGTAATCATCAGCGCACATATAGTGCGGATTACCGCCTGGTTAGCGTCAGGTGATAGAAAATAGAGATTATTTTCAGCCGTGCATTTTGGATGCATGTCAAAATTAGAATTACCGCTCAGCGCACGCAGTAGCCAGGCATTAGTTTTAATTTGACGAGTGTTGTACATTTGTAGGTGCCTATGAGAAGCATAATCGAAAGAGACACACAAGTTTTCCTGAGGACGTCCTCGCAGGATGTCCCAGCAAAGAGGTGGGGAAACCCGTGTTATCGAAACAAGATGGGCATCCATCTTTCGTTTCGATAATACGGTTGGGGATGCCCAAATCTTGACATTTAGGTCGTCCCTAGAAATGGTCATCCTCAGACTTGGTCATCTCTGATTTTCGGCGATAATGGAAATTAACGACGCCCACCTCAGAAACGACCAAATGCAAGCCCGTGGTCATGGGAGGAGCCAGCATTCGTAGTGCACTGGTCCCCCTGACATGCCAGGACACCAACCGGGCACCCTAGGGGGTACTGCAGTGGACTTCAGAAATTGCTCCCAGCTACATAGCTCCCTTACTTTGTGAGTGGAGCCCCCCAACCCACCCAACCCCCCCAAAACCCACTACCCACCACTGTACACCATTACCATAGCCCTTACAGGTGAAGGTGGCACTTAGATGTGGGTACAGTGGGTTTGTGGTGGGTTTTGGAGGGCTCACATTTAGCACTACAAGGGTAACAGGTGGAGGGGGGTGGGCCTGGGTCTGCCTGCCTGAAGTGCACTGCACCCACTAAAACTGCTCCAGGGACCTGCATACTGTTGTCATGGAGCGGGGTATGATATTTGAGGCTGGCATAGAGGCTGGCAAAAAATATTTTTAAAACTTTTTTTGAGGGTGGGAGGGGGTTAGTGACCACTGGGGGAGTAAGGGGAGGCCATCCCCGATTTCCTCCGGTGGTTATCTGGTCAGTTTGGGCACCTTTTTGTGGCTTGGTCATAAGAAAAAAGGACCAAGTAAAGTTGTCCAAGTGCTCGTCAAGGACGCCCTTTTTTTTCCATTGTGGGTCGAGGATGCCCATGTGTTCGGCATGCCCAAGACCCACCTTCGCTACGCTTCCAACATGCCCCCGTGAACTTTGGTCGTCCCTGCGATGAAAAGCAGTTGGGGACACCCAAAATCAGCTTTTGATTATGCCGATTTGGACTACCCTGGGAGAAGGATGCCTATCTCCCGATTTGTGTTGAAAGATGGGCGTCCTTCTCTTTCGAAAATAAGCCTGTATGCATCTTAGTAAAAGGTCTCTATATTTTTAAAGCCAACTCTAATACAAATGAAAATTTTAGTTTTTCAAAAAAGCAACTTATCTTAAACTTGACTGTAAAAGATCGGTCCTTTTACAGTCAAGTTCAAGATAAGTTGCTTCTTTTTGGAAAATCTAAAGTTTTCATTTATATTAAATTTGGCTTTAAAAATATAATATACATAAAATCTCACAACTTTAAATTGGAGCCAGTGAAGAGTAAGGCGAGCCACGAACAGTAAGTAGCTTGTGTGAAATGAGTCGCCACTGAGGCTTCTGTGGTTTGATTGCATTAGGAGTTTTGCAAAGGTAATTGAATATCAGCATTGAAAGTTGCATGTGCGTGAGGAGCCAATTAAGGAGCCGAGTGAAATGACTCGTAGAAGAGTGCTGAGGTGGTGTTAGACCCACAGAGATTACCACAATTGCTCCCCAGTTCACCACTGGAGACGATGCCTTGGAACAGGTACAAAAGCTGGTCTGGGATTTTTCTATGGTACACATGTAGTCCCTCTGGAAAACAGGAATTACACATACAATTTTCAGTCTGCTCCAAACCACACCTCCTTGAAATCTCTGCATCCCAGGGCATCTATACATGGAAACAGCCTCTTTCTCAGTGCTAATTATGCACGCATGTATAAATGTACTACATGTGTAACTGTTGCTGTTTACAGAAGTAGACGCTTTTAAAATGATTTCCTTACTTTAATGCATGATATTCAGCCCCACAGAGTGGATTACATTAAAACAATACAAAAACAAAACAAACCTATTTTAAGATCATCAGAAACCCATAGAAAAGCTACAATTTTTAATGTTTTTGCCATATATCTTAAGATTTTTTTAAACATAGAACATGTTGGCAGAAAAAGACCGTATGGTCATGATTCAGAGAGACTGTCTGATCAGGAAGTGGTATGATTTAAAGACTGTTCAGAGTCCTCAGTGGCAGCCCTGATTACTGCATAATGGCAACTCCGTTTATTTCATCTGAAGTCACAAACATATGTCATCACAGGCATAATATTTTGAAATGACGTAGAGAGTGATGAATATTTCATGTCTAGTTTTATTTATTTATTTATTTATTTAGTCACTCAGCTGGACAGAAAACAAGCACCAAAGATGAGGACAGTGACTAATGATTAATCCCAAGTGACAGCTCAGGAAAAACAAAATTCAAATAGACTCCAAGACTTGAACAACTTCCAGAGAGGAGTTGTTTTGAAAAGGAAGTAAAGGAAGTTCTAACAATAGGGTTTCTAAAACCAGACATACATTGGCCTGAAGTGACTTGCTGCAAATCAGTAAACTTGTGAACTTTTTTGATCAACCATCTCAATTGAGTTATATCAGTGTAAGGCTGATTAGGCCTCAGTCTAAGTATATAATTTGGACATTTCCAGATTTCCAGAAGTAGGTGTACTAAAGGGTATAAAATGGAGTGATTGATCTGGCCTATCTCCCCCCACCCCTCCACCCCCCCAAATTTGATCTTTTTTTCTCAGAATCCATAAAGGTGTCTCAATGACATACCAGGAAAGTCAATATCTAATTAGTGGAGAGAGGCAGCAAGGATACTGGCCTGCTATCTGAATGGGCTGCTCCAATTTTTCTAATGTTTCTGTTGCAGAAGGTCGCTGGTCATTCCACACAGACCGATGAGCAAGTTTCCAAGTTTTACTATTTTCTTGTAGAAATGGAAAAGTTTACATTTTTTTACCCAAAAAGTAAGGACATAAGAACATAAGTGTTGCTATACTAGGACTGACCGAAGGCCTTTCAAGCTCAGTATCCTATTTCCAAAAGTAGCCAATCTAGGTCACAAGTAAAACAGATTTTATGCTGCATGTCCTAGGAATTAGCAGTGGATTTTCCCAAGTCTATCCTAATAATGCCTTATGGACTTTTCTTTTTGGAAATTATGCAAACCTCTTTTAAACCCTGCTAAGCTGTCTGCTTTTACCACGTTCTCTGGCAATGAATTCCAGAGTTTAATTACTTGTCGAGTGAAGAAATATTTTCTATGATTTGTTTTAAATTTACCAATAGCATTAGAGCCTTAGCTTTTGGAGGGAACTGTAAACCTTGGGGTAGGGTGTGTCCTGGGGTCCTTTCCTTCCCAGAAGAGGTCCAGAAAAGAAGGCATGTAGAACTGCAAGCAATGGGTTCCCCACTCTGGGGCCTCTCTACTACTTAGTTTCCTACTCAAGTGACTGAGGAGTTGAAGAAGAAAGTAGGGGACTGAGGAGTTGAAGAAGGAAGCACGGGGGTTGCCAGTCTTGTTCACAGCTGTCCTCTGAGGTACATGGAGGTAATTTTTCAACTGTGCACCATTATTTAGGTGTCCAGAGGGTGCCTGCTAGGAGCCTGTTCTATAAAGTAGCATTTATCAAACTTTCTGTGGCTGCGACCCCAGTTGTGCAGCCACAGAAAGCACACAACCTCCTGGAGTCATGGGCTGATGACATTTCTATAGAGGGATATAACCCCAAATGTGGGTTTTGTGACTTCAAATATATTTGTGAATGACATTGTCGAAGGGTTAGAAGGTAAAGTTTGCCTTTTTGTGGATAATACCAAGATTTAAAACAGTGGATACCCCAGAGGGAATGGAAAACATGAAAAAGGATCTGCAGAAGCTAGAAGAATGGTCTAAGGTTTGGCAATTAAAATTCAATGCAAAGAAGAGCAAAGTGATGTATGTAGGCAGTAGAAATCCATGGGAGACGTATGTGTTAGGCAGTGAGAGTCTGATATGCACAAGCAGGGAGAGGGATCATGAGGTGATAGTATCTGAGGATCTGAAGGCGATGAAACAGTTTGACAAGGTGGTGGCCGTAGGCAGAAGGATGCTAGGCTGCATAGAGAGAGGTGTAACCAGCAGAAGAAAGGAGGCGTTGATGCCCCTATACAAGTTGTTGGTGAGGCCCCACCTGGAGTATTGTGTTCAGTTTTGGAGGCCGTATCTTGCTAAGGATATAAAAAGAATTGAAGCGGTGCAAAGAAAAGCTATAAAAATGGTATAGGATTTGCGTTACAAGACATACGAGGAGAGACTTACTGACAAGAACATGTATACCCTGGAGGAAAGGAGAAACAGGGGTGATATGATACAGACGTTCAAATATTTGAAAGGTATTAATCTGCAAACAAACCTTTTCTGGAGATGGGAAGGCGGTAGAACTAGAGGACATGAATCAAGGTTGAAGGGGGGCAGACTCAGGAAAAATGTCAGGAAGTATTTTTTTCATGGAGAGGATGGTGGCTACTTGGAATACCCTCCTGCAGGAGATGGTGGAGATGAAAATGGTAGCAGAATTCAAAAATGCATGGAATAAAACACAAAGGAATCCTTTTCAGAAGGAATGGATCCATAGAAACTTAGTGGAGATTGGGTGGCAACACCGGTAATTGGGAAGCAAGGCTAGTGCTGGGCAGACTTCTATGGTCTGTGCCCTGAAAATGGCAAGGACAAATCAAGGTCAGTTATACAGTGCAATCTGCTTAAGTGCAAGGGTCTGGGACCAAAGAAATACATGCAGTTAACTGGAGCGTGCACTTAACCATTGTGACCCAAAAAAGATGCTTGACATCTGAGAAACATATGTACAGTACTGTTTATTATACGTACAGTATACAGTCTCCATTAACTGACGTTAGGCTTACTTGAAGTAATTAGTCATAGTCCTCTGTACACTCTTGTGTCTGTGAGTTCCATAGACTACGTCTGCCAGACGGTAAAAACTGTCATAGCACTGACATCCAGCGGCCTCCAGATAGGCCCGCATGGTGTTGAGACTCTCCAGCGTTCTTGCAAAAGTGACAGAAGGTTGTTGAATTTCGTCAGCATGTGCCTCGCTGCTCATTTCATCATCTGTTTCATCATCAGCTGTTGCCTGCATGTAGGCGCATATCTGGACATCAGTGCTGTCGTCAGCTGTTTATGATCATAATCAACAGCTACATAGTGATGAAACTCCTCTTCAGTAACACCGGCTGGGATGTTAATAACCTGTTCATCTGTTTGCAACAGCTGCATCTGTTTTGTCCCTCTCCACATCCCTAACAAAGCTTGCCCGCTTGTAGCAGTTCACAATGGTTGCCTGTGTAACATGATTCCAGGCTTCTTTCTACATATGTAGGGAATCCAACAGTGATAGATTACAAGCCAGTTCAACAGCACGTTTATCCTTGCCAGTCTGGTCATCCATAACGCTCATCAGACGACGCAGCACAAGAGCCCGATAATGTTGTTTGAAATTGGCTATTATGCCCTGATCCATAGATTGGATCAGAGAGGTAGTGTTTGGTGGCAGGAAGACCACCTTGATGTTAGACAGCCTGACATCATCACTGTGTGCTGCACAATTATCACAAAGCAACAAAATCTGACACTTTTGTGCCTGCATTCTAGTGTCTAACTTCTTTAGCTACTGCTTCCAAATTTCCCCAGTTATCCATGAATTTGTGTTAGCCTTGTATGACACAGAAAGTCGCTTAACATTCTTGAAGCAATGGGGCTGTTTGCTCTTTCCAATGACGAGTGGTTCCAACTTCTCACTCCCATCCATATTGCAGCAAAGGAGGATCGTCAGTCGGTCCTTCAACATTTTACTTCCTGTAGTTTCGGCTTGTTTGAATGCAAGTGTTCATCAGGAATCGCTCACCAGTAGAGTCCATGTTCGTCAGCATTGAAAATGTCACGAGGTGCAAACTCGTTCAAGATAGTAGGAAGAACTGAAACAACCCAATTTTCAGCACCAACTCCATTGCCCCAGGTACAAAATAAGTACCTGTATATATGTAAACCGCTTTGAATGTAGTTGCAAAATACCACAGAAAGGCAGTATATCAAGTCCCATTTCCCTTTCCCTTTTCACCATGCTGTTTCTTGAATTTTATGTTGCTCCTCTCCTTCCATCTTTCCAACCATCCAACAGTGGCTTTGAATTCAGTTAGTCCAAGACTTTCAGCTAGCTAATTAGCTTCCTTATGACTCTGGGCAAGTCACTTAACCCTCCATTGCCCATGGTACAAAATAAGTACCTGAATATATGTAAACTGCTTTGAATGTAGTTGCAAAAACCTCAGAAAGGTGGTTTTTCAAATCCCATTTCCCTTTCCCTTTCTTCTTAAGCAGTGGACCACTGCTCCTGACTTGAGAAAACCACTGAAGAAGAGCATCTTCTAACTCCTCCACTTTTCCCGCCTGTTTTCGTTTCCGGTGTGGATTTGTATTGTTTTGGCAGTCTTCCAGAAGCTGGTCTTTCTGCTTCAAGATACGTGAAATTTGACTGGGATTGACACCATATTCTTTAGCAATAGATGCTTGAATTTGTTTGTTTTCTAATTTTTTAAGAACTTCTATTCGTTCAGCCAGTGTTAAAGTCTTACAGTTGTGCAACGACGACGATGACGACTCCAGTGGAGCGGTCTTAAACCATGCATATAAATGAATCTTGCACTTATAGGATCAGTGGTGCGCTGAACCGAAGTTTGTCCCCATAGAAATTGATGGCACCAAAAACGGGACCGAAGTACGGCATGCAGTTAAACATAGCATGCGCCTATCCAACGTGCACTTAAATGGAGTGCACTGTATATATAAAGTAAAACATACAATAATTTTATCTTGTCAGGCAGACTAGATGGACCTTACAAGTCTTTATCTGCCATCATCTACTATATTACTATGTTACTATGTTGAAATGGTGATATGACCTACAGTTACAGTTCGGGGACCCCTGCTCTAAAGGAATATAGGTGTCTACTTTGTTTTATAGGTTACTAATATAACAGTTTTAAATAAGTGCCTAAAAACTAGAAATACATGTGTAACTTAAAAGTATCAGAAAAAAAAATCCATCAAAGTGAAGAACTCTGAGATCCCACAAGTGCAACAGCAGTAAAAGAGTGGGAAAATGATTGTGGATTCCAGAGATGAGTTGGAGCGCCTGATTTTCTTTAATTAAAAGTATTGATAAAAAGACTTGACACAGCACCGTGTTTTGGCTGATGGCCTGCCTCAGGAGTCTTTTGATGGAATTTCTCAAATATAGCTATCTTATAGCAAAAAAACATAAAGTAGATGTCTTGAAAAAGACTGTACAATGCAACAAACCAAAACAAACTTTGGGGGATAATTCAGTACAAGATCCTATAAATGGTGCCCAAATTTGCATGCCTACTGCTGAGATGTGTCCACAAATTAATCAGATAACAGGCTATTAACCATCAATAATTGGGTGCTAACCACCACTTATCGATGTTAATTGGCACTCATTGAATATGAATGCACATCTGGCTGCACTCTATTCTATAAGGCCGGCACCTAAGTTCCATAGTGCATATCCCAAAAGGGATATTTGTGGTGGCAGTGCTTCAGCTGGCGGGGGGATCCCCGCCAGCCAAGATATTATAGCGGCAGCAGTGTGCGGCAGAGGGCAGACGTCGAGGCGGTGGCGGAGGGGGGATGGTGACAGATGGAGCGGCGATCAAAATGTGCCCCCCCCCACCTTGGACTCTGGCCCCCTCCCACCTCGAGGTCTGGCTGCGCCCCTGCCTTTTACTAAGCCATGTAGGCGCCTATACGTGCCCAACGTGCACCAGTTTGGAACTACTGCCCAGCTACCATGTGGCCCGGGTAATAATTTCATTTTTTAAAACACGTCCAGTATGTGCACCAGAAAATATATTTTATTTTCCGGTGCACGGCGCTAACCGGGCGGTAATCGGCATTGTATGTGCACTGACAATTACAGCCTTGTTAATGCGTGAGACCTTACCACCAAATGACTGGGTGGCGGTAAGGTCTCAGGCCCAAAATGGATGCACGACAATTTTCATTTTGCCGCACGTCCATTTTCGGCCAAAAAAAGGCCTTTTTTGGAGGCGCACTGAAAAATGGACCTGTACACGTCCAATACATTCATCTACAACAGCACAGTCCATTTTTTGGTACACCTTAGTAAAAGGATCCCTCAGTATTTTGCAACAGACACTACTGATTTGTTGTGTACTCATCTCTGGGATCATCCTCCACCCCATCCTTCACTGGGAAGGCCTGTTACATAAATGCACACACTGTAGGACTTACATACACACACTCCTAAAATACACCACCACTCACCGCACACACATTCCTTATACCTCCCTTCCCTATCCACACAGGTGCTGCCACTCAAGTGACACACACTTTGCCATGTGGTCTTCTGGAAAAACTATGCTCTGTATACCTCACTGTACCCTTTGTATCCCCCTAAGAGATCCTTCTTATAGAATGTGCTGCCTTTCCCTCAGGAAACTGACATTCACTGCTTTAGGAAGTAGGTGATGACCTTCCATTGTATTTAGGCCCTTGATAATGCTTGGCCTCGAAGGTTTATAATATCACTTTATCAGATTGCTCTTGCATTTTTATTTTTTTTTAATGTTTCATTACATTCTGACCACCAAAAATAAACAGGGTGAAAATCTTAAAGGAAAGGAAACTCAAACAACATCAACAAAATTAATTCCCATTCCAAAACATGATATTGTGTAGAATTGATTAAATATACAAAATTTTTTTAGAAGATGTGCTCATATGAATACAGCGGACAATCATAGACTCAATGGTCTGTGTCTGGGCTTATAATCATAGCACACGCGCCAAACTTAATCAGTGAAAAAAATGAATCAATGCGTACTTAACTTGCTAAGCTAGAAGCAATAAATAGGGACTCTAGTTTAGCAAGTTAAGTACACTTTCATTCATTTTTTTTTAACATATTGAGGGGTCCTTTTACCAAGCTGCGGGAAAAAGGACCCTGTGCGGGTGGCGGAGGCTGTTTTTTCCGTGCACCAGGGCCGTTTTTACTGCAGCGGGTAAAAAGACCCCAGGCACACATGGCCATGCGGTAAAAGAACTCTTACCGCATGGCCATGTGACAGGGAGCCCTTACCGCCACCCACTGAGGTGGCGATAAGGGCTCCCGTGCTAACCCGGTGGTAACTGGGCAGCGTGTGGGTTATCAATACACAAACCACTTCCGTGGGTTTTCTTTTTCTCCCAGTAGAGAGGTGTGGTAGCCGTGTTAGTCCATTCTTAAGGTTATCAATAGAAATCAAACAAAATAAAACATGGAAAAGAAAATAAGATGATACCTTTTTTATTGGACATAACTTAATACATTTCTTGATTAACTTTCGAAGGTTGCCCTTCTTCATCAGATCGGAAATAAGCAAATGTGCTAGCAGATTTGGCTACACCCTGGTCCTTGGCCATCTCCACTGTTTGACTGCTGCACCTTTATATTTGACTGTTTTACTCATTGCTCCCTTTTCTGGATCATTAATTAATAAGTTAAACAACATTAGTCCCAGGTCCTGAGGGACTTCTCTATTTCCTTCTTGCCACTGGGTACTCTTTTCTTGTCACATAAGCTGCTAAGGATATAATTTATGTATTAGTGGGTTATAAATTTATAAAATCATATAAATATCTCTCCGAGTCCCCCATCAGGACATGCTTGTGTCTGCAAATAAAGGAAAAAGAAACACGTCACTGTAAAACACTGTAAATGTGCATTTTTCATTGTGTTCTTTATAACATCTCAGCCTCACCCAAGAACCTCCAAGAGCACCAGAGACCTTGTGGGTTTACCCATCCTTTAACAGACATAGAGCGGGGAGGATTGCAGGGGCTGTGATATGCTGGCAGGAAGAACAGAACATTCCACCAAAAACATTCCACCAGTCCCCAGAACATTCCACTAATAACATTGTAAGAACCCTATTGTGCTCTGTTGTGCAAATGAAGGTGAGGAAGGACCCACAATGGCATGCATGTATATGAACCTGCTCAAGTGTTTCTACTGTCTGAAAAGATCCTTCTTGTCAGCAACTATGACTCTACCCCTGTGGTTTTTCCAAATGGATACTGTACTAATACTGGTGCGACTGGAAGAAAGGGCTGCTGGAAGAGGAGGCTGTTCCGTGCATCTCCACTCAGCATCTTACAGCTAACCCTCAGCTTCTGCAGATTTTATACATTCAAGATCTGCACATGCTTTCTCATTGAACTCTAGCAATGTCTATCATCAAATCCATCTCTTCTTTCTGTTGCTAAGGGGCCCTTTTGCTAAGCTGTGTAGGCGCATATGTAGGCCCAATGTACATCAATTTGGAGTTACCGCGGCAGAACCGGGCAGTAATTGTCATTCTACGCGTGTAGATGATTACTGCACGGTTAACACGTGAGACCTTACCGTTAAGTCAATGGCTAGCGGTTGGTTCTCGTGCCCAAGTTGGCTGTGAAAATTTTAATTTTGACGCATGTCCATTTTCGGCAAAAATTTTAAAAAGGCCTTTTTTACAGGTGTGCTGAAAAATGGATCAGCGCGCACCCAAAACACGCACCTACACTAGTGCAGCCTATTTTTCAGCGCATCTTAGTAAAAGGACCCCTCAATGTTGCATTTTCATGTGTCAAAATGGCACTTTAAAAATCCAGTTCCAGATATGTCAACAATTTGATAGTGCCTGTCAATTAGTGATGTAAGTGAGACTGCACATGTTTGTATGAATCTAGTTAGAGTCATTTCAGCAGCTGTCATTCTGTAACATAAGGGACCTGAAGTGTGGAGAGAGATCAGATGTAAGTGACAAGGAGCTGTTTAATGCTTAAGAGTGCTGGAAATTTCAGTGGTTCTGGCTTCATCTTGCAGAAATCCCTTTACCTCTTTTTGCCCCAGCGGGGCGTAGCCAGACCTCATGGTGGGAGGGGGCCAGAGCCCTAGGTGGGGGGGCACATATTGGTTTGCCGCCCCCCTCCCCGGCTGCCCTGCCGCTCCACCCCTCTCCACTCTGCCGCAGCAAATACCTTGGTTGGCGGGGGTCCCCAACCCCCGCCAACTAAAGTGTTGTCCAGCGCCAGTCTCCGGTGACGCCGCATTGCCTGCTCTGCTCTGTCTTCCCCTCACGTCCTTCATGCTCCTTTTAGTGAAATTGAGCAGGGCAGGCAATGTGGCAGCGCTGCAGACCGGTGCTGGACAACGCTTGAGCTGGTGGATGTTGGGGACCCCCATCAGCAAAACCAAGGGCCCAGAGGAAATTTGAGGGGGGCTCAAGCCCCCTGTGGCTCCATGTAGCTACGCCATTGCTACATATAGCATTATGATTAGGTTATAGGAACAAATCATCCAATATTGAAAAATGTTTATTACAATAGTGGCAGCCACTGTACAGACAAATTCCCAATCCAGTCCCTATCTGCACTATACATATAGGGGGAAATTCAAGGTCACCCAAAGAGGGGTGCAAAACCACCAGGTGCTAAGTGTGAATTCTATTTTGGTAATTATGCATATTTATTTATTTGCATTTTGTTCACAACTTTTTCAGTGGTAGCTCAAGGTGAGTTACATTCAGGTACACTGGATATTTCTCTGTCCCAGAAGGGCTCACAATGTATCTGAGGCAATGGAGGGTTAAATGACTTGCCCAAGATCACAAGGAGCAGCAGTGGGATTTGAACTGGCCACCTCTGGATTGCAAGAAAGACTGGTGCTCTAACCACTAGGCCACTCCTTCACTAGCAACATTCCATCTAGAATCTCAGATAGTAGCAATATTCCAGAATCTCAAAAAGTGGCAACATTCCATGTATTTATTTATATTTTGCTCACACCTTTTTCAGTAGTAGCTCAAGGTGAGTTTAATTCAGGTACACTGGATATTTCTCTGTCCCAGAAGGGCTCACAATGTACCTGAGGCAATGGAGGGTTAAATGACTTGCCCAAGATCACAAGGAGCAGCAGTGGGATTTGAACTGGCCATCTCTGGATTGCAAGACCAGTGCTCTAACCACTAGGCCATTCCTCCACTCCACATATAACTTGCTAATATATAATGCTAAGCATGAGTCCACATTTGAGCACTTATGCCATGTAAATGGTGTAAATAGTACCATACCATAGCATCTAATGGCTTGACAAGTCCCTGACCCACCCATGCCACTTCCATGTCCACTTCCTCTTAGAGTTCTGTACCATAGAATGTTAGGAATTATTAGAAAATGAATGGAAAACAAAAAGGAGAATGTTATAATGCTTTTGTTGTATCAGTCCATGGTGCAACTATACCTTGAATACTGTGTTGTCAATTCTGGTTACCACATCTCAAAAGTTGATTTAGCAGAATTAGAAAAGGTATAGAGAAGTGCAACAAAAATGATAAAGGGGATGGGACGACTTCTCTATGAGGAAAGGCTAAAGCAGCTAGGGCTCTTCAGCTTGGAGAAGAGACAGCTGAGGGGAGATATGATAGAGGTCTATAAAATGTTGCGTGAAGTAGAACGGGTAGACATGAATCACTTGTTTACGCTTTCCAAAAATATTAGGACTAGGGGGCACACAATGAAGCTACTAAGTACATAAGAACATAAGATTAGCCATACTGGGACAGACCACTGGTCCATATAGCCCAGTGTCCTGCTTCCAACAGTAGCCAATCCAGGTCATAAGTACCTGGAAGAAATCCAATTAGTAGCACCTTTCCATGTTACCAATCCTGGGGCAAGCAGTGGCTTCCCCCATGCCCATCTCAATATAACAAACCGGAGAAAATATTTCTTCACTCAATGTGTAATTAAACTCTGGTGTTCGTTGGCAGAGAATGTGGCAAAAGCAGTTAGCTTAGCAGGGTTTTAAAAAGTTTGGATAATTTCCTAAAGGAAAAGTCCATAAGCCATTATTAAAATGGACTTGGGGAAAAATCCACTGCTTATTTCTAGGAAAAGCAGTATAAAATCTGTTTTACTATTTTGGAATCTTGCCAGGTACTTGTGACCTGGATTGGCCACTGTTGGAAACAGGATTCTGGGCTTGATGGACCTTCAGTCTGACCCAGTATGGCAACACTTATGTTCTTATGTTCTTAGCATAAGGCATAAGGATCTGCACAAAATACAACATGTTATAAAATGCATGAGGAATGGACACCTGTGTTCCGGTGACAATCAGCAGGAGCATCCATGTTACAAACTAAAATGTCCAAACTTTGAACAGGACAAACAAGGGACTTGGATATCTTTGTGGCAGCGTAGGAACGTCCTTGTTATATAATGGCCACGCAGACAGATATGTAGAGTAGAAGAGTAGCATAATGGTTAGAGCAATAGAGGAAACCCTGGTTCAAATGCAACACCAGTTATCACACCCCTGAACTTTCCCAGCACCAGTAATCACACCTCTGAATCCCCCTGATGTCAGTGATCAAACCCTGATAAGTCCCTCCCCTCCCCATGCCCCACCCACATGTTTCAAATGAAGCCTATCCCTCATCCCCACCAACCACCAGAGGTATCAGGTCTTAGTGCTCCCTGGTGGGATAGCGGATAGAACAGGAGCAATTGCCCTCTACTCACCCTATCCAGCTATGGGGATCAAAATGGCCACCATGACCTCTAGCAGTTGTGCCATGGTATTACCACTAGGGGGCCTCCTTCCATATAAGGAGACAGAGGTCTCAAATAAAATACAGGGATCTTGGCATTTAAATACCCAATAGGAAAAAATTACACTCATTACACAGAGGATAGGGATTTGTATGTTACCCAAGAGGGAAAATAACCAAGTTTTATTCAAACAATCAGCATATGAATAATAGTTTTAAACCGGGGAAAAAAATCCCTCCTGCTTGTAAATCAAGCTCTGTCTTACCTGGTCCTCTGGGGTGTCAACAGTAGCTTTGCTGAAATCTTGCCATGCCCTGAGGCTTCTGTTTTTCTGAGCTATGCGAGAACAAGGTGTGGTTTTAGGAATCAGCATAACTTACCTGCTATGTTCCTCCCTGCCTGGTTAATTTCCCTTGTGGGAGATTTATGAGATTCAGGAGAATCATTCCTGGTTCAGTTCCTTGGGAAGTTAAAGGATATTTTGCAAAAGATTTCCAGTCATCACAGGTCCTACTGCACAAGAGGAACCAGCATTGATATTGTCAGAACTCCTTTAACATCCATTCTAGGTTATTTCTGTACCACTTTTAAGTCAATGTCAATTTAAAATAGCTATAGAGCTGTATGACACATAAGCTGCTAACTTGCACTAGGAATCCTGACTTTTGGAATGATAGTATGGGTTTGTGTGATGAAGGAGTTCAGAAAAACCATCACTCCAAAACCTGACAGATCAGGACTGGCAGGTACTTAGAAATGTCAAAGAACAAGCCAAACTAATCCACAGGCTAAATATACATCTTCAGAAAAGAAAATGTGGGCCAGTCAAAAGCCAAACTTTATCTGAAAACCCAACAGATATGGACACAGGACCGTAAGATACAAATGCATCTATCTATCAGTTTATTTGTTTATTTGCTAATGTATTTGTTGATTTATTTATTTATTTGGAATTTGCTCACAATTTTTCAGTGGTAGCTCAAGGTGAGTTACAATCAGGTACACTGGGTATGTCCCTGGAGGGCTTTGGACCTGAGGCATTGGAGAGGTAAGTGGCTTGTCCAAGATCATAAGGAGCAGCAATGGATGTGAGCCAGGTTTTACTTTACTGATGAAAACACTGAATTTTGTGCTTTCAGATCAGTTGATTTGATTTATTTGGGGGTTTTTTAAGTGCTATATTGAAACTTTTGATGTGCACTTTTGTGAGGATATTGAATTATTTGGGAGACACCGAGGGGCATTTTTGAACGGGGACGCCCATCTCTATGGCCGGCCATCTCCGGGGCCGGCTCCGTAAATGGGCAGAACCAATCGTATTTTCGAAAAATATGGCCGGCCGTTTTTTTTTTTTTCGATAATACAGTTGGGGCCGCCCAAATCTCAGAGATGGCCAGCTTCGGTTTTCGCCCATAATGAAAACCGAAGCCGGCCATCTCAGACCCGGCCAAATCCAAGCCACTTGGTCATGGAAGGGGCCAGCATTTGTATGCGCTGGTCCCCCTCACATGGCCAGAACAGCTGCTGACCAGTTAAATAGCGCTTAACTGACTATCTACTGATATTCAGCGGAGGATAACCAACTATCCCCTACTGAATATCTCCAGTTAGCAGGTAGCAGATAACCTTCGATTTTTAAAGCTAGTTTAGCGGTCTTATTTGGCCATGTAAAAATGTAGGATATCTTTGGCCAGTTTAAAAATAACTGGCTAAGTCTGAATATCGACTTAGCTGGTTATCTTCAAACCGGCCAAAAATAAACCAGATATTCAATGCTGGTCACTGGAAACAACTCGACATTGAATATCTGAGCTCAGCACCGACCGTGGGTGTTAGCCAGTCTAACTCTCACAGTTTGAATATGCGAAAACGTATGCTATCCATAGAGTTGGTGTAAATGCTCACGTAACTTACAATATTCTGTAAGGGGCCCTTTTACAAAGTATCAATAAGCCCAATGTGGACTTACCGCATGCTAACTCGGGACTGCTGCCAGCCCAACTAGGCCACCAGCGGTTGTTTCAGCTCAAGTGCATGCCATTTTTGTCGTGCCAGAATTTTTCTTTTAATAGCGTACCATGGGAGCCCATACCTCCACCTCAATGGATGCTCCCCACCGCATGGCCACATGGTAAAAGTTATCTTGTTGCATGGCCATTTGTTTGGGGGGGAACGTTTTACCTGCTGTGATAAAATGGGCCCTGGCACATGAGAAAAACAGCCCCCCACAGGACCCTTTTCCCCGCAGCTTAGTAAAACAGACTCCTAAGTTACATGTGTACGTTTGAAACCCACTCAAGCTCCACCCATGGGTACACCTCCCTTGTAAATATGCACTATGCGAGTTAAGTGAGTATGTACAAAGTAGTGGTTAGGCAGATTTTTTAGCATTTACACATGTTTGTGTGCACAGATATGCATACATGCCATTACTCAAAACACAAAAGTATATGAAATAACAATCCCAAAGCATTCAGAAACTACACTGCTTGCCTCAGCGGCACAACTCACTAACGTCCAAAGATTTGCAACAGTGAGATTTTACAACGCAAACCTCGTCATTGGCTTTGCAGATGAAAATATTTTTAAGTACATTTTTACTATTTCTTAATCGCTGACAATCATTAACAATTTAAGCTCTTTTATTAAATTTAATTATTTGAATTAAATACTCATCTGAGTTAATATTCTACTGCCAGGTTGGGAACATAATCTGATATGACTAGCTGTTTTCAAGGAAAGTCCCCTGCTAATAAAACATTAAACATTAATGTTATAAAACCTTACTTATTATTTTATTTTAAATATTACATTAATTACCTGTATTAAATTCAACACAAGCTTAACCAGTCAGTGTTTTAGATCACAGTAAGATGGCAACCACATTTTTTTACAATTTAACTACTAAATGACATCATACGTACTTTGCTCGACCTACTCGAAACACGTGCATAATATATGTGTAACTGTGTAATAGAACTGCCCTTATAGTCCAATAATTTTTAAAAAATCTCTTTTTCAGTGTTGCAGCCAATGTTCATTAGCACATTTCTATCCTATTTCGATCAGAGAACATGGGTTTTTAGTGACAAATGTGTCATTGTTCCCATTCATACATCAAATATGCTATAATCAATGTACATCTAATAATACACTGTCTTGCAAAGTGTAAGCTCAATGATGCAACTTCATTCAAAAAAAAAAAACCAAAGGAATACAGACAGGCATGGAATCATAACAGCCGTAGAATCTCTGTTGTCCTCCTTGCAGATAATGACACTTTGAAAAAGACTGAATTCTATACTGGAATCTGATCAATGCTTTTAGCTGCAGGACAACCAGTGACCTTCTCAAACTGGTTATCCTGGCATAGCAAGCTGACGACATATTGAACTAAATCTCTGGACTTTGGAGTTGTTTAGGGGTAATTATAGAACTCTTTTGACCTATACCAGCTTTGCTTCCTACTCAGGAGACAGGTGTACCATACATTCAAGCCCACCATCAGACTTTTCTGATCACTTGGTAAATAAGCCCTTGACATCCCACGGAGCGTACAGTTTAGTGTATACTTGAATCACAGTCTGCAAACAGAGTCAGTGGCATGTCATGGCCAAGTCATAACAGAGCTTTTTTCTCACCGCTGCTGTCAGACTTTCAGCTCTCATGCTCAGCTTTTCTTTATGGCTAATTAGAGACGAGGCGTTCCATTCCCAGTCTGTTGTTTCCTCACCATTAGAAGCTGGGACTGGGGATCTGTGATGTTCAGACATGACCCATGACTGAAGCCACACTGTTTATATGGGCAAGGGAAATATTTTCAGAGATATCTGTCATCCTGGGCAAACTATCCAGTCTTAAGTTGCTTCTCTGAGTTTTATGACCGTGAGTCAGTGTTGCTTTGGACAGTACCTGCCTGTTCTTGGTGGATTTATTTTACTAGGGTATGTGTTTGGGAATAATTCAATAATGTAGGCAGATGCATAGGGAGTAGAGACAGCAAAAGGAAGGGGACAGAAGGAATACACAGTATATTCAGTGTCTGAACATTTGAACTATTTGGACCCCTGACTCAGGCACATTGCAAAAACACGACTGTGTTGTGTCTTCAGACACAATCTGCCAAGAGGTTATGACCAATAAAGTTCAAATGTGGTGGATCATCTTAGAACATAAGAGTAGCCATACTGGGTCAGACCAATGGTCCGTCTAGCCCATTATCGTGTTTTCCAAACAGTGGCCAAGCCAGGTCACAAGTACTTGGTAGAAAGAAGCCCAAATAGTAGCAACATTCCATGCTACCAATCATAGGGCAAGAAGTTGCTTCCCATGTTTGTCTCAATAGCAGACTATGGACATTTCCTCCAGGAACTTGTCCAAACCTTTCTTAAACACAGACACGCTAACTGCTATTACCCAGTGTGTTTTTTCTAGCAAAAAAGGTGCCGGTACTCAAATGCTAGGCCAGCCTTCAGGAGTGGGGTGATCACCGAGGGACCTATTCATGATAGTCAGGCCCCCTGCAACCAGTCACAGAATCTATGACAAATTAGAATTGGTGTGTAGAGCCTGAGCTATATCATTAAAACTTGGGGACCATGGGTCAATTTTAGCAGACAATGGAAAAGGTGCCGGTACTCAGTACCCCCAAGTACCCCCTCAAAAAAAAGCCCTGCTATTACCACATCCTCCTGCAACAAGTTCCAGAGCTTAACTATTCCTTGAATGAAAAAATCATTCCTCCTATTTGTTTTAAAAGTATTTCCATGTAACTTCATTGAGTGTCGCCTAATATTTGTACTTTTTGAAAGAGTAAAATATCGATTCACTTCTACTCATTCTATACCACTCAGGATTTTGTAGACCTCGATCATATCTCCCCCTCAGCTGTCTCTTTTCCAAGCTGAAGAGCCCTAACCTCTTTAGCCTTTCTTCGTATGAGAGGAGTTCCACCCCTTTATCAATTTTTTTTGCTCTTCTTTGAACCTTTTCTAATTTATCTTTTTTGAGATATAGCAACCAGAACTGAATGCAATAATCAAGGTGAGGTTGCACCATGGAGTGATACAGAGCAGAAGCGTAGCCAGGTTTTGATGTCAGGGGGAGCAGACATTTTATAAAATAGGCATCGGTGTGGAGCTGAGGGGCCAATTTGTATAGGCACCATTTTATTCAAAATCTGTTTGGGGGAGCATCCGCTCCCTTTGCACCCAACCTAGCTACACCTCTGATACAGAGGCATTATAATATTCTTGATCACATTTACCATCCCTTTCCTAATAACAAGTAGAAGTGAATTGATTTTTTTCTCTTTCAAAAAGTTCAAATACTAGGGGACACTCAATGAAGTTACATGGAAATACTTTTAAAACAAATAGGAGGAAATATTTTTTCACTCAAGGAATAGTTAAGCTCTGGAACTTGTTGCAGGAGGATGTGGCAATAGCAGTTAGCGTGCCTGTGTTTAAGAAAGGTTTGGCTAGTCCTATCCCATATAGACTATTGCAGTGGGATCTATGCTGGATGCCGGGATTACATACTGAAAAGGCTTCAAATAGTCCAAAACACGGCTGCATGGCTCATACTGGGGAAGTCGCGCTTTGAACCTGCTCATCCTCTTCGGTTTCAACTACACTGACTCCCCGTTGCAGACGGTATCACATTCAAAATCTGCTCACTTACACATAAGATCATATATGGTGAAGCTCCAGAATACATGTTCAATCTCATTGATCTACCATCTAGAAATGCCTCAATATCTGCAAGGACCTACCTCATTCTCCATTTTCCAACCTGCAAATACAAGACTCTTTTTGCATCATCCTTCCCTTACATCAGTCCGAAATATTGGAATGTCCTACCAAAACAAATTAAGGAGCTCGCCGACCACTGACTGTTCAAGAAGTCCTTAAAGACTTTCTTATTCGAAAAAGCTAACTCCACTGACAACTCCAGTGTTTAACCTCTCCCTCTTGCCGTCGCTTTACCCCTGTCATTTACCCTGTGTTATCCCCAGTTTCTTCCCCTCCTGTCACTTTCTGATTCTGGGCCATCATTGTCTTGTATTGTATCCACTTGATTTATTGTAAGCCACATTGCGCCTGCTCATGTGGGTAAATGTGGGGTAGAAATGCACTAAAATAAATAAATAAATAATTCCTAGCATCATGTTTGCATTTTTGGCTGCTGCCACACACTGGACAAAAGATGTCAGCGCCTTATAGATAGTTGGGTGCCATCTACCAATCATTTAATTCCAGCCATGGACAGTCTTTGATCTACTGCAAATGAGGCCGTCCCAATCCTGAATGAATGTGTCTCAGAACCTAGTGGATCAAATGATTCAGGGTAAACAAGTAGCATTTTAAAAGCCAATTCAATTTCAGCTTTTTCAATCAAGAATGCAACAAGAAAACAGCCTCATCAAAAGAAGCATAAAAGACGGAATCATCCTTAGGGTTAATTAAAGCATTAACAAGAAATTGCAAATAAGACAAAATTTACCAGGATCCAAGATATTCAGTGCCAGACCATTTTCGGGAAGCCTTACACAACCATATATGGGGAGTTGTGAGGAGCAAAGTCTTGCCTATGGATACAACCTCTGATCCATTACCATAATATAGTTATTTAAACCTTTCATGGGGTCCTTACAGCCAGTGGAGTTTTCAGAATATCCACAATGAATATACATGATTAATTTACATCTGCGGGGTCTCCAATCCATACAGATTTATCTTTGGATTTTTTTATAGAGGATGTCTTAGAAACCTGACTGGCTCTGGGATTGTCTGGACAGATCTGAGAAGCCTTGAACAAAACTTGGTTACTATAAAGTCATGGAAAAATTACTTAGGCATATGTGTGTGGATTGCAGGATGATCAGATAATAGGGATGGAATCGAAAAAGAAAATGAACTGGCTTGATTCTCCCCACAGATACTCAACAGAAGAAATATTAATATAATTGGAGCCACACAAGGGTTAATTGCAACCCTCAATGAAGGTATGGGGTAATCTGCACAGAGTGGCAATTACAGCCCTAGCCACCTTTCTAGACAGATTATAAGGGCCATTTCACCCTTTATCTGCCGTAATCTACTATCTTAGGGGCCCTTCTACAAAGGCAAGTAAGGGCCTATGCACATCCAGCACACACCAAATTGGCATTACTGCCCGGCCACCACATGCCCCGGGTGGTAATTCTGAATTTAGCATGCTGAAAACACAAGGTAGAAAATATTTTGTATTTTCTACCATGTGGCGTTTACCCGGCAGTAAATGGCAGTGGACGTGCGCTGTATGCCTCCCACATGGCTAGCGCGTGACACCTTACCACTAAGTCAATGGTCTCAGGCCAAAAAGGACGCATGCTGTTTTTTTATTTTGCTGCATGTCCATTTTCTGGCCCCTTTAAAAAAGGCCCTTTTTTCCAGGATGCAGTATAAACTGGCTCAGCACATGCCCAAAAGACGCGTTTGCACTGCTACAGGCCACTTTTTGCTGTGACTTAGTAAAAGGGCCCCTTACTTTGTAATACACAACAATGTAGCAAAAGATATACTTTTTACCCTCATACTTCAGTATGGATGGGCCCATGTTGCTTACAGGAATTTTGTGTATTTGGGATTTTCTGGTTCACTCTCTTCCTGGGTTTGCACCTGGGGACTAGTTTAAGCATGCACAATGGTTTGCGCTTGTGTAGTGGTTCTTCTATTTGGAAAGAGTGCACAGCTTTTTCAGAAATAGTGTACACTCTTTCTGTACAGTACGCACTATTTCCAAATAGTGCACGTTATTATTGTGTCCAAGTATCTTTATTAACTTTGAAAAGTACAAAGTACAAAAAAATATGTGTACAACAAAATACTCAAATAAAGAATTCAATGAGACCAAGCAGAACAAAGAAAAACAATTTTGTCAGGTGAATTGCTAGATGTGAAAATAAAGAAAGTCATCACCTTTCAAGTACAGTGTCTAGAAAATATCAGAGGAAAAAAGAAGGGGTTCACACCTTCCACAAATCCAACAAGGAAAACAAATGCAGAGTGGAAGAAAATCCAATCCAAGAAACCAGTCAGAACTCAAGGAATGAGAACTCCAAATAGACTTTATTAGGACCCTACACGGTCCGCGTTTCGGCTATAAAGCTTTCATCAGGGGTCGATATGCTGATGTTCTGTTGAGCATATGATACTACTGGAGCACTGAAAATAACACAAAGTCAAAATCAGAGATAGAGATATCTGCTGATCACTGTAAACTAATACAACTAATACAATGCAGTGATCGCCTCGAATGTAAATTAGACACAGATCCCCCTAATTCTAGAAAACTGCATGTATCTTTAGTGAATGTCCCTGACCCACCCATGCCTCTCCCTTGGGTATGCCCCACTCATGCCCCCCTGTGCTCTATAGAATACAGAAAACCCACACAAGTGGAATGAACACCAATATCCCATGGGGAATCCAAGAGAAGATGGAAAGTGGGAGAAGAATCAGGCTCTTCAAAAACAGACCAAAGATGCTGGGTGTGCATCATAAATTTAATAAAAGATGACTCAATCTTTAAAAAGTAGGGTGTCATGGTTCTACTTTTTCAAGATTTTATTCTGAAGATAAAGATTACCAGACATGTTTACCAAGACTCCTGAAAAAGGCACTTTGAGTGCCGAGAAATGGTACTGTGTTGAGTCATCTTTTATTAAATTTATGATTCATATCCAGCGTCTTTGGTCTGTTTTTGAAGAGCCTGATTCTTCTCCCACTTTCCGTCTTCTCTTTATAGAATACGTATAAATCCAAATTATTGCCAATTCATGCCAATAATTGATCATTAGCACCCAATTATTGGTGCTAATTGACTAATTACTCAATCGAATTGTACACGCAAATTGGGCACATGCCACAAATTTGCAAGAGCAATTTTGAGCGCCATTTATAGAATTTGGGTGCAAATGTGTGTTTTTCATGCTTGTTTCATTTGGTAATGACATGGAATATGTTGTTGACATTTCCTATGTCATTACAAATAACAACCCATCCCAATATTTCATCACAGGTAAGAAACACGTACCCCCTACTCACACTGTATTAAGTACCTGTGACTCTGATTGTACACTTATTAATAGGGAGTTGGGTGTCAGAGCACAAACAAAATACATTAACATTATTACCTAATCTTATTTAGTAAATACTTGTGCTGCTTCACCTTGGTAATTGCATTTGGTAGATGCAATATTTATGAAAAGGGAGAATGCATGTCACTTTGCATCTCAGCTTAGCAGTAAAGGTCTTTAAAATTGTGTTAGGATTTTATGAGCCTACAAATCTGCTCTACTTAGCATTGACATGGTTTGATAGCAGAGTGAGGCCAGTGAACGATTATTTCATTTTGTCGTAACCTGCTGAGATATCAATTTAAGCTGTCCCTTCAACAATATGAAGGTATCCAGAATAGCAAAATTACCTGTCTTTTCCCAGCCAGCTTACAACCTGGAATATTTGTTATTATTTTCAGAAATCAAAGGCATTGCTAATTTTAGCTCATTCAAACATATGAACTAAAACATAGCTCCATAAACTATCAAATGTTACAGAATGATTTCCTAAGTTTGCCATACACAGTTGTCAATAATATTGGTTTTCAGAGTCTGTGGCTTAGTCATTAAAAGACTGTTGTCTTAAGGGGCCTGTTTGCTATAGCACGATGACATAGATGCATACCGATTGGTGCTTCCCTCACCAAAATGGGCTCACTATGAGTCAACAAGGAAATTGACTTCCTTTTTTTTTTTTAGCACCATATTTATGGGATAATATGTTGCCACATATTCATTTGGCACTTTCTTTGATTAAGTTCAAAATACTCCTAAAAATGCATTTTTTTCCAGCTTGCCTTTGAAGGCTCTGTATTGTGATGTGCGCTTGGCCAGTATGTTGATATAATCTCCAGTTTCTTTTATGCTATTTTACCTATCCTTCTTTGATTATTGGAAATGCTCTTTCCTATTTGAATTGGATTTCCCATCCTTTTATGATTATTTTTTACTGTTGTAAACCGCTATGATCTGGGCACAGATATGGTAGGATATCAACTTGTGTAAAGAAACATAAACAATCCATTTTGTGCTAACAGTTAGAGGAGTGTGGTAGCCGTGTTAGTCCACTCTTAAGGTTATCAATAGAAATCAAACAAAATAAAACATGGAAAAGAAAATAAGATGACACCTTTTTTATTGGACATAACTTAATACATTTCTTGATTAGCTTTCGAAGGTTGCCCTTCTTTGTCAGATCGGAAATAAGCAAATGTGCTTATTTCCGATCTGACGAAGAAGGGCAACCTTCGAAAGCTAATCAAAAATGTATTAAGTTATGTCCAATAAAAAAGGTATCATCTTATTTTCTTTTCCATGTTTTATTTTGTTTGATTTCTATTGATGTGCTAACAGTTAAAATTAATTTATGGCAAGTGCAAAGGCTGTACAGTACAGTAATTGTTTGGGATGTCCAGAATGTTTGCCACAGTTACCACACAGAAAATTCCCATACTGCACAGCACAGTGCTTAAGCCCAGGAATCATGCCTATATTTAGGCACGGCCATTTTCACCAACAAAAACGTGGTGCAAATGGCAACTCCTATATTTAGGTGTGGATGCCCCTTATTCTATAATTATGTGTGTAAATCAAAGTCATGCCCCTGATCCGCCCATGGACCTCCCATTTCGCTATGTAGGGCTATTTTAGATTCACATTTGAACTTTTCTCCTCACATTTCCTACCTATCAAAAAGCTGCTTCTTATACTTCATCAGTTACGCTCTTTATGTCATTATTTTGACCATAAGTACATAAGTATTGCCATACTGGGACAGACCAAAGGTCCAGCAAGCCTAGCATCCTGTTTCTAACGGTGGCCAATCCAGATCACAAATACCTGGCAAGGTCCCAGAAAAGCTCAATACATTTTATGCTGCTTATCCCAGAAATAAGCAGTGGATTTTCCCAAGCCAATTTAATAATGGTCTACGGACTTTTCCTTTAGGAAGCCGTCCAGACCCTTTTTAAACCCTGCTAAGCTAACCGACTTTACCACATTCTCTAGCAACGAATTCCAGAGTTTAATTGCACTTGAGTAAAGAAAACTTTTCTCCGATTTGTATTAAATTTACTACTTTGTAGCTTCATCACATGCCCCATAGTCCTAGTATTCACGTCTACCCGTTCCACTGGACTCATTATTTTATAGACCTCTATCATATCTCCCCTCAGCCATCTCTTCTCCAAGCTGAAGAGCCCTAGACACTTCAGCCTTTCCCCATAGGGAAGTCATCCCATCCCTTTTATCATTTTCGTCGCCATTCTCTGTACCTTCTCTAATTCCATTATATCTTTTTTGAGATGCAGCGACCAGAATACCTTTCACTCTTTAGTTCTCTCTCTTTTGATGTCAAGGCTGGACTACTGTAATATTATCCATCTCGTGCTATAAATGCTAACACCTTTGTAAAAGGACCCCTTACTGCACACACTTTAGTCGCTTAACTTTAGGCGACCCTTTGAGAATTACCCCCTACCTTAAGGGGCAATTCTCTGAATTTACCCAGCCATAGACCTGGTGTGAGTGCAGGTGCCTAAATGTGGCAGAATGCACGTCACTTGCAGTAGTCTTTATGCTTGCAAGTGGGAGTCCCACTTATGTCCCACCATGCTGCACCCCTCTTGCAATCATTCACTATGTACGTTTAAGCAGTTATTGGCAAAATAGTGCTTAGGCATATGTATTTTATTAGTCTAAATGTTTACATGGTTTAGTGTGGAATTTTTAGCATGCTTGCTGTTTTTGTGTGTGATAATCTTTAAGGCTGTGCCAATAGTTGGTATGTGCTAAAAGGAAGGTTACAGCAAACAGGAAGGGAACATCTACGGGAAAGCAAGCCAAACTAGGAGAGAGTAGAGGTTGACCAAATGATGAGCCAACACAGGAGATGTTGCTTGAAAATCCTTTTATTCAAAACACCGGAGGGGGGGGGGGGCGGGTGGATCCAACACAAGGCCGTATTTCGGCAGATGGAGCCACATGCCTCAGGGGTCGCAACAATATTCTCTATGAACTAGGGTGTGTGATTGGTGCAATGATGCTGGAAGAAACAGCAGTATAAGATGCCTGTAAAGCACAAGTGCCAAAGCAACCACCACATATTGGTGAAAAGATGCCGAAACGTGGCCTGTGTCGGTTCTTTCCACTGGTGCTTTGAATAAAAGGATTTTCAAGCAACATCTCCTGAATTACAGTTGCTGTTAGTTCATTTTAGCCTGCTAATACCAATAACATAGTTCATAATGGATTACAACTAAGATACTAGATCAAAATAAATCTAGGATGTAGCAAAATTAGTCTAGAGTTGCCGTAGATATTAGTATCACGGTCGACAGTAACATTACAAAAATATCTTCATTAAAGTAACTGCAATATATTACTTCCTTATCACATATTTATAAAATAACAATGTCTTTATTCCCTTTTTAAAGATATCATAACTAGGCAAATGCCTTAGTTTAAATGGAAGGGAAGTCCATAAACTAACTCCCTGATATTTATTTATTTATTTATTTGTTGCATTTGTGTCCCACATTTTCCCACCTATTTGCAGGCTCAATGTGGCTTACATAATGCCGTAGTGGCGGTCGCTATTTCCGGAATGAGAAATACAAAGTGGTATTACATGAGAGTTCATAAGTAACAGAGTAGATTACGCAGTCAAGTATTAAAGGTTCATTTCCGGAATGAGAAATCAAGTGGAATTGCGTTAAAGTTTAATTAGTGACAAAGTAAGTGAAGCAGTCAAGTATTGAGAGTTCAGTCTTGTACATTCCTGGTACAGGTTTTGTTGTCTGGCATTTAGGATGGATCATTGTGGTATGCCTTATTGAACAGGTTGGTGTGTTTAGTGATTTTCGGACGTTTGTTAGGTCGTGCATTGTTTTTATGTCGTTTGGTAGTGCATTCGATAGTTGCGAGCTTATGTATGAGAAGCTGGATGTGTAAGTTGATTTATATTTTAGTCCTTTGCAGCTAAGGTAGTGGAGGTTCAGGAATGTGCGTGCTGACCTTTTTGTGTTCCTGTTTGGCAAGTCTATGAGGTCTGTCATGTATATCGGGGCTTCGCTGTGAATAATTTTATGAGCCAGGGTGCGGATTTTGAACGCAATATGTTCTTTAAGTGGGAGCCAGTGTAGTTTTTCTCTTAGGAGTTTGGCGCTTTCGTATTTCATTTTGCCAAATATGAGTCTGGCTGCTGTATTTTGGGCAGTTTGGAGTTTCTTAACGATTTGTTCTTTGCATCCGGCATAGATTGCATTGCAGTAATCTAGGTGGCTTAACACCATTGATTGTACCAGGCTGCGGAATATTTCCCTTAGGAAGAAAGGTTTTACTCTTTTGAGTTTCCACATTGAATGGAACATTTTTTTTGTTGTTTTTTTCGCTTGGCTTTCAAGTGTGAGATTTCGATCAATTGTAATGCCAAGAATATTCAGGCTATCTGAAACAGGAAGGATGTACTCTGGGGTGTGTATAGTGGTGGGTTTGTTCATGTTGTATTGTGATGGGAGGATGAGACATTGTGTTTTTTTCTGCATTGAGTTTTAATTAAAATGCTTCCACCCATGAATTCATGATTTGGAGGCTGTGTTTGATTTCATTTGTGATTTCTGTTAGATCATGTTTGAACGGGATGTAGATCGTGACATCGTCTGCGTAGAAGTAAGGATTAAGGCCTTGGTTGGATAGCAATTTGGCTAGAGGTGACATCATTAAGTTGAAAAGGGTCGGTGAAAGCGTTGATCCTTGGGGTACTCCACATTCTGGTTTCCATGGTGATGATGTGTTCGAGTTTGATATCACTTGGTATGTTCTTGCGGTTAGGAAGCCCTTGATCCAGCTAAGTACATTTCCATCGATCCCGAAGTATTCTAGGATGTTTAGTAGTATTTTATGGTCTACCATGTCGAACGCGCTGGACATGTCGAATTGTAGGAGAAGTACACCATTGCCAGTTGCAATTGCCTATTTGAATTTGGTTAGGAGAGTGATTAGTACCGTTTCGGTGCTGTGGTTGGATCGAAATCCTGATTGTGATTCAAATAGTATTGAGAATTTGTTTAGGTAGTCGGTAAGTTGCTTGGTTACCATGCTTTCCATTAGTTTGATTACCAGAGGGATGGATGCTACCGGGCGGTAGTTGGTGATGTCATTTGCTTTTTTCTTTGAGTCTTTAGGTATTGGGGTGAGTAGTATGTTTCCTTTGTCCTTAGGGAATAGTCCATGTTGTAGTTTAGATGTGACGTGAGGTCGGCTATGAAGCGTTGAGGGGCAGATTTTATTAGGTTGTTGGGACATAAGTCTAGTTTGCAGTGGGATTTGGCGAACCTGTTGATTACTTGGGCAATGATTTCATCAGTAAGTAGAGCGAAGTTTGTCCAGATTCGGTCTGCTGGATATTCATTGGGGATTGGGTCCAGACATTCAATGAATTTTACGTGGTCGGTAATGGTAAGTGGTAACGTGGTTCTTAGATTTATAATTTTCTCATTGAAGTATTTAGCAAGGTTGTCAACTGATGGGGTGTCTGTGTTGGTTGTGGTAACCGGTGTGGTATCTAGTAGTTTGTTCACGAGTTGGAATAAACAAGTGAACAGTGTCTTCGAAATAATCCCCCAGAGGATTGGGGAAAGAAAATGAGAATAAGCTTCGAGTATAATAATGTTGTCCTGTTTTCAAATAACATGAGAGAAATCATAAATTGAGGACTCAAGCTCGTCATTTAGCCTCTACTCTCTTTTGGTTTGTTATGTGCTAAAACCCACATAGGCTGTTTAGTCTGCTTTAGTAAACATCCCTTAGGTTTGTTTGTTTGTTTTAGTGAACAGTAAAATGCTGGTAACATCCATTGCTTCCTTCAAGTTTTCCTTCAGCCTGGAAGAGAAAAGGAGCTTCTCTTCAGTTCAGCCTTTGACAAAGTTTCTATTAACTGCATATTTTGTGTGTGATTAACAACTACAGGTACATATAAGAATGGATATCCTCAAGGATTAATTAAACAGAACACAACAAATCAGATTTTGGGGTTCTCGTTACTTCTTACATAATATTCTTAATTGTTAAGTAAACTATAACCAGAAAATGAAATTCAAGGATTCACTTGTGAAATTCAAGCAAACAGTGACTTTAGACAATATTTAAATCAATAATGTGTCTGTTTCATGGAAAATGATCTCTTGATGCTGAGGCAAGCAATACTTATCTACATGGGTAAAAGGATTGTTTGAAAACTGCCCCTGTTCTATATACTACTAGAAGGGTGCACAGTTTTTCCACAACACACATGCTTTTACTTCTAGGCACAAACCTCTGTCAGTACCTTTTCCTTAGTCAATCAAACATATAAACGACGAGTGACCATACTCACTCGCAAAAGCACAGTAGAGACTTCCCTCTCTGCCTCGCCCCCGCGTCAATACGTGATGATGGGTACGGGACAGAGAGGGAAGTCTCTACTGGCATGCTGCAGACGTCGGAACCGCTCCCCCTCCCCCGGAGTCACCGCCGCCGCCCCTCCATCTGGCCCAAGCACTGTGAACTTACATCACCACGCAGCAGCAGGCACATCAGCAAAGCTGCCATCGGGCTTCCTTCTCTGCCTTTGTCCCGCCCTCGCCGACATTACGTCACACGAGGGCGGGACACAGGCAGAGAAGGAAGCCCACCCTGACGGCAGCTTTGCTGATGTGCCTGCTGCTGCGTGCTGATGTAAGTTTACAGTGCTGCTCGGGCCGGGTGGAGGGGCGGCGGTGGTGACTGCGGGGGAGGCGGGGCGGCGCTGACCTCGGGGGAGGGGGCTCGGAAACCCCCCCATTCCAAAAGTAGCCCATTTTCACGGGCTCAATGGCTAGTTTTCGATAAAAGTACATGTATACTTTCACTTTAAAAATCAGTAAAAGTATCCATGGATCAGGCAGGAAGGTAGGCAGCATCACCATTGAAGTGGTCTAGTGGTTAGGGTTGTGGCCTAGGAACCAAGAGACCTGAGTTCAACTTCCACCTCATCCACTGCTCACCCATCTTCTATTAGGGACTAAGAGAGGTTTTTGTTCCAAACATGCCTGTCATATCGTTGTATCTTGTACCATAGAGCATTCCCATTGAAAGTGTTTTTTAAGGTTAAAACCAGACATTTGGATCCATCTTCTGGCTGGGACCAGCAAGGTGGGGTGGGGGGGGGGGAGTGAAAACACATGTATCAAGCATCATTGTTCTGTTCCCAAGCTGTATTCAGTGTTTGTGCACCAGGTGACCTGTATTAATGCAGCTCCTTGTGACCCTGGGCAAGTCACTTAACCCTCCATTGCCTCGAGCACAAATAATACTTAGATTGTGAGCCTATTTGGGACAGAAAGTACCTGTGCAAGTATTTGTGTCTGTAAACTGCATCGTTGCCTCAGGGATCACTTGCTGAAATAAATAAAAATAAGTAAATAAATTATATTTCATAACAACTCAACTGCTAGACTTGCAGGTGACACCTTCATCTGACAGGACATTGTGACAGCACTCCTTATCCCTCTCACCCTTCCACTCTTCACAGTGCTCAGGAAACCTGTGTAGTAGCCTCAGAACCTTGGTATCAGTTAGAGCAGCCATAGGCACTGAGAAGAAAACACAGGGCACCCATATGAACTTCAAATATAAAACTTTTATCAAAAATAAAATGTTTTTTCTTTTGGAATGATAAAAAAGAGTAACAAAATATACATAAATAAAAAAGTATTTACAAAGGGGGAGGGAAAAAATGAAAGACAAAAATGGCTAATATATACAATAATTAAAATGAGGGAAGGTGAGAGGATCACTGTGGTAAGAGGCAGAAGGAGGGAGGGAGGCCCCCAAGAGCTCCTTGGAGCTGCTTTGTGGGGGGGGGGGGGGGGGGGGGGCAGATGAGGGTCCTGGGAGGAGTCAGGGCCTAGCATATGAGCCTGCTCAAGGGCAGATAATATGCACCCTTGAGCATGAGTCAGGCTGGCCTGACCACCTTCCACCACCCTTAGTCGCTGGTCAATGGCCTCAAGCCTCACCTCTATCCTCCCCAATACAGGCTGAGTTCCAGGGGCAGGTACATGGCTGGCTGGCTAAGCCTCAGCTCTCTGTATTGGTGAGGAGAAGAGAGTAGAAGCAGGAGGCCGTTGCTCTCTCCTAGAGAGCTAAGAAGACCCTCCTGAGCTGGTCCAGCTGCTCCTGGGGTGGCACATGGGGTCCAGGATGGCCAGATGGGAGAGGGGAAATGGATCTGGGGGGGGGGGGGGGGACGGGACACCAGCAGAGGTGTCCTCCTCTTCTTCATCCTCCTCCTCTTCCTGTTCTTTATCATCATAATCCTCCTCCTCTGGCCTCTGGGCTCCTGTGCCTGGCTCTACAGCTGAGCTACAAAGGTGGGAAACATAGGCATTGGTTACAGTCATTCTCTCCATGATCTGCACATTTGAGCATGACATATTCTGAAGCAGGCATTGAAGTTTGGGAGTTGACCATGGGGGTTAGGGACCAATCTTTGCCTATTGGTTATACATTGGCATCTAGTGGCTGCCATAGAGATGAGCGTCATTGGATACTAAATTGTTACTTGTCTCAGCTTGTAGCTGGTTGCACACTCCCTGGAGAAAGTCCTGGTCATGCTGCTGCTGCAGGTACCTTTTCCAGAGGTCCTTCATCTGTATGGAGACAAGGGGTGGAAAGGGAGAGGGAGAGGGAAGTTGAGAGTCAGGTACATGACAGATTTTTCATACAGTTCTTTAATATAACATGCCTGCTCCTGCTTCCACCTGCATCTCACAGTGTAGCATGCCATGCGGATGTCTGTATATATACGTCATGGCATGGATAGAGAGGCTGTTGTGATTGTCATTCTGCATTGAACCTCACAGTATTTGCTGCATATGTAACCCTACTTTCTGTTTTCATTTGTCAACCATATAATCTGATATGAACATGCTGCTCTCCTAGTGGATCAGTGACGATACCAGATACAGTGCAGACAAAGCGGCTTGCAGGAGGTGGCAGAGTGGTTCGAATATTTAGCTTATGATTCTGGAGTGGTGGGTTCAAATACCATCACTGGTTCCTGGTCCCATGAGCTGCATTTTGCACTTCCCTTCTCAGGGATGCAGGCTTCTCCATTCTTAGAGTCGTTGCCACAGAGGAAAGTTGGTGGCCTGACTGTCTAGAACACTCAACCTATCATTCTGGGGTGACAAGTCAAAATCCCATCACTGGCCTCCATCACTCCACAGCCCCCATGCCCCCTACCACAAAAGGCACCACCAAGCAGGGGAGAAAAGAGCCCAGACATTAGAAAATCCCACACTGTCCCAGTGCCAACCAGCTAGCCAACCACCATAACCGTGAACATAATTTGTGCACAATACTTTGCATATTTTTATAGTTACATCTCTGGGGAAGGATACTTGGGAATTGTAGGAGACCGTCAATCTCTCCCAGGCTCTCCTATGGCCTGGGAGGATGAAATATTATTTCTCCTTGCAGAGAAACAGCCTTGCAAGGAGCACTGTATTGCACTGTATCAGCATAACTAAAATTTGGCTGTCGCCATGTGGAAGACATTTTTTCCAGTGTCCTTGCACACATGACATCATTACACACAGATGTCAAATCAGCACAGATCAGTTTCTATACAGTGCATGAAAATTTAGGTGATTCTATAAATAGCATGGAAAATGGCAGGTGTAATCTATAAATGGCACAGACATTTAGGCAGATTACATGATGCAGAAAAAACATGACGCAGAAAGTTGGCACTTAGAACGATTCTATAGAGGCCGCGCTGATTTTTTAGGCACCATATATAGAATTCCCTCCTAAGCAGGTTCTCTTTCCAGGAACGATGGGAGAGTGATGCACACACCAGAGCTGAAGAGGGAATTCTGTCTTCTGTGAGTCCTAAACCCATTCTCTGAAAGTGGTGCGAATAAAAATGGCCCTAGTCTTTGCACCAGGGGCGTATCTGCGTGGGGCCTCAGGGGCCTGGGCCCCCGCAGATTTCGCCCTGGACCCCCCTACCGCTGCCAACCCTCCCCCTCCGTTGCTCGCCTACCTTCGCTGGCGGGGGACCCCAACCCCCGCCAGCCGAGGTCCGCGTCCTCCTGCCGCTGCCGGCTGCCTTTGGTCCTTTAATTCTTCCATTGAAGCTGGCGCCGACGAAAGTTTCTTTTGAGTCTGACGTCGCTGCACGTTGTACGTGCAGGACGTCAGACTCAGAAATTGTTTCTGAGTCTGACGTCCTGCACGTACAACGTGCAACGTGCAGCGACGTCAGATTCAAAAGAAACTTTTTCGTCGGCGCCAGCTTCAATGGAAGAATGAAAGGACCAAAGGCAGCCGGCAGCGGCAGGAGGACGCGGACCTCGGCTGGCGGGGGTTGGGGTCCCCCGCCAGCGAAGGTAGGCGAGCAACGGAGGGGGAGGGTTAGCAATGGCAGCGGCTGGGGGGAGGGGGATCGGCAATGGCGGCGGCGGCGGCGGCGGCGGCGGGGGGGGGGGCTATAATGTGCCCCCCCTCTCTGGCCCTGGCCCCCCCTACCGCCGCAGTTCAGATACGCCCCTGCTTTGCACATTCAGTTGAAGGCTGATACAAGCAAAATAACATGGGAAATTCAAGCAGAATTATCACTCCGCAAATCTTGATATTGAAATCTGCCACCGTTTGGTCTTTCTCCCCCTTTCTATCATGAAGGATGACAAAAATGATAAAGGGGATGGGATGACTTCCCTATGAGGAAAGGCTAAAGTGGAGAAAAGATGGCTGAGGGGTGATATGATAGAGGTCTATAAAATAATGAATGGAGTGGGAAGGGAATGTGAATTGCTTGTTTACTCTTTCCATAAATACTAGGACTAGGGGGCATGCAATGAAGCTACAAAGTAGTAAATTTAAAATGAATTGGAAAAATATTTCTTCACTCAATGTGTAATTAAACTCTGGAATTCGTTGCCGGAGAATGTAGTAAAAGCAGTTAGCTTAGCAGGGTTTAAAAAAGGTTTGGATGGCTTCCTAAAGGAAAAGTTAAAATGGACTTGGGGGAAATCCACTGCTTATTTCTAGGATAAGCAGCATATAATGTATTGTACTGTTTGGGGATCTTGCCAGGTACTTGTGACCTGGATTGGCCATTGTTGGAAACAGGGTGCAGGGCTTGATGGATCTTCAGTCTGTCCCAGTATGGCAATACTTATGTATATGCACTTATGTTATGTACCAAGCAACACTTGTGAATCTAAGCAGAGGTAAACTGAAGGCTGCTTCACCTTCTTCTGCACAATGGAGACAGTATAACTGTTCATGCTAATTATTGTATTTCCATTTGTACTGCTATGTAATCTTCCAGTTCCCTAGTTGAGTCTCTGTGACCACTTTAAAGACTTCTAAAATTCACTGTTAAGGAAACTCTGTGGAATCACATAAGCCAATATCTTTTGCGGGGGCAAATTTCTTTCTGGCACTTGAAAATCCTCTACTACAGAAAGCCCAGTAGCTTAAGGTTTGACGAATGAGATCCTGCAGTATTTTTGAGACTTCATTTATATCTTACTTATTTCACAAAATCCATCTTAGTTCAAGTAGATTATTAAAACAAGGTTTCTTAGATGGTTTTTAAAAACTTTTTTTCAACTTGACATTTTTGTATAGTCAAAGAGAGTAGGTAGAAATTCAAGATCGTAAGGTGTTTGATACAGAATTCCAAGAAATGAACAAGTTTAAGTCCAAGAGCTCATTTTGATAGATGAGTTTAACTTTGGACTGGACTGTCAATGGGGTGTGGGGGTAGGAAGGGAAAATTCTGGAAGCACGCTGAGTGGTCAGTAATGGGGGGGCGAGGGGCAAGATTGAGGCCATGATGACGGTGGGGGAAGAGACCCCCATGAGGATAGACTGGCCACAGTTCAATTTAGATGTTCCTGCCAGGATGCAATAATAGGATTGGTTGGTTTGCCAGGAGGTGAACCCAGCGGGGTTAGTTTATTTATGCAAGCTACCTCTATGTAGCAGGGTTTTGTTTTTTTGTCCTGCTCCTCAGAGGCGGCTTACCTGCCCTTCCATACTATTGGGATGCTTTTGGAAGATGGGGTTGGGATCAGCAGGGGCTTGGTCTAGGGTTAATGGTGTGTCGCAGCAGGCCGAAACCCAAGCTATGTGGTTTTAGCTCATTAAGGGATAAGCAATTAATTTAAGGCTCTATGAGCAGGCTGGCAGGAGGGTCAGGTGACCCAGAAAACAGGGACATGGAGGTCTATGCCATATCCTATGCCCTAGATGGCAGAGTGGGGCAGTGTGGGGGAAAAGATTAACTTTATCAGAGGTAAATTAATGCTTCACTATGGTAACTCAGGTGAAAAACTTGTTTATTGATTATTGATATGGTTATAATTGCTATCTTTAATAAACAAAGCTGTGGATTATTTACTTCTATTCAGTGTCTGGAGTGCTTTGTTGTAATGCTGATGAATTAATAAATTAGCAGGGGAAAGGGGGGGAAGGGGAGGGGGAGGGGAGATGAGGGCAATAGGGTGACCAGTTCTAGATCCAAAAGTTTACACATTTTTCCTTTTGTTTAAGGTAATTGAATTGCTCGCGTTGACAGTAGAGCTGTCTTTCCTTCCCCATAAAATACCCAAGAACATTTTCTGCTGTTGGTGAGTGTAACTGCTTAGATTTTTAAGATTTGAAATGTGAAATTTATATATAGAAAGGGAAATTATGAGTTTCTGAACTTCCTTTCTCCAAATGAAGTGAAAGAAACAATGGAATAATTCAGAGAATGGACATAATTTGTTGACAGGTTGGCCTCCCACCATTATCAGAGACTAAACTACAGACACATTCCAACCATCAGCTTTGGCTGGGTACCCGCATCTTTCTTTCAATACTACTACTACTACTTATCATTTCTATAGTGCTACTAGATGTACGCAGCGCTCTACACTTGAACATGAAGAGACAGTCCCTGCTCAACAGAGCTTACAATCAATAGCATTGTCTCTACACATTTCATATCATACTTTTAATATTTAAAATATTTTCACTTCCTTCCACCCATTAAATTAGTGAAATACTACCATGGGCATTTAATTTTGTGAGGATTTTTTTTACCACTGTGGAGGGCAGACTTAGGAAGAAAGGTTGAACAATTGTAAACAGCATAATACACAGGACATCTAGATGTTAAGAGCACAAGTTGTTTCTCACATCTAGATAAAGAATCTTACTAATAAACTTGACTGGAGATGTTGACACATCATTGATTTTAAATTACCTTAAGAATCGCCATGAAAAAAACTGTGCCTTCCTCGTACTAGGTTCTATATTGTCAGGAGTGGAGGAGGGGAGGAATCAGATTTGCAAATCCTTGCCTCTTATCATTGTATGGACTCCGTGGACAGTTCCAAAAAAAAATATTCTGTTGTGCATGGACAAAATCTTTAAAAGAGAGGGCTCTGTAAAAAACAGATGAAAATTTGTGCTGCAGAGGAATTACACTCACATGAGGATAAATACATGACAGAACACTGGTAAAATATGGAAGGAATAAGGACAGTGATTTAAGAACAGTTGCTTAACCATGGTACACTTTCAGGGGCATTTTCGAAAGAGAAGGGCACCCATCTTCTGACACAAATCTGGAGATGGGCGTCCTTCTCTCAGGGTCGCCCAAATCGGCATAATTGAAAGCCAATTTTGTGCACCAACTGCAGTTCACCGGGGGGGGGGGGGGGGGGGGTGTCGGAGGCGTAGCGAAGGCGGGACTGGGGCGTGCTTAAGCTATGGGCATCCTGGGCTGATAATGGAAAAAAGAAAGGGTGCCCGCTTGGTGTCCTGGCATGTGAGGGGGACCAGTGCACTACGAATGCTGGCTCCTCCCACCACCAAACAAATGCCTTGGATTTGGTTGTTTTTGAGATGGGCGTCCTTGGTTTCCATTATCGCCAAATACCGGGGATGACCTAAGGTCGACCATCTCAACATTTAGGTCGACCATCCTTCGCAGGGCCGTCCTGTGGGGACGCCCTCAAGGAAACTTGGGCACCCCGTTCGATTATGCCCCTCTCTATGAACTCTTCTGTATGATGGAAATAAGGAAAGTACATTAAGAGATGAAATTATCTAAGTAAGGCAATCAGAAATTTGACAACAATCAGAAGATTTATCATCTGAACTACTCTAAGGCCTGCAGGAAATGCCTTGGGCGAGGAATATACACAAAAGATGTCTATTGAGGTGCTTTTTTGTTTTTACCCAGCTGCTGACTGGAATTCTAATTTTCGCTAGGAAGAATTACATTCCAAGAATGTAATTCCTACCCCCTGCTCCCCCAATGCCACCCCATTTTTAAGTAAGAACATAGAGGGTGGCACTTGGAAATAAAACATTAAAAATGAATCATTAAAAAGTTTCTATTCCATTTCTTAATTCTTTGGATTATGTATCCAGAGGGGTTGCATTATAAATAAGAATTTCTTTGTCTTTTTTAAAGTTCTGCCATCTGTAGCTATAGGTTTTAATACATAGGTGGAACAATGAAAGGGGGAAGGACCTCATGTGACAAACAGAGTTACCGTCCTAAACTACCACTGCGGGAGTGAACCGCAGGGCCAGTCTTCACCAGCACAAAAAGTCATTTAAGCGGAAACTTAATAAGAACTAGGCGTCATCAATCTCTGTTTTTATGAAGCAGCGTGAGGGTGGGTGGGAGGAGGAAGAGGGGGGAATAAAAGTCAGCACCTGATGTAGCTGAGCAGCTGAAAGCTGGTTTTTGGTTTTTTTCTTGGTGTCACTGTTATTGCTAGCCACATTAATCACGGTGTCACTGCCCGTTTGGGGATCCTTGCTACTTGATTGTCTTGGAGTTGATGGGACAAATTTAATTTGTTACAGAGAAAAAGAAAATAGAAAATCTAAAGAAAAAACGGGGGGGTGGGAGGGGGGAATTATCACTGCCTCCAGCGCATTGCCTTAAGCACTGAAAGCCAGTCTAATGCTGGCTGGTGTTGTGCAGGGTGAGCATTCAGGAACAGAATAATTCAGTTAGATGGACTCTTCAGTTTTCATGGTAGTGGGAGATCTTTCCAAAGGACCTGTGTTGTAGGCAGATGCTTTTGAATGAAAAAAAAAATCTATAAATATTTATTAGTGTGCATAAGTGCTTCACCCACCAGAAATTCAACCGCATAAATGCCTCGAAGCTTCTCTCCCTTATCCATGAAATCCTCAGAATGGCATAAAAGTATTTCGCTTCCTTGCAGGTGTTTTGATTGTGCGCATAACCTTTGAAGAATTATTCTGATTTATTTTCATACGTGTAGGATGGCTGAAAGTGAAAATGAAGATGGCTTTTCCTTAAAACTAGCAGGTGCAGAGGCCATCTTTGTGGAATGCCTGTGAGATTAACTCTAATTGATGCTCATAAAATGTCCTTTTCACTAAGGGCTTTATTTTCCAAAATGTTCACCGGCATAGGATGAGAGATAGTTTTGGAAAATAGAGTCCTGTGGGCCTGTAAACATATACTCTGTTTGAAGAAGGAAGGGCAAGAATGGGAAAGTTCCCATTCTGTGTTTTGGTTACACAACAAAGCACAACTTTCCACTGGTGGCCTACAATTGCTCAGTTTTACTATTGTAAGGAATGGAGTGCAATCAAGGGGTTTGCATTTTGTCTACTTTTAAAAATAATATACAGTTTCAATTAGGTTTAATTCCGTGACTTGACCTCTCAGAAACAGTAAAAGAATCAAAAATTATTGAGTACAGGCACAGACATAAAGAGTTTCATTATTTTCAACCCAATTGTTTGAATCTCTAATCCCTCGAAAAGAAATCGCCTCCACCCCCTGTATTGCAGTGAAAAGGAAAATGTTCGGCTGAGGTGGGAGTTCTCATTTTCAGAGAGAAGGCAGACCCTACTTTTTGTTGATAGTCTCTCCTCCACAGATGCTACCCCTACTCTCAGCTCAAAGAGACCACAAGAACGCACATTGCTTTCAGCAGACCCTGTGGCAAAGAGAAGTCAAAACAACAGTCATGACAGCCATTTACATTTCAACGTAGTCTGTCTGGAATAAGACTAAGTTTAATTTAGGAAAAGTAAAATGCTACCTCTGATTGGTATCATGTAGCTTTGACCTCTGCCTGTTAAATCCATATTGGTGTTAGCAGAGGCAACTTGAAAAGTGGGACTCGTGTACTAGCTACACAATGGAATACTAAACTTTGCAGACGTCTAGAAATGTTCTGGGGGGAGGGGGGAGTTGGAATTTCATGATTAGATGAAGTTTGAATAATTTACTTTCAGCAACCAATAGTATTTTCAGTTCTCTAGACCCTAAATGAAAACCTACCTAGGGCAAAATATTTTTATTAACCATTGGAGCTGGGACTGCGTACCTACAATGTTCTTATCCCTCATCCCTTCTTTACCCTTTTACCTTTCTTATTTAACATGGCCCACTCCATCCCTCGCATTCATGCTTTAAGCCACCAACATGGTTTACAATAATTAAACAACACACAAGTTGGAAATAAAATTAGGCCACAGTTTTGTTTATTCACAACTTTTTAAATAGGTAATTAGGAAATCTGAACAATAACACCCTGAGTTACACATAAAATATTATGGAAAACACCCACTCCCCCCAGCTACTCGCCTTGTCAGCTAAGCAACAAATCCATTGCCATTCCGTCTCTGCCAATCTCAGTTCTCACAGCTCCGCCTGGACAGCAAGAGTCCTTGTGCAGGCATGATCCTCCATGTCTGTTAACCGGGTCTTGTGACCCATCATGATAATCAAATCTTGTCCCTTGCTTATTGTTATGATTCATCCCCCATGAGCCACAATATCTGTAGCTTGGCTGTCCACCTCTGCGGCAACTCTAGCCACCCCCCATTGCAACCCCTCCAGTCCCACAAAAACTAAGCCCAACGCAAACCACACATAAAGAGGATGGGTGGATAAGCCACCTCTGAAGAGCAGGAAAGCCCTAATCCTCAGCTACATGAAATACTCTTTGCAGCAGTCCATCCCTCAAGGTTGTCTGTCCAGTGGGAAAAATATTTTGATTTGAAGAATCCAATCCCATAACCCTCCCGGACATAAACCCACCTCCTATGGCAAAACCAACTACACCCAGAACATTTTCTAGGTGATCTGAGCCCACCATCCTGATAAGTAGCCCAGCCCATGGTTAGTTGAGCCCTTCAAGACAGGCCTTCAGGCTACCACTGGAGCTGGGACTGCCTACCTATAATGTCCTTATTTCCCCCTCCCCCATCGTTAGACTTTTACATTTCTTATTTAGCATGGCCCACTCCCCTTGCATTCATGCTTTAAGCCTCCAACACTGCTTACAATAATTCAACAACACACAAATTGGAAATAAACCATAGGCCGCAGCTTTATTTTTTCACAACTCTTTAAACTGATAATCAGCAAATTTGAACAATAACACACCAACCTACATATAAAATGTTATGAAAAATACCCCTCCTCCGGCCTACTCACCTTGCCAGCTAAGTAGCAAGTCCATCGCTGTTCCATCTCCACTGATCTCAGTTCTCACAGCTCTTCCTTTACAGCAAGATCCCTGGTACAGGCATGGGCCTCTATGGCCTTTAACTGGGTCTTGTGACCCACCATGATAATCAAATCTTGTCTCTTGCTTATTATTATGACTCATCCCCCATGAGTCATAACCCCTGTTAGCTCAGGTGTCTACCTGTACCCCCAAAAAGGTCCCAAAGCTGAGGCCTGCAACACCACACTATGGAAAGAACATTCAATATATTCTGTATATCATTGAGATATAGATCCATTCCAATATCAGAGAAATGAATTTTATCCCTTCCAAACAGCCCCACAGATGTGTCAACCCAATCATATCTTAGCTGGGAACTTCCCCATCCCATCAGCCAAACTCCAATCTGCTAGTTGATTTTTTTTTTTTTTTGTGTATGTGTCATACTCCAGGTCTACTTCCTCACCGACACACAAGCGGGCCTGGGAATTATGCCAGTATCAATGAGGTTTTTTCCAGTCCAGTCATCTACATTGCTTCTTCCCAGGTGGATGATCATCAGGTGTGGATGCCAAGGCTTTGGATGGCAGACTATACAGAAGTGGAAGCTGCTGGTACCACCTCATAGCTCATCCCCCAAGCCAGGAAATCTGAATCCCCTGACACGTCATGCCCAAATGGATACCACCAGGTCAATGCGCAGCTCTGTGGCCAGTCCAATGACTTTCTGAATGTCCAATGATTTATACAGAGGGCACCCAGTCAACAGCATCTGAAAAAGACAACCAGTCAAGGGGAGAAGGCAAGAATACACAGGCAAAGAATAGTGATAATACACAGGCCACCTGCAGAGTGGAGAAATGAGCATCAGGCTCAAGAAAGGATGACATGCAAATAAATGCCCATAGTCCACAATGTTGAGAATGTATCCCAAAAGAAACCCACTACACCCTACCCTACAGGACCACCAAGACACTGAGCTGGGCCCGGGACAGGACCACCACTGTCGGGACCCCCCCACCCCGGACCGCCGCATAGCCAGATTACAAAAATTGGGGGAGGAGCCGGAGCCCAAAGTGGAGGGACACATTTTGCCCCACCTCCCTGTCCCTGCCGCAACTCCACATACCTTGGCTGGTGGGGGACCCCAAGCCCCGCCAGCAGAAGCCTTCCTCCAGCGCTGTTCTCCATCGCACTGCCTGCTCTGTAGCTGCTTTTCCCCTCATGTTATGCATGCTCAATTTCATCAAAACCAAGCATGCGTGATGTAAGCAGAAAAGCAGCTGCAGGGCAGGCAGTGCAGCGGAGAACAGCGTTGGAGGAAGGCTTCTGCTGGAGGGGCTTGGGGACCCCTGCCACACAAACCAGAGGCCCTGAAGCCCTGTGTATGCTCCTCCCCAGCCTCTAAGGGGGGGCTCGGCGCCAGAGTTTTCTCAATTCTGCTCCTGTCAGGACATGATGGCCCAGTTCACGTCAGGAGCAGGAGAGACAGACCCCAGTGCCAGTCCCGGGCCCCCCTTCAAGGCCGGACCCAGGAGAATCTCCCCCCCACCCCCGCACCCCCGTCTCGGTGGCCCTGCTGCCCTAGTCAAAATCAAGACTGGAAGAGTTGAATACAACCCTGAAAGCCTCAGGAGGACCAATGCCCTATACTCTTAATGGTCTGATCACCTAATCTCGCCGCACTGGCACTCGTGATCACACCTATTCAGAAGGAATATGTGTCAAACTGCTTTGGATCTTCCCCAACTTCTGCAAGACATTTCCTCAAGACTACAGCAAACTAGTACTTAGTCAAGGCCACCCTGTCAACGTACACAAGGAAGGATGGAGTTCCTGACAGGTGGGCTGCTAGAAAAGCCATCAGAAGACTAACAATCAATACCTTGGAATTGTGTCAACACAATAGATCTTCCTATACCTGCCTGGTCAGTCTTGGAGTGAACCAGTTGAATGCAAAGAGTGTCGCCATGTACAACCACCAGCCCCATGGGCTCCTTTTGCCCTGGCTACCAGCTCACTTACTGAGAATGCACCATAGAAAGCCCACTCAAACACAGCTCTGAACAGCAAAGCCTCATATTCAGAGTATATACAACAGTGGTCAAGACCTTCAAAAAAGTAGCCAACCGGTCATATAATTGGCCGCCTGGAATCCTGCACATGAGGATGCATCCTACCCCAACCTGCAAACATACATTGCACAATGAAGTCAGACGCTAGATTCCCCCAACTGCAAGCCTTACAGAAAAAGGCAAATCCTGTCACCTGCCTTTGGAAAAATCTGAGGCCTTCACATATAATACATATTCAGCTAATTTGGCATCTGCCACCAGTCCTGAATCCCAGCCCCCTTACCACAGAAATGCAATAACTCCTTCAAAAGTCACAACGTAAGCTGACCATATCGATGGCATGACAGAGTTTCTCAGCATCACCCATATTTCTGACTGCTCAGCCTTCATAGATGAACTGGCATTGGTATGCTCATCTCGTCCACATCTGGTGTGAGGGTTAAAAACCAATTAAACTGGAAATGAGAAAGTGCATCAAATATTTTGTTAGTAGATACGGGGACATCTCTAGCTCTAAGATAGAGGTTAAGTCTTAAACAGCGTAAGACCAATTCTCTGACTAAGGAGTTCACAAGCAAACATCTAGCCACCTGCTTATTCACAACCTCAACCACCCCTTTATTGTCACACCACATAAGGATCCACTTGTCCTGCAATCTGTATAGTCAAATCTCACAAGCTACTACAAACAGAAAGAGCTCAAGAAAGGTAATATTCTTCATCAAACTAGCCTCTACCCGAGGCATAAGCCAAGATACAGCACACCACGAACCCCTACAGTATATGCCAAACCCCAAACTACCCAGTGCATCCATGAACAATTCTAGGTTGACATTGGACACCTCCATGCTTTGAAATTCTAAAGTCTCATTAATGGAACCCAATAACTCCAGCCATATCCTGAGATCCATCCATATACCAATGGCCAAATGCACATAATGATGAGGCTTCCTGATGCCAGCTGTCACTAAGGCCAGTTGCTGAGAGAATGCATGGCCCATCAGAATAACCCTGCATGCAAAATTTACCCAAAAGAAACTGCCTTATGAACTCACAGAACAGATGTAATGAACACCTCTAATTGCTCCACGTTGTCCTTTGGCAACCTGGTCACCATCTGCATGGAATCAATCTCAATGCCCAAGAAGATAATAACTGGGAGTAGACCCTCAGTCTTATCTGCAGCCAAAGGTATATCAAAGTGGTTGGCCACCCTGGTGAAAGTAGGCATGAAACGTCACTATCCACAGGGCCCACAAACAAAAAGTCATCCAAGTAGTGGGCTATGTTGACAAGTCCTGCCTTCTGGGCAGTCACCCAGTGAACAAATGAGCTGAACAGCTCAAAGTATGCACAGGAAATTGAACAGCCCACATGCACTTGTCAAAATAGAATGCATCATCGACTTGAAAAGCCAGTAACAGAAAGATGGAAGAGTGAACCGACAACAGCCGAAAGGCAGATTCAACATCAGCCTTCGCCAGCCTGGCTCCATTTTCACCAAACCTATGAACCAATTCAGAGCACAGCTAAAGGAAGTGTACTGGACCATACACAGTTCTTTCGGTATGCCATCAATGACCGACTAGCTGGATGGGACAGGTTATGAATCAATCTGAACTTCCTATGCTCCTTCTTATGGATCATAGCCAAAGGAGAAAGCATCAACTCCAGGAAAGACCTGCGGCCAAAAGGACCAGCAATCCTCCCCAGATGAAGCTCCTCTACCAATTTTTTTGTCACAGCCTCTCTCAACTGTTTTGTCAATGATGAATTGCAAACAACATTATTTACCAATGAGCCCTGGAATGACATAAAAACCCTTTGGTGAAACCCCTTTCCATCACTTCTGCTGCCTTCCTATCATTCTACCAATGCAACCAGGGGTGCATAGCATCAACCCACACCAGGGTACATGCTCTACTAAAGAGATTATAACTTTCCAGAGGGTGTAGGTCTGCTGGCTCCCTTCTTGAGGCACTTGGAAGCTGAATGTCCACATTGAGAACAGGAGTGATGAAACTTGCAATCTGGGAACAGACAAGATACTTTGTTGAATCTCCAACAGACATCAGAGTCATCTCCTCACCCTGAGGCACCACCTCCTGTTCCGGGGAAATGGAAGCAGCGATTGACCCCAGAGGCAGGCGGCAATACCTTGCTTGAACTGGCCCTATCCATCGCGACTGACCAAGGGGTCATATGCGTAAATCACAGGTTAATATCCTGTCCTGTCCCCCCATGACATGTGAAGATTTTCTTCCATCTTGTCATGGAAGGTTTTGTTGTAGTTCAACCATGACCATCCTCCTTATCGCTGGAAGGCATTGAGCACTGTGTCAACAAAAGCCAACAAAAGTCCATATTGACTTGGGTATCTATGCCACCACATGCTTGCTAGTCTAGTGAAGGAATGCATCAAATTAGCAATATTCCTAGCCACCCTCTTCTCTTTCCCAACATCACCCTGCTTCTTTCACTTCTTTGTCCTATAAATCCTGCCATCCATTAATTTAAGGACATCTATACACACCTGATTCCTGATTTTTTTATGCAGAGAGCATGGGACCTGCTCCTACAATTTGCTCCCCCCCCCCCCCCCCCATGCCACTTCAGATGACAGTGAGGCAATACCAGAAGAAGAAGGAGAGAAAGATAAGGAGGAGGAGGAGGAAGAAGAAGAAGAACTAGATCCAGAAGAAGAGGAAGAACTCCTATGTCTTTTTCTCTTCCCTCTTCTCCTTTTCATAGTGCCCCATCATGCTTGGACATTTTTGGACGTCTTTTACCAAGTACAGATGCACCAGCTCCTGCCATAGTTGTTTCAGAGGCTGCAGCAGAGCCTTCACCAGTTGATCCCTGAGGAGGGTCTCTCAATGACAATGCAGTGGCATCTTCAGGACTAGCAAGACCATACCCAAGTGTGCCGCTTGTAAGGCTACTTTGAGCTACCGGCCTGCCGCCAAAGTGTTTGCAACTGCCTTCCCACTCATAGAAGGCTCTTTACCAGGCATTACTGTTCTCTGGGCACCAGCTAGGGATTCCTGTGAAGACACAAGAAAGACACCAGCAAAATCAGCTTCAGGTTCACCCTCCCATTCCCCTACTCCAGGGAACACTCTAGCCTTACCCATAGGCCCAGGTTGATTCTGGTCCAGAGGCTGGAGCATAGTCCACCTCACCCAAGGGTCAAATGGAGGCCAGCCCAAGGAGGCCAAAAGTACTGGTGACCATCACCCCTCCCACAGGATTCCTGATGATCCTGTTGTGAAACCGGAGGCCAATCCCACAATAAGCCAGGAGACCCCACACACCTATTACTGTGATCAGCAGTCATGATAGGGTAATGAGACACAGGAAAAGGAACCTCCCCAGCCAAGGCCCCAGCTGGACCCACAGACTCCTGAACACTGCAGCTGGCCTCAATGCTGGGAAGGGTGGGGTCAGAGAAACAACTTGCTCAGCTGATGCCTGTAGACCATGGGGAGGGGGCAACAACAGCCAGTGACACAGGAATTACGAACCCGGAAGGTGGTGCCAAAGGCTGTACAAGCCCTGAAGCATCAGGATGCACAGAGGCCTGTCCTGAAAGAGCAGAGGCCTGCACCAACCAAGCAAGATCAGCAGGAGCATCCATCTCAACCAGGACGCGACCCCCAGCCAGCAAACCTCGCCGGATTGAACCAGCCTTGGGCTTTTCAACATTTGAGGAGGCACCCTTCCTACTGCATTTGGAGCCCAAAGCTATCGCAGCCTCAATGGCTATCACCATGCGGGCAAGTTCTTTAGACTTATGACAAAGAAGGAGCTGCTAACGCAGAATGTGAAGCACCCACCTGTTCAGGGTTCCAGCCTTGTCAAAGGAGCCACTGACCCACAGAGAGACTCCTCATTGGCCAATTCCTCCACTGTTGCATCTGGCACATCTCCTAACACTATCTTAAACTGCCTCTGAGAAGCAGGAAAGCCCTGATCCTCACATTAAATAGTCTTGCCTGCAGCCCACCCCTCTAGGGTGCCTGTCCAATGGAGGCATAAGAGTCCAGTGGAAAAAAAAAACATTTTTGATTTGAAGAAGCCAATCCCATAACCCTCCCGGGCATAAACCCACCTCCTATGGCAAAACCAACTACATCCAGAACCTTCTTCAGGTGACCCGAGCCCACCATCTCGGTAAGTGGCCCAGCCCATTGTTAATTGGGCATTTCAAGACAGGCTTTCGGGCTTGTCTCTTCTAAGTAAAAAGCACAGTAATTAGTAACTACGAAAAACCTATTTTAAATAAGCCTTAGACATGGCATTGCTCTGCTTCTAGGTTTAACAAACAATATTTATTTCCCTGTTATGCAAAGCACTTTATACTCATTAAGCTCTGAACAGCAGCGTGCTTAAGCAATTACTCTAATAAGGAGATATGCTGAATAAAACGGAGAGCTAAACAAGTACTTCACAAGCCATAAATTACAGCTGTCAAAGGAAATTTAGGGGATCAACTGAGCTGGGACTAATTATTTACACTGTACTTTGTAGAGCAATTAAAAATTCCCCAAATGGTATTAATTGCCTTTTATGTTCCAGATATGCTGCTCGGGTTTCAAATGCATCTTTAACAGAAATGGCTGGTCTTTAAAGATGCTTTTGGCTTTTTTTTTATTTGTTTTCTTTTGCTCTGTAAGGCATCAAATGCTTCAAACCAGAAAGGTGTTGGGGGGGGAGGGGGGAGTTCAAAGAGAAGCAATTTGCATATTCTGCTAAGAGATCTGTGACTCCTGGACTGTAAGCATTGCGCCTTATTTTATATTAAATGATTAATTTCCATTTTATTGTTTTTCATGAGGGGAAAAGTTTCAGGAACAATATCCTCAAAGCTGTAGAGAGACGGAGCTCTTGTTAACAAACCACTCTTTATTAATATATTTGTTAAATATTTCCTCAGGTGACTCTATGTTGGTATACAAAGCTTTAGGAGAAACGTTTTCTATAATAACCAACTTGTTCTGCTTGAAATATTTATTATTTGATGCATTTGTATCCCACATTTTCCCACCTATTTGCAGGCTCAATGTGGCTTACATAATCCCGTAATGGCGATTGCCATTTCCGGATTGAGAAATACAAAATGGTTCTTAAGTGACAGAGTAGATTCAAGTGTAGCGAGCTCATTTCCGGCATGAGAAATGGAGTGATATTGCTATAGAGTTCATGAGTGACAGGGAAAGTTAAGCAATCAAGCGTAGCGAGTTTGTTTCTGGAATGAGAAGTAGAGTGGTATAACGATAAAGTTCATTAGTGCCAAAGTACAGTTAAGCAATCCAGTGTCGAGAGTTCAGTTTTGTCCAGTTCTGGTGTGGGTTTCGTTGTCTGGTATTTAGGATGGATCATTGTGGTATGCCTTTTCGAACAAGTTGGTTTTTAATAACTTTCGGAAGTTAGTTAGGTTGTGTATTGTTTTGATGGCAGTCGGCAGGGCATTCCATAGTTGCGCGCTTATATAGGAGAACATGGATGCATGTTGATTTATATTTTAGTCCTTTGCAGCTAGGGTAATGAAGATTCAGGAACGTGCGTGCTGATCTGTTTGCGTTCCTGGTTGGTAAGTCTACGAGGTTTATCATGTAGACCGGGGCTTCGCCGTGAATGATTTTATGAACCAGGGTACAGAGTTTGATCATAATATGCTCTTTTAGTGGGAGCCAGTGTAGCTTTTCTCTTAGGGGTTTGGCGCTTTCGTATTTCGTTTTTCCAAAATAAGTCTGGCTGCGGTGTTTTGGGCGGTTTGGAGTTTCTTAATGATTTTTGAATGAAATATGAATTATTGCAATCATTTAAAAAAAAAAAGCGAGCCAAGTTTTACATGGAATACCTTACCCCCCACCCCCCGTTTACTAAGCCACGCTAGAGGCTGGTGGTGCGCTAATGCCGACACAGCCCATACATTTTGAATGGGCTGTGTTGGTGTTACATGTGGCGTTACACGTGTCATCACCATTATTTCCATTGTTCTAGTTTTCAGTTAATTAGAAATATTGGCCCTTTCCTTTTTTCAGCTGGATCCTTTTGATGCTTTAATCGCTTTATAGGAATACCAGCATAAGATGTGGGGATCTCTAGCATTTCACACACACAAAAAAAAACCTGGATCGGTTTAGCTTGAGGCTAATTAATAGGGGAAAGGAAGAGATTTTGGATATAGCTCATACCTTTTTTAGTAGTAGTTCAAGGTGAGTTACATGCAGGTATACTAGGTATTTTCCTGTCCCTGTGAGATTCACAACCTAACCCCCCTCCCTTACAAAGCCACGCTAGCAGCTGCTGCATGGCAATGCCAACACAGCCCATTCAGCTAGAAGCCTAAAAAATAAGATAGGAGAGTAGAGTATATAGCATTAAGAGGTAGCTATAATAAGTATCTCAGAGACCTGGTGGAAAGAAGACAATCAATGGGACATTGTATTATCAGGGTATAAATTATATTGCAGTGATAGAGTGGATCAAATTGGAGGGGGGGGGGGGAATTGAGTCAGACAAAAATAAACATTCTACATGAAACAGATAGAAGTGTGGAATCATTATGGATAGAAATTCCATGTTGGAAGGGAAGGAGTATTCTTGTAGGGCTGTACTACCGTCCGCCAGGACAGAATAAGCAGATGAATGAAGAAAGTGTTTACAGAAATTAAGAAAGCTAGCAAATTGGGAAACTGTATAATAATGGGTGGATAAATGCCACATCAGGGAATGCTAGGGGGGTAAAATTCCTGGATGTAATAAATGGCTACTTCTTGAAACAACTGGTTCAGGAATCAATTAGAGGGGGAACCATTTTAGATCTGGTCCTTAGAGGAATGCAGGGCAGAGGTAACGGTGTTGGAACTGCTGGGAATTTGAGCGTGCAACTTATAGATTAGCAACTAAGGGCAGTTATGCATATAACTGTGCCAATTAGCACCAACTAAAGTGAATTATAGCCAATAATTCTCTTAACTCCAATTAACAGCCTAACTGATCAAGAAATTACAAATAGTCTAGAATACGGATGCAAGTTTAATATTTCAGGCTCATACATATGATAGAATTACTCCTTCCTTGATTGATTTGCATTGGTTACCAATTGAGGCTCATATTTGTTATAAGGTGTGCACAATTATTTTTAAAATATTTTATGGCCTGGCTCCACTATATTTGTCAGAATTAGTAGAGTTGTCTTCTAAGAATAGAGGTTTATGAGACACTAGCAGGCTTATTTTCGAAAGAGAAGGGCGCCCATCTTCCGACACAAATCGGGAGATGGGTGTCCTTCTCCCAGGGTCGCCCAAATCGGCATAATCGAAAACCGATTTTGGGCATCCTCAACTGCTTTCCATTGTGGGGATGACCAAAGTTCACGGGGGCATGTCGGAACCATAGCGAAGGCGGGACTGGGGCGTGCTTAACACATGGGCTTCCTTGGCCGATAATGGAAAAAAGAAGGGTGTCCCTGACGAGCACTTGGTCGACTTTACTGGTCCCATTTTTTCTTGTGACCAAGCCTCAAAAAGGTGCCCGAACTCCCCCAGTGGTCATTAACCCCCTCCCACCCTCTATGCCAGCCTCAAATGTCATACCCAGCTCCCTGACAGCAGTATGCAGGTCCCTGGAGCAGTTTTAGTGGGTGCTGTGCACCAGGCAGGTGGACCCAGGCCCATCCCCCCCCACCTGTTACACTTGTGGTGGTAAATGTGAGCCCTTCAAAACCCACCACAAACCCACTGTACCCACATGTAGGTGCCCCCTTCATCCCTTGGGGCTATGGTAGTAGTGTACAGTTATGGGTAGTGGGTTTTGGGGTGCTCAGCACCCATGGTAAGGGAGCTATGCACCTGGGAGCAATTTGTGAAGTCCACCGCAGTGCCCCCTAGAGTGCCCGGTTGATCTCCTGGCATGTGAGGGGGACCAGTGCACTACGAATGCTGGCTTCTACCACGACCAAATGGCTTGGATTTGGTTGTTTCTGAGAGGGGCGTCCTCAGTTTCCATTATCGCTGAAAACCGGGACGACCATCTCTAAGGACGACCATCTCTAAGGTCGACCTAAATGTTAAGATTTGGGCATCCCCGACCGTATTATTGAAACGAAAGATGGACGCCCATCTTGTTTCGATAATACGGGTTTTTTCACCCCTTCCCGAGGATGTCCTGTGAGGACACCCTCAGGAAAACTTGGGCGCCCCATTCAATTATACCCCTCCAAGACAATATATTTCCTACTCCAAAGAGGGTCTAATACAAATCCTTCTTTAATTCTAGCCTTTGGTTTCAAGCACCTAGCGTTTGGAATTCTATTCCTAGACAAATTAGAATAATACGGAATTATAAACATTTTAGGAAGTTATTGAAAGCCTATTTGTTTAGGAAATATTTGCTTAAGTAACCTGTTTTGTAGAGTTTGTATTTTGTTGGTTATATTGATTTGTTATTCACAGCGATTGTCTGGTTTCTTTCTAAAATATAATCTACATAGAATAAGGGGAAAGGCTTTTTTTCTAAGTTCAAGAATGTTAGGTTTTGAGGCTCAAATATTTCTATTTTTTCTTAATGTTTGTAGAGATTCTCAGGAGAGGTGGAAGGCCTTTCTCAAAAAGAAGCAAAGCGTTACTTCCTTGCAGGCAATCTTGTGGTCCATTTTCCTTGTTTATAATATGATGAAATTTCAAGAAGTTTAGTATGGTTTTGAGGACCACTCAACTGCAAAATGTCCATGAGAACAGGCTTACTTTTGTTTAAATGTTGTTTAAATTTGGTATCTGGCCATTAGTTCTATTACTACTACTTAACATTTCTAAAGCGCTACTAGGGTTACGCAGCGCTGTACAGTTTAACAAAGAAGGACAGTCCCTGCTCAAAGGAGCTTACAATCTAATGGAGTTCTATTGTATATCTAATGAATATCAGAAAGAGAGAGATGGACTAATGCTTTAAGGGGTAAAGTGAGACAGAGAGGGATATGGGGTAATGCTGGATGGGGTGATGTGAGACAGAGAAGGAGAGGAGATAATGCTGGGTGGGGTGATGCGAGAGGGAGAGAGAGAGGGGGAAAATGCTGAATGGGGAGAATTGAGACAGGGAGTGGAGATAATGCTGGATGGAGGAGAAGACACACACACACACACACACAAAGAGAGATGGGGAGAAGAAACAGAAAGAGAGAGACGGGGTAATGCTGAATGAGAGAGAGGGACAGAGAAGAAAGATGGGGTGAGAGTGAGAGAGATGAGATATGGGGAGAAGTGAGACAAAGAGGGAGATGGGGTAATACAGGATGGGGAGAAGAGAAAGAGGGTAATACTGGATGGGGGAAAAGAGACTGAAAAATAAGAGGAAAGGAATGAGAGGGCCTAGGTTTGTTTTATTGTTTCTTAGTGATGGGTTTTTTTTCTCTGTTTTACCGGGTACAAGTGTTGACTTGTAAATGTATTCTAAATTCAAATAATATTAATAAAAATAATTGGAAATGGTATATCTGAATTTCCACAATCTGCAGGCAGGAGTTTTCATGAGCTTAGCAGACTACCATGGGGACAGAATTTCAATGCACACACATATTTTATATATTACAAGTGAACAAACATACAAGGTAGAGATGAACGAATAGCCTTCCAAAAAAAACCAAAATAAATCTCCAGAGGTGAAGCAGTAATCAGAAAATTTATTGAAGCACCAGCAATAAAAGGACTCGACAGAGGCATGTTTCGACGTAAAGGTTGTTACTGTGAGTTCTCAAATGGAATCATCAAATCTTCTGCATCGAGTCAATCGAATGTGTGTTTTGGGATTTTTTTTGGAAGGCCATTTGTGCATCTCTACTTTGTGTGTTTGTTTGATTTTTTCGTAGGGGTGGTTCTTTTGGGGGTTTTTTCTCTGACTGGTCATAAAATACAAATGTACAGACACACAGAGTACATGTACATAATTACACCTTCTTCAGAGCAAGTATACATTCGTACATTGACATTTGTACACTATTGGACTTGGATCTGGGAGCCTGTTTTATAGAGCAAGAAACCCACCAGGGTGGTTAAAGAACAGCAATGTCCCACGGATAATCTTAGGAGCAAAAGAGGAGTGGGAACAGGACCAGGCTCTTCAATGAACAGACCGGAGACAATCAAAATGCAATGTATAATTTATTAAATGAAGACTCAACAAGGTACTCTGTTTCAGTACTGCAAGTGCCTTCCTCAGGAGTTTATATAAAAAAAAACAGAAACATATACAAAACATATAAAAAAATATATTAAAACATTTTTGTTTAATAAATAGTTAATAAACTAGATGCCTAAGTTGCCTTTATAAAATAGACCTGAGAAAGACGCCTTTATAGATTTCTAAAAGAGGCGTTCTGTTATAAAATCAAACCCTAGGGTGGCCATTCTCAGTGTAGGTGACCCAATGCTGTGCACTTAACACTAATTCTATAATGCAGTGGCGATCCTAGGTCGGCTGTCACCCGGGGCGGATCGCCGCTGCACACCCCCCCCAGGTGCAGCGGCATCCCCCCCCCAGGGTGCAGCATGACACCCCCCTCCCCGGCGCATCAAGCCCCCTCGGTGCATTCTTGACTGCAGGAGGGTGCAGAGAGCAGCCGCGCGCCTGTTGGCTCCACTGGGTCCCTGCTCCGTCTGCCCAGGAACCATAGGCGTAGTATGACTGTTTCATTTGGGGGGGCAAAGGATGGGGCGGAGCATATTAGCATATTCATGTGCATATATACATATGCAAATGAATATGCTAATATGGAGGAAGGGATTGAAATTTACAGGCAAAATATCACAGATGCACATTTCAAAAAGCTGACATATTTCAATTAATATATTCTGAATAAAATACTTTTTTACCTTTGTTGATCATTTAGTTTTTCTATTCGCTTTGGTCCCAGTGTCTTCTGTTTTATGCAGTGTCTTCTTTCCAGTAGGCTTCCCTCTGCTCCCCACCCCTCCCAGTCCCATCCATCTCCTGCTCCTTCCCTCTGCTCACCTCATTTCCCAGTCCAATCCAATTCCTGGTCCTTCCCTCTGCTCCCCATCCACCCCTCCCAGTCCCATCCATCTCTTGCTCCTTCCCTCTGCTTCCTGCTCCTTCCCGCTACTTCCCACCCTCCCAGTCCCATCCATCTCCTGCTCCTTCCCTCTGCTTCCCACCCTCCCAGTCCCATCCAATTCCTGGTCCTTCCCTCTGCTCCCCACCCACCCCTCCCAGTCCCATCCATCTCTTGCTCCTTCCCTCTGCTTCCCACCCCTCCCAGTCCCATCCATCTCCTGCTCCTTCCCACTGCTTCCCACCCTCCCAGTCCCATCCATCTCCTGCTCCTTCCCTCTGCTCACCACCCCTCCCAGTCCCATCCATCTCTTGCTCCTTCCCTCTGCTTCCCACCCCTCCCAGTCCCATCCATCTCCTGCTCCTTCCCTCTGACCTCCTTTCCCAGTCCAGTCCAGTCCAATCCAATTCCTGGTCCTTCCCTCTGCTCCCCACCCACCCCTCCCAGTCCCATCCATCTCTTACTCCTTCCCTCTGCTCTCCACCCTCCCAGTCCCATCCATCTCTTGCTCCTTCCCTCTGCTTCCCACCCCTCCCAGTCCCATCCATCTCCTGCTCCTTCCCTCTGACCTCCTTTCCCAGTCCAGTCCAGTCCAATCCAATTCCTGGTCCTTCCCTCTGCTCCCCACCCACCCCTCCCAGTCCCATCCATCTCTTACTCCTTCCCTCTGCTCTCCACCCTCCCAGTCCCATTCATCTTCCCTCTGCTGCCCCCCCCCCCCCGCGAGGTCCAGGATCGTGACTCCGTTTACCCCCTCTCTTCCTCCCTCCCTCCGGTGCAGGCAGCAGTCTTCTTCAGCCTTTCTGTGTTCCTGGCAGCGGTAGCGACGTACACGCTGCCTTCGGTCTGCCCCGGAAGCCTTCTCTTCAAGTTCCTGTTCCCACCTATGCGGGAACAGGAACTTGAAGAGAAGGCTTCGGGGCAGAGCTGAAGGCAGCGTGTACGTCGCTACCGCTGCCAGGAACAAGAAAGACTTAGAGAAGATTGGTGCTGCCTGCGCCGAAGGGTAGGAAGAGAGGGGGTAGATAGACATGCTCGTCTCCGTCCGCTTCGCTGCTTCCCTGCCCTCTCTGTCTGCGTCCCGCCTTCCTCTGATGTCATTTCCTTTCGGGCAGGACGCAGACAGAGAGGGCAGGGAAGCAGCGAAGCGGACGGAGACGAGCGCGTGCCTGCTTGTCTTTTTTTTTTTCACTTCTAGCACCAGTCCACGTCATCGTCGTTTGGGGGGGCATTGCCCCCCTCGCCCCCCCAGTCTACGCCTATGCCAGGAACAGGTTACTTCCTGTTCCGGGGCAGAGGGAGCAGGGAACCAGCGGAGCTGACAGGCGCACGGCTGCTCTCTGCACCCTCCAGCAGCATGCACCCGGGGCAGACCGTCCCCACTGCCCCGCCCTTGCTACACCACTGCTGTAATGGCATCTTGGAGCCAAAATTCCATTGTAGAATACTAATGTATGTTACCATTGGTATGCCCATGTGTAGGTGCACACTCTTATGCCATGTTAATGGCAGGCATAAATTGGTGTGCTTAAGTTCACCAAGTGGCATGCGCGGAAGGGCATTTTCAAAAGGACGTCAAGTCAGATAGTGACATCCAAATCAGAACGTCCCAAATGGACATCCATTTCATGTATTTTTGAACAGGAAATACGTCAAGATTTCGTGCTCGAAATTATAGAAGATGGACGTCCATGGGCTGGAAACGTCCAGCAGGAACATCCATTTTACAAACTGGAACATCCAAATTATGCATGGGAGAAAACGAGGGACATGGACATGGCAGCATTCTTTGAAAATGACCACACAGACATCCATGCGGAGCAGACGGGCAGCCTAGTAATTAGTGCAGTGGACTGTGATCCAAGGTTCAAATCCCATTTTAATGCTTTTATTTTGTAATTGTGAGTCCTCCTGGGAGGGCAACATACCTATTGTCCCTGAAAATTCACCACGTCTGTAGCCATTAGGCTTGCAGGTAGCTTATATATTTAGGTACAGTTGATATTTTTCTGTTTCTGGAGACTTCAAAGTACAAAGAAATTTTTAACAAAAAGACTTAAAGTGGAATTTTAACCTGGGCCATTTGGTTTACAGCCCATTACACTAACCACCAGGCTATTCCTCAGACTTGCTTCCTGCTTTCATAAGAATGCCCATAATACTGGAAGCTGTCATACAGCCTAGTATCCCCTTCGGTTTTACTTTCCGGGGACAGGGAGGGGGACAGCAGCCACTGGCGGATTAAGGAGGTGTCATGCCTTAATCCTTCCAATGGACAGCTGCTCAATCAGAGCACCTTTTTGTACCCTGGACGTGCCTGAAACAAGTCTAAATAAGATCGTCCTTTCTTTAGACATAGACATTTCCCCTTCGGTTCAGATTTCAGGGGTTTGATTCTCGCTGCTGCCTGATAGTCAACAGTGGGTTGAAAATGTGGGGAACAAAGTTCATTCAATTCCTTCTGCAGCTGTGTAACCCTGGACAAGTAACTTAGCCCTCCATTGCCCCAGGTACAATGTATAACTTAGATTGTGAGCCCATTAGGAACCTGTAATAGAAATTGTAAATTGCATAGTTGCCTCAGGGATCAATTGTGGGTATATCAAGTGCTATAAATAAATATCTTGCTGAGACACTTCTGCCTGGGTCAGCATAGTTTGAACCTTCACCAGCTGGTTTCACAGAACTTGGGTGGTTTGGTATGGTCCAGGGCTACTACTTCCCTCTGGCATTCTTGCACTTGAAGTTGCAGTACAGTCAGTGGTGTGCTGGGGAAACTTTTAACAACAGGCTCTATCTCTGGGTGAAGCTAGCTCTGCAATTTTGGGGGGGAGTTCATTCCTCTCTCCATCCCCACCCCACAATGCGGGCAGGTTTTGGGCCCCAACCACTTGATTTCCTCTCAATGGTTCTGTGTAGCTCCCTGGAAGTTCCATATTTCTCAGCTTGTCTTCTAATCTCCTTCAGAGCTTCGGCCAGTTAGGTTTGGAGGGACTCCTTATCCTCCCATAAACTTCAGGTATACTTAGCTACCTGCTCAGATTCATTTTTCAACTCAGCAATATAGCGGTGGGCTTCTTCCAAGTCATTGTACAAAGCTGAGGGCCAATTCAGAATCCTGTTGGTAGGCCTGGCAGAGGATGCTTTTCTTCCCAAGTGTGATATACCATTGCTGATAATCCATCTGGGCTCTGACAGACCACTGGAGTCGGGTATACTACTGCCTCTGGATACAAAGGACAATGCTTCTTCGAGCTTAAGTCATGTCAATCTGGCTCCTTCCTCAATCTCGACCCAAAACAACTGGGTAAGGGAGACTGGCCACTACCACCGCTTCCAGCTGGGTTGGTCTAATCAACATTTGGAGGGAGACTTGAGCTGTAGGGTACTGTCTCCGGTCCCCATGAACAAGGGTCCTCACCCTACCGGAGTCCACCAGAACTTGGTAGGGCTTCCCATTCACTTTAGCATGCAGCACACATTTCCTGTTCTCAGGATGAGAGGCCTCCACAACACTGCAAGCATGTGAAACAGCCATTTCACATCCACGGCCTCTTCATCTAACTCTAAGCAGTCTCTGGCTACGTGACCTCTCTTCCCACATTTGAAACATGTGAGGAAGTGTGATTCCTGTGGGTGGGCCAGAAAGGGTGTGGCATCTGTGGAGATGAGGGCCTCCATTGCTCCGCCCCTCTTCTTGTGGACACTGGGCCACATGGTGGTTTTGGATCCCTCGGGTTCTCAGATCCTACATTCTCTAATTTCTTCCCTGGGTTTCTAGCTTGCTTCTTCTCCTTGTAGAGTTCTGATTCTAACTGTGCTTGAAAAAAAGCTTCCGCTGCTTCCAGAGCGCTCTCTGGCATCAATTTAGGGTGCCGCCTCATCCATTATTTCATAGCTGAAAATAGCCCTTCAATGAATTGTTCCAGGAAAATAACTCTTTACATATCCAGGCCTTTCTTGCCCTCCAGTTGTAGCCATCTCCAGGCTACTTCCATGAGTCTGTAGAAGAAACCCCAGGGGTTTTCTTTGACTTGCTGAAAACCTTTGAGAAACACCACCAGTAAGCCTCTTGGGTGCAGCCTGCCCTCTCCAAAATGGTGGCCTTTACTTTCACATAGGTGGCTGACCTGGAGTTGACATCGTAAAATGCAGTTTGGCTACTTCTGGTCAGCAAATTCCATAAATAAGCTGTCCAGGATGCTTCTGGCCAACCAGCAAGGAGGGTGATCGGCTCAAAGTTTGTTAGGAAATAGTCCAGGTCATCCTCCTGTATCATCTTTGGTAACACTGGAACTGGAGTGTATAATCTGGAAGCCTGCAAAGCTTGTGTTGCCTGGCTCAGGGAATTCTACTAGTCTTCCAGAGATCTCTGGGAAGCCTGCTGGTGCTCCCATTGCTTCTGTATGACTTGCTGCAGCTGCTGCTGACCTTCCACTAAGGCCTGATATATCCTCTCCATGTTGTGCTGTAGCAGCCTCGTCCAGAAATGTGCACTGCATAAGAAAAACAAAAATAAAACCTGCCAATCCATACTAACTATACATCCCTTCACCCCCCCTTATTAGGGCTGGGCAGTCAAGGAATCTTCTGCTCACTTGCGTGGAACTACAGTTCCCATAGTCTTCCTCTGTGCTCCCCAAGCAGTGTGCCGGGTCCAGGGGCATAGCCACGGGCGGGCCTGGATGGGCCCAGGCCCCGCCACTTTCCGTCCAGGCCCGCCCATCCAACATCCTTCTGCTGTCGCTGCCTTTTCTCCTGCGGCTCCGCCGGGTCCAGGAAGCAGCGTTCAGCAGTGCAAAGAAAAGCTACGAGAATGGTATGGGATTTGTGTTACAAGACGTATGAGGAGAGACTTGTTGACCTGAACACGTATACCCTGGAGGAAAGGAGAAACGGGTGATATGATACAGACGTTCAAATATTTGAATGGTATTAATCCGCAAACGAACCTTTTCCGGAGAGGGGAAGGTGGTAGGACTAGAGGACATGAAATGAGATTGATGGGGGGCAGACTCAAGAAAAATGTCAGGAAATATTTCTTCATGGAGAGAGTAGTGGATGCTTGGAATGTCTTCCCACGGGAGGTGGTGGAAATGAAAATGGTAACGGAATTCAAACATGCGTGGGATAAACATAAAGGAGTCCTGTTCAGAAGGAATGGATCCTCAGGAGCTTAGCTGAGATTGGGTGGCAGAGCCGGTGAGGGGGGGGGCGGGGCTGGTGGTTGGGAGTCGGGGATAGTGCTGGGCAGAATTATACGGTCTGTGCCAGAGCCGGTGGGAGGCGGGACTGGTGGTTGGGAGGCGGGGATAGTGCTGGGCAGACTTATACGGTCTGTGCCCTGAAGAGGACAGGTACAAATCAAAGTAGGGTATACACAAAAAGTAGCACATATGAGTTTATCTTGTTGGGCAGACTGGATGGACCGTGCAGGTCTTTTTCTGCCGTCATCTACTATGTTACTATGTTGCCTGCCTGCCTGCCTTTTAAAATAATTCATTTCCCCAGGATCCGCTGCATTTACTTCTTCGCCCTTCGCAAAGCGCTGCCGTTCGCACAGGCAGCTCCACTCCCCTTTGCTGTGTCCATCTGGCCCTATGTATCCACTACAGGAAGTGGATCAGAGAGGGCCGGATGGATGCGGCAAAGGGGAGCGGAGCTGCCTGTGTGAATGGCAGCACTTTGCGATGGGCGAAGAAGTAAATGCAGCGGAGCCTGGGGAGACAAATTATTTTAAAAGGCAGGCAGACACACAGGCAACGCTGCTGAACGCTGCTTCCCACCACGCTGGTGACTGGCACAGGGATGAGACTTCTCAAGCCTTGGGGGCCTCCAGAAGATTCTTCAGCTGGCAGGGCCCGGAGATCCCCGTCAGCCCAGGTATTTATCTTTATGGGAGGGGGATGGACAGAGAGGAAATATGTGGGTCATGCCCACCCAGTCCACCCCCAGGCCCACCCAAAAATTGAGGTCTGGCTACGCTACTGGCCTGGCCAGCTTCCTGGGCTTTGCTTCCTACCGGTTCCTCCTCCCAGGACCTTTGTCTGTTCCAGGAACCTGCCAACCTAATTGCACAGGTAAAGACAGTTTTCTCCCTTATCCTTCTTTATGGGAGAATAGGGAAAACTACAGTACTCTTCCTGCCTACTAATATTTTCTTTCCTGGTCTCCTCAGAATGTGATCAGTCCTGCCTGCCACAATACACACTCATAAAAATATACAAAGTTGCTCAAATTCCACTTACTATTCATTTTTTGCATTTAACAGGTTTGTGTGCCCAGTTTTATCAATTCACATAAGGAATCCTGCAACTAATGAGTACTTTATTTTACAAGAATAATTCAAGCAGTGTTGGCTATTCTTACTTTACCAATGAAATGAGGAGAGATTTTTCATCCTACAGGTGACATAATCAGAAGAGAACTGGATCTCATTTCTTAAACCCATACTCAGTACATACCAGGGGCGTAGCCACGGGTGGGCCTGGATGGGCCCAGGCCCACCCACTTTTGCTACAGGCCCGCCCAGCAGGAAGTTGCAGAGTAGGCGGGACGCGCCTGAGAAGAAGCTCCGACGACACGCACTGGACGTGGTAGAAGGCTGGCTATGATCGCCGGTGCTGGATTGGAGGGAGAACGCGCTTCAGGTCAGTGCAGAGGGCTGTCGCGGGCGGGGCGGTCGCGGGTGGACACAAAATGTGGTGGTGGCGGCGGCGGCAGCGGGCGGGCGGGTGGGGGTGGACGGTGGAGAGGAAAGAGGTCTGTGCCCACCCAGTCCACCTCCAGGCCCACCCAAAAATTAATCGCTGGCTACGCTACTGGTACATACTACAAAGTATAAAAAATGCAAAACGTAATACAGCATATTATAAAATACAGTACAATAAAATACAGTACAATGCAAATACATGATAACATACAATAAAGAAATACGTCATAATGAAAACAAAGCAATAAGATCTAATAATAAAACAATAATCTGCAAAACTTTCATCCAATCCCCAGAGGCGTAACTAGGGGAAGGGAGCAAGGGGAGCAGCTGCTCCCCCAATGGACTTGTGCCGGCACCTATTTTTTACATGATCTGTTGCCCTTAAAACACATGCTGGCGCCATCTGCAGTCCGCTTTCTGCTGCTCCCACACCTTCAACCTGACTATGCTTCTGCCAATCCCCCTAGATCTCACTCAGATGGCAATCGGGAAAGAAAGCCAATACAGGGCAGACTTATATGCTATGTGCCCTGAAAATGGCAAGGACAAATCAAGATCAAGCATGTAGTATCTCATCATACCTTATGCTATGAGTTTATCTTGTGGGGCAGACTGGATGGACCATACAGGTCTTTATCTGCCATCATCTACAATGTTAATATGTAAAACTGGCTTCAACTGATGTAACTTGGATGCAAGTAGAAAACCTAGTTTTAGAAAACTGGTATTAACACATGCAAAACTACTGTGCGTGTTGCTTGGATGGGACCAAAATCAACATGTTTATTCCCCATTTCAGAAAGGGAATGCACGTAGATACCTTAATTTATCAATGATAGCATTTACAGCTCACATATAGATTTACTAAAAGTCATCCTTTAGGGCAGTCTTTTACAGGAAGGATTAGGAGGGTCTCCTCCTTAATGCCCCATTGTTCCCTCCTCCCCCTCAAAATTAAAAGTACAGAACGATCAGGAACATTTCAATACGTAGAATTCTAAAATGGCAGATATAAGTAGGACCCAGTCCCAGAAATAGCTTATGATCTAAGATTGCTCCTGAAGCAATGGAGGGTAAGACACCACTTTTCAAAATGACTGGAGGTAATAAATTCAACTCAAATTGCTCCTCCTTGGACACAGTACTCAGATATCCAATGGACTGTCATTTATGGAATGAAGTGACTTGCCCATAGGAACCAGCTCTGTGGGTGCTGACTATCCCTGATATTGAATAAGCTCCTTCATTATTTCCAGGGAGAGTATTGTGTTTGGCACCCCCAATCATTTTGAAATGGACTTGCCCAAGGTACAAAGAGTGTCAGTTGGAAGAGCAGCATTTCAGCACTGACCGCCGTGGTTCTCAATCCACTGCTCTAACAACTAGGCTACTCTTCCTAAAAGACTCCCTAGAATGACATCAGTGGAGAGAGGCAGGATCACACAAAGTTGATGGCTGGCTGCTGCTGGCTCTTCGTCAGTGGAGCATAGCAGGTCCTGGGGCTCATACTGGGTATTTGCATTGACCTCGGACTACAAAAAGTCTTTGAAGAACTATTAGCATTGAAAACTGAAAATAAACAACTTTTTTGCTAAAGAGTATTTTTTTAGTATAGTGGTGTTAGTATTTTGCTTTCCTTTCTCCGTCCTATGCCTCCGCACTGACCCTGCCTTCACTAATGATGACGTTTTCTATTTAGGGAAGTTACAGGAACCATAGTCAAGCATGGAGCAGAGCAGTATCTAATCTGGAGGTCCAGGTCTTTTAAACACAAAGGGGTCAAAATTCAAAGCAATTTAAGCAGCAGGAGAGGCTCAGCCACCGATATTCAGCAGCACTTTTTAACCAGCCATGTTCAAAGTGGGCAGGAGAGGGGAGTTACAAGGGGTGGATTTGGAAGGGAGCCAGAAGTTATGTGGGTGCTGGCAATATTCAATGCCAGTGTCCACATAACTGGGCATGTAGGACCACACGAATAGCAGGCCTAACTTTGCCCAATTAACTGGTGCCGGCACCCACACCCCTGTCAGTGGTGGTCTGAAGCTTATCACTCCTCCGCCCCCCATCAGCATCAGCTCCTTTCCCACCCCCTGATCAGCATCACACCTCCCTCCTGCCTCCCAATTAGCATTGGAACCCCCTTCTCACTCTCCTGATCAGCACCAGACCCCACTGCCACCCTCCAATCATTACCAGAACCCGCTTCCATCTTCAGTCAGCATTAGGCACCTTCCCACCCCCAATCAGCATCAGACTTAGTACTTAAATACTACCACTAGATGTTGTGGCTGATATTTTCATAGAGGAACCACGAGAGGCAGGAGCAAGGGAGGTTTGCTTCTGCCCCATTGATCACTGGACCACCAGGGATGCTAGGTTGTTGGGTGCTGCTGCTGAAGTGGGGCAGGAGGGAGTTCCAATGCTGGTCAAGGCATGAGGGGAGTCTGATGCTGTTCGGGGAGGGGGTGGGAATGTATGGCTTCTGTTTATGACTGACATTCAGCTGAGATCCATATAAATATCTTTACGTTATCTAGTAATATCTAGTCAGAGCCTGACATGCAATGCTGGTGCCCAGACATGGCCGGCATTGAATATCAGGGCCTAATTCTGCCCGCGGTGGTCAGCTGAATATTGACCAGAAAGTATAGCAGTGGTGAAGGTAGCTCAACAAACACTTGCTCAAAAGTAATAAAAGGAGTGTAATATAGTAGCAACAAAGGTTGGTCACCAAAACAACTGTCCTGTATAAGTTTAAGTATTCTATGGTGTTTCCATATTTGTGGATATGGGTTGAAGGACAACTCTGGGCACTGTTGAAACTCCATAGTTGATCGCTCAATTTCTGAGTTTGAAGGAAGTCACCATTACCATATTTTCTGTTTGTCTATAATTGAAGGACAACCGAAAAAAGATTTGTTTGACCCCTGATGCAGGCTTTGATGCCGAAACACGGCCGTGTCGGGTCGCCATCTGATTATTAATAAAGTTTTTGGATTGCCTCAACATCTGTCCTCACTTGTTCGTTTTCATTCACTGTTGGAACTCAACAGAATGCTATCTGTCCATCTTCTGTCCATGCAGATAAAATATTTGGTTCTTCTCAATAGTTTAATTGGTAAAGTGATTCTTGCAGGAGGTGTTGCAATGTGCTCTGATGGATCTGGCGTTTGTCAGGAGTTGGTTTCATGTATATTGAAGGAAATAATACTTTTCCCCATGAGGAAATACTGTATTGTTTTACTGTAGGCAGTTAACTACCTTACTTTTTAATTTTGGTAAATAGTTATTAGCCAAGTGTATCACCTCTGCTCAGAGCTTTTTTGAGGGGGTACTCGGGGGTACTGAGTACCGGCACCTTTTCCATTGTCTGCTAAAACTGACCCATGGTCCCCAAGTTTTAATGAAAGAGCTCAGGCTTTACACACCAATTCTGCCTTGTTATAGATTCTGTGACTGGTTGCAGGGGTCCTGGCTGTTGTGGGGTGAGTCCCTCAGTGATCACCCCACCCCTGAAGGGTGGCCTGGCATTTGAGTACCGGCACCTTTTTCGCTAGAAAAACTGCACTGCCTCTGCTAGACACAAATTGGGTGATGCCTGCTTAAGTCGCTTGCCTGTGGCTAACCACCAATATTCAGCAGCACCTAATTAACTGATTTATTTAAAAAATGTATAATCTGTAGCATCTACTATTAATTGGTTAGTGCCAATATTCAGTAGCACTTCATTTATTTATTTACAAAATTTATAATCCGCATCATCTGCCATTAATCAATTAGCGCCACTGATTATTCATGGTCACCATCTGCACCACAGCCATCTAACTTATGGGCATTCCGTGGGTGGAATCGGCACTTATGCAGATAAGTGACGATATTCAGGCCTTGATCACATAAGATAACAGCTTAAATTGGGGCACAAAAAAAGCAGTCCTATTTTAAGTGGTTCAGTTTATGTGGTCAACGGCTGAATATTGCACTTAACCGCATAAGCTTTAGCATCTTCAATGCCAGTGCATGGACATGATCCAGCATTGAATATTCAGGAATGCAATTGGCAGCAGACATAAAAACACTGACTACCACTGGCTGAATATTGGCTGGAGAGTTGCTGAGAGACACATCTTAGTAAATTTACGTCTACAGCTATAAATCTGCCTCGGATTTTTTTTTTAATTAAAAATTCCAGGACTCTGGAGACTCCTAATTTGTACTGGCCTGGCCTCTGTGATTCTCTGAAAGGCCCTGCTTCTGAGTGCCTTTAAAGGCATCAGGAAATATTCTTACCTTCAAATTTAGGAATAACAATCACAGGGGTCCTTTTACTAAGGTGCGCTGAAAAATGGCCTGCGGTAGTGTAGGCACGGGTTTTGGGTGTGCGCAGATCCATTTTTCAGCGTGCCTGAAAAAAAAGCCTTTTTTAAAATTTTTGCCAAAAATGGATGTGGGGCAAAATAAAAATTGGTGTTTGTCCATTTTGGGTCTGAGACCTTACTGCCAGCCATTGACTTAGCAGTAAGGTCTCACGTGTTAACCAGGCGGTAATGACCTATGCACACAGAATGCCACTTAACATGCATAGCTGACGCGCGTCAGAAAATAAAAATTATTTTTCAGATGCACGTAGCGGATGTGCATCAAAAATGAAATTACAGCAAGGGCTACATGGTACCCGGGCGGTAATTTCAAATTGGCACGCATTGGGCGTGTATAGGTACCTAAGCGGCTTAGTAAAAGGGCCCCATAATTTAAGAAGATGGGGTCCGATATTCATCCGGTAGTGCTCAGTGGCCATTTCTCATTCAATTAAATAGTGCTGAATATCGGGGGGGGGGGGGGATGGTCTTTATATGTGCTGAATGCTAAGATCTCCATCACTGTAGCAGATGCTGCCACATTTGAGTCTGTCCATTCTAACAGAGCAGATGCATCAACATCCCGATTTCCTGAGAAATGTCATCTTAAGTTAGAGGTTTCAACTTTTTAAGCGCCAGTAGATAATAAGCTGTAGTAATCAACGGAACCAAGCAACCAAATATAGTGTACAATTCTGGTCACATCTCGAATAAGATATAGCTTAATTAGAAAAGGTACAGAGAAGGGTGGCAAAAATGTTAAAGGGAATGGAATGACTCCCACTATGAGAAAAGGCTAAAGAGGTTAGGGTACTTCAGCTTAGAAAAGAAATAGCTGAGGAGAGACATGAGAGAAGTTTGTAAAATAATGAGTGACGTGAAATGGGTAAACGTGAATCTCTTGTTTATTCTTTCCAAATGTACAAGGACCAAGGGGCACACAATGAAGTTACTAATTAGTACATTTTTAAAAACTGGAGAAAATATTTCTTCATTCAACATATAATTAAGCTCTGGAATTCATAGAGAATATGGTTTTAAAAGGTTTTGACAAGTTCCTGGAAGAAAAGTCTATAAGCCATGATTAAGGTGGACTTGGGGAAAATATTCTTCTTATTCCTGGATACATAACATGGAATCTTTTATTCTTATGGTATCTAGCCAAGTACTTCTGACCTAAGTTGGCCACAGGATACTGGGCTTGATGGACCTTCAGTATTTCCCAGTACGACAATGCTTATATACTAATAAGCAATTCAGGTGGAGCTGTCAGAAATACACCTTTTACTACTACTACTACTACTTAACATTTCTAGAGAGCTACTAGGGTTACGCAGCGCTGTACAAATTAACAAAGAAGGATGGTCCCTGCTCAAAGGAGCTTACGATCTAAAAGATAAAATGTCAAGTTGGGGCAGTCTAGATTTCCTGAGTAGAGGTGTAGTGGTTAGGTGCCAAAGGCGACATTGAAGAGGTGGGCTTTGAGCAATGACTTGAAGATGGGTAGGGAGGGGGCCTGGCATATGGGCTCACGGAGTTTGTTCTAAGCAAACATGTCTCATGCTACAACATCGGACAAATGAGAAAAATTAAGAATACATAAGTTACAGCTTCTGGAGGTATTTTCCAATATCTCAGTCTTAAGCCAGAGAGCTTTGCAAATATAGCTGGAGAGGAACTACTCTGTAGTCTGGTCTAAATGCGATATCATGCCCCTCTAGACAAGCACATTTTAAAGCAAACTTTATTCGCAGGTCTATAGGCTGTACCACATTAACATTTATATTAGTGAGTGGCATTTTTTCCCTTAAGTGATCGGAAATTTACTTCACAAGAAAGCCCTTTTAAACCGGCATTTATGTTTGCTTGAATGAGTTTCATTATTATCTTCTTGGGGGTAAAGTGACCTCTGAAGAGGATGCTTTTGATTTATAAAGCATTCGGTTTGGAGATGCTCTCGGCAGCAAAGGGTATGGGAAATTCATGGAAAGCTCTTTCAGTGCTGTCTTAATCATACTGACATATCTCTCTCCAGTGACTTTATTAATCCAGATTGAAGGAGTAAGTCTAAACACCCCCTCAGGAGCTAAAGGAAAACAGCACGGGATCTTGACTAGAAGTGGCCATTCCATGGTTTTATAGAGCCTAATAAATACTGCTACAAACAGATATGAGTGCTTAATATTGTGCTTTCCCATGCTTGAGACTCTGTCATATAACCACACTGCTTTTTCTTTAATAAGGTGAAAGCAGGTAGCATTCAAGTTGAAAATACTTGCTCCAAGCTTTTAATGAGACTCAGTTCTGAAGCTGTTTAGTATAAATCCATGCTAAGTTATTCTAGTGAGCTGTTCCAAGCAAGAAAATCTGGGGCTTGCAAACATTTCACATCAAAGCTAACTGGAGCCCATAACAGTGGTACTAATTCTAGCCAACTTGTTATTGATCTAATTAGTATAATTCGAAATGAGGCCTCATTTCAGTTCATTGTTACATTAGCTGTACAATGAAATTCAAAAGTCAGTGCTGTCTTCTAGTCTCTGTCTTTGGAAATAATCCTTCCTGAAATTGATTCTGAGAAAATGCTAAGTGTCTTTGTTTGTCTTTCCAATACAGGTGTTTCTGCAGGTGTGGGTTATGGGTGAGAGAGAAAGTTGACCATACGGGGGGGGGGGGGGGGGGGGATTAGATGTGCATATGGTATGGTAATGGGGGTTGATGCCCACCATTTAGGGAAGACAGTGTTTCTGCAGAACTACCAAAATTGCAAATGGGTGAAAGTGTGGAGCTGAATGTGATAGACCTTGGATATTACGAGAGGTCATAGACGTTCTCAGGAAGTCCGGTGATGAATTTATTCAGTTTATCTCTGGAGATGAGAGTGGTTACACTTCAGGCACAGGCAGCTCCTCGTAACTCTGGGCAAGTCGCTTAACCCTCCATTGCCCCATGTAAGCCGCATTGAGCCTGCCATGAGTGGGAAAACATGGGGTACAAATGTAACAACCCCCCCTCCCCCAAACATAAGAATATCCATACTGGATCAGATCGATAGTCCATCTAGCCCAGTATTCTGTTGCCAACAGTGGCCAATCCAGGTCACAAGTATTTGACAGAATCCCAACTAGAAGAACAATTCAATGCTATTGATTCCAGGGAAAGCAGTGGCTATCCCCACTTGTGTCTGAATAGCAGACTATGAGGTGCACTGTAGTAGAAGCTGGTCGAGTAGTAAATATCAGAGGATAGTGGCAAATGAAATTTACTCTTCTGGAAAGAAGGGTGACCGGTGGTGTGCCTCATGAATCTGTCATATGTCTGGTTCTGTTCAATAGTCTTGTCAACAATGTTGCCTTTTTGCAGGTGGTACTAAGATCTGCAGCGGTGTGGATTTCTCTTAGGTAGCAGACAGAATAAGAGGTGATCTGAGAAGGCTCGAGGACTAGTTAAATGTTGGACATCTAGGGTTCAATTCAATAAAGGAGCAATTTTCAAAACCATTTCCCACATGGTTAGCATGATTTACATGTGAAAAATGGCTCTTATCAAATTCTATGGCCAAACACTCATATATAAGTGCTAACAAGATAGCATGTATTTATATAAATACTGCATGCGGGCATTTCTGGGAGCATATTTTGGGCAGAGCAGGGCTGGAGTTCCAGTATATGCATATGCAGGTTCATATTACAATGCCACACCCAGCGTGTTTTTAGAGTCTACTCCATATGTACAACACTCCTATCCAGACAGCAAGCAATGCTGACTATATGTGGTGATTATTTATTATTATTGTTTGTTACATTTATATCCCACATTTTCCCACCTATTTGTAGGCTCAATGTGGCTTACATAGTCCCGGAGAGACGTTTGCAGACTCCGGTGTAAACAAATACAAAGTGATGTTGTGGTAAGATAAAGTTCATGTGGCACAGCCACACTAGAGAATCATACAACGGAAGAGTTGTGTTATGCCCATTACGTTCTTTAGTTTTGTTGTGTTGCAGAGATCAGTCATTTATGTTGGATCGGTAGGGTATGCCGTTTTAAACAGGTTAGTTTTTAGTGTTTTCCGGAAGTTTAGGTGGTCGTTCCTAGTTTTCAAGGCTTTTGGTAGTGCGTTCCACAGTTGTGTGCTTATGTAGGAAAAACTGGACGTGTAAATTGATTTGTATTTGAGTCCTTTGCAGCTCGGGTAGTGCAGATTTAGGTACGTTCATGTTGATTCGGATGTGTTTCTAGTTGGTAGGTCGATCAAGTCTGTCATGTATCCCATAGATAATTTTGTGAACCAGAGTGCAGATTTTGAAAGCAATGCGTTCTTTGATTGGAAGCCAATGTATTGGCAATGGCGGAGTGAATAGCAGTGATTTTCAAACACTTTGCGCAGGATTCAGTAAATGGCACTCAAAATCTGGTGCTGAAAATTGGAGCTGAATGGAATTCTATAACAGGCGTTTCAGGATCGGCACCCTTTATAGAATACCATGTAGGGCTGAGATCCACGCTCAACTTTCAGCATGAGGAGTTACACCAACTGAAACCAGGTGAGACCCCAGTGCGCACATTTTAAGGGCACACCCAGACCCACTTATCCCCCTCACGTGGCCACACCCCCTTTGCAGATCCATGTGGAAACACTTACGGCACCTTTCTATAAATGAATGCATAAGTGTGTTTTCACACAGATCTGCTGTTTCTGCCCTGTTTCAGAGCCTTGGTCTGTTAGTAACATAGTAGATTATGGCAGATAGAGACCTGTACGGTCCATCCAGTCTGCCCAACAAGATAAACTCATTATATGTATACTTTATATGTATACCTGACCTTGATTTGTCCTTGCCATTTTCAGGGCACAGACCGTAGAAGTCTGCTCAGCACTAGCTTTGCTTCCCAATTACCGGTGTTGCCACCCATTCCCTGCTAAGCTTCTGTGGATCCATTCCTTCTAAACAGGATTCCTTTGTGTTTATCCCACACATTTTTCAATTCCATCGGTGAGAGGAGTGACCTAGTGGTTAGAGCACTGGTCTTGCAATCCAGAGGTGGCTGGTTCAAATCCCACTGCTGTTCCTTATGATCTTGGGCAAGTCACTCAACCCTCCATTGCCTCAGGTATAAACTTAGATTGTGAACCCTCCTGGGACAAAGAAATATCCAGTATGCCTGAATAAAACTCACCTTGAGCTACTACTGAAAAAGGTGTGAGCAAAATCCAAATAAATAAGTTACTGTTTCGGCACAGAGAAACATGACCGTTACAATGTTTCTCTGTGCCAAAAATTGGGCACGGAAGTAGCAACTAACATTTATTTATTTGCTACATTTGTATCCCACATTTTCCCACTTCTTTGCAGGCTCAATGTGGCTTACACCATGCCGCAATGGCGATCGCCCTTAACGGAATGAGAAGTACAGAGTATTAACACAATTAAGGTTCATAGAGTATCAAGTAAATTAGAAGTAGATAAATAAATAATACATATCATGTATATGATAACAAACATTCAGTAATAACAATGTGGTTAAAGTATTCAAATTAAAAGTTCGATATTGGCACCATATATAGAATTCACCTGTTTCTGTACAGCTATGAGGTTTAAGTTAAGAAAGCCTTTTTGCTGACCTCAATTCATCCACTTAATTATGTGGATAATGGTAGAATATTGCCAACTACAAAAGAGTTAGGAGGAAAATACTCACTTCAAACTCACTCCTGCAAATTCTATATAGTATGACTAGAGTTCTGCACACAAATCTGGGCATATTCTGATTTGCACACGCAACTCAATTGGTTGACAAACCAATCAGCACTGATAATTGGATGTAAACAAGCACTAATTGGCACTAATTAGAACCTACACGTGCTACTCGCTAAGTGTATTCTATAAAGTAGTCTGTATAAATTCGACCGTGCAGATCGCTAAAGTGGGTGTGGCCATGGGAGGAGCATGGGGGATCATGGGCATTCCTAAAGTTTATGCACAGTTATAGAATAACCCATTCCATGCCTAAAGGAAATGGAGGAGTGGCCTAGTGGTTAGAGTGGTGGACTTTGGTCCTGGGGAACTGTGTTCGATTCCCCCTGCAGGCACAGGCAGCTCCTTGTGACTCTGGGCAAGTCACTTAACCCTCCATTGCCCCAGGTACAAATAAGTACCTGTATATAATATGTAAGCTACATTGAGCCTGCCATGAGTGGGAAAGCAAGGGGTACAAATGTAATATAAATAAAGTTAGGTATGTTCTTAATATGCTCAACTTCTCTGATTGATTTTAAACAGGTCAAAACGTTTTCTCAATAGGTGGCATTAATTGCTCCCCCCCCCCCCCCAACACACACATGGCCACGTGGTAAGTGAAATCTTACCATGTGGCCATACCATTTTTTGGCCTTTTTACACCTGTTGCGCAGTATAATAAGATGATACCTTTTTTATTGTACTAAATTAATACATTTTTTGGCTACCTTGCCAAGACCAAAACCACCTTCATCAGGTCAGTACAGTCTGAAAATATGAGAAGAGAGTCAGAGATGGAGGGGAAGGGGAGGGGACGGGAGGGGAGAGGAAGTCTATTGCACCAGGCAGTATGGTTAGTGGAGGAGCAGCCTGATAATTAGGAAGTCCAGGGCTCTCATACTCCTGTGGGCCAGTCACTCACTGCCTAGGTAGGGTACAAAAGTTTACTTTAACTCATAATTATATATACCACCTTTTAGTGGGGGCAGGGAAATGCCTAGTGTACCCAAATATAACTCACCTAGAGCCAAAATCCCTTCTACTTCCCATTCTGGTCATGATCTTCCATTATATTCCCTGTGTCTATCAGAGCTCAGGTGTTCAGTCTTTTTAAAATGTTACCTGCAGAAAATGCTGTACCATTCCCGTTATACTTAACTATAACACCATTAATGTAAATTCCAAACCATGTCAGTATAAAAGACAAGCCCAAGAGCCTGTCTGGATGGGTGCAATTAAACGAGAACTGGTCCTGTTCAAGCAGGCACAGGCTGGGGCAAAGGGCAGGAGCAAGGGGGGGTGGGTCCATTAGGTCCAGAGGGCTTTTGAGTGGCCAGGATTGGGCAGGTTAAATGTAAGTGGCAAGCCTGTGAGCCCGCTGGGCAGGGGGGATTGGCTGGGAGGGTGAGTAGAGGCGGGACATAGATGTCCCTTATTCTGTTGCCCCTCAGAGGATCAGGGCATTCCTGCTCCTTGGAGGTGACTTTCTCACACTCCCGCCCATTTTTTTCTTTTTGGTTACGTGGGGGGGTGAAACTGTTTTGTGGTGTATTCTTGTCTTTTCAGATGAAGAGTGTTGGGGTTGTCGCAGCAGCGGAAAACCCGAGCTACAGGAGCAATGACTCATGGGGGATGACCCAGGGTATTCAAAGACAGGTCAAGTGACCCTAATTAAAGATGTGGAGGTCCACACAAGCTGGGGTTCTTGCTGTCATGACGGAGCTGGAAGAGGAAGAATGGCAGCGACCACCGGAAGCGGATTGGATATTTTGCTGGCATGGCAAGCAGCGGCTGGGGGTGGTGGGGGTGGTTATGGATGTTGCTACCATTTTGCCAGTTGTAGCTGGGGGGGGGGGGGGGGGAGGGAAGAGGTATGTTATTCCCTGATGGGATACGTTTGAAAATTGTTAATAAATTAAGCTGCAGCCTACTGTTATCCCAAGTCTGTTTGTATGTGAGTTTTATTGATTAATGAGGTCTTCTTGTAAGGGGAAAATGGGTGGGAGAGATGGGAAGGGGGGGATTGGTATGTGCCTTGCTGAACAGGTCCAAGATCCAAGTGTTAATATTTAACCTTAAAAGAACAAGCACTGGACGAGTGAGGTGTATAAATCTTCAGGAGTTTTGCTAAGCTATAATTAATACATTATTAGCCTTTAAATATCTATTACTTTATCATGGCATTGTTTGGTTTATAAGGAAACATATTCCGATTCAGAGAGTGCTGACTTTGAGATTGCATGTCACTGAAAATTTAAGGCTTTTAAACACAAGAATATCAGTGGAAAGAAGGCCAAATATGAAATGCCCATTGATGAAAAAGGATGTTCAATTGAATTTTATGCAGCAACAAAATTCTTACAGCTCTGTTCAGTACAGCGAGTGAGTGATACGTTTTACATTCCTAAAAGGTTTCGATTTGAAAACCATTTAACAGAACTGAAGAAACCTTTGAATATTGAAAACATTTTCAACGGCTTCCAGACGTCTATTAAAGAAATGACGCGTGTGTTTTCTCCTGCTTCAATAGCGTATTAAAAATCGAATTAAAGAGTTTGCCAGTGAATTAGGATGCAGGGCCTGTTACTTGTAATATTTTAACATAGCAGGAGATGGACTTAAGAATTGGGAAAGGAAAGAATGGCTTCCCCTAAGCATTGTGTGTGTGGGGGTGGGGGGGAGTTGTTTGTTTTTGTTTGTTTTTTTCTTTTTGTTATGATTTACGGGCTCGCCACCCTGCAGTAAATAAAGCAGCATTGTATTCAAGCCAAGTAAATATAACATCTTAAAAGCTTAAAACAGAGAGAGAGAGAGAGAGAGAGAGAATGAAAGAGCACATTAAAGTTTTGATGAACTAGAACTATAAGCCATCTTTATAAACTTTCAACATTTGCAAAAAAAAAAAAAAAAAAAAAAAACTTGCAAACGCAGGTATTCTGATCTTTGAAAAACGGAAGCATTTAATGTCTGATCTGACAATTACTTCAATAAATTGTTTTAACTAGCGAATACTGTTCCCTCTGTTTTCCGACTTGCACACTGTAAACATTTCTCCCTGATTTCTTAAATGCTCTTTCATGAAAAAACTGGTTCAAGAAAATGTATTTTCCTAAAATACTTTAAAAAAACCATATTTGACAACAAAAACCCGGAAGTTATTTTTCTTCTGCTTAGACTACAGAATTTCTCATGTGTAAATATCACCTTGGCTCAGTAGTTTACTTTTAAAATGATCGATGTATTTGATGAGGCAGCAGATAGAGTCAAATGGCAATAGGAAACCAAAGACCAGACAATCTGTAATCAGCTCAGTAAGTTTCAGAAGTAATAGGCATTTCATGTGTTCAGCCAGTCATTTAATGCAAAGTTTCTTAGTGAACAATTATGAAAAATTAAAAGTGCGATTTAATTGGGGGAAAGTATTAATTATAATGTTAAGTAGTGTTCCAGCATGTTCCCTTTTTTTTACGTTTCTCTCTTTATTATTTTTCAATCTTTTCATTAAATATGTTTTTTTTTCTTAAATAACTTGTCAAACTAAAAACAGCTCTAGACGGGGTTCAAAAAATAAATACCGAGTAGAATTACTAAAATCTATGCTCGCCTCTCAGAGATGTTTATTTATTTGTAGCATTTGTATCCCACGTTTCCCCACCAATTTGCAGGCTCAATGTGGCTTACATTTGCCGTAATGGCGGATGCCATTTCCGGGTAACAGAATTACAAATGGTATTGTGTTAAGGTGCGTACAAACATGGTAACGTATATGAAGCAAATCATATATGGAGCAGATCGTGGTATATATACACACCATGTGCATGCATACATGCTAAAGAAAAGTGAACTATGGTATTGCATGAAGGTTCCTGATTAATAAATTGGATTGTAACATACATTAGTCTGTCGGCTGTAGAGAGACCCTAATCAGCATAAGGTTTAAAGTGGTATTCCTTGATCATTCATATCAAGGAGGTTAGTCAATCATGTGATAAGAGTTCGGTTTTGTAGAGATCATGAGTAGTATTATTAATTAGTATTTAAGATGGATATTTATGATGTTATCATCAGAAAATAGAAATTCAATAATTTTCGCAAACTTTTTAGGGCTAACCTATTCATTTACTTCTTTTCTGTGGTCGGTAAGTTTCATTAGAAATATGTATTTATTTATTAAGATTTATTACCAGTTAATTTGTAAAAAGTAAACGGTAAAAGTCGCATACTATTCACTGGATGTCTTTTCTTTGTTTCTTTATTCACCCAGCAGTTCCTTAAAAAGCACACTTTCACTCATTTTCACCGCAGGATGAGCAAGCACCTGTCCAAGATAAAAAGGGGACTATTAGGGTCTCATTCATGTTCCTTAATCAGAAAATTCATTGGTGACTACAAACGAAGCATCCCGAATGATCACCAGAATATTATTTAGATATCTGACAGATATTCTCGGCAGTGTTTCTTTGGGTTGCATTGCCGACAGAAGACCAAAAAAAACTCCCCAAAACTGTTCAGATATTTATAAAAAGGTCACACTAAATAATTACCCTAGATACATGGCTTAATGATTATAAGGCTTCCCAGAATAATCGCGTTCCCGCTGGCTTGTCTCCCCAGTCCTTCAAAGCGGTTGATTCTATTGTTTTCCAACTTTAATAAAGTTGTACCGACATAATGCTTTTATATTGATGTTTTCCCATTTTTTATACGCACAGGTGACAGCATTTGTTTAGTTAACAGGGCCTAATAGCTCTAATCTTCTGCCCTATTCTGTTTCCACTTTCCTTGTAGTAGATAAGAAGTTGGAACCGCTACTGTGAAGTCCTGTGGTTGTTACCCTTTTAAATTCCTGAACTTTTTTTTTTTCGTACCAGTTTCGGAGAAGACCACATTAAGAACATATGGAACATATTCTCTAAAAAAAAAAGTAGCAATTAGATAAATGACTTGAATAATTTAAATAGAAAGGCGGATTTCAGAAAGAAGAGGACGGAGGCGTTTCTACTGTTGTCTTCCAGGGTCATTTCAGTCTCATTGCTACTATTCCTAATCAATAACTTTTGACATCTGGGATGGCAAAACGCGTTGTTGTGGATAATACTGAATCATTTTTTTAACCTGTAGTGGTGGAACTATAACCAGGCAAAATTGTATCCCTATTCCTCCTTAAACTCCCTTAACAGGTTATGTATATACCAAGGGCAAGGAAGTTTTTCCTGACTCAAGATTATTATTTGTATTATTTATTGCATTTGTATCCCACATTTTCCCACCTCTTTGCAGGCTCAATGTGATAAAGCTTTAAAAAGCACTTACTGAAACCAGCTATTATTTTGCTCACTGTGGCATCATTAAACTAACATATGTCAGTCGATTATGTCCAGTGGCATTTGATTCTATCTCTAGTATAAATGTCTGTTATCATAATAGTTTGCATGTGTATATATTGTTTCATCGAAGCTCCCGTGCTCTTTACATTTACAATATACATCAGAAGCATGAAAGCAGCCCCCACCACCACGAAAAAAAAACCTGAGTGCTAACAATGCCACCCGATCTGTGTGGGAATTTCCGGAGAGAAAGGTTGGTGGAACAATTTGATTATTTTATTTTTATTTTTTACCAGAGGTACTATAATTCCCAATTACATTCTATTAAACTGGAGGGACTAAAAGAGAGAAATCCAGCTGCCCAAATGCAGGTTTCTATCTCTTTCGGTACCTGACTGTCTATCTTTTGTCTCAGACCAGTGCTTCAGCAAATCCCCCAGCCGATTTGGGAGTGCAATTAAGGCTGTAAGGGTGACTTCTTGAAACCTTCATCGGCTCTTCTGCTCCATCTGAGTGTTCCTTCTCTTCCTAACCACAAGGAGTTTGGTTGATGGAGCTGGCGCCAGAAGGTTCCCAGAAGAATTTAGACGTGAAGAGCTCCTGCAGGTAGGAGTGGAAACCTGATCCTTCCAGACAGGGGATTCAGGAAGGGAGATTCGGACAGACAAGAGGAGGAGATCAAGTCCTTCTTACACTTACACATTAGCTGCACAGGAAAAACATGTGAGACATTTAATGGGGGTGCCTCTATTTCCAGAAGTAAATGAATGACCTCTTCAGATCTGAAAGCCCAGATTCATTCTACGCCTACGTGAACTGGCTGATAACCGACTCTCTCCACTGTACCTGCAGAAATGATTTGCCTTTATGCGTACTGCACTTACAATTCAGATTAAGATCATTATTAATGCTGCAGTTGGTTCACAAATAAAGATCCAGATGCACATCCCGGACTGTGGTCACTGTATTATGTTTCTTGGTCATATACAGCTGTATATGAAGAGCTAACCACAAGGTGCAAACATTTTAACTTGCATTAATATTTGCAGTCTAGTGAGATTATCATTCTGGTACTGGTGCAAAATTCCAAACAACACGTTCATGGTTTGAAACCCTAATAATTACTTTGCCTGAAGTTACATTACACCCCCCCCCCCCCCCAAAAAAAAAAAATTAAGTTTTCAGGAACAGAAATGAATCTAAAAAAATGTAATTTGATTGTTCTTTCTCCCTTGCCCTTTAAACACTGTTATATGAACGTAGTAACTAATGTTTCACAGCCATTTGCGACTTCTCTACTACACAAGGCTGCAATTAGGCAGCGAGCCATCTACAAAGTTTTTATTATAAATTGGTATTGACACGGAACAAACTCTGGAATGGAAATATTTATTTTGCACTTAAGTTGAACAATTGGCAGCCCTGCTGATCTTTCGAGACACTCGAGCTGGCTCTGGACTGAGGCGTTCAATAATTAAGTTTGATTTTTGGATTTTTTTTGTGTGTGTGTGCAATTCATGGAAAGGGGAGGGGGAGTGTATGTCTGAACAGATGGGTTAAAGATCCCCCCTCAATAACAGTGGGTCACCCTCGGTGGTATCTATAAAGCAGAACGCCATCTGGTAAGGTCACTTTTGTGCAATAGCCCAGGGAGTCCAGGTATTGCTAGATAGATATAATAGCTGGCTGTATGTATTTTAAGGCACCGGTGCTTGGTTTATTGAACAAAATCCAAAGTAAAAATAAATAAATATATGAGGATACGCGTCACACAAAAGCCAATTGAGCTTCCAAAGCTTCTGTTTAAAAAGTGCTGTGAATTGATTTTTTAAAAATAACTTTGTCAAACAATCGGGCAGTACTGCATAGCAGTGGAAATGTTCGACGTTATTCATTTCATGTATAATCAGGCGACTGTTTTCTAATTAAATTGCAAAATAATATGAAGGGAAATGCTGAACGAAAGAAATTAACTGCGCTTTGAAAAAAAACGTAGCTCGTGCTGTTTCGCCTGCATTTACCTTGAAATTAATCAAGTCACTTCTGTTGCGTTTCCTGTTCCAATGACTATAAATGTCGTCTTGCGAGGCTCTTGTGACGGCAGTTTCTTTAAATATGGAGCTCAGGTCTCGGACCAGCCTTTTTTTTTTTTTTGCATAATGATGGCTCCCCATGCCCCATCTCGGAATAATCCTCGGCACATCGGGGGGGGGGGGGGGGGGGGTAGCATTTCTTTTTAATTATTTACCTGTTATTGAAAGTGCTTCAAGTTTTTGCTAATGGCCCCGGTTTTATAGTGGGTTGGCACGCTGCTAAATCTGGGAAACAGATCATTTCATTAAATTTTAATGTCGGTCAATTGCTCTGGGAAAAGAAAAAAGAAAAAGAAAAACTGGGATCCCATATCAAATATTAATACTTTAATGCTTGATGTTAAATTAGTAAGCCCCAGAGCGACCTAGAATCAATTCTTTATAATGGACTCTCAATTTTGAGCACGGTCGTAGATAATTTTGGCGTGGTTAGTAAGTTGTGTCGCACAATTTGCGATCACACAAGAAGGCTTTACAACCTCGGTTCTCTCTTTAAACTCAAACGTGTAAGTCAGCTTCATTTACACACTAGACACACTAGACCTGAGAGATACAGGTTACCCAGCCACGTTTGTTTGGGAGGGGGGGGGGGGGGGTTCCGCCTAAGTTTTTCAGTTCTCAATAATGGCAGTTACATTTTTAATTTATATACCGAATCTTTCAATGTTGTAAACTCGTATTTCTTTTATCGTGTTTATTTTATTTGCCAACACGATTTGACAGTGAAGACTACAATAGTGTATGAATAGCTGATGAGAGGAACATATTCATAGACGCGTAAAATTAACACGCGTGAGGCTCAGGTATACTGCGACCTTGCAAGAGCAAAGATTTACTGGTGTTGCCCTGACTGTATAAATCTCTTTTAAGTAGGTTTTGTTTTATGCTACTAATGATACACAGTGAATATAATACAAACAATCCAAAAGGACCTTCCAAGCTTTTGTCAAATATACACTGAAGAGATTCTGCAAACGACTCTACCAATAAATTGGCATTTAATTAATTATCAAAATGTTGAAATACAGTTGGCTGTTATTTGTTCCCAGGAAAACTCCTTTCTTGATTTGTCTTTTAAATCTTGCAGGATCCAAAACAGAGGTTTCTCCAGACCAGTGGTCGCCTTTAAAACTTGTACACTTTACCAGAGAATATAGGGCACATACAGTAAGTACTACAATATATAGAGCAAGCCAATTATACATTAACCAGTGCTTTTCTGCGCACTTCTGGTGCTCCTCAAAAGGGATTTTCCTCATAAGACGGCAAAAAAAGACTTTTTTTTTTTTTTTTTTATATAAAGAAACCACTGATCTACCTGATTCACGGCCGGTATTTTCAGAGAGTAGGTGAGCAGTAAAGTTTGCAACATAACCACAATTTTTTATCTTGGGTTCTAATGAATAGAAACGTTAGGCCTCACTAATCCATGGAGTCTTCTTCAGTTAGTGTCCTATCCCATTCTGTACCCATTATTGTAAACGAGTCTTTACTGAGCTACAGACCATGCCAGTCAGTAGGCAAAATTGTAAGCTCATCATGATAGGGACAAGGTGCCCTTGATATATCTGGGGTTTTTTGTAATGCTTCTTGTGCAGCCCTGTGCATCTTGTAATATATCTCGACCTTTTCTTTCTCCCACTGCCCGCTGCTTTGTACCTTGGTGTTACTATAGAAACTAAATGTAAGCAGTAGTAAATCTCCCTTAAACACAAAAGGCAATAGGCCGGGTTTGTTCCAATTTAGTATAGTTCTTTGCACCTACGTGCCTACTGCACAGAGCCTGAAATGAGAGAGAAGTTGTTTGATAAATAGAATATCCTTTTTGAATGTAAAGTCGGGGGTGTTGCCGACTTTAAATTCAAAACTGGTGAAAAGCAACAAGAACACGTCCTTATAAAAGGATTTAACTCGTTTTAACAGCAACAAAAAAATCATCTGAGCCCCAGCAAACCATAATTTTTATTACTAAAAGTATATAAAAAAGAGCGCTGTAAAATACATTCACGTCCCCTATTCTATTTCTCAAGCAGCTTCTCTCATTGCAGGCTTTATGCAGTAGCGATTGTTCCATAGGCACATAGGGGGAAAGCTTATATTAAATTGAAACAAACCCGGGTTGAGAACCCCTGTCCAGATTGAAGATCATGACATTAAGTTGCTGTTTAGAGGGTCCTGAATATCCATAAGTGATACTTAATTAGCCAATCTATTGAATACTTTCACATTTCAAAGGCCATTGACTTTGTGTTTGCTGGTTACCCACCATTAATTTATGTCTTTCCTATTTTTTCAATGAGGTGGTGAGCTTTGGAGGCTTGTGAAACCTCCAGGCTTAGGAACAGACTCTAAGGGTAATATCTCCAAATGGGTTAGGCCGGTGCATACTTTGACAGTAATGAACCTCTCTAGGCTATGAGTATGATCTCATTCTATCACATTTACTGCTGAAGCTCACCAAATTACTCTTGGGACAATGTCTCCAAAGATTTGCACATAGCATGGCAGTAAAGAAACTCACTCCTAAGTCGGGATATGCCAAGTTGGACATGGCAGACCGGACCAGACAACATTAACCAGGGGACTGAAAGCACCAGTTGGGAGAGTGGATGCATAGTAGGAGGGGAGTTGGGTTCTATGAAGGGGTTTTGATTTAAATCTGGGCTGCCTGCTATGGATTAGGCAAGTGACAAAGAATGGTGGTAGGTGTGGGAAGGGTTTTTGAGAGGAGCGGGATTTAGCAGGAAGCAGGTCACTCTGCAGTTAGTGGTGCCTCTTGAAGCTGGTCCCCACCGAGTTTGATTCCCTTCTGCCCACCCTTTGGTCCCCAACGAGTTTGTATCCGTTCTGCCCTCCCTTTGGTGGGCTTGGTTTCCTCTTTTTTACCTGTTCTTTGTGAGGGTTGTTGTCACAGCTGGGCAGGGGTGCCAGAGCCAGGAGCCATTACAGTTAAGAGTTGCATATGCTTCTTTGGGGTTTTGGGATAAGTTGGTAGACCTTGGGTCATAGTGGCATGGGCTTGGCAAGCACTAAGCCAAGGGATCTGATAGTTCACAACTAGAAGCATGGCACAAACAATGTTCCAGTGGGTTCTGAGCTGCTTTGGTGGGATACTGAGTAGCTGAGATGTCCAGCTAGCTATTAACATGGCAGATGGATACATGTGATTTGGGGATGGCATTGTATAGAGTTAGAGATTGTTATGGCTTATGCTTCTTTGTTTCTGTTGGGGAATAAATTTGCAGCCAAGTTTTAAACTGGGTCCCTGATAATTAGTCTAATGAAAGTTTGCCTAATGGACTATTGGTCTGATGACAATTGGTCTAAAATACAAGATGGCTAATGGGTCAGTTGGTCTCAAAGGCAATTGGTCTAATGGCTTAATTGACCTAAACAACAAAGAGGAGACAGGATCCTGATGCAAAAATCAGTGTAATTTTGTAAGAAAGAAACTACAGCAAGATACAGGTCTCAGTCCTTTTGATTTTCAGAAATTAAAGATTAACACACAAACTTTATTTTTTATAAACTCATATATATCATATAATATATATATATAATTAAAAGGCATAAAAGTTTGACAATATCGTTCTTAAAGTTCTAAAAGTTCCTCTTCTATGTGGGAGACAGAGAAGAAGCGCCTTTTAGAATCAGTCAATTTTACAGGCGTATCAATTTTCAAGTACATTTCACCTTTATCTCTAACATTAGGTAACATGTCTCATTAGACCAATTATCCATTAGATGAATTGTCCTATTGGATGGATTGTCTCTTAGCCAAGATATACCATTGGACTAATTGCCATTAGACCAATTGTCCATTCGATGAACTGTGATTAGACGAATTGTACTAAACCCATTAAACCATGTTCTTGTGTCTGTCTGTATGTCTAGGGATAGATTTAGGAAAATGGGGGGGGGGGAGGGGAAGGTGGAGGTTTAGGTTTAGGTGCTAAAATGAATAATGCCAGGTACCTAGGTTATGACCTCACTCTCAAATTTACTGCCAAGGATCACCATACAATTTGCGTTGTGCTACAGAGAGCTTTCTTCTGGAGTTCATAACATATAAGGTATATAGGCAATATATCAAGGCATGCTTGAAAGATTTTTTAATCAACCTTGTGACATCGAAAACAATGGGGAGTTTTACAGAGCACACAAAATATCTGTACAATAATAAAATGTATTCTAAAGCAAAAAAAAAAAAAAACATTAAAAAAATAGATAGAAATTAGGCCCATTATAGCCATGTTTTGCCCAACATGGGGCTGCATCAGGGGTTATTCAAAAGTGAACTGCAATAAGGATCATCTATGGATGTACATATCCAAGTTGCTTCATGACTAAGTTCTGATTAGGTTCTAAATAAAAAATTAAAAAACAGCAATAGTCTTTTAACAAGCAGTGTTCTTGTCTACCCAAACCAATGGTAAATACTTCTGTTACATTTTCTTGGTTTCTGACACAGTCTTGACATACACTAATTCTTATAAATGACCTTGCAGGCATGGAGGAGTTTTCTTGTTGGTACAGTCAGTTTTTCACGATCTTTAAGAGGCCAATCTACAATTCCAAAGCTGACTTAAGTTTTGCTCAATTTTCCTCCAAAGGCAGTTGCTTAGCACATTTGCCTAGACCAAAAGTCATCCTAATGAAAGGCCAGGTTTTAGGCTGATACAGTCAGTTGGATATGAGACTATTCAATGGCAAAGTATGTGGCCAAAATTGTTAACTAATAAATAACTTACATATTATACCATGATGTTAATGCACTTTTTATTCTCATACAATATTCTTTACTGGTCTTTTCTCTCGTGGGCCCTTTTGCTAAGCTGCAGTAGGGTTACTACACGGGTGGTGTGCGCTAAATTAACACTATCACCAAGATAGTGTTGGCACCCTGCGGTAGTTTCAAAGTTAGTGAACGCTGTTTCCCGTGCTAGAAAATAATTTTCTATTTTCTAGTGCGGGTGGGGGGAGGCGTTCCTGGCAGTAATCAGCAGTGCAACCATATTAATGTGTGCTGTCTGATTCCCACAGGAGTAGTGTGGGAGCCCTTTCTGCCAAGTAAACAGGTGGCATTAAGGGCTCAGGCAGTAAATTGCCATGCACTACTTTTAATATTAGTGCACAGCCATTTACTGTCCCATTAATTAAAAAAAAGGCCTTTTTACCCACTGAGGTAAAAAATGACCCAGTGTGTGGTCATTTCATGTATCCAAACTAGCACAGGCCACTTTTTACCGTTGCTTAAGAATAGGAGGCCCGAGAGCTGGTCTCGAAGGGCCCAGTTAAACGAGGGCTGGGCCTGTTCGAGTCAGCTCTGGGTCATGTTGGGAGCTAGCATGGGCTATGCTGAGAAGCTCCTAGGCTGGGATTGGGCAGGCTAAAAGAGGCAGCTTGTCAGAGTGGTAGGACAGGCTGCCTATTGGCCAAAGAAGGAGGGAGGGGCGGGGCTAGGCGAGGAGATAAATGAGGGAGTGGCATCGAACACCAGGGCGTCGGCGATCCTTGGAGGAGGTTTCCCACCCGCCCATCCTTATGTCAGAGGGAAGGGGATGCGTTTGGGGGACGATGTGTGTTGTTCTGTCTTTCAAGATTGGCAGGAGATGTCGCAGCAGCAAAAATAAAGAAGACAACAAACCTTGAGCTACAAAAGGTATGGATCATGGGGGGGCTGAGCCAGAGTATGGAAGGCGGGTCGGGTAACCCGGGAGACAAGTGTGGAGGTCCACACGGAGCGGGGCCCTTGCTGTGATGGCGGGGCCTGGAAGAGATTGCCGATTTGCTGACATGGCGATTGGCGGATGGGGGGAGGGGGGTCCAGGATGAGGCCATGTCCGGACCCATATAGCTCGGGGCGAGGGGGGGGTGACAAGTTTGTACAAGTTAATCAATTGTTTGAATTGTTAAAGCAAGCTACGGCCTAGGTTTTCCCAATATTGGTTTCTAGAGAGTTATTGAAGGGGAAGGGGGAGAAGGTGGGCTGGGGGGGGGGCGGTTTGGGGGAGAACGGGTCTCAGCTCCAAGGTTTAAAGGGCCCCTCAGTGATTTATGCTTGGTTGTCCTCCTTCCTCCACTCCTAGATATGTATATACACCTTCCTTTCCAAGTCCCTTTATCTCATAGCCATCAGTCAAACCTCCACTACCCAAACTGCAAAGGACTCAAATACAAAGCAACCTATGCATCCAGCTTCTCCTATATAAGCACACAACTATGGAACTCACTGCCAAAAGCTGTGAAAACAACCTACGACCATCTAAACTTCAGGAAATCACAAAAAACCAACCTGTTCAAAAAGGCATACCCTACCGACCCAACACAAATGCCTACACTCTCCAACACAGCAAAACCAAAGCTCATAATGGACACTATATAACCTCTCCTCTCTTCGATCCCCATTGTGCCTGAACCTTAATCGACCACAACATCATCATGAATTTTTTTCTCTACCGGACTTGGCGAACGCCTTTACGGTACTATGTAAGCCACATTGAGCCTGCAAATAGGTGGGAAAATGTGGGATACAAATGTAACAAATAAATAAATAAACTGTTTTAATGTTTGCTCAATTTTCCTCCAAAGTAAGTTGCCCTAGTACATTTGTCCAGATCAAAAATCTTCCTAACATCATCTGAGGAGCTTTTCACTAGACATAGCTGTTGCCAGAGCCGTAGCGAGGGGTGCTGACACCCGGGGCGGGTCGCCGCTGCGCACCCCCCCGGGTGAAGCACGGCGCACCCTCCTCCCGCTGGAGCGCACCCCCCGGAGCGCATACCTGGGCCGAGGGACGGGCGGGAGGGCCGATCCGCCCCGACTGCATGTTGCTGGGGTGTGTTGGCTCCGCGCTGGTTCACTTCTCTCTCTGTCCCGGAACAGGAAGTAACCTGTTCCGGGGCAGAGAGGGCAGTGCACCAGCGCAGAGCCGACACCCCCCAGCGGCGTGCACCCGGGGTGGACTGCCCCCCCTCACCCCCTTCCTACGCCACTGGCTGTTGCTCTAATTGTTGGTCACTGGAACTGCAGAGTTTCAAGTCATCTGCTCTGGTGTCCATAGAGTGATGTAGAAGCACATTCTCTCAATTAATGGTAAGAGGTATAATTTTATGACTCCTAAATATTCAAATAAGCCCATGGAAAATAACCATGAGTAGGTGAAAAGAAGGCAGGCTTTTAGGCTCAGTCAATATTCAATGGCAAGATGTATGTGGTTCCTAGATATCATAGGGTTATATAATAGTTCAAACAGCCTGGTTGATCCTTTTGGGGGTTCTGAATAGTAAGGGGGTCAGAGACAGGTTACACACATTGGCAATGTCATTGCTTTGGGAACCATCTGTGATGCTTTGTGACAACATCTCAGCAAAAAGCCACAGGTAGGAAACTTTTTAATCTGTTCCAAACAGAGTATAGATTTATAGAACGCTAAAATAAATATATGACATTAATTTGGTATTGCAAAGGCCTTGTTTTGAAAAGACGCTCTCCCATTGTGACTGTGTGCTAAAGCAAATTATTGGAAAATAGGATTTCAGGGCACTATAGTTAATGCTACTCACCTCCCTGCTCAGGGTCGATGACAGATAGATTTGGTGTTGCATTTGAAACATTAAAACCACCAATAAGTAAAACTGTTTCTCTGACCACCATTTTAGCACACTGTTTTGTAATGGACCAACACAAAACGCATTTGGTCTGATGGACTTGATCGGATATCATTTGAGTCATAAGTACATAAGTATTGCCATACTGGGACAGACCAAAGATCCATCAAGCCCAGCATCTTGTTTCCAACAGTGACCAATCCAGGTCACAAATACCTGGCAAGATCCCAAGAAAGTACAAAACATTTTATGCTGCTTATCCCAGAAATAAGCAGTGGATTTTCCTCAAGTCCATTTTAATAATGGTCTGTGGACTTTTCCTTTAGGAAGCCCAAACCTTTTTTAAAACCTGCTAAACTAACCGCCTTTACCACATTCTCTGGCAAGGAATTCCAGAGTTTAATTACCTGTTGAGTGAAGAAACATTTTCTCTGATTCGTTTTAAATTTACTACTTTGTAGCTTCACCGAATGCCCCCTAGTCCTAGTATTTTTGGAAAGAGTAAACAGAGGCTTCACTTCTATCCCTTCCACTCAACTCATTATTTTATAGACCTCTATCATAATAACATAATACAGTCCCCCCCCCCCCCCCCGAAGGCTATGGAGATTTCGTGGTAAACTATTGATCTTGCATTACTGTACCTAAAGTTCTGGTGGTGCTGACACTTCCTAAGCACTGACTAGATTTAACTAATTGTATCAAAGCTTCTAACTATCACCTATACAGGATAATCAGGAGCCTAGTTTAGAAGCTACACGTTCACCCTTTGAATTTGATCTTGTAGTGGTTTCCCCCACAGATTAAAAAAGAAATTATAAATGAGACACTGCTTTACTAAATAGCACATGGCAGGTCTCTATTATATCTGTACTGACTTGGATGAAGCCCCTGCATGCAGCTGTGGGCACTCCAGGGGAGAATGGGTGAAGTGAGCAAGAGCCTCTAATTGCAGCCTCCGGGCTTGTGCGAGGATTTTGAGCCGGAGTGTAATATCATCCGCTTCTAATCGAAATGGGTCTAGGCTTACACGGCATGTTAGCAGACTAGGCCTTACAACTTAAAGAAGTTGCTTTGTAAACAAACTGGTTAATTCTACTAGCTGGAAAAAAATACATTGATAATGGCGGGAACAAGAGTTAGCCCTACGGTCCTGAGCTCTGAAAGGTCATGTTAAGTCAGGACTCTTGATCAAAGCGCCATCCAGACGGTACAATACTCTGTATATCCTGATTTCTAAAGCACAAGTAAATCACCTGTTTTAACAACAACAACAACAAAAGGAGTAGAATTGTTGTCTTTAGAGATTTAGCAGAGTTGGTAAACCGAGCGTGGCAAAATAGTGAGGGCGATCCTATCCCCTTCAGACGAATATAACGATTCCCCAAATAATTTCCAGAAATGAAGCGAAGCATTGATCGCACGGTACTGCAAGTACGTACTTGGTGGCCCGGTCGCTCCAATGAGAACAGAGGCGCCTTTAAATCAAAACAGATTCCTGCAGCTGTTAATCTTTAGGATACGTGGTAGCTTGGCGCCACACATAAACATTTCAAATTTGGAAAGCCCGAATGAAAATCTATGGCAACCTAAGTAAGAAAACAGACACTTGGCCTACAATAAAGGTAGGCTTTTGCAGGAAGCCTAATATGACGAACGATGCATCTAAAATTATTTTCAGGAGCAAAAAAACCGAAGGGTTTTGCAACTAGAAATGTCGTCGTTATGAAGACCCCACTGAGGATGCAGCTACCTAAATATTTACAAATCACAAAAATATATACAGTGTGTCCAATGATATTCCGAGATAGTGCTGGCCTTATGAGGTATTAATTCGCCCCTTATTCGAGTACTGTTATTTGTCATCTATAGGCTCTTGCATTGTTTTGGGTTGCACTGTTGTATGTTGGAACTGCAAATGCAATATTTAAACCAAAAAAATATATACGGTACTGGCATCACGTTTTTCAATTTGGCAAGAACATTTCACATGTAATATAGTACACAAAAAAGTTTCCGAACATTCTCGTGTGGTTAGTTTTTATTTTTTCTTGTAATATGTTGACTACTTTGAACTTTTGTGCAAATGTATTGCATATTACAGCAATACGGATTTAGCTCAGGCCTTTCTCAGACGTTCAAGGAGAGTTACGTTCAGATATAGAGTAGGATAATGTTCTTACCTGTCTACTTACACACAACACACACTCTTAAAATATCCTGAACTATCCAATTTGTCAACTATCCTATGCTTTCGTTTTGTACGAAAATAATACCAACTACCTTCACTATAGACAAAAAAAAAACAGGAGAATGTCACCTACTAACCAGACCCAAAGTGCCCTTTTTCTTGAGCTTGAAAAAAAGGTGGGTTTTTAAAATATCCTTTTAAGCAATTTGAGTGAACAATTCCTACATGGCTTCTCTGTATGCTCAGTGCAAAAAGAAGATTTTCAAATGCTAGAGGGAACCGAGGCTGATGCGGTCTGCAGGGAAAATCATTTCTGTTTAGGGAGAATTTGAAGTCGCCATTAATATAAATAAACGATCTTTAACCGCCCCCCCACCCCCTCCGTTCGCCTTTTATTGCTGTTATCTTGACTTTATAAGGCTGAGCCCTGGCAGATTCCTGCTTTTGGGTTTGGCTGGTAAGAGAAACTCCTTTTTTTTTTTTCTTCCTGGCTGTCATTCACAGAGCTTCTTTCAGCCTCCAACCAATGATGATCCAGGGCCTAAAACTACAGGCTACATCTCACCCAGGCCTTTGGCATCATGATTGATGTCCCAGTTTTAACAACAAGCAGGATCCAAAAGCAAAAGAAGAAGAAGAAGAGAAAAAAAAAAGGCACTTCTACTTCGGCTCTACCTTTTTTCCCCCCCACCCACTTCCACCCTTCCTAAGTCTTTGGAAACAACTGAAGCGAGAACGCGCCGCTTTTTTTTATGATCGCTTAAGTGAAAATAATAATAATCCATTGAACGGCGGGACCACCATTTCTTGGAAGGGCTTTGGGGGGAAAAGCATGGATCATATGGGGGCTCATCATATTCACCAGAGCCACGCGGAGCCCATCAGCTTTGGAATTGATCAGATTTTGAACAATCCGGACCAGGGGAGTTGCATGATTTCCAGCTCCAGGCTACAAGACTCGGACTATGGCTTGGGATGCATCGTGAGCAGCGCCTACAACACCATGGCCGGTAATTACAGCAACAGCAGCGCTGGCGGATACAATAACAGTGCCTGTAGCATGGCATCTTTAACGGGTTCCTACAACGTCAACATGGGCATGAATATGAATGGGAATAGCCTTAATTCTGCTGGGGTGATCAGGGTGCCAGCACATAGACCCTTAGCTACTAGCGTCCATCAGCCTATATCTGCTGGTATGGCCACGGTGCCCGGCATGGGGGGCATGAGTAATATGAACAATCTGACAGGGTTGACTTTCCCCTGGATGGAAAGTAACAGAAGATACACAAAGGACAGATTCACAGGTGAGTTGCTGATCTTTCGGCACCGCTGCTTCAGCTGCATAAAATCACCTTAACTAAACTGGCTCCTTTTTTTGTTTTGTTTTGTTTTTTTTTTCTTTGCTCTTACTGTCTAAAATCAAGCGTCAAATGCTTAAAAAAAAATTTTCCATTCCATTGAAAGCGGCTCTGAAAAGGTGTTGTGTGCTCGTAATAGCTTTCAATTTCATGATTTTTATTTTTTTAATCCATCAAGATTTCATCTTTTAATGGATGCTGGCAAATTCCTATTTAAACGAAAAATGCATCAAATTCTGAAAATAGAAAAAAAAATAGCAAACATAAATAAATTATCATGCAATGTTCAGTTTTACAATTATCAAACAGTACAAAGTTACGGCTTAGAGAACAAGCCTAAGGTAATACTTAATGTACAAATATTTAATTTACAAATATTTCATCGAATTGCTCACAATCAGAAGTCTTAAAATTAGTTGTTAAACTTCCATGACTGCTATGAAGAGAACTAGTAGAGCTCTGAAACTATGTACCATACCTTGCGCTGATATCATCCATATACATTTTACATATTTTTTAAAAAAACTTTCTTTTAGTATAGAATTCATGTAGAGCAAGACTCAGAATTCATCTTTCTTTTGTAATGTCCAATCACCACATCTAGCAGTAATATCTTCCTTTTTTTTTTTTTTTTTTTTTACAATTCAGAGATATTTAATATACTGAAAATCATGCAGCTGCTGCAGTGAACAGATAAGGCAGCGAATAAATCTATTTTTGCATTTCCAGGGTGATAGTGAAACTAATCCATAATATGAATAATGAACAGACGATACATATGTGCCTTTCAACAGAAAACGCGATCAATATTTTCAAAGGTTTAAGTGCTCCCTGAGAATTGAATTGTCCAGTGTGAGCGTGAAGTTATGTGTGTATTTTGCATGATTTACACAAAGACACATTGCAGATATGGGTAACAAAATTGCGCATGTTTAGTAAGTAGGCCGCGTAAAAGAGAATTTAGCGTTTTAAAAATCTCTCTATTACAATCAGTAGCAGCACGATCAAATGAATTTGCAGATAGAAATTTAAAGATTTGAGATGACAAGCTTAACTTTGCCGTTTTAGTATCATTTCAAAAAAGAATTGAAGTCTTACACACTAATAGGAGAGGAGACCAATAAATGATAGAATTTATAATACTGTACCTGTTTATCAATAAGTTTTAGAAAGCCGAGGTCATAAGATAGTAACGTTCGATATTTAAAAAAAAAAACGGGGAACTGAAAATACGGGAAAGAACAATAATAAATATTTTAATTTTGACATTTATCATTTTCAGAAGAGGACAGGTAGGTCCAATACTTCTCTATAATTAGCTGTATCATACCTCTCTGGGTAACGAGAAGTTTTGAGTTACAGTTGGAAGCTTGCCAGCGTGGCTGAGTTATGATTTATTTTTCGCACGAATTGAAATCGACAAAAGCCAAGCTGCTTCTTTTTTTTTTGCACAACAGAAAGTAGGAAATATTTAATAAGGCTGTTTGAGTTTAGTAGTGGCCTTATGTGCTAAAGTTCTTTTCAGAGAGGCACTTCTCGGGTAGAATAAGTCCTCAGACTTCCTGGGCCTGGCTGAGGCCTGCTGTTTATTAGTGAAGGTGCTGTGCAAAATAAATTCTGAAAGCAGTATTTAGTCCGGAGCCTTACTATTGCTCAAATAATTACATAATCAATGTATTAGTAACGACACATACAAATAAATATTGTCTTCTAATTTTTATGCTCAAACTATTGTGCTATGTAAGCATACATGAGATAGATAGATTGCTTTTTTAATTACTGGTTAAAGCTGGGGGGTTTTCCCCCCACAGACCTCTAGCTATTTTTGCTAATCACCTTTTTTATTCTTTTTATTCGGAAAAACTAGGACGCTTTAGGTAGATTTTGCAACAAAGTCTTTAATAAATATTGGACCGTGGGTAGCTTTTGAAGCAGCCTGAGTTTTATTTTCTGAATAAGAATTATCTACAAATATTTTTCAATCAGTGAATGAGAGAGTTGTATGCAAGCTATTGGTACTAATCAGATTTGTCATAGTACAGATAATTTAGATAAAAATGAGACCCTCGCATAACTAATTTGTGCCCGGGCCTAGTGCTTTCAAGTTCTCTCGTTATCCAGTCAAAACTGAATTATTACGATGAAGACCATTAATAACAATGACAAAAATATTCCTTAACATGTATATTACAAAAGTATATTTCATCCTGTGGTGCCTGAGAAACGTGTTGTGCTTCTTACGCTGATTAATTCTCTTAAATACGTACTGTACCTGAACTAAATCCAAATCTTGTCTCCTTAATTCTCGATTGATTTTGTAAAACATGAATTTGGTTACGATAAAATTGGCAGAAGATTAACTTCTTATAAGACAGTCATTTCTGAAAGTCTCTCTTAGCACCAGCTGGGAAGAACCTGAACTTACCTTTGGAGATATATAGCCCATTACATGATGTGGGGAACATTTCCAATCGCGGGGGGCACGAACTTGTTCCTGGTGTATGCCCCGGGTGTACGCGCGCGTGTGTGTGTGTGTGAGATGTTTGTGTGCGTGTGCGTAATGTTAGTGTATGCAAGGCCCATCTTCGGCTCTCTGTCTATCTCTTCTGCTCTGCTTTTGAACTCTGCTGATTTTGCCGCTTGCTTTTGCCGTCTGTCTCCCAATCCAGTGGCCCTCTCACCCTTCACTGTAACACGTCGTATAGGTCACCCCTACCAGAATCGGACGCCTCCCAAGAAGAAAAAACCACGGACTTCGTTCACCAGACTTCAGATCTGCGAGCTGGAGAAGAGGTTCCATCGGCAGAAGTATCTGGCATCAGCAGAGAGGGCAGCCCTGGCCAAGGCCCTCAAAATGACAGATGCCCAGGTCAAAACCTGGTTTCAGAACAGAAGAACGAAGTGGAGGTGAGATACAACCGAATGACCAGTTTATCTGTACCTGGAGATATGCAATAGGTATAAGCTGCAATAATTAGAGATCCGGGGGAGGGGGGGCTAATTTATTTTGCATGTATATTACCTTGTACCCACTCCATTCGCGTGTATTTTCGTGGGGAAAAGTGGATAATACATTGAGTGCCTATGCTTTCTGTTCTGCAGGAAACAAGGTGCTGGATTTTACTTTATATGCATTGCTTGGTACAGTAATCATTTTAAGATTAGGTTATTACAGGTTCCCAAGTCATATTTTTTTTTTGTACAAGTAGCTTTATGTGTAGAAAAGCCCATCTGCAATGACATGCATTTGTAGCATAAGGTTTATTTTTTCCCCCTTTTAAGAAAAGAACTGGTATATATTTAAACTTCACAGAATTCAATTAGTTTGTGGGGAGTAAGTATAGTTAGCGGAAGGGCGGTGGGGGGACATAGAAAAGTGATCTATAACTATAAATTTTGAAAGTTAATGTGTTCCCCCCCAATATATCAACACTAAATATAATCCTGCAGAAGAGTATGGCTTCTTTAAAGAGATGGTGTGACCTGTAAAGACCATTAGGATCACCTGTGCTTTAAGTTTTTGCAGAAACTTAGAGCAACTTACCTTAGGAACCATTTTGAATTTTTACTATCGAAAAACACAATAGTTAAAGTGATTCAGAAACACTCCGCATTAACTAATGTCTCTGCTATAAACGATTACCGTAGAAGAACTGTCCCCATTGTCAACAAATTGAACAGTCCCTTTATTTAATTGGAGAGTTTATCGGAGAGATTCCGGATTTTCTGAACGAGTTCTTTCGGTTTTGTGCACGTGGATGCAGCTAGAATTAATACTTCAATGCTACAAGGAAACAAAACAAATGAAACACACACACAAAAAAAAAAATCGGTGAAAGATACATAGAGTATGAACCGAACATATATTCACAATGAGTATTTACTATAAACGTGTGCAACCCAAGTATATTTCCTGAACGGGAGTTCAACTTTCCTTCCTCCTCTCCTCCTGCCCCCCCCCCCCCCACCCCCATGAAAGCATGCTTAGAACTAAAAATCACATCCATAATCAGCGCGTAATTTGAATTTTAAAATACAATTTGATATGAATGAAATTTGATCTTGATCACTAGTCTTATAAGTCTATAGTTACATTAAATTGCACAGGGGTATAGTTTACCGCTATGACATGCAGTTATTAATGTTATTGTTAGGAATGTACTTGGCTGCAAACGAAAAACAGAACAATACAAAAATGCAGCCTTCCTGCCTTATTTCAAATCTCTTTCCACCACATCTGAGCTTTATAGCAAAGGGAAGCTCGTTCTCCGAATGTAATTCTTACAGTACTGCTGGGCTCTGTCAAATTCGCCTACAACAAATCCTCTTTATGACCAAACCAACTTGTTGCTGTCAAGTCTTTTGGATGCGCATGTGAGCTTTTGATTGACAACCTTTATTTTGAAAGGACCAGACTCCTTCGCTTTATGAAAAGAAAAAAATGGCAAATATTCAACGCTTAACTCAGGTCCCTTAAATAGTATCCTTCGGTAGGATACGACCCATTATATTCCACGGGTCAATACTATTCAGGAAGAGTGATGATTACCTCAGCCTTTGTCATTCACAAAAATGTTAACTAGGCAGTAAGATTTCAATATATCACTGCAAATGAAATTAAAAAAAAAATGACTACAACTGAAGACAGGGGATTTTAAGCCCCTTTTTAAGACAAAAGTGTGCTTTGTTGTTTCCTGTCATTCACATTTCCTATGTGTTGGGTTAAAAAAAGAAAAATATTATATCAGAAATTACAAATATTGTCCACGTTCACATAATTTCGGATAGAGAAACTGGGAGCGAGAAGAACTCCTGTGAATAATCTATTTCAAACAAGAAGAAAAAAAAAAGTGAGGAAAAATAGCGTAGATAGCGTTATTAGTATTATATTGTTATAGGGTTGAATTTTTTCATTACATTTCCCTCCAGTTCTACAAAAACCGAAATCAGCAATTTCAACACGTTCACCTGGTAAATAATTCACTTTACAACTAGGTTTTAACAGGGGAAAACTGTTGGGGGAAGAGGTTAATATTCCCATTGTATCTTGTTCCCCTATACACGCAGAAAGATGCGCGCACATTCAGACATCTAAATAAACGTATTTATGTTTACGTATGCTTTCATAATCACTGTAATATAATGTCAGTTGAGTGCCTTTACCTGAAAAAAAAAAAAAACCACTCCTCCCTATGATAAATTCACTGCTGCAGACAATAGCAAATATTTGATTTCAGTTACAGTAGAAAAGTCCAACACCCAGAGTTTATAAGATAGCACAGGAGCCAGTTCTATTGCTGCAAGGGGGGAGGGGGTTTGCGAACCCCCCAGAACTGATCAAACTCTTTCACAGGGTCGCAGCGTCACACTGAGGAGTTTGAAAGACAACCTTCTTAAGTGACATATAGTCCTTCCACTGGCACAGATGACTTTTGTAATACTGAATGAATAAACGATACATTATTTTTTTTAACCAAGGACTACATCAGGATTTTGAAGCTTAACTCTTGAAGAACAAGCTCCTTTATTTACAAAAAAAGAATAGAACAACAGGAGTTGGATATAAAACTAGCTAATTTATTTCTAACAAAAAAAAAATCTACAGGCACAGGTGTAACAGTTATTGCAGTAATAAAGAAGTCAATTAGTAGGGGGGTAAGCATTTTGATAGTTGTCGAAATCTGCCTTTGTAACTATTTTTTTAAAGGTTAAAATACGGAACTAGTTGTAAGATCTGTTATCTTCATTAGCACATAAAGCACCTGTGCAATCATGATTTTTTTTTTTTTTAAGCGTGCTGCAGTTCTATTGGGGGTGCGTGGCTTTGGGACTAAAGGTTAGGGGTTAATGTATACACTAGGGAGTTACTATTTTGTATATTGTAGCAACATTTAGTTATTGAATATATCGGGGTTGCTATTACACATATTGTAGTCAGAATATTGCATATGTTAGCAGTGAATTATAGACAGATAGAATCTACACCTATATTGGAATGGGGATGCGGTAAGTAATAGCTTTTAAAGCCATTGCGAGAGTCCTGGGATCCGTCCGTCTTTTACCTACGTGTTTGTGGGCGCGCGAGGGAGACAGGCAGACATGTGAATGTACAGGGTGCTTGGCCAGTAGTTAAATATATTTACATCTTGTTAAAACTCTAGAAAAAGTGATTCGCTATTAAGAGGACACGTTTCTCTAGAGTGTTGAAGAGAGGGACAATGTAAACCCCGAAATTGCTCTAAGAGACCGAAATTCTCTTTATTTTTTTGATATTGAATGACTCCTGTTATAAGTGGATTGTGCTACAAGAAGGGTTATTTTAAAGTATACTTTACAGAAAGATTAAACTATAGCAAACACTGTTGTTCAGATTTTAGGGCCTTATGTTCTAAAGACTTTATTCAGCAACAAAGGAACCCTCTTTTTCTACTTAAAACGTAATCGGAGACAACGCGGCCATAAGGCGCCTGTCTGCATTTTCACTGTTCGCTTTTAGGACGACAAATAACCCAGCCTTCAACAGGTTTCTTAGCACATTTGGAAAAAAAAAAAAAAGCATCACAATTACGAGATGACTAGATAGATGAGTGTGTTAGGTATTCCTAGTAGAAAACAAATTCTATATAAAACAGAGTGGAATGAAAAAGAAGGGGGGTGGGGAATCCTGAAATGATATCTAATGATATCTTATCTAATTTCTGTAGCTTCTTTGTACCTTTCAAACATAAAAGTAGTTATACAAAGGGGAACTTGAAAGTTATTTTCTAGTACTGTATAGTTGCAATTAACATATTTTTCTGTAATTGAAAGCAATTACCTATGCTTAAATGCAACAAGTGTTTTTTTTTTAAACTGTGTTATGTGTGAATAATGTGCCATACTAAAAAATAACAATATATTACCGGTAATTATACCAGTCACTGAGCTAAGTGTTCTTTTGAATTCAAAACAATATTAAATATGCATAAAGCATAGATTCATGGTAGATGAAAGTTACATATTATTAAGCAGTCCTGTTAGGACTCAAGCTAAACACCTTTTTTGTATAGATAATTCACAGATCAGTCTTGTTGCTGTGTGCATGTTTAGCAAGCAAAACTTTGGTACTTTTGTTTCCAATCAGCAAGAACCAATTCAAGAAATGAATGTATTTTATGTGGCCAGGAAATCGAATTAAATATTTTAGGGATAATTGGCACCACATCAGAAAACAACCAACAGGGGCGCCTAAGATCGGTTTTGCTAAGTGAGAATGTGCCAGTATTTAACATAATTTTTTTTTTTAAGTTTTGTGTTACTTTTAACATATTTATTGTCTGTAAAGCCTGGATCATGGGCTTTCATAAACAGAGATCAAAGAAAAATTGGTAAATGCACCAATTAATATATACTGGGAGGTTTTTTTTCATGTAATTACATAAACAGTAACTACCGTTTAATCAACTTTGTGTTTGCTTTTTAATAATGTTTGATGATAATTTCACTATGATTTAGTCTGGGTTTTTTTTTTAAATCTCATAAGTAGTACAGTGTACCAGCATTCAGTCAAGGTTTTAATCATTTCCAGCTCAGGGTTTCTAATGTCATTAATGCCCTATTATTCTTGATTTCAGGTGTCATTGCAAAATCCCAGGTGGAATGCATAGTGCTATACAGTAGGTTATTATTCCTATTGCCCATGTTATAGACAAAATGTATTCGTGTGTGCAGATGGAACAGGCAAAGAGAGACACCCAAAACTTAGTAATTCTTTCCTCCAGGAATCCAGATCCCCTAACATGCTCAGTTAATGGTGGAGGAGTGTATAGATTATACATACATACATATTAGGAATGTGCAGCTCAAATTGTGTTTTGTATCATTTCCTATGTCATTTACAGGAATTTTCATTTTGATCAGAGGGGTTTTTTTTTTCTGTTACAACAGCAATATCATTAAGAGTGCACACACTCTTTAAGAAAAAGTGTACACTCTTTTCTTCTATTCACTGCATCATAAGTACATAAGTATTGCCACACTGGGACAGACCAAAGGTCCATCAAGCCCAGCATCCTGTTTCCAACAGTGGCCAATCCAGGTCACAAATGCCTGGCAAGATCCCCAAAAGTACAAAACATTTTATACTGCTTATCCGAGAAATAGTGGATTTTCCCCCAAGTCCAATTTAATAATGGTCTATGGACTTTTCCTTTAGGAAGCCGTCCAAACCTTTTTTAAACTCTGCTAAGCTAACCGCCTTTACCACATTCTCTGGCAACGAATTCCAGAGTTTAATTACATGTTGAGTGAAGAAAACATTTCTCCGATTCATTTTAAATTTACTACTTTGTAGCTTCATTGCATGCCCTACAATATAACTTTTTAAAGCTGGTGAATTTATCCAGAGGTCCATTTCAATGCATGTAAAATGATACCGAGCAATGTAAATCTGTATTATTCAATACAGTAATATTTAACAAAATAAAACATCTTCAGGATGAAACCCCAAATAAGAAGGAAGCTGTTTCATTTAGAGGGAAGACCTTCCAGACTTTAGTCACCCGGTCCTTGAAAGAAGAATCAAGAATCTGTTTAATTCTTACTCTTTCAAGGTTTCATCCCCTGGCTGAATATTTAGAATCAAAAACTATTAATTAAATTTGGAAAATACTCCTGAATAAGGCCCCATAATGTATTACAAATTATATAGCTAACCTTAAGCTTGAACTAATAACCAGGGGGTTACTCTATGGTATTTTCAAACTCTAAAAATCAGCCTAGCAGCAGTATTTTATAAATGCTGCAGTCTATTAAGTAGGCTTAAAGAGATTCCTTAATACAATGAATTGCAATAATCAATATGTGGTAAAAAATCATTAATTGAACCAACAATCTAAAATGGGACTCAAAAAAGTTGGACCTAATACAGTGGCATTGTTGCAGCTCAGAAATAGCTGTCCTGAAAAACCTTTACACCTGGGGGTCTGTGGAAAGAGTAGTAGCTAAAAAAAACAAACTCCTAGGACTCTGGTGTGGGGGGTCTTTTACTAAAGGTTAGCTCCAGTTATCTGCAGCAGGTCCCATTTTATTCCTATGGGCCCTGCTGCAGATTACTTGAGCTAATCTTTCCCTCTAGAAGTTTTTTCAACTGAGAGTGTTTCAAAAGAGTGTGCATTATTTTCAATGAGTGTGCATTTTGCCGATAGTGCGTACATGCATGCAGCATGCACGCATGAGCAACGGTTTAGATATGCGTACACTGTTAGGAAGTAGGGATGGGCTGTCTTTTACTGTGAACAAATGTTATTTGCTGGTATGAATGCACACTATTTACATGTGATGGGAAAATCAAACATATAAACGGCAAGTGACCGACTCACCTGCAAATGCGCTGAGAGTGTAGAAGTCCAAGCCCCGCCTCCACCAGCAGTACAGCCCAATAGGGAGGAGGGCTTGGACATGGGCGTGGAAATCGGAGGAGGAGGGAGCAGGGAGGGAAGGAGGGGGCGGAACTGAGGGAAACAGACGCAGCGATGGAGAACTGACGACACAACGACAGCGGAAAGAGGAGGGGCGACGCCGGGGGGACGGCGAAATGGAGGCGGCGGGGACGGCAGGGCACAGGAGGTCACAATCGCAGTGGATGGGAGCCCGAGGATGGAGGGTAGGGGAGAGAACAGTTGATGGACACGGGTGGATGGAGCGGATGGGAGGGGGGAGAGGAGGGTTGCCGGACATGGGGGGAGGGCAGGGGAGAGAGCAGGGTTGGTGGACGGGGGGAGGCCATAGGAAAACAAAAAACTAGCCCGTTGTTACGGGCTTAATGGCTAGTATTCTATAAACAATGCCGAAAATTATGCACCGATAAAATTCAGGGCTCCAGGCTGTTCTATAAAGACCACTGTGGGATGAGCGTTCTTTGTAGCATAGCGTTGAGCACTGAGGGGCCCGTTTACAAAGTTGCGATAGGGCTACCACATATGTAGCGCACGCCAAACTGACACCTACTGCCCGCTTAGTGCGCACACCGGTAGTAATTTCGAAGTTCGCACGTGCTGTTTCCCACAGTAGAAAATATTTTCCCATTTACTACCACGGGGGCGTTCCTGGCGGTAATCAGCTGCATGGCCACATTGGTACATGTAGTGTGTGCGTCCTTCCTGGTAGGTCAATGGGAGGCATTAAAGAGCTCAGGCAGTAAATAGCCACATGCAACTTTTCATTTTAACACACAGCCATTTACTGTCCCCATTAAAACCTTTTTTTTCCCCCAGCCGTGGTAAAAACATGGCCCAGTATGCACCAAAAACACACACCCACACTACCACAGGCCATTTTTTTTACCATGTCTTAGTAAAAGGACCCCTTAATTCTTCACTGCCAGCTGAAAGCTGGTATAAATCCTGGCACAAAAGTTGGGTGCAGATCCTCGCTATTCTGTAATACTGCGTACATATTCTGTGAATGCTCCTGACCAGTGGTGGAGCATTTATGGTCATAAAGGCAACTGGGCAGTGCCCGAGGGCCCAGAGGCTCTAGGGGGCCCAAAGAAAGGCTCTGTCTGGAGGCCTGGATGCCTGGCACGCCACTGGTGATCTAGTGGCCTTAGCAGGGGGGAATATGTTCTTTCCTGCCTGGCCCATTGGCTGCTGCTATTCCCCTCAGCCCAGCACTACCGTATTTTAAAAATGGCGGCTGAGACTCCCTGCAGAAGGCTCTCGAGACTGTCGAGACCAGGGGCGTAGCTATGTGGGGCCACGTCAGACTCACAGAAATAGAACGAAGCCCTGCAAGGCTTCATTCTGTTTCTGTGAGTCTGACGTCCTGTAGGTACAACGTGCAGGATGTCAGACTCAGAAACAGAATGAAGGAAGAAGAGGACCTCGGCTGGCTGGGGTTGGGGTCCTCTGCCAGCAAAGGTAGGCGACAGCAACAACGGGGGAGAGTTGGCAGTGGGAGGGGGGTCGAGAGGGTCGTCGGTGGGGGGGGGGGGTCAAAGTTGTTGTTGGTGGTGGCGGCGGGGAGGGTCAGCAATGGCGGGGGGGGGGGGGGGGGGTCGGTGGCGCCAGGGGGGGCTATAATGTGCCCCCTCACTTTGGGCTCTGGACCCCCCAGCCGCCGAAGTCTGGCTACGCCCCTGGTCAAGACCCATGAGACTACTGCAGGAAGTCTTGGACACTATTTTGAAAAGATGGTGGCACTGGCAGGTAGGGGAATAGAGGCAGTGCAGCGGGCAGGAAAGATCATGTCCCCCCCGCAGAGGCCACCAGACTACCAGGACCCCTCAGGTAGGACTGGGGCAATGGGGCCTCGGTTGAGGCAGTAGGGGCGGCGTGGGGGTGTCGGGCAGTGGCCGTGTAGGGGGCTCAGACCACCCTAAGTCCGCCCCTGCCTCTGACCTGCTCATGCCCCTCCCATGGCCACACCCCCTTTTGAGTTGCACATAATCCAACTTAGGCACCTATTGTTACAGAATAGCGCAGCCAGATCAGCACCCAAAACATAATCAGTGCCAATGAAGCGCTTGTTAACTCCAATAATTACATCATTAGAGCCGATTAACTAAATATTTTGGGCGCCAATCTGAAATCGGCGCCCAAATTTGGGTGACCTTTATAGAGTCTGGGGGGATGTGTGCTGATTGTACATAGTACATCCTCTTTCCTGATAGTTTGCACATGCATGAAGGTTCACACATGGACACTGGTTTGCACACGTGTGCCATATCGAGAAAGAGCGCATAGTACGTCATACCGGGTCAATATTCAAAGCGATTTAACCAGCTAGAAATGGCTCCTAGCCAGTTAAATTGATTCCGCAGGGTCATCCACTGGTATTCAGTGGCACTTAACCAGTTCAGGTGTTGGACATGCTGGGACCCAGGGCAGAAATTAAGGAGGGCTTCCCAAACCCCTCTCCTCCCTGCCCCTTCACCCGATCTCCTCACTTGCCATTACTACAACACATGCAACAACTTTAAATGACTTTTTCACATAGAAAACACTGACAGACCTTTACCAAGTGTATAACAAGGGATTTCAAATTAGAAATAGAAATATGAACACCAAAACTGAACTGGGAACCCCAAGAAGTTAGACTCAGCAAGTACTGCAAGACTGGAGAAATAAAAACAGAAATGCACTTCATTTTGTACTGAACACAATCAGTGGTATATCCACGAGAGGGGGCTGGACCCCCAACTTTGGGCGTAGGCCTCCCAAATTAAAACCTCCCTTGCTATGGCTGGTGGGGATCCCCAAGCCTCACTTGCTGATGACAACCTCTTCCCCCTTCTCAGGTTCAGCAACCAGAACTACTACCACTACTACTAAAATCATTTCTATAGCGCTACCAGTCCGTCAAGAACTCTCCAAGTTCTGCAGCTGGCAGCTGACAGCAGTATTTTAGGGTTGTCTTCCCCCCCCCCCCCCCCCCCCCCCCCCCCCGCAGCAGCTCAGCTTTCATGCATGCATGCATGCATGAAAACCATACACATGTGGTGGGGTCAGTAGACGATCAGAAATATTGCCCTCCCATCCAGTACATCTCCCCCCTCCCTCCACTCCATCTCCGGGTCCACTTCCCTTTCTCTTTCCTCCTTCCATCCCATTGTCCACCATCTCTCTCTCCCTCTCCTATGTTTCTGGGCTATCATTTCTTCCTCTCCCGCCTTTAGTCCAGCATTCCCCTCTTTCTGTGAACCACCCCCATCTGCTTTAAAAACAGCTGCTCTTTGGGGAGTCTCCCATGGGATGGGATGTCTTCCCCTTCTGTCTACCCCTATCCATATTTCCCTCACCTACCCAGTCTTTTAAATTGCATTTTTCTTCACAGGGGTTCACTGGCACAGCAGTGATTTCTGATGTGCTGTCTGTGGCCCCATTGGTGCTTTTCCTCTGCCATGGTCCACCCCCTCTGGTGCAATTTCCTGTTTCTGCCTGGGCAGACTGCAGCAGAGGGAAAGCACCGAGGGGGCCCACAAGTTGCATATCAGAATGGCTGCAGCTTCAGCGACCCCCCCCCCCCCTTCAAATAACAATGCAAATTAAAAGAAGACTGGGAAGGTGAAGGAGACATTGGATCGAGTGGAGAGAAGGAGAACCAGTGGCGTACCAAGGGGGGGGGGGTGGTGGGGGCAGTCCGCCCCTGGTGCACACCGCTGGGGGGTGCTGCGCGCCTGTTAGCATGTCCGCTCGTTCTGTCCCTGCTGTTCCCTCTGCGCGGAACAGGTTACTTTCCATTCCGGGGCAGAGGGAGCAGCAGGGAAGGAACGAGCGGACTCGGAGCTAACAGGCGCGCGGCAAACCCCCCCCCCCCCCAGCAGGTAAAAATGCACCCGGGGGGGGTCGCGCTGCACCCGGGGGGGGGGGTGTAGTTTCGCTGGGGGGGGGGCCGCGCTGCACCTGGGGGGGGGGCGCATTGGCTATCCGCCCCGGGTGTCAGCCAGGCTAGGAACGCCACTGAGTAGAACACATGCCATTCCATGGGGGCCCCCTGGAGCTGTAGGACCCAGGGCAGCTGCCCTGTTTGCCCCCCCCCCCCCAATGTCGGCCCTGCACTTAACCAGTTAGTGCAGCTGAATATCACCACAGACTGTTAAAGTGAAAGCTGGCTTTTTTGTGGGAGGTCCAGGAGAGAAGTCAGCACATATGTGATTAATTCCAGTATTCAGGATGTGGCCCGGTATTGAATATCTAGGAATAACTCTGGTGGCAGCTAAAAAAACACTCACCATTAGTTTTAAACAAACAAGCAAACAGAAAATGAACACTGGGTACCCACTCCTACTGGAAAAAGTGTGCATCCTGTTTGAAAGAATGCACCTTCTTTGCACACTCTTTTGGAAGATTGCTCACTATTAATGACAATTGAAAGAACTTGTTCCCCCCCCCCCCCCCCCCCCCCCCCCACTGTCATTTCTGGAAAAAAACTGAGATGAAACAGCATGAAACAACAGTTATTTCAAATGAATGCACATCCCTAATATAGATGTGTGTGTGTGTATATATATATTATATGGTGCATTTGACACATTGGGATACCAAGGTATATGGCAGAATTGTGAAAACAAAGAACATATGAACTCACAAAACATTTCAGGGCTACATTAAAATCTTACTTATTAATAAGTCAATTAATTCATTCACACAACACATACCAGGGCGCAGCCACCTTTATGTTCCCCCCACCCCACCGCCACTGTCTTACAGCCAAATCAGCTGCCAACCAGCCAGCTTCTCTCCCTGCTCCCATCTGCCCACATCACCTGCCCTCCAGCCTGCCAGCTCTCCTTGCTTTCCAGTCAGCCAGCTAGCCCCCCCCCCCCCCACCCAGCTAGCTGCATTTCTTGACTCACCCCACAAGAGTGATCCCTACTCACTGCTACTCTAGTGGTTGCCTTCTTCAAAATGGTGTTGCTGACCCCTAGCAATATTCTCATGGTACTACCACTGGGGGGGGGGGGGGGTTCAAGCTACCATATAAGGCAACCACCAGAGCAGAAGAGAAGTAGGGATCACTCCTGCCCCATCCCTGGGACCCATCCCCTACTCTGACTCCCTAGCTTTCCCATTTCACTCCTTCCCCAGCCTCCGATTCCCTTCCACCTTTCATCTACTCCCCATTACCACGTTGTACCTTCTGTACTCACCATCCACCTCTTACTTATCTTCTTGACACCACCCCTCATGACCTCTAACACATGATTCCAGCATTCCCAACATCACATCTCCTTGCCCCCTTGAAGCCCTGCATCTTCTCACTCTTTTTCTCTTTTTATCTCCTTTGTCTACCCAGGGGCGTAGCCAGACACCCAATTTTGGGTGGGCCAGAGCCCAAGATGGGTGGGCAGAAGAACTCAGCCTTGTCCTACAAGTACTGGTCTCTCCCTCTCTCGCCTGCATGCCATATGGTCTCTCAAACATCCCCCCTCCCCGCATACCTTTTAAATAGCAGATTTTCACCGGCAGCGAGCAGCAACTAATACACACTGCTTATGTTGGCTTCACAGCCTTCCCTCTGATGCAACTTCCTGTTTCCGTATAAGTGGGAATACATCAGAGAGAAGGCTATGAGTCCAGTGCGAGCAGTATGTATCAGTCGCTGCTCGCTGCAGGCAAAGATCTGCTATTTACAAGGTATGCAGGAGGGACAGTTGTTGGGAGTTTTCGGCTGGTGGGGCTTGGGGATCCCTGCCAGCCACATCATAGGTATACTGCTACTGGGTGGGCCTTATCCCAAAGTGGGTGGGCCTGGGCCCACCCCGGCCCACCCTTGGCTACGCCACTGGTCTACCCACCCTTGTAACCTGATATCTCCCTATCTCTTTGCTTCCACACCTCCCCAGCATCTTCCTGTCTTATCTATCTTGCCCTCTGCCCCTCCTCCCCATTGTCAAGCTTCTCTCTCCCCTCCTTCCTTTTGTCCAGCATCTCATCTGTCTCGTCCTCTCTTGCACCCCTGGGTTCCAACATTTCTCCGTTTGTCTTCTCTCCCTCTCCCTCCCTCTCTCCCCTCCACCCCTCTGATCCAGTATCTCAATATGTCTCCCTCCCTCCCCTCCAGGGGTCCAGCCCACCCTTCGGCTCCCTCCACTATGACGGTCCAGCTTTCTTTTCCTCCCACTCACCCGTTTTTTTTTTTCTGGCATGCAAACTCCATTTTAACCAGCATTTGAGAGAAATCAAAAACTGACGTATTTTTCTCCCAGAAATAGCAGTGTGCAAGTGGAAACCTGTAATACATTGCGGAAGTAATTTTTGTTAAAATCTCATCCCTGTCTGACTCCTGTCCTGAATGCCCTGGTGACAAAATCACCCAGTAAGCATTCTTTTTTCTCCTGGGACCCAGGGAGGGGATCCCTCAGCTCACATTGACTAATCTTTCCTCCAGTCCAGGCCTGCCTCTCCCCCTGTCTTCCCTCCTTTCCCCCTTCCATCTCCTCTCACCACAAGACACATTAACCTGTCTGCTCCTCCCAGCAATCACTTTGCTCCCTACCTCCTGTAACAGTTGCTCAAATGTTTTTTTTGACTTTATACATTGTCATACTTTTAAGAAACCTGCATTTTTCAGTAAAAGTACAATTTTATTAATTTAAAAGACACCTCTATATGAGGCCTATTTATTACTCAGTATCACCAGCCCTAGTAGCCATAACACCAAAGCCAATGTTCAATGTTTAGCACTTCAGATAAGGACTCATTTACCAAGTGGCACAAATAGTCTTTTCAGCTGCACCAGGATTTTCACATGCTCTGTTGGTATTAACTAAAAGAACAACTCAAAATCAAGGGCAAACCATAAAAAGAGTAGGGTAGTGTGAAATCATGGTTCTTCAACGTGATGGGTTTCATTGAGAATCTTGTTCATTGACAGCTGAAGCACAGTGCTCCTCTCTCCCTCCCTCCTTCCCTCCCTCCTTCCCTCAAACCAGCCCACCCACCCCCTTTCCGTGATTAGTCACATGACCAAAAATAACAGCATACACTATTTTGGGTAAAAGTGTACAGCTGCATATACTGGACTACAGTGTGGGAAAACAATTGACATATTTGTACCAGATATGAAAATTTTACTTAAGCTAGCTTTACCTTGGATTTTAAATTTAATTACTTAACTTAAAAAAAAATCAGGGTGGGCCCAAGGATATCTTATGCCCCTGTATTTCAGCATCTCCACTTCTCTTTCTTTCTTTCCTTCCTTACACTGTGTAGTCTAGCATCCCCTCCTCCCTTCCTTCCTCCGTAGCCTAGCATATCCCCTTCTCTTCCTTTTCCTACTCTCTGCTGTCTGGCATCTCCCCTGCCCTTCCATTCCATTCACTACCCCTCCCCTCTGCCCCCCCCCCCCCATAGTCCAGCATCTGCCCTTCCCTTCCCATCCCTACCCATCCTCCAGTTAACCAACATCTCCACTCCCTTTTCCTACCCACCAAGCATGTCCAACGTTTAAGCTCTGGTGTAAAGCATCTCATCTGGCCTTACCTTCTCTTCCCCCACCATTTCCAGCATCTCCCCTTCCCTTCCCATCATCCCTCCCCCACTCTCCAGCATCTCCTCTTTTCTTCCTGCATCTTCTCCTACATCTTCACTTTCCCTTTCAGGACATGCTGTCTCCCCTCCTCTACTGTTGCCAGCGTCACTGCCGCCCTGCTTCTGCCTGGGCTGCCTGGAAGTGCTTGAAAGCAAATTGATGGCACATGGCCTCTGAGTTTAGGTGCTTGCTCCAGGTCTGCTGGATTCCCATCCCATCTAGCTCAAACTTCCTGCTGGAGGAGGGAGGACCCAGTAGACCTTGAGGACCTACCTGCACTCACAGGCTCTTTTGCCATACACGCCACTTACAAACATTTCAGAGCAGCCCAGGCAGAGGTAGTCTGGCAGTGACAGTAGCAAAAAGCAGGGATCAGGCCCTGTCCTACCTTGCTGCCACCCCCCAAATTCTGCCATCCTGGGTGGACACCTAGTCGGCCTTGTAGTAGGAGTGTCCCTGTCAAAACTCCAAGCTCATGGTAAGTTACAATGCAGATATTGTTGTGATTTCCCTGCCCAAAAGGACTTATAATTAGGGATGGACTACCAGAAAATGTTTGTTCTGTGTCATTTCCAGGAATGTTGATTTTATTTGTATTTCTTTGGCTATTATTTTATCATGGGGCAAAGTCATTGAGAAAGGGTGCACTATGTGAAAAGAGGGTTGCACTCTTTCTGAATGAGTGTGCGCTAAGCACTCTTGAGCAATGGTTTGCCTATGTGATAGTTTGCAAATGTGCAATGGGCATCCTCTTTTCCAATAGTGCACACTCTCTTGAAAGAGTGTACACTATTATCGGCAAACGATAAAATATGAATTAATAATGACATGCAACAACATGGGATATGTCCTTGACATTTCCCATATTGTTGCAAACGAATGCCCATCCCTACTACTTATAATCTGTCAAGACTTTGGAGGAACAGCCAGAGAAGCAAGTGTGTTCAGCTCCAGACCCTCCCTTCCAAACAGCCAGTAGGGAAGTGGAGGGGAGGGTGAGCCTGGAGCAGAGCAGAGAAGTCATTCTGCTCTCTAATCCAGCCCTTCTTCTCCTATTACTCCTGCCTCTGGTTTACCCACCTCCTTTTCTGTCTCCACAATTCCACTTCCTGTACCTGACCCAATGGAGCCTGAGTTGACTTGCCAAAGTCACAAGAATCACTGGGGGGGAAAATAGAATTTGATTCCTGGCTTCCTGAATTCTTAGTCCACTGTTCTAACCTTTAATTTCTCCTCTACTGTATGCAGAAACAAACTTAGTTGCATTATACTGGGTAGCCATTTCCTTCCTCAAACCCCTCCCCCTCAGCAGGAAAATGCCTGCTATTGCATCCTCTGGTCTAAGGTTACCATATGGCTCCAGTAAAAGGAGGACACATTGATCCAGTCCGGGTTTTGCTTCCATTGAACACAGTGGAAGTAAGATCCGGACTGGCTCAATCTGTCCTCCTTTTTTTGGAGCCATATGGTAACCCTACTCTGGTCATTTGTCTTAGACACTGTAGATATTTCTAAAGTTCTACCAGCTTGGAATGTATAAATCACTAGTGGTCCTATTAATTTCAGTAAGTAATCTTTTTTTGTGCTACCCAAGAATTCAGAGAGTTTAGTTGATAGCTGGAGGAGACTTCTAATTCGAGGGGAAACAGACGGGTATTAATTCCAAGCCCCAAAGCAACTTTCTGTCTTTGACTGGCAAAGCCACGGCACCACATGGGACATAGAGTTTGACTGGCTAAGTCAGTACTCTTTTGCTTAAATATAATTAATATAGGCAAGCTGCACACACCCTTGCCCCTGGCCCGTGTATGGAAGACACACAATGACTGGGCAGGAGGCAAGCTTTGGGAATAAATGACAACAGCTTTATTAATGCACAATAAGATAGGAAGCACCCAAACCTTGAGTTCTTCATCATAGATGGCTTTTCCCTGCCATGCCTTTTCAGCTAGGGAGTGTGACTCACTAGTCCATGCAGCAGCCAGCCATACCTCCTTCTCCAGCTAGGCTGCAGTATATGTCCACTTTTGACTGCACCCTGGCCTAGCAGCCCACCTGTCGTTAAAAGCCAACTAGGTGATCAGACTGTTGCCAGTGGGTGCACATGTCCTTGACTCCCTTTCTCTTGCTGTTCCTACATCTCTAGCGGCTTCTAGGATAGGGTTCCTCCGCCACAACCTAGGGTTGTGAAGCATTTCCTAGATCCCTCCTCAAATTCCAACTAAATCCCCATTAGAAGTGTCTCTCCAGGGCCTCTTGGTAGTCATTGATGAGCAGGTCCTCTGCAACATCTGAAAGATGGACTATGTCCTGTCAGTAGTTTCCTGGGATGAGAGGGGAAGCTCAATTGTGCCAGATCCTCACTCCACTCCAGGACCTGGATCTGTGACATTTATAGCGAGACCTGGATCTGTGGCTTCCAGTGCTTGATCATGGATCTGCGGTGCCCTATGCTGTACCTGAATCTGTGATGTCCTGCAGTGGACCTGGATCCGTGATGCTTGGTGCTGGACCTGGAACTGTGGTGCCCCAAGAGAGACCCTGATCCGTGATGCCAGACTTGGATCTGTGATATCTAATGCCAGATTGGGATCCGTGTTGCCTCTTGCATGACTGGGATCTACATTTCCTATTAAGGTATCTGGATCTGAGTTAGGCTGAGGAGCTCCTAGAATGGCGACATGAGAAGGACACACTCCCTTCCACCTCTTGTGTTTGGCTGCAGCGCACTGCTTTATCCGTACAGGAGCTGGAAAGTGCTGGAAAGTAAGTGGGCATGACCATGGGTCTCATGCAACTGGGGCTCCCTGCTCCTTGTGCTAACTCTACTCCTGTGTGCCATTGCTCTTGTTCCCCTGTCTCCTGTTCCAGTGTCTCGTCACCCTGGGTGGCCAGCGCCTGGTGAAGGTCCATAGTTTCTTGCATCATCTGGTCTGCCCCATGCTTGGGTACTACAGGAGTAGCAAGCTAGAGATGTGGAGCACCATGACCTGGGATATCAGCAAGTGTGGAAGCAGGAGATCAGCAGAGTTGATGTAATGATCGGGTTGTTGCCGCTGTCACATTAAGAAGCACTGAGGGTGGCTGTCCTGATGAGATCTAAAGCTGGATCCTGGTTGGCAGGCAGAGGGGGTTTCAATGAGGTCTTGGTCAGATGAGGCATGCTGGAGTCTTGTGGAGGCACTCTAGTGCATTAATAGACTGAAGCCTTGGGTCAACACAAATGTGAAACCATGTGGCAATGGCAGTCCTTAGGGAACCCTTAGGTCAATCTGCATAAGCCCCATGGACGGATTGCAGCATGTACTCTAGCGCTTTGCTTCTAGTTCCTTCCATGTGCTCTAACCCTGCTGCCCAAGTTCAGTGTTGTGCTGCCCCAGGGGATTCAAGCTCTCTGCCTCCTCTGCCCCTTGCTGCATTCTGCCGCTACTTCTTTGTGCCTTCTGCCGCTGCTCCTGTTGCTGTTTTCTGCTGCCACTGCTTCTGACTGCCTTCTGCTGCCGCGATTCCATTGACCACCACCTAAAAGGACTCTTTGAAGGTTCTTTATTTTCCATCTTCCAGCCGCTGAGGTGAGACTCAGCCACCTCCCCAGCTTCCCTACCAATTCCCACTGGGGATTACCCATGATGTCACTATGATGCCACTGTTCTCAGCGGGAAAACCGGGAAGGGAAGCGGAATGCGAGCTGGGAGCTCCAGCACGGCAGCCACCATGCTAAGAACAGCTGCTAGGGACTGTCTCTTTTTGTGTATGGTGTACAGTGCTGCGTATGCCTTGTAGCGCTATACAAACGATAAATAGTAGTAGTAGTAGTAGGCAGCTCGAGACAGCCTTTTTAAAGAATCTGAGACAGGAAGAAACTTCTGAAATAAAGAGCATTAATTGATACCACTGATTCTGGTAAAGAAGATGAAGATTCATTCAACCAGGTAGACCAGAATTCAAGGGAAGAAATACCTAAGATTCATGATCCTAAAGTTATTAAACTTAACTGCTGAGTCATCATGGACTTAGGAAGAACAGTGCCTCAAAGCAAATCTCACAATGATGCTACCTACCTTCTGCGAACAGATGTTCAGGCAAATAAATCACTAGGCTATTAACCCTAATATAATGCCAGAGCATCAAGGCACACATTTGCCCTGAATGTCATTCATTTCCTCCATTCTGATAAATGGCTTCGGCACAAAGATAAAGTTAATGCTAAAGACCACAGCAATGTCCATGTGTGCTGTGCTAAGATGTGAAATTGCCAGCTGTTATATATGCTGTGTGTATAGGGTAATGGGAGCTGCATTATGACCACAAACGCTACAGCTAGGGGACAGAGGAGACAAATTGGACGATGGCGCCGACCCAGGCAGCAGCAGAGGGTAACAGCTGCTGCCAAACTCTGCTGAACTACCACTGAAGAGCCCCAGTTAGGGTCTGGAGGGGCTTGGTTTTATGTCAGGGGGTAGGATTTTGCATAAGGGGTGGGGACTTTGTGTCACGGAGAAGAAGTGTGATCGGGCAGTGTCTGGATTGTGATCTGGGGGGTACGGGCAGTGTCTGGGCTATGATTTGGGGGTGCAGGTTATATCAGGGCTGTGATTCAGGGTGCAGGCAGTAGTATTGGGGTTGTGATCGAGGGGTATGTGTAGTTCTGGGACTGTAATCGGGGTATTGGAGTATGGGGGAGGGGATTGGGGATATGGAACTTTGACTAGGGATCAGCTCAGGGCAAATATGTGTGGGGGGAGGGGAATGCACCACCATTAAATTCTTTCTTTTTAATTTCTTTACAATGGAAGTTCATGTAACACACTGCCTTTGCAGTAACTCTCTACCTGGTGCAGTAAACGCAGGACAGATGCTCTGCACGGCCACTGCATTTACCACACAGGCTGTGCACCAGCCATGTGCTAATTTTTGTTTTAAGTGTGTGGTAAGTGCAAAACATACCACATTTTAGTAAAAGGGCCCCATCGATTCTAGGAGAATGTCTTCAGGGAGTGGTTTGGGCAGTCCAAAAATATATACGTATTTCTGAATTTGCAAGGGAGTGCATGAATATTTTTAAAACATGTCCCCATCGGCTTTTGTACCATAAATATCATCTCATTCTAGCCAGGGTTTATGGACCTGATTGAGAGAGCAGTTGTGCCTAAACTTCCAGTATTTAAAGTGGCTTTTTTTTTTTTTGTTACATTTGTATCCCGCGCTTTCCCACTCATGGCAGGCTCAATGCGGCTTACATGGGGCAATGGAGGGTTAAGTGACTTGCCCAGAGTCATCAAAAGGAGCTGCCTGTGCCTGAAGTGGGAAATCAAACTCAGTTCATCAGGACCAAAGTCCACCACCCTAACCACTAGGCCACTCCTCCACTGTTGCTACTATTTGAGATTCTACATGGAATGTTGCTATTCCACTAGCAACATTCCATGTAGAAGTCAGCCCTTGCAGATCACCAATGTGGCCGCACAGGCTTCTGCTTCTGTGAGTCTGACGTCCTGCACTTACATGCAGGACGTCAGACTCACAGAAACAGAAGCCTGCACAGCCTTCTACATGGAATGTTGCTAGTGGAATAGCAACATTCCATGTAGAATCTCCAATAGTATCTATTTTATTTTTGTTACATTTGTACCCTGCGCTTTCCTACTCAAGGCAGGCTCAATGCGGCTTACATGGGGCAATGGAGGGTTAAGTGACTTGCCCAGAGTCACAAGGAGCTGCCTGTGCCTGAAGTGGGAATTGAACTCAGTTCCTCAGTTCCCCAGGACCAAAGTCCACCACCCTAACCACTAGGCTACTCCTCCACTTTCGGAGGTTGACTCCTTAATTGAAATATTCTTCAACGTAGAACTTTATAGAATTCAACACTTACACCTATAGGGAGTGAAAGATGGCCACCCACACACTGACACCTATAATTTATGGAGTGATGCCATTCCCTTTGTACTTGGGTATTTTTCATTCAAAACTGCTTGTTCCCATTGCATATTGGGGGAGTGGGGGTGGGAACAAGTGTATTTCTGCCATCTTATCTGGGTTTGTTTGGGGTTTTTTTTCAAAAAGTTTTCTGTTCAATGGGTCGTTTGTAAAACAGGCAGGAAATTGTGAATGTCATAAATTGGAAGCTCCATTCTTGACTTCTGCAAAATTGATCTTTAAATATCTTAATCAAGCCGCACCAAGATATACCATTGGAACTGGGACTGCCTAACCCAAGCCTCACTATCCCTCCCCCCGCCCCCCTCCAACCTTTTCCTTCTTTCTAACACACCTTCCCTGCTTTAACATACTTTGATATTCAAAAAATATTATCAGCCAATAAGAACAACACTCCAGTAGCAATAAAGTGTAGGCCACAGCTTTGTTTATTAACATTTCCTGAAAAATTGTAACAAGGAATACAGAACCTCGAGCTACACTTAAATATAGTGAAAAAACTCCCACTAGCTACTCGCCTTGTCAGCCAAGTACCAGTCTGCCAACTCCTCTATCTGTAATGATCTTGGCTCCCCCAGCCCTGTCTTGACAGCTAGGTCCTTGGATCAGGCATGAACTTCCACACGACCCACCATGATAATCAAATCTTGGTTCTTGCTTCTTGTTATGACTTATCCCGCATGAGCCACAACCCTCATAGCTCAGATGTACACCAGCTATGACAGCAGGCACAACCCCAAAGCCATGTTCCAACCTTACAACTGGAGAACCCCAGTCAAGGTCAGGTAATACATATGGGTGGGAGGGAGGGTAATCCGCCTCAGAGGAGCAGGGAAAAAGCCCTGAGTCTTGGAGGGCTACTTGAAATACTCCCTCCATCAAACCCACCCAACCGCAATGTCCAACCAATGGGCTCATCAGAGGTTCCTGCAGGAAGAGGTGCATTGATTGAAAATGCTAATCACGCAGTCAGACCAGGACCACCATTCCCTGCCTACCCTGCGACTCCCTATCCACCTAGAATTTTTGCCCAACTGCAATATCCCAAATCAGGGTAAGTGGCCCAGCCCATGTTTAACTGGGCCTATCAAGACAAGCTTTTGGGCTTGTCTCCTACTTTAAAAAAATGCAATAGCCTTCCCCCTTTTCTCCATTGATGGACTTGAGCAGGTCTGTGTGAGGAATTCAGTAGGGAACAGCAGAGTGAAATGTCTTGATACAGTAACGGAGGTGTGTGGGTAAGGTGTGTATGTGCTCTGTGTGTGCCTATGTTGTAGAATTTCGGCCTGTGTCTGTGAACAAGGTGGCAGTGTATGTATAGGAGGAGGGGAGAAATGTGTAGATATATGTAGGTGTATGTATGTAAGGTAGGTGTGTGTGTATCTGTACAGTACACTATCTCCTCCTTTCCCCAGCCCTTTATTCTCCCCTAACCCCTTCTTTTCTTCTCTGCTTTCCCCTACATTCTCCACGTTCCCCTATCAGTTCTCTAATTCCTTATTTGACAGACTGATCCTGATGTTTCCCAGGATGCACTGGGCAGGGTTAGGCACCACCATTTTCCAAGATGGCAGTGCAGAAATGAGTAGGCATCACTCCTGCCTCTTTGAAATCGTCTGGAGGGGGGGGGGAGAGTTCTGAGGAACATGGAGGAGGGTCAGTGTGCTTCTAGACACTGGGAATTTTGTAAATGTCAGGTGTGTGTGTGTGGGGGGGGGGGGGGGTGAGTCAGGTGGAGGGAGGGTCTGCTAGCCCACTAGGGATTTTTTTTTTTTAATTTTGAGGTCAGGTCAAGGGGAGGGAGCTGCTAAACTACTAGGGATGTTGAGGCCTATGCAGACCACCAGTGACTTTTGTATTGCCCCCCTTCCTGTCAATGTGTGTGAGCCAATCACCACTCAGGTACTAACAGGAAGGGGGACATTTTGAAAATGAGATGCAAATTACTCTGTCTTTTTAAGGCGGCAGTAATTTACATGCTGGTTGCTTACTGCAAGGCTGCAGGATATTTTTCAGCTAATTTTGCATTGGTGCACGGATCTACTGTATGGCTTTATGAATCAGTCCCAGACATTTCTGGAACATTTCTAAACTGCTTTGGAATACTGCGGTTCATGGAGCATCTTTCCCCTTTTCAGTCATGAGTTAAATATATACCCTGAGCACTGTAAACAAAACAAAAATGACTACAAATTAGATATATTAGTTTAAAAATGGGTTCTGCTTAAGATTTAGTGGTATTTTTTTTTGTTGTTTTGAATTGGAAATTAAAGTTCAGGCACAAGAATATCAACATATCCATCATAGAAGCAAAATAGTTTGACATTTGTATCAAGTGTATCACCCATACAGCAGTCAAGTAAAGTTAGGGGTAAGTACTTAGGATGAACAGCATGTATGGAACCCATCCCTTAATGGGGGGGATGAGCCAACCCACCTTTATCAGTGCTCTGTGCTCAGGCTGGGCCTTCTGATGGTCAGGAAAGGAAGGTGAGCCTTCGCCCGGGCTGTTCCCAGTGCATGGGAGCATGGTTAGCCCTTATTGGGTTGTCATGTTCAAAACCTTGCTGGCGGGAATCACCTGCCAATGGGGAGCTGGCTGGTAGTGGGAGGGTGGGTTTAGCAGCGCCAATATAAGGTCGGCCCCTCCGAGGACCTTCCTGCTCCTCAGAGGCGGCTTGCTCACCTGCCCATCCCACCCTTTGCTTTCCTAGGAGCCTGCAAGAATGAGGGGTGTTTAACTTTGTCGCAGCTTCGGGGGAGGGAGGGTGCACCCAAGCTAGAGCCTGTACAGAACGAGCTCCTTCTGGACAGGGCCTCAATGTTAACCTGGTGGTGTGCATTGGGCCACAGCGCAATACAGATGTGGAGGTCCAGTGTTGAAGGTTAAGCCTGGCTGATATGGTGGTTAAGGAATTGTGGGTTTTAATGCTTTGGCTATGACTCCTAGTTGTTAAATGGTGGGTAGTCAAGTCTTTCTACTGAATAAATAATGCTATTTGTTCTTTATTAGCTCAGGTTCTATCTGTCACCAATAAACAAAGCTGTGGCCTGTTTTATACCAAGCAAGTTTCTGGCCTCAATTATTGATGTATTGGCATTATATTAAATTGTATGTTATAATAAGGTGGGTGATAGGTCTTCAATCCCTCCATTATGGGAGCGTACTGTAAAATAGATTTTAGGGATTGTAATATCCATTATTATTATTCAGTGGCGTAGCCATAGGTGGGCTTGGGTGGGCCAGGGCCCACCCATTTATGGCTCAGGCCCACCCAACAGTAGCACATGTTTAGTGGTAACTGGTAGGAATCCCAAGCTCCGCCAGCTGAAGATTTCCCCCTGATGGTAACAAAAACGCTACTCTCCACAACACTGGCACCTGCCCATGCTCAGTTTTCAGTGTATTCCTGCTGCCAAGGTGGAAAGAAGCGTTTTCCCACCAGCTGAGGTTTTTTTTTTTTTTTTTTGGGGGGGGGGGGGGGGAGGGAGAACACTTGGTGCCCACCCAATTCTTGCCTAGGCCCACCCAAAATCTGTTGTCTGGCTACGCCCCAATTATTGCAAAGTCTCTTACCCCTAGGAAATCAGGTGTATAAAATCTTGTATAGTTTATCAAGCCTTGTTTTTCTTTCTCTTTTCTCTTTTATTGTACTAAGGCGACAAACTGCAGAAGAGAGGGAGGCAGAGAGGCAGCAAGCCAACAGGATCCTAATGCAGCTCCAACAGGAAGCGTTTCAGAAATCCATAAACCAGCCCATGCAGGCAGACCCAATCTGCATTCACAATTCTTCCCTCTTTGCCCTGCAGAACCTCCAGCCCTGGTCTGATGACAGCTCAAAAATCACCGCCGTCACCTCGGTGGCGTCTGCCTGTGAATAAAGACAGAGCTGCAACTTGTCTAGAACAAAAAAAAAAACTCGTTGAGATACATTACCACCACGAAACATAAAGGAAAGGAACGAACAAAATGAAAGCAAAGCAGCGGAACACCGGGGGAAAAAGGAGGCTCAGCTGGTTAATGCAGAGCTTTCTCAAGACATCAAAACAATTCCAGTTTCAGAGGATGCAAAATTAAAAACAGAAGCTGCATTTTCATGACCCCCCCCCCCCCCCTCCAATTAAAAGCAAACTCATATGATCCTCCCTTTGTTTGCAGCTTTTCTCCAACCAACGGATATTTTCGGATCTTTTTTTCTTGATTTTGCAGCAGACTGAAGGACATCCCAGAAACCGTGGAACCCGGCGATTAAAGGGACTGACACAAGCCCTACTCACATTCTGACTGCGTCATTTCCTCACACCGCCAACAACAACAATAATAATAATAATAAAAATAATATAGCAATTCAAATGCTAAAAAGGCACCCTCCTTTCTCCTTTGCATCCTGGTTTCCTTCTCCAAGAATATGCAAGGAATTTTAGGCGCATTCTGAGAACCGCTTTGGAAATTTTTTTTTTTTAAGTGCACATATTTAAAACAAACAAAAAACGAAAGGAACAGAAAAGCGCATTAGGACTAGGAGAAGAAATACGAGGAAGGGAGCAGAGATCGGACAATTCTGGTTGGAAAGCACAGATAACGAGTTATCGACCAGCTTCTGGTGTAATAACTTACTCGATTTTGAGACGTTTACTTTTGCCAGGGCAATTTCGGTTGATTTGCTAAGTTGATATCCCATTATTACTGGGGGGGGGGGGGGGCTCGTATACTATCTAGAAATCGAGTTACGATCGGGAAATGTGTCACATTCTTGCCAGTTTCATTCACCTTTTAAAACTCGGCTATTAAATATGTTGCCAAGAATCATTTGTACATCAAGTTCTGCTATATTACAATCCAGGACGTTATTTTTTTTTTTCTCACTTAGTTATACCACCGAAAGCTTTGCCAGCTTTTAAGAAGTTGTTGCCAGTGTTAATATTTGTTTTCCTGTGAGATTTAAAAGGACACCCCCCCCCCTTTTTTTTTAACTTATGCACTTACAACGTGTTTAATGTATATTCATTTTATAAAGTGCTCGTGTAATTTATGTGGACAAAAAAATTAAGCTGTCCAGTACTGGATTCACCGTCACACGCTCAGAGCTCTGCAGTTCATGAACTGATTCCCAGAGACAGTATTACAGTAGATTATTTCATGTCAGAGTAAAAGAAATCTTAAAATTAAAGAACTGTATGATTAAGAGGCTCTTTTAAGTTCAGCTGGATCCGCGTTGAAGTATTTATATCACATTGGGAAGTACATTCTATGCAAAGCTGGCTTTATTTTCATGAAATCCTCTGGGTTGTGAAAAGAAGCGCCCAGGATGAAAAAAAAAAATAGGTCCAGGCTCTTCTGTCTAATGCTGGCTGATAAGGTCATCTGGTTCTCGATTAATTGTTGTAAAGGTTCGTAGCTAGTATTTTTTTTTTTAAATAAGCCTTGCAAATATGTTTCACAGGATGAAATCACTAGAAATCTCTTCCTATCTGACCCTTCATCATCCACTTTTATCACTGCCCGAGTCTGAAGATCTCCGCAGGGCTTGTTACTTTATCTATCAAGAACCAATTCCTACCCACCTTACCAATGCTGAGGTTTTACTTTTTGAATGTGAAAAAAAGAAAATACAACTGTGTAAATAAAATTAGAATTTTTTTGCATAACTACGGGTTACATAATGATTGATTTATTCTTAAAATACTGGCGTCTCAAAAGGTCAGAGTATTGATTTCTGCTTTTTTAAAATTTTTTTTTTTTTTTTAGGAAGAGAAAATGAAAATCTGTACAATCAGTTCTTCAGATTTCAGATATAAAAGCTTTCAGAGAAAGTTATTGTTGAAGAAGAAATAACGTCATTTAGTCTGTGGGATGCCGGCGTGTGTTTTTATTACAATTGTTGAACTCATTTTTGCTGATCTCAGAAAATGCAATTTATTAAGAACCCAAATCTAGTCTAACTAAACAACCTTTTTAATAACTTTGGGATTACTAGGCTTTTTTTTTGGCAGACAGTAATATTTTGTATGAGAGCTGTATGAATAACATTTGGTTTAACAGCAGAAAAATATAATAAGTTAATAGAAAGGGAGTTTTCATTTTAAGATTTTCTTCACCAGATATAAAATCCGTTTAAAAATGGAAAAGTGTTTCTTGAGTTCACAAAGATTTGACGTTGTTAACTTTATTAACTGCAACCAAACATGTGTATATTCACCAGGCCTGACGGAATTAAATCAGATGAAATGCGAGTTATTATTTTTCCCCGTGTTCCATAAACGAGTTATCCCAAACATATCAAGGTTCAATTGTTATCTTTTGATTCCAGATGTTCCCTGTACATCTAAACGAAGAAAGATAATAATATATCATGCATACTGTCAAAACAGATTACTTCTAGTTACAGGAAAAAAGAGCAGCAAAGACAAAGCCAAATGGAATGTTAATGGAATTTCACATAATATTTCCCTGCTTTTGACAGGTGGATGTGATAAAATGCTATCCTGCTATAAGATGTCTTGGAGAGACTAATGCAGGGTAGCCTAATTTTATCTTTCTCTAGGTTTTAAAACAGGGCAAATATCTGATGCAGGAAAATATAGGATGTATTCTCATTAATTGCTTTGTCAGATATCTATCTTTTACAGGAAATAGTAGGGATGGGCATTCATTTGCAGTCATATGGGAAATGCCAGCAACATATCCCATGTCCTTGCATGCCATTATCAAATAAAAATGAGCAGAAAAGACATGAAAATTCAAGTTTTATCATTTGCTGGTAAGAGTGTGCACTCTTTCCAGAGTTCATGCGTTATTTGCCAACCGCTGTGCATGAACCGCTGTGCATGTGGGGGCAGTGCCAGGGCCACCGAGAGACTGGGCCAGGCCCGGGGCAAGGCTGCCCCAGGGCCCTGCCCCACGCCATCACCCCCAAGGTTGCTGCCGCAGTCCCCAGTCTCCACCCACCCACCCCCAGCCCCATCGATAGCTCCTCTCCATCCGCCACCGGGCCCCCCGCATTCAAATCACAGCGCCTCACCTCCGTGTGAAAGTGCAGCGGCAGATCGCCTCCCTTTGGGCCTTCCCTCCCTTTGTCCCGCCCTCACGGAAACAGAAAGTTACCTCAGACGAGGGCGGGACGCAGGGAGGAAAGGCCCGAAGGGAGGTGATCTGCCGCTGCGCTTTCACACGGAGGCGAGGCGCTGTGATTTGAATGCAGGGGGGTCCGGTGGTGGATGGAGGGGGGCTGTCGATGGAGCCGAGGGCGGGCGGGTGAGACTGGGGACTGCGGTGCCAGGCCCCCATTGGAGGCCCATGCCCAGGGAATTTTGTCCCCCCTGCCCCCCCTCTCAGCGGCCCTGGGCAGTGCACACTATTTCAGAAAGAGTACACCCTCTTTGCACATAGTGTGCACACTGAGGCCCTCTTTCACCAGGCAGCAGTAAAAAGGACCCTGAGATGCCCAGTAAAAAGGATTTTTTTTAAAAAACGGAAATGCCCAATTACTGCTTGGTAAGCCCCCAGTGCTAAAGAAAATACTGCAAATGGCGCACGGTGGGGGCAAGCACTATCGTCTGGGTCCTGCAGTAGTCCAGCAGTAGTGCCGGATTTGCGGGTGGCAAAGCGGTGGTACAGGTACCACCACCCTTTGTAAAAAGGGCTCTCTGTGACTTGGATCCCATGATGAAAAAATGGCCAAATGAAAATGAATAAAACAAGTATTCCTGGAAAGGCTGGAAATGAAACAAAACAAACATTTTTCTGCCTGCTCATCCCTAAGAAATATTAATCATTGAGGATGATATCATACAAGCTTTGTTTTATCATTGCATTAAGAAAACCCCCATGCCATATAGCAATTGCCAGAATGCATTAAAATGCATTTTTTATTTCAGACAGGAAACCTCAAACTCCAGATCTCTTTTCTCCTTTGTGCCACACAATAGGGCCTGGGTCTTCAAGGTCTTTCCCCCTAAATGCAGAATATGTATATAGTGAATCCTTTGATGGAGACATAGGAGTTTTGTACCTGAAAAGGCAAATGTTTTAAGTGAATCAAAAGCCTGTTCTGCTAAGAGTTGAACTGACCTGTTCTTTTTTTCAAAAAAGAATGTGGCAGGATTGAGTTTATTACAGCTTATCTTTTACTGATGATTGTTGTGAAATAATGCTACAGGATACAAACTTAACTCAAGGGCTAATGCAGAAAAGCTACTGACAGCCTAACTGTATGTTACCGTGGGACATTATTGACTGAGCAACGCAGAGAGGGGTTGAGCACATGTGGAAGATGTGGAGGGGCATTTTCGAAAGTGACGTCCAAGTTGCGATTTGGACATCCTTCCAAAACAGCGAAATCCAGGGGCGGGGAAACCCGTATTTTCGAAACAAGATGGACGTCCATCTTTCGTTTTGAAAACACCATCAGAGACGTCCAAATCCTTAAATTTGGACGTCCCTAGATTTGGTCGTCCCTAGACATGGACGTTTCTGACTTTCGACGATTTTCAAACCAAAGACGTCCATGTCAAAAACGTCCTAATGCAAGCCATTTGGGCATGGGAGGAGCCAGCATTTGTAGTGCACTGGTCTCCCTGACATGCCAGGACACCAACTGGGCACCCTAGGGGGCACTGCAGTGGACTTCATAAATTGCTCCCAGGTACATAGCTCCTTTACCTTGTGTGCTGAGCCCCCCCCCCCCCCACAACCCACTACCCACAACTGTACACCACTACCATAGCCCTTATGGGTACAGTGGGTACAGTGAGTTTGGGGTGGGTTTTGAAGGGCTCACATTTACCATCACAAGTGTAACAGGTGTGGGGGGGATGGGCCTGGGTCCGCCTGCCTGAAGTGCACTGCACCCACTAAAACTGCTCCAGGGACCTGCATACTGCTGTCATGGATCTGAGTATGACATCTGAGGTTGGCATAGAGGCTGGCACAGCATATTTTTAAAGATCTTTTTTGAGGGTGGGAGGGGGGTTAGTGACCACTGGGGGATTAACGGGAGGTGATCTCTGATTCTCTCCGGTGGTCATCTGGTCATTTCGGGCACCTTTTTGTGCCTTAGTCATAAGAAAAAGAGGTCCGGGTGAAAATGTCCAAGTGTTCGTCAGGGATGTCCTTGTTTTTTTCGATTATGGGTCAAGGACGTCCAAGTGTTAGGCATGCCCAAGTCCCGCCTTCGCTATGCCTCCGACACACCCCCTTGAACTTTGGCCGTCCTTGTGATGGAGTGCAGTTGGAGATGTCCTAAATCGGGTTTTGATTATATCGATTCGGACGTCCCTGGAAGAAGGACATCCATCTTCCGATTTATGGCAAAAGATGGACGTCCTTCTCTTTCGAAAATGAGCCCAATAGCCACACCGTGCATTGAAATGGATGCTGAGGCCATTAAGCATTTCACTGCAATGTGCAGAAAAAATGGCTTCTGACATACGCACAATGCAAGAAAATTTTTGCCAGGTCCAGAGCAGCATTGCTCAACCTGAACCCCCCTGCCCTGGTAGCTCTATACACCAGCAAACAACTGACCCAACCACCCTCCCACCTCCCAGTATTTAAAATAACTTTCCCTGGTGTCTTATTTTCATTTTGCCGCACGTCCATTTTCGGCAAAAATTTTAAAAAGGCATTTTTTACAGGTGCACTGAAAAATGATTCTGTGTGCCCCCAAAACACGTGTCTACACTACCGCAGGCCATTTTTTAGTGTGCCTTTGTAAAAGGGCCCCTCAGACAGGTAACTACTTGTGAATCTACTTATGTCATACATATTATCAAGTGTCCATGCAATAAATTTTATGAGGGGCAGACCAGTAGGAAAGTGGAGGTTCACCTCAGTGAACATCACAGTAGATGTAATAACCATGCAGTTACAGCTCCCATGGTTCAACATTTTATGGATTGTGATCAGTTTTGATCAAATGGCGTGGTGGATTATCGAACAAGTTTGTGTGCCTCAATTGGGAAGAGAGAATAGCTATTGGCTGAACGTGAACAGTTTGGGATTTTTTCATTTTGATTTGACTTCAGACTGGGTATGAATGACATAGTTGAGTGGAACACTATTATTTAATTTCTTTAGTATTATGGATAAATTCTGTGAAGGTAGATTCTATTTTTCTATTAAGAACTTTCTTCCATTTGAGAACTTTCAAAAAATTTATTTAGTACATCATCCACCTTATTTTCGAAAGAGAAAGACGCCCATATTTCGACCCAAATCAGGAGATGGGTGTCTTTCTCCTGTGGGCGCCCAAATCGCTATAATCGAAAGCCGATTTTGGGCGTCTTCAACTGCAATCTGTCGCGGAAATGGGCAAAGTTGACGGGGGCGTGTCGGAGGCGTGGTGAAGGTGGGACTGGGGCGTGTTTATCAGCCGAGGAGAGATGGGCATCCTTAGCCGATAATCGAAAAAAGAATGGCGTTTTTAGCGCAAATTTGGGTCACTCTTTTTGGTCCCTTTTTTTCACAAACAAGTCCCCAAAAAGTGCCCTAAATGACCAGATGACCACTGGAGGGAATCGTGGATGACCACCCTTGACTCCCCCAGTGGTCACTAACCCCCTCCCACCCAAAAAAATCAACTTTAAAAACTTTTTTTTCCAGCCTGTATGGCAGCCTCAAATGTCATACTCAGCTCCATCACAGCAGTATGCAGGTCCCTGGAGCAGTGGGTGCAGTGGACTTCAGCCAGATGGACCCAGGCCCATCCCCCCTACCTGTTACACCTGTGGTGGTAAATGGGAACCCTCCAAACCGCCCCCAAAACCCACTGTACCCACATCCAGGTGCCCCCCTTCAGCCATAAGTGCTATGGTCAGTGGCGTTCCTAGGGGGGCTGACACCCGTGGCGGATTGCCGATGCGCCCCACCCCCCCGGGTGCAGCGCCCCCCGGAACAGCGCGACGCCCCCCCCGGCGAAACAACCCCCGATCCCCCGGTGAAAGAACCCCCCCGGGTGCATGTCGCTGGGGGGGGGGGGGAGTGCCGTGCACCTGCTGCCTCTTCGTTTTCATGCTCCCTCTGCCCCGGAACAGGAAGTAACCTGTTCCGGGGCAAAGGGAGCATGAAAACGAAGAGCCGACAGGCACGCGGCACCCCTCCAGTGGCGTGCACCCGGGGCGCACCGCCCCCACCGCCCCCCCTTGGTATGCCACTGGCTATGGTAATGGTGTAGAGTTGTGGGGAGTGGTCTTTGGGGGGGGGGGCTCAGCACCCAAGGGAAGGGAGCTATGGACTTCAGAGGTGGTTAACCTTTTTTTAAAATTGTTACAAGTGCCCCCTAGGGTGCCCGGTTGGTGTCCAGGCATGTGAGGGGGACCAGTGCACTACGAATCCTGGCCTGTCCCACGACCCAATGCCTTGGATTTGGTCATTTTTGAGCTGGATGCCTTCAGTATCCATTACTGCCGAAAAACTAAACCACCCAGCTCAAATCCGCACAAATCCGATGCTTTTGGCTGGCACAAACCGTATTATCGGAAAAAAGATGGACGCCCATTTTTTCCGAAAATACGGTTTGTCTCGCCCCTTCACGTACCCGTTCTCGGAGATAGACGCCCATGGAGATGGGCATTCACGTTCGATTATGCCCCTTCATGTGATACATTGACGTGTGACATCAATGTATGGAAGTTCAAGAAGAAATCCATTGTGGATGTTTATCAAGCCCGGGTCTTTGGCATCATGGAGTCTGATGGCATTCAGTGATTGAATCAAATTGTTTGGCTGCAATGTATAGCTATTGAAGAAGTGGTACAAAAAACAGTGCATCTCATAGAGCTGCAGTCAGCTTCATTTGCCACAGCTAAGTGACTGATGATATATATTTTATGAGATAATATATGATATTTGGATGCTTATTTTGGGGCACGTTTTGAAACACAATATTTGCTTTATGGACACGTTTGAGGTTTTGACACTGCATTATTTTGAGATATATTTTCATAAGTGGAATTATAAGGATGTGTGAACATAGTAGATGTAAACACAGAAGAACACAAGTCTTTGCACACTCAAAATCACATAGGACACAGCGAAGATGACATAAGAATATGGTCTCTAGACGATGTTTAAAAAGTCCAGATTTATTGTGCAGCTCAAAAGACTCGACATGGCTGTGTTTCAGCCAACTGGCCTGCCTCAGGAGTCTTTGCAGTCTAAATTAAAACACATAAATAGCTTAAACTATAAACAAGTATACACATACAAAATTAAATGAAACTACAAAAATGACACAATCAAGAAAATAATACTCATATTTAACAATAAAATCAAGATGAGAGAAGTAAACATATAATAGAAGACAATATTAAAACATTAGTACTTCTTATAAACAAACATAAAATAAAAAAAAACTACTTATAAACACAAATGAAATTTAGACATTTGTGTTTATAAGTAGTTTTTTTTTTACTTTGTTTATAAGAAGTACTAATATTTTATTGACTTTTATGATGTTTACTTCTCTCATCTTGATTTAATTGTTAAAATGAGTATTATTTTCTTGATTGTGTCATTTTTGTAGTTACATTTAATTTTGAATGTATATACTTGTTTATATTTTAAGTTATTTATGTGTTTTAATTTAGACTGCAAAGAATCCTGAGGCAGGACATAAGTACATAAGTAATGCCACACTGGGAAAAGACCAAAGGTCCATCAAGCCCAGCATCCTGTCCACGACAGCAGCCAATGTCCACGAGTCGTTTGACCTACACAGTAAATCTGGACTTTTTATACATTGTCTAGAGACCATATTCTTGTGTCATCTTCGCTGTGTCCTGTGTGAACACAGTAACCACTTTAAGCAAAAGTAGCTCCTTAAAGCTCTATTTTGCTAGTGCGACTTACTTGTAGTATGTAAGAGTGGTGACACACAGAGAGATTCCACATTATATATAAATATTTTTTTGTTAGATTAATGGTGAAAGGTTCTGCTCTATAATGTCCTGCAAAGCATTACAGAATATTAACAGAGAGTATGTTTGGTGTAGTAGACAAATAGGTATCAGCATTCATCAGACAGCTTACTCCTAGATTGGCACATATGTTGGATGGCTATTCTACACATAAATACAGGCATTTTGGCTGCAAGTGGTTAGCATGGGTGTTACAGCCATAGAACTGGTGCTAATGGGCTTCTGTTTAGAAGTCTGCATTCAGTTCACTAGCCCAGGACAGAAGGACTTATATAAAAGAGGTCATTAATAGTAACATAGTAGATGACGGCAGAGAAAGACCTGCGTAGTCCATCCAGTCTGCCAAACGAGATAAACTTATATGTGCTACTTTTTGTGTATACCTGACCTTGATTTGCATCTGCCATTTTCAGAGCACAGACCGTAGAAGTCTGCCCAGCACTAGCCCCGCCTCCCAACCACTAGCCCCTCCTCCCACCACCGGCTTTGCCACCCAATCTCCACTAAGCTTCTGAGGATCCATTCCTTCTGAACAGGATTCCTTATAGTAACATAGTAGTTGACGGCAGAGAAAGACCTGTAAAGTCCATTAATAGTGACTTGATTGTGTTCCTTACTTGTGCATCTTAATTTCAGCATTAAAATTAGAGAGGTGTGGTAGCCGTGTTAGTCCACTCTTAAAGGTTATCAATAAAAATCAAACAAAACAAAACATGGAAAAGAAAATAAGATGATATCCTTTTTATTGGACATAACTTAATACATTTTTGATTAGCTTTCGAAGGTTGCCCTTCGTCAGATCGGAAATAAGCAAATGTGGTAACTGATAGTATATATAAGTGAAACATCCAAGCATATCAATGACAGTCTAGCAGGGTGATAAGCATTAAATTTAAAATGCACCAAGCAGGTAGCTTCATAAGCATATTTATAAAAAAAATATGTGGCTATCCAGGGATAGCAGAGGCAAATTTGTTCCCTGGTTTTTTTAAATTAATTTATCCACTTTTGAAACTTGTGCAAAGTGTGAGATTGCTCAACAGGAGTGTCTACTTTTGACTGTTTTGTTGGTTTCCTATCTTTTCAGATATTGATGAGATTTTTTAGAAAGTGTGTGTGTGGGGGGGGGGGGGGGCTTTTTCTGGCAGTATGTGGTGCTACACAGTATCAGCACCTTTTTTCACTGTTTTCTCAATTGTGCAGTGCTGTAACACTCATGACCTAGCCCTCCCTTCAAAATCACAGGTCACTAATGGAAATGTAGATGCACATTTCATGCATGCTCTGAATCTCTGATGGCACACTTGATCCCCCATTGGGCCATCCCCAGTCAGAGCTCCTCCAGCCCTTGTGCCAGATGCTCTCAAAAATTTGGTTTACAATATATCTTTTTATATATCATTTTTAAGCCATCTGATATGTTTTATTTTATATTAAGTTTAGACATGATAATTTATAGGACATGTTGTTTTAATTTAGCCACTTTCATTTTTTATTTTTATTTATTTATTTATAAGAATTTAATTTGACAGAAACAAAAAGAAGGCAAAGATCTGCCACAGAAATGGCAAATCAAAAGAAAAAAAAAAAAAAGAGAACAGGAGGGTAACAGAAGAAGTGGTTTATTACAAGTTACCCGACGTGGCCACATTTCGCCCTCAGGCTGCGTCAGGGGTAAATAAACTAATAGGGGTAAAAAGCAAAGTGAACCCCTAAAAGTAGTCCTACAACCACCTTACATAGTAAGTGCTTCCCAAGCTTACTCAGCAAACTTCACAATGCTATGTTGACTGGCAGCATTCATTGTGAAGTTTGCTGAGTAAGCTTGGGAAGCACTTATGTAAGGTGGTTGTAGGACTACTTTTAGGGGTTCACTTTGCTTTTTACCTCTATTAGTTTATTTACCCCTGACGCAGCCTGAGGGCGAAACGTGGCCACGTCGGGTAACTTGTAATAAACCACTTCTTCTGTTAACCTCCTGTTCTCTTTTTTTTTTTTTTTTTTTGTCTTTTTTGATCTGCTTTTTTTCTTTTGATTAAGAATTTAATTTTACAAGCACTAAAATAACTTGCCAGAAATACAGACAAAATAATACAAGAATTATTTCAATCAGGTAATTATAAACTCTTCCTTAGACCACAAAATAGGGAGAGAGAAACAAGAGAAGGAGATCAATTAAACAACAGTAAACAAAGAAAACGTGGTATTAAACCTGATTATCCCCAGTTATTTATTATCTGAATCATTATTCCACATTGATCGTCTGGTTGGCTTCTTCAAACCCAAAACGGTGTATAGTCAATTTATTTCATTGGAAACATACTTATTGTCCAATATTAGTGGAAACAATACACCTGATTTCATTTTTTCTCTTTTAAAACCAGAAATTATTTAACAATACAAACACTTGAGTCTCTAATCCAATTCCCACTGACTAAGGTAATCCCAGTTTCACAAGCTTCGCTCCTTTTGAATTAAAATACTAAGAGGAATCATTTCAGAGGAAAAAACTTTAGGAGTCATACCCGGAACTCTGGGAGCCACTTTCATTTCTAAAGCCAGGCAGTCTGTATGCACTCCGCTATCATTTTATGACAATTTGACTATGCTCGTTAGCACCATAGCCCTTATTGACTGGTTTTGCTTGTTGTTTAACTTTTTTTCTAACAGCTCTCTTATGTATTTACATAGTAACATAGTAGATGACGGCAGAAAAAGACCTGCACGGTCCATCTAGTCTGCCCACGATAAACTCATATGTGTATACCTTACCTTGATTTGTACCTGTCTTTTCCAGGGCACGGACCGTATAAGTCTGTCCAGCAGTATTTCCCGCCTCCCAACCACCAGTCCCGCCTCCCATCACCGGCTCTGGCACAGACCCCGTATAAGTCTGCCCTCCCCCATCCTAGCCTCTCAACCACCAACCCCTCTTCCCCCCGCCACCCAATTTCAGCTAAGCTTCTGTGGATCCATTCCTTCTGCACAGGATTCCTTTATGCCTGTCCCACGCATGCTTGAATTCCGTTACTGTTTTCATCTCCACCACCTCCCGCGGGAGGGCATTCCAAGCGTTCACCACCCTCTCCGTGAAGAAATACTTCCTGACATCTTTCCTGAGTCTGCCCCCCTTCAATCTCATTTCATGTCCTCTCGTTCTACCGCCTTCCCATCTCCGGAAAAGATTCGTTTGCGGATTAATACCTTTCAAATATTTGAACGTCTGTATCATATCACCCCTGTTCCTCCTTTCCTCCAGAGTATACATGTTCAGGTCAGCAAGTCTGGATATAATCGGCTCAATATAACATGGGATCAGTTATAATACTGTCAAGGGTTGGACTTTTTTTTTTTTTTTAATATCAGGCTGTAGACGTAGGAGTGCAGGTCAGTTAAAAAAAATACATGTATATAATAATATCAATGGGTTCAAAGCCAGCACATAGTAACATAGTAAATGCCGGCAGAAAAAGACCCGCACGGTCCATCTAGTCTGCCCACGATAAACTCATATGTGTATACCTTACCTTGATTTGTACCTGTCTTTTTCAGGGCACAGACTGTATAAGTCTGTCCAGCAGTATTTCCCGCCTCCCAACCACCAGTCCCGCCTCCCATCACCGGCTCCGGCACAGACCCCGTATAAGTCTGCCCTCCCCCATCCTAGCCTCTCAACCACCAACCCCTCTTCCCCCCGCCACCCAATTTCAGCTAAGCTTCTGTGGATCCATTCCTTCTGCACAGGATTCCTGTGCAGAAGGAATGGATCCACAGAAGCTTAGCTGAAATTGGGTGGCGGGGGGAAGAGGGGTTGGTGGTTGAGAGGCTAGGATGGGGGAGGGCAGTGAATGTGTGGCGCTATCAGTAGTGCTCTCCATGCCCCCTTTTTCATTTGGTTATTACCACAGTAAGAGGTTTTTTTTTTTTTACATATTTTTATGACATACTTTATTTCTTCCTTTTATTACATTATTTCTGCATTCCAAAGAGGAAAACCCTTGCAGCCCTATGCAGTTTTTATTACATGTCACTTTGCCGTTCCGTTGTTCCATCCATAACACAGATATTTTTGTTATTTCCTGATTACACTACCATTTGTTTTTGAACATCGAAGTTCTTAACAAGTATACCTCTAAGTAGTTTTTATCTAGTCGTTTTCATTTACGACTTTTTCTTTCCATAGATGTTTTGATATATTTCATCATACCCAGAGATACAGACTAATTTATATGACACAAGAAGGTATTTCTTCCGTTTTACAACTTTTATTTTCTATTAGACCTATTTTTTCTGTTTATATTAGGGTGTTTTTTTGTTATTTTACTTTTGATTTATGCAGGAGAAACATGGGACACATGGGAGATGGAAGGGTAGATGCTGCACCCCTTGGGAAAGGCTAAGGAAAGGAAGGGAAAATGCTGTATATCCGTGTATGTGTGTGTGTTTGGGGGGGGGGGAGATTAAGGAAGGGAATGGAGATGCTTGACATTGGGGGAACTGGGAAAAAGAAGATGAGATGCTGGACTTCAGAGAGGTGGAGAGGAGAATGAAAGATATTGGACTGAGGGGGAACTAGGGAAGAGAAAGGAATATGGTGGATGGTTGTGGCTGGGGAGAGAGAGAAAGAGGAGATGCTGGGTATGCTAGAACTATGTGAGACAGGCCATGGGGGTAGGAGGGAGCTGGAAAACAGAAGAGTGATAGTGTAAGTAGAACTGGGGAGGCGGTGAAAGGGGGTAATCAGAAACTGGCTGGCAATAAAAGACAGAAGAGTGGAACTGAAGGCAGAGAGGAGATGACTGACATGGAAGAAACCAGGGCTGGTGAAGGAGTGAAAGGTAGCAGACAGTGATGAGGGCTGGGGATAAAGTAAGTATAGAGGGTAGAAGTAAAGAGTCAGAGAAAGACAAAAGGAAGCTGAGGAATGAATAAGAGATGGGTGGACCAAGGAGATAATAAGTGGGTAAATGAACTAGGAAGGAGGCAAGAGAAGTAGACAATAAATTGATAGATAGGTGACTCAAGCTGGGTGATAGGTAAGAGGTGGGAGATTGACGACTGGATGGTGAATGGAAGGGGTGATACTTAAGTGAATAATGGGACAGAAAAGAAAAATTGTTGACCACTTTGACTTTGTTGAAAGGTGGTGTATAAACAACGCAATAAACATAAGCATAAATGGAGGGGGTGAACAAATCAATGTCAGATAGAGAAATAGGAGCGTTATAGAAGAATTCAGGAGGAGAATGGAGAAAAAGACAAATAGACAGGAGACCTTGGGAAGAGAGTTAGGTTGAAGACATGAAGAAAGCAGAAAAGAGAGACTGGGACCAATGCAACTGGAACAATACTACAACCACTACTTATAATTTCTTTACCATTACTAGACATATGCAGCGCTGTTCACACTTATGAGACAGGCCCTGTTTGACAGAGCTTACAATCTATTCAAGACAGACAAACAGAAGAAATAAGGGATAAGTTTTTTTAAAAAAATATTGGAATAATTAAAACAGACAGGTACTAAACAGGTGAATAGGGGGTTAAGAGTTAAACGTAGCCTCATAAAGATGGACTTTTGGCCTGGATTTCAATAGGAGTACTGATGGAGCATGAGTACCAGCTCAGGAAATTTATTTCAGGCTCAAGAGCAGCAAGGAATGTAGTCTGGAGTTGGCAGTGGAGGAGAAGAGTACAGGGGCTTACCTGATGATTGACGTTCCGGGGTTAGGACATAGGGAGAGATAAGCGTGGAGAGATACTAAGAAGCTGAAATGCTCAGTCAAAGATAGAAAACACATTTTATTTAAATTTTTAACTGGAATATGTTAGCCCTGGAAAATCTGCATCTCTGATGTCTTTGTATTTTTCTCAGTACTACAGGAAATGCATTTCTGTTTCTCTTTTCTTGGGGTTTCCCATTTAGTTAATTTTCTGCATATTACTACTTCTAATTTGTGGTCCCTTGTTCTGTATTTGGGGGGAGGGGGGGGGGGGTCTGCCTGTGTTCTGTGGGTGTGAGTGATTTTGCTGGCCTGTGATTCTGTGTAGGAATCTGTAGCAGTCCTGCATGTTCTAGACCTGTTTCAGTCACAACTAAGTCAGAAAAGGATGCCCAAACTCACCAATCGACCACTGGTGGGATTAAGGTATGAATCCTCCATAATCTGACCCCTCCCACCCACCCCCAAAGATGTGATAACAAAAGTAGATACCAGGCTTTATGACACTTCCAGATATTATGGTCATTCCTAGGGTTACCATTTTTTGTCCTACAAAAAAGAGGACACTTGCCCCGCCCTGCCCATGCCCTGCCCATGCCCTGCCCCCTTTAACGCCCTCACCCCGCCCCTTGTCACACCTCACCCCACACTCTGTCACAGTTTCCCCTCCCACTGGTCACCCCCTCCCCTCGTCACCTCCCCTCCCCTTACTTACTATCTTCCCTGGTGGTCTAGTGACCTCTTTGGGGCAGGAAAGAGCCCCCTCTTTCCTGCCCGGAGCGCTGCTCTGCATCCTGTAATGCTGCCTGTGACGGTCTCGGCGAGATTCAAAATGGCTGCCAAGAACTGAAGCAGCCTCGCAAGACTTCAATTCTCGGCGGCCATTTTGAATCTCGCTGAGACCGTCACAGGCAGCATTACAGGATGCAGAACAGCACTCCGGGCAGGAAAGAGGGGGCTAGTTCCTGCCCCGAAGAGGTCACTAGACCACCAGGGAAGATAGTAAGTAAGGGGAGGGGAGGCCCGCCGCCTGCCCGCCCGCCCGCCCGTCAGCCCACCTGTTTGTCCAGAAATCCAGACAAACGGGCAGGCTGGCCAAAACCCGTCTGGACACCCAGACATGTCCTCAAAAAGAGGACATATCTGGGTAAATCTTAGCCATTCCTAAGAAAGCAACAAGCAAGTGAATGGAGTAGCCTAGTGGTCAGTGCAGTGCACAATGAACAACAAGACCCAGGTTCAATTCCCACTTTAACTCTTTAATTTCAGTCCAAATATGTGAGCCCTCCTGGAACATAGAAATACCTCCTATACCTAAATATATAAGTGACCTGCAAGCCTGAGGGTTATTGTAGTGGTGGACCTTTAGGTACAGTAGTTTTTCTCTGTTCCCGGAGGGCTCATCATATAATATGAAGGGGTTTAGGTGGGATGTGTACCTGGGTCCCTTTATGAGAAGTCCACTGCACTGACCTCTAGGCTGTCCCTCTGCACTGCTGGGATATTTGTGTGGCCAGTTCACTAGGAATGCTGAGAGGCAGCACTATGGCTTGTTTTTCCACATTTCTCAAAAATTGTATTTATAGATGGAGGTGTTGAGCCTGAAAACATCTAGCTCAAAGCCATAATCAAACCAGAAATGTAGATGTTTTTCTGGTTCAGTTATGGGCTGTGTACTAGACGTTGGTTTGAGACATTTTCAGCAAATCATCTCAATTTAGACTTAGACGTCATATCAAAAATGTTCCTCTAAGTCACGTTATTTACCCCTTAACATGTATTAAAGGGCATTAAAGCAACGTAAATTATTATAATACAGCAATAACTAAGGCACCGCAGGCTACATAGTAATGAGATGTGAAACATGCAAATGGGCCACAAAACAAAACAAAAATAATTTCTCTCAGTCACACACACACAGTTCAGACTCTCTCACTTGAGCTTGGGCATGGGCCAGGGATGGACTTACTCCAGTAGGCCATAGGAAGTTAAGCTGGGTTTTATTGGGTACTCTTTGATAGTCTGCATGGGCGTAGTTTGACTTTTTCATTGGGGGGGGGGGGGGCAAAGGATGGGGTTGGGCATATTAGAATATTCATGAATACGCTAATACGGAGGAAGGAAGGGAGAGCTGGCTTTTATGGGAATAACCATAATGAATATGTATGAGATCTCATACATATACATTATGGTTATTACCAAAAAGGTCAGCACTTTTTCCCTTCCTTCCTTCCTTCCTTCTTTCCTCCTTACCCAGCACTCCCTCTTCCTCTCCAGTAGTATTTCCCCACCCCCTTTCCCATACCATACCATGCCAGAGTAGACCTTAGAAATGCATAAGCTCTAAATGTAGAGCCTTCAAGAGGTAGTGTGTCATGATTTAGGCTCTAAAACCCTTTCTGATGTTTTGGTGCCACCTTAGTAAGACCAACACACAATCTCTCCACTGCAAAACACTATACACAAACTTGTGCAAAAACACACTCATAACCTTACCAAACCATAACAGCACTAATTCCAAGGACAGAACAAGCAACAACTTTATGCGTAGAAAGGCACCACTGTAATTACACCGGGCTCTAAAACACCAGTACACTACTTAGTGAAAAAAACAAAAAGGGCTGCAAATACTACACGCTAGCAGAATACTGCACCTTGATCACACATGAAAAACACATGACACAACAGATATGACACATGGAACTAGAAATAAAAAAAAGGCAAAATACTGAACTGGAAAGTTATCTCAAGAAGTTAGATTCGGCATGCAACAATACTATAAAAATTGAAACTTACATGCAAAATATTACAGATGCACATTTCCAATAGCTGACATATTCCAATTAATAAATTCTGAATAAAATACTTTTTTCTACCTTTGTTGTCTGATCATTTAGTTTTTCTATTCGCTTTGGTCCCATTGTCTTCTGTTTTATGCAGTGTCTTCTTTCCATTTGATATTTTTTCATTCACCGTCTTCCTGTGTCCTTATGCGTTCTGTCTACCATCTGTAGCCCTGTCCCTATCCTTCCTCAAGTTTCAGTATCTGCCCTCAAAGTGTTCCGATCCAGCCCTTAAATTCAGCAGTTTCCCCTCCATCCATATCCAGCATTTCTCCTCCCTCCCCTCCCCTCCCCTCCATCCTTGTCCAGCATTTCTCCTCTCTCCCTTCCCCCTCCATCTGTGTGCATCTCCTTTGTCTTTCTTTCCCTCCATCCTTGTCCAACATTTCTCCTCTCTTCCCTGCCCTCCACTCCATCCATGTCCAGCATTTCTCCTCTCTTCCTTCCCCTCCATCCATGTGCATCTCCTTCCTGACTTCCCTCCCCTCCATCCATCCATGTCCAGCAACTCCCCTGCTCTCTCCTCCATCCATCCATATACAACAAATTTCCTCTCTCCCCTGCTCCCTCCATCCATCCATCCATGTCCAGCAATTCTCCTCTCTCCCCTGCACCCTCCATCCATGTCCAGCCATTATCCTCTCTCCCCTGCCCTCCCCTCCTCTCCATGTCCAGCGATTTCTCTTCTCTCCCCCCTCCCCTCCCTGTCCAGCGATTCTACTCTGCCCTCCCCCTATGTCCAACAATTCTCCTTTGACCCCCACCCTCCCCCCATCCATGTCCAGTGACTTCCCCAGCTCCCCCTTCCCAGCTCCCCCTTTTCAGTCCCTGAGTTCTAGTTCCCTCCTCTCCATCAATGTCCAGCAACTCTCTATTCTCCCCTGCCCTCTCCTCCATCCATATCCAGCAAATGTCCTCTCCCCCGCCCCCTCCATTCCATCTGTCCAGCAATTCTCTGCCTTCCCCTCCATGTCCAGCAATTTCTGTCCCCTTCCCTTCCAGCGATTCTCCTCTGCCCCTTCCCTCCCCACCATGTCCAGTGATTTTGCCCCTCTCTCCCCTACAACCCTCCTCTGCCTCTCCGTTCTTTCCTGCCCCCCCCTCGTGCGTTTAAACCTTTTATTTTCAGCAGCGACGACAGTGAAGAGCAGAACAGCATCTGGCTCGCGTCGCCTCCAGCCTTTCCCTTCCCTCACAGACAGTGTCCCGTCTTCCTTGATGACGTATTTCCTGTTTCCGCAAGGGCGGGACACTGACTGTGAGGGAAGGGAAAATCTGGAGGTGAGCCTGCTTGCTGTTCTGCTCTTCACTGTCGTCGCTGCTGAAAATAAAAGATTTAAACTTGCGGGAGGGAGGCAGGAAGGAAAGGAGAAGAGGGTTGTCGGGGAGAGGAGGGCGGGAAGTAGGGACCGAGAGCGCGTTGTGCCGGTCCTGCATTTGGGGGGGGGCAATGCCCCCCTTGCCCCCCCAAACCACGCCCATGATAGTCTGGGAGCAAGCACTTCACTCTCACTTCAAAGAAATACTCGCCACTCTGAGGATTGTATTTTATGCAAATGAACTTTACTAATTTCTGTAACAGGCGGTTCAGATCCTCTTTGAAAACAGTCAATTCATAATCTACCACCATATCAAGTGCAAACTGTAAATCCAGAGCCAAACTCAGGGATATGGTGTATCTTCTTAAATGCAATTTATAATCCTACAGCATGCATATATTTACACCTCCTCCTGTCCATACTCATCTTTTCTGGGTGAAACAACCTAAGTCTGTGCCTACAGCACTTGTACAGCAAGCAGATCTTTCTTTGGATCAGACCTCCCTGTCTGTCCACACTCTCCTCCAAAGGAGCATCTCTTCTGGCTACCACCTTTGGCTCTGAGCAGGCTCTGTCTTGTTCCTGCTTCCAGGCTGGGATCCCCTATTTCCCACCTGGAGCACTCCTCCACTTCATGGTTAATGCTTTACCGGCAGAAACCTCCTTCTCAGTTAGTCTTAGTTTCTTGAACCCATCCAGGACCTCCCTCCTCAAGGGTCCTAGCGGGGGTAGAGGCTTGTGCTCTCCCCAACACTAACATTTATTACCTCTAAACTCCTCCCCTACTGTCATTCAACAACCAGAAACATTTCCCACTGCAACTTACCCAGGAACCCACCCCCTTGGGTTGGATCCTTTACCACCCACAGCCTCAGAACCCTCCCCTCAGTAACTGGAGAGTTCTCTCAGGTTTTTTTTTTAGTAATCCTCATTATAATGGGGGATTACATTATTAAACCATGGCAAGCATTGGGTTCTCACAGCACACTGCAGTATAACCTGAAAAATAACCCCAGCTACAGGCTGGGGATATTTTATCACCAGGAGCATAGGGCCACCAAGCTGTGGACTGTCTCTTAAAGAGGCCAGCAGCTGGCCTAAATTTTAGACTTCTGTGCATCTCTCTCCCCCTCCCCCAATACAATGCTCCTGATGTGGTCCCCCTAATACAGCTCTCAAAGCAGGCACCCTTATCTGAAGGATCCCCCTCCCCAAGGTACAATCCCCACCCAGAAGTTCCACCCCAAGTTCCCCCCCCATCCCCTGAAGGCTCCCCCCCCCCCCATGCATTAGAGTCTAATGTGTAGGCAAGAGTAATCCCCTAGTCACGCCTGCCCTCGCTGGTGCCAGAATCCAAATTAGCGATGGTAACCCCTAGCGGCAGTCTCGCAGTACTACCACTAGGGGTCATGCTTCTATATAAGGACAAAAGAGGAAAGGGATGAGGTATTCTAAGGGCTGGCAGAAAATAAAAGAATGTTTTTTATTTATATAAATGAAGTGGCTTTTCACATCATGTCCTTCAGTGATGAAATTTGCAGGTGGGTCATTCTGAGTTGACAACCTCTACCTTTTCCAGAGGTTCATGATGATATTAGAGGGGACACACATCCGAAAAGGATTGATGAATGGAGAGATTAAAATGGGTCCCATTACTGGAACACCTCACAGTTCCCCATGGCAAATGATTCTCAGCCTCTATAAGTATTACTGTTTAATTTATTCCACACATGTGTTGATATTGTGTAAAGATATGGAGATTAGTTCATATGGGCTAGTGCTAGGGGAAGACTGAGAAGGGAATTGGAAAGTGTTAGAGGTTAGAATGCTTCACTGTACAATACTTGATTAATTGTACTTCCTTTTGCAGCTAAAGTAAGGGACAAGCCTTACCACTTCTGTTGCTGTGGAGCACTTGAAATCAACCAGCCTCCACCTCTAATTGCCAGGAGACACACTGGGGCCCCAGCTGTGAGTACATGCAGATGCACCATCCTCTGAGATCAAGAATATGTGTAGACTGACATCATCACTAGTAAAGGACTCACAGCTGTGCACAGAGGTCAGCTCAAAGGTTAAATTTGTTCTAGCAATCTTTTTCTCTTGCAATAAGTGTATCATCTTCTTACTCCAGTAGACAAGATAGGTGAGCAGGGATAAGATGCTGCGTTCTTAAGTCCTAGGTTCTGAGGTGTCATTGTGGACTAGAGTTCTGTACCACCCTAAGGAACAGCAGAAGCTACCACAGCAGGAGAATCTGTTATACAACTCATCCTTCAAAAAATGTTAATTTTAATGTAGTGCATACAGTAGTGTACCAAGGGCTGGGTGGTAGGATGGTCCACCAAGGGTGCAGGCAGCAAGGGGGTGTGTGGAACAGGTGTGCGGCTGTCAGCTTTGCTGGTCCCCTGCCCCCTCTGACTTTATTTCCTATTGCAGGGCAGGGGACTGGCAGAGCCAACAGCCACACACCTGCTCCATGCACCCCCTTGCTAGGAGGAAAGGTGGTAGGGTGAAGCACTTGTGTGTGTATGTAGTGGGGGGGGGGGGGTGAAGCGCTGGGGGATGGGTGTAGCAGTGACCCATCCTGGGTGGTGAACAAGCTAGGTACACCACTGAGTATGGATAGGGTTAGCTTTACTAAAAGGTGTTATTGTACTACCATGTGCTAACATGCGTTCACACAGCAGTCCCTATTTTATGCAGTGGGGCCCAGAGGTGTAGCTAGAGGGGTGGAAGTGGAGCTGGTGCTCTCCAAACGGATTTTGAATGAAACAGGGCCTATACAGTTCAGCCTTTCAGGCTTACGCTGATACTTATTTTACAAAAGGTCTGCTCCCCTGACATCAGAACCTGGCTACACTTCTGATGGGACCTATTTACTAATAAGCTGTGTTAATGACATTAGCACACATGCATGTTGCAGCGTACATTAGTAAATGTATTCCATATTAATTCTATAATTGCAATGCTTGGCGCATCCCTCAGCTGTCCATGTGACTGGAGTGTCTGTGGATATAAGAGTAGCAGACATAATTCAGACAGGCATTTTATAAGGATATGCATTTAACTTTTGGAGCGCACACAAAAGCACGTGCTTTAACCTACAAATTAATATGCAATCAGTTTCCACACATTAAAACGTTCTAATATAGAAATTATTAACGCAAATGTGTAAAGTGAACTGAAATCATTTAACAAAAATTGAGGGGAAAAAGCCAGATTTTCTGAAAATGGAAGAAAATGTTTTTGCCTTTGCACACCCTTAGCATTCGGAGGGCACTTTTATAATATCCCCCTGCTCCCCCCCCCTCTCGGCGGCCCTGGTGAAGATGTCCCACTTGGAGATTGCTGAATGTGGTGGGGGTGTCCCTTAGAGTCTGCTGTTTTTGTTGCCTTGTCACACTTTGTTTAGTGATCCTGGGAATCTCACCAGCTAGGGCCAGCTCAAGGAGGGTGCAAACAGTGCAATTGCTCTGGACCCCCATACTACAGGGGGCACCTAAGCCTGCTTAAAGCTGAAGAAAATACAGCCTGCTGGTGGGCTTTGGGGCCCACTTCCCAAATTTCTGTCTAGTGACCTAGCATGTTTAACACTGCCACCAGCCGGCAACCTTGCTGCTTTTGACACTGCCATGCAAGAAAAGGAAAATTAAATGTCCTAGGGGGCATGATTCAGCAGCAGACATAAAATGTATGGTGGGCCGGAAAATTTAACTCTGTGGGCCAAATCCAGCCCATGATCCATAGGTTGGGGACCCTTGCTCTAACAGGTCTGAGTTTCATCAATATAAGGCTGAGTAGGACAGATGACTAGTTCTGAAGCGCTCTACTTTTTTTAAGGTTCAAAATCAACTTATTCATAGTCATCTAGCTATTCATTTATTTATTTATTACATTTACCCCACACTTTCCCACACATTGCAGGCTCAATGCAACTTACATAGTAAATGCAATTACAAAGTCTTGAAGGAGAACGTTACAAGTTGTAGTAAACGTAGTAATTGTGAGGTTTTGAGGATATGTGAGTTGAATATGTAGAGGCAAACAAGGATAGGATAAGCAAAAGGAAAAGAGATTGGGAGGGGTAAGGAGTAGGAAGGATGGAGAGGAAAAGATAGAGGGATGGGCATAGGAGATTGGGAGATATTGTCTAAGGTATAATAATCATCATGACCGGGATCAAGTGGACGGGCTTAAAAGTTAAGTAGGGTCATTCGGGTAAGCTTTCTTAAAGAGATGGGTCTTCAACATTTTCTTGAAGGGTAGATGGTCGTTGATTGTTCGGATGGATGGACTCATTCCTTCCATACACCATGCAACTACTACATATCTCAAGCTGCTACAATGAATGAACTGGCATGATGTTATCTGTGTAGTTCCTATACTACGCATCAAAGGATCCCAGTAACAGACCTATTGAATAGCATGGCAGGCAACGCAAACCTTGGGGCATCCCAAAATCCAAGGATTTCCAAGAAGAAGATGAATTGATAGATGTGTTAACATCTAACAGATAGAGAAGCTATGAACCACTGGAGCACAATACTTCCCATACTCAAGGCTTTTAGCTGACCAGAGGAATAATAGTCTAATTGTTAGTGCAACAATCTTTGATCCTAGCAACCTGGATTCAATTCCCACTACAGAACCCTTGTGATTTTGGGCAAATCACTTAAACCTCCATTTCCCCATGTACAAAAAAATTTAGATTGTGAGCTCTCTAGGGACAGAGAAAAGTACCTGTATATAATGTGTATAGCACTATGTATGCCTAGTAGTGTTATAGAAATAATAGTAGTAGTAACATAAACATGGACCTAATTATATGATGAAAGAATGGTGAAAACTCCCACTGAAGTTGGTCCAACTGAAACTCATCTAAAAGGTCTTGACGCTTGATAGCACAATATTTTCAATGAATTTCCCTGAGAAGTAACTATTCAAAACTCATCGAAAATTAGGAAAACCAATAGATGTTCACTTTCTAATCTAATCTAATATTGACATTTTTATTCTGTTTTACCCCCAAAAAGGCTCCAGGCGTATTCAATCAAATAAAAAAGGATCAAAGAGACAATCCCTCAAAATAACAATATAGTTCCTTTATAATAATCCAAATTCTTTAAAATCAAGCACCTGCCAGGTATAAAAGAAAAAGAAAACCTTTAACAGCAGCATAGTGACCACATAAAGTTAAAACGGATATGGGGGGAGGGGGGGATATGTATGTTATTCTTTGTTATATAGCCATGTACTGAAGAGTTTCAGTATGTCAGATTCTGTAGGAGCAGGGGAGGGTGGGGGATGATGGATTTGTACTTTTTTCCTTTTCTAATAAAATAAAATTTAAAAAACCAGATAACTTATCCATTTAACTTTTTGCAGCTTTTCAGCCCTCTTATCCATCCAAGTAGGTATGCTGAACATACACATAACTTTAAATGGATACTTTCTCCTTTTAGAGTTAAAGCTACTGCTTGTATAGTCCAACTTGTGAGTGAGTGGCTGACTATCATTACTCAAAGTATCATTTTTAGCCCTATCCCCAGACCACCCCGAATGGTGGGGAGTGGGGTAATTCTATAAGAAGCTGCCTGACTAGAATTACATCATATATAAATATATACCTTTCTTTAAATTTGTCACCTCATTTTCTAACTCCTCTTACTCTTTTACCTATCTATATGTTCCATCTTTGCTTACACCCTACGCTGTCTATTAAAATGTTCTATTGCGTGTTGTTTTGACAACGTAAGCAGTATACTGTCCTGCTTATAATCGAACGAGAATAACGCCCAAGTTCCGACCTAAATCGGGAGATGGGCGTTCTTCTCACAAAAACAAATAAAGCGGCATAATCGAAAGCCGAACTTTGGACGCTTTCAACTGCACTCCGTCGCGGATGCGGACAAAGTTGACGGGGGAGTGTCGGAGGCGTGGTGAAGGCGGAACTGGGGCGTGGTTATCACCCGAACAGAGATGGGCGCCCTTCGCCGATAATGGATGCGTTTGTAGCTAGAATTTAGGGCACTTTTCCTGGACCCTGTTTTTTGACGAATAAGGCCCCAAAAAGTGCCCTAAATGACCAGATGACCCCCAGAGGGAGTCGGGGATGACCTCCCCTGACTCCCCCAGTGGTCACTAACCCCCTCCCACCACAACAAATGATGTTTCACAACTTTTTACTTTCACCCTCAAATGTCATACCCTCCTCCCAAGCAGCAGTATGCAGGTCCCTGGAGCAGTTGTTAGGGGGTGCAGTGGACGTCAGGCAGGTGGACCCAGGCCCATCCCCCCCCCTACCTGTTACAATTGTGCTGCTTAATGCTACTAGTCGTCCAACCCCCCCAAACCCACTGTACCCACATGTAGGTGCCCCCCTTCACCTCTTAGGGCTATAGTAATGATGTAGACTTGTGGGCAGTGGGTTTTGAGGGGGATTTGGGGGGCTCAACACCCAAGGGAAGGGTGCTATGCACCTGGGAGCTCTTTTACCTTTTATTTGGTTTTTGTAAAAGTGCCCCCTAGGGTGCCCGGTTGGTGTCCTGCCATGTGAGGGGGACCAGTGCACTATGAATCCTGGCCCCTCCCACGAACAAATGCCTTGGATTTATTCGTTTTTGAGCTGGGCGATTTCATTTTCCATTATCGCTGAAAAGCAAAAACGCCCAGCTCACACCTTGACGAATAAAACATGGGCGTCTTTTTCTTTTAAAAAATACGATCCGCCCCGCCCCTTCACGGACCCGTTCTCGGAGATAAACGCCCATGGAGATAGGCGTTTCTGTTCCATTATGCCCCTCTGTGCCATACTTTGTATCATTATTTGAATATTTTTACTGCTGTAATTGTCTATTGCTCATGTTTGATTTATTCTTACTGTACATCGCCTTAAGTGAAAGGCGGTAAATAAATCCTAATAAATAACTAAAATATGTGTGTGTGTGTTCACATAATGCAAATAAATGACCATTTTTGGGCTGAGATGCTATTCTAAAGCTTGCACATATCATTAATAGATCATAGTATTCAGGTGGGACTGTGTGGATCGTGAGCAGGGTACATATTTGCACACCAGGGCCGGTCTTAGAGGCAGGGACAACAGGGGCAGTCGCACAGGGCTTCACACTCCTAGGGGCCCCGCATCTCTGGCACATCTGTCTTCCTGTCTCAGAACACCTCCCTGCTCCGTACCTTAATGTGCATCCACATTTAAGTAGAGAGCATCAGGCAGCAGCAGCGATTTTCATATCCTGTCAGCTGCCGAGCCCAAAGCATCCTCGCTGCTGCGTCCTGTCCTCTTTTGTTGTCTCTTCCTGCTTCCACAAGGGTGGGATGCAGCAGTGAGGAGGCTCTGGGCTCAGCAAATGATGGGATATGAAAATTGCTGTCACTGTCTGCCGCTCTCTACTGAAACATGGTGGATGTATATCAAGGTATTGGGTGAGGTGGGGTTCTGAGAGCTCTATACCTCCTTTTAAACTGATAAATTATGGCTTATGGTGGCGGGTGTGGGTGGGTGGGGGGGTCTACTGAACTTACCTGCACAGGGCTTTGCAATTGCTAAGACTGGCCTGTTATACACATAGATTATAAAATACTATTAACTATTGCATGTACTTTCACAAGTTAGATACAAGTGTTTACACCAACTCTAAGGTTGGTATAATGCTCTTAAATGCTCATGCCTAAAATATAGGCGCCTATTTAATACATTACATTGGTATTCTATAAAGAAATATAGACATCTACCTTTCTTTATAGAATAGGCTTCCAATAGGCATGATCTTGGGGCCTATAATAAGCGCATGGTTATAGAGTTACCCTCTTACCCCCAAATTCCATCTAGTGCGACTTTAGTTGTGCATGCAACACAATTGGTTAACAAGACAATCAGTACCAATAATTGGATGTTAACAAGCAATTATCAGCACTAATTGGCACTAATTAGAATTTATGCACACTATTCGCTATAAAGTAGTCTTCATAAAGTCTACCTCGTGGATTTCAAAAGGGGGAATGGCCATGGGAAGAGAATGGGCAGGTCATGGGCATTCCTAAAATTCACACACAGTGTTATAGAATAACCCGGCCCATACCTGAAGTTAGGCGTGAGGATTTACACCAGGTTTCCATCGATGGAAATGACTGTGCCTAAATTTTAGTCACGTGGATGACACTATCAGGCTTATTTTCGAAAGAGAAGGACGCCCATCTTTCGACACAAATCGCAAGATGGGCGTCCTTCTCCCAGGGTCGCCCAAACCGGCATAATCAAAAGCCGATTTTGGGAGTCCCCAACTGCTTTCCATCGCGGGGATGACCAAAGTTCCCAGGGGCGTGTCGAAAGGTGGGAATGGGGCGTGCTTAACACAGGGGCGTCCTCGGCCGATAATAGAAAAAAAGAAGACAGTCCCTGACGAACACTTGGCCGACTTTACTTGGTCCATTTTTTCTTGCGACCAAGCCTCAAAAAGGTGCCCGAACTGACCAGATGACCACGAGGGAATCGGGGATGACCTCCCCTTACTCCCCCAGTGGTCAGTAACCCCTCCCACCCTAAAAAAACCTTTTTAAATATTTTTTGCCAGCCTCTATGCCAGCCTCAAACATCATACCCAGCTCTCTGACAGCAGTATGCAGGTCCCTGGAGCAGTTTTAGTGGGTTCTGCAGTGCACTTCAGGCAGGCAGACCCAGGCTCATCCCCCCCTATCTGTTACACTTGTGGTGGCAAATTTGAGTCCTTCAAAACCCACCAGAAACGCACTGTACCCACATGTAGGTGCCCCCTTCACCCCTTAGGACTATGGTAGTGTTGTACAGTTGTGAGGAGTGGGTTTTGGAGGGGGTTTGGGGGGCTCAGCACACAAGGTAAGGAAGCTATGCACCTGGGATCAATTTCTGAAGTCCACTGCAGTGCTCCCTAGGGTGCATGGTTGGTGTCCTGGCATGTCAGGGGGACCAGTGCACTATGATTGCTGGCTCCTCCCACGACCAAATGGCTTGGATTTGGTCGTTTCTGAGATGGGTGTCCTCAGTTTCCATTATCTCCGAAAACCGGGGACGACCATCTCTAAGGACAACCAACTCTAAAGTCGACCTAAATGTTGAGATTTGGGCATCCCCAACCGTATTATCTAAACGAAAGACGGACGCCCACCTTTTTTCGATAATACGGTTTTCCCTGCCCCTTCGTGGGGACATCCTGCGAGGACGCCCTCAGGAAAACTTGTGCGCCCCGTTTCATTATGCCCCTCTATGTGTGTTCTGTAAACCACACCTAACTTAAGGTGCAGTTTGTAGAATACGGGTAGTTGCATTTTCCATCCACGCCAATTTTTTCAGTGCCAAATATAAAATCTGGCCACTAGTGACTTAAATTGCCAAAGTTATCCATTTAAATGGCCAAATTTATTCTGAAAAGACCTTATGCTGTCAGTACTACTGCTGATCACATATGTGCTTCTGAGTAATGATCTCAGTAGGGATTAGAGAAGACTTAAGAGTCAAATTCTGTAAATGGCATCTAGACGCATCTGAAAAATGCACCTAGCGCTATTCTATATAATGTGTCCAAAGTTAGGCACGGTGTATAGAATAGCACATAGGGCCAGGAAATTTGCCTACATTTAGGAGTGGCCATTCATGCCACTGAAAATCTGGTGTACATACCGGCACCTAAATGTAGGTGCACTCTCTTGAATTCTATAACAACGTGCATACATTTGAGTTATTCCTCTACTGACCACGCCCCCATTTCCAGCTATGCTCATTAGAATTTGTGTACACTTCTTTTTAGAATACGCCTAAAAAGAAGTGTGTAAATTCCAATTATTGTCAATTAGTGATGACGGTTGTTATTGGCCAGTTATCATCACTGATTGGCTCGTAACTCAATTAAGTAGCATGCATAACTAGGGCGCACGCACAATTTAACACACGCTACTCACCACACGGTATATAGAATCTGGGTGTTTGACTACAAGGTGAGCAATGGCTTGCTTCAGAGGTGTGAGAAAAACACCCTCAGTAAGAGAAGTATTGACAATTCCTATCAAGTTCTCAATTACAGGGCCCTTAACCATTCAGATCAACCAAGATCAGAAAAGGCTACAAAACGGGGCCTACAGATAGGTCATAGGGCATTGGGGTAGACTTAATGGGCTACAGTTCCTTGGGAATCAATGGATCAGCATCGGGAAGTTGGTGATAGCTGAATACCATCCAGCAAGACCACAAGGACCTACATGGCCAGTTGTTCAGGTAACAGTCTCATAACTTTTAATAGTTGTTTAATAATTGCAAAACTTGGTGATGAGGCATGGGGATAGTGGTTGTGTGTTGGAGTAAATACTTTTTCATCTATCCAGAATAGCAGTGAACCAAAGAGGAAAGTAACAAAACTGACTTGGGTAAGAATACTCAACATGGTAGAGATGTCCTTTTTTCCCCAATTTTCATATAGTTCATATATTTTACACATTCATTCTAATTTATAAAAAAAAATAATAATAATGTGCATTACAACTTAGCATCTAAATCTATTTAGCATGCATTAATTCATAGGTTAATGTGTGTTGAATTGATTTGACATGTACTAAATTTTTTAGGACACAGTAAGGAGCTGAATTTGTGCTCATCCCTGTCTAAAGGTCAAGCTTCGATGACTGGCAGGGAAGATATAACCATAATAGTATAGACCAGAATAACTAGACAGACTGGATGAACTAAGTGGTCCTTATCTGATACCATCTATTATATTATTATGTTAGAACGTTTTTTTTCCCCAGGTTAAAAACATTGTGGAAACCAGTTCCCAGTCTCAATGGGTGACAAAGGTAGATGAGGGCTGAACTGTTATTGGATGCAGCTACTGTTATTGATGGTGGAGGAATTACTACTTTTGAGATAGCCTTCAGAAAGTATTTATCTGATGCAGTCTGACTTCAACTTAGATCTCTTAATGTAGCCTAAAATTAGGCCAAGTTAATATTCACTAGGTTTTTCTGTACCTTCTATCTCTCTGAAAGTGAAGGGACTGCTAACAAAAAGCCTGAAAGGATTCACCAAAACATTAGGCTTCACTAGATAGAGTACAAGATATCTTTCATCATTCAGCTCTATCCATTACATTCACTGGTGCATTCTCTAATGCTCAAGGTTGATCTACGATGCACGTAAAATTTCTTTGTGTAAAAGGAATAAGCTAATTTTGGAGCAGCCTGTAAAAAGTTTGAATGATATTTTTCAGTGTGATTGAAAACAAATACTAACTTGACTTTAGAAAACAAGTCTGTAAAGTCCAAGTGTTGGCAGACTAGTCGTAGAAACCACCAGGAAAAAAAAATGGCTCCATGGTGACCTCAAGAGGCCAAGAAGAGAACTGGTCACTGTTAAGAAGGGAAAGAATAAGCAGGAAGGACAGGAAGAGGGAGATATTTAAGAGAAGTCAAAAGAAAAAAATGTTTTAAAAGTCAGTATTATTAACCCACATCAAGCTCTTTTAACCACAAAAATGTTTCAAAATTATTCTCTTATTTTATGGCTGAATGCCAGTAAGTTTCCAAAGGGTTGAAGGCAACAATAAAAATAGAGGTTAGTATTTAACTAATAATAGGTCAGCATTTTTAAAATACCAGTTGCTATGGGGGATTTATACCTACAAATTAAGTGCCGGGCTGAATACTCAGGTCTAAAGTGACTGCTGGCATTTAGCTGGGTACGGATGGTATGCAGACTGGTACATTACACAAAGCAAGTCTCTTGAAAAAGACATCATGCTTGGAATGGTTAGTGGCAAAAGAAAAAGAGGCCACCCAAGAATTCGCTGGATAGATACTATCAAGGAAGATACTGGAATGAACATAGCATGGCCAACACTGATCCGTAGAGTGACCGAGGGCTGTGCTCGACTGATTGGATAAGGAAGGACCTGGATAAAATTAGAACTGCCTTTTTTCTATCCTGACTTTATTGGGATAGTTACCTGGTTAGCAGTCTGAATATCACCTGGTTACTGCTGAAGCAATGTGTCTAGATTTTCAGTGGCAATGTCTAGATAATGCCTCTGAAAATCTAGGTATGGACTTGGACTTATCTGTGTAAGAGCTGATCGTACCCAGATAAGTCCTGTCCAGTATTGGTCCATAGAATTTTAAAACACATGAGAAGGGCATAGATTGCGAAGAAGTGTATGGAGGCATGAGATTATCTGGCATCTATGGATGACTGACTTCCTACTGTTATATTCTGTATAATAGCCCAACCTGTTTTCCTAATTCCTACAATTTTGGGCATAGTCATCTTTTTGTGATTGATTTGCAAGTTTCTGTTACATAGTTGTCAATAGAAATCAAACAAAATAAAACATGGAAAAGAAAATAAGATGATACCTTTTTTATTGAACATAACTTAATACATTTCTTGATTAGCTTTCGAAGGTTGCCCTTCTTCGTCAGATCGGAAAGAAGAAGGGCAACCTTCAAAAGCTAATCAAGAAATGTTTTAAGTTATGTCCAATAAAAAAGGTATCATCTTATTTTCTTTTCCATGTTTTATTTTGTTTGATTTCTATAGATTCTACATGGAATGTTGCTATTCCACTAGCAACATTCCATATAGAAGTCGGCCCTTGTAGATCACCAACGTGGCCGCGCAGGCTTCTGCTTCTGTGAGTCTGACGTCCTGCACGTTCGTGCAGGACGTCAGACTCACAGAAACAGAAGCCTGCGCAGCCTTCTACATGGAATGTTGCTAGTGGAATAGCAACATTCCATGTAGAATCTCCAATAGTAGCAACATTCCATGTAGAATCTCTAATAGTATCTATTTTACTGTCATAGTAATGCTTGAATGTTTTCACTTATATACACTGTCAGCTAGCACATTTGCTTATTTCCGATCTGAGGAAGAAGGGCTACCTTCGAAAGCTAATAAAGAAATGTATTAAGTTATGTCCAATAAAAAAGGTATCATCTTATTTTCTTTTCCATGTTTTATTTTGTTTGATTTCTATTGATAACCTTAAGAGTGGACTAACACGGCTACCACACTCCTCTGTTACATAGTTGTAAAGCTGCTGCTGACTTTTATGTTTATTTTAACTCAAATATTTTCAGGTGATCTGCTGTGCATGATAAGTGCCCGAGTAAAAGGTTTGGTCAGTCTAATGTACTCTGCTTCCAACAGGTGAACTCACAGCATCTCCGGGGATACAATTCAGTTCCTCTGCATTCACTTCAATGACCACCACAGTGGTCTCCAACTCCTTCCAAGCACCATTTTACTCTTTTGAACTTACATTCATTTCCCTCTGTTCTTCTTGAAGAAATGTGTGAGTTCTGGCCAGCCTCAGCATCAGACTGGACAACTGCTGCTTGCAGCTCACTTGCTTTGCAGAACAAGCCATGCAGTAGATAGGATCCAGAATCTGGGCCCGATAGCCACCTGTTGCGAATGAACTGGATCCGTTCTTATTTTAGACTGCTGAACAAAGCTGTCCATAAAAATACGGATTCCAGTAGACACAGTCGATACTTTGGAAGAATTAGGGAGATTTGTTCTCTTCATTGATTTTGAACAGCTGTGGAATGGAAACTTTTTGGCAACTGCCCACAGCTGTCATAACGCTGGAATGATACTTCCAGACATGCTCTTGGATCCCAGAGTCGAGTCTCCGAGGTCTACGATGATGAACTTACAGTTCAATAATGCAGACAGAAAGGTTGACATTGACCCTACTAGGATACAGAGAGCAATGTGTTTTTGGCCATGAGAGCACATAAGGATTCGCTATTGAGGTGCCTCAAACCCAATTTCAAGAGAGATCATGGAATAAATTTCAGAAGCCTTAGGAGCTGTTTACATGTACAATAATGACTTTATATGTGTAAATTAGTATATATGTAAAGGTAGCACTTTTAGAAAAAGCATTATTTATACGTATATATAGCAGATGCAGGGATTTAAAGGAAGCCTATTCTGGACAGATATTTGCAGTATGGGGACAATTCTACAACTGGGTTCCTCTATTTAGGTGACCCAAGGACATGCAGTAGGAACTTAGTCTATAATGACCAGTTCCATTACGGAATACTAGCATATCCCAGTATTGGTACATCTTTTAGATTGTAAGCTCTATTGAGCAGGGACTGTCTCTCTATGTCAGGTGTTTCGTCCTTTAGATTGTAAGCTCCTTTGAGCAGGGACTGTCCTTCTTTGTTAAACTGTACAGCGCTGCATAACCCTAGTAGCGCTATAGAAATGTTAAGTAGTATTAGTAGTAGTAGTAGTGTTCAGCGCTGCGTGCGTCTGGTAGCACTATACAAATGTTAATAATAATCTTTGATTCAAGTTTATTGAATAGTTTGATATACTGCCCCAGGGCAACAGGCCTTCTGGGTGGTGTTCATAATAATAACTAATTAAGGGGCCTTTTTACTAAGCTGCGGTATTAGGTGAGCGCCGGGCCAGTTTTTACCTCTTCTCCAAAAAAGGTTTTTGGGGTTTTTTAATGTGACAAGAAAAGAGCATGTGGTATAACTGAAACCAGTGAGTGTCTAAAACCACCCTGAGCCCTTAATGCCACCCATTGATCTAGTGGTAAGGGCTCATGTGCTTCACGCACGGTGACTGGATGGCATGTGCCAACTGGCAATTTCCGCCAGAAATGGAGCACGTGGGAGGCAATAAATAAATAATTCATCCAGGCATTATGGACGCATGCCAAATCATTCCTATTCAAACAAACCCTCACAAAGAACAACCATATCTCAATTTATTATTACCTGAATTGGTTATTACTACTACTACTTAACATTTCTAGAGCGCTACTAGGGTTACGCAGCACTGTACAATTTAACAATGAGAGACAGTCCCTGCTCAAAGAGCTTACAATCTAATAGACAAGTGAACGGTCGGTCCGATAGGGGCAGTCAAATTGGGGCAGTCTGGATTCACTGAACGGTAAGGGTACTCTATTTACCGTTAACTTTCTCTTTGCTTCAAGTACAATTTCTCATTCATAATAGATTTTCTAATTGTTAAGACATCCATAGCTATCCCAGTTTGTTTATGATACTGTATTGTAAAATTGGATTCTTACAACAAATTACTTTCTTACTCATTATTCTTTGTTATGTATCCTATACTGTTTATTGTAAGCCACATTGAACTCAAACTTGTTTGGGATAATGTGGGATATAAATGTCGCAAATAAATACATCTGCTGGCCTGGCAGTAGTCTCATTTGGGCGTATGCTGCACCAGGGGCGTAGTCAGACTTCGGCGGGAGGGGGGTCCAGAGTTTGAGGTGAGGGGGCACATTTTAGCCCCCTCCAGCGCCGCCGACCCCCCCTGCCATTTTTGATCCGCCGCCACCATCAACTTTGACCCTTCCTGCTGACGACCCTTTCGACCCCCCCTCCTGCCACCAACCCTCCCCTGTCACTGCCGTCGCCTACCTTTGCTGCCGGGGGACCCCAACCCCCACCAGCCGAGGTCCTCTTCTTCCAGCGCAAGGCTTCGTTCTGTTTCTGTGAGTCTGACGTCCTGCACGTTGTACGCGCAGGACGTCAGACTCACAGAAACAGAACGAAGCCTTGCGCCGGAAGAAGAGGACCTCAGCTGGCGGGGGTTGGGGACCCCACCAGCAAAGGTAGCAGACGGCAACGGTGGCGGGGGATGGTTGGCAGCGCGGGGGGGGGGGGTCAGGAAGGTCATCGGCAGGGGAGTCCAGGGCCAAATCTACGGGGCCCAGGCTCCCGTGGCCCCACGTAGCTACGCCCCTGTCTGCATGCACGTAGAACTTAGGGCCCCTAAGTGAAAAGCGGGAGAAAGAAACATGAGCAAGAAAAGAAAACAAGAGGAACTCCATTATTCATAGGACAGAAAAGAGGAAAGCCAGACAGTTACATGCTAGCCACAGACCTGACCCATGAAAGTACAATAGTCTGTCTTGTTTTAATTAAATGCTCTCAATTGGTGGTGGTACAGACCTTTAGAAAACATGCTTCTGATGCCCTAATATACAGACAAAATTCTTTGTGAACTTATGTAAGCTGAAGGCATTCAATGTGCATTGGCTGAGAACCTACTACTGTTGCAAATAACTTAAAAAATAGGTTGAAGTGAATGTCATAGACAGATTATTAAAGACAATGGTTGTAGCTAAAGAGCCAATTCTTTTACTTGGAGAATAGGATTAGGATTGCCTACTTCTCTCATGCTACTGGGGAAATTCTAAAATAAAGGTTCTGCTGAAGCCTTCTCTGATATTGCTGCCTCACCTTACTAGTGACCAGTGGCATACCAAGGAGGGGGGGGGGGGTGGGGCGGTCCGCCCCGGGTGCACGCCGCTGAGGGGGGGGTGCCGCGGCGCGCGCCTGTTGCCCTGTCTCAGTCCAAGTTCGCAATTCGCATGTGTTCACTGCTCCCTCTGAGTCTGCCCCGGAACAGGTTACTTTCTGTTTCGGGGTAGACTCAGAGGGAGCAGTGAACACATGCGAATTGCAAACTCGGAGACAGGGCAACAGGCGTGCGCCGCGGCACCCCCCCCCAGCAGCGTGCACCCGGGGGGGTGTCATTTCGCGGGGGGGGGGGGGGGGAAGAGGTGTCATTTCACTGGGGGGGGGGGGCGCATCGGCGTTCCGCCCCCGTGTCAGCTAGGGTCGGAACGGCACTGCTAGTGACCCATGTGATCCACTATTCTGCTACTACCATGCCATCAGATTTTTATCCTTTGCTATCAGTGCCTTTGTACATACTATTGCCAATCTTCTTCCTGTATCTCCCTTGCACCTTTCTAAGAGTCTTGAGTCTTCATTATATTATTGCTGGTACCACTTTACCCTTTCTGTTGTACCTTGAGGGTCCTTCCTCAATTGTCAAGTGCCCTCTGGATAACATTTCCTCCTAGATGAACAAATTTTGTGTTACCAATAAGCTCCGGAAACCTTCATTTTTGAAGCAACTTGTAATGCCAACCTGCCCATTAAACATCAACGGTCAAATCTTTGAGGGATAATTCTTCCCCCTTCCTCACCGTGAGCACCAATGCCCACTCCCCACAACAGTACACCACTACCATAGCCCTAAGGGATGAAGGGGGGCACCTACATGTGGGTACAGTGGGTTTTGGGGGGTTTTATCTTTAAAAACAAGTGTGGTTTGGGAAGATCGGAGGGGTGGCCGATGTAACCCCAATTATTAAAAAATGGTTCCAGAGGTGACCGTGGAAATTATAGACTAGTGATCTAACAGCGGTGCTGGGCAAAATGGTGGAGACTATTATATAGAACAAAATTACTGAACATACACATAGGCATGGATTAAGAGACAAAGCCAAGATAAAATAACCAAGAGAAATCTTACCTAAACAAAGGGAAATCTTGCCTCAACAATCTGCTACATTTTTATGAAGGGGTGAATAAACATATGGACAGAGGTGAGCCGGTTGATATTGTGTATTTGGATTTTCAAAAGTCATTTGACAATGTACCTCATTAAAAAGACTCCAGAGGAAATTGGAGAGTCATGGGATAGGAAGTAGTGTCCTATTGTGGATTAAGAACTGGTTGAAAGATAGAAAACAGAGTGGTCAATATTCTGAATAGAGAAGGGTTAATAGTGGGGTTTCCCAGGGATCTGTGCTGGAACCACTGCTTTTTAACATATTTATAAATGATCTGGAAACAGGAATAACAAGTGAGGCGATTAAATTTGCTGATGACACAAAGTTGTTCAAAAGCAGTGGCGTAGCCAAGGTTGGGCTTGGGTGGGCCCAGGCCCACCGAGCTCAGGCCCACCAGTAGCAGCACACCTATGATGTGGCCGGCAGAGATTCCCAAGCTGAAAACTCCCAACAACTGTCCCTCCTGCACACCTTATAAATAGCAGCTCTTCACCTGCAGGAAGCAGCGACTGATACATACTGCTTACACCGGCCCCACAGCCTTCCCTCTGACGTATTCCCGCCTATGCGGAAACAGGAAGCTGCATCAGTGGGAAGGATGTGGGGCCTACATGAGTAGTGTGTATTAGGTGCTCCTCACTGAAAATCTGAAATTTAAAAGGTGTGCAGGAGAGGAGTGATATTTGAGAGACCATATGGCATGCAGGCGAGAGGAGAGACCACATCACCTATGGGATGGGGTGGGGTTCTTCTGCCCACCCAAAATTGGGTGTCTGGCTACGTCCCTGGTTCAAAGTTCTTAAATCACAAGAGGACTGTGAAAAATTGCAAGACCTTATAAGACTTGGAGATTGGGCATCCAAATGGCAGATGACAATTAACGTGAGCAAATGTAAAGTGATGCATATGAGAAAGAGGAACCCAAACTACAGCTACACAATGCAAAGTTCTACATTAGGGGTACCGCCCAGGAAAAGGATTTAGGTATTGTATTTGATGATAAATTGAAACCCTCTGCTCGGTGTACAGCAGAGGCTAAGCAACAAATAGAATGTTAGAAACTATTAAGAAAGGAATGGAGAACAAAACGGCGCAAATTAAAATGTCTTTGTATGGCTCTATGGTGAGACTGTACCTCAAATATTGTGTGAAATTTTGGTCACCGCATCTCAAAAAAAGAAATATCGGAATTAGAAAAGAGATGGACAATGGAAATGATAAAGTGTATGGGACAACTTGCCCATGAGGAAAGGCTAAAAAGGCTAGGGCTCTTCAGCTTGGAGAAGAGACAACTGAGGGAAGAACATAAGCATTACCATACTGGGACAGACCGAAGGTCCATCAAGACCAGTATCCTGTTTCCAACAGTAGCCAATCCAGGTCACAAATACCTGGCAAGATCCCAGGACAGTAAAATGCTGAGTGGAGTGGAAAGGGTAGACGTGAATCACTTGTTTACTCTTTTCAAAAATACAAATCAGAGAAAATATTTCTTCACTCAACATATAATTAAACTCTGGAATTCTTGGCAATGTGGTAAAAGCAGTTAGCCTTGCAGGGTTTGAAAAAGGTTTGGACAAGTGCCTACAAGAAAAGTCCATAAGCCATTATTAAGATGGACTTGGGAAAATCTACTGCTTGTTCCTGGGATAAGCAGCATAAAATCAGCTTTACTGTTTTGAGATCTTGCCAGGTACTTGTGACCTGGATTTGTCACTGTTGGAAACAGAATACTGGGCTTAATGGACCTTCTGCTTACCCAGTATGGCAATGCTTATGTTTTTATGTTCTCTTACTATCCATAGTGTGCAAATTCTGCTTAAAGATAGGACAAAATTCTTGGAATTCTGATTGACAGCCCTCTTACATTTCATCATTAGTCAAGAGATCCTAATTCAGGTAGCTTTCTCATTTAAAAAAAAAAATCAATTCTCTTCATCTACAAATTCATTCTTTAGTCATTTCAAGACTGGATTACAGTAACTCTGTCCTTCATAGTTTGCCCAAACTATCAACTTTGACTGCTACAATTTATTCAAAGTACTGTAGTTACACTAATATACGGGGCCAAAAACCTTTGATAATGTTACTCCCTTCCTGATTTCTGAACATTACAGGGTTGCTTTTTAAGATTCTAGTTTTGACATATCAGATTTTTCATTCTGGGTTATCACTTTTTTCTCCACAGATCCCTTATTCCCTACTAACTTGCACTCTCCTTTCAACCCAACAGCATTTACAAGTTATACTTTCCCATTTTCAGGTTACCTCACATTTGACTAGAACATCTTTCTTCTCTTATAACTCCGACTTTATGGAATGCAATCCTTCTTGAAATATGATTAGAATTGTGATTTTAAAGGTTCAAAGCTGTTCTTAAAATGTATTTCTTCACCAAAGCATTCCCTCCCAAGAATGAATGACATGGATTATAATCAAATCTGCGACTGTGGCCCTCAGCAGTAATATTCACTCATTATATCTGTGTCTACTTTCTTGCACAGCCTCCTTTCCTTGAGTGTTTTACACTGTTTCTGTCTTCTCTTCCCTTCCTATTTACATAATAAAGTTATATTTTATTGTATCCTAGGCCTCCCTATGTTGTTTTTCTTCCCATCTCCCTTAATATTATTTTTATTTTGTGTAAACTGCTTGGATATCTTTTACTTGCTTTATCCTGTATAATAATTTGCACCTCCAATGTTCCATCGCTGTCTGGCTGCCTGGGTTCATAACATCTCATGACGTCAGCCAGCCTCCAGCGTTCCATTCCCCCTCACTGCCCCGCCCTCGCGTCAAAACGTAATGATGTCAGAGGGCGGAATAGTGAGAGGGAAGGGAATGCTGGAGGCGAGCTGATGTCAGGATGTTACCAACGGAAGGGAAGCCAGCCAAACAATGATGAGGTACAAAGGAAAAGAGAATCGCGGCACATCAAGGGGAGGGCAGGGCAGGGCAGAATCAATGGACATGGATGGGATGGGAGGAGAGGGAAGGGAAGAATCCCTGGACATGGAGGGGAGGGCAGGGGAGAGACAAAAAAATCACTTACAAGAGATACTTTCTAGGGCCCGTTTCACTGTTGAGGAAATGGGTTGAGTTCCACTAGTATTAAATACAATTGAAGTGTGAAATGAAACATGTACAGATCTGCAAAAGGTGAGGATGACATGCAGCTGAAAATAGTCCTTGATTCTATCTCCACTTCTGGACTCAACCTCAACAGGTAAAAATATAAACTTATTCCACCAGAGACTACATTTCTGGACCTGTATGTTAATCAGCATTGTACCAAGCCAGGAAAAGATCAAAGCAATTATAGACCTTAAATCTTCAGAGGAAACATCACAATCTAGATGATTTTGGGATGTGGTTACATGTGTAGTAGCCACTTCTTAGTAAGACGTTTGACAATTATGTGATTTCCTATAACAATAAGTCAAATGGATGGTCTAGTTGATCTTACATAATGCAGAAAACACAATGTTCACCTTCTTCAGGGTTAAAATGGACTATATTCCCTCCCCCCCCACCCCCCCCCCCCCCCAAACATGCTGAAGTTATCTTTCCAACTTAGCTGCTTTTTCTTTTGTACAGTTCTTTTCATACTTTTTCCAAATAGTGGAACTTGTAATATTTTAGAATTAAGTATGCATTCAATATTTGCAGATGGATTTTCTTTCTCACAGAAAAAGAAATAGGTTGTACGCAACAATGCCAATATTCACAGTGGGTTCTTGGGACTACCGAAGTATTTTGCTTAGATTGTTGATTTCATACCATAGGATATCCCTTTCATAAGGGATTCTTTTTACGTAATAAAAACCTTTGCCAGGTACCTTCCTCTTAAAAATCTTTGGCTTCCTTTTATTCATGGACTCACGCCACCTCCCCAGGTCTTGAATTTCGTTATCTGGAGTTCACACTCCTCCCTTAGGCATTGACTCTGCCAGGAAGTCAGTTGGTTCTGGCCTCTTTCATGTCAACTTCCCCTCCCTGAATACTGCAGGATTTCTCCAGACTTCTCTCCTGTGACATGGGAAAGAATCCAGATGTTCCTCATGAACCGCTCAGTTACTCCCCCAGACCTAACTGCAGGGGTTTCCTATGCAGAGGTGTTCCTCAGAGGGACAAACCATTGTTTGGACACAGTTACATATACTATCTGACTTCTTCACAACTGCGGTCTTAAAATGTTGTTATATTATCAACATCTACAACATGGTTTGGGGGACCAGCTCAGGAAACAGCATTCTAGTAGGATAAAAAGCTGATAACTGGCTTCCGCGTACAGTTCAAACTTCTCTTACTGACCTTTAAATGCATCCATTCTGCAGCCCTCTATTACCTCTCCTCTCTCATCTCTCCCTACATTCCTCCCTGTAATCTCCGCTCGCTGGACAAATCTCTCTTGTCATCCCCCTTCTCCTCCACTGCTAATTCCAGGCTTCGTTCCTTTTCCCTCGCGGCATCTTATGCCTGGAATGGACTTCCTGAGCCTGTACGCCTAGCTCCATCTCTACCTGTTTTCAAATCTATGCTGAAAACCCACCTTTTCACCACTGCTTTTGGCTCCTAACCACTACTCAAGTCCCCTATCCTTGTTCCTAGGGGGCACTGCAGAGGACTTCACAAATTGCTCCCAGGTGCATAGCTCCCTTACCTTGTGTGCTAAGCTCCCCCAAAACCCACTCCCCACAACTGTTCACCATTACCATAGCCCTAAGGGGTGAAGGGGGGCACCTACCTGTGGGTACAGTGGGTTTCTGTGGGTTTTGAAGGGCTCACATTTACCACCACAAGTGTAACAGATAGGTGGGGGGGTGGGCCTGGGTCTACCTGCCTGAAGTGCACTTCAACCACTAAAACTGCTCCAGGGACCTGAATACTGCTGTGATGGAGCTGGGTATGACATTTGAGGCTGGCATAGAGGCTGGCAAAAATATTGAAAATGGTTTTTTTTTTAGGGTGGGAAGGGGTTGGTGAATACTGGGGGAGTAAGGGGAGGTCATCCCCCATTCCCTCCGGTAGTCATCTCGTCAGTTCGGGCACCTTTTTGAGGCTTGGTCGTAACAAAAAATGGACCAAGTAAAGTCGCCCAAGTGCTCGTCAGGGACGCCCTTCTTTTTTCCATTATCGGTCGAGGATGCCCATGTGTTAGGCATGCCCCAGTCCCGCCTTCGTTACACTTATGACACACTCCCGTGAACTTTGGTCGTCCCCACGATGGAAAGCAGTTGAGGATGCCCCAAATCAGCTTTCAATCATGCCAATTTGGGCGACCCTGTGAGAAGGACACCCAACTTGCGATTTGTGTCGAAAGATGGGCGCCCTTCTCTTTCGAAAATAAGCCTGATAGTCTCTCTGGCTATGGTACCTTACAGCTTGAGGGATTTTTATTTTCACTTTTCACTGGCACTTAGAAAGAAACAATACTGCTCCTCCTTCCTTCTTTCTTTCTTTCTTGCTCTGTTTTAGTTCTAAAATTTTATTCAAATTTTCAAAAGAATACAAGTGCAAAAATATAATAAGAATATTACAATGTGGTAATATAATTAAAATTGCACCTTATGAAGGCACTTACATGTCTGAAAATCAAATGGTATAACATAGCAAGTACATAATAAGTATGACACTGACAGGATGTGAACAGATTAAATATAATTACATTATAAGATGGAATTAGAAATGACTTATCTAAAGTACATTATAACATGTGGTGGAATTTTGTTTGTTTAGTAGCAAAATATGAATGAGTAGCAGCAGATAAAAAATCTGGTTCTCTCTCTCTTTCTCTGGTGGTCTTTCACAAGCTCTGCACTTTAAGCTGAACTCTTTTCACTAGGCCCCCAGCTCCTCTGTGCTCAGCTTAAACAAGCAGTCTCTCTTGCTCCATCTCCCTAGGCCAGTTCAGTCCCCACCAGCAGACTGTTTCTCAAACTACTCATCCAGACATCCAGGCCCTCTGGTCTATTCCTGATTTGCTCTTCCAATAGCATTTCTTCTCTAGGCACTTTACTCAGTAGAATTTATCCTCAGCTACGTCTCCTGCTCCTTGTGGTTCTATAATAAGTCTTCCCCTCTGCAGCTGGATTCCCTCCAGGTACTATCATGGCTTACACTCTCACTTCTTCTATGCTCTTTCCCTCACCTCAGTTGGGCTTTAGTCCTTCTGCAGTTCCTCTCAGGATCACACGATCTCATGTGGCTACTCTAGTCCATCTGTTCATGGTGACTCTCTGCTCCAAAGGTCTTTTCAGGTGACTCTCGTCACCTCTTCACACTGCTGCTGGGCTCTGGTCACCTCTGCAGCCTCTCTTCAATGTTTTTTCAGGACTCATTGGCTTAGTGCAGCTGTTCCACATCCTCCCCTGTCCCTAGCTTCTGGGTGACTTTCAGTATCCCCCATCTGCAAGTACTGAGATCTTCTTCTTATGCCCTCTGGTTCAGCACTCTTCCCCCTTGAGGAACTTCTGGTCTTCAACATGCAAGTTCTTCATAATTTTCTGTTTCAGCACAAGGGATCCACGGACTTTTTTTTTCCTGTTGTCTTCTGTCTTCTGCTGCAGCTCAAAGTTCCTTTTTGTCCCTTTTAGGGGAATGTTTTTTTCATCCATCTTCAATGGACTGTCAGGTAGGAATCTTTCTCCTCTGTTCTTTGTTCCTGGTCAGTGCCAGTGCTGTGAGGAAGGGCCTCAGTGTGAGCCATAGCAGGCATCAATGTTGAGAACCATGGTTACAGAAAGATACAGCAGTTAGAAAAACTCTGCCAAGGATCAGAAGAACAAAGACAAGAAGGAGGAACTAGGGAACTGTTGTAGGACCAGTGAACATGGCTGAAGTGGTAGCTAAGCTTCTGTGAGTGTGCTGGGATTACCAATGTAAATATCAGAGGCAGAAGAACCAGTGCCAAATGTAGCAGCCTGGAGACAACACTGAGACTGACAGTTGAGGGGGGATATGATTAAAGTCCATAAAAACCTGAGTGGTGTGGAGCAGGTGGAGATGAATCGATTTTTCACTCATTCAAAAAGTGCAAAGACTAGGGGACACTCAATAAAATTGCATGGAAATACTTTTAAAACAAATGGGAGGAAATATTTTTTCACTCAAAGAATAGTTACGCTCTGAAACTCGTTGCCGGAGGATGTGATAACAGCGGTTAGCATATCTGGGTTGAAAATTTTTTTGGACAAGTTCCTGGAGGAAAAGTCCATAGTCTGTTATTGAGATGGATATGGGGAAGCCACTGCTTGCCCTGGGATTGGTAGCATGGAATGGTGCTACTAATTGCGTTTCTGCCAGGTACTTGTGACCTGGATTGGCCACTGCTGGAAGCAGGATACTGGGCTAGATGGACTATTGGTCTGACCCAGTATGGTTATTTTTATGTTCTTATGTGCTCCATAGTCCTTGTATTTGTGGAAAGAGGACAAGATATTCAAAGTGATTTAGGCAGTGGTTGACCAATTAAATCATTTATTGGGGTTAGCCACTAGTATTCAGCAGCACTTAATGGGTTAAGTGCCGCTGAATATCACGGTTAGCACCGAATACAGAGCCAGTTATGTTGGGAGTGTTCTGGAAGTGCAGTTAACACAGGGCCATTTAAGAGATGATAGTCAACCCTTAAGATTTACCACATAAATGAGACCGCATATAAGTCTGTCCTAGTTTTCTATGGTAACCCATGTCCGCTTAAGTGATGAATATCAACTTAAGCAGTTATGTATTAGCCATCTTAAAAATAACCAGATATTCAAAGCCAAAGCCCACATAGATCCTGGCTTTGAAGATCCAGGGATAGTGCTGTTGGTGGTGAGTAAAACGCTCACCACCGATGACTGAATATTGACCCCAGAGTAAGCAAGTGATTCACATCTATCCATTCCACTCCACTCAGTATTTTATAGACCTCTATCATATCATCCTGTACTGAGCAAAATACAAAGGCATAAGAAATGTACATTTTCAAAACTGACATATTCCATTCTCTAAAATTTGAAAATGTCTTCACTCTCCCTATCTTCTTCCCTTCCTCCCTTATATCTATCTCAGACATTGATCCTTCAGTTCAATCTTTTTTCTGTTATCTACCTATAGCTAGATTTTATTCTTTCTTCTCCCCCCCCCCCCAGCCCTCAGTCTCCCTCTTTTCACCTTTCACTTGCTCATAAGCTTTCCATCTCATACTCCTATCTCTCCCCGTCTCTTATTCCCCAGCATCCAGTCCCCAAAGTCTCTACTATCCCACCTTACTGAAATATTCCTTTCTTCCTTCTTCCCTCATCATCCTTTCTCTGGCATCTCTCTACCTTACTCTGTCTGCACCTGCCCTTTCTGCTCCTCCCACTTTCTTTCCTCTCTCTTTCCACTTCCCCAGCAATTGCCAAGTTTGACCCCTCTCTCACACAACCTTCTCATTAGTATTTGCTAATATCTGCCTGCCTACCCTCTCCACCCCAAGTATTTGGAACATAATTCTTTCTTCTTCACACTGCAGGAGCCTCCCCCCCACACCAGTCTGCCCCCTTCATCAACTGCCAGCATGGCAAGCACATTGAAATGTGTGGGCAGGCAACTGACATGTTTGTCCTTATGTTTCAAATGTGCTTACCATGCCAGCAGTTGGTGAAGGAGACAGAGCAATGGAGAGACAACACACACAGGCTCCCGCTGCTCTTCCAGCAAGTGAGAGAAAGATCAGTCTGCCAAGACCAGGTTAACTCACTCTTTTCTGATGCCTGTGTCCCCATGACTACACCCTTGATAATCATCATTTTGCCAGGCAGGAGGGTGGAGAAGCTGGGGTCCCAGGTAGAGAGGAGAAAATGGAATTGTCTGGCTTAAATCTGGACACACAGTCAACATACCTGCTACTAGAAATGTCAGAGAAAGGAAACGGTATACTATGAGCTTCTGGAGACTTCGCAAGAAAGGATCCTCGTGGTTGCAAACACATATGCAAAATAACACATCAATCCTATATTTATCAAGGATAAATTCTGTTTATCAAGTGAAAAGGTATCTTGATGTAACAAGAACTGAGACTGTCCAAGAATTAAAAAAAAAAAAAATGCTTATCACCTGTTTCTGCAAGGCAAGAATTAATCCTGTGACTAGTGAATTTTTTTTCTTCAACATTCTTTTAACTGCACTTGAAAATGGTAAATGAAAATACCTGAAAAGGCTTAATATAAATGTTACGGTCTTTGCAAGTATTCCTTACAGACAGGCACAATGTGAGTTGTAATTTTTGTAGAGAAAGAGCGGCATCTAGTGGTAAGTTCAGTTATTGCATGAGCATATATTTCTACTGGACACGGGTACCACACTCCTCTACTGGACTTAGGAAACTTGTCGGGTTAGAATCTAAATAATAATGTATAATACAATTCACATATATTTTGGAGATAAAGTTTTTATTGTCTTTTAGTAAAATCAATTAGTGCAGATAGTGGTTGTAATACAAGAAATATCCAAAGATGTTGTGTAATGAGATTTCAAAAGAATGTGGAGCCCTTTTGCTAAGGTGCACTGAGCTCTAACAAGGGCTTAGCTCATTGAAAAAGGCTTACGCATCCTGCAGTCATTTCTCTATTTGTCCATGCTAATTATGTGCTATGTATTTTTTGGGATGGGCATGGATATGCTAACCAGCTAGTGTGTTCACATTAGCACATGCTAACTGGTTAATTTATTTATTTAGATTTTGCTCACATCTTTTTCAGTAGGTAGAGTTACATTCAGGTACACTGGATATTTCTCTGTCCCAGGAGGGCTCACAATCTAAGTTTGTACCTGAGGCAACGGAGGGTTAAGTGACTTGCCCAAGATCACAAGGAGCAGCAGCGGGATTTGAAGCAGCCACCTCTGGATTGCAAGACCGGTGCTCTAACCACTAGGCTACTCCTCCACTCATATTAATTCAGTGTTAATATGAGAGCACTTAGCACCTCCTAAATAGGAGGCTGTAAGTACTCCTATATTAATCATTTGCAGTTGCTGCACACTAATAATAACAAAAAAATGGAAATGCCCTATTTTCCTGCAACGGTAAAAATGGGCTTAGTGTGCAGAAAAGTCCCATGTTAAGATGCACTAACACAGCTAAGTAAAAGGATCCCATAGTTCCCTGATTTGCCATTGGGCACATAACAAGCTGGTCCAAAATAAATTAAAAATGGGGGGGGGGGGGGAAGAAGGGCTAGCAATTTTCTTAAAGAACAGCAACAGTGCTGGGCACAAATTCTCCCCATCCCCCACATGAGTAACTTCCTCCAGCCCCCCCCCCCCCCAAACACACTTTGATTCAATAACCTCCTCCAGCGCATTCAGAATTAGCTTAAAATGTTTTTCATGATGGGGGAAAGTGAGATTGTTGTTGTTTGTTACATTAGTACCCCACACTTTCCCACTCATGGCAGGCTCAATGCGGCTTACATGGGGCAATGGAGGGTTAAGTGACTTGCCCAGAGTCACAAGGAGCCGCCTGTGCCTGAAGTGGGAATCCAACTCAGTTCCTCAGGCCCAAAGTCCACCACTCTAACCACTAGGCCACTCCTCCACTCCAAGATCCAAGATCTGAAGCTGAGGAATTCTGGTCCTTGATTTATGACAGCTGGGATATTTTGTCCCTCCTGTTTTTAGCCCCATCCACTTCTCCAGCCCACAGCCACCCAACCCAGTAAGTTTTAATTTCTACTCTTATTTTGTTATATTGTTTGCTTAGCGTTTAAAGTCTCTATTATAGTTTCATAGGTTAGCTGTTAAGGGACTGTTCTAGAGTTTACCATAGCATCAGTGTAAAGCAGAACTGAGAGTTACAGGAAACCCCAGTTTAGAGTTTTAACTTTAGATTGCAGCACAGAGTAGTTCCCATAGTATAAAATCCTTTTCCCTATCGTTGCAAAACTTTCTGCCACAGCCCTACAACATTAGCAGATAGCCTCTAGAAGACACAAGCAGGGCCTAGTTTCAACTTCATTCCCACCCACCCTCCTCAACTCCCACCACCCCCCAGAACAACTCTTCATTTACAGTCTTAATTTACAGTCAGTTATTCTAATTAAGGTACAGAAGAGGAATCCTCTTACAGAGTTTCAATTACATTTCATTACTTTTCAAGAAGCAAAGACTAGATAAATCAAACAATATACCAACAAATATCCAGTGTACCTGATTGTAACTCACCTTGAGCTACTACTGAAAAAGGTGTGAGCAAAATCTAAATAAATCTTTTATATTAGTTTAATATTCTTAGTGTCCTGGCAAGTTTTAAGCAACTCAATAATACTAAGATGCAGACAGCAGTCCAGCAGAGAGAGAGAGAGGTGCTATCCAGTCTTTTACATTGAGTGCCACATGTATGATTATTTCCCAGTTGGTGAGAGGTCTATGTGTATGCCCGATACAAAGAGCTCCTAGCTCTCAGAGAACAAGTCCTTTTTCTTGAGGCTAGAGTAGCAGACTTGGAGGAGCTGAGGGAGACAGAGAGGTACTTAGAGGAGGCCTACAGGGTCGTTGTAGAGAAATCTCACCTCCAATCTGGCAGCCCAGCCCCCTGTGCTGCCTTGGAGGAGGGAGGCCTTCTAAAAGGAGAGCATCACCCTGGTGCAGCTGGAAGTAATTCTGTAGGCAGGACCAGCACACCAGGGAATGCAATATCCTCTCACACTGAGGATGTGTCTCCAGGAGCTACTGCCCAGGTGGGAAGGGTTAGGACGGCTATTGGTGATTCAATTTTTAGGCATGTAGATAGCTGGGTGGCTGGTAGACATGAGGATCGCCTGGTCACTTGCCTCCCTGGTGCAAAGGTGGCGGACCTCACGCTTCACCTAGATAGGATTTTAGGTAGTGCTGGGGAGGAGCCGGCTGTCTTGGTACATGTGGGTACCAATGACATAGGAAAATGTGGGAGAGAGGTTCTGAAAGCCAAATTTAGGCTCTTGGGTAGAAAGCTCAAATCCAGAACCTCTAGGGTAGCATTTTCTGAAGTGCTACCCATTCCACGCGCAGGGCCCAAGAGACAGGCAGAGCTCCGGAGTCTCATGCGTGGATGAGATGATAGTGCAGGGAGGAGGGTTTTAGATTTGTTAGGAACTGGGCAACATTCTCTTCTATTCCAAAAGAATGGGCTCCACCTTAACCAGAGTGGGACCAGGCTGCTGGCATCGACATTTAAAAAGGAGACAGAGCAGCTTTTAAACTAGAAACAGGGGGAAGGCCGACAATCACTCAAAAGCGCATGATTCAGAATAAGGTATCTTTCAAAGATATCATCAAAACAGGGAAGATAGGGTATCCCGATAGTGAGGTTGCAAAAGAGACTATAGTAGATCAGGTGTCCTTAAATAAAAATCAGACAAAAGATTGCAAATTAATACTGTCAAGTACTGAGCATGATGTAAACAGGAACAACAAACATAGTTTGAAATGTCTATATGCAAATGTTAGAAGCCTAAGAAATAAGATGGGAGAGTTAGAATATATTGCACTAAATGAAAAATTAGATATAATAGGCATCTCTGAGACCTAGTGTTAGGAGGATAACCAATGGGATACTGTTATACCAGGGTACAAATTATATCTTAGTGATAGGGTGGATCAAATTGGCATTGTTAAGGAGACCTTTAAATCAAATACATTGAAAATTCTGCAGGAAACAAAACACATCTTAGAATCCCTATGGATTGAAATTCCATATGTAAAGGGGAAAAGGATAGTGATAGGAGTGTACTACCGTCCACCTGGCCAGGATGAACAGACAGATCTCGAAATGTTATTGAAAATTAGGCAGGCTAAGAAATAATAATGCGTGATCTCAATTACCCCAATATTGACAGGGTAAATGTAACATCAGGGCATGCTAGGGAGGTAAAATTCCTTGATGAAATCAAGGACAGCTTTATGGAGCAGCTGGTACAGGAGCCAAAAAGAGAAGGAAAAATTCTAGACCTAGTCCTTAGTGGAGCGCATGATCTGGTGCAGGAGGTAATGGTGATGGGGCCGCTTGATAACAGTGATCATAATATGATCGGATTTGATAATAGCTTTGGAGTAAGTATACACAGGAAATCCAATACCTTAGCGTTTAACTTTCAAAAAGGAAACTATGATAAAATGAGAAGCACAGTGAAAAAAAAAACACTTAGAGGAGCAGCTCCAAGGGTCAAACATTTACATCAGGCTTGGATACTGTACAAAAATACCATCCTGGAAACCCAGGCCAAATATATTCCGTGTGTAAAAAAAGGAGGAATGAAGACCAAAGAACAGCCGGCATGGTTAAAAAGTGAGGTGAAGGAAGCTATTAGAGCTAAAAGAAAATCCTTCAGAAAATGGAAGAAGAACCAACTGAAAATAAGCAACAGCATAAGGAATGTCAAGTCTAATGCAAAGCGCTGATAAGGAAGGCAGAGGGACATTGAAGAAAAGATTCCGTTGGAGGCAAAAACACATTGTAAAATTTTTTTTTAGGTATATTCAAAGCAAGAAGCTGGCAAATGAATCGGTTGGACCACTATATGACCGAGCGGTAAAAGGGGCAATCAGGGAACACAAAGCTATAGCGGAGAGATTAAATGAATTCTTTGCTTCAGTCTTCACAGAGGAAGATTTGGGAGAGATACCAGTGCCAGAAATGGTGTTCAAAGCTGACGAGTCAGAGAAACTGAATGAAATCTCTATAAACCTGGAGCATGTAATGGGGCAATTTGACAAACTGAGAGTAGCAAATCTCCTGGACCGGATGGTATTCATCCAGAGTACTGATAGAATTGAAAAATGAACTTGTGGAACTATTGTTAGTAATATGTAATTTATCTTTAAAATTGAGCTTGGCACCGGAAGATTGGAGGGTGGACACCGATTTTTTAAAAAGGTTCCAGAGGAGATCCAGGAAATTATAGACTGGTGAGCCTGGCATTGGTGCCGGGCAAAACGGTAGAGACTATTATAAAGAACAAAATTACAGAGCATATTCAAAAGATTGGATTAATAAAACAAAGCCATCATGGATTTAGTGAAAGGAAATCTTGCCTCACCAACCCATTGCATTTCTTTGAAGAGGTGAACAAACATGTGGATAAAGGTGAGCCGGTTGATATTGTATATCTGGATTTTCAAAAGGCGTTTGACAAAGTACCTCATAAAATACTCCAGAAGAAATAAGAGAGTCATGGGATAGGAGGTAGTGTCCTATTGTGGATTAAAAACTGGTTACAAGCTACTACGGAGATGTTGATTAAAGATAAAATTATGATTGCTCACAAAATAGAACAATTTGAAATCTTCAGTAGGAGACTGAATGTTAAATTTTCCGCTGGCTAGAGGGATATCGGGTCTTGACTTTTTCAAAAAATACCTGGTCGAAATTCTTAAATATCCACAAGCTGCAATCCCACCGGTCAATAAATTGTACTATCTTTCTGTTTCAAAATCAACTGATAACAGAGTTTCTCAAGAAATTGATACTTTGAATATTTCAGAGCTTCTAGAAGATTCATTATCGGAGGTTAAGGAACGACGGACTTGGTATTTCCAGATGTCTTAAAGACTACTCAAGAACGACGTAAAGCCTTTTTGGCTTTTAGAGAGGAGGTTAGGGCTATGGGAGCCTCATTTCTACTGGCATATCCCTGTAAATGCTGTGTGAAATATCAGGGTAACAAATATGTTTTCCTTGACCCAAGCCATTTGAAATCATTTATAGAAGCTAAGAAAATTATTAAATAGGCTGCATATTATAGACGGAGTTTAAAATAGTCAGGTTAAGGTCAGGCCATTTGCAAAGTTTTTTTTGTTTATACTTTCTAAATATACTCCTATTAGGTGTTCTTCGCCCCCTCGTTATGTACTGTGGTCTGAGAAGGCTTAAGAAAGCTTTAGTGCTTTTTCCTTTTCTTTGTAAAACCAATATGTAAATGTATTATTTGCCGATTTTCAGTTTTATAAGTGTAACTTGTAAATGATAAAAATTTAAATAAATAAATTTTAAAAAAACTGGTTACAAGATAGAAAACAGAGAGAAGGGTTGAATAGTCAATATTCTCAATGGAGAAGGGTAGATAGTGGGGTTCCCCAGGGGTCTGTGCTGGGGCCACTGCTTTTTAACACATTTATAAATAATCTAGAGATGGGAGTAACTAGTTAGGTAATTAAATTTGCTGATGACACAAAGTTATTCAAAGTTGTTAAATTGCAAGAGGATTGGGAACAATTGCAAGAGGGCCTTACAAGACTGAGAGACAGGGCATCCAAATGGCAGATGACGTTTAATATGAGCAAACGTAAAGTGATGCATGAGGGAAAGAGGAACCCAAATTATAGCTATGTATTGCAAGGTTCCACTTTAGGAGTCACCGACCAAGAAAGGGATCTAGGCGTCGTTGTTGACGATACATTGAAACCCTCTGCTCAGTGTGCTGCGGTGGCTAAGAAAGCAAATAGAATGTTAGGTATTATTAGGAAAGGAGTGGAAAACAAAAATGAGGACATTATAATGCCCTTGTATCGCTCCCTGGTGCGACCACACCTCAAATATTGCGTTCAATTCTGGTCACCACATCTCAAAAAAGGTATAGTGGAATTAGAAAAGGTACAGAGAAGGGCGACGAAAATGATAAAAGGGATGGGGCGACTTCCCCTTGAGGAAAGACTGAAATGGCTTTGGTTCTTCAGCTTGGAGAAAAGACGACTGAGGGGAGTTATGATAGGTCTATACAATAATGAGTGGAGTGGAATGGGTAGATGTGAATAGCTTGTTTACCCTTTCCAAAAATACTAGGACTAGGGGACATGGAATGAAGCTACAAAGAAGTAAATTTAAAATGAATCAGAGAAAATGTTCTTCACTCAACATGTAATTAAACTCCGGAATTCATTGCCAGAGAATGTGGTAAAGGTGGTTAGCTTAGTGGGGTTTAAAAAGGGTTTGGACAACTTCCTAAAGGAAAAGTCCATAGATCAATATTAAAATGGACTTGGGGAAAATCCACTGCTTATTTCTGGGATAAACAGCATAAAATATATTGTACTTTTTTGGTATCTTGCCAGGTATTTGTGACCTGGATTGGCCACTGTTGGAAACAGAATGCAGGGCTTGATGGACCTTTGGTCTGTCCCAGTATGGCAGTACTTATGTACTTAACTCTACATCCCAGGGGTCGTGGCTCAAGCAAGGAGCTGCCTCTACTGAAGTATGTACCCTCGTTCTCCACCCAAAGTGAGTCACCTGGTGAAGGGTAACATACTCAGGTTTCACCTATCCCATAATTCAAGGTGCATTAATGCAACTTAACACACGTTAAATAACGCAAGCTCCAATATCAATTTACTAACCATGTGCTTAACTCAAATTAGCACATGGTAATGTGCAATGACATGCTTTAACTTCTTAACACTGGTTGGAAAGTGAGGTTCTAAGCTTGAACCTGAAGCAATGGAGGGTGAAGTGAATGCTAAACATAACTGATAGTAAGAATCACCTAGTTTGAGTTTTCACAGCCAAGCATGACTGCAGCATTCACTGGCTTAGGCATGAGGCCACTAAAGAATATTTATTGGCATCAAGAGAGGGGAGTACCAGGTCGTTAATCTTCCCTTTGCCTCAGCACACATGCAAACATTGTAGGTGGCCTAATGGATAAGGAACTCAGCCTGCAAAATCATCTGAGTCTGAAGGGTTAAATATTCAGCTGGTGATGGTCAGCGTTCTTTTAGCTGCGTCTGGCATTATGTCTGGATATTCAATTCCGGGCTATGATCGGCGGTCAGCACTGAATATACAATTATGTTCAAAAACACCATTCTAGAGGTACAGGACAAATATATTCCACATATTAGAAAGAGAGGAAAAAAGACCAAACGTCAGCCAGCGTGGCTAAACAGTAAGGTAAAGGAAGCCATTAAAGCCAAAAAACAATCCTTCAGAAAATGGAGAAGAGAACCGACTGAAAATAATAAGATAAAACATAAGGAATGCCAGGCTAAAAAGGACTTTGAAAAAAGTTAGCTTTAGAAGCGAAAATACATAGTAAAATGTTTTTTACATACATTAAAAGCAGGAAGCCGGCTAAAGAATTGGTTGGGCCGCTGGACAAAAGTGGTGCTAAAGGGGCGATCAGGGAAGAGAAAGCCGTAGCGGAGAAATTAAATGAATTCTTTGCTTTGGTCTTCACCGAGGAGGATTTGGGAGGGATATTGGTGCCAGAAAGGGTATTTGAAGCAGGCTAGTTCGAGAAACTAAATGAATTCACTGTAAACTTGGAGGATGTAATGGGTCAGTTCTGCAAACTGAAGAGTAGTAAACAGTGGTGTGCAGGAGCTGGCTCGCTCTGGCTCGCAAGAGCCGCTTGTTAAATTTTGACAACGCTTGCGAGCCGGTTGTTCTTGGGGGTGAGCCGGCTCCAATACGGGAGGTAAGCATGGCAGGAGGGTGCCATCACAGGCCACGCTTACCTCCCCTCCCACTCCCAAACATGTCCAACGATGTCCTTCGCCCCCATCCTCCCCTCCTGCTCCCATCCGTCAGTTTGTATTACCTCCGTCGAAGTGCCACCTTATTTAAAGCCCTGCTGCCCATCTCTCCAGCTTTCTCTGCTTGCTTCTGATGAGTTTGTGCCCTTAGTACCGCCTTCTGACGTCATTCTGACGTCATTTCCTTTTTCCGCGAAGGCGGGACTGAGGGAACGAACATCATCACGAAGCAAGCAGGGAGCAGGGGAAGGCTGAAGATGGGCAGCAGGGCTTTAAATAACGCGGCGCTTCGACGGAGGTAATACAAAAAGATGGATGGGAGCGGGAGGGGAGGGTTGGGGCGACGGAGAATCGCTGAACATGGAGGGGAGCGGGAGGGCAGGGGAGGGAGGAGAATTGCTGGGCATGGATGGGTAGAGGGGGCAGGGAAGAGAATTGCTGGGCATGGATGGGTAGAGGGGGGCAGGGGAGAAAATTTCTGGGCATGCCTGGGTAGAGGGGGGCAGGGAGAGAATTGTTGAGCATGGATGGGTAGAGGGGGCAGGGAAGAGAATTGCTGGGCATGGATGGGTAGAGGGGACTGGGGAGAGAATTACTGGGCATGGATGGGTAGAGGGGGACAGGGGAGAGAATTGCTGGGCATGGATGGGTAGAGGGGGGCATGGGAGAGAATTGCTGAGCATGGATGGGTAGAGGGGGGCAGGGGAGAGAAGAGAATTGCTGGGTATGGATGGATAGAGAGGGGCAGGGGAGAGAGGAAAGTTTCAGGACATGGATGGAGGGAAGGGCAAGAGAAATTCTGGACATGGATGGAGGGGAGGGAAGGGAAAGAGAAGAAATGCTAGACATGGAGGGAAGATAGGGGAAGGAGATTAGATGAGAGAAAAGGAAGTGAGGAGAGAAACTGCACATGGATGGAGAAAATAGGCAGAAGCTGGATCCACTGTACAGTCAAGTCTGCGGAGGACCAGAAATGAAGAAGAAAGGAGGAAAGAAAAGAAATAAATGGAAAGGAAGCCCTGGAAACGGAGTCAAGGGAACAGATAGAGAGCAGCAGAATCAGATACTGGGCCAGCATGATCAGAGAAACAAAGTCACCAGACAACAAAGGTAGAAAAAAATATTTTTATTTTCATTATAGTGTTTGGAATATGTCCACTTTGAGAATCAGGTGCTGAACGTTAAACGTTTATATTTATTTAGTTATTTATGGCATTTTATCCCATATTAAACATGAATTAGATTGAAATCTGGGATCATTTAATTTTTTTTCCTGCACAGAGTAATGCATTGCCCCCCCCCCCCCCCGGCTATATCCAGCTCTGCAATTTTGGGGGGCGCAGAGGTGGGTGGGGGGGGGCGCAGTGGTGGATGGGGGGGGTGCAGAGGTGGATGGGGGGGCACCGAGGTGGACGGGGGGCGCCGAGGTGGACCGGGGAGAGAGCCTGTTGTTAAAAATTTACCAGCACACCACTGGTAGTAAATCACCAGGACCGGATGGTATTCATCCCAGAGTATTAATAGAGCTGAAGAATGAACTTGTAGAGCTACTGTTAGTAATATGCAATCTATCCCTAAAATCAGGTGTTGTACCGGAAGACTGGAGGGTAGCCAATGTTACGCCGATTTTTAAAAAGGGTTCCAGAGGAGATCCGGGAAATTATAGACCGGTGTGTCTTACGTCGGTACCGGGCAAAATGGTAGAGGCTATTATTAAGGATAAAATTACAGAGCACATACAAAAACATGGGCTGATGAGACAGTCAGCATGGATTTAGTGAAGGGAAGTCTTGCCTCACCAATCTACTGCATGTTTTTGATGGGGTGAACAAACATGTGGACAATGGGGAGCCGGTGGATATTGTGTATCTGGATTTTCAGAAGGCATTTGACAAAGTGCCTCATGAAAGATTCCAGAGGAAACTGGAGAGTCATGGGATCGGAGGTAGGGCATTACTATGGATTAAGAGCTGGTTGAAAGATAGGAAGCAGAGAGTAGGATTGAATGGTCAGTATTCTCAATGGAGAAGGGTAGTTAGAGGGGTCCCTCAGGGGTCTGTGCTGGGACCGCTGCTTTTTAACATATTTATAAATGACCTAGAGATGGGAGTAACTAGTGAGGTAATTAAATTCGCAGATGACACAAAATTATTCAGGGTCGTCAAGTCGCAGGAGGAGTGTGAAAGATTACAGGAGGACCTTGCGAGACTGGGGGATTGGGCGTCCAAGTGGCAGATGAAGTTCAATGTTGAGAAGTGCAAAGTGATGCATGTGGGTAAGAGGAACCTGAATTACAGCTATGTCATGCAAGGTTCCACGTTAGGAGTCACAGACCTAGAAAGGGATCTGGGAGTCATCGTTGACAAGACGTTGAAAACTTCTGCTCAGTGTGCTATGGTGGCCAAGAAAGCACACAGAATGTTGAGTATAATTAGGAAAGGGATGGAAAACAAACACGAGGATGTTATAATGCCGTTGTATTGCTCCATGGTGCGACCGCACCTCGAATATTGTGTCCAAGTCTGGTCACCGCATCTCAAAAAAGATATAAAGGAATTGGAGAAGGTGTAGAGAAGGATGACGAAAATGATAAAAGGGATGGAACAACTTCCCTATAAGGAAAGGCTGAGAAGGTTAGAGCTCTTCAGCTTGGAGAAAAGGTGGCTGAGGGATGATATGATAGAAGTCTACAAAATAATGAGTGGAGTAGAGCAGGCTGATGTGAAGCATTTGTTTACACTTTCAAACAATAATAGAACCAGGGGACACAAGATGAAGCTAGAATATGGTAGATTTAAAACAAATTGGAGAAAGGTTTTCTTTACTCAGCATGTAGATGGACTCTGGAACTCGTTGCCGGAGAATGTGGTGGCAGCGGCTGACCTTACGGAGTTTAAGGGGGGTTTGGACAGATTCCTGAAGGAAAAGTCAATTGAACATTATTAATTTTTTTTTTTTTTTTTTTTGGGGGGGGGGGGGTTGCCAGGTTCTTGAAGCCTGGATTGGCTGCTGTCAGAGACAGGATGCTGGGCTTGATGGACCCTTGGTCTTTTCCCAGTATGGCGGTGCTTATGTGCTTATGAGAGACTGGGTGAAGGGTGGGGGGGGGGGTATAAGTGAGTGAGAGACTGGGTGAAGGCTGGAGGTGGGTATATGTGAGCGAGAGAAAATGGGTGAGATCCGTGAAGAGGGGGACATGTTTGAGTGAGAGAGAGACAGGTTTAGACCCATGTTTTGGTGACATGTGAAACAGAGGCTATTACTTCTTTGTTTCACCTATCTAGAGGGTGCTGTTACACAGCTGACAGCATGCTTTGGAAAGGGATTCTACTGGCTTTTGCCAGTGATTTGCAGAGGCACTAAGAAACTGAATTAGTAAAGTGTATTTTCTGACAGGCACAAAATAGGAAAAGAGCCCTTAGTAAGCCAGTTTCTAAAAGAGCTATTGCTGATGTGAAAGAGGATCCCCCCCCCCCCCCACATACCCACCCCCAATTTCACTGGGAACAATGTTGGAAGGATGGGTAGAGAGAAGCAAGAGAGGTGTCCACTTCTGGCTCCTACGTTTTGGGGCTGGCTCCTAGATTTTGTGAAAATTTATCTAGGCCTGATCTAAAGAGTATATAAGAAAATTGAGGGAATAATTAGGCACAAATTGATCTTACACAACTGAAAGTTTTCTTCACCTAGGGATACTTTCTGCCTCAAACACAGCTAGAGGAGTTAGTGGGCCATAAGATTCCCTTTTTCCAGTACTTCAGCTGAAACAATGGCTGCCATCCTCCATTGCCAAAGCTCCTATCAGCCTCCTACTGATATTTGTTTGTTTATTGCATTTGTATCCCACACTTTCCCACCTTTTTGCGGGCTCAGTGTGGCTTACAATACGATATGAATGATGGAAATACAATTTGTTACAACTTGGTTATGGATTACATTGTGAAGAGTTATGCGAGACAATCAAAGTATTGCTAAGGAATATAACACTGGAACAAAACCTTGAAACATTGGAAGGAGACAGCGGGAAGTTAAAAGGGCATTATGTATGGTATACATATTTCTGAGTAAAGGTATGAGTGAGGTGAGATTACGGGGGATGAGAGTTCAGAAGTGGATGTGTTGATGCATTAGTGAACAGTGAGTGTGGACTTTATGTGTTTTGGTTTTTTCCGTAAATTTTTTCAAAAAGATGGGTCTTCAATAATTTGCGATGCCGGGCAAGATGGTGGAGGCTATTATTAAGAATAAAATTGCAGAGCATATACAAAAACATGGACTGATGAGACAAAGTCAGCACGGATTTAGTGAAGGGAAGTCTTGCCTCACCAATCTAATGCATTTTTTTGAGGGGGTAAGCAAACATGTGGACAATGGGGAGCCGGTTGATATTGTATATCTGGATTTTCAGAAGGCGTTTGACAAAGTGCCGCACGAAAGACTCCTGAAGAAATTGCAGAGTCATGGAATCGGAGGTAGGGTATTATTATGGATTAAGAACTGGTTGAAAGATAGGAAGCAGAGAGTAGGATTGCGTGGCCAGTATTCTCAGTGGAGGAGGGTAGTTAGTGGGGTCCCGCAGGGGTCTGTGCTGGGTCCGTTGCTTTTTAATGTATTTATAAATGACCTAGAGATGGGAATAACTAGTGAGGTAATTAAATTCGCCGATGACACAAAATTATTCAGGGTCGTCAAGTCGCAGGAGGAATGTGAACGATTACAGGAGGACCTTGCGAGACTGGGAGAATGGGCGTGCAAGTGGCAGATGAAGTTCAATGTTGACAAGTGCAAAGTGATGCATGTGGGTAAGAGGAACCCGAATTATAGCTACGTCTTGCAAGGTTCCGCGTTAGGAGTTACGGATCAAGAAAGGGATCTGGGTGTCGTCGTCGATGATACGCTGAAACCTTCTGCTCAGTGTGCTGCTGCGGCTAGGAAAGCGAATAGAATGTTGGGTGTTATTAAGAAGGGTATGAAGTCCAGGTGTGCGGATGTTATAATGCCGTTGTATCGCTCCATGGTGCGACCGCACCTGGAGTATTGTGTTCAGTACTGGTCTCCGTATCTCAAAAAAGATATAGTAGAATTGGAAAAGGTACAGCGAAGGGCGACGAAAATGATAGTGGGGATGGGACGACTTTCCTATGAAGAGAGGCTGAGAAGGCTAGGGCTTTTCAGCTTGGAGAAGAGACGGCTGAGGGGAGATATGATAGAAGTGTATAAAATAATGAGTGGAATGGATCGGGTGGATGTGAAGCGACTGTTCACGCTATCCAAAAACACTAGGACTAGAGGGCATGAGTTGAAGCTACAGTGTGGTAAATTTAAAACGAATCGGAGAAAATTTTTCTTCACCCAACGTGTAATTAGACTCTGGAATTCATTGCCGGAGAACGTGGTACGGGCGGTTAGCTTGACGGAGTTTAAAAAGGGGTTAGATAGATTCCTAAAGGACAAGTCCATAGACCGCTATTAAATGGACTGGAAAAATTCCTCATTTTTAGGTATAACTTGTCTGGAATGTTTTTACGTTTGGGGAGCGTGCCAGGTGCCCTTGACCTGGATTGGCCACTGTCGGTGACAGGATGCTGGGCTAGATGGACCTTTGGTCTTTCCCAGTATGGCACTACTTATGTACTTATGTACTTATGAGGTTTGCTCATAGATCATTCTCTGGTTGTGCGGCAGTGCGTTCCAGAACTGCGTGCCCACGTGAGAAAAGGTTGACGCGTGTAGCGTCTTGTATTTTACGCCCTTGCAATTAGGGAACATGCCATTTTCAAAAGGAGCAAACAAAGAAGCCTGTTATTAAAAGTAAATTCAAACGTTATGCACAAATACATTTACACAGTTACATATAGAACAATGGCATAGAGACCTCCAGTGAACAGTTGATGAAGAGGAATGGACAAAGATCCACCTCTACTTCAGCAAATGCTCATTCACATCAAACTACAGACAGTTACTGTTTAAGTTAGTAGGAAGGCTTTATGTTGCTCCAGGCCTAGTGGCTTGAGGTAGATATTGAACAGAATAGGTGATAATATCAATCCTTGTGATACCCCACAGGTCAGTGCCCATGGTGGTGACGAGGTGCTGCCAAACATTATGGACTGTTGCCTGATAGAAGGATCTGAACTAAGCAAGTACTGTTCCATTGATACCTATTTATGCCAGTCATGCTAGCATGACATCGTGATCCATAGTGTCAAAAGCTGCTGAGAAATCTAGCAGTACTAGCACCAAGGCAAATTCCGTGTTTTGGTTTCTGTGAAGATCATCTAGTAGGGATACAAGGACCGTTTCTGTTCCATAACCAGGTCTAACTCCAGATTGACATGGACCTAGCCAGTTTCTCTCTTCTAGCCAATCACTGAGTTGAACATAGATGGTTCTATAAGTTTTCCTAGAAATGTGATGTTAGATACTGGCCAGTAACTCACAAGTTTGTCCTGGTCAAGGTTGTTCTTCTTTAGCAAAAGACGCACCACAGCCCTTTTTAATGCTGTTGGTAGTTGCTCGTTAAAAGGAGAGGAGTTCACGATTTTTGTGGCACCTTCTATGAGGCCCCTGCTTGCCCTCTGCACTATCTTTGTTGAGCAGGTAGCTGATTGAAGATTTCTTAGGATTTTGTCAAGGCTCTCCTCTGTTATTGGGTTAAAAGAGTCCCATATGTCTGTGTCAGGAGTCTGTGCACTCCTGGTTAGCTGATTGGAGACTAGGTGGGACTGCCTGTAAATCCTGGTGGAGACTTTTAATTATGTTGGCAAAGTATGCAGCAAAATCATTGCAGATCTGTTTTGACTGGGCAGACTGGTTCTGTTGTGGGGGTTGCTGTAGACTGTTTACTACACTGAATAGGTGCTTAGTTGAATTGGTAGCCTGTTCAATGCATTGAGAGAACTAGTCTGACCAATGTCCAGCGCAAACTAACTGGCCGGGAACAGCCACTGACTGGTTAACATGCATCTCTGCAGATAATCGGTCATTTTCAGTGACATTTAACCAGTTATCACCACTAAAAATGCCTGGTTAGTGCCGAAAATAAAGCTGGCAATGTTAGGGGTGTTCTGGGGCATTCCAATTCCATTCCGATATTTGGAACTTAACCAGCCAGGCTTAATGGGCAAATAAGACCACATAGATAGCAGTCCTATCTTTTTTGCCCGTTAAGTCATGGCTGGTTAAGTCTGAATGTTGACATAGAGGGGCATAATCGAACAAAAACGCCTATCTCCATGGGCGTTTATCTCCGAGAACGGGTCCGTGAAGGGGCGGACCGAACCGTATTTTTGAAAAAAAAAAATAGACGTCCATGTTTTATTCGACAATTTGTGAGCTGGGTGTTTTAGCTTTTCAGCGATAATGGAAAATGAAAGCGCCCGGCTCAAAAACGAATAAATCCAAGGCATTTGTTCGTGGGAGGGGGCCAGGATTCGTAGTGCACTGGTCCCCCTCACATGCCAGGACACCAACCGGGCACCCTAGGGGGCACTTTTACAAAAACAAAAAAAAAAGGTAAAAGAGCTCCCAGGTGCATAGCACCCTTCCCTTGTGTGTTGAGCCCCCCAAATCCCCCTCAAAACCCACTGCCCACAACACTACACCATTACTATAGCCCTAAGGGGTGAAGGGGGGCACCTACATGTGGGTACAGTGGGTTTGGGGGGGTTGGACGACTAAGCATTAAGCAGCACAATTGTAACAGCTAGGGGGGGGATGGGCCTGGGTCCACCTGCCTGAAGTCCACTGCACCCCCTAACAACTGCTCCAGGGACCTGCATACTGCTGCCAAGGAGGTGGGTATGACATTTGAGGGTGAAAATAAAAAGTTGTGAAACATCATTTTTTGTGGTGGGAGGGGGTTAGTGACCACTGGGGGAGTCAGGGGAGGTCATCCCTGATTCCCTCTGGTGGTAATCTGGTCATTTAGGGCACTTTTTGGGGCCTTATTCGTGAAAAAACAGGGTCCAGGAAAAGTGCCCTAAATTCTAGCTACAAACGCATACTTTTTTTCCATTATCGACGAAAGGCACCCATCTCTGTTCGGGTGATAACCATGCCCCAGTCCCGCCTTCACCACGCCTCCGACATGCCCCCGTCAACTTTGTACGCTTCCGCGATGGAGTGCAGTTGAAAACGTCCAAGTTTGGCTTTCGATAATACCGTGTTATTCATTTTTGTGAGATAAACGTCCATCTCCCGATTTAGGTCGGAACTTGGGCGTTTTTCTCGTTCGATTATAAGCAGGTTAATCAGTCATGCACTAGCCAGCATTGCAAGAACCAGATATTCAATGCTGGTTGCCAAAAATGGCCTGGTGTTGAATACCTGGGTCAAACGCCAGTGGTGGACAGTCTAAGAACTGCCCACCGCGTACTGAATATCAGGGGGGTGGGGTTGTTTTTTGGCTGCTTTTAAGGCTTGGCAGTACTTTATCATGTGTTTCCTACAGTTTAGCCTGTCCTTATCCAGGTGAGATTTATGCCATCTCCTTTCCAGTTTCTGTCCTTCGCACTTTAGGGTCTGAAGTTCTGGAGAAAACCAAGGTGAGCGTTTGTGAGTGGGGCATAAGACCTTTTTTTAGTGGTTCTATTTTCTCTAAGGTCTTGCCTAAGTGTGTATTCCAAATATCAACCTGTTCTAACACTGTAGTTGCCTTGTCATCCATATGTGGATAGTCCAAGGCTTCTAGGACATTCACAGCAGTCATCTTTGTCTTGTCCCTGATCTCCTTCCAAACTCTTAGAGGTGCCATTTGTTTCAGGTGGTCACTTAGGGGAAAACTAAATTAGAAAATGGTCAACCTTTTCCTTAAGTTTTAAGACAATTTTCCAGCAGGTAAGTACACACAATTGCAGATTCTTTCCAAGCAGCAGCAGGTTCTGTTTCGGCACTACATCAAGACTGAAGGTAACTGAGCTCTGGTTTACCTCTCTTTATATAATTGAAGGTAACCATCACTACTCAACTATGGTAAAGGCAATTCCTGGGATTGGGTGAAATTTTAATGAGCCAACTAGTCCAATCCTAGTAACCATTCTTCTAAATTTGTCAGCATGATTACAAAATCTCTGTAAATACCCATGTGCACCTCACTTTATTAGCATGTCAACATCTGTAGGATGACCTACGCCAGAATGCGTATTTTATAACAAATTACATACAAGAGTAATGAGCTCTGGTCCCCAAGAAGTTGCAATTGAAACGTGAAACAGAAATAATGGAAGATAAAAGTACTGATTTTCAAAGGCTTTTCACTCACTTCTGTATCTATGTTGGATAAGCTTAGCAAATTAGGGCCAAAGCATCTTAATTATCATGAACACCATTGCCAGAAGTAGGATCTGACACCAACACATCTGCTTATCATGTCAAAATCTAACAAGAAGACTGTCTGCTGTCTCTGGGGATACTGTTATAAAAACTTTTTTGTGTGCTAAGGGACGTAGCCAGAAAACAGATTTTGAGTGGGCCTAGGCAAGAAGAGGGTGGGCACCAATTGTCCCTGCCCCCCCCCCCCCCCCCCCCCCCCCACCAAAAAAAATCTCAGCTGGTGGGAAAACGCTTCTTTTCACCTTGGCAGTCTACAGCAGGCATGCGCTGAAAACTGAGCATGTGCAGGTGCCGGTATCATGGAGACTAGCATTTTCGTTACCATCAAGGAGAAGTCTTCAGCTGGCGGACCTTGGGATCCCCACCAGCTACTGCTAAATGTGTGCTACTGTTTGGGTGGGCCCTGGCCCTGGCCCACCCAGGCCCACCTGTGGCTACGCCATTGGACTGTGCTTTATATTTGTAAAACATATTTTATAAAATAACCCTACAGATTATCTGTATAAATATATGTGCATTGACAAGAAGGCTCATAGTTTTATACAATCCATGTGTTTGCGGAAGTTGTTTGGGCAGAGCATGGACAGTCATGAATTATGTACATGGTTTATAAATTACAAAATCCAATAAACAAAAGACAGTAGAAAAATATTCACTGAACCACAAGCAAAAAAGCCAATTATGCTTGGATCATCTTTGCACTGAGGGCTAGTGAGGTAATTAAATTTACTAATGACACAAAGTTATTCAAAGTCGTTAAATCGGAAGAGGATTATGAAAATTTACAAGAGGACCATATGAGACTGGGAGACTGGATGTCTAAATGGCAGATGACGTTTATTGTGAGCAAGTGTAAAGTGATGCATTTGGGAAAGAGGAACCCAAACTATAGCTACGTAAATCAAGGTTCCACATTAGGAGTCACCGACCAGGAAAGGGATGTAGGTGTCATCGCTGATGATACGTTGAAACCCTCTGCTCAGTGTGTGGCAGTGAATAAGAAAGGAAATAGAATGTTACGTATAATTAGGAAAGGAATGGAAAACAAAAATGAGGATGTTATAATGCCTTGGTTTCGTTCCATGGTGCGACCGCACCTCGAATACTGTGTGCAATTCTGGTCACTGCACCTCAAAAAAATATATAGTGGAATTAGAAATGGCACAGAGAAGGGCGACAAAAATGATAAAGGGGATGGAGCGACTTCCCTATGAGGAAAGGCTACAGCGGCTAGGGCTCTTCAGCTTGGAGAAAAGATGGCTGAGGGGAGATATGATAGAGGTCTATAAAATAATGAGTGGAGTGGAATGGGTAAATGTGAATCGCTTGTTTACTCTTTCCAAAAATACTAGGACTAAGGGGCATGCAATGAAGCTACAAAGTAGTAAATTTAAAACAAATTGGAGAAAATATTTCTTCACTCAATGTGTAATTAAACTTTGTAATTCATTGCCAGAGAATATTTTAAAAGCAGTTAGCTTAGCGGGGTTTAAAAAGGGTTTGGATATCTTCCTAAAAGAAAAGTCCATAAGCCATTATTAAGATGGACTTGGGGAAAATACACTGCTTATTTCTAGGATAATCAGCATAAAATGTATTGTACTGTTTTAGGATCTTGCCAGGTACTTGTAACCTGGATTGGACACTGGAAACAGGATGCTGGGCTTGATGGACCTTTGGTCTGTCCCACTATGGCAACACTTGAGCAAATGTTTCCTGAATCATAAGTACATGTACTTATGACTCAGGAAAAATTTGTGCAAGATGCTATCCTATAAAGAACACTTTTATAGACTAACTGTTAGCACAGATTCCCGTGCCCAACTTCAGGCCTGAGGATTTATGCCTGCTGAAACCTGGAATAAATTCTGGTACACAAGTTGGGCACACAACCCCTGTATTCTATAACAATGTGCCTTAATATTTGGAACATCCCTGACCCACCCATGCCCCTCCCATAGCCATGTCCCCTTTTGGGTTGTGTGTGAGACACTTTGGGCCAGTGGCATAGCTACGTGGGGCCACAGGGGCCTGGGCCCCCATAGATTTGGCCCTGGACCCCCCCTGCCGATGACCCTCTTGACCCCCCTCCGGCCACCAACCCTCCCCTGCTGCCGTCGCCGTCCGCTACCTTTGCTGGTGGGGGACCCCAACCCCTGCCAGCTGAGGTTCTCTTCTTCCGGCGCAAGGCTTCGTTCTGTTTCTGTGAGTGTGACGTCCTGCACGTTGTACGTGCAGGACGTCAGACTCACAGAAACAGAACGAAGCCTTGCGCCGGAAGAAGAGGACCTCGGCTGGCGGGGGTTGGGGTCCCCTGCCATCAAAGGTAGGCGACGGCGGAGGAGGGTTGGCGGCAGGAGGGGGTCGAGAGGGTTGTCAGCAGGGGGGGTCAAAGTTGTTGGTGGTGGCTGTGGCGGCAGGCGGGGGGAGGGGTCGGCGGCGGGGGGGGGGCTAAAATGTGCCCCCTCACCTCGGGCTCTGGACTCCCCTCCCGCCGAAGTCTGGCTTCGCCCCTGTTTTGGCCACACAGCATTATAGAATAGTGCATAGGCAGATGTGGACATAAGTTTAAATTACTGCCAATTAATGCCCATATTTATTAACGAATGCATGCATTGCTTCAAAGTGCAAACACTGACCATTCGTCATCATTCCAAATTCTGTATGTGTCTTCTTATAGAATATGCCTGCATTTCGGTGTGGATCTTTAGATGCACTGTATAGAGTCCAGCAGAAAGTGCATAACCACAAGGAGGGCAAATATATGGGTGAAGCATGGGAGGGCCATAGCACGGACATATCTTCAACTACTATCAGTGCGTCATGTGCCCTGGTCATTGGCATGGCATAAATGGTCACGCCTAAGTTTAACTGTGCCCATGCACCATTAGACTAGTATTCTATAATGACATCTTGGTGCACAGATGCTGTTACAGAATTGGCACCCAGCTCTCGTCACTGGTGTGCCTAAATAGAGATGTCAATTATAGAACTGCCTCCTAAGTTTGTAACTGAGGCAAGGGAGGGTTAAGTGCCTTGCTCAAGCTCACAAAGGAGCAGCAGTAGGATTGAGCCCTGCCTTGCCTGGCTCTCAGTCTACCGCTGTAATCATTAGGCTACCTCCTCCACTCCAATAACATCAACAATTGCCTCCCTTGCAAACCTCAAAGTTAGAGGTGGATTCCCTTATTCTGGAGCCCCTTGTTGATATTTTGCTCAGGAGCCATTCATTAGAACTTCTGCCACTGAAACCGTAGCATTTGTACTTCCCAATATACAGTAGTAGCGTAGCTCCCGCTTTCAAATGTGCCAGAGCCATTGCTCAGTAACTACAGATTTCTTGTGTTATTGGCCCCATGCTGTACCACTAACAGTTTGATTAGTTTTGTCACAGGGCAGAGGGTTTCCTCATTACTGTCTCTTTTTATTACTGTTGCACAGCAGGGGGGAAATGGAGAAAAATGAAAATTAAGAGGCTTGCTGCCGATTTGTTTGCTGTTGTTTAAACCTAAAACTAAAATGAAGGCCAGAGACCATGTTTTTTTCCCCCCACCCACTTACATTTACTGAAAATTACCAAGGAAAACATAAAGCTCTTAAAGGATAGGTCATCAAATGCTCATAGACCAATGCCCGCGTTTCTGCAGTTGATTAGTTTATTGCTACTTGCAATTAAGAGATCTACATTTGTGTGACGTGTAACTGTAAGAACACATTAGCACATAACCATTTTTTTTTGTTACATTTGTACCCTGCGCTTTCCCACTCATGGCAGGCTCAATGCGGCAGGCAATGGAGAGTTAAGTGACTTGCCCGGAGTCACAAGGAGCTGCCTGTGCCAGGAATCGAACTCAGTTCCCCAGGACCAAAGTCCACCACCCTAACCACTAGGCCACTCCTATTCTGTCCACTCAGTCTGCTCATTTGTACCTCTTGCAGTCAGGTACCAACACCTGCCCTCTTTTACCCTACTGCTAAAGTTCCCTAAGTGTCTATCCCCATGCGTGCTTGAACTCTACCACTGCTTCGGCACCTCCCACCTCGACTGGAAATCTATTTCAGCTATCCTCCACCCTCTCAGGGAAAAAGTATTCCCTCCACCTCTTATAAATGATTATCCCCTACCAGATACTGGTAAGGGACCAGTCAGCTATTTTCAATGGGATTTGCCAGATAATGCCACTTGAACTTATTCCAGACCTCCGTGGTGCAATTTGGATAGCGCCAGAGCAGTTTGTGGTCAGAGCAAGGGTGGTCCCCAGAGTTATTGGGATAGCAGCTGTCCTAACTTTATCTAGTCAGTACCAGAGGTCACAACTGAATCCAGATATACAGCACCAGTCCCTATGCAGATACTGGCAATTGAATACATGGTTTTAATTCAGTGTTGCCCTGTCCATTCCAGCTGAATTTGTACATGTACAAAAGAAGCCATTCCTGAGTCAAGTGACTTAACTTTATATTTTTCTGATTTTTGAAGTGGTAGAGACCACAGGGATAGGCTCAATTGTCTCCTCAATCACAGGTGGAGACCCCAGTTCAAACCAGCAGCTAATTGGCACACCTGCCTCCGAACAAGTGTAAATATTGATGGGGAAATATTGTGAAATATACATATATTCGTATCATAAAATGTGAAATACATGTGTATTTTTCTGGACCACCCAACCTACTTCCAGAACATGCCTCCTTCAAATCTGTGCATCCCACGGCTTCGACAAGTGTAAACAGTCAGGATGGGCATTTGTTTGCAATGATATGGGAAATGTCATTGACGGATCTAATATCATTGCATGTCGTCATCAAACAAAAATGAGCAGAGGAGGGCGACAAAAATGATAAAAGGGATGGAACGGCTTCCCTATGAGCAAAGGCTAAGAAGGTTAGGGCTCTTCAGCTTGGAGAAAAGGTGGCTGAGGGGTGATATGATAGAAGTCTACAAGAGAATGAGCGGAGTAGAGCGGACAAATGTGAAGCATTTGTTTACACTTTCAAACAATAATAGAACCAGGGGACACAAGATGAAACTAGAATATGGTAGATTTAAAACAAATAGGAGAAAGGTTTTCTTTACTCAGCGTGTAATTGGACTCTGGAACTCATTACCAGAGAATGTAGTGACAGCAGCTGGCCTTACAGAGTTTAAGGGGGGTTTGGACAGATTCCTGAAGGAAAAGTCCATTGAACATTATTAAATTTTTTTTTGGGGGGGGGGAGGGTTTGCCAGGTTCTTGAAGCCTGGACTGGCCGCTGTCAGAGACAGGATGCTGGGCTTGATGGACCCTTGGTCTTTTCCCAGTATGGCGGTGCTTATGTCCTTATGAGCAGAAACCTGCAAACATTTATGTATGACATTGGCCATTAATAGTGCACACTCTTTTAAGACAACGCACACTATTTGCAAAGAGGGCACCCATTATACATGCTTGCATAGTGCATCCTGTTTTAAAAAAGTGTGCACCCAACAAATTTGCTTCAGGGATGAAAAAATGGCCGAATAAACATAAAGAAAATGAATATTCCTGGAAACAACATGGGAAGTAACACAAAACAAACATTTGTTGGCTTCTGATTCCTAGTAGTGGGTTGCCAAATTGGCACTTAGATGTAGAAGCCACACAAGTTATCTAGAATGATCTCCTATATCTCGTTTTCTTGCATCAAATGTTTTTCAGTTGTAATTGAAATGTCTTAGGGGATCACTGTGTATATAGGTATGAGTAGCGTTTCTTAGGATACTTCAAAATAATGCTTTAGAATGCACTTGATGATGGATTTCTAAGTACTCTGCCCAACAGCTGCCCTGCATCAACATAACCCACATACATACTTAATGGGAAAAAAACAATATGTTTAACTATATTTACATTATGCCATATCAAATGTGACCAGACATAAGTCTACCATAATGGCAAACATCTCAACGCACATGACAGGATCCTGTAATATAATTACAGCAATGACATAACAATGTATTCAAATTTTGTTAGAATAGCAACAAAATCTCTTCACTGCCAGCTACTTTGTAAAGTAACGCTAAATACTGCATAGAGACTCTCAGATCCTGTGTTGCAAACCTTAACACCAATTCCAATAGCAGTACTTTTACAAAGACAGCAGTACTACGCATCCTGTTGGAAAAGCCAGACAAGTCAGACTCAAAGATCCCCACACAAACCTCATGCCAGAAGAATCTCTCACCTACTCGGTCACATGCAGCACACAGACCAATCCTCTCAATTACAGAATAAAGGACCAAAAATTAGAAATTGTCCTTTAACCCGGCATCAGCCCTTCCCTTCCCCTCTCTCCATCTATCCTCGTAGCCTGGTTTCAGCCTTTTCCTTCTATAACCCTCATCCATCTCTGTAGCCCGGCATCTGCCCTTCTTTTCCTTCCCTGCCCCCTATCCATCTCCGTAGCCCAGCATCAACCCTTCCCTTCTCTACCTTACCCCCCATCCATCCCTGTAGTCCAGTATCAGCCCTTCCCCACCCCACCATCTATCCCATATGTAAGCATCAGCCCTACCCTACCCTCCACCCCTTCCTCTAGCCTAGTGTCAGCCTAGAGGTAGGAACTCCTTTGTTCTAAACGGCAGTTATTTTTCTTTTCCTTGGCTGCTGGAGAGTTATCTCATCCAGTGACCTCAATTAAGTGATAATTAAGGTGTGGGGGAAGTGGAATACTTACATAGGTTGCTCAAAAGAGGCCCCTTAGATTCAAAAGTATATAAAGAGGGAAGGTCCCACTGAACTTTCTTTCTGAGAAGTTCTGAGAGAAGAGGACATTTCTCTGGTAAGTGAACACTACTTTGCTTGTGCTTTGGGAACTTAAAGATTGGGGTTTAAAGGAGGAATTGTAGGTTAGTGTTAGGCAAACTTAAAAAGCAAATTTCAACAGCTAACAGAAAACAGCTAATCTCCATAGTCTTTTCCATTTAGTTTTAAAAGCCTTGTACCACAGCATTAACAGATAGAATCTAACAGCCACTGCAGGATCTAATTTAGTATTAAAAGCAGGAAGCCGGCAAAAGAATCGGTTGGGCCGCTGGATGACCGAGGGGTAAAAGGGGCGATCAAGGAAGACAAAGACGTAGCGGAGAGACTGAATGAATTCTTTGCTTCGGTCTTCACCGAGGAAGATTTGGGTGGGATACCGGTGTCGGAAATGGTATTTCAAGCGGACGAGTCGGAGAAACTTACTGACTTCACAGTAAACCTGGAGGACATAATGGGGCAGTTCGGCAAACTGAAGAGTAGCAAATCTCCTGGACCGGATAGTATTCATCCTAGAGTACTGATAGAACTGAAAAACGAGCTTGCGGAGCTACTGCTAGTGATATGCAACTTATCCTTAAAATTGAGCGTGGTACCGGAAGATTGGAGGGTGGCCAATGTAACGCCCATTTTTAAAAAAGGCTCCAGGGGAGATCCGGGAAATTTTAGACCGGTGAGTCTGACTTCGGTGCCGGGGAAAATGGTAGAGGCTATTATCAAAAACAAAATTACAGAGCACATCCGAGGACATGGATTACTGAGACCAAGTCAGTACGGCTTTTGTGTGGGGAAATCTTGCCTGACCAATTTACTTCAATTCTTTGAAGGAGTGAACAAACATGTGGACAAAGGGGAGTCGGTTGATATTATGTATCTGGATTTTCAAAAGGCGTTTGACAAGGTACCTCATGAAAGGCTACAGAGGAAATTGGAGGGTCATGGGATAGGAGGAAATGTCCTATTGTGGATTAAAAACTGGTTGAAGGATAGGAAACAGAGAGTGGGGTTAAATGGGCAGTATTCACAATGGAGAAGGGTAGTTAGTGGGGTTCCTCAGGGGTCCGTGCTAGGACCGCTGCTTTTTAATATATTTATAAATGATTTAGAGATGGGAGTAACTAGCGAGGTAATTAAATTTGCTGATGACACAAAGTTATTCAAAGTCGTTAAATCGCGACAGGATTGTGAAAAATTACAAGAGGACCTTACGAGACTGGGAGACTGGGCGGCTAAATGGCAGATGATGTTTAATGTGAGCAAGTGCAAGGTGATGCATGTGGGAAAAAAGAACCTGAATTATAGCTACGTCATGCAAGGTTCCACGTTAGGAGTTACGGACCAAGAAAGGGATCTGGGTGTCGTCGTCGATAACACACTGAAACCTTCTGCTCAGTGTGCTGCTGCGGCTAAGAAAGCGAATAGAATGTTGGGTATTATCAGGAAAGGTATGGAAAACAGGTGTGAGGATGTTATAATGCCGTTGTATCGCTCCATGGTGCGACCGCACCTTGAGTATTGTGTTCAATTCTGGTCGCCGCATCTCAAGAAAGATATAGTAGAATTGGAAAAGGTGCAGCGAAGGGCGACTAAAATGATAGCGGGGATGGGACGACTTCCCTATGAAGAAAGACTAAGGAGGCTAGGGCTATACAGCTTGGAGAAGAGACGGCTGAGGGGAGACATGATATAGGTATATAAAATAATGAGTGGAGTGGAACAGGTGGATGTGAAGCGTCTGTTCACGCTTTCCAAAAATACTAGGACTAGGGGGCATGCGATGAAACTACAGTGTAGTAAATTTAAAACAAATCGGAGAAAATTTTTCTTCACCCAACGTGTAATTAAACTCTGGAATTCGTTGCCGGAGAAAGTGGTGAAGGCGGTTAGCTTAGCAGAGTTTAAAAAGGGGTTGGATGGTTTCCTAAAGGACAAGTCCATAAACCGCTACTAAACGGACTTGGAAAACTCCAAAATTCCAGGAATAACATGTATAGAATGTTTGTACGTTTGGGAAGCTTGCCAGGTGCCCTTGGCCTGGATTGGCCGCTGTCGTGGACAGGATGCTGGGCTCAATGGACCCTTGGTCTTTTCCCAGTATGGCATTACTTATGTACTCCCCCTACCCATCCCCCCATGGTTTGGCATCTCTCCCCCCCCCCCCCCCCCCCACCACCACCTTGAAGGACACCAGCCTTAAGTATAAGACCTTTTTTTTAAAAAAATGTCCTGGGCACTGCAGAGCCCACCTCCACCCAGAAACCCACCTACATTAACTTTAAAACTTTTTTTTTAAATTTTAACACAGACATTGCACTGTTAAGACCAACCCCATCCAAAATCTTACCAAGGCACCAACATGACAAATATACAGACTGGGCACTATTAAAACTTATTGTTGGTGGGTCTGCCTAGGGAAAAAAAGGTCTATTTAATGATTAAGTATACTATTTTTTTTTTTTGCCTTATGCAGTAAAGAGCCCACTCCCACCCAGAACCCCACCACCAGTCAGCATTAGACTGTACACATTAAAATTTGTTAAAAAACAAAAAAAAATTATTTTACCTGGGCTGGGTAGCTGGGCTTCAGTCGTAGCAGGCACTGGTGCAGACTCAGAGAGCACTGTGCTCCACTCCATGTGTGCTGTTGTGGGGCCACAGGGGAATGCTGAGACCAAGGTCTGGGGGGGGGGGGGGGATCAACAAAGGCTGATTTGATCCAGTAAGGGGACAGTGAGGAACTGCGACACCAACGGCAGCCAGCAAATTATCCCATGCAACACTGCAGCGCTGTCGCGTGCACTGTGGGGGAAGGAACGCAAAGCAGCAGAGTCCAGAGTGAAACCAGATGGGGAGTGAGCAACAGAGTAGCCATGCCGGGTGCAGCGCTCCGATGGCCACTGCCTACACCTACACACTTCTAGATCAGAACCAAGACTGCACTAAAAAAAAAAAAATCAGTAGGTAGGAGGAGGAGGAGGACCGGAGACTTTCTGGCTGCCTGGGTGGGCCTGAGCACACAGACTGTTCTATAAGTTTCCCTAGAAATGGGATGCTGGATATTGGCTGGTAACTTTCAAGTTTGTCCTGGTCAAGGTTGTTTTTCTTTAGCAAAGGGTGAACCACTGCCCTTTTTAATGCTGTCGGCAGTTGCCAATTAGAAAGAGAGGCGTTCACATATCTTTGAAATATATTACAAACAGAAAAAAAAATCCAGAAATATCAGAATTAAACCAGAAAGGCAAACTTCCTTTTCAAAAAAAGAAACAAACAAATAATTTTATATCATAGGCCACATCTGGGGAACCAACAGATCAATAACTGGACTAGTAAATACATTTAACTAAACTAATACAGCACACCTGGGCAGGAAATAAACTATTTAAATCCACTTCCATTACTCATCCTGAAAATCAGGTGTAAACATTTTCTTCCAGAGGTAAAAGTTTATCCAACAAAAAAGCTTCCAATTGAGAAGGATCTAGAAACACAAACATACTGTTAGCACAAGTGACCAGGCATTTACATGGAAATATAAGAAAGAAGGAAGCTCTAACCATAGGAGCTGACTCTGTGGGTGCTGTGGGTGTTTGAGCACCCCCAATATTGAGAAAATTCCTTGTTTGTGTCCAGGGAGGGGTTATTTCCATTGGGCTTAGCATCCTCAATAATTTTGAAAAGTTGACTCCTATGGCTCCAACAGCCAGAACCCTTGGTTTCAGCCTTAGGACCTGCTTCCTCTGAAATTGTTCACCTCTAGAAACATATAAATCTATTGGCCACAAAAGGGAACTATCTTTGTAGTAAAATATAAGTTCAAAATTGAATTTTTCTCAGTTTAAGAAGAAATATTTACCAGTAATGTAGCTCGTTTAGAAATCATATCCTGAGATGACTGTAAAAACTGAGAAACATCCAGGGTATCTACTGAAACTATATCATCCATTTCTCCTCCCTCTCTAATTTGCTTGGAACTTCTTAGAACATAAAAAATATTCTCCACTGTCAATGAATCAGCCTGAGCATATTGTAATATATTCTTAAAATGCAATTTCAAAAGCTCCAAAAGAGATAGATAATGAGTTATTGGAAAATTTAATATTCGAAGGTTTTTAATCTGATATCAATTTTTCTCTCACTTCCAGCTAAGAATGTAACAGGGAGCTATCTTTTACTGTTGGAACTGCAGAGGATGGCAAAGTAGCTAATGAGGTACCAATTTTCTGCATGCATGAGTCTACTTCTGATAATCTCTTATCTTGTTCCTGAAATTTTTTTGATCCATCTTGTAAACATTTACAACGTAAAGGAATAGTTCCTTGAAGTAAATGTTCAATCCTTGTGACTGCTTGCCAAATATCCTGTAAAGAGACTGTTCTATCCTGATCGAATGTGCCTTTTTTGCCAAAATCATAAGGAACTTGAACAGCTGCAGGGACTGAGACTCTGTCAAGATTCCTCTTAGTCTCTGCAGATCTAGACATTTCTCCCAAGGAAAAGGAACCGGCAGCAGATTGTATAGACGTGCTAGTAAGTAACAATGAGTTAACAACAAGTTGAGGAGGTGGCATACGCTCTGGAGGGGGGAGAGAAACTGTGGTTGGAGAGAGAGAGTACTCATGGTTTCTGCTGGTCCTGGTGCACCAATTGGTCTTAAATGTTGGTCCATAGGACCACGAACAGATGGTAACGTTGCTGCAGTAGCACTCATAGTTTGCCCTTTCCTCTTCTTATTTTATTTTTTTGTTACATTTGTACCCCGCGCTTTCCCACTCATGGCAGGCTCAATGCGGCTTACATGGGGCAATGGAGGGTTAAGTGACTTGCCCAGAGTCACAAGGAGCTGCCTGTGCCTGAAGTGGGAATCGAACTCAGTTCCTCAGTTCCAAAGTCCACCACACTAGCCACTAAGCGACTCCTCCACTAGCAACATTCCATGTAGAAGCCTGCACTTGCAGACGCGCAGGCTTCTGTTTCTGTGAGTCTGACGTCCTGCACGGCTTCTACATGGAATGTTGCTAGTGGAATAGCAACATTAACATTCCATGTAAAATCTCAAATAGTAGCAACAGAATCTCAATAGTAGCAACATTCCATGTAGAATCTCCAATAGTATCTATTTTATTTTTGTTACATTTGTACCCCGCGCTTTCCCACTCATGGCAGGCTCAATGTGGCTTACATGGGGCAATGGAGGGTTAAGTGACTTGCCCAGAGTCACAAGGAGCTGCCTGTGTCTCAAGTGGGAATCAAACTCAGTTCTTCAGGACCAAAGTCCACCACCCTAACCACTAGGCTACTCCTCCACTCCTTCTTCCCCATATCACAGATGTTAAATCTCCACTACTACTCCGAACTCTGAAGGGGCTCCAAAGTGGCATGACCTGCCCCTTTAGTCATGCTCCTTCATGCACATGCCCATATGAATGCATCCACAGGCCACATACTGCAGTGGGTCTGGCTCTTATCAGGACTCAAGCCCCGGATAATGGTGTCACCAACAGGGGGTCTGCTACAATGCCTGCCCGAATGGCAGAAGAAAGGATCCAGCCTGGTCAGATGTCAGCTCCCTAGCGGAAACTAAACACATGAAGAATAAAATCACATAAAGAATAAAATCACTGAACACATAGAAAAACATGGTTTAATGGGACAGAGTCAACATGGATTCAGCCAAGGGAAGTCTTGCCTCACCAATTTGCTTCATTTCTTTGAAGGCATGAATAAACATATGGATAAAGGTGAGCCGGTTGATGTAGTGTATTTAGATAGGAGGCTATGTTCTTTTGTGGACTGGGAATTGGTTGATGGATAGAAAACAGAGGGTAGGGTTAAATGGCCAATTCTCTCAGTGGAGGAAGGTGAATAGAGGAATGCCCCAAGCATCTGTACTGGGACCAGTGCTTTATAACATATTTATAAATGATCTGGAATGACCTCCCCCTATTCCCCCAGTGGTCCCTAACCATCTCCCACCATAAAAAAAACTTTAAAACTACTTTTTTGCCAGCCTCAAATGCCATACTCAGGTCCATCTCAGCAGTATACAGGTCCCTGCAGCAGTTGTAGTAGGTGCAGTGTATTTCAGGCAGGCGGACCCAGGCCCATCCCCCCTAACTGTTACACCTGTGGTGGTAAATGTGAGCCCTCCAAAACCCCCCACAAACCCACTGTACCCACATCTAGATGCCTCCCTTCATCCATAAGTGCTATGGTAGTGGTGTACAGTTGTGGGGAGTGGGTATTGGAGTTTTTTGGGGGGCTCAGCACCCAAGGTAAGGGAGCTATGCACCTGGGAGCAATTTTTGAAGCCCACTGCTGTGCCCCCTAGGGTGCCCGGTTGATGTCCTGGCATGTAAGGGGGGACAAGTGCACTACAACTGCTGGCTCCTCCCACAACCAAATGGCTTGGATTTGGTAGTTTTTGAGATGGGCGTCCTCAGTTTCCTTTATCGGCCAAAACCGAGGTTGCCCATCTCTAAGGTTGGCGATCTCAACATTTAGGTCGACCATCTCTAAGGTCGACCTAAATGTGGAGATTTGGCCGTCCCCGACCGTATTATCGAAACAAAAGATGGACGTCCATCTTGTTTCGATAATATGGGTTGCCCCACCCCTTTACGAGGCCATCCTTAGAGATGGACACCCCTGTTCGATTATGCCCCTCCACGTTACTAAAATCATTGATTTCTATCAAAAGCCTGCGTGAACAAACAAGTTTTAACAGGGTTTTGAATTTTTATGGGAAAGATTCACTACGGATTATTTTAGGAAGATCATTCCATAAATATGGGCCCAAGCAAGAGCTTTTCTTCCAGAGGACAAGATCCAATGTTTATGGCCAATTTTTAGACCATATAGTTTCCAAGCTTACCTGCAGATGTTGGGATGCATGGCTGCGGCTGTCCATGTCTTGCCCTTAGCACACCTAAAGATGAAATGGTCTCAGTGGCATCTCATGGGATCTCAAATTCCAGTGGAATCAACACTCCCAACCTCTCTCTACCATTTGATTTCCACCTTCCTGCTTCATTTCCTGTTACACTGGTGAATGTACACACACAACCTAACAGTTGGTGTGCTTTTTACATCACAGCAGCATCAATTAGTCCCCACTACAGATGCCTTGACTCAAGGATGAAGAGATCATCTAGACAATCAGTGTTCTAAAGGAATGTGGTCAAGATACAAGACAACTCTGTTACAGGTGAATAACATTATTTTATCACAAAAAAGAGGTTATAGTGTAGTTCACATTTACTATAAAATGTTTATACTTATCTGTTCCCCAAAAATATGTTTTTCTCCCTCCTCTTGAGTAGAAGCGTCTTTATCCAGGCCAGGATTGAAGATCTTTTCTGTGCTATTTCTTGGTTGATGTCTTCTCCTTGACGACACATCCTTCCTTCTAATATCTCTGCTGGAGGCTGGAGATCATCTTCCTCAACTGCCTAGCTTCTCAAAAACCCCTTATTTTTTAGGTTATAACATATTTGCCTGTCATTGGCTGTAATTAGATTATAGTAGTTGAAGTGCTTTGTTAGCACTTCATGAGTGGTCTGACCCTTTAGAGACAGGGGGGTTTGACCTTATCTTGGTTTCAGCCTCTGTTCCTACCTTGCCAAGAAGCCGGTATATGTATGTAATATATATGTGAAGAATATAACTTATTGTTGGCCTCCTCCTGACTCTTGAGATTGTTTACTTGCAGAGATGGCTAGAAAATTTCTATAAGTCTACTTAACATTACCCTTGAGGCCTATTGCAGGAGCTTCAACCCAGAGTCCCTTGACCTAAGTTTTCCTATTTTGTTACTAAATGAATGCATATCTAATCCATCCAGCTCTGTCACTGATAGTTTGGGAGGTACCAGCTTGAAAATGAGAGGCACTTGTTGAAGTTGTAAAATTGTCTGCCAAGGAACATCAAAAACCACAGCCCTGAGAAAGGGAGGGGATACCTATGACAACTACAGTATGCTGTTTAGAAGAATGAGCTGTCCATCACTCTTCAGAAGTCCAGATTCTATGAAATTATTAATTGGTATTAATTAGCAGGATTAGAATTCCAGTTAAAAAAAAAGTTCTTGTCAAATTCTATTTGTTGCCTTCTCCTTACTATTAACCTGCGGGAAGAGATGGCTTTCTCAGTAGCCACAGGATAGTGGGAACTGGAATCTCTGTCACTTAAGGTAATTTGTTTTCCAATACTCTGTTGTGATACTGTGGATTGACAGTGACTCTATAAAGCAATGCTTATCAGACTTTCTGTGCCTGTGATCCCTTTATCAAAGGCACAGAAATCATGCGACCTCCTCCATGCACCCGCTCCTGGCCCTCATGCAGTGGTGCTGCCAATGCTGCTGTCATCCCTCTCCTTCCCAGGCCTAATTATAACACAGGCTTAACATGAATATGGGTTGATGACATTTTAGATTATGACCCACCTAGATCGTGACCCCAAATGTGGCATTGTGACTTCATTTAGGGTCGCAACTCATAGTTTCAGAAGCTCTACTCTAGAGATTTGTGAAGGAAAACCTTTACCAGGTGCTGAACTTCAGTTTACTATAGTAATGTGATTATATATTTTGGTCAGCAAGTCAGGAGAACACAAGGTACAATCCGTTTGTAAGATACCGGACAGGAGTTTTCCTCTTAGCAGCATTGAAGAAGGTAGGCATATCTGAGCAGAATGCCAGATTTCACTAAATTTGGAGATGGTATTGTTCATAGGTCTAATGGACAGGAGAAACATCAGAGAAGAATAATCAATTATTGACTAGCTATCATAAAGGCATAATCGGGTAATTACTTCTTACCAGAATCAAGTATATTTATGTTGTTTCTATATCCGTTTACCTATCCTTCCTTAACAATAGTGTCACTGTTTATTATTATTATTTGTACTTGAGGAGGCCAGGTAAGGTTTAGTGGTGGCACTGGGGGGGGGGGGGGGTGGTTATGGAGGGGAGATAGCTATTCAAACATCCCTCTAAAATAAAATGAATTTTGGAGATAGCATGTTTCATTTCATTTACAAATAAAATAACTTTTCCTTCCAATTTTTATTTTGTTGGAAAGTGAAGGCAAAACCCTAGAACACTGTCAACCTTGTTGTTCCACAGAGAAGAGCAGAATGAATGTGTCTCTCCTCAGTGTGTGCATGGGATCAGATGGGGTCCTCAGAGAAATAAGTAAAACAACATAAATGTGAGATATGAACATTAAACCCTTTTGTAGATGACCCATGGATATTTTGTGTACTCTGGAAATCCCCTGACTCTCCATAAGCTTTCTGGCACTCAGGGTACACAAGTTCAACTTCCAAAAAGTAAGTTCAATGAAAACTTAAGCAATCCTTTTCTGGCTGCTGTTCAGAGTGTCCATCTGGTTTTAAAGGCTCTCCTTATTAATTTCTGTTTGTCAGTATTTTCTCTGAGTAAAATAACCTACATCAATGCTGAAACCTCTGGGGAAGGGGAGAGAAGGTATGAAGACATTTCTTTGTTAAGGGCAAGTTGTGTCCTATTTATTAACCATGAATGAACACAGTTAATTGATTTGTCATTTTACGAGCATGCTATCCAACATTTCCGTATACCTCTGCCTCTCCACCCACCCAACATTTTTTCTGTGATGCCAGCGCTAACATGTTTTTCCCACCAAGTAATTGCTCAAAGCAATAAAACTATTTGAGCTTGAGTTATTATGTTTTTTCATAATCTGCCTGTAATGCTGATCTGAAGCATTAGAAAACAAACTGTATCTGCCTTGGCTCTGTCATAACCAGTTTATATCTTTCAAGTGTTGAATATGGGGTCTTAGAGATAGGTATGGGCAGGGCCACTGAGAGGGGGGGGGGCAAGGGGGACAAAATTCCCTGGGCCTCCAAGGGGGGCCCGGCACCGGGGTCTCTCTCCTTCTTTTGCTCCCAGGCTGCCGGCGCTGCAGTGCCTGGTCTCACCTGCCCGCCCTCAGCTCCATCGACAGCAACCTCCATCCGCCACCGGGCCCCCTGCATTCAAATCGGCAGCGCCTCACCTCCATGTGAAAGCGGAAGATCGCCTCCCTTCGGGCCTTCCCTCCCTCCTCTGATGTAACTTCCTGTTTCCACAAGGGTGGGACACAGGGAGGGAGGCGATCTGCCGCTTTCACACGGAGGTGAGGCACTGCTGATTTGAACGCAGATGGCGGACGGAGGGGTTTGTCGATGGGGCTGTGGGTGGGCAGGTCGAGACTGGGGATTGTAGCGCCGGCGGCCTGAGTAGTGATTGGGGGGGCGACAACCTCAGAGGGGGCCGGCGGGGGCCTAGGGGGTGGCCTTTCCCCGGGCCCGGCTCAGTCTCTCGGCGGCCCTGGGTATGGGTGTAAGAGAGGTAGGGAGGGACAGTAGAAGAGAGAATAGGTTGAGGTTTCCATACAATACTCATTTGACTGCATGGTCCTGTCTCAAAATCAAGTTCTGAATAATTACTCTGTCATACTACGTTCTTCAGAAGCAACACTAGACTGTGGAAAACCTAGATCCTAAAACCTGGGGTTAGTTACTACTGCTGATATTAGGTAAGTGACATTATTTAAGCATTTCCCATCTGGTACCAGTTATACCCCTTTTACTAAGCTGCAGTAAGCACTAATGCATGCTCACTGCAGCAAAAGATGGCATACCGTGGGGTGCACTGAGGCATCCTGCAGTAATGTTGCCATGTGCACACGCTACCCATGCATTACAAAATAAAATGTCTTTTTTGCTGCAAGGGGTGTGTCTAGGGGGTGGAGAGTGGGCACATCTGTGCAAATTGGTTAGTGCATTGGCATTGCTGTGTGCTAACCGATTAATGCGTGAGTCCCTACCGCCTACAAAATAGGTGGCAGTAGGGGCTCACACTCTAATGGGAAAATTAGCCAAGGCCATTAATGTAAAAAAACTGAAAATTGGCCATTTTCCTGCTGCAGTAAAAAATGGCTTTTGTGCACAGGACAGACCCGTTTAAGGATGCACTAAAGCCACTTTTTGCCATAGCTTAGTTTGAAAATGGTGAGTAATGGCAGCGATGCATTTTTGAATTGCAGACTATCAGGTAGGGCACATTTCACTTCCTCTGCCATTTGGTTGCCCATTTCACCAGTCTCACAATCGTATGCTGGTGCCTTCAAATAGGGTATATTCAGATATAATGGTTGTGCCAGGGCCCGTTGTCCACGAGTCTAACAGTGGTTCACACAGTGTGTGAAATCTGGTCAGAGAGTCCCAGGTAGGATTATCATCGGGGCCTGGATCCCAGCCTAAGGTATGGGACATATGGTATCTGTCAGTTTCTAGTCAGGTACCCCCATTAAAAATCTTATCAGCAGTAGAAGCTTATTACAATATAATACGAAAAGCAATAACAGTATTAAGGCTAATATGGTTGTATCTATACCTAATAACAAAGCAAGCATGAGAAGGGAGAGCGTATTATGCTTTGACCATCCGTAACACAATCGATTTAAGAATAAACAAAGAGCAATGCAATACTAGTAAGGTATCTTCGGTGAAGATAATACCAACAGTGTGTATGAAAATGCTCCCAACCAGGAGCCCTAAATTAATCACAGTAAATTCAAGAGTCAGTGCTTCCTGGCTCTGTCTCAGTGGTTCCTGAATCTGTCTCAGTGGTTCCTGGTTCTGGTGCAGTTGTTTCAAGGCTGGGGTTCTTGGTTGTGGTTTCATCCGGTTCCAAAGTGTGATAAACTCGAATGTCCTTGAGGTGCACCCAGGAACTATGGTCTTGCAGCTTTGCTGCTTTTGCTGACAATGCTTCAATTCTGAAGGGTCCAACGTAAATGGGATCCTTCCACGTTTTGTGCGTGTAGTATTTCCTGTGCACCAAATCTCCAACTTTCAGAGTCCTTAGATTTCCTGTGTTGGCGGTACTACCTCTATCTTTATCCCCCCTTCTGGCTGCCACTTTCTGTGAAATGCGAGACAGAGAAGTTATCACAGACTGTAAGAGATTCTAATACACTGACTAGTGGTCAGGGAGGTGATTTTCAGGATTTCCTTTCAGTAGACACATTTTACGGCCAGTGCAGAGTTGAAAGGAGTGGCCTAGTGGTTAGGGTGGTGGACTTTGGTCCTGGGGAACTAAGGAACTGAGTTCAATTCCCACTTCAGGCACAGGCAACTCTTTGTGACTCTGGGCAAGTCACTTAACCCTCCATTGCCCCAGGTACAAATAAGTACCTGTATACAATATGTAAGCTGCATTGAGCCTGCCAAGAGTGGGAAAGCGTGGGGTACAAATGTAACAAAAAAAAAATTTAAGAGAGGCAGATGGAGTGGCGTGCAAGGTAAGCAGAGCATCCAGCCAGGTTTTAATGCCATTAGCTGGTGTAATTTAATTTTTAACAATCCGTTGTATCTTTCAACAAGGCCATTGCTGGTGGGTTTATAAATGCTCACCGTCCGGTAAGTGATTCCCAATTTAGCAGTCAATGTGTGAATTAATTCATTGACAAAATGGGTACCATTGTCAGTTGTAATTTTGCATGGTATCCCAAACCTGTGGATTAAATCATTACAAAGTACGTGAGCCATCACCTGACCCGTCTCTCGGGTACAGGGGATAGCTTCAATCCATTTTGAAAAACTATCAACACAATCGGTGAAATCACAGTACCAGTGACAGTGGGCAGAGAGCCAACAGGTACAGCATTTCCCCGTTTGGGAGTTTTTCTGAATTTCATGAACGTCAACTCTTTAGCCTTTATTTTCTCAGCGACTTGCTTGGAGAACCATATTGGTTTACTTTTTCTCTTGCTTTTATTTACACTCCTTATATAAAGGTTCGTAGCCAGATTTATAGCTTCATTCAGCCTGGACCAATGCCTTTCCACTTCTCGTATGTCTTCCCAGCCCATCAGCTCTTTCTTCAGGTATTCCCTCAGGTATTCCCCCATTTTACTAAAGTTAGCATGTTTGAAATCCAGGACTTTGAGTTTTGAGTGGCTGCCCTGCACTTCAACTGTAATATCAAACCAAACTATCTGATGATCACTGTTGGACGGCTTCCTAAAGGAAAAGTCCATAGACCGTTATGAAATGGACTTGGGGAAAATCCACTATTTCTGGAATAAAGCAGTATAAAATGTTTTGTACATTTTGGGGATCTTGCCAGGTATTTGTGACCTGGATTGGCCATTGTTGGAAACAGGATGCTGGGCTTGATGGACCTTTGGTCTGTCCCAGTATGGCAATACTTATGTACTTATGTAAATTTAAAAATTGAGTAATAATGGAGTCATACAAGAAAACTTCAAATCAAAAAGGACTCTACCACTCAAATCAAAAGAACTGAGGGAAAGAGACACTGCTCCTGAATAAATACTTAAACAATTTGAGAAGGCATAAGCACGAGGTTCGCCTTGATAAAGCTGATATAGCGAAACGGGACCCCGTTGGAAAACAAAAGATAAGTGCTTTAAGCTGTACGGTTTTGAAAACACAGTAAAAAACTATAAAAAAAAACTAAGTGAGGAATCATAATGCTAATTTAAATAACGGAGGTTTTAAGCCAATGAAGAGTCCAGTCCATGTGTGTCACAAGATATTTCAGATGGTTTCCTCCATCATATGAATGAACGAAATTCACGGTGTCATACAGGACAAGACATTTTCAAAAAGAAAAATTATGAGATGCAGCACCTGGGGGATGGGGGAGCAGTGGGAAAAGAGGGAGAGAGAGACCTAGAGTGAAAAAGCACACTTAGTGCTATTCTATAAATCTCACCTAAAAGTTAGGCGCAGTTTATAGAATATGCATAGCGCCAACCCCATGACTAGTAGACAATGGTAGGAGGATCACCATAAAGGACTCCAAAGCATAAGGTCACCAAACAGATGAAGAGGAATCCAATAAAACTTATATGGAAATATAATGTTTAATTTTTACAAAATATTTCTAAAAGGCAAGGAAAAGACCTCAAAATGCCTGACTGCTTACTTTCAATTTTCAGTGGCTTTAACTGGGGGCGTGGTGTTCATCACTGGTCATAAAAATCTTGCTTTAAACAATTAGTTCAACTTTTAATTTATTTCCAAAAAGATTTTTAGCAAATTTATTCTTTTTTGTAAACATTTTTTAAAAAATATATTACCAATCTCAATGCTAATTTCAAATTTTATTTGGTTCATTTCCTTGACGTGAGGGCGGGGACAGTGAGAGCCAATGAAACGCTGAACTACAGACTTATGAACCCTACACTGCCACAGTCCCACAGAGTCAGCTTCAGAATGTTGGAGGTGCATTTTATTATATAGGATATTCATACATATATGCACATCTGCAACTCCAAATCTCTAGATTATCCTATATAATAAAAAGCACCTCCAACATTCTGAAGCTGACTCTGTGGCAGTGTAGGGTTTGTAAGTCTGTAGTTCAGCGTTTCATTGGCTCTCACTGTCCCCACCCTCACGTCGAGGAAACGGAATGCTGCATAGTTGCCAAGCAAACAAACGCGACGTCACAGGAACAAAGAACCAATCAGACAGAACGGAACTTGGAGGAGGGAAGCGGAGTGGATTGAATCTCTAACAAACAATCATATACAGGGAGGTATGAACATCACATCAGTGGAGGCAAGTGCACAGAACGGAAGGGAAGACAAACATTTAATCACTTTGTCACTCACACACATACAGACAGACATCACACACACACAGACATCACACACACACACACACACACACTCAATCACTCTGTGTATCTCTCTCTTACACTGTCTGTAAAACACACTGTCACTCTCAGTCTCTCACATGGGCAACTGTATGTTGCATTCTCATGAGTAAGGAGCTCTTCTGATGTGATTGTTAAACTGATTGAAGGGCCTGAACAAGGAAAACTTTGACCACATGGTAAAAATATCCTATATAATAAAAAGCACCTCCAACATTCTGAAGCTGACTCCTTGGCACTGTGGCAGTGTAGGGTTCGTAAGTCTGTAGTTCAGCGTTTCATTGGCTCTCACTGTCAACGAAGAACCAATCAGACAGAACGGAACTTGAGGAGGGAAGTGGAGTGGATTGAATCTCTAACAAACAATCGTATACAGGGAGGTAGGAACATCAGTGGAGGCAAGTGCACAGAACGGAAGGGAAGACAAACATTTAATCACTTTGTCACTCACACACATCACACACACACACACACAGACATCACACACACACAGACATCACACACACAGACATCACACACACACACACTCAATCACTCTGTGTATCTCTCTCTTACACTGTCTGTAAAACACACTGTCACTCTCAGTCTCTCACATAGGCAACTGTATGTTGCATTCTCATGAGTAAGGAGCTCTTCTGATGTGATTGTTAAAACTGATTGAAGGGCCTGAACAAGGAAAACTTTTACCACATTGTAACACAGTTTACACAAAAAATGTTGTATATAAAGAAATCTTACACATGTAAACAACAATTATATTCAGAATACAACCGTGGAAACATTAATGGCAGGAACTCATTACATTGCTAGCGCCCGTTTCATTGCGTTAAGAAACGGGCCTTTTTTTACTAGTTGTATATAAAGAAATCTTACACATGTAAACAACAATTATATTCAGAATACAACCGTGGAAACATTAATGGCAGGAACTCATTACATTGCTAGCGCCCGTTTCATTGCGTTAAGAAACGGGCCTTTTTAACTAGTTTATTTATAATAATGGACCATCAGAGGTGAACTTCAGCAACGCGGCTGCGCAGGCCGCATTGGTGATCTGCAAGGGCAGGCTTCTACATGGAATGTTGTTAGTGGAGGAGTAGCCTAGCGGTTAGTGCAGTGGACTTTGATCCTGGGAAACTGAGTTCAATTTCCACTGCAGCTCGTTGTGACTCTGGGCAAGTCACTTAACCCTCCATTGCCCCTGGTACAAAATAAGTAGCTGAATATATGTAAACTGCTTTGAATGTAGTTGCAAAAACCTCAGAAAGGCAGTATATCAAGTCCCATTTCCCTTTCCCCCTTCATCTTGATAATTCACCGCATTACAAATTAAGTACTTGAACTTTAAGAAAAATCTTTAAGAAAAACAAAATAAAATGACTACAAATGAATGATAATTTAACAATGGAGTAAAAAAATGAAAAATGAATGTTAATTTAAAAATGGAGTAAAAACAGAGTCATACAACAAAAGACATTAAAAAAAAATCAAATGTTATAGATTAGTTCCACGGACTGATGATGAAATAGGTGTTTCACTACTTCCAAAAAGTATGAGATTTTTCTCTCAAGGAAGTTCACCTCTGATGGTCCATTATTATAAATAAATAATCTAGAGATTTGGAGTTGCAGATGTGCATATATGTGTGAATATCCTATATAATAAAAAGCACCTCCAACATTCTGAAGCTGACTCAGTGGGACTGTGGCAGTGTAGGGTTCGTAAGTCTGTAGTCAGGGCCGGTCTTAGGCCAAGGCGACCGAGGCGGCCGCATAGGGCCCCGCGCTTAGGGGGGCCCCGCGCGGCGTGCCTCAGTCAGCCTCTTCCCAGGGCCGGTCCAACTCCGACACGGACGGTAAGCATGGCTGGAGGGCGCCGTCGTGCCATGCTTACCGCCACTGTCCGCCCTGGCGCCCTCTTCTTCCCCCCAACCAAGGATTTTTCTTTTAAATTTACCCTCCATTGCCGGAATCCCACAGCAGCGTCCTGCGTGCGTCACTGAAAGCGCTCCTCACCTCCCGAGTCCCCCCGACGTCTTTAGCAGAACGCAGCTCTTCCTGATTCGTTCATTCTCAGTGTCCCACCCTCGAGGGCGGGACACTGAGAATGAACGAATCAGGAAGAGCTTCTGCATTCTGCTAGACGTCGGGGGGACTCGGTAGGGGAGGAGCGCTTTCAGTGAAGCACGCTGCTGTGGGATGCCGGCGACGGAGGGTAAATTTAAAAGAAAAATCCTTGGTTGGGGGGAGAAGAAAAGGGCGCCAGGGCGGACAGGCAGGCAGTTGAACTTGGGAGCGGGAGGGCAAGGGAAAGAGGACCTGGGCATGGATGGCAGGGCTCAGGGAGAGAGGGGAATTGCTGGATAGGGATGAATGGAGGGGGCAGGGGCCAGAGAGGAGCATGGATGGGAGGGCAGGGCTCAGGGAGAGAGGGGAATTGCTGGATAGGGATGAATGGAGGGGGCAGGGGCCAGAGAGGAGCATGGATGGGAGGGGAGGGCAGGGCTCATGGAGAGAGGGGAATTGCTGGATAAGGATGAATGGAGGGGGCAGGGGACAGAGAGGAGCATGGATGGGAGGGCAGGGCTCAGGGAGAGAGGGGAATTGCTGAATAGGGATGATGAATGGAGGGGGCAGAGGACAGAGAGGAGCATGGATGGGAGGGCAGGGCTCAGGGAGAGAGGGGAATTGCTGGATAGGGATGAATGGAGGGGGCAGAGGACAGAGAGGAGCATGGATGGGAGGGCAGGGCTCAGGGAGAGAGGGGAATTGCTGGATAGGGATCAATGGAGGGGGCAGGGGACAGAGGAGCATGGATGGGAGGGCAGGGCCCAGGGAGAGAGGAGAAATTGCTGGACATGGAGGGCAGGGGAGAGAGGAGAAATGTTGGGCAGGAATGGAGGGAAGGAAAGACAAAGGAAGGAGATGCACATGGATGGAGGGGAAGGGATATAGGAGAAATGCTGGACATGGATGTAGGGGAGGGGAGGAAAGTAGATGTACATGGAAGGAGGGGAGTGAGGAGAAATGCTGGATATGCATGGAGGGGAAATTGCTGAATTTAAGGGCTGGATCTGAACACTTTGAAGGCAGATGCTGAAACTGGAGAAAGGATAGGGACAGGGCTACAGATGGTAGACAGGACACATAAGGACACAGGAGGATGGTGGACATGGTGAGAGAAAAATATCAAATGGAAAGACACTGCATAAAACAGAAGACACTGGGACCAAAGCGAATAGAAAAAACAAATGATCAGACAACAAAGGTAGAAAAAAGTATTTTATTCAGAATTTATTAATTGGAATATGTCAGCTTTTGGAAATGTGCATCTGTGATATTTTGCATGTAAGTTTCAATTTTTCTAGTATTGCTGCATGCTGAGTCTGATTTCTTGAGGTAACTTTTCAGTTCCGTATTTTGCCTTCATATCTGTTGTGTTATGTGTGATCAAGGTGCAGTATCCTGCCAGCGTGTAGCATTTGCAGCCCTTTTTGTTTTGTTTTGTTTTCACGAGGTAGTGTATTGGTGTTTTAGAGCCTGGTGTAATTACAGTTCTGCCTTTCCACGCATAAGGTTGTTCTCGTTCTGTCCATGGAATTAGTGCTGTTATGGTTTGGTAAGGTTATGAGTGTGTTTTTGCACAAGTTTGTGTATAGTGTTTTGCAGTGGAGAGATTGTGTGTCTGCACCTCTGACCCCCCCACCCCCCCTCCCCGGGGTTATGAGAATTGGAACTAATTGTAGTGGACTTGAGCTGAATAATTTCGGGGGGGGGGGGGGTCATGATAGCATTGTGCTTATTATTTCAATCAGTTTTTCTGTACAAGTTTAGCTTCATTTGTCTTTATTTGAAATTTCATAAATAAAAAATTTTCTAAAAATTGAATAATATTATCAATGGGGTGGAGCTGGAGTGGGGGCGGGACTAGGATGGGGCGGGGCTATGATGGGGCCCCACCAAATTGATCTGCATAGGGCCCTGCACTTGCTAAGACCGGCCCATCAGCATTTCACTGGCTCTCACTGTCCCCGCCCTCACGTCGAGGAAATGGAATGCAGCATAGTTGCCAAGCAAATAAACGCGACATCACAGGAACGAAGAACCAATCAGACAGAATGGAACTTGGAGGAGGGAAGTGGAGTGGATTGAATCTCTAACAAACAATCATATACAGGAAGGTATGAACATCAGTGGAGGCAAGTGCACAGAACGGAAGGGAAGACAAACATTTAATCACTTTGTCACTCACACACATCACACACACACACAGACATCACACACACACACACAATCACTCTGTGTATCTCTCTCTTACACTGTCTGTAAAACACACTCCAGCTTATTTTCGAAAGAGAAAAACACCTATAGTGAGACCTAAATCGGGAGATAGACGTTTGTCTCGCAAAGGCGCCCAAATCGGTATAATCGAAAGCCGATTTTGGGTGTTTCCAACAGCACTCCGTCGCGGAAACAAATAAAGTTGACGGGGGCGTATCGGAGGCGTGGTGGAGGTGGAACTGGGGCGTGGTTATCAGCCGAGGAGAGATGGGCGTCTTTAGCTGATAATTGAAAAAAAAAGTGTTTTTACCGCGATTTTGGGTCACTTTTTTTGGACCCTTTTTTTCACAAACAAGTCCCAAAAAAGTGCTCCAACTGCCCAGATGACCACTGGAGGGAATCGGGGATGACGTCCCCGGACTCCCCCAGTGGTCACTAACCCCCTCCCACCAAAAAAAACCCACTTTAAAAACTTTTTTTCCAGCCTATATGCCAGCCTCAAATGCCGTACCCACCTCCATGACAGCAGAATGTGTTCGATCCTGTCACAGCCTTTCCCTGGGTCAGATGTGGCTCTCGGGTGCAGTACAGGGTCACATCAGCATTGCATTGTGGTGGGTGTAGGGTATTGGGCTCCGTGATTTCATTAGCTTGTGTTACAGTCTCACGATGTTGGTAGTTGGTAGGCTCTTCTCCCATGGTGCTTTTCCCCCTGCCTACTGGGTCAGAGTGTGCCCTGTTGTGTTTCCTGTTGTAGTCCATGCGGTAGTGGCCATTTTTGTAAGCTAGTTTTAGTTCCCTTTCCTGTGTTAGCCACGTTAGACAACTTAGTTCTTCCCTTGAATGTGGCTGAAAGAGGGCATTGTACAGCATTCTGCCAGCTCTGACCTACTGCTCATCTCAGTACCAGTGAGACTCGTTGCCAGTGGGGCACAACCTCTGATCTGCAGTTAACTGTGAGTAAAAGCGGTTATTCCAATAAAGGACGTTTTCGGAGAGATCAGTCTTCAGGTGTCAACTGGTGTGCCAATGTTATATAGCAGCAACCAGTCCTAGAGGCCTGCGTGTATGCAGGTCCCTGGAGCACTTTTAGTGGGTACCGCAGTGCACTTCAGCCAGGTGGCCCCAGGCCCATCCCCCCCCCACCTGTAACTCTTGTGCTGGTAAATGGGAGGCCTCCAAAACCCACTGTACCCACATGTAGGTGCCCCCTTCACCCCTAAGAGCTATGGTAGTGTTGTACATTTGTGGGTAGTGGGTCTTGGGGGAGGGGGGTTGGGTGCTCAGCACCCGTGGTAAGGGAGCTATGCATGTGGGAGCGTTGTCTGAAGTCCACCGCGCTGACCTAGGGTGCCCAGTTGGTGTCCTGGCATATCTGGGGGGCCAGTGTACTACCAATCCTGGCCCCTCCCAAGACCAAATGGCTCGGATTAGGACGTTTTTGAGCTGGGCATTTTTAGTTTCCATTATCGCTAAAAAAACAAACGCCCAGCTCAAAAACGTCCATTTTTTCGGAAATTCGGTTTGGCCCGCCCCTTCACGGACCCGTTCTCGGAGATAAACGCCCATGGAGATAGGCGTTTCCGTTCGATTATGCCCCTCACTGTCACTCTCAGTCTCTCACATGGGCAACTGTATGTTGCATTCTCAGGAGTAAGGAGCTCTTCTGATGTGATTGTTAAACTGATTGAAGGGCCTGAACAAGGAAAACTTTGACCACATTGTAACACAGTTTACACAAAAAATATTGGATATAAAGAAATCTTACACATGTAAACAACAATTATATTCAGAATACAACCGTGGAAACATTAACGGCAGGAACTCATTACATTGCTAGCGCCTGTTTCATTGTGTTAAGAAATGGGCCTTTTTTACTAGTTTAGAATAATTGCATTTATGCATGAATGTGTGCACATACACATGTACTACCAAAATTCTGTCCAAGCACTATTCTCTAAATGCCCACTTAATTTTCATAGTACATATGTAAAAGGGGGCTGTGCACATGGGTGAAGCTTGGGCAGTATTCACATGTAATTTATAGAGTACTAAAAATTACCCATGTATCTTTGGCATTTAGGCACTAATACACCAGCTCTATGGCAGGTACATATGCTCATATCTAACTTTTACATACGTATTTATACAGTTACACTACGACTCTAAGGGAATTGGCATCTCTGTTCCTTTATAGAATAGAGTCTTACCAGGTACCCAGTTGCACTGTTCCCTCCAAGCTGAGCAGAAGTCGTCCAACTGCAGTGCTGCTTTGGGGGGGGGGGGGGGGGGGGGGGTGATGCTTCAATATTGTGTTTTCAGTCGCTAGGGACAGGCAGGTTCCCTGGAATTCTGCAGAGCTTGCCAGTCCCTCACTATCAACAATGTGACAGTGAAACAGCACCCCCCACTGGCAGGACTTAGATGGAACAGTGCCCAGTTGTAGAATTGCCCTCTAAATGAAACTGGCCTCCCTGGTTCTCAACCTACTACTCTAACCCAGTGGCGTAGCTACGTGGGGCCTGAGGGGGCCGGGGCCCCCGCAGATTCACCCCAGGACCCCCCTCCCGGCGAACCCGCCCCCGCCACCGCCTACCTTTACTTGTGCTGGCGAGGGATCCCACTCCCCGCCAGCCGACGTCTTCTCAGTCCTTCCTGCACTTCAATTTGTTTGCTGACGTCCTGCACGTAATTATACGTGCAGGACGTCAGACTCAGAGAACAGTTCTGTTCTCTGAGTCTGACGTCTTGCACGTACAACGTGCAGGACGTCAGCAAACAAATTGAAGAGCGGGAAGCGACTAAGAAGAAGACGTCGGCTGGCGGGGAGTGGGATCCCCCGCCAGCAAAAGTAAAGGTAGGCTGCAGCGGCGGCGGGTTCGCGGCGGGAGGGGGGGCGGCAATGTCGGCGGTGGGGGGGCGGCGCCGGGGGGAGGGCTAAAATGTGCCCCCTCCCCCCGGGCTCGGACCCCTCTCCCACGGAAGGCTGGCTACGCCCCTGCTCTAACCATTACGCTACTTCTTTAAACAGGGGTGTAGCCAGACCTCACGGTGGGAGGGGGCCAGAGCCCAAGCTGGGGGGGGCACATTTTGGTCTTCCACCCCGCCGCCGTCCCTCCCTGCCACCTTGCCACCCTGCCACTCCACACCCACTGCCGCTGCAAATACAGTGGCTGGCAGGGATCCCCAACGCCCACCAGCTGAAGTCTTCATCCAGCGTCGGTCTCTGGTGCTGCCATGTTGCCTTTCCTGCTCTCTCTTCCCCTCACGTCCTGCACGCTCCTTTTAGTGAAATTGAGCAATTTCACTAAAAGGAGCGTGCTGGACGTGAGGGGAAGAGAGAGCAGGGCAGGCAATGCAGTGGCTCCAGAGACCGGTGCTGGACAAATGCTTCAGCTGGCAAAGGTTGGGAACCCCACCAGCAAATCCAGGGGCCCAGAGGAAATTTTTTGGGGGGGCCCAGGTCCGCATGACCCCACGCAGCTACACCACTGCTTCTTCACTAATGGAATTCATGTAGCAAGTCTCCTCTCTAAAATGTGGTTATGTTTTCGATATGGAAAGGAGAAACTAGCTGCAGAGTCTCTGTCTTTCTCCCTTCCTCCTCCTTGCCTTCTTTCTGTTCCCTCTTGACCACAAAACTAAGCAAGTTTCCTGTTAAGGAATATATAAACCTGCAAGAACAGGCTCATTGGTCTAAGATCTGTCCCTTCAGACCAGTGCTACATGTAGTTTAACCATTTCTGAACAATTGGTCCCATTGATGGCGCAGGGTAATGCACTGTGTCTTCAGTATGCTTTTTCCACTGTTGGTTACTTCCTTGCCCTGCAAGGAATAGTACAAGGGGGACAGACCTTGGTACTGCCAGTGGTTTTAAACCACAGATACGCCTACCAAAAGCTTATACAGAATGACAAGAATTCATGTTTTAATTCACTGAATGTTACAATAAAAGTAATGAATGGTAGTAATGTGCCACAGGGGGATTTGAAAGCTGTTTTTATAAAAATGTTTTTATTACCAAACAGCAGAAGCTTGTATTAAATCCCCCCCCCCCCCTCCCCTCCAAATTACACAGTGTAACTTAAATTAAGGCAAACATTCTGCATGGAGAAAAGTGAGAGGATGAACATAGTTTGTGTGGTTAATATCAACCTTACTTAAGCAAATTATTCCCTTGAAATCGGTCATTATTTAACTGCTTGTAAGCGGATTATTTGCACCCTGTGGTGAGAGCTGGTATTGCTCTAACAAATCATCATTAAGTGCTGTTATGATAGATTCGGAGGGTATCATATAGCTGCCATAAACCTATTCAATAGGAGAATTTTTCATAAATAGTTTTAATTGCAGTTTTGTTCTCGCCATACATAACCATAACATGGACAGAACAGATGGAGCAGAGAACGCAAGCGGAAGCCAACCAGTTTAAGGTTTTATAACACTTTGTTGAAGAAAGTTTCTATGGTTGACCTCATTTGTGCATTAACATTTTCCACCTAAGGCTTGACTATTTAATTTCCCACTGTGAAATACCTGAAAGGATTTTGGATTTAGCTCATGTCTTTTTTTTTCAGCTGTAGTTCAAGATAAATTACATTCAGGCATAGTAGGCATTTTCCTGTCCCCAGAGGGCTCACAATCTAAGTTTGTGTCTGAGGCAACAGGGGTTTAAGTGACTTGCCCAAGATCACAAGGAGACACAGTGGGACTTGAACCAAGTTTCTCTGGTTCTCAGCCTGCTGCTTTTAAGTATTAGGTTACTTCTCCACTCCATGTGTTATATTTGTAAGGTGACAGAAAAATTATAGTCAATCTACTTTTTCCACAGTTTAATTAATTTTCAGTTTCTGCACCTCCACCCCATTTTTCTGCACGGACAACTCACGGCACTTTGCATTATGATGATAGCCAATCCCACCCAAGATAAAAGAGTAGCAGGACATCCAAACTCAACCCAGGAGGAGGGAGTGAATGTCCTTCACTGTGCAAGCATTGATAATATGGTATGAAATAGGAGACAGAGGGACGATGGCTGAGTTTGCTGTAGGGGGAGCAGGGAGTTGACTGGCCATTAAAAGAATGAGATCAAAAATAGCGACTGGAGGGAAGCAGCATCTCTGGCCACTTGGAGAGAGCTGCAGCTGAACAGATTATATAGAACAGGTGCTAAAGGAGTCAGAATGGTGAAGGGATCTTCTAGAGATAGCGGAAGGGAACTATTGGGATAGAAACTGGCCTTCGTTTTTTATATTACTAGTATATTCTCATCAGAAATGGGAGGCAGATTGGAGCATGAGAGGGGAGTTCTGCAGATAGTTTGGTTTATCTAGAGGCAGATTTAGACACAGGGAGCCTCACAGTCACATTTTTTTTTCTCTGTGTCCAAAAGGGAGGAAAATCAAATAAGAAAGGGCATATCCTTGGGTCTTTAAACCAGGAAACCCATTGAAAGGAAGAGGTGGATTGGGATTGCCAGTTGTGCATTTTTAAATTTATGTATATTTATTTGACGTGGAGGGGCATTTTCGATATGACGTCTAAGTCCGACTTAGGACGTTTTGCAAAAAAACGTCCAAAATCTAAATAGGAAAGAAGGTCATTTTCGAAAAAGAAAAGCATCTAACTTTTTTTTTTTTCGAAAATATTGTTTTGTGATTTGGACGTTTTGTTTTTGGACATTTTGTGATTTGGACGGGTTTTTTTTTTTTTGGGGTCCACTTAAATAAAAAACGCCCAAGTGATAAACGTGACAAAATCAAGCCATTGAGATGTAGGAGGAGCCAGCATTTTTAATAGACTGGTCTCCCTGACATCCTAGCACAGCAATAGGGCACCCTAAGGGGCACTGCAGTGGACTTCATAAAATGCTTCTAGGTACACATTTCACCATTGCTCCCTTGCTTTGTCTGCTGAGCCCCCCAAAACCCACTACCCCAACTGTACACCACTACCATAGCCCTTACAGGGTGAAGGGGGCATCAATATGTGGGTACAGTGGGTTTCTGGTGAGTTTTGGAGGGCTCACAGTTTCCTCCACAAGTGTAACAGATAGAGGGAGGTAGAATCCTGGGTCCACCTGTCTGCAGAGTTCACTTCACTCGCCACTAGACTACTCCAGGGACCTGCATGTTGTTCTAATGGACCTGAGCATAACATCTCAGGCTGGCATAGAAGCTGGCAAGTAATGTTTTTAATCACTTTTGGTGGGAAAGGGTTAGCGACCACTGGGGGAATAAGGAGAGGTCATCCCTGATTCCCTCCAGTGGTCATCTGGTTATTTAGGGCACATTTTTATGCCTTATTCGTTATAAAAACAGGTCTAGCTCAAAACGTCTTACTTTTAGTCCTGGACGTTTTTGTTTTGTTCCATTATGGCTGAAAAACATCTAAATCTTAGGAACACCCAAGTCCCGCCCTGAACACACCCCTGAAACAGCCCCTTGAGATTTGGACGGACTTCTGACGGACTTCATAGAAAAACATCTAAAAATAGGTTTTGAAAATACTGATTTGGACGTTTTTGTGAGAAAAACGTCCAAATGCTGCTTTATGCCACTTTTTAGACATTTATCTCTTTTGAAAATGAGCCCTTTAGTTAGCTCCTGCCTCAGTGGCTGCCCTTAAAAAAAGGTGCTGCTCGACTCCAAACAGTAATCTTGCAATACTACCGCTAGGAATCAGACTGCCGAATAAGGATGTGCATTATGCGTAACTTCTGGGAGCCATAATATGGGTGGGGATGGGGCAGAGTTGCAATGCATGTGTGTATTTCCCAAAATATGCATGTTGCACTTGGCCATAAGAAATGCAACACTATCAAAACATTAGACGAACAGAAGTATTTTGAATTAATTGAAGCTTATACAAATGGGTTTTTTTTTTTTGACAAGCCCAAGTACAATGCATTACAGTAATCAAGGTGGGACAGAATCATCATCTGTTCCAAAAGGGCAAAGGATGCTTGTGTGAAATAAGATCTAACTATTTTAATCTGTAAAAAGTTCTTTGCCATAAATGGTTCACCTGAGATTCCAGAGTCAGGGAAGAATCAAGAATAACTCTTAACACCCATGATTTATGGACCCTGACAAATGTGACCATCTCTAGGAAAATATGTAGCTACATTTAATTTACAAAATGGCGACTATAATAAAATGAGGAAATGGTCAAAAAGAAGATAAAAGATTCAGCTGCTAAGGTTAGGACACGTGGAGGGGCATTTTCGAAAGAAATGTCCAAGTTGTGATTTGGACATCTTTGCAAAACGTCGAAATCCGGGGGTGGAGAAAACCATATTTTCAAAACAAGATGGATGTCCATCTTTCATTTCGAAAATACCGTCAGAGACGTCCAAATCCAAGGACGTCCTTAAATTTCGACGTCCCTAGATTTGGACATCTTTGACTTTCGGCGATTTTCGAAACCAAAGACGTCCATGTCAAAAACTTCCAAATGCAAGCCATTTGGACGTGGGAGGGGTCAGCATTTGTAGTGCACTGGTCCCCCTGACATGCCAGGACACCAACCGGGCACCTTAGGGGGCACTGCAGTGGACTTCATAAAATGATCCCAGGAACATAGCTCCCTTACCTTGTGTACTGAGCCCCCCAAAACCCACTACCCACAACTGTACACCACTACCATAGCCCTTACGGGTGATGGGGGGCACCTAAATATGGGTACAGTGGGTTTGTGGTGGGCTTTAGAGAGTTCACTGTTTTCTCCACAAACATAACAGGTAGGGGGAGTATGGGCCTGGGTCTGCCTGTCTGAAGTGCACTGCACCCACTAAAACTGCTCCAGGGACCTGCATGCACTGTCATGGATCTGAATATGACATCTGAGGCTGACATAGAGGCTGGTACCAAATATTTTTAAAGATGTTTTTTGAGGGTGGGAGGGGGTTAGTGACCACTGGGGGAGTAACGGGAGGTCATCACCGATTCCCTCCAGTGGTCATCAGATCATTTCAGGCACCTTTTTGTACTTTATTCGTTAAAAAACATGTCCAGGTGAAAACGTCCAAGTGTTCGTCAGGGATGTCCTTGCTTTTTTCGATTATGGGTCAAAGACGTCCAAGTGTTAGGCACGCCCATGTCCAGCCTTCGCTACGCCTCTGACACGCCTCCTTGAAATTGGGATGTCCTTGCGACGGACTGCAGTTGGAGACGTCCAAAATCGGGTTTCAATTATACCGATTTGGACGTCTCTGTGAGAAGGACGTCCATCTTCTGATTTATGTCAAAAGATGGACGACCTTCTGTTTCGAAAATGAGCCTGTACGAGACCCTTTTACTAAGTGGCGGTAAGCCCAGTGCGGGTTTACCGCTCACTGACTCTGGGCAAGTCACTTAACCCTCCATTGCCCCTGGTACAAAATAAGTACTTGAATATACGTAAACCGCTTTGAATGTAGTTGCAAAAACCTCAGAAAGGCGATATATCAAGTCCCATTTCCCTAAAAAGGAAGTACTGCCGGAATAACGAAGCAGCCCAGTGGTACTTCCCATCCCCAGCACGCCGTCATATCTGGAGCTACAAAAATATATTTATTTTTGTAGCACCAGTATGTACCCAGCAGTAATCGGGCAGTGCTCTGTGCTGCCTGGTTACCGCCAGCTTAGTGTGGGAGCCCTTACCGTCACCTTAATGGGTGGAGGTAAGGGCTCTCCCCTGAAATGGTGACACGGCAAGTGTTTCACTTGCAGCACAGCCATTTCTTTTAAAAAAAGAAAGACCTCCCCTTTTACCCACTGCGTTAAAAGGGGCCTCGGCGCACATCAAAAACATGTGCTGACACCAACGCAGGATGACTTTTACCGCAGCTTGGTAAAAGGGGCCCTAAATCTGGCGTGAATGTTATTCAAAAATACCATCTTGGAAGCCCAGACCAGATGCATTCCACATATTTGCAAAGGTGGAAAGAAGAGAAAACGATAGCCACCATGGTTAAAAGTTGAAGTAAAAAAGGCTATTACAGCCAAAACATTGTCCTTCAAAGAATGGAAAAAGGACCCAAATGAAGAAAATAAGAAGCAACATAAGTACTGGCAAATCAGATGCACAGCATTAATGAAGAAGGCTAAAAGAGAATATGAAGAGAATCTTGCCACAGAGTACATCAGAAACAGAAAGCATGAGAAGGAGCAAAAGGGGTACTCAGAGAAACTGAATGAATTCTTTGCTTCGGTTTTTACGGAGGAAGATGTAAGAAATCTGCCTGTACCGGAAATGGTTTTCAAGGGTGATGATGGGCTCCACCTTGCCAAAGTGTGCCACCAACACTGCTTTATTTTGATAAGCTATGGAACATGTGCTGGAGTTCAGGCTTCGCCACTGTTTGCAAAACAGGATACTGGGCTAAATGGACCATTGGTGTGACCTAGTATGGCTACTCTTATATTACCACTGGCTCGGCTTTCTTCACCACAGGTAGTTTTCAAACCACTGTAGGTGACACTGCTGACATAACACAGTTTGGGACTTTCCTTTTTAAAAAGCAAATTATGCAAGTTCTTGACAAGAAACTCACTCACCAATATTTAAACACTGCTGTCAGCGTTGACATTAAATTTAAATTTATATTCAGCACTGACCATACCCAGACACTTTTATGGAATATCTGTGTATAAGAGTCGCTGGAACCACTGATATTCAGGGTGTTCGAATGTATCCAGATAGTTATCTATGTACCATCTCCAGACCACGAGACACTATCCATGCCAGGGTGGTCAGTAAAGATTTTCAGCAGCATAATCCAGATAGTGCTGTTGAAAATCAGTGTCTGGCCCAGTTGAGTGGCACTTATCTGGGTAGGAGTCAACCCTATCTGGGTAAGTGCTGTTGACTAGCGACCCTTCAGTGACTACATTTTAGTTCCTCACACCAGAGAACAGAAAGAACAAACTACAAAAACTTTTAAGAACCAGCAGAAACAGGAAAAGACTCCATTCCATGAATATGCAAGTGGTGCGCAACGCACAGAACATTATAGCAGATGCGGCAGCCAGGTTCTCGGGGTGCTGTCGGGACTAGCATATTCTAACTCAGAACAGATTTGTGGCTTTTGCCAGTGGAAATGTTCCAAACACTTTTGAGCAATTCTATAAACTGACGCCTCAGTCTAGGCACCCTAATGCTGTGTGCTTAGCGCCAATTCTATAACGGCATCTTGGTGCAAGAAAGTCAATGGCAGGTGTATGTTGGTACACCTAGATGCACTAAGTGATGTATGTAATTTATAACATTCTATAAACTATGCACATACCTGGGAGACATGCCTATGCTCTGCCCACATGTATGCCCTCTTGCAGATAGGCACTATGACACTTAGGCACCGCCTTATAGAATAATGCCTAGTGCACGTGGGCTCCTACCTGTCAATTAATGATGCCTTTGATGCACATAAGGGGCTCCAACCTCTAGGCACCGCTTTATAGGATTGCCCCCTTAGCTCTTAGGTAAATAATTCCTACACCTGAAATCTTACCACTTTGCTTTTGGAAGTCAGGGGCTGGGGAGTTAGGCAAAATGTTTCACACTCTTCTTTCAACACTCACCCAATCACAACCTTGTCCCACCACTTCATCCCCCATCACCTATTGTTACGCTCTGCTACACTTCTCCAGGATGGGTTGGTTTCTGTTTCCTAACCTAGCAGCCGTCATCCGGGTTGGATCATGGACAGCAGCCATCTTGGTTAGCTCAGGAGGGGGCAGCCATCTTGGAGTAACGAGGTCAGGAAGGAAGCCCATATTTGGATGTAGGCACCTCTGCTGATGGGGGCAGCCATCTTGGAACAGCTGCTCATGGTTGAGCCTATTTAAAGCCCTGTTTCCAGTCCTTCCATGCTTCGGCTTCTATTCGCTTAGAAGTTGTGGTCTTCATCTGTTCCAGTGTTTTCCTGTGTTTCTGACCTTGGATTGTTTACTGACCATGCGTTGTGTTGCTGGCTGCCCAGACTTTTGGATTGCTCTCTGTTTTGCTGCTTCACTGACTCTTTGCTCCTGGACTGTGTCTGCCTGCCTGCCAGCCTGGTCAGCGGTTGTGCAACCCCGCCGGTTCCAGAAGTCCTGGTGGCCACCTGCACCTGGGGGCTCAACTCCCAGGGAACGGTGGTCGCTCCCCAGGTGAAGCTAGGGGTTGTCTGGCTGCCTGATCGAGTGCGGTGCCACTTCATCTTCGCCGTGCTCAGTCGGGGCACAAGGGCTCACATTCACCAGGTCATAACACCTATCCCTTATGCTGTAAGCTTTTAGGGACTACCTGTAACACAAGCTACCGGTTTCATTCACCTCCCAAGGTCTATGCTTAAGCATGTCTTTCTTACCTTAGCCCCATTCCACTGAAGGACCTCAGATGCGCTGCTTCTTTCTCACAAGACTTCAACCTGAATACTTACCAAGTTTCTTTCTTTCTCCCCCACAGGTGATTGGGGCTGGGAGAAGGCACCTAGTGCTGGCAGATGCTGGGGTTGGAGAAGATAGACAGGGACAGATACTATGGCAGAGGAGAAACAAGGACATATGAAGGAGAATGTGGAGAGGGAGGAGCAGAGGGATGAATACTGAAGTGAAAAGAAGGAAAGGCAGGGTTAATTTATATTGGAGAAGAAAGTAGAGAAGGCAGCATGGGGGAGTGTCGGGGCAATTGATATCTCATTAAGGGAATAAAGAGGCAGGTTGGCAAATACTGGAGACATGAAGATGTGGGAGTGCAGGGACTTGGCAGTCTAAACTCTGGGATTGGTGGTGGACCACATGAAAACAGACTTCGACTGGATGGGTATTGTGTGTGTAAGTGGGGACTAGGACTTGAGTGGGACTGTGAATAAAGACACAGGGATTAGGTAAGGTGTGAGAGTGGTGGCCTGGGAATTAGTTGGATGAATAATAAGGACTAAGAAATTGAGCAGGAATTAGAAGAACAATGCAGACTAGGTAATGGGTGAGGGGTACAAGTGAGGCTATGAGAGTGAGTGCAGAAATATGGGGAGGAAAGATGGTTTGAAGGACCCAGAAGATTTGGGAGGCAGTTGAAAGGGATAATCTATGGAAAAGTTGAGAGAAAAAAGAAAGCAGCAGGTCTTTGAAGGAAGAGAGAGAGAGAGAGAGCGTGCAGAAATGGAGGAAGTAAAAGAAGGAACAGGAGCCTGGAATGGGGTAAGATATAAGAAAGACTGAAGGTAGAGAGGGGATGGATAACAGGGAAGATGCTGGGGCTGGTAAGCGGGTCAGAGGCTGAAGAAGGTAGCTTAGCCAGGGAAAAGCTTGAGTATTGAGGGTGGAAATACGAGGTTAAACTGGGGGAGGGAGAGATAGGAGGCTGGGAAAGCAATGAGACAGAAGTAGGTAATGGGAGGATTAGGGAGTTAAGAATAGGAGGTGAAAGCTAGTAAGCTGCCAGAAGGTGAAAAGAGGGAAACCAAAGACGTGGGAAGAGGAGAAATGAAATATAATGATAGGTAAATAAAAAGGCAGATGAGTGAAATGGAGAAAAAAAAGATGAAACAGAAAGATCAATGACAGAGACAGATGTAGAGGAGAAAGGGAAGAAGACAGGAAGAGTGAAGAAAAAGAAAATGGAAATGAGATCCTGGAAAGAATTCAGGATAAAATCAACAAGAGGAAATAGTAAAGAAAGACAAGGTAAAACCCAGTGTAAAAAAATATGATCAAACAACAAAGGTACAAAAAAACATTTATTGCAGGAAACCCAGCAGACCCCAAGTTTCCCAGATGAAGGCAGAAAGTAAAGCAGAAAGACTTTCTTACCTTACAGCTTCACAGTGCTGGTACTGGGAAAAACTGCACTGTCAGGCTGTGTAGAATCTGTGGAGGAGGGGAAAGAGGAAGTAAGTGGGTTAACTCAGCAGACAATCCAGGGCAGAAATTAAGGCTTCTGGGAGAGATAGTGCTAACCCTCTTTCCTCTACAGGTGGGATGTTAACTTCATTAACTCTCAAGACAGCTGTAGCAAAAGGGCTTTGCATGGGATATATTAGAAGCCTGATGTATGAATACTTAGTCTGTCAGCAGAAGGCTGGAAACAGGCTATTCCCTTGGAGCTGTAGGCTGCTCATCCCAGGGAAAGGAGGAAACTATGAAACCAGACAGGCCCTTTAAGGAAATGAAGTGAGAGCCAAACAGAGAGGGAAGCACTTAGAAAATAAAGGGGTGTGAGTAGTTCTTTGGTGAGCAGGCTATCTGAGTAGGGGAAGACTATACAGGTAAAGTCTGGCCCTAGGAGAAGGAATTGTTGACTACCTTCAGACAAGGAAGACCCCTTTCTAAGTGAGTAAAAGTTGGTTTAATTCTTTGGGAGGGATGCCAATAGGTCACCCTAAGTACGGAGAGACTGGAGGGAAGGTCCAGGTCCTGGGGAAAGAGGGTAGGCATCCAGGAAAGGAAAAAGGAAAAGAGAGGTACTTTATTAGGTGGGAGAAATCTGTTAGAACAAGCAGGAAGTTCTAAGCAGCAGAAAGCCCTGGTTGAGGTGGGTCTCCATTAGGGTTACCATACGTCTGGTTTTACCTGGACATGTCTTCATTTTGAGGACACAGCCGGGCAACTGGGCGGGTTTTGCCAGCCTGCCCGTTTGTCTGGATTTGCGGACGAATGGGTAGGCTGGCAGGGGGACGGGAAGGCAGGTGTCCTATCCTTCCCTCCTTTACCTTAGTGTGGTGTCCTGGTGGCCTAGTGACCTCTTCGGGGCAGGAAAGAGCCCCCTCTTTCCTGCCTGGCACATCTATAGATTGTCTTTCTCCCGGCACCAATTCAAAATGGCTGCAGAGAGTTCAAGTGGTGGCTTTGCGAGACTTCTGCAGAAGTCATATTCAGGCCTACTTTAAATTTGGGGGGAAAAAAACAGTCTTAGTTCTAATGAATTCCACAGGGCTAGTGCTAAATAATAAAAAAGCAGATTGATCCCCTAATTACTAGCTGATTTTGATTTTGAGAGTGTATTCTGCCTTGCACATAGGGTATTAACCAGTTGGATAAATATGTTGGAAGGCCAATGTAAAATGCTCTGTTGTCGTAATTCTATAAATTTGCACGAGTATCTCTTTTCCTTCCCTCCTGTCCCTCCTCCCCCTCCTCCCTAAGAACACAAACAGCACCTTCAACATACCAGAGTGTATGCTGTGTCCCAATGGTGTGTGCTTAGTGCCAAATCTACAATGGCATTTATGCGCCAAGATTCTGTTTTAGAATACAAGCTTAAGTCGGCATTGGTATATGTTTCAGCGTTTTGCACCACAATTACAGCAGTACACTACTTTGGCTGTTTTATTGGATTTGTAGTCTTTTTAAAGGCTGCATCCACTTTTAGTATTCTTGTGAAGCCTTCTCTGCTACATTTGGGCTTTTCCACAGATATACAGACTCCAGAGGCAGGCACTTTGACCAAAACACAGTGTCGTGTCAAGTCATCATTTTAAACATCATCTAATCTATGACATAAAGTGTGTATGACTTCTTCTATCTCCCTGGCGTTATTGGATGAGTTTTGCTGACGACGCTACTCCTATACCTAAAGTTAGGCACCAACAGAGCTACGCCAAGTCAATGGCCGTCATAACGGTTGGCACCCAAGTGTGTTCTGAAGTGCGTACAATTTATTGTATTTTATAAGTTATGCATATACCTCAGAGACATGTCCATGACCCGCATACTCTCTGCCTATACGTGAGTCCTTGAACCCATGCACTAAGCAATGTTGACACGTTTGTTATAGCACATGTGCCTTCATGTGCTAATGCTTCCCCTTAATCTCCATCCAGAAGACCCGCCATTATTTCTTCAGGTATTCCATATCCTGTTTTGAATGGTGTGTGGAATGGAATTGCCTGGCCAGAGCCTGCCCTGTCTTCTGTTTTTCATTTTTTGGTAACCAATGAATTGATTCCCACAGTCTCTGGTAACAATCAATCAAATTCAAATGCTAGAACCAGGACAATCAGCTGTGACATAGGCATCAATCGCACAATCCAACTGTCAGCTGGCTTCCCCATAGAAGATGGCTCAACAGCATGTGTATGGACGGCTTTAACCCAAGTCCCTGAAGAAAGATTTTCTGAAACCCACGGTGCAGTGGCGTAGCCACAGGTGGGCCTGGGTGCCCACCCACTTAGGGCTCAGGCCCACCCAATAGTAGTACACGTTTAGCGGTAGCTGGTGGGGATCCCAAGCTCCGCCAGCTGAAGACATTCCCCTGATAGTAATTAAAATGCTGCTCTCCACGATACTGGCACCTGTGCACGCTCAGTTTTTAGCGCATGCCTACTGCAGACTGCCAAGGTGGAAAGAAGCGTTTTCCCGCCAGCTCAGATATTTTTCTGGTGGGGGTTGGGAAGAACACTTGGTGCCCACCCATTTCTTGCCTAGGCCCACCCAAAATCTGTTGTCCGGCTACGCCCCTGCCGCGGTGTCGGGTGTTCTCAGGGGAAGCCAGCTGACGGGCCGAATATAGAGACCTGTGAAGGGTGAAGTTTTTTTGCAGAGTGAAGCCTTTTAATGATATCACCTTAAAGTTAAGTTCACATTTTGATTTATTTAATCCACAATTAGTATTCACGACATGGGCGATAGCACTTCATATATATAAAACACCTTAAGAGTAGCCCGATGAAAGAAGTGCTATACCACTTGGCACAAACCAGTACTGCCTGTAAAAGTGGATATTTGTCTGAGGGCACTCTTTAAAACCTTTAAAATATTAAAATACTAAAGAATATAGTTAACATTGAATATCAGAAGATAGTTGGATTGTGCGATTGATGCCTATGTCACAGCTGATTGTCCTGGTTCTAGCATTTGAATTTGATTCTGTTTTTCATTGGCATAGCTAGTGCCAAAAATAGTACCCTATTGGACCAAGATTAAATTGAGAGCTTAGTGGTTGGTATGGATTGGCAGACTGGATAGGTGGGGTGGTCTTTATCTGGGCTTCTATGTAAATCCATGGTGACTCTGCTTGCTGGTGTGAAGCTTGCTGAGACTTCTGGCTAGAGAATGAAGCTAGCATGTAGGCAGCTTGGCTTTTAAATATGGACATATAAATCCATGCTAATGAGGAATCATCCAGTTAGAAGTGCTTCATTTACATGTTTAAAATTTATGCATCTTAAAACTCAATATCAATAGCAGCTTAATGGGGAATCACTTATATATAATGTATTAGGCACACACACACATGGATATTCAAACAGTGCTTTTATCTATAAATATTCATAAGTATGGCTTCTATTCTTGGTTGTTTATATATTGTAAATTTAGTGTTTAGCTAATTGAGGGTTCTTAGGGTGTTACTTAGGCGTCATCAGCAAGGAAAAGCCACAAGAATTGAGAGGAGAATATAAGACAAACAAAGGGAGAGATGACAGGGTAGCGGCAAAAGTGGTGACTTTCCAGTGTTTATCCCCAAAAAACCCAATTTTTTTGGCATTGGGAATGTTTTATCAATGTTTATCAGATAAAACTTAAAATCAGAACCCCTGTTAATAAGTAGAATATTTGAAATTTCTCTGACTCTTAGCAGGCTAATTAGGTTTTAAGGATATGAATTCATTGTAAATAAATGATAAAATGCAACAAATAAGGCCATTTTCAGTTTGTTTCCTCTAATTCAGTCTGTTTGTGCACAGTCAAAGTTGAAACTAGTGAAATGTTATCCTCTGGGCAACAGAAGGCAACACACAATTTAACTTTTCATTGTATTGGATTTGTATCCCACAAATAGGGTTACCATATGTCTGGATTTACCCGGACATGTCCTCTTTTTGAGGGCATGTCCAGGCAACCGGGCGGGTTTTGCCAATCTGCTGGTTTGTCCAGATTTCTGGACAAATGGGCAGGCTGGTGGGCGGGCCGTCCTATAGGGGGAGGGGAAAATGTGACAGGGGCGGAGCGAGGGTGTGACAGGGGCGGGGTGTGACAGGGGCGGGGCAGGATGTGTAGTGGGGCGGGGCATGTGTCCTCCTTTTTGGGGGACAAAATATGGTAACCCTACCCACAAACATCCAAATATCAAATCTAGTTCCATGTGGCTTACACCTTGGAGAAGCCCATTGGACAACAATTTGGAGGGCAATTTTTTAACTGGGCACCTCCATTTAAGCACCCCAGGCTGCATGATAGATGCCTGTAGGTGCCTAGGTTCCATTACAGCATCCTTGCATAACCGGTATTGATGTGCTTAACATTTAGGTGCCCACAGTTTCTCCAGTCATAGAGATGGAGCACCTAAATACTGCAGGGACGCAAGTAACTTATAGTATTCTGTACGTTACCCTCTTAAATGGGAGCTCTGACTAAGTCCTGCTCTTGTTACTTCGTTGTGTTCACCCTCTTGCAAATATACATTGTGAGGCTAATTTTTGAAAGAGAAAAACATCCAAAAAGTGTCATAAAGCACCATTTGGAAATTCGTCTTCTCCAAACATCCAAATCGGTATTTTCGAAACCTGTTTTGCAGATGTTTATGTATATAAGTCCACCATTAGCAAGTAAAAAACTCTCTACTGTGTATCAGATTGTGAGGAGGAAAAGACTTCAGATACTCGGAAATAGCTAATTTAATAGTCTGTTAAACCGAGTCGCACATCATTTACTGTGAAATATAGCAATTTCTTTAAGTAAAACTGCTGGCGAGTATCTTCAGAAGTCAAAAACCTCGTTATCTGCTGATATTTATGCTATATTTTTTGTTATTTCATAACCACTATAATCACATGTACTTAGCTGCTGTTTGACTTGGATATCAATGGGTACGCATTGATATCCAAGTCAAACAGCAGCTAAGTACATGTCTATCTGTGTGATTATAGTGGCTATGAATGTTTTCAGAATGCATAAGGCACATGAAGGTGCCCTAAATGACCACTTGAGGGAATCAGGAGTGACCCCCCAATGGTCACTGACCCCCTCATATCCCCCCCCCCCCCAAAATGTGAATAAAAATATGACTTACCAGCCTGTATGACAGCCTCAGATGTTATACTCAGGTCTATTTGAGCAGCATGCAGGTCCCTGGAGTAGTTTAGTTGTTGGTGCAGTACACAGTGGGGGATCAAGGTCCCTATCTCTCTCTACCTGTCACACTTGTGGTGGAAACTGTGATCCCTCCCAAAGTCACCAAAACCCTACTTTACGCACATATAGGTGTACCTTCACCATAAGGGCTATTGTAGTGCTGTACACTGGGGGATTTGGATGGGTTTTGGAGGGCTCAAGGGACAAGATAATGGGAGCAAAGGTGAGATGTACACCTGGAAGCATTTTCATGAAGTACACAGAAGTTCCCTCTAGAGTGCCCCATTGCTCTCCTGGGATGTCTGGGGAACCAGTCTACTAAAAATGCTGGCTCCTCCTATATCCCAATAGCATGAATATCCATATTTTGCATTTATTCTTTTTTTTTCTTTAAGTGGACCAAAAAACAAAATGTCCAAAGCACAAAACCTTGTTCAAAACAGTGTTTTCTAAAAAAAAAAAAAAAAAAAATAGACATTCTGTTTTTGAAAATGACCTTATTTCCTATTCAGATTTTGAACATTTTGTGCAAAATGTCCAAAGTCGGACTTGGATGTCATATCGAAAATGCCCTTTTTGAAGATGCAGTATCCAGAATTGTACACAATATTGTAAATGAGGTCTCACCTTATACAGGGGCATCATCACCTCCTTTTTCCTACTGGCCATTCCTGTCCCTGTGCACTCAAGCATCCTTCTAGCTTTCACCGTCACCTTTTCTACCTGTTTGGCCACCTGAAGATCATCACATTTGATCACCCAATGCATGACCCTGCATTTTTTTAAGCATTAAATCTAAGCTGCCAAATTTCAGACCATTCCTCTAGCTTCACTAAGTCCTTCCTCATGTTATCCACACTATCAGGGGTGTCTACCCTATTGAAGATTTTGATATGATCCGCAAATAGGCAAACCTCACCAGACAGCCCTTCAGCAATATCACTTACTAAAATGTTAAAAGGAACCGGCCCAAGAACTGAACCTTGTGACACACCACTGGCAACATCTCTTTCACCAGAATGAGCTCCATTTACCACTACCCTCTGTTGCCTTCCACTTAACCAGTTCCTAATCCAGTCATTCACTTTAGGGTTCATACTGAGGTCACTCAGTTTATTTATTAGTTGTCTGTGCAGAACCATGTCAAAGGCTTTGTTAAAATCTAAATACACTACATCTAGTGCTCATAGCGCTCTCCTTGATCCAGCTCTCTGGTCACCCAAAGGAATCAGATTTGTCTGACAAGACTTGCCTCTGGTGAAATCATGTTGCTTCGGGTTCTGTAATCCATTGGATTCCAAAAACTTTACTATTCTCTGTTTTGTGAAAAATTACAGAAGGACCTTACGAAACTGGGAGACTGGGCGGCTAAATGGCAGATGACGTTTAATGTGAGCAAGTGCAAGGTGATGCATGTGGGAAAAAAGAATCCGAATTATAGCTACGTCATGCCAGGTTCCACGTTAGGAGTCACAGACCAAGAAAGGGATCTGGGTGTCGTCACTGAAACCTTCTGCTCAGTGTGCTGCTGCGGCTAGGAAAGCAAATAGAATGTTGGGTATTATTAGGAAAGGTATGGAAAACAGGTGTGAGGATGTTATAATGCTGTTGTATCGCTCCATGGTGCGACTGCACCTTGAGTATTGTGTTCAATTCTGGTCGCCGCATCTCATGAAAGATATAGTAGAATTGGAAAAGGTGCAGCGAAGGGCGACTAAAATGATAGTGGGGATGGGATGACTTCCCTATAAAGAAAGACTAAGGAGGCTAGGGCTTTTCAGCTTGGAGAAGAGACGACTGAGGGGAGACATGATAGAGGTATATAAAATAATGAGTGGAGTGGAACAGGTGGATGTGAAGGGTCTGTTCACGCTTTCCAAACATACTAGGACTAGGGGGCATGCAATGAAACTACAGTGTAGTAAATTTAAAACAAATAGGAGAAGATTTTTCTTCACCCAACACATAATTAAACTCTGGAATTCGTTGCCGGAGAACGTGGTGAAGGTGGTTAGCTTAGCAGAGTTTAAAAAGGGGTTAGACGGTTTCCTAAAGGACAAGCCCATAAACCACTACTAAATGGTCTTGGGAAAAATCCACAATTTCAGGAATAACATGTATAGAATGTTTGTATGTTTGGGAAGCTCGCCAGGTGGCCTTGGCCTGGGTTGGCCGCTGTTGTGGACAGGATGCTGGGCTCGATGGACCCTTGGTCTTTTCCCAGTGTGGCATTACTTATGTACTTATAATTTACTTAACACAGAAGTCAGACTTAACAGCCTGTAGTTCCCAACCTCTTCCTTACTTCCACTTTTGTGGAAAGGGACAACATCTGCTCTTCTCCAGTCCTCTAGGACCACTTCTGACTCTAGACAAGCATTGAAAAGGTCAGCCAGGAGAGCAGCTAGAACGTCTGTAAGCAGTGGTATGCTGGAGCCGGCTCGCACCGGCTCGCAAGAGCCGGTTGTTAAATTTTCTTCCGGCTTGCGAGCCGGTTGTTGAAAATAGCGAGCCGGCTCTGGCTCTTCACCCTCCCTCCTCCCTCTCTCCGGATCCGCCTCACCGCCCGCTTGTTTTTTAAATTCTTCGCTTCCAGCGCCGAGTCGCCGACTGTCCTGAGTCCTCCCTTGCCGATTTGCGCTTTAAAAATGGCAGCTGAGACTTCCAGAGGCGGCCTCGCGAGACTTCGGCTGAAGTCTCGGCGGCCATTTTGAAGCGCGAATCGGCAAGGGAGGACTCAGGACTGTCAGCGACTCGGCACTGGAAGCAAAGAATTTAAAAAACAAGCGGGCGGTGAGGGACCGGATCGGGACGGAGGGAGGAGAAGAAGAATTCACAAAACAACTCGAGAGGGGGTGTCAGGGGGGAAAAGAGAGTCGCTGCTGGGCATGGGTGGATGGAGGAGGTCGCTGGACATTGGTGCATGCAGGCCAGGGGAGAGGAGGGTCACTGCTGGACATGGGTGGATGGAGGACAGGGGAAAGGAGGGTCACTGCTGGACATGGGTTCATGCAGGGCAGGGGAGAGGAGGGTCACTGCTGGACATGGGTGGATTGAGGAAAGGGGAAAGGAGGGTCACTGCTGGACATGGGTGCATGCAGGGCATGGGAGAGGAGGATCACTGCTGGACATGGGTGGATGGAGGACAGGGGAAAGGAGGGTCACTGCTGGACATGGGTGCATGCAGGGCAGGGGAGAGGAGGGTCACTGCTCGACATAGGTGGATGGAGGACAGGGGAAAGGAGGGTCACTGCTGGACATGGGTGGATGGAGGGCAGGGGAGAGGATGGTCACTGCTGAACATGGGTGGATGGAGGACAGGGGAAAGGAGGGTCACTGCTGGACATGGGTGCATGTAGGGCAGGGGAGAGGAGGATCACTGCTGGACATGGGTGGATGGAGGACAGGGGAAAGGAGGGTCACTGCTGGACATGGGTGGATGGAGGGCAGGGGAGAGGAGGGTCACTGCTGGGTGGATGGAGGGCAGGGGAGAGGAGGGTCACTGTTGGACATGGGTGGATGGAGGACAGGGGAAAGGAGGGTCACTGCTGGACATGGGTGCATGCAGGGCAGGGGAGAGGAGGGTCACTGCTCGACATAGGTGGATGGAGGACAGGGGAAAGGAGGGTCACTGCTGGACATGGGTGCATGCAGGGCAGGGGAGAGGAGGGTCACTGCTGGACATGGGTGGATGGAGGACAGGGGAAAGGAGGGTCACTGCTGGACATGGGTGGATGGAGAGCAGGGGAGAGGAGGGTCACTGCTGGACATGGGTGGATGGAGGACAGGGGAAAGGAGGGTCACTGCTGGACATGGGTGCATGCAGGGCAGGGGAGAGGAGGATCACTGCTGGACATGGGTGGATGGAGGACAGGGGAAAGGAGGGTCACTGCTGGACATGGGTGGATGGAGGGCAGGGGAGAGGAGGGTCACTGCTGGGTGGATGGAGGGCAGGGGAGAGGAGGGTCACTGCTGGGTGGATGGAGGGCAGGGGAGAGGAGGGTCACTGCTGGGTGGATGGAGGGCAGGGGAGAGGAGAGTCACTGCTGGACATGGGTGGATGGAGGACAGGGGAAAGGAGGGTCACTGCTGGACATGGGTGCATGCAGGGCAGGAGAGAGGAGTGTCACTGCTCGACATAGGTGGATGGAGGACAGGGGAAAGGAGGGTCACTGCTGCACATGGGTGCATGCAGGGCAGGGGAGAGGAGGGTCACTGCTGGACATGGGTGGATGGAGGACAGGGGAAAGGAGGGTCACTGCTGCACATGGGTGCATGCAGGGCAGGGGAGAGGAGGGTCACTGCTGGACATGGGTGGATGGAGGACAGGGGAAAGGAGGGTCACTGCTGGACATGGGTGCATGCAGGGCAGGGGAGAGGAGGGTCACTGCTGGACATGGGTGGATGCAGGCAAGGGAGAGGAGGGTCACTGCTGGACATGGGTGCATGCAGGGCAGGGGAAAGGAGGGTCAATGGGTATGGGTGCATGCAGAGCAGGGGAGAGGAGGGGAGAGAGAAGAAATGCTGGACATGGATGGAGGGGAGAGAAGAGTGAGGAAGGAGATGAGATGAGGGAAAAGGAAGAGAAAAACTGCACATGGATGAAGAAAATAGACAGAAGCTGAGGACCAGAAATGAAGAAGAAAGGAGGAAAGGAAATAAATAAATGGAAAGGAAGCCCCGGAAACGGAGTTAAGAGGACAGATAGTAGCAGAATCGGATACTGGGCCAGCATGATCAGAAAAACAAAGTCACCAGACAACAAAGGTAGAAAAATCATTTTATGTTCATTATAGTGTTTGGAATATGTTCACTTTGAGAATCAGGTGCTCAACATTAAAAGTTTATATTTATTTACTTATTTATGGCATTTTATCCCACATTAAACATGAATTAGATTGGAACCTGGGATCATTTAATTTTTTTTCCTGGAGAGAGTAATGCATTGCCCCCCTCCCCCGCTATAGCCAGCTCTGCAATTTTTTTTTTGGGGGGGGGCGCAGAGGTGGACAGGGGGTGGGGGCGCAGTGGTGGACGGGGGGGGGGGGGGGGGGGGCGCTGAGGTGGACCGGGGAGAGAGCCTGTTGTTAAAAATTTACCAGCACACCACTGTCTGTAAGTTCCTTCAGTACCCTCAGATGTATACCATCCAGCCCCATCACTTTGACCACCTTTAGTTTAGCCAGCTCCTCATGAACACAGTCCTCTGAAAATCATTCCTGCCACCCCTCCGTTCCTATTTGTCTTCTGCGGTCCTGCTCCTGGCCCCTCCATCTGTGAACAGAGAACAGAAATATTTGTTAAGCAATTCTGCCTTATCTTTATCAATTTCTACATATTCCTCCCCTTTACCTTTGAATCTCATAATGCCACTTTTGCCCTTCCTCCTACCACTAACATATCAAAAAAAAACTGTCTTGTCCCCCCCATTTTACCATATTGGCTACATTTTCTTACATTTGCATCTTTGCTTTCCTGACTATACTACCAGATTCTCTTAGCTTTTCCAGATATTGTCACCTGTCTTCCTGTTTCTGTGATCTCTTGTAGTTTATAAAGACTGACCTCTTTTTCCTTACCTTTTCAGCTACTGCTTTTGAGAACCAAATTGGCCGCCTTTTCCTCTTACTTTTATTTACTATCCTTACAAAAAGGTTTGTTACCCTCACAATAGTTCTTTCCAGTTTTGCCCTCTGCTTTCTAACGTCTTCTACATGTTCCCATCCAGACAGCAATTCCTTAAGGTAATCCCCTATCTGAATACATTTAGGTTTTTTGAAGTCTAGAACCTTCATTTTTGAATGAACCTTCTCTACCCCTAACTTAATATTAAACCACACTATCTAGTGATCACTGGATGCCAGATGATCACCTACTATAACATCAGAAACACTCTCCCCATTAGTAAGCAGTAAGTCCAGTATGACCCACCACATGTGGACTCCATTACCAATTGCTGGAATAGTTCCCCCCGTGGAGAATCCCAGATCTCCCTGCTTCTAAAAGACCCCACATAGGGATACCCCAATCAACCTCTGGTATATTAAAATCACCTATTAGTAATGCTTCCAATTTCTCAGCTATATTTTGAATATCCTCAATTAAATCTCTGTCCACTTGTTCTGTCTGTGAAGGAGGCCTGTATATCACACCAATGTAAATACATTTGCCATTCCCTCTTTCCAGATTTACATGGCTTTAATATTATCTTTAACATATACAGTAATACCACTCCCTCTCCCTTTCTTCCTACCTTGTCTTTCCTGAACACATTATAGTATAACTATATCCTAGTCTTGATTCTCGGTGAGCCATTTCTCTGTGATTGCCATTAAATCCAAATCAGTCTCTTCCATCACAGCATCAAGATCTAAAACCTTACTTGCAATACTTAGGGTATTAGTATATATTGCTGTCCAGACACTGACTCTTTTTCCCATTTGTGTAGAGGTATTTAATGCTTCACTTACCTGAGGGCTTGTACTTACCTGGGGACTTTGATCACCTTACACCAATGATTCTAGTTTAAAACCCTCTTCAGTAGGTTAGCCAGTCTGCCATGAAGTCACTTTTGATACGTTCGGAGGACAGCTTTTTCGCGAGCCAAGAATTTAAAAGGAATTTTAAGTCCAGCTGATTTACCTGATCAAGACCAACAAACGCCTAGCCTTGAATATGGGCACAACAAATGTGGCAAATTGAATTGTAAAACATGTCCTGTCACGATAGACACAATACAGCATGCCGCACGCCCTATGTGGTATACTTCATCCTATGTCCGTGTAATAAGAAATATATAGGTAAGACCAATAGGACTCTACATGCTAGAATCATCGAACATATATCACAGATTGGAGCTCAACACTTGGGAGCAACTTTGGCAAGACATTGTATGCAATATAATCATTCCATCGATGATTTGAGATGCATGGCTATCGATCACATAGCCCCTTCCAATCGGGGGGGGGGGGGGGGGGTAACAGCGATAGAATACATTTACAACGAGAAACATTTTGATTTATTACCTGAACACTTTGGAACCCAGTGGACTGAATACATATATCAACTAGGGTTGCTTTATGTGAGACACCAGAGTTGACACCGGAAACAGGAAGTAGTTTAGTCAGCCCTTTATATACCGGTTCGCCCTCGACAGCGTTGAGCTCAAATATTGACAGGCGATTTTTGCTGTAAGTCTGAAGTGTTGAAGTCCCTGAGCGTTTTTGAAGCTATTGAGAACGGTAACATTGATGATATGTATGCTTTGCTTTATTTCAGGATTGGTGCGATTACAACCCCTTGAGAAAGCCGAGTTGTGCGAAACAGGCACCTGTCTGGGAAAGTCTCGCACATCATATTTAAAGCTAAGTTGAGCTGCTTTTATATCCATAGCATTGCCTTGTCAAATTGTTAGACCGTTCATAGATAAAGCTCCCAACGAGTATGCAATATTAGTATATCCATACCAGGGGTGTGCTGGTAAATTTTTAACAACAGGCTCTTTCTCCGGACGTAGCCAGCTCTGCAGTTGAAAGGGCCGGGGGGGGGGGGGGATCAACACTTACCTCTCTCTCCTCCCTCCCTTCGTGTGGGCACGCTAGGCATACCTTTGCTGGCAGCCAATAAATGGACTGCCACCACTCCCAACGTCTTGCTCTGAGCAGCATGCAGGAACTTCTCTCACATGCTGGAGAAGTCCCAGCCTGCTGCCCAGAGCTGGAAACAAGGAGCGGGGAGCAGCAGTATTCTATTTACTTGGCTGGAAGGGCTCAGCATCCCCACCAGCAAAGTAAAAGATAATTCAGCGGGGGGCCCAAGCCCACATTTTGGGAGCCAGTTGTTAATGTAGACATGGAGGGCCCTACTTTAACAACCGGCTCCCAAAATTCTTAAAAACTTAACAACCGGCTCTTGCGAGCCTGTGAGAGCCTGCTACAGCACACCACTGATCCATACCATGGGTACTTACAAAAGTAAAAAAAAGGAGAAAAAAAGTTAAAAATAAACTAGAAGTAACTAAGGAGGGTGGTAGGGTAAGTCGATGATTACAACTGTCGCAAAGTAGGGGCATTGTAGAAACCCCAGCGACTTATGAGACTTCCCTACTTTAAGACACAATGCTTTACTGACTGCATACATACACGCAGTGGCGTAGCAAGGGCGGGGCGGTGGGGGCGGTCCGCCCCGGGTGTCAGCGAGTGGGGGGGTGCTCCACTCCTGCTGCTCCCACCCTGTCCTGCCTGAAAAAAAAGTTTTTTCGAAGCGCTGGAGTGGCAGGCAGCGCCGGCGTCTGCCCTGCTAGTAAAAAGCTCCTGGACGTCGTTGTCGGGCCTTCCCACATTGAGTCCCGCCCTCCTCTGAGGTAATTTCCTATTACCGCGAGGGCAGGCGGGACTCAATGTGGGAAGGCCCGACGACGAGGTCCAGGAGCTTTTTACTAGCAGGGCAGACGCCGGCGCTGCCTGCCACTCCGGCGCTTCGAAAAAATTTTTTTTAAGGCAGAACAGGGTGGGAGCAGGAGAACGGAGCTGGTAGGTGTGTCGGGTTGGGTGGGAGGGGGAACTCAGAGGGGGTGCTCAAAGGGGAGAAGGGGATTGGGGAGGGTGGGGGAGCCCAGATGGGTGCCCAGAGGGAGAAGGGGATTGGGGAGGGTGGGAGAGCCCGGATGGGTGCCCAGAGGGGAGAAGGGGATTGGGGAGGGTGGGGGAGCCCAGATGGGTGCCCAAAGGAGGTTGGGGAGGGTGGGGGAGCCCAGATGGGTGCCCAGAGGGGAGAAGGGGATTGGGGAGGGTGGGGGAGCCCAGATGGGTGCCCAGAGGGGAGAAGGGAATTGAGGAGGGTGGGGGAGCCTAGATGGGTGCCCAAAGGGGATTGGGGAGGGTGGGGGAGCCCAGATGGGTGCTCAGAGGGGAGAAGGGGATTGGGGAGGGTGGGGGAGCCCAGAGGGGTGCCCAGAGGGGAGAAGGGGAGTGGGGAGGGTGGGGACAGACCCTGGATGGAAGGGGGGAGTGTGAGGGAGGGCAGGCCCTAGATGGATGGGAGATGGAGGGCAGACGGATTGAAGGGGCAGAGAGAAAGGGCAGATGGTGGGTGGAAGGGGGAGAGAGAAAGAGGGCAGACTGGGGCAAATGGTGGATGGAAGGGGCAGAGATAGAGGGCAGATGTGAATGGAAGGGAGAGAGAGAAAGAGGGCAGATGTTGATGGAAGGGGGAGAGAGATGGCAGACTGGGGCAGATGGTGGATGGAAGGGGCAGAAATAGAGGGCAGATGTGGATGGAAGAGAGAGAGAGGGCAGACAGTGGGTGGAAGGGACATTAGAGAGGGCAGACACTGGATGGCAGAGAGAGAGAGAGCAAAGACAGATGCTGGATGGAAGGAAGACAGTGAAAAGAAGATGAGGAAAGCAGAAACCAGAGACAACAAACTGTAAATATATATTTTTATTATTTTGCTTTAGGATATAGTATTGTAGCTGTGTTAATGTTTATAAATAGAACATGTAAATAAGGTAATCTTTTTATTGGACTAATTTTAATACATTTTGACAACTTTCAGAGAACAAAACCCCCTTCCTCAGGTCAGGATAGGATACTGTAACAGCACTATACTGTATTGACCTGAGGAAGGAGATTTTGGCCTCTGGAAGCTAAATGTATTAGTCCAATAAAATGGTATTATTTTATTTTCTGTATTTGTTTTATTTCTATTTGTTAATTTGTAAAGTGATGATTGGTATCTGTTAGTTTTTTCAAATTTACATCTGCTGTCTTTATATTTTGCACAGTACTAGGGGACATTTTCTGTTTCTGTGGTGTTGCATTGTATGCAGAGTCTGGCATCAGGGGTTCAGTTTAATTTTTGTCTAAATAGAAAGTTTATGATTACTTATTCTATAGTGGATTAGGGTGTATCTGTGTTTGTGAAAAAGACATGGCTTTCAATTGGCATTGACTGTGCAGGATCGACAATCTGTACTATTCTGTCTGGTTTCATTTTTACAATAGGTGAATTGATGTTCTAGTGCTCACTGTAGTGTTTAAGATGCTTTCCTTTTCCTTGTGTGACTCGTAGAAATGACTGCTTATGGTATGGTAGAATTGCTCTATAGGTCCTGAGTGTTTTGTATTCTCGGTATGCCTAGTACTGGATTTTTTTTTTGGAGGGGGGGGGGGGTGTTAAAAAATGACCGGCCCCGGGTGTCAACTATCCTAGCTAGGCCACTGCATACACATGTTCTACTGAATTGTGTGAGGTATTGATACCAAGTTACAGCCGAACAGTGCCATTGCTAGTAGATTGTATATCCTAACATGGATAAGAAGCATTGGATAATAGTCATTAGGCTAGTTGAGTCTCAGCAAGCTCTCTGTAACGTCTTGAATTTTGGCACCTGCCAGACAGCACACCTCCTGGGATATCATGTCTGGTATGCAGATGGATATCTCTGTACTCCTCAGAAGAGAATCGCCAACCAGCACTACTTTTTGCCTCTTAGTGTTTACTGATCCAGCAACTTTGGAGATTTTAAGCTCCAATTCCTTCCCTCTGGGATGCTCTCAATTCCTCCACTTTCAGAACTGCATATCAGTTTTTCAATTCAAAGACAGGTAGAGTCATGGTATCTATCCTGCAGGGTCTTGTGACCTGAGTCCAGTTATCCTTTTTCAGTACAGCTTCTTCTTTCCCACTTCTGGAAATCTTTGATGCATTATGAGGCATTTCATCAGTGTATTTCTCATTTTCACGGATGCTTCTCAACCTTGCCACCTCCTCTCTCATTTCTTTCACATCTTTCATTAGGGATTCAAGCTGAGAAAATGGCAAAAAAAAAAAAAAACTCTAGGGAGTTACTTTTTTTTTATGCCTCACCCTGTAGAATTGTCCTTTTGGTTTCTAATCAAATATAGTTCATTCTGGCCCAACAGATTCCTGCAAGGTTGTACCTTACCTTCCTCTGCCCAGGGATAACTTGACTGACTTCTGCCTTGCCAGTATAAAAGCAACCATAACAACCATATTACTACTACTACTACTAATAACATTTGTATAGCCCTACCAGGCGTACGCAACGCTGAACATGAGACACACAGAGACAGTGGGTTTCGGGTGGATTTTGAAGGGCTCCCATTTACCACCACAAGTGTAACAGGTAGGGGGGGATGGGCCTTTGTCCGCCTGGCTGAAGTGCACTGCACCCACTAAAACTGCTCCAGGGACCTGCATACTGCTGTCAGGGAGCTGGGTATGACATTTGAGGCTGGCATAGAGGCTGGCAAAAAACAATTTTTAATTTATTTTTTAGGGTGGGAGGGGATTGGTGACCACTGGGGGAGTAAGGGGAGGTCATCCCCGATTCTCTCCGGTGGTCATCTGGTCAGTTTGGGCACCTTTTTGAGGCTTGGTTGTGAAAAAAAATGGACCAGGTAAAGTCGGCCAAGTGCTCGTCAGGGACACCCTTCTTTTTTCCATTATCGGCCAAGGACACCCATCTGTTAAGCACGCCCCAGTCCCGCCTTCGCTATGCCTCCAACACGCCCCCGAGAACTTTGGTCATCCCCGCGATGGAAAGCAGTTGAGGGAGCCCAAAATCGGCTTTCAATTATGCTGATTTGGGTGACCCTGAGAGAAGGACGTCCATCTCACGATTTGTGTCGGAAGATGGGTGCCCTTCTCTTTCGAAAATAAGACTGCAAGTACACCAGTAGACAAGAAATTTCCAGACTGGAAGGGAGGGGAGAAGAGGTCAGAGATGCCCAGGAGACTTTGCAAGAGTAGGGATAATGAACAGAAAAGTCCTGAGGAAGGTGAGCCTCTGTGGATCTGCAGCCAGTATGTAATGGCTCCCATCAGTTTCAAGGGGGTGGAGTTCCTAATGAGACTCAAAAGGCTGGAGGAACCCACTCCTATTGAAGTGGAGGGGCCTGAGACACAAGGAGAGGATCAAAAGTCAGAAGCAGAGTTTATGGACTGCTCTGATGCAGCAAATTAGGCAGAACCCGAAAGTATGAAAATGTGAGTGAGAAAAGGGAATTCCCAGATACCTCCTACAACTTACAACTTTCTGGTTGACAGGGGTCTGTGCTGGGACCGCTGCTTTTTAGCATATTTATAAATGATCTAGAGATGGGAGTAACTAGTGAGGTAATTAAATTTGAGAATGACATAAAGTTATTCTAAGTGGTTAAATCGCTAGAGGATTGTGAAAAATTACAAGAGGACCTTAAGAGAATGGGAGACTGAGCATCCAAATGACAGATGACATTTAATGTAAGCAAGTGCAAACTGATGCATGTGGGAAAGAGGAACCCGAACTATAGCTACGTGATGCAAGGTTCCACATTGGGAGTCACCGACCAGGAAAGGGATGATATGTTGAAACCCTCTGCTGAGTGTGTGGCAGCGCCTAAGAAAGCAAATTGAATGTTAGGTATTATTAGGAAAGGAATGGAAAACAAAAATGAGGAAGTCATAATGCCTTTGTATCGCTCCATGGTGTGACTACACCTCAAATACTGTGTGCAATTCTGGTCACCGCATCTCAAAAAAAGATATAGTGGAATTAGAAAAGATACAGATAAGGGCAACAAAAATGATAAAGGGGATGGGATGACTTCCCTATGAGGAAAGGCTAAAGTGTCTAGGGATCTTCAGCTTGGAGAAATGATGGCTGAGGTGAGATATGATGGAGGTCTATAAAATAATGAGTGAAGTGGAACGGGTAGACGTGAATCACTTGTTTGCTCTTTCCAAAAATATTAGGACGCAATGAAGCTATAAAAAAAAACAAATAAGTGAAAATATTTCTTCACTCAATATGTAATTAAACTCTGGCATTCATTGCCAGAGAAAGTAGTAAAGGCTCGCTGGCACCAATTAGAAGCAACAAATACCTCTTCTCTGGTTCAAGCCCATCCCTGCACCTGAACTCCATTCCTTCACCTCAACCACTCCTTTCCCACTATAGTCATTTCATCGCTGTCTTCGGCTCAGCCAAGTTATGACTCATTCCCCCAAGCATGGGAACGAGCCACGTCGGGAGTATAACTGAAACTGCCCAACATTGAAGGGTATGTCATTCACCGGCTACAAAAAGCCTTCCACTTATATTTAAATAATTACTTCACAATTGGTGCAAAAACTTTTAAAGTGTTTCAAGGAGAGTGACTCCAAATGAAAAAATGACAGGGTCCCACTGATAGTGGCCTGTGTTTTCCTAGAAAGCTGCTTCAGAGTTTATAGGACATTGTATCTAAAAAAAATACCCCCAAAACAAATGAGTAATCAAACATTTAAAAGAAAACTCAATGTTTTACCTACAAACCATTCACGTTGCAGCTCACTAAAATCAGCAGTAGTTTATCCTGCTCACTGGGTATCAAAGATGGCTGTGGGTCACTTTATCTGCACGAGCGATGTCACAATTATGTCACTTCTGCTGAAACACTGAAATTTCTCAGTGAACCATATTTAAGCAAAAACAATAGAAAATATTAATAAAAATGTTGCCATTCCAACTTCAGATTTAAACCCTGAGGTTCCTCAGTGTTGAGCTCAAAAATCCACTGCTGTTCTCGCCATCACCTCCATATCTAGCTTCAGGATTATGGTTGATGACACAACATTTCAGTGCCCCATCTCCGTACAATGTTGCACCAGAGGTTAAAGAAGGCATAATTGTACCTTACATACACCTATTAGAAGTATTTACATAAGTAGTGGATTAAGAGTTGCATAACGTACATGTGCTCTTTCATAACACTCATGGTTTTAGTCACATTGTGTGTGTGTGTGTGGGGGGGGGGGGGGGGGGCATGTTTGGGAATGAATGCAAACCGAAAGATAATAGGTCAAGTTTATCCTCTCATGTATACTTTTCAGTTTTGCTACAAACATCCAAAAATTTTTGAACCTGAAAAAGTCTTATCTTTTTGGTTTGGAAAAATCATCTTTTCTAGAGCTTTTGTGTTCAGTGTGTTTTTCTTGTGGGACCATTTTGGAAAAAAAAAACCATCCAAGAGAAAAACGCCTAAAAAACAGACATTGGGATGTTGGGGGGGGGGGCTCATTCTTAGTAGACTGGCCACACAGACATCCCTAAACATCCAAACCAGGACGCAAGTTGCCCTATCAAAATTTATTCACATACAACTTCACAGCAATGATATACCATATATATATATACATTTATTTTCAAAAGATTTTTTTGTGACTACCCTCAGACATTCCACCCATCGTTGCGTATGATAACATCGCTACTTGGTGGGTCAGCACTTCTTTCATCGGGTAATTTTTTATGTGAATATTTTAGTGCTGCTCAGGTGATATCTACTTTGCCATTCACCTACTTCATCAATGTGATTGTTTGTGACTAAAAACTGGTAACCAAAGCTGTTACTTGTGATAAATAATGCTCAAACACTTATCTTATAGTCCATGGAAGTTCCTCCTTGTAGAGTCAAAATTTTTATTCCGTATCCTCCCCCTACAAAAGATGCCCGACACCGCGGGTTTCAAAATATTTCCGCAGGGACTCGGGTGTGAGGCATTTCACCAACAGTGTTGCTTCTTGCTGCTAACCTCCTTCCATCGCTTATCAACCTCGGTATTATCCCAGACATCCCAGCAGAGCAGTGAGGCAGTCTAGGGGGCATTGCAGTGGACTTCACATAAAAGGTCCCAGGTACACATCTCACCTTAACCCCTTATATTGTATGGTGTGCCTTCCAGAAATAAAGAAAAGGCTACTGTACACCACTACAATGGCCCTCATGCTTGCAGGTGTCACCTATATGTAGGCACAGTAGGTATTTAATGGTTTTTGGAGGGCTAACATGTTCCAGAACAAGTGCACCAACCAATAGGCTACTCCTGGAACTTGCTTGCTGCTCTAACGAGAATGGCCATCGTATCTGAAGCTGTCATACAGCCTAGTATGTACGGTTACTGTCACATCTTAGGGGGTGGGAGGGGGTCTGTGACCAGTGGGGAAGTAAGGGAGGTTATGTGTTAATTCCTTCACTGGTCATTTAGGTCACCTTTTTGTTCCTTATTCGTGATTGAAAGAGGTCCAGCCAAAAAGTCTTAATTTTGGCCCTAGACTTTTTTGTTTTATTTCATTATTGCGGAAAAATGTCTCTCTTTTGGTGCCATCCATGTACTACCCAGGTCCCGCCCAAAACATGCCCCCAACATGCCCCCTTGAAATCTGGACAAACAGTGGAGGAAAATGTCTAAAATCAGAGTGTTGGAAATTGCAACTTGGATGTTTTTGAGAGAAAAACGTCTATCTACCACCTTATGAAGTTTTTGTTTTGAAAATGAGCCCCTATGTCACCTGGGTATAAACTATATCGCAATGATATGGTGGATTAAATTGGAGGGGGGGGGGGTGGTTACACTGTATGCTAAAGAGGGAATTGAGTCAAACAAAATAAAAATTCTGAATGAAACAGACAGCAACGTGGAATCCTTATGGATGGAAATTCCATGTGTGAAGGGAAGGAATATACATGTAGGGCTATACTACCATCTGCCAGACAAGAACGATCAGACAGATGAAGATATGTTAAGAGAAATTAGAAAAACTAGCAAATTTGGCAACAGTATTATAATGGGTGATTTCAATTACTAAACACCAAGGCAACCCCAGGCGCTGGTTACGTCAGCACAAGCAAAAATAGATTTTCATTTTGCAGACTGTGATCCCTAAGGAATTGAATGTAGCAATCAGATGGAAATCATTTTTATGACAGGTTGCTGTGTCCATTGAGCTTGATTTTGATTGGTTATACCTGCACTGGGCGTCATGTTGTTGAAATGTAAAATAATGGCATTTTTGTTCTTTCTGCAGCCATGTTGTGAGCCGTGGACATTGAAATGGTGAGAGCTCTCTTCCTCCCCTGATGCAGCAAGCGGTGATTGCGAAACAGGGAACTCCTGCTGGGACTTTGGATCATTGAGGGGCCCTTTTACTAAGCAGCGGTAAGCCCACCACTGGGCTACCGCTGGCCCAACGTGGGCACCAGCGATATTTCCTTCCCCAGTGTGTGGCACTTCCTGCGCTAGCAGAAATATTCAACAAATATTTCTGCAGGGGTTACCCAGCGCTAAGTGTGCAGTGCTGCTCGCTACCTGGTTACTGCCGGGTTAGCACAGGAGCCTTTACCGCCACCTCAATGAGTGGAGGTAAGAGCTCCCCACTCCCTCCCCGCATGGCCAATTTGTAAGAGCAGTCTTACTGCATGGCCATGTCTTTTTTTGACCTTTTGACCTGCTGCAGTTAAAAGGGCCTCAGCGCATGGCAAAAACCACCCCCGCCATTAGTGCAGGGCCCTTTTTACTGGAGGGTAGTAAAAGGGCTCCTGAGATTGGACAACTTTACTTCAAAAACTTCAACTAAGTGACATTTGTGCAATGACATATTTAAGGCTGTTTTGAATTCAGCATGACTGGATACGCTCAAAAAGAAAGTTTATTATATGCAGTTTGGAGGACTATATTGTTTTTGCTTTTGTTTTTTGTTTCTGTTTTCTCTTTTTAAGATGGAAATTTTTAAGTAAGTCTTGCCTTACCAATGCATGAATAAACCTGTAGATAAAGGTGAGCCAGTTGATGTAGTGTATCTAGATTTTCAGAAAGCATTTGACAAAGTCTCTCATAAAAGACTTCTGAAAAAATTAAAAACCCATGGGATGGGAGGCAATATTCTGTTGTGGTTAGGAATTTTTTGATGGATAGAAAACCGGTTAGGGTTAAATGGTCAATTTTCTCAGTGGAGGAGGGAGAACAGTGGAGTACCCCAGGGATCTGTATTGGGACCGGTGCTATTTAAAATATCTAGAATGGGAACAACGAGTGAGGTGATTACACTTGCAGACGATACAAAACTATTCAAAGCTGCTAGAACGCATGCAGATTATGAAAAATTGCAGGAAGATCTTAAGAAATTGAATGATTGGGCACCCAATTGGAAGATGAGATTTAATGTGGAAAAGTTCAAAGTGACCGAAGCCCCTGGACAGGGCAGAGGGTGACTACAGAGTACAGAGTTGCACGGGGACAGAAATCTTACCCATCCCCACCCTTCTCTGCTGGAATCTTACCCATCCCCACCCATCCCCACTGGAATCTTACCCATCCCCACTCATCCCCGCAAAAAGGTAACCCATCCCAACCCGCCCCCGCAAGAATTTATCCCATCCCCACTCATCCCTGTAAGAATTTAATGGTACATAAAAGAAAATTCCAGTCAGCTCCCTCAGTCTCTCTCTGGATTTGAGCCACAGCACTGTAGGCAAAAAAGGAACAGAAGTTGGAACTTGGAACACTCTGGTGTGCACATGTAAGATTGGTCTCTGATTCACTGGCAGTGTGTGCTGAGAGGTCGCCACATGCACGCGCCAGTAGGTCAGGTAACATCCAATGATGTGTCAGAGCTGAGGTCTGCGCATCAGCCCGGGAGCAAAGAGGATTAATTGTAACATAGTAAGTGACTCAAACAAAGACCTGAACGGTCCATCCAGTCTGCCCAATAATCTCACTCATTATCAATTCATGATTAAATCAACGAGTGTAATATTATATACTTGATTATGGTCTTTCTTTGATGGTTCTGGAACATCTGTCTGGCCCTAGCCTTATGTTCCAATTGCTGGAGTTGCCGTTGAAGCCCACTCCAGTCTTTTCATCTTCTCATTTGTGGGACGCAGACCGCAAAAGTCTGTCCAGCACTGTCCTCATGTTCCAGCCACTGAAGTTGCCTTCCAGCCCATCCTTAACCAGATTGCCAAGTATGAGACACAGACCACACACGTCTGCCCAGTATCAGCCGTAGTTCATCACAGCCAGAGTCGCCATCTAAGCGTCACTTGACATATCCACACACATGCAGCCATTTAAGGTTAGGTTTTTTTATAACTTCCAAGCAAGGAGGAGGAGGACAGCACTCGAAGAACTTGGTACTCGGTAGATGGGAGGCTGGCGCTGGTGTAGCTTACCCTTCCACGGGAACCCCGCAGAACTGCTTCCATCCCCGCGGGAACCCCACAGAACTGCTTCCGTCCCCACAGGAACCCTGTAGAACTGTTTCCGTCCCCGCGGGAACCCAGTTCTCATGCAGGTCTCTACTACAGAGTGTTCTGAGACTGGGAAGAAGAAGGAGTGCTTAGGGAAAAAGACACTCCGGGTAGGAGAAGTGGGAACGGGAATGCCTCACTTCTAGCAGGACTTTCATTGCATGTGTGAATGACCCCTGTTCCAGGATGGGAGAGAGAACTGAGTTAATCATGTAGGGATGACTATGAAACTATAAGAAGTACAGGGAGACTACCAAGTACTTTGTTCTGGTTGCAAAATAGAGGACATCTGAGACAGAACTGAACTGTGATTTTGAATACCATGATATCATTTGGAGATTATATTTAATGCTGTGCTGACCATCAAGTTGACAAGTTTATGAACTGTTTTTCAAGTTAGTGTTAGTAAAGCAAGTTGAAGTTGAAATACAGGGACTGCTGTATTGTTTGAGTCACTTACTATGTTACAATTAAACAGGATCTAAATGAAATCACCAATGAGATCAACCAAAGCCTCCAAATAATGCACACATGGGCAGATGCATTCCAACTAAAACTTAACGCAGAAAAAACACAATGTCTCGTACTCACCTCACAACATAACACAAAAAACTACAACAACATAATCACACCATACTGCTCCCTTCCAGTCTCACAAAACCTGAAAATTCTGGGAGTCACCATTGATCGAAACCTCACTCTTGACACCCACGTGAAAAACACAACGAAAAAGATGTTCTACACCATGTGGAAACTTAAAAGAATAAAACCTTTCTTCCCGAGATACATCTTCCGCACCCTGGTACAGTCAATGGTAATAAGTCATCTGGACTACTGCAATGCATTGTACGCTGGGTGCAAAGAACAGACAATCAAAAAACTCCAAACTGCCCAGAACATGGCCGCCAAACTCATATTTGGCAAAACTAAATACGAAAGTGCAAAACCACTAAGAGAGAAACTTCACTGGCTCCCATTTAAGGAATGCATTGCGTTCAAGATCTGCACGATTGTACACAAAATCATTCATGCAGACGCCCCAGTCTACATGCTAAACCTCGTGGACCTACCTCCCAGAAACGTCACAAGATCATCCCGCAAATTTCTCAACCTACACTACCCCAGCTGCAAAGGTCTCAAGTACAAGCAGATGCACGCCACTACCTTCTCTTACATAAGCACGCAGCTATGGAACGCATTGCCTACAGACTTGAAAGCAATCAACGAAATAACCATCTTTCGAAAATCTCTAAAAACATTCTTCTTCAACAAGGCCTACAATGAGAACATATAACCTCACTAAGTCACCGCACCAGTCCAATCAATTATGAAAACCCACCTTCTATAACTAACCAATCACTCTCTTCCTTCTTCCTTCTTCCCCCTTCCCTTCCTTTACACACTACCAACTATATCTGTCTCCCTGATATGACAATGCTTACAAATCTATGTATGCCACATTGAGCCTGCAAATAGGTGGGGAAATGTGGGATACAAATGCAATAATAATAATAATAATAATAATTTGTGGGTGAATGGACTAAAGAGTGCCCAGAAAAGATACCCAAAGAGCTTAGCTGGCACCTGTGAACTGAGTGAGTGGGACCAGCGTTACAGGCACAATGGGAGATGCACCCATTTCCTTGCTAATGAATGTATGCAGTGGGGTTGGGCAGATACAGAATTTCATGAATCATCACGTTAAACACAAATACAAAACCTGGGTAAATCTAGTCCAATATATATGTATATATGTTTTACTCAGTCTACTTCCAGAACTATGACTTATTGCAAAATCTTTATTACAAACTACACAGTTTATATTAAAATCTTATGAAAATATAAAATCTCATGTGCTGTTGCCCACACTTCATAAACACATATTGCCACTAAACATACAGCATCTAAATATCCTTTACAATAAACCTATAATATCCTAAACCCTCCGCTCAGCAGAGTAAATGAAAGTCTTAATGAAAAACGATATGTCAAAAGTCCTCCAATGACTTATCAGACAAAATCCATGTGGGTCCGCACCAAACTGACGCGATGCAACCGTTATATGTCCACAGTATGATCCGTAATCAGTGGTCCATAGTCAGTATCCAACTGTTAAGTCTCCTTCAAAGCTGTAGCAATCCCCAAAATACTGTGTATAGTCAGGTGTCACGGCATTCTAGAATGCAACCAGGGCAATGTTGACGTTCGAGCCCGTCTATATGTATGAGATTTTATACTTTCATAAGATTTTATATTTTCATAAGATTTTAATATAAATTGTGTAGTAAGTAATAAAGATTTTCCAATGTCATAGTTGTGGTAGTAGAATGAATCATCATGTGAGAGATTTCCAAAATCCTCAGTTACTGAAAGATTTATAGATAAGGTAAAGTAGGTAATCAACTGGCTGATATTCAGCCAGTGGCAGTCAACAATTTGTTTCTAAATGCTAGCTGTCGCCGGATGAATGAGGCCCAGATATTCCAATGTGAGGCCTTGTCAGGGCACCAGAATGAAATATCCAGTACTAATCGCACCGGCACTGACCACTGGACCATATGTGGGCCCTGGTGAATTTTCAGCCAAGGCCCTCATAATACAGTTATGGGGGCTCCAGTTGCATATTGTCCGGCACCCACCTAACCCCCAATATTTATTTATTGGGATTTATTAACCACCATTATGAAAAGATTCACCCAGGGCGGCATACAGCAAGTACAATTTAACTTGCTGGTTACAGCACCAGTCTTGACATGCAGAGGTGGCCGGTTCAAATCCCACTGCTGCTCCTTGTGATCTTGGGCAAGTCACTTAACCCTCCATCGCCTCAGGTACAAACTTAGATTATGAGCCCTCCTGGGACAGAGAAATATCCAGAGTACCCAAATGTAACTCACCTTGAGCTACTACTGAAAAAGGTGTGAGCAAAATCTAAGTAAATAAATATATGGAATGTTGCTACTATTGAAGATTCTACATGGAATGTTGCCACTTTTTGAGATTCTGGAATGTTGCTACTATTTGAGATTCTAGATGGAATGTTGCTAGTGGAGGAGTGACCTAGTGGTTAGAGCACCAATCTTACAATCCAGAGGTTGCCGGTTCAAATCCCACTGCTGCTCCTTGTGATCTTGGGCAAGTCACTTAACCCTCCACTGCCTCAGGTACAAACTTAGATTGTGAGGCCTCCTGGGACAGAGAAATATCCAGTGTACCTGAATGTAACTCACCTTGAGCTACTACTGAAAAAGGTGTGAGCAAAATCCAAATAAACATAAAACTTACAATTTTGTTAACAGCATAACAGTAGTAAAAACGATCAAATATAAACATGAATACAATAAATGAGGTAAACTTGAGAACAGCAAATTAAAATCTAATAATAGGACTACCATGAAACAGTATCAAAAATATACACATTTAACAGCACTGAAATTCAATACGGTTCTTTAGGCATTCTGATCTCCTCCCACCCCTCTGAAACAGGTAGGCTTAGGGTAGGGGTAGGTTCTTGTGACAGGGGGGTTGGGGGTGTAACTGGAGTCTTGATATTGTGGGCTGGGGGAAGGGGATCTGAGTGACTAAAGGATCATATGCAGATGCCAGATGATGTATAGTGCCGGCACCCACATAGCTAACTGGCCAAATATAGGACAGCTTTTGAATATTGCCAGCACTCACATAACTGCCAGCTCCTCCCCAACTCCACCCCTGACCTGCCCACTTTGATCCTGGCTGGTCAGAGTTGATATTCAGTAGCACTGCTTCCTTAAGTGTCACTGAATATTGCTGGTTAGGTGGTCCCACACAATTTAAGTTGGTAGGAGCATCCCCTGCCCTCTTAAATTGCTTTGAATATGGGGCGGCCAGTTTTTATCATTCTAAGCACCGATGATGAAGAAGGAAATGATACTGGGAAGGTCAGGAACAAATAGTAAAGAATGTGAAGTACACCACCTGACCTTTCCCCTGTGTATTGGGCGTACGCTGGGCCAGTTTTTACTGCATCTACAAAAAAATGGTTTTTTTTAAATGGGATGGGAAAAGGGCCTGTGGTAAAAATGAAACCAGCGTGTACCCAAAACCAGCCTGTGCCCTTAACGCCACCCATTGATCTAGCGGTGACTGGTAAGTGCACGTCAAGTGCCGATTACCGTCGGAACCAGCGCACGTAGGAGGAAATGAATAAATAATTCATTCACGTGTTATGGGCACATGCCAAATCTGAAATTACTGCCAGGATAGTACACTGGCCTGGCAGTAGTCTCATTTGGGTGCACGCTGCATGCGCATAGAGCCTACCGCGGCTAGTAAAAGGGCCCCCGAGTCTCACAAAACATCAGAAGTGTGGATGCATTAGTGTTATGAAGGATGCACGTATTGTTGGAAGACTCTTAGTAGAGAAAGGCTAAGGAATTATCTTGCAAACAGTGGCATGTTGCATCATTTGGAGAGGCAACACCTTTTCCAGCTACATTAAAGACAGGGTACTGATATTGTAACATGATGTCAGTTCAATTGTCAGAATTAAATATGCAGCAGAATTATTGAACTATGTAGAATTGTGCTGAATCAGGTACCAATATAAAAATACAGTTTTAAAGGACTGCAGCAGAGAAACTGGTCTGGCTTTCTGGTCTGGCTTTCATCTCCCCCCTTCCTCCCCCCTTAACAAAAGACTACTGATCAAAACCATTGTGGGTGTAAATATCAACACAACAAAGGATCAAAGATGGGTAGCAGAAAACCAGACCTAGGAGTTACTACAATAAACCATGTGCTAGGATGCTTTTGCAATAAAACCAACACAGGAAGCCATAAAACCTTGTTGCCTGTGCCCATTTGCTGGCTACAGACAAAAGACCAAGCACACATGTGCAGAAGATAAGGACTTATCATGTTACAACTACACACCAACCAATAAAACCAGGACCATAATGCTTTGCAAATACCCAGAGTCCAGTGCAAACCAGGAAGCAAATGATCCAGGGCATGCACTCATTTCTCCCTGCAAACTAAGAATATAAAAGGAAGAAGTGTTCCACACAACGGAGATTCTTCTTCTCTTCAGCTGCAACTCAGATCCATCTCTGCAGAAGCCCTGCTTCCTGCCATGAGGACCCCTCCTGTGACCATGCGGCTCATCACTCAGCTCTGTAACAAAGACTCTCCTGTAAGTTAAATTATAACCATAACTTTTAAACTGGCTACCTTACTTTAAGCACAGATTCTCTGTAAAGATCTCTTAAAAGAACTATCTCTCGCTTGTAACCTTATTTATATGATTGTATTAATCATATTGTAACTTAATAAACCCTTTTGAATCTAAATATATAGTGCTCCTGTTCTTTCCTAAACCTGGTAATGCAGGTTAATGCAATCCAATAAATATACTTAATTCCTTTCATTCAGTGTAATCGTGAATCTTGTTGCTGTAATCGGCAACTGGTGGAGAATTAACACACACACACACACATATATATATATATATATATATATATATATATATATATATATATCTTAAAAATTATAAACATTAGCGAGTGCTCCAGAGCTCTTTCCCCAAGATAAATCATTTCCTTGTAACAGTATTAGGATGGGGACTCTATCCTGCACTGCAAGCAGAAATGGCAAGAAAGCTACAGAAAAGAAGAAATCCATTTCCCAAGCCAAGGTTTCAGCCTTTCCCCCAATGAGATGGCAGGTGAACAGCCCCAACACTCATGTAAGCAAATCACCATGGAGGAGCTGGAGTGGCATTCAGAATCGCAACATTTATGGTGATGACATAACGCATCAGGGAAGTGAATAATTGCCCTGGATGACCAGGTTCTGTAGGTAGTTGAGAATGTGGGGTTTAAGAGGCAACTCTATCTATCAGCCTCCAATTATCAGGTGCCTTCCAGGACATTTCTTAAGTTAGCAAATGATGTGCACCCAAGCAGCCCAGGAGAGCCTGAGTGTATATTGCACTTAGAATGCTTACCTGCCCACTGAACTCCAATAGCCAAAGTTTAGGGATAACTTCCCTCACTGAAAACCAGTGCCAAAACATTTTCTCCTCAGAACCTTGGGAATTTTCTGCAAATACTGACATGACTTTGACCCATTCTCCAGTGACTTGATGGTCTTCTGCCTCTATTTATTGATTTCACACATGACAATCCTATTCTCATACAAGTTATGTTTGAGAGTGGTCAATAGCGCCTTTGTGAAAATCTGGGAAACAGTTTCAGTATTCTTTTCACGAAAGCTCCCCTTGGTCTTTTCAAGTGCTTTTTCTGGCAGTGAGACAAAAAGTCAGGCACTTGCTGTCAAATCCTCCCAGATAAACCTATCTATGGAGACACTTGGGTGCTCCTTCTTGCTTCTGCCAACTGGGCTCATTTTCCCCACAAAACTCCAACTCTGATAAAACCCTCTTGGTACTTCTGTGCCTTGTGCCTAGAGTATTTGGGGTCTTTATTTTATTTTATTTTATTTATTTGTTACATTTGTATCCCACCTTTTCCCACTTATTAGTAGGCTCAAAGTGTTGCACTCTCCATTCTTGATTCCTTGGAGTTCTGATGCCTCTGTGGAAGAATCCTGCCCACAATTTTTAGATAAGTTTGATTTAAAAGTAGGGAACCCCATTATTGGAATGCAAAATTGATTTGCCCATTGATTTTAATGGACATGAAAAGTCTGAATAATCTGAATCAAAAGAATGAAGCAAATGAGTGATTGAATGTAACACAAACCAAACCAAAAATGTTTGCCAAGCATATCCCTAGTATGAGGATATCTTGTTCTAAGAATCAGTTGAGTCTATGTGGGCAAGAGAGTTGTGGCGTGCAGAAGAAGAGCCAGGCTCTGGGCTCTGGGCTCTGGGCCACAGATAGATCAGAGATGGCCAAAGGAGCACTAAGGCACAAGCAAGACAAAGGTAAAGGTGAGAAAAGAGCTACAAAACACAGATAAAGCAGAGGGCAGGAAGCAGGGCACTAGGAATGGGTTAGTCAAAAGTGGTCAAAGGAGCTTGGGCCCTAGTAATACAAAGATGGAGGAGGATAAAGGTTTAGGTGAAGTGGGAGGTGGGGATGATGCCTCAAGACCAGTCCAAATTAAGGCATATGCAAACTAGGGGACCTTTTTTACTAAGCTGTGCTAAAAAGCGGCCTTTGGTATCAGTAGCATGGGGCTTTCTCAAACATTAAGGCCACTTTTAGCGGGGCTGTAAAATAACCACATATCCCATTTACTATATTAATGGCCATGTGCTAATTTCCCAATTAGCATGAGGCCATTAGCATGGAAGTCCTTACCGCCACCTATTTACTAGGTAGTAAGGGATCCTATGCTAACCACGCACTAATTGCTTAGTACACGGCAATGCAACTGAGATAACCAATTAGCGCTGGGCACACAGACTCTCCACCCTCATACGTGCCTCCAGCACCAAACACAAAACTACTGTTGGATGCCTGAGCATGCCCTGTGGTAGTGGATTTTAACCTGCGGTAAGCATATGTTAGTCCTTACCACAACCTAGTAAAAGGGCCTCATGGTGCATACCTTGGGTACAAACATTTAGGGGGGGGGGGGGGTTGCCTAGTATGCTGAGGAATCATGAGGCTGGGATTGCCAACTGTCTGGATTGTTTCAGGATTCTACAGTTTATAAATTGACTATTTCAAAGCCAGAAGGATGGCTAAAGTGTCTCAATACTTTTCAGAATTTAGCCCTCTTTAGCTGTTCAAACCCAACGCCAGCTCTGAGCTGGCGTAGGTTTTTGTGCACTATGGGTGCCCTTCTCCAGGTCGCTTCTTTCTGAGCATCAGATGGAATGCGATAGAACCTCTTTTGCTCAGAAGCGTAGCCAGGTTTAGCCAGGTTGACGGCGCAGGGGGAGCGAGAGCGGACTTCCACCGGCGCACATTTTCAGTGCTGCACAATGAAAAAAAAATAGGCGCCAGCACCAGCAGAACTCCGTTTGGGGGAGCGGCCGCTCCCCTGGCGCCCCACCTAGCTACACCACTGCTTTTGCCTACATTAGCATGTGATTAGTGCTAATCTCTGGCGAGCTCTTTTTTGCCATGGTAAGGGCCTTCTAAACATTATGCATTGGCAAATACGGGCACTTGTCTGGCGCTAATGGCCTCTAGCACCCGCGTTTGTTCTGAGCATCAGGACCCAAGGTAGGGAGACCCACAAATGTATGTTTGCCTAGAGCCCAATGTAGTATTAATCCAGCCGAGGCAGTGGAACACCTTTCTGTACCTGAGCTCTGTTCCTAGCTCTGTCCTCAGTTTCACCCCAATTTATTCTTAGTTATTATAATTATTTTTTTATTTTTTTAAGTTACAAAACAAAATAGATATCAGAATCAGGCTTAGACTCAGCCCCACAAACCTGGCAAGAAATATGGCATGGTCTTAGTCGATTCTATGTAAATCATATAATTATATGAATATAATTATTCAGTCACATAGGTCATTCCCAATGGGGTACAGAGCAGAAGCAGAATGTTTGCAACTCAACATACAAAAACGTTCTAAACTCTAGTGTCACATCAGCGACAGCCACACAAAATCCCTCCTCTATCAGACACTGTGAGAAATAACACAAAATCTTGCAAATACATATTTAAAAGCATATCATACCATACCAGCACCAAGTCCAATAACTCAAACTGCAGTTACCCTACTTATAAAAAGTCAGCAGTGCACAAATTCTAGAAGATCATTACACGCCCAGCTGAAAAAAAGAAAACAAGCCAGATTGGTATGGATTACTACACAGAAGCTACATTTAAAAAAAAATTCTTTACTGTGGTTACAAAGGAAAATATAGATCTTCACCTAGTAAAAAAAAAAAAAGACTACAAATTAAAAAGAAATACATTGAAAATTATGAAATGGAAACCCAAGAATCCAAACTACGAACAGCAAAACACTGAAGAATCATAAATGCATTGTCTCATTTCCAAAGCTGACATATCTCATTCTTCAAACATTAAAAATAATTTTGTGTACCTTTGTTATGTGACTATTTTGTTTTTCCAGTTAGGTTGGTTCTGGTCTCTCTACCACTTCCTCTTGTTGGTTTTCTCCAAGTCCTTTTCCAAGATCTCATTTCCATTTTCTGTCAATTCACTGTCCTTGTCTTCTTCCCTTCTTCCCTTATGTCTAACTCTGACACTGATCCTTCTCTTTCATTTTTTTCTCCTTTTCTCTCTCATCTGTATTTTTATCTGCCTGTAGCTAGATTTAATTTCTATTTTCCTCTCCCAATCCCCAGTCTCTCTTTTTTACCTACTTACCAGCTATCTACTTCCTGTGCTTACCTCTCTAGTCCTTCCATTCCCACCTGTGATTTATTCTTTCCCTAGCTTCCTATTCCTAGACTTTCATCCACTTTCTGATCTTCTGTATCAACCCTTATCTAACACTGCCTTGACCAAACCCAGCTCCTTCCCTGTCACTCATCCCCTCTCTAGCTTCAGTCCCTTTCTTATGCCTTACCCTCTTATTTGAGCTCCCGTTCCCCTTTTAGCTCCCCTATTTCTACTCTCTGTAAACTCTTTTAATGATCTGTCCCCTTCCTTTGTCCCTCACTCTTTTCATAGCCTTCTGTCTTTGTCCCCCCTCCCCCAGCCTCTTCTACCACACATCCTTTTCCCATTCCCCAACATTCATCCATCTATCTCCTCCAAAATTCATTCACCTTATGTTTCCTCCACCTTAACCCTAGCATCCACCCCTCTGTTCATTCATCACCACCTTCCACTGCATATATTCTTACTTCTCCCCCCCCCCCCACCCGTTCTCCCACTATATCTTGCATCATACCCCAGCCCCTTTCTTCTATCCCCAACCCATGTCTCCTACTTGTCTCCTTGTCAACTTCCAGTCCCTTTCTCCCAGGCCCAGCATTACATCCCTTCTCCAACTCCTATTCCCAGTCTCTGTGAACCTCCTTCTCCTTACCCCAACATCAGAACCTTCTCCTTGCCCTAGCATCATCTCCCTTCTGTCATCTGCCTCCAGCATCATATCCCTTCTGCTACCCCCACCATCTACCAGAGTCAGCTCACATTAGTCATCCTCGGCCTTGCATCAGCCTCCAGCCCCCTTCTTCCAGTCTTAGCTCCTACATCAGACCCATCTCCAAGCCCCAGCTCCCTTCTCTCACCTGTCCCTCTTGTCAGCCCCTAACCTCTGCATCAGATCTATCTCCAACCCCTTTCTCCCACTGCCCCTTGTCAACTCCCAACCCCCTTTTCTCATTTTCAGCATCAGATATGTCTCCTAGCCCTATTCCCAGCATCAGCCCCTTCTCCTACCAATCAGCACTTTTAAATCACCTGCACAGCAATGGGAGATTGGCTTTCCACTATCACCAATCTGCCTGTCCTTGGCCGGCTCTGGCAACCAGCACTGCATTGATGTTAAAATTACTTGGTAACTACTTCCTGTTTTTCTGTATGAGGAACAGGAAGTAGTTCTTTCCAACTTTAACAACCATGTGGTGCCAATGGCCAGAGCCAGCCAAGCAGAGATAGGGTGGTGGCCATAGGTGCCCGGTATAAGAGGCTTGGAGAGGCTAAGCCTCCCCCCTGCTGCAGCAGAATGGATCAGCTGTGGAGTCCAGCTGCTCTGAGGGGATTAAATTGTTGATTTACCTCCATCCTCACAGCAGGAGCTGCAGTGAAAGCCCTCTAGCAGTTGTAGAAATTGGTTTATGGTTTGTTTACCTTACTGCTGGGAAAGCAGGGGGGGTTGGCTGGAGGTGTCCTGGGTTGCCAGGGAGATATTTAAGGAGGATGACTTCCTGACCTGCACTGAGGACAGATAGCAGCAGAATCGGATACGGGCCAGCATGATCAGAAAAAGTCACCAAAGGTAGAAAAGATCATTTTATTTTCATTATAGTGTTTGGAATATGTCCACTTTGAGAATCAGGTGCTCAACATTAAAAGTTTATATTTATTTACTTATGGCATTTTATCCCACATTAAACATGAATTAGGGTGTTTTGTGGCTCTACATGAGAATTGTGATGATATGATTCCTTGTTTCATATTGTTGACAGTCTGCATTTTCCGTATGGGTGGTATATTGGTGTATTAGGTTCTGCCCAGTGTAATATTTATGGTACAGTAAGGTTCTGAGTGTGTTTTTGGACAAAGTTGTGCATAGTGTTTTGCAGTTGAGTGATTGTGGTTAGTATATGCTTTGAGCAACCACTTTATTCTTTGACATATGATACATATCTAGTATCTGAACTTAATAAAAGGTATTAATTGTGACTTTTGTTTTTATTTATTTATTTTTTTTCTGCGTGTTATCAGACAATTATGGATTTAAGCTCCACCCCTGGCCCCACCCATAACCCCACATCCTTTAGCTCCCCAAACAGTTGGGCCGCCGACCGCCTATGGTGGTGGCAGCAGAAAGACAGACTCCCTTCTTACTGCAGGTAAGAGAAGGGGGCAGCTGGAAAGAAACTTTTGGTGGAATCAGGGCCTGTGTGGCTCACACCCCCAATTCCTATGAATCTGGCCCTGCCCATGGCACAGATAAAAGAGAAGTGGAGAAGGAGACAAAGCAGACACAGAAAAGAGACTTCATAGGTTTAGGTAAAGTGAATGTGGATGATGGTAAGGAGGTCTAGGACTCAAATAAAGCTTAGATGGGAAAGGGGTCTCTGGGACTTGAGTAAAGCAGAAATGAAGGGGCATGTAAGATAGCCAGAGAATTACAAAGATGAGGGAGGGGGATGTACATAAGTACATAAACATCACCATACGTGGACAGACCAAAGGTCTATCAAGCCAGGTATCCTGTTTCTAACAGTGACTAATCCAGGTCACAAGCACCTGGCAAGATCCCAAAAGAGTAAAACAGATTTTATGCTGCTTATCTCAGGAATAAGCAGTGGATTTTCTCAAGTCCACCTTAATAATGGATTATGAGCTTTTCTTTTTAGAACTTGTCAAATACAACATTTATATATCAGTAACATAGATATATGTCAGCACCAGGGAGCACTTTTTTGTTTGGGGGGGGGGATCAAGCTGTACGCCAACCCCACCCAAGACCCTGCCTACACCTCCACCCCAAGACAACACTACCAATGTCACATACAGAACACAGATAGACTTTGACCAAATTTAAAAAGAAAACGTTTCTTCCCCAACCCTATACTCCCATTCCCACTCTCATTCCGCACTGGTCTCACATTCTACACTAGCTCCCTATTTCCTCTCCTCCCTCTTCTCTCCATGCTCAGCATCTCCCCCTCTCTCTTCCTATCCAGGTCCAGCATCTACTTTCCTTTTTCTCCCCTGCATTCAGTTATATCCAACAACCCCTGTGTCCTCTTTCCCCTCTCCCATGACCTGGCATCTCTCACTCCCCCCTCTCCAATCCCCGCAGCCCACCAACCTTGCTATTGTAGGTGTCAATGCAGAAACATACTGCCTCCAGCCAGCACAAGACCTTCCCTCTACCATATCCTGCCTTCTCTGACTCAACATCTTGTTTCCAGTAGATGGGAAGGCCTTGTGCCAGAAGGAGGCAGATTTTTTCAGTAGTGTCACCCACAATAGCAAGGTTGGTGGGCTACAAGGATGGGGGGAGAGTAAGAGATACTGGTAAAGAACAGGAGGAACTGTGGGAAGGAGGGAGGTGCTAGATCCAGAGGGCAGCAGGCAATGCAGGATCACATGCTCATATTTGGGGATTCCATTGGCACTTATAGCTCCCCTCATTCCAACACCTATGGTCAGCACAATACAATGAAACATCTTGAGTGACTGTATTTTTTGCACATGGCCTCACTTTTCATCCCCTCTTGACTTATGCAAATGAGGCCTACAATGAGGCTGTACTCAGAGCCCTGCATTCCTTCACATCCGCCCAGACCATCCCTGTGTGCAGTTGGGACATAGAGATGATAAGATATTTAAGACAAAGGCATTTGAATATGGGGCCGATGGGTCCAGTCAATCTGCTTCCATCCATCAACCCTTCTGTAGTGTACGTGCCTGTCAATGTGTGATCTGAATTTCTCACTTAGGAGAGAAGTGCTGGCAGCTACCATGACAAGGACACATCAAACTCAGAGATACTGTGAACTAGAGTAAAGGTCAAATACTAGAACAGAGAAGGCAGCCAAGGAAGCTTCATAAGGCTCTCAGGCCTGATCAGCACCCAGTGGATATAGGATTACAGTTGCCAACTGGATCCAGATCCACCTGACAGGGTTGATCTAGTCCTGGGTTTACCCCATTAGATATAGGGACATGTAGTCTTGCTTTCTTAGCAAATGCAATGGGGTAAACCCAGAACTGAATCAACATTGTTGGACAAATCTGGATCCAGTTGGCAAACCTAATTGGGATGGCAACATCTTTTAATACATGAGTGAACACGGGTAACGAGTGTTGAAACCTTGAAAATGGTGGAGTTACTATAATCACATTTCAAATCTATACTAATTTTTTTTCTAAGATCTGTGTCTGCCAATCTTCCATTGATTTCAGCTTTCAAGTATCAGTGCTTTTGATGAATCAAGCTGGCGAGGAAAAAACCTGAGTTCAAAGAGATTTTTACTTGTGAGGAGATGAAGATAAATATCAGAGGCAGGGTGGCCTATGCAGCACTAAGGCAGAAAAGGTAAACGCGCAGACTAGATGGGCCATTTTCTGTTATGTTATTCCCGTGTTTCTTTATATGACACTACAGCCCCATATATGGATCTACATTAATGTCACTGCAGAGGTTTCATGCCTAGAATAAAAGCACAACAATTTCCTATTAATGAAATAATACAAATTCTAAAAAAAAAAAAAATATTTAAAGCACATGTTTTTTTTCCAAAATCAACCCCTTCAACAGTAAAGGAATAATTTTATTACTGAGCACATGTAAATAGTATGCACATACTTTTCCTTGCGTATGTCAGTGGATTTTTATTATTATTTTTTTTTTTGCTAGTGAAAATATGTGCATATTTCCACTATAAAAATTACCCGGGAGAATTTGTACACTGACAGCTACACCTGCTGTTGACCATGCATAAATTTGCTGGGTTAATTTACATGCATAATTTCTAAAATCTTCACATAAACCCTAACCTCTTCCAGAGGTGGACTGAGAGTACTCTGGATCCTCAGGCACTGAAACTACTCGGCCTCTCCCCCCCCCCCCCCCCCCCCCCCCCCCCCCCCCGCTTGCCATGGTGCTGCCTCCACCACCGCTGTACTGCCTCCCTCCCACTGTGTTGCTGCTGTCTCCCCCCTTAGCTTGAAGGGCCCTGGTGGTCTAGTGGCTGTGGCTTCATCAGGGGCAGGAAATAAATCCACTTTTTCCCGCCCACCTGCTGCTTCTACTCTGCCCAGTGCGGCACTGTGTTTACAAAATGGCTGCTGAGACTTCCCACAAAGTCATTTTTTGTAAGTGTGCTAAAAAATAATTCTTTGCACGTCCAAAACATATGTCTACACTACCGCAGGCCATTTTTCAGCGCACCTTAGTAAAAGGACTCCTCAATTAATTTTCTTTAAACTTGGAAGGCTTATATTTAAATGCAAGAACTATGTGCCTATGTATGCCTTCACATTCGGATCTGCTCTGACTCGCACACATTCAGCTCTCATTATCAGCGCTTACAGGCTTGCTTGGGCTTCCTTCTATGATGCTGTTTAGTTTCAACCATATTGACCTCTGAAGAAGGCTTGTTGCCGAAACACGGCCCATGTAGGGTCTTTTGGGTCAGTTGGCTCTTTGCGAATAAACGTTTTGGATACTCTTACTCCTTGTTTGCACTGGTCATTTGGACTTTGTTCTACTTTCACCCAAATATTTTTTTATTTTTCAGCACGAGAGGCGTGACTATGGGCGGAGAGTAGGTGTGCCCTGTGCTAATCAGGTAGCGTGAGCACATTGCCGTGCATGGCCCAATTACCGTGGGATAAGTGCGCGAGCCCTTAGCACCTACAAAATAGGTGGTGATAACAGCTCTCGCGGTAATGGCCACACACTAATTGGGAAATGAGCACGTGGCCATTAAAGAAAAATATTCAAATGCGCCCGCCACACTAAAAGTGGCCGCAGTGCATGGGAAACCCACATGTTAACAACAGCGCCAACCACTTTTTAGTGTGGCTTAGTAAAAAGGCCCCTTCATTACCTGCATAAATGACCCCTTTGCCTCCAATTCTGTGTCTAACTTTTTTTTACATTTGTACCCTGCACTTTCCCACTCATGGCAGGCTCAATGCAGCTTACATATTATATACAGGTACTTATTTGTACCTGGGGCAATGGAGGGTTAAGTGACTTGCCCAGAGTCACAAGGAGCTGCCTGTGCCTGCAGAGGGAATCAAACCCAGTTCCCCAGGACCAAAGTCTGCCACACTAACCACTAGGCCACTCCTCCACTAGCAACATTCCATGTAGAAGCCTGCCCTTGCAACCGCGCAGGCTTCTGTTTCTGTGAGTCTGACGTCCTGCACATACGTGCAGGACGTCAGACTCACAGAAACAGAAGCCTGCGCGGCTGCAAGGGCAGGCTTCTACATGGAATGTTGCTAGTGGAATAGCAACATTAACATTCCATGTAGAATCTCAAATAGTAGCAACAGAATCTCAATAGTAGCAACATTCCATCTAGAACCTCCAATAGTAGCAACATTCCATGTAGAATCTGAAATAGGGAAAGGGAACTGGGACTTGATATGCTGCCTTTCTGTGGGGTTTACATAGTATATACAGGTACATATTTGTACCTGGGGCAATGGAGGGTTAAGTGACTTGCCCAGAGTCACAAGGATCTACCTGTGCCTGAAGTGGGAATTAAACTCAGTTCCTCAGTTCCCCAGGACCAGAGTCCACCACCCTAACCACTAGGCCACTCCTCCACATGCCCTTTATAGAATTTGGGAGAAAATATTGTTTTCTGCCCTGCTACAAGCAGCAAAAGAGTAAAATACAATTCAGTGCATCTCAACGAAGGTGTGGCCTGCTTTTCCACAGAGTATAATGTTTGCATAGCTCTCAAACACAGAGTAATAGTGTGGGATCCTGATTCAGAGATACACGTGTCGACGGAGGCAATGCCTCTGACTAGACAAATAATATTATTGTAATTAAAACATGACAAAATCATATTACAAGTTGCTTGCAAAAAAAAAGAGGGAGGGGTCTAAAATGAAGGGACAAACCACTTTTTCCTGATTTTAATATTTTTTATTTATTTATTTGTTACATTTGTATCCCACATTTTCCCACCTACTGTAGGCTCAATGTGGCTTACACAGTACCGGAGAGGCCTTTGCAGGCTCCGGTGTGAACAAATACCGGGTGATGTTGTGGTAAGATCAAGTTCATGTGGCACAGCCACATTAGGGAATCGGAGAACGGAAGAGTTGTGTTATGTCCATTACATTACATTTACATACATAACATAAATGTTTCAGCAATATCAGAACTTAAAATTATCAAAATAAATTTAGAAAAACAAAGACTTTGTCCACATAATTTGGTTCCAAGAACTAGGAAATCAAACACTAACAAAACAATAAATCATCAATAGAGCAATGGACAGATAAACACGCGCAGCCGATATACAGCTAATCAATTATTGGGTGTGACCAGGGTATCCCTGATACCTTCTTTAGAATTAACAAATTCTATCAGTTTTTTAGGGTCAAAGAAAAGAGGGACAAACCACTTTTTATACAGCAGGTACAAGACTTGGGCCCAAGACTCGCAGAGAAAAAGTGAGTTGTGACCACAGACAAGAAACAGGTGTTCTAACAGAATCCCATGATATCACTGTAACTACCACAAAGTAATTTTATAACAGCTGAAAAAAGTACAGAAGAACCTTATTCTACCACAACAATACTGTATTTGTTCATACCGGAATTGGCGAACGCCTTTACGGTACTATGTAAGCCACATTGAGCCTGCACATAAGTGGGAAAATGTGGGATACAAATGTAACAAACAAAAATAAGTTTTGCAGGGATAAAGACACTCAGGAGACAGCGAAGATGACTCAAAAAAAAGCAATGATACAATGATGCTGTATGGTCTTGAAAGTTTATTAAACAGCAACAAAGACTCGACATAGCCGTCTTTTGGCCCTATGGCCTGCCTCAAGAGTCAAACAATAATGTATCTCTGAGAAAGAGCCTTTGGTGTACCTTCTTAAATTATGTAGCTGTGTCCGTCGGTGTCACTTCCTGTAATGTAGAATTCCTAGTTTTATTTGAAATAATAGTGCACCAAAATTGCGGGAAGCACTGCAAATAGCGCCTGCCCGTTCAAACAAACATACTTGAAATGGACTCTCAACTCATGACACCTACTCTGTAGTTCAGAGAAGCCAAAACCCTAGGTGCCATGAGTTGAGAGTCCATTTCATGCTGATATAGGGAGTTTGATTTTAATTTTAGAAGTAAATTTTATTAGATTTTTATGGGTAACAAACATCCAAATTCAACACAAAATAATAATGTTTTATAACTTCCATTCCATAAGAGAAACTATATGATAACAGACAGTACTTATAAATATAGCAATACTACAGAACAATAAGACATGTAACTGGATAAAAATTGAATAATGTTGTAGTAGTTCAAAAGCTTAAATTGGAATTTGACACAGCCTGTATCTGATGTAGAAAATAGCTTTCAACAAATTTAACAAACAGAAGCTTCAATGATAAAGGATATAACTTGAACAGGAGAAAGAATCTTACATTTGCCAGAAATATCAGCTTTGGATATGTATAAAATGTTTGTGACAACAATTTTGAAGATGCCTATGGACTCTGTTCCTCCAGTTTCTAGAGCTTATTACCTTTCACAGGCAAAGAGGAAAGAGGGGGCAGAGTGGGCCCCCCCTCTCTTGAATTGGATAGTCTGGATTTGACAGAATTTCTTCCAAGATCTGACTGGGACCCAGTGGTTGCTACCCTTTTGATAACTTGTGGTCTAGACCCAGATAGAAATAAGTTTCTCAGGATACTTTTCTTTACAAAGGATACTACTACCTTTAAGAATGCTAAAACCCAGATGTTTCCAGATGTGTCCAAGGACACAGGAGACAGCAATTTCTACTGTTGAAACCTGCAGTGTTGAAATTAGGGGTGCTATTCCTTTTGCGGTATCCTTGTCAATGTTTAGTTAAGTAGCAAGGTGCACGTTATATTTTTATGATCTGCCGCAGCTAACCGTTGTCATGATTTCCAAGTCTCTCCAGCCTTGTTTAATTGCAGCTTCACCTAAGGGAGCCTGCTAGTCAGGTTCTGTGTGACCATGTTTGAATTTTCTGTCAATTTCTTTGTTTCTTATTTATTTTTCCTTGTGATATTGGCCCTCCCCCTTACTTGTGGACTAAAGTTTCTAGAGAGATTGATCTTTTGTTTAGTTATTTCCTGCAAAAAAAAAAAAATGGTATCCTACTCTTCTTTTCTGCAGCAAATTTTGTTTGCTTGTGATTAAAATTTGAATTTCAATAAATACAAAGTTTTAAAAAGTCCATATTGTAAATGTGTTACTACCGTGTTTCCCCGAAAATAAGACACTGTCTTATATTAAATTTTGCTCCCCAAGACCTGCTAGGTCTTATTTTCAGGGGAGGCCTTATTTTTCGGGGAAACATCGGGGTCACCCCCCCCACCCGAGATCGCCGGCTCCCCCCCTCGATCGGCGGCTCCCCCTGCCCTCAGTCGCTCCCAGAACTAACCTCTTAAATGCTTCCTTTCACTATTCATCTTCGCACTCGCCGCAAGCAGCAGGGCAGGCCACTCCTTCCTTCCATGTCCCGCCCTTGCCTGACGTAACGTAACGTCAGGAGAGGGCGGGACACGGAAGGAAGGAGTGGCCAGCCCTGCTGCTTGCGGCGAGTGCGAAGGTGAAAGGAAGCGGTTAAGAGGTTAGTTCCGGGAGCGACTGAGGGCGGGGGGAGCCGCTGATCGAGGGGGGGAGCCGGCGATCTCGGGTGGGGGGGTGACCCCGATGTTTCCCCGAAAAATAAGGCCTCCCCTGCTAGGTCTTATTTTCGGGGGAGGCCTTATATTTTCAAATTGCAGCAAGACCTCTACTAGGTCTTACTTTCAGAGGATGTCCTATTTTCGGGGAAACACGGTAAATCGCCCCATTTGTATGTAGACATCATGCATATATGTATGTGTAGTCTTTTCCCCACCCTGCGTCTTTTAAAGCAATCAATTAACTCGGAGGGCTTATTTTATTTTTTTATTTTTTTTATTTTTTATTTACAAAATTTTCACAGATTACATTTATGCAATAAACATAATTTTTTAGAATATTAGAAAAATACAAGAAAGAAGAAGAAATACAGGTAACTTAACTCAATACATTTTTAGCTCACAATAATTGATCCAAGATCTAGGGAAAAAAATCAAACTTCAAGTAAACTAACTGAGATATTTATAATCTATAAAGCAGAAGGAACTTTAGCCGAGGTTAAGCACTAGTGATTAAGGACTACTACAACATCATTCTTTAGAGGTAATAAACTCTGATAATTTCCCTGGGTCAAAAAATATAGAATTTATAGAATTCAAAGAAACATTACATTTACATGGAAATTTGAGAAGAAAAGACCCCCCCCCCCCCCCCTAATTGGAGGACTCTTGCTTTTGCTTTTAACAACAAAAATTATTTCCTTCTTTTTTGAGTAGAGGAGTGTGGTAGCCGTGTTAGTCCACTCCTAAGGTTATCAATAGAAATCAAACAAAATAAAACATGGAAAAGAAAATAAGATGATACCTTTTTTATTGGACATAACTTAATACATTTCTTGATTAGCTTTCGAAGGTTGCCCTTCTTCATCAGATCGGAAATAAGCAAATGTGCTGGCTGACAGTGTATATAAGTGAAAACATTCAAGCATTACTATGACAGTAAAATAGATACCATTGGAGATTCTACATGGAATGTTGCTACTATTGGAGATTCTACATGGAATGTTGCTATTCCACTAGCAACATTCCATGTAGAAGGCTGCGCAGGCTTCTGTTTCTGTGAGTCTGACGTCCTGCACGTACGTGCAGGACATCAGACTCACAGAAGCAGAAGCCTGCGCGGCCACATTGGTGATCTGCAAGGGCCGACTTCTACATGGAATGTTGCTAGTGGAATAGCAACATTCTATGTAGAATCTATAGAAATCAAACAAAATAAAACATGGAAAAGAAAATAAGATGATACCTTTTTTATTGGACATAACTTAATACATTTCTTGATTAGCTTTCGAAGGTTGCCCTTCTTCCTCAGATCGGAAATAAGCAAATGTGCTAGCTGACAGTGTATATAAGTGAAAACATTCAAGCATTACTATGACAGTAAAATAGATACCATTGGAGATTCTACATGGAATGTTGCTACTATTGGAGATTCTACATGGAATGTTGCTATTCCACTAGCAACATTCCATGTAGAAGGCTGCGCAGGCTTCTGTTTCTGTGAGTCTGACGTCCTGCAAAATAAAACATGGAAAAGAAAATAAGATGATACCTTTTTTATTGGACATAACTTAATACATTTCTTGATTAGCTTTCGAAGGTTGCCCTTCTTCCTCAGATCGGAAATAAGCAAATGTGCTAGCTGACAGTGTATATAAGTGAAAACATTCAAGCATTACTATGACAGTCTGACAGGGTGGGAGGATGGGGGTGGGTAGGGGGTATGCATGGGGACATCAAAGCATATCATTGATATTCTAACAGGATGGGTGTGGATAAGTGAGGGGTGGGGTGATCAACAGAGAAATACAGCTTTATGGTTTATAATGGGCTAGGAACCCCAGATCCTTGTTAAGTCCTTTCTGTTGGGTGTTAAAATATTCAATCATTCTGACTTCAAAGGTCTTACGTTCTTGTATGGTTTTAAAGTTACCTTTCAGGATTCTCACTGTGAAGTCACTGGTACAGTGTCCTGGTCCTGTAAAATGCTGACCAACAGGGGTGGGAACCCTACTGGCACCAGTATTGTTCATGTGATGTCTATGTAAATTGAATCTTGTCTTAAGCATCTGGCCTGTTTCTCCAATAAAGCATCCTTCGTTACATTTTTTACACTGAATGATATATATCTCGTGAGAGATCTGGAAAAATCTGGACTTTTGATCCCAGGAAAAGAGAGTTCATGTGGCGAAAAGGCTTATTTTATTTTTTTAAATTACCCCCCCCCCCACCCCAGGCATATAATGGGGGAATGAATTAATACATCATGAACTACAAGGGATATTTGTAAAATTAGGACAAACATGCCTGACTTTAGTGTTGCTCATAGGTAACTTGTATATCGTCTATAGAGGTCCAGGGATGCAGCAAACGGCCTCTTCCTGTAGAGGTCACACTTGCATAAGATTTCTGTAACAAGGCAACCCTTAGGTGTGGGGTCTTTATTCACCTCTACCGTCCTCCAAAAATGCTGCTTGTGATTCACAAAATGATGAATTTAAATCCCGGGTTGCTTTCAATTTATGTAATACCGGCAAAAAAAATATCCCTAATGAAGTTTATTAAACATGACTTTCCATCTTTAAGTTGTCAGTACAGCCGGACCAAACGGTTCTTAGGAGTACATCGAAGTGGAACAGAAGTCCTGAAAAGCATCAGAACCTTACACAAAATATCGGAATATAAACATTGGCAGCACGTTGAAGCCAGGCAGTTTTTCACTTTTAATAAGCAGCCTTTTCGTCTGGAGTTAATCTGAAGCACCTCGCATACTCTAATGGCTACTTTTTTTTTTTTTTTTTTAATTTTCAGATTAATCGGGCTCTGAACTATTCTGTCACTGAAAAAAAACTTGTGAAATTGTGAGGTGTTTTTTTTTTTTTTTTAAAGAGAAATCTCCTATATGCAAAGAAAATTAATTTACAGTGAAAATCACTGATAAGTTACAACATCTAAAGCTAAATTTCTGTGGGGGGGAAAAAACTAAAATTGCAACCATCATGGCTACTTTCCTATGAAAAATAGTGTTTTATTTTTATTTTTTTCCAGATCAGAACCTGGCCTCTCTCATAGGGCAGATTAGGTTTTCCTGCAAACCCCAGTAGGTGGCGCTAGAATTCTGTTGCTTGCCACGAGAGCCGGTGTTTCTCTGGGCAAAGCAAGTCATCATATCCTGTTTGTCAGTCACTGAGACAAAATGAATTGAGGTTTACATCAAGAAGTAGAAGAACAAGCCGAGACTACGACCGGCGGCAAACCAAGGCAGATAAATTACACAAAGCAGTGTTAACATGATTAGAGGAGGAGGCACGCAATCTCCACAGGCCAAGACGTGCCTTCCCAAGGAAGTGCCTCTCACCTGAGAGTGATGCTAGGGGTCAAGTTTGTCTAGCATTCTCCCTCTCCATTTGGAATAAGAGAGCTTGTGAATGTGGAATAGTTTGAATCTGTGTATCGAGGAGGCGGAAACAGAGAGAGAGAGGTGATGCTCATCCTGTCATTGCTTAATCTCATTTGATGTTATGGAAATCCAGTCTACAATGTGAGAACATCAACCACCTTAGAAATGAGGGCTTTTTAAAGCTAAGTGACTGCACCTAGCAATAGATTGAACCCGAGGACTTCCTGCTGCATGGAAATACGTGACAGCCTTCTGCCTGCAGATTTTTGTTTTCTGGTTTAGAAGGGCTTGCTTGCTGAGCCTGCCAAGTAGGTTGGGTGCCAGCTAGCAATCATCCTCCCCGGGCTGTAAATCTTCCGCCACTGCCAGCTGTACACCTGGTAAATTGTGGAGAAAAGCCATATCTCACAAAGCCAACCTTCTGCGCAAAGAGCTCTCCATGAATCAGAAAGCCGGCAAGAAGAAAGTTATTTGCGAGTTATAAATAAGGCCCTACAGGCTGAGGACAGACAGACCCTGCTGCGTTTCGAGCTTCAGCGGAGCCCTTTGGACTCCGGCGTTTCCGGTGCTCAAGAAAAATTCGGATCTTGTCCGCTCTGACACTGTTTTCCTCTGGTTGGTGAAATGCACTAGTTGACAATCTTCAAATCCGAGACAGAAGAAGGCAGCCACTTCAGAAAATGCCTCAACCCCCAAATGTGACTGGGCTGTTCAGTTTCTCTTGGAAAAGATTAGTGTGGGCTGTTGTATTGCTGTGCTGAAATATGTTTCCCACACAATACTGTACATATACGTCTGTACATTTTTTTTAGTTGCATTGTTAACTGCACCGGCTGCAGAATATATATATATATTTTTTTTTACCCAGAATAATCTGTTGGGATTTTTCTTTTGCGTTCTTTTACTTGTGTCTATATAAATGAGCGCACAGCTATGGAACGCACTACCACGCAACTTGAAAACGGTCCATGAACTGGCCAATTTCCACAAACTACTGAAAACTTATCTCTTCGACAAGATTTATCACAAAGATCAACACATGTAACTGTACAATCTTTAATATATATATAGGAATGTCTTATGTATATATGTATATTAGGAATGTCTTACCTCAACTTATGATCTACTGAATTTAAATCATGTACTGACTTTATCATAACCTTACTCTGTAAGCCACATTGAGCCTGCAAAAAGGTGGGATAATGTGGGGTACAAATGTAATAATAATAATAACAACAATAACAATAACGTCTTTTGCTGTAATACAACCGTGTAGTTCACCACCATGTAACCCAAACCCTCCATAAACCAAATGTATATTCTTTTCTATTTCCAATATCCAGGATGAATTGTAAGCCACATTGAGCCTGCAAAGAGGTGGGATAATGTGGGATACAAATGCACTAAATAAATAAATAAACAGAGTATATAGATACAGGTATAGTATGCATTCACGTACATACACACATTTTACAAATCTGCATTCATCTCTCTCTATATATAAATCACAACTTCAGAATACAGTGTATTCAATTTATTTTGTTGTTTGTTATTCTTGAACTTGTTTTTGTGGGGGGCGAATGGAGAGGGTTAAGGTCCTTTTCCTTCATGAACCTCATCAATCTCGCCACCTCTTTCATGCCGTGTCTTTAATTTTAAGAAAGGTTAACTGCTTGAAAAGCCACCTTTCCAGCATCCCCAAAGGAATTGTGCTGAAAGTGTGTGGAAGAGGTTTGATGTGAGAGGTAGGCTGAGCCTGCCAGCAGGATCAATAAAATGTGGAAAGTAATTATTGAGACATAAATTTATCATAAAGGTGATCACCAATAAAACATCTCTTGGAGACATTTTAATTTTAAATCAAGTTCAACCCCACAAAATTCCTTAACAAGCAGAAAAATAACTGCGGTTTCTATAACACTTCATTACAATTGAAAAGACAGCTTTATCATGTTATCTGAGCATGGAGCTTTGTTTTTGATGGATCCAACAGCTGATTTATGGAAATAACTTTGGAATCCATAAATGTATTTTGCAATGACAAAAGTGCATATCATCAGTAATTTCTTAAACTAAGCAAAGAAAAATTATCCATATCACCGGAGATAGATCCTATGTTTCCAGGACTGACTACTCTGTAGACTCCAGGATACCCGTGCCCTGAGCTTAATTCAAAGCTTAGTTTTCCCTTTTATTTCTAGCCTGACAGGTGAGTTAGTCTGTGGACCTGGCTCTTGAGAATGCATATGTGTAGTGTAATTACTTGCAAACTTTGGTTGGCATCCCAAGCAATATGATAACGGTATTATTGTGGAATGAAAAACTGGTTCCTTTATTTCTCTGTAACCACCCTATTAAAGGGGGAATATGAGACCTATCACCGACCTTTTTCCTCAGATATAATTATAACATGCAATTAAATGTAATGCCAATACATCAATAATTAAGACCAGAAACTTGCTTGGGTATAAAACAGGCCACAGCTTTGTTTATTGGTGACATATAGAACCTGAGCTAATAAAGAACAGAAAACATTATTTATTAAGTAGCAATACTTGACTACCCACCATTTAACAGCTAGAAGTCATCAAGTGTTAAAGCCCACAATTCCTTAACCACTATATCAGCAAAGCTTAACCCTCAAGACTTGGACCTCGTCTGTATTGAGTTGGGGCCAATGTACACTGCCGGGTGAACCTTGAGACACTGCCTGAAGAGCAATGCCTTAACTCATCATGTCAGCTAGGCTAAACCATCAAGACATGGACCTCCATGTCTGTATTGCACTGTGTCCCAATGTACACCACTAGGTGAACACTGAGGCCCTGTCCAGAAGGACCTCCTTCTGCACAGGCTCTAGCTTGGGTACTCCCCCACCTTTTTAAGCTGCAAGAAAGCTAAACAACCCTCAGTCTTGCAGGCTCCTAGGAAAGCAAAGGGTAGGATGGGCAGATGAGCAAGCTGCTTCCGATGAGCAGGAAGGATGGTCCTCTGAGGGGCACAGCTAAACCCACCCTCATCCTAATGGAGTCACAACCCCATTGGTAGGTGATTCCAGCCAGCAAGATTTTGAACACAACAGCCCAATAAAGGCTAACCATGCTCCCGCACACTGGGGACAGCCTGGGTGAAAGTTCACCTTCCCTTGCTGACCACTGGAAGGCCCGTCCTGAGCGCAGGGTGCAGGAAAAGGTGGATTGGCTCATCCCCCCCATTAAGGGCGGGCTCTGGACATGCCATACACCCTAAATACTTCCTTGGAAATCTGTCCAGAGATGCAAAATGTAAGAACATCATATGGAAAATACGTTCTGAAGATTGTAAGCCATTTGGAGCAGGAAACTCTCTAGTCTACCAGTACGGTTTGTGTTAGTTTGACTTGCATCCCTAATTGGCGTTACCCTGGTTTACTACCTCCCAACACCTCATGAAAATAAAACTGTTGTTTTTCATAATAGATACAAGAGCCAATCTTGAGGTACCAAGTTAACTCTGGGAGGGTGAGTCTTCCCAAAGGAGGGCTTGCTCCAGGTGGGATTCTGCTACCTTCCAGAAACTTAAAGCAAAGTGGGGGGAGTGGGAAGGAGAGAAGAGAGGGTAAGCATAGGAAACTAGATGAGTAAGTCACATTGGCTCCAGTAATTTTGAATGCAAAAGCCCGCTTAATTCCTGAGCTCTAATTGGTCCCCAAAGGGTCAATAGGTGAGATGAGCACAATGTTATTTATTGGAGCCTGCTTCGAATTACAGGGCTTTTCTCCCTGCTCCTCAGAGATGGCTTTCCTTCCTTCCCACCCCTATTTAGGTCTTCTTTCTGGGATACTTGATGTTGTGTCTTGGGGCAGTTTCTGTTTCTGTGTCGCACTTGGCGGATACCTGAGCTACAAGGTATTGACACATAAAGGATGAGCCAGGAGCATAACTATTATTGTGACATCAAGTTTCTAAGTGGGTTCAGTTGACCCAAATGTAAATTCTGCATGGAGGTCCATGATGTATGTTTAGCCCTAGCTGATAGTGGTTGAGTGCCGCTTACATAGTAACGTGGAGGGGCATCATTGAACGGCACCAGCCAAATAGATGGCCGGCCATCTATTTGGCCGGTGCCACAAAGAGCAGTCCTGAATCGTATTATCGAAAAAGATGGCCGGCCATCTTTCATTTCGATAATACAGTTTGGGCCGGCCAAATGTCAGAGATGGCTGGCATCAGTTGTCGCCGATAATGGAAACTAATGCCGGTGATCTGAAACCCGGCCATATCCAAGGCATTTGGTCATGGGAGGAGCCAGCATTTGTAGTGCACTGATCCCCCTCACATGCCAGGACACCAACCGGGCACCCTAGGGGGCACTGCAGTGGACTTCAAAAATAGCTCCCAGGTGCATAGCTCCCTTACCTTGGGTGCTGAGACCCCCAAATCCCCCCCAAATGTCACTCCCCACAACTGTACACCACTACCATAGCCCTTAGGGATGAAGGGGGGCACCTACATATGGGTACAGTGGGTTTTGAGGGGGTATGGTGGGCTTAACATTTACCACCACAAGTGTAACAGGTAGGGGGGGATGGGCCTGGGTCTACCTGCCTGAAGTGCACTACACCCACTAAATACTGCTTCAGAGACCTGCATACTGCTGTCAGGGAGCTGGGTATGACATTTGAGGCTGGCAAAAAAAAAAAAAAAAACATTTTTTTTTTGGGTGGGAAGGGGTTGGTGACCACTGGGGGAGTAAGGAGAGGTCATCCCCGATTCCCTCCGGTGGTCATTTGGTCAGTTGGGGCACCTTTTTGAAGCTTGGTCCTGAAAAAAAAGGGACCAAGTGAAGCCAGCAAAATGCTCATCAGAGCCGGCTTTCTTTTTTCCATTATCAGGTGAAGCCGGCCATTTCATGACCACCCCTGTCCCGCCCCTTCCCACCTTCGCTACCCTACTGACACGCCCCCTTGAAGTTTGGCCGGCTCCGCGACAGAAAGCAGTTGGTGCCGGCCAAAATCGGCTTTCGATTATATCGATTTGGCTGGGTTCAGGAGATTGCCGGCCATCTCCCGATTTGTGTTGGAAGATGGCCGGCGATCTCCTTCGAAAATAAGCTGGATAGTAACATAGTAGATGACGGCAGAGAAAGACCTGCACGGTCCATCCAGTCTGCCCAACAAGATAAACTCATATGTGCTACTTTTTGTGTATACCTTACTTTGATTTGTATCTGCCATTTTCAGGGCACAGACTGTAGAAGTCTTGCCCAGCGCTAGCCCCACCTCCCCCCACCAGATCTGCCACAGCTTAGCTGCTAGATTGAGCAGACGGGGCAACGTCATCTTTACTTTATGTGTAAGCTCAGGTAAAACACTGTTATAAAGGGAGTTGTGGCCTAATTGTAATCCCAATCTGTGTTATTGTTATTATTTAATTAAAATTAATAAGAAGAGGTACGGTTATCAGAGCAGGTGAGGTAATCCCCTCTCCAGGGTTATGTGTATTACAGTTTATGACTGTTTCAATGTACTCTACATACAAACAGCAAGTTTTTGACAGAGACTTGGCTATGTCAAACTCCAGTCCTGAAAAGTACATATGGTCCTTCTTTTCAAGAAAACCAAAATATTTTCTTTTGTATGTAAATTAGGGTCACTGCATGCAAACCTGTTTCATGAATATTCATGAGATATCCTCAAAACTACACCTGATGCTGGTACCAAAGAACTTGTCCGACATCCATGATAATGCCATTGTTATTCCCATGCATCCTTGGCTTCTTCCCAAATCCTAGATGAACTGAAAATGCAATCCTAATTCATTAATGAGTACCCATTTAGTGACCTCCCCCATATTCCAGTTGTCCATGCAATCCTGTGGTCTGTATTTTATTTTAGAATCTAAGCAGTGGGTGATTGTTATGGAAATATGCCAGAACTTCCTAAACCTGTCCTGGGGGGGGGGGGGGGGGCCCACAGCCAATTGGGTTTCAATAGATAAAATGGCCGCTGTTTAACGGGCTTAACTACCGTCAGCTTCACATACCATCGCGGAGCTGGCCCATTGTTTGGCTGTATAGTGGTCCGATTTTGCACCTACCGGGTTCGTTGGGCACCGCAGAGGTTTGATTTTCTCCTCAATACCTGGTTCGGACCGGAAAATCAGGGGAGTGGTTTTCTTTTTCGTCTTTGTCATCGTGTCAGTGATCTGGTTACATCGGTATGGCAGTTTTGGGTCCAGGAGTGCCAGGACCGGGTCCCCACATCGCGGGAAGCTGTTGGTTGGCTCTTTCCCGGTGTCTGTTCATCCCAGCTCTCCCTCAGCCTTTCAATCGGCGTGCTCCGGTCCGCAATGGTCATCTGCGCAGCTTGTGGCTGGCTGCTGTGCATTGAGGCCTTCATCGCGTTGGGGAGATATACTGCGCATAGCTGCATCTTGAGGGGGACTTGCCTCCTATTGAGTCACCAGATGTTGCCTTTGGCTCCAGTAGACTGCGTCCTCTGTTCCTCATCAGTGTTATTGCCGGACCTGTTGGCTGCTGTCATCTGCCTCCGGTGGCTGCCTCCACTCTTCGGGCTGCATGCTGCTTCTTCGGCACTTCATCGCGCCTTGTTGGGAGCTGTTCCAGCCACTTTGTTACATCTCAACACCTGGCTTTCCACAGTCCATTTTAGACTCTTTTCCCTTCCCTTCTTCCTCTGTTCCTCTACCTCCTCTCCTGTCATTGTAATGGTTTCCTCAGTTCATTGTAAACCGCTTTGGGGCTGCTTTCAGTGGCAAAAAGCGGGGTATAAATGTTCTAAATAAATAAATATGCATGAGTTGACTTTGCATCTACTGAGTTTCCAATATATATTCATTGTGGATATCCTGAATACCAGACTGGCTGTGAGGTCCCCAGCACAAGTTTGGGAAGCCCTGGTATATGCTGTGTGTACTGTAGACAGAAAATAAATGTTTTGTATGAGGGTGACTGGATAAGATAAAAGCAGACCTCCTTGAATCATGGTACCCTATTCTTAGAGGATTCCATGGAGATATGTGACATTTCTCAAACAGTCTGGCCTAGTCTGTGAAGGAAGCAACACTGATCTGAGCAATGCAGTTTCTACTGGAAGTAACCTTCAATCACAGAAGCTGAATGTAAAGATGGTGTATTAATAATGGATGATCGTGTTCCCATTTGTCAGGGAGACGGTGACCTAAACCAGGCACCTTCATGGGGAAAATGCGATGTCTTCAGATACTACTAGACTTAAAACTCCGGCACGTTCTTGCCAAAAAAAGAAAGTGGATGAATGTGCATTTTCCAAGCCACCTTTCATGAATGTCCGTTTTCATGATGCTTTTTGATCTGCCTGCCCCGGCCATAAATTACTTCTTAAGCGCCTGATTTATCAAGACTCGCCTTCTCCCCTACCCCCCACAGTTCTGTGTCCACGGGGTGGGAAGAAGACTTAAGCCCTAACTGTATTATTAACATTTCTTTCACATAAGATGAAGGGGGGGGGGGGAGGCAAACTTTGTAGAACCCTCGGGAGTCGAGAACTACCTGCAGTTTCAAAGGTGTGAAAAAATATGTAGTCTGGCAGCGGGAGAAATGAGTTTACATTAATAATGCAGCACATGTAACTAAAATATCGTATGTTTTAGGATCTCCAGATATAGAGGAACTTCAAATGCCACGTTTTGCTCACTCGGACATTTTCCTTAGTTTTAAACTGTGTAATACCGATAATAGAAGTTGATGAGCTAGTAATTTCTTTTAACCATATCATTTAAATGCATCGCATATCCTACTAAAACACTTACCTCCCATGTTGTCCTGGAGCAGGCCAAGCCCCTTTTTCTCCTGCTTGCCCTCCACTTCCTCTCCGTGTTCTGATATATCCTGTAGACTGAAACAACCTCCCGAGCACACCATTGCACAAAGCTCTGTATGCTACACACCAAAAATAACTTCTTTCTCGTAAATTTAACAATTAAAAATATTTATCGCTAACAGATTTACGTTTCCGTTTCCAGTCTTGAGGCATATTGGTAGACTATTAAGACTAATTAACATCCTTTATGCATGCAGATTTACTTAGCTGATTACAGTATAACTCATCACTAAAAGCTCCATCCTTTCACATTTGCAAAAGCATACTGTAGCTGCAGGCACGGCTCTGCTATCCAGTAACGCTGGAAAACAGCTCGTGTAACATTGGGATTTGTCTAAATAAAACTTGAAAAGTCTGAATAATGGCTCACAGAGTTAGAAACTCGTATCTCCTCTCTATATCCTGGCAGAGAAGTATTGGTACGTGGAGTAAGCCTAAAACATCTGACTGATCGATGTATGCCATGGAATGAGATAATAGATTTTGTAAACATATTCTTAAACGAAATTAATTCCCAAATCACGTTGAAGAAACGTTTGAAAGCACATCTAGAACCCTAAAAGCGGATGGAGAACAGATCAGTGGCTTAATGGTTAGGGTGGTGGACTTTGGTCCTGAGGAACTGAGTTCAATTCCCACTTCAGGCACAGGCAGCTCCTTGTGACTCTGGGCAAGTCACTTAACCCTCCATTGCCCCATGTAAGCCGCATTGAGCCTGCCATGAGTGGGAAAGCCTGGGGTACAAATGTAACAAAAAAAAATAGATACTATTGTTGATTCTACATGGACTGTTGCTATTCCACTAGCAACATTCCATGTAGAAGGCTGCTGCAGGCTTCTGCTTCTGTGAGTCTGACGTCCTACACGTACGTGCAGGACGTCAGACTCGGGACCACATTGGTGATCTGCAAGGGCCGACTTCTACATGGAATGTTGCTAGTGGAATAGCAACATTCCATGTAGAATCTCAAATAGTAGCAACAGTGGAGTGGAGGAGTGGCCTAGTGGTTAGGGTGGTGGACTTTGGTCCTGAGGAACTGAGTTTGATTCCCATTTCAAGCACAGGCAGCTTCTTGTGAGACTCTGGGCAAGTCACTTAACCCTCCATTGCCCCATGTAAGCCGCAGTGAGCCTGCCATGAGTGGGAAAGCGCAGGGTACAAATGTAACAATCAATCACACGCCCTGCCTCAGGAGTGAGGTTCATTATTGTCTGATATGCACAAAATTAAACCTATGGGAGACAAATGCCACACCCCAGATTGAAGTCCCTGAAAAGATCCCTGTAGAGGGGGAAAAAAACCCCAAGCAAACATTTTGCTGTATTTCCCACCTAGCTTTAATATTTTCTTTTTCAGTGCTAAGAGCCGGTCAATTAAAATCCCATGTTGGAAGTAGTCTACTTTGCATTTTAAATATTTAAAACACTGCAAACGCTCTGAGAGAATCTTTCAAGGTAGTAAGGCTCTGGCTGTTGTGCTTTTTAAAAGCATATACTGCTGGTTTATTATTAACACACTGGGAAGTACATAAGCCTCACAACTTTATTTTCTTTAATGAGCGTGGAAGTGTATGCGGCCCTGAAGGGTTTTCTTCATTAAAGATGTAGCTGTAAGAATATTGTCTCATTAATTATCTGGTTTTAATTACACTGTTACCCTTTGAATCCATATATTTGAAAAGTTTATACACTTGTTCACCCTTTTAAGTTCATACTTCGGAAACCATGTTAGGGGTTTCTTAGTTCTTCATGTTGAAAAGTAAAAAGGGGGGGGGGGGGGATTAATTTACTGCAGGAAGAGATTTGTTTTTTTTTTTTAAACAGCTTTTGCAAATCTTTTCTGAACACTGTGACAGAGCACGTAAGAACTTTCAGAAAATGGTCAGGTTCGTGGATCAGGTTTTTTTTTTTTTCCTACACTGACACGATTTACCTGTTTTCGGACACCCATTTTATGGAACTCTTTATGGAGAAAGGTAGGGCAGAGCCATGACACTGAAGAGCATAATCCTTTAGTAGCTTCTAAAGCAAACTACCTGTCAATAAAGGTCATGCGGTGATTCTCAAGGCATCAATGCTAGTGCGAGGCAAACCCCGGGCAGAGCCCACAGAGCTGATTCCCCTAAATGAGATAAACCTCAATTAGCTCGACTTTTTGCTGTTTATTTGTTGAACGTGTAGCGAAAAAAACTATACGAATTATAAATACCTTATACTATCCGTATATCTGTGGGTCTGAAACACAGCCGCCAACATTTTCACAATGATTGGGGGGTGCCAAATATTATACAAGTTACCCCTCCGTTTGCTTCGTATTGGGGGGTACCCAGCACCCGCAGAGCTGGATCCTATGGGTCTGAATGTCTTTTTTTTTTTTTTTTTGTTAACCCTCCATTTCTGATCACATTTAAAGCACCCACACAGGAGGTGTACAATAATGCTCAGATAGCTATCGAGGTACTTTGTCATTAATTATCCAACGCTAAATTGTGCTGTTTCCCCTTTAAATCCCAGACATTTTGACAGGGCACATTAAAGAGCTGCCTGCTCAGGCTGCGCACATCATAAAACTGGACAGGCAATTTCTGTTTTCACCAAATAGCCAGGCTAACTCGTTCTGCATCTTTGATTTTAATGCGCTAGACAGGCAGCTAAGCAGCAAGGGAGCAAAGGGGGGAAATCAGTATAAAAATGCTGGACTGGAAAGCAGAGGTTAGTTCCATTGCTGCAAGCCCCTGCTTCACAATCCCACCCCCCCCCCCCTCCTAAATCCACTGCGCCGTCTGAATTATCAACTAGAATTTGATTAATATGCAAATCTGAAGCAAACAGCTCCATATAATTCTTTCAGTGGAGAGTAATTAATCAACAGTTAAAGCAAATTAATACATATATCAATTTTGTCAGGAACATGCTTAGTTCAATCGCCCGTAAAATTGAAGTTTGAAGTATTAAGGGGCTCTACAGAAACGTTATGGCTAAAACTTTCAAATTGATCCTACTTAGTAATCAATCAAGCTCTCCCCTCAGGTTAATCTGTCTAATTTTTCATCTCAAATCATACACTTTAGTGACATGCCATCTAGCAAACAGTCGATAAAAAGTTAACCAAAATGATAACGACTCAGCCACTGTGATTCTTTTTTTTTTTTCTTGCTGTAATAAAATCGAGCAGTTTTCGAAGCTTATACGTTTCAGAACAGCTCTTTTGAATGCCACACTTCTATATAGCAAACCTCATTTTGTAAAGCACCTAATTAAAGATGTAAAACCATTTTCTTCCCCCCCCCCCCCCTCCTCCTTTTTTTGGGAGAGGAAAAAAAAAGAGCTAAGTGGTTGTGATTTAAAACATGCAAAAATGCACAACTGTTTTGTCTATATTTATTCCTTGAGTATTTGGATTTAAAGATGCTTTTTTTTTTTTTTAAACCATCTGCACGTTTCCGTTTCTAAGGAAAGAAAAAAAAAATTGCTCACCCACGGTTAAGATGATCTTTATGTGGTCTTCGGCATTTTCAGACTTGCCATTTTTTTTCCACACCATTGGTGTTTACAGCCGATTACCAGCGAATCTTTGATTAGTACTTATTAACAGAAGAGAAAGGATGGTGGTTCATTAAGATGATGCCAGGCCTTCTTCTTGCGTAAACAGTGAAATGAGGTATGAAGACATACAGTTTTCAGAATGATTGCTCTCCGGCACTTTCTCGGTTTTTTTGGGTTTTTTTTTTTTTTTTAAAGGTCCATTTCTTTGTGTTTATGAGAAAAAGTGATTTCGTGGAGCGCATAAGATGTCATGTACAGGAAAAGTCCCATCGCAGGGGACTTTGGTTTTGATTTGTTTGTTAGGGGACCGCACTTGACCTATTTCTTAAACTATTTAAAATCAAGATTTTTAACTAGCGAGATAACTTCATACTATTCCAAGCGTCTTAAAGTGTTTATTTCAAAAAAATCAAGATTTTAACTAGCGAGATAACTTCTTTCAAATCTCAAGTGGCTGAATAACGCCCAGTAAAACCTCACTGGCCAGTTGTTAGGCTGGTCTTAAAAACAACGAGTACAAAAATTTAAGGGAACTGGGGATGCGCAGCACTTCTAAAATAAGGAAACAAATACGTTGATTAAAAGTTAATACACTAGGGATAATACATAAGCGCGGTACGCCATTGCTGTTTCTGGTGCCATCCATTACCAAGGTCCTTATATCGTGCTAAAGGTCATTCTGGTGGTGATGACATCAATCATGCTTCAGAGTGTGACAGTGACTCTTATACTACTATAGACACGAGGCGGCACAGGGTAGGTTGCGTTTGGTTATTCTGCAGGCAAAAACCATAGGTACCGCCTTTCAAAAACAGCCTGTGAGACTTTCTTACCAAGCTGAAGATTCTGGGTCTGTTTTGCCTATCCCCATTCTCCTTTCTCCCAACCCCGATCTTTCATTTATTATTATTATTGTTGTTATTATTATTATTATTATTATTTTGAGTTCTGTTTCTTCGTTTTGATCAAGTGCACCTTTGTAAGACCACGACAAGAATTGACTTTCTTTATGTCCAAGTATTTTGTTTAAATGGAATATTTCTAATGACTTTTCAACTGGGCGTCATAATTGTATTATATAGTTGATGCCCCAGTATCCTATAGAGTGCGTGCCGCAGTGTTCAAATCTACAACTATCCAGCATCAACCCATTGCCCGGGTGCTCGCTGGCTGTTGGAGTAAGGGGCGCTTTTATCTTCCGGCTTTTTGTTTTCCAAGACCTCCCACATTTGAAAGTGAAGGGTCTGTTTTTCAGTCCTGCGCATGTGCACAAATGAGAGAGGCGTCTTTTTCCACCTCTTCACACGTTTCTACCTTCATTTCACAATTCTTACAGCAAAGCAAGCCTCCTAAACTCGAATTTATAATCCGCAAACGGTTAATCTTTATTAAAGAATCAGTTATATATTTTTAAAAAAAGCAGTGGTGCAAAGGTCCCTATAAACGGGAATAAAATAATATAGAAATACGGGTGATATCTTTTTTTTTAAACTTAGAAGATAAACCTCCACACACAGAAGCCAGCTCTGTGGGTCTCAATATTGGGGAAGCTCCTTCATTGTGTCCAGGGAAGGGTGCTTTGTATTGTGTCCAGCACGCCCAATCATTTTGAAATATTGGCACCTATGACTCCAGGGATAGCTAAAATGTTCCTGGGATCCCTTAGGTCACCTTCGCAGTGTCAATAAATTAGATATTTCTGTCCTATAGATAGGCAGAACATCTTCGGGAAAAAAACATAGGTTGGCAGTTTGAGAAGAGCTGATTTTCACACCACATCATACTTTCAGAAACATAAAAAGATCAAATCTTTCCTTTCTGTTTGGACGGCTATAGTTTCGGCTTTGACCTCATGGATGGAAACATGGCACTGAAGCCTTTGGAATAATCACTTCTTGTCGCCTTTCTTTACATGGGGAAGCTTTAGTCCCTATTTTCCAAAGGCTTTTTCTACATGCAAATCCCTCTCCCCCCCCCCCCCCCTACTATTCAGTTTGGATCTGGTGAGAGGTGAGAAAAAAATTACCTGAGTGTATACACCGAATAGGCGTGTATACTGCACGAGCCCCTACAGATCAGACACATACTATAATAAGACACAGTACTTCTGTCACACAATAACAGCCTGTCTTCCTTGTCATTTCGGTCTATTTGTTTATTTTGTTAGAACCTGATTTCCCAGGCAAATGCCGATTGCACTGAAGGTGAAAAGGCCACAGATTCAGGTGATAAATAGGCTATGGAGGTGGGGGGGGGGGGGGGGGGAGAGAAAAAGGTAATAGCTAACAAATCTGTAAAGAAGAAATCTAGCTGCATCTCCCCACTGACTAGTCACAAACCAGAATGGAATAGAAACAACCACTTATAATGCATACCTGTCAAATGCGTATCTTTTGATGTAATGCATTGTAAACTTAATACTGCTTATTTGTGGTGTAATCGTACTGATTTACAGGCAGAGGATATCACAGAGAGGGAACAACAGGCCTGGAACAGGAAAGCTTAGGACATATAAGTAACGTCAAGCAATAAAAACATGTCAAAAGTTTTCAAGGGGTGGGGGGGAAGTAACCTACATAGCAACAGAAGACGTCAGCAAAGAAGGAGCCCAGCTGCCTGCTTGACTGCTGTACTGTCATGGGTCTTAATGAATGGCGGTCTTTTCCCTCCCTTAACCACTTTGCATCTATCACATGCATGCTTGAACTCTGCCACTGTTTTGGCTCCTATAAACTTCAGGAAAGTCTGTTCCAGATGTCCACCAGCCTCTTCGTGAAGAAGACTCGTTTCAAATTCCTTTGAGTTTTCCTCCCTTTCTGGCTGGTATGATGGCTCTTTGCCCTTGAGCTTTTCATTCTATGGAAATTGCTGCCTTCTGGTATTTTTATGTAAGCCTGTTAGATATTTGAATGTTGGAATCATTTTCTATCTTTTTTTTTTCTACTAGAGCTGGGCTTCCTAGTGGTTAGGGTGGTGGACTTTGGTCCTGAGGAACTGAGTTCGATTCCTGGCACAGGCAGCTCCTTGTGACTCTGGGCAAGTCACTTAACCCTCCATTGCCTGCCGCATTGAGCCTGCCATGAATGGGAAAGCGCAGGGTGCAAATGTAACAAAAAATAAATCCAGGGACCATACAGCCAGCTGGATTTTCAGCATTTCCAAAACGACCATGCATGAGGAAAATTTGCACACACTGGAGACTTCTATATGCTGTGGGTTTCTGTGAGAATTTTGAGAAGCTCTGCTCTAATAGTTCATCCTCACCTGCTTCTTTCTCTCTCTGTATATAGACTATAGTGTAGGTCTCTCTTGAATTACTTCTACCTCATCAATGTTTATTTCATTACACTTTTATTCATCATTGTGTAGTCAAGTAAATTTTTAGCAGTCTCATAAGCTTTTATCACACTGACCCCACTAACTAAAGATACATTTCCCCCACACATTTCTTTCCTTCAAAAATATATTAGAGTCCAATAATCAACCTGTAGTATTGTATTGTAACCTATAGCATTATGCTGTCCTGTTAGTGCACTTGAATATGTAAAAACGAGGGTGAATAAAACATATCTACACTGGTAATGCCATTTTTTTTTAGACTAACCGAATAATCTGTGACTAGCTTTTGAGAGCTATTCTTCTTTTTCCCAGTCCGCAAAGTTTCAAGTGAAAATTGAGGATGATCTGACCATTTCATCATCAAGATAGCTACATTTTTCAATGTCTATGATACCTCCAATAATGTAAAAGTTTACGATACACCCAACATAGTGTGTGGAACAGGCTGTTTATGGTTAATTCCTGTTTTATTTAGCCAACTGTCATGGTTTGACTTTATTGAACACGGGATACTTTACTGGTAACTTTTTCATAACATTGTTGTTGTTGTTGTTGTTGTTGTTGTTGTTGTTGTTGTTAATTTGAATGTATTTTGATTTATGTGCAAATCTGTTTACATCATAAGAACCTATTCCAGAGGGATATTTCCTTACATTTAAAACTGAAGAATCCTTTCCATAATAACCCCTGCCACACACTTAATAATTCTTCAGACACTGCTTGAAAAGAACAGCCTGAAAGTAATCAGGAAATATCCAGTGGGCTTCTATGAAATCATATTTTTGATTTACTTGGGACAACTTCGAAATCCCGTAACAGACCAGTTTGAAGAACCAAAATGGCGCCTCGAATTCACTTGGGCAACTTTACACAGAATCATTGTAACTCTAGCATTTAAGGTTTGAAGCTACTATTTGGAAAGACAGTATTGTAAAAGTCAAGTTCACCAAAATAAATAAATAAATAAATAAATAAATAAATAAATAAATAAATAAATAAGGAAGGAATCAGAAAAGGTGGTTTCTAAAATCTAGTTTCCATATCTTATGCTTTAAGTAACACTGGGCTCACACTGAATTACTGTAGCTTTTAAAATTCACCTACTATCACATTTTAAAGAACAGTCTGGTTGCACTACAACCACGAGTTTATTCGCATAGACATAAAGAATGATTTAGGGGTTTGGAAAAAAATGTAAAAGGCTGTTATGATACGTTTACCAATGTCTTCTAACTTACTACCATGTCCCATTTCTTGAAGACTGGTGAAAAGGGACAGCCGGGGTAGAGTTCTTTCGCTTAATTCTAGTTTGCGTATATCTGATTTTGTAATACAAATGATAGCAGCAGCATTCATTCAAGATATTTTAAATAATAATAATGATATGTGAGGCGGATTTAAGCAGATATGAATATTGCATGCATAGCCTTGATAGCAAACACTTCAACTAAAGCAGGTCATGATGTCACGACTATTCACATAAAGAGACAAAAAAATGCAAAGTTAGTGAAATCAACACTGCAATGTGGTTCTTAAAAAACTACAGACTATATTCAGGGGAGTGTAGACAAGCAATAGACCAGCCCCCAATGCAACCTCAGAATCAGAATCAGAAAAAAAAAGAAAACCCTTTCCTTTCAACAGGGACTCATGCATCAAACTTCAATTTTCCGGACGATTGAATTAGTGATTTTTTTTCTCCTGAACTAAAATACACTTAAGTCTTTGGGATTAATTACCACGTTCTGGTCCCTCAGACTGTAGTATTAGTTATCGTTGCCACGTTTGACATCATCCCTGACACCTCATAAAATAAGGAACTGAATTCCACTGACTCAACCTGCATCAACCCTCCTGGATAATTCAGAAGGGGTTTATTCTCCTTTTGGGAGTCTCGGGGTAAGTGAACAGGATAAAATATGGATCTCAGTTATATCGTTCTAAGCACTTGTAGATACATTCCCTCAAAAGATAAAGTCACTGGCGTGATGTAAGTAGCAAAAAAAAAAAAAACCAAAAAACCCTAAACCAGAAGAAAGAATTCTATTGGAGCCGTAGAATCCTGAGACCTTACAGGAATAATAGTGGATGTAGTTGAACGGACAATACAATGAACCAAATCTGAAAGCAGATTTGGCGTGATTGTGGTTGAGTTTGCCAAGAGCAACATAGCCGGAGAGAAAAAATAACACCCATGGGTTGGTAAAGTATTTGGGGAAGAAGGGAAGAGTTAGAGATAAATAGATGAAAAAGTACAGCAGCAAACAGAGATAGCTTATGGAAGAGTATAAAACAGCCTGATCTACAATATGAAGGGTCCCTTGACGAGCCACAGAGGCTGTTGTCACTTGAAACCCTATGGACCCATGACACTAAATTCCACAGTGAGCGGTAACCATTCGAAAGCGCAACTTGAAATAAGCGAAAAATACGTACACGCTACTGTACTGAAATACACCTGTAAATGTAGAAATATTTATCGCCATTTCAGTACACAAACAGTGGATCCCAGCATCTACTGTATTTCCCATCCCTAAACCGAACTCCGGAGTCCCACAACAACCCCCCCCCCCCCCCCAGCCCCCCGACAATGCTCTTTCAGCACATATCCACAAATACAGGGCTGGGGGGCGTGTCATCGAATACAAATAAAGGAGTAGAAACACACAAGAAATGCTGTTTGTTTCAGGGCTGCACGTCACAGCGCAACTATTGTGAGGAGGGAGGAGAGTGGGAAGGGTGGGGGGGGGGGGGGGAGAAGAAGACGCTACTGAAAAGAAAGTCTTGGAAAGGTCGAAGTGCAGAAGGAGGGAGAAAGGGAAACCGTCCCGAAATTGTAATGCGCGCAGCGCTTAGCTCGCACATCTGATTCTAAATTTTCAGAGACAGAGAGAGAGAGAGAGAGAGAAAAGAATTCTTTGTACGGGGGGGGGGGGGGGGGGGGGGGGATTGACCTAATATTTTGCCAGCCAGATCTGCTTCATCAGTTCTTACAATTTTGTTGTTGTTGTTGTTGTTGTTTTGCTTGTGGCCTTTCTTTACTAGAGGCTAAGCGCAAGATGTACTTATTTCAGAACACACATTTCAATTTTTCATTTTTGTATTTTATTATTATTATTATTATTTTAGGACTTGGAAACTTTCATAGGACGCGGCTTACTTTGAAAATATACATCCAAATACTTTTAAACTGGGCTTTTACACGTGGAATATGATCAAAGCTAATACTCTGTGCTGAATGATGCATTTACCATTTCATCAGATGTCCAACCACTGTGGCACACTGTGCCTGGTACGTTTTGTCATGATAAGGGTATCCCTAAAAAGCTACTGATCCTGGTTTTAGAAAAAAAAAATAAATAAATAAAAAGCAACGCAACCCTGAATTTTAACTCGAGGGAAAGAAAAGCACAACACATTTTGGTGTTGTGAAGTTGGAGAGTTATGGTCGTCCTTTTTGTGACGTGCTCTTCGTAAAAGTTTGATCACCTGAAGAAGATCGGCTACAGAGGCATGTAAGCTCATTCAATCAATGTGACAAACTGAAAAGAGAAAAACATTAGAACATAAGGATATACCAGTCTTCAGTTGTTTAAAGAACTTACTTAACCTTGGTATTATTAAAACAAACAAGCAAACAAACAAACAAACAAACAAACAAACACAAACGATGCAATAAAGCTAAAAGAATGGAGAACAAGGAAGTGATACATTTAAATACTGAGACCCTTATTCCAATACTAGTATTTAAACCTTTGCAAAGGGAGTGTATTTACTGTCATGTTGCCACGTGTGGCAAACTTTTCTGGGTCCGCTGCCTTTTCTTTTCATCTCTCCTTCTATTTGCACATAGGAGACAATAGTTAGAAACCAAATTAACTCCAGGCTTTCTTTTTTTTTTTTTATTCCTTGACTATATTGAATTGTAGTGCTTTCAGCCTCATTAAATCCTCCCCAAGATAAAAGGAATAAAAGAAAAAAAGAGAAAGAAAGGGGGGGAAGGACAGGGAAAGAAAGCAAATAAAGGGCTTTAACTAGCCCCTCACAATAAATGTCACAGTTTCCAGCATTTACGATGTGCCTGTTTAACATAAAAACACTTAGGACAAGATTGAGAGCTTTGCAAAATATCTGGACAGAAGTCAAACATTATCATCACCCCCCCCCCCCATTTCTCCCTCCCACCCTCGAAGAATAGGAGGACAAGTGCTTTCCAAACTGAAAAAGAAAGGGGAGAGTGGGATTTCATTGTAATTCATAGACTTGTTCAAAATGGCAAGAGCAAATGCACAAGAAAAAGGCATAGTAGGGGCACAGATGCCCTCTTGAAGAGATAGCTATGTTTCCATTATGGCTTTTGTCAAGTGGAGTTAAACAGTCCAAGGGAGGGATAACCCAATCCATCAAATTGTCTGCAAATTGTGAAGAAAATTCAAAAACCATATGGCCTCCAAACGTTTCACTCCTTTTTTTCTGTGGAGGGCCACGCTTGTCTCAGTATTGAGAGCTGCGGGAGGCTGTGCATGGCCCATTGTCGCTTGTCACATCAGGGAAGAGGGCTCATTTGTCCCCAGTTTTCATGCTTTACGCTAAAAATTACAGCCCCATCCGTTTTCAAAGAGAGAGGGAGAGAAAAGAGAGAGGGGGCGAGAGCAAAAGAGTGACAGAGAGATTTATATAGCCCGGGAGAAACTGGCCCAAAAACTCAGTTTTTTGAGACATCTTTTTTTTTTTTTTCGCCGTACCAGACTTGTGTTTCTCACATAAATTTCGCAATGAATAGGAAAACACACGTTGCAGGGTCAAAAAGGCAGGACACGCTTTCGGGGGGGGGGGGGGGGGGGGAGGAAGGGAAAGCAACTACATGATACTTTCTATCAGTCCCTGGTTTCTATTTTTTTTTAATCACTTCAAAATAACAAAATGCTTTTCAACAGTTTTTTGTTTAAATGTTCTTATTTTAATACACGTTTTGCGTAGTCAACATAACGTTCCGTTTTAAAAATCGTTAATATTTCAAGCGAACAACACGACTTCAGAAATATTTAGCCGCTCATTTGGCATCTTTCCTACCTTATATTTCTGAGGCTGAGAAGAGGGGGTCAGACAAGGTATGTAATTGATTTTGCCAGATTACTGGAAGTCAATGACTTTGTTTTTTTTTTACACAAAGGCTTACCCTCCTAGCTCTGCATCTTCTTCCTGCCTTCACTGAAATATTAATCATAAGCCCGTATTAACGAAGTAGAATTTAAATGAGTCAGCCAGGTTTTGGGCGAAATTTTCATTCGTAAAAAGTATGTAGCAAACAAAAAAACCAAAACCTTATTTTGAAAAGAAACATTTGTGGCATACAATCGGAAAAAAATTACAAGCAACTGAAAGTCTATCAAAATGTTAATAATTTTATTGTATTGGAAAAAAAAGGAACTCTGTACAGTTCGAAGACAAAAAGAAAGAAAGAAAAAAAAATACCAAGCCAGCGCTGTCCCTAGTATACTAACTTAAATAATAGGCCTTTGTCATTTTTACATTTCAAAAAAAATTCTCTGTACATTGTAGCAATCTATACCATTTTGTTTAAATGTAGTATTATTGGGTTCCATCCTTTAAAGCATGCAAAATTCTAAAAAGAGTATAAAATAATTATAGGGGGTGTTTTAACCACCTTCATATAAAAATACGAAAGGTAGCTTTTTTAATAAAAGCATAACAATAGCAGAAAATGGCAAAGATAGTGAGGCAGAAGTGGCTTTGAAAACAAATCTATATGAAATATATATATATGTATATATATATATCGCAGTTATACCATCAGTATTTAAAAAAGAACTAGAAGGAAAACAGACATGAAAATAAAAACATGTTTCGTGCACATTTAAGCATGCAAGTAAAAATGATAAAGTTATCCTAACTTAAATCCTACTAGAGTACTTGGAAGTTTTTTTTAAATAATTGGCTAGTTGTGTATATGATGTTTCTCTAAGTCTTTAGGATATGCAAAGAATAATGTGCAATTATTGAAACCAAAGCCTAAACAAAAAAAAAATCCAAATATATGCTTAAATATTTATATAGAAGCCATACACACAATTGCACCATTCCAAAAATGAAAACTACCTGATCTGGCAGCGTTGAGTGTTTTGTCTTTTCTTATATTGCTTATTGCTTTTATTGAAAAGAAACTGCCTCGGTTGTAAATATTTGAGTTTCTATTACTATAATACAAGCGCAGCATATAAACCACCGTCCATGCTTTTTTGTCGGAAATTGTCTCTGGCTGTTGAAAACAATCTTTTTAAAAATCAGTCATCGACGTCGATCTCCACGTCTTCCTCGTCTTCTGAACAGTCTTTACTGGTGGGCTGGTCTGTGAGTGGAGAGCAGGGAGATAGCTGGAGTTGGGAGCCAGTGTCAAGTCCATCTTTGGCCAGGCTTGGGGACGTGGCCCTTGATTTGCCCCTCGTGCCTTCCGAAGTTTGTTGTAACTCTAAAACAGGGCTACTGTCATCATCTGAGGATGAAAGTTTTTTAGTGGACTCCACGTCTGCTTTCATCTCCTCCAGGTCTCTCTTGAGCTTAGCCCGGCGGTTCTGAAACCAGGTAATCACCTGGGCATTCGTCAGACCCAACTGCTGGGCGATTTGGTCTCGGTCGGCCGGAGATAAATATTTCTGATACAGAAATCTTTTTTCCAGTTCGTAGATCTGGTGGTTTGTAAACGCTGTTCTGGACTTTCGCCTCTTTTTGGGAGTCTGTCTTTGGCCAAAAATAGTCATCCCATCCCTTCCTGAAAATAAGAACATATTTTTTTGTTGGTAATTAGACAATCCTCAGACAAGGGTTCAAAACAAAAGCCAATGTTATTGCCATCAGGTACAAAGAAAATGTTGCAGATCAATTTACAGCTTGCATTTAGCCTTATCTAGAATTAGTTTCATGCTGTAGTATTTTTCACATGTATTACTTCGCACAAGGACTTCATCAGGGTGTAGCTAATTTTTTAAAATTACTTTCTATGAAAAAAGTGAAAAGTTAAATAACAGTATGAATTTGTGTTATACTATGGTCAACTTAGGACGTCCATTTGCAGCTAAACTATATTATTTTCCATTTCTTTGAAAGATTATTTTATATCCCTGTGGATTTTTATGACAGAATAGTCTACTGAGAACGAAGGAATGCTAAGAACGAACAAGAACAATTAAATTAAAATAAAACTAGCAAGAAACTAAATAACCCCTGGCCCCTCCTGAGAATATGCACAATTTTAAGCATTGTGTGTGTGAGTTTATTTTGTTTTTCGTTTGCTCCACTATACAGGTGTGCTTCAGCTCCATTTGAGACAATAGCACGATCCCTGTTGATGCTTCAGAAATGTACCGTGTGGTCAGGACAGTGCTCGGGTCCTGGATCTTACCTTCAGCCGCCTGCAGTACACTAACTTCTAAGCCCTTGAAGGTTTTGCTGGCCAGTTCTTCCAGGGCACACAGAGGCGAGGTCTGGGAGAGGAGTGCCCGGCTGGAGAGGGCTAGTCCCGCAGGAGGGGGTTTTTCAGCCGCGGTCAAGAGATGAGCTGTCCCGCAGATGGTGTAACTTCTTCTGACTGAGGGCTTGTTCAGGATATCCTCTATGCTGAAAGGAGTCAGTGGTTTATTCGAATTGGCAGGCGGTGGCAGATGATCCAGGGGGCTTCGCCTCCTTTCCTCCACGGAGGACGATTTCGCCTCTTCTTTGGAAGTCATTCTTGACGAGTGGCTTCGGCCAAAACGTCCCTCTGGAAAAAAAAGTTCTCCCCACAACTTCCAAGACGGTCCTTCCCAGCTGTCTTCGTCAAGAAGGACCAGAGACAATCCGCAAGGTTAAAATGATTTAAAAAAAAAAAAAAAAGCAGGGGAAGGGGGAGGGGGGTTGCCAATGAATAGTCAAAGATTTCGGCAGCCCTGATTCGAAGATGACTTTTTGCACTCTTGTCCCAGTTTCCTCTTCCCAGTTGCTATTTAAAGGTGCAGAATCCCCCTCACTCTTTTTTTTTTTTTGTTGTCTCAAAAGACCTGATAAGGCGAGAGTACTGATCCTTAGACTGGGTGGGGGGAAAGCAAAGAGATGGGGGTCATTGATTATTCCTAACAAGTAATTGTTGATTGGGAGACGATCAATTATCTCCAGTGGCTCTCTCTCTCTCTCTCTCTCTCTCTCTCTCTCTCTCTCTCTCTCCCTCTCTCTCTCTCTCTCTCTGTCAGTCTCTCGTTCCCCTCTCTCTCTCTCTCTTCGCCTGTCCAATGTAGACGCTTGGAAGTCGGGAGCTCCATTAATTAGAAGGCTTGGCTAGTAGGTGGAGCCCGGTTGAATTATAATGCCTAATGCACTTGTCATGTTCTTTCCCATTATTTGTATCGCCATATATATATTTTTTTAAATTACATTACACCAGGCTATATTGCATCAGGATAATATTGTATGAAAGAAAAAACAACCTCAACCAATTTCCTGTTTTTTTTTTATTTTTTTTTCTTCTTGATTCCACGTCTTTCATATAATTTGTTTATTCACAGAATGCAGAGGATCACTGGTGGCAGGTAAGATAAACAGATTAATCTAAATAATAATTCTTTTTCATAGATGAATAAGAGTGTATTTAAAATTGTTTTGTATTTTAAGGCATATTTTTACGTCCGCGTTTCTCCATTTTTTTCGATAACGACCCCTTTTTTTATCCTCCCTATTAAAAGTCACATAAACAGAATTCCCCAAAGGCTGACGAACTTATAGGAATATGCTCATTGACAAGACCTACAGTTAACCACTGACCATTATTTCGTCTAACTGGTCTCTGTGTTTCCTGCTCCATGCCATAGGTCGAGAGCTATTTCTATATTTAATGGTTTAAAAGGTAAGAAAATTAACTTGCCCTTTTCTTACCTGCTTTTATCTTCGTGCCGTAGCAATTCAGTTTCCTTCTTAATCCTAAATGACCGCTTCAGATGGTTTGGTGTTTCTATTCTGTGGCCACTTAAGAAGCATACATCATTTCCTCTAATACCTAGAGGACAGGGGGCGAGAAAGAAAAACCGAGTTCCCCCTTCAGCTCTGGCTAAATTCTCTCTGCCATAATTCCAGAGCAAAGGGCCACCAAACAGAATCAGGGACATATTTCATCTCCCTTAAAAAGTCCAGATGCTCTTGACATGGTTTTCTATGGCTTCACTCAATCCTAACTGAATTACTGCTTTTTTGTGTCTTGCCGGGTCCTAAGAACAGACACGGGATGTCCCTTACTATGAAGGGACTCCCGTGGCCACCGGGGTCAGAGCGAAGCACGCCAGTCTGAATACTGGGGCATTAAGGCAGTCCTGGGGGTTGAATGTTGAGGACACAATGGTGACAGATCTGAAGTTTTCTTCTGCTTTTTCTTCGATTTGTGTGTGTGTATGTTTTGTTTTATTAAATATGACAAAGGCAATCAATAGAAATATGGAGAGGATCTTTCCGAATCAAACGTCAATGTGCCACACTTCACTTTGACTGTTGTTCTAGGTGCATATTCTGGTATTTATTCGTATAGAAAAGAAAAAAAGCTCGCAAACACAGCTTGGCAATATTTTAATTGTTGGATTAGATGATTTCTGGTTCTGCTCCCTTTCCCCTTTTAGATAAATGTTCGGTGAATTTGCCTACGCGGTGTTTCCGATTGCAGATTTCTCTCTGCCCTGTTGTTTTTCCTTGACATGGTCGCCCATTCGATTTATAAGTACCGGGTGCGTTCTAATTTGGAGCAGAGAGAGATTTCAGACATTAAGAAATCATCTCAAACGTATTAAAAGCAGCGCTCATCGTGCCCTGTTACTGTAAAGTAGACAGTTCTGCATTGCTATTTGGAAAAGTCGTAGGCCTCAATTAAGGAAATGTTATTTAAAATTCGATCAAACTCTTGCGCTTTGGCTTCTATTAGCTGCCCTTTGAAAATGGTAGTGTTAAGCTAAAATTCTGTAAACCGGAGCAGTGTAAACCGGGCTCAATACAGTTTATAAATCGGTTAATATCCTTCTCAGAATGAGTTGTGACTGAAAGCTCTTGCAACTATGTTAATTCTGATAGAAAATCCTATTGAAATCCAGTCTATATGCAGGGAACATAAAATGTACTTTGCGCTTTTTTTTTTTAACCACCACACCTGTATCTCTGCAGCTTTCTTTTACCTTGATTTATAGACTGAATATTTGTTGTGATCCTTTGATGCTGGAAGTGCTACACACAAAGGAGCAAATGGCCCCTGCTCTTAAAGAGCCCTCAACCAATTATTTGTTGAAAGCGCTATACAAGGCTTTTATTAGGCAATAGACGGGGTTTGTTTTTAAAAACCTTATGAGGACTGTGGCATATGGAAAACCGAGAGAGTGGGGGGGAAAACTGGAGTTTATTTAAATGTCCAAATTGCTTTCACTTAAAACGTTGAAATTGTTTTCTATTTTTAAAGCTTCATTTAATTATGTTTTCTCCTGAAATGTATTTCACATCATGTTTGGACTGTGGGCACATTTTTGAATTATTTAAACTAAGTTCCTAACGGAAAATTCATGGATGGACGTTCGTTGCAATATTTTTGAAATTCATCGGATTAATATCTGATGAACAGTCTTTACAAAAGGCCTGTGCGAAGTAGTAAAATATGGCGATATTTACACGTAATCTACATAGGATATGCTAATCTCCACCGTGCACGTACTAGATTTTGTTACCGTGAGCTAGGAATGCATTGCAAAACAGCATTAAAAAAAAAAAATCAGTCTCCGTATTTTTTAAATCTCATGTCACAATGCACTTTTAGCGAAGACACTGTCAATGTTAGCTATACCAACACACTTCGTAGTTCAAAATTGCAACACTGTCTAGAGATTTTTCGAAGAAACAATTTGCCACTCTCTATTGCTTTCCCTTTTTAAGCTCCTGTGCCTATGTCCATTCTTTCCTTTTTGTTTGGCTATAGTTTATTACTGCTATATTCACGGTCAGAGCAAAAATGTGAGCGCTTTTCAATGTGTCTTATTCGCACATAAGAAGAAGGTCCTTCCAGAGCGTCCACTTTCCATTCCCTATATGCCTTCTTTTCAGTGTCAGGCCTGAACGGATTCCGCTAAGGAGCAGCACAAAAGATCCCCGGATTTACCTAGATTCGGAATGGTGGGCGTGGTTAAGTAGGAGGAGCTTTCAAAAACAACTTTATACTGTATATTACTAACTCCTTAAGAACGGAATACAAAGGGAGGAAGATGTTGATGGTTTTCTTTCTTTGACGATTGCTGCTTTAACTGGGAGTTTAGGAAGTATAGCGTTTGGATCTGGAATACAGCTTCTTTTGTGTCCCCAAATTCTCATCCCCCGTACCACCCACCCCCAGCATCATACATCAGAATTCTTAATTTCTTACTTACAGTAGCTTTACAATAAACCAGTCATAAAACAGATTGGAAGTAATTAGGCCTCGACTTTGTTTATTCAAGATAACAATTATAAACAATAACAATGACATAACAAATCCCCAACCCAAGCTACCATAGTACAGTCAAATAATGTTCCTATTCCTTCACCGCCTTGCCATGACAGCTAAGGCATAAGGATATGGCATGGTCCTCCATTGCCCCTTTTACCCAGTCACCTGACCGTCCTCACACGTGGCTCATAGAGCCTTATATCCATTGCTCATCCCCTGATGAGCTAAAGTCCTGTAGCTTAGGTGTCCACCCACTGTGCCACAAGCTACCAAGGCCCAGAACCCCAGATCCCACAGTCTCCACCCCCCCCCCACACCCAGTCCCTATGAAAAAGGGGAGGGGGGAAGGGTGGGTAAACCACCTCTGAGGAGCAGGATTAAAAACCTGCTCCACAGAGGTGGCCATTTTAAATAAACTTTGCTCCCGGACCACTTAAACCCCCACCTGGTGATTAAATTGTACCAACCAATCATAAGCTCCATCCTCCTCTCCTTTGCTTCTTCCCCCTTCCCAGCCCAGTCCTTTCTCCCTACAGCCTCTTCAGCTTGCCATCCTGCCCTTTCACTTTTACACTTTTACTTATGACCTTCATGCAACAGGTCAATTCTGCTACTATTAATAAAGACCTTGTTCAGGAAGACACTCATTGTGAGAGGACTTTTTTGGATCCACTGTGTGTTTTTCCTTTCGTTGGTTTCCTTGTGGGTGTTTGCTTCATGCAACAGGGTCACATTAATGGGTCCAGCCCAAAGTTAAACATCCATCGAGACAAGGTCTCAGACTTAAACTAATCAAGATTTGTGTGATCTGCATAAGCTACATTTCTATGGTTGACATTTACAATGCACTTATGTTCATACAGAGCACCTACACTCACATAAAGATATCACCTTGTTTATGCTCTGTTCACGGAGGAACAGAGTAGGATAGATATTGGATTAACAGTCATGAAACTTCGCAAGAATATCAACTGTGAATTGCTTCTTGTCTTAGGACTGGAAATTGCAACCTATTCTGAGCCTGATGTTTAATGTATTTTTTTCTCTTGGAGAGTGGGGGTATTGTTGAGTTCCACTCATAGGTGCCTCTGCCCTAAGACCACATTAAGTTTGGTGCCTATATTTCCAGTGCAGCCTCGCTATGCATATGATTACGTGTGCATAGCAAGGATTGTGAAAAATTACAAGATGATCTTACGAGACTGGGCATCTAAGTGGCAGATGACGTTTAATGTGAGCATGTGCAAAGTGATGCATGTGGGAAAGAGGAACCCGAATTATAGTTACGTCATGCAAGGTTCCACGTTAGGAGTCACGGAACAAGAAAGGGATCTAGGCATCATCGTTGATGATACGTTGAAACCCTCTGCAGCAGCTAAGAAAGCAAATAGAATGTTAGGTATTATTAGGAAAGGAATGGAAAACAAAAATGAGGACATTATAATGTCTTTGTATCGCTCCATGGTGTTCAATTCTGGTCACCGCATCTAAAAAAAAGATACAGTGGAATTAGAAAAGGTACAGAGAAGGGCGACAAAAATGATAAAGGGGATGGAAAGATTTCCCTATGAGGAAAGGCTGAAGTGGCTAGGGCTCTTCAGCTTCGAGAAAAGATAGAGGTCTATAAAATAATGAGTGGAGTGGAATGGGTAGACATGAATCACTTATTTACTCTTTCCACTAATACTAGGACTAGGGGGCATGCGATGAAGCTACAAAGTAGTACATTTAAAATGAATCATAGAAAACGTTTGTTCACTCAATGTGTAATTAAACTCTGGAATTTGTTGCCAGAGAATATAGTAAAAGCAGTTAGCTTAGCGGGGTTTTAAAAAGGTTTGGATGGCTTCCTAAAGGAAAAGTTCATAGACCATTATTAAAATGGACTTGGGGAAAATCCACTGCTTATTTCTAGGATAAGCAGCATAAAATGTATTGTACTTTTTTGGGATTTTGCCAGGTACATGTGACCTGGATTGGTCACTGTTAGAAACAGGATGCTGGGCTGTCTTAGAATGGCAATACTTAAGTACTTATGTAGATAAATACATGGCTGCTAATTTTTTAGTACACATTTTAAAATATATTTTTATTTATTTTCAGTTATGAAAACATATGCAGAACTTTGAATAAACAGATACATTTATAAAATGTAAACAATATTTAAAAAAACATACAAAGCAGCACTCCTAATACATAGGCCCTATAATCTGCCAAGAAACTGCAAAAATCATGACATTCTAACATTATCTCAAATATTTAAACTGTGACAGTAAAAATTGCCTGTAGCTTTTTTGAAAATATACACCCTGCCACCTTTCCTCTTCATACTTAAATGGTGTGTTTTCATTTATGTTTCCTCTTAGAGTAAGGGTTCTCAACCCAGTTCTTGAAACACACCAAGCCAGTCTGGTTTTCAAGGTATCTACAAAGCAAAAATAGGCATGAGAGATATGCATATAATGGAGACAGTGCATGCAAATTTATCTCATACATATTCATCAAGGATATCCAGATAAGGGTGTCTAGCTGTATGTGTACCAAGGGACTATGTTGAGAACCCCTCTCTTAGATGTATTACTTTGCATTCATGAATACAAATACAAAACCAACTTTGATTGTACCACAGAAAGGCAGTGTATCAAATCCCATTTACCCCTGCTCTTACCCTTTCACTGTCTTAGGTCCTTTGACTAGTGGGGAAGAGGGGAATAAATGAGGTTTTCTTTCACTGCCTATTGACATTTGAATGAGCGATATTCATGAGCAGGTCATTAATGCTCAGGTGAGACAGCAGGTAAATATTCATGGCTATAATAGCTACAGTTTTAATGGCTATTGCACAAATCTGATATTACGGACCTCTAAAATAAGGTCATGCCAAGAAAGCTAATCAGGTAGACACCTATTAGGATAGTATTATGCATAACACAGGATAGACGTCACAGTTTTTTCTCACCTTTGCCGCAGTTCTGATGAGGTTATGTCACCGATTTTGCTCCTATGTCGCATACAGGTGCATTCAAAAAACAAAAGCACAACAAAGGAATATATAAAATACAACAACAAGAGAATATGCCCCAAATAAACAGAAAAGAGATGCAAACAAATTATAATGTGAGAAAAAAAAGGTGACTCTCAATTATCTAAGCTCTGACGTACCCAACGTCTAAAGCTTGCTAGGACAACAAGAACTCTGAGCAATTTTATTAATTGCGCTAACATTCGATGCCTTGATATATCCTCGAGTTCACTGTTTCCGTACATGTGCAATAGTGAAGTTAATTAAACCATCCCCAAATCAAGAAAAATGTCCCCAACAAGAAAAGAAAAGACCCCAAATACGATTGCAAAAACATAATAGTATTCGATGATGGTAAGTCCAAATTACTTATCTTAAAATTCAAAAACTGGAAGCCAAAACTCTCCAACCGATGGTTCAACCAATTTTTGATACTGAATTTGTGCTTAGTGCTCAGCACCCCAGAGCCTAATTTTTTGGGTGTTTTGTAAATAATTCCCTCCCCCCCCCCCAATAAGGGCACATTTATAAAGCTTTTTCTGGGGTAAACTCTGTCATGTACAGAAAAAGGTATTTATAACACTGCACATCCCTTTAAGGGCTTAAAAGTAGCACATGGAAAGAATGTGTCTACCTTTAAGCAATCTGCACATAGATATTCTCAGGACAAGGCTGGGCAGAATTACGGTGTACTTGCATTGTTTTATAACAGAAATTTTCATCTCATGGCACTCTTATACCAGTGGCGTAGCCACAGGTGGGCCTGGGTGGGTCGGGGCCCACCCACTTAGGGCTCAGGCCCATCCAACAGTAGCACATGGTAATGAAAATGCTGCTCTCCACAATACTGGCACCTTTGCATGCTCAGTTTTCAGCACATGCCTGCTGCAGACTACCAAAGTGGAGACTGGAGAGAAGCATTTTCCCACCAGCTGAGATATTATTTTGATGTGGGGGTGGGGGAGAGAACATTTGGTGCCCACCCATTTCTTGCCTAGGCCCACCCAAAATCTACTGTCTGGCTACGCCCCTGTCTTATACAGCGCTAAAATTGTCAAAGCACACCCCTACACATGGTCCTGTATTTTATCTTCTTCCCCCCCCCCCCCACCCACACATACTCACATGGTCCAGCATTTGACCTTCCCCCCCCCCCCTCACAAAGAGTCCAGCATTTATCTTCTCTTCCCCCCACAACCATAAAAATAGTCCAGCATCTCTCCCTCCTGTTCCCTCTCCAGCTGGTGACCAGGCCTTGTCTCTCTTGATTCTCTCTCCCCCCCACCCCCCGCAACACATCCCCCATGTACCTTTTCAAAGTTTTCTGGACTCTAGCAGTTGACTGCAGCGCACAGCGATGTCATACAGCTCACTCATGCCGACCCTAGAGCCTTCTCTTTTCCCTCTTTTGTGGAAACAGGAAGTTATGTCAGATAGAAGGTGGGCTCTGGGGTTGGCATGAGCAGGCTGTATGGATCACTGCTTCCTGCCACCAACTGCTACAGACAAGAAAACTTTCTCCATTCTGGCACAAATTAAGGTGGTGCACACATAAATCCAGGCGTATTCTGGATTTGTGTGCAATTTAGTTATCAGAGAAATCAGCGCTGGTAATTAGAATATACGCACACAACTTGCTAGGCGTATTCTCTAAAGTGGTGTGTGTAAATTCTAAGGCGTGCAGCCAAAAAGGGGGTGTGGCCATGGGCATGGAAAGGGCAAATCGTGGGCTCTACAAAAAATATGCGCATGGTTATAGAATACCCCTGTACCACACCTAACTTAAGCACTGGTATTTACACCAGGTTTTACTTGGCGTAAATTCCCATGCAGGGGCGGCCCGACCATTAGGCAGCCTGAGGTGAGGGCCTCAGGTGGCACTCTTCAGGAACATCTCTCCACTCTTCAGGGAGCGGCATCTCCCCCTTCACAGCTTTTACCTATTTCATCACGTCCCAAACCTGGCAGCGGCAACGATTCCCTTATGCTGCCTGTTGCTGGCACCCGCCTTTTCCCGTCACTGTGACCGCCTCTCTGATGTAACTTCCTGTTTCGTCAAATGGGCTGGAGGTAGGAAGGGGGGGCAGCATCTCAGCCCAGGAGGGGCAGCATCTCGTCCCGGAGGGGAGGTATCTTAGCTCCGCCTCAGGCAGCATCTTGCCCTTTTCCCATGACTAGGTTTAGGCACACATAAGGGCTCAAGGTATATTCTATAAACCGCGCCTAAGTTAGGCGTGGCTTATAGAATACACCAAGGTGGAAATTTTTTCGGCACTGATTTTTCAGGCGCCATATATAGAATCTAGCAGTAACTGGCAAATTTTCAAAGTGATTTAAACAGGCAGAAGAGGCTCTGGCCCACTTAAATTGCCCTGGGCCATCCAACCACCTATATTCAGCAGCACTTAACCGGTCAGGGCCACTGAATATTGGCTCTGAGTGGCCATAAAAAAGTAGTACAGGTGGCAGCATTGGGGAGGAGCCAGCAATTATGCAGATGCCAGCAATATTCAGTGCCAGCACCCACATAGAAAAGTGGCCAAAATTACTGCAACTCAAAAACTGTCTTAAATTCGGTCATTTAGCTATGTGATTGCTGGCACTGAGTAAGTACTGGGATTCACATAACTAAAAAAAATCCCTCCCAGGCTCTCTGATTCCCTCCCGCCCAAAGTAGCAATCATCTTCTGATCCCCTGCCCCCTGAAATGAGCCTCCTTAGTGGTAATCCTGCACAACCTCCCCCATCCCAGCCCATCTTCATCATAGGCCCTCCACAGGCCTATATGTATCCCTAGTGGTCCATTGGAGGTGTTGAGGGCAGAAGTGAAGCCCACTTGCTCCTGCTCCTAGTGTAGGCTGCCAGTAGTACCATGAGGCTGTCATGAGAAGTTGTGGCAGCCATTTTGTTGCAGCCTACATTAGGGGCAGGAGTGCATGGGCGTCACTAGTGCCCCCAATACCCCCCATTGGACCACCAGGGATACAGGTAGACCCAGGGAGGGCCTTTGATGATGGTGGGCTGTGGGGGGTTGGGGGTATTGCCACTGTAAGGCCTCATTTCTCATTTCAGGGGGAAGGGGATCAGAAAAGGCTTGCTATTGGGGGGGGGGGGGGAATCAGAGGGCCTGGGAGGGATTTTTTTAGCTATGTGGGTCCCGGCCAATATTCAGCTGGGGTTTGCATAACTCTAGGTGGGTCCTGGATGAATATTGGCCAGGACCTGCATAAGCTCTGGCAGCCAGATTAGTACTGGATATTTAGTGCCAGTGTCTACACATGGCTTGGTACTGAATATTGAGGGCTCATTTAGCTGGTGAAGGTCAGCATTTTAAAAAACACTGACAGCCGCAGGCTAAATATCTACTCCTAGGTTTATAAAAGTGCACCTAAGTGCAGTTACACGTGTAATTGCAAACTGGTGCCAACCAGGGGCGTAGCCAGACTTCGGCGGGAGGGAGGTCCAGAGCCTCAGGTTAGGGGGCACATTTTAGCCCCCCCCCCGCCGCTGCCAATCCCCCCTCCCCATTGCCGACACCCCCACCCACCATTGCCGACCCCCCGCCGCCGCCGCCACCACCACCACCAACAACTTTGACCCCCCTGCCAATGACCCTCTTGACCCCCCTCCCACCGCCAACCCTCCTCCACTGTCGCTGTTGCCTACCTTTGCTGGCGGGGGACCCCAACCCCCACCAGCCGAGGTCCTCTTCTTCCTTCGTTTTGTTTCTGAGTCTGACGTCCTGCACGTTGTACGTGCAGGACGTCAGACTCAGAAACAGAACAAGGGAAGAAGAGGACCTTGGCTGGTGGGGGGCTGGGGTCCCCCACCAGCAAAGGTAGCAGACAGCAACGGCGGGTTGACGGCGGGAGGGTGGGTTGAGAGGGTCGTCGGCAGGGGGGTCCAGGGCCAAATCTACGGGGGCCCAGGCCCCCATGGCCCCTTGTAGCTACGCCCCGGTGCAGATTAATGCCACCTAAGGTTCATTACTGCCAATCAAAGCCAATTAGAGCTCACTTATATATTTAAGGTAGGTGCTGTTCTATAACTTGCATGCACAATTATGTGTGCCAGTTGCAAAATTGTGCACCAAAGTTTTTTTATAAATTTATTTATCAAAATTTACAATTCTATATCTCCAATCAATAAGATAACGAGAAATTCAGAAATACATTTATTGTGCATCAAAGTTTATAGAATTAAGGGGATAGAGTATACACCCACATTTACATTGGCATATATTTATTATTCGTTCATTGATTTATTAGGGCTGTTTATAGACAGGTGCTTGAAAGTTATCTTAGCTAGGGTAGGAGTGGAAAAATATGTCCGGCTATTACTACTACTACTACTTGACATTTCTAAAGCGCTACTAGGGTTACGCAGCGCTGTACAGTTTAACATAGAAGGACAGTCCCTGCTCAAGGAGCTTACAATCTAATGGACAAATGTACAGTCAGTCAAATAGGGGTAATCAAATTGGGGCAGTCTAGATTTCCTGAATAGGTTAGGTGCCGAAGGCGAAATTGAAGAGGTGGGCTTTGAGCAAGGATTTGAAGATGAGCAGGGAGGGGGCTTGGCGTAAGGGCTCAGGAAGTTTATTCCAAGCATAGGGTGAGGCGAGGCAGAAAGGACGGAGCCTGGAGTTGGCGGTGGTGGAGAAGGGTACTGAGAGGAGGGATTTGTCCTGTGAGCGGAGGTTAAGGGTGGGAACGTAAGGGGAGATGAGGGTAGAGAGGTAATGAGAGGCTGCAGACTGAGTGCATTTGTAGGTTAGAAGGAGAAGCTTGAACTGTATGCAGTACCTGATCGGAAGCCAGTGAAGTGTCTTGAGGAGAGGGGTGATATCAGCATATCGGTCCAGGTGGAATATAAGATGTGCCGCAGAGTTCTGAACGGATTGAAGGGGGGATAGATGGTTAAGTGGGAGGCCAGTGAGGAGTAGGTTGCAGTAGTCAAGGAGAGAGGTAATGAGAGAGTGGACAAGAGTTCGGGTGGTGTGCTCAGAGAGGAAAGGGCGAATTTTGCTAATGTTATAGAGGAAGAAGCGGCAGGTCTTGGCTATCTGCTGGATATGCGCAGAGAAGGAGAGGGAGGAGTCGAAGATGATTCCGAGGTTGCGGGCAGATGAGACGGGGAGGATGAGGGTGTTATCGACTGAGATAGAGAGTGGAGGAAGAGGAGAAGTGGGTTTTGGTGGGAAGACGATAAGCTCGGTCTTGGCCAGTTTCAGGTGGCGGTTGGACATCCAGGCAGCAATGTCGGATAAGCAGGCTGATACTTTGGCCTGGGTTTCCGCAGTGATGTCTGGTGTGGAGAGATAGAGCTGGGTGTCGTCAGCATAAAGATGATATTGGAAACCATGAGATGAAATCAGCTATAGTATGTCCAGCCAGTGTCACTGATGATATTGAGAACATCTATGAGAATGGTGCTCCCCAGTCCAGAAGGGGGTATTATGGACTAGATTTAGTAAATGGTGCTGAAAAATTGACGCATAAATCGCCATTGATAGAATAGCGCTTAGAGCCGATTTCCATGTCAAACTTTGGGCACAAGGATTTACACTGACTGAAACTTGGTATAAATCCTGGTGCGTAAGTTAGGTGCAGATCCCCAGTATTCAGTAAAACAGTATGCGTCTCTAGTGAATGCCCCTGACCCGCCCATGCCCTTCTCATGGCCACGCCCCCTTTTGAATGGCATGCTAGAAGATTTGCATGCGGATCTTTATAGAATAGCACTTAGCAAGATGCATGTGCAAATCCAAATTGTTGCCAATTAAGGCCAATAATTGTTAGCACCCAATTATTGGCACTAATGGCTCATTAGCCAATGTAGTTATGTGCATGTCACAGGATAACGCACAATTTTGCATGCGTAAATTTGTGCACCATTTATAGAATCCAGGGGTATATAGGGCTGGGTCTGGGAGTCTGTTTTATAAAACCACATAGGTGTCCATGTTGCCTTTCTGAAATAGGCTTAAAATGTGCACCTTTATGAACATCTCAAATAGGTGTCCTCATAATTTATTTATTGCATTTGTATCCCACATTTTCCCACCTATTTGCAGGCTCAAAGTGGCTTACAGAGTGTGGTTATAACATAATCATTTCGTGATAACAGGTACAATTCTTATAGTTTGAATGTTGGTAAGAGAAGATAGGCATAGTCATTTCATGATAACAAGTACAGTTATTACTGTTTAAAGATTAGGTAAGGGAGAATAGACGGAAAGTGTTAGGTAGGTTAGAGGTGAAATGCGGTAACTGTGTGGATTGTTGAAGTAGTTTTGTAGGCTATCCTGCTTATAATCGAACGAGAAAAACGCCCAAGTTCCGACCTAAATCGGGAGATGGACGTTTATCTCACAAAAACGAATAAAGCGGTATAATCGAAAGCCGATTTTTGGACGTTTTCAACTGCACTCCGTCGCGGATGCGGACAAAGTTGATGGGGGCATGTCAGAGGTGTGGCGAAGGCGGAACTGGGGCGTGGTTATCTGCCGAACAAAGATGGGCGCATTTCACCGATAATGGGAAAAAAGTATGCGTTTTTAGCTAGAATTTAGGACACTTTTCCTGGACCCTGTTTTTTTCACGAATAAGGCCCCAAAAAGTGCCCTAAATGACCAGATGACCACTGGAGGGAATCGGGGATGACCTCCCCTGACTCCCCCAGTGGTCACTAACCCCCTCCCACCACAAAAAAATGATGTTTCACAAATTTTTATTTTCACCCTCAAATGTCATACCCATCTCCCTGGCAGCAGTATGCAGGTCACTGGAGGAGTTGTTAGGGGGTGCAGTGGACTTCAGGCAGGTGGACCTAGGCCCATCCCCCCTACCTGTTACAATTGTGCTGCTTAATGCTTATTAGTCGTCCAACCCCCCCAAACCCACTGTACCCACATGTAGGTGCCCCCCTTCACCCCTTAGGGCTATAGTAATGGTGTAGACTTGTGGGCAGTGGGTTTTGAGGGGGATTTGGGGGGCTCAACACACAAGGGAAGGGTGCTATGCACCTGGGAGCTCTTTTACCTCTTTTTTGGTTTTGTAAAAGTGCCCCCTAGGGTGCCCGGTTGATGTCCTGGCATGTGAGGGGGACCAGTGCACTACGAATCCTGGCCCCTCCCACGAATAAATGTCTTGGATTTATTCGTTTTTGAGCTGGGCGCTTTCATTTTCCATTTTCGCTGAAAAACAAAAACGCCCAGCTCACACATTGTTGAATAAAACATGGGCGTCTATTTTTTCCCAAAATACGGTTCGGTCCGCCCCTTCACGGACCCGTTCTCGGAGATAAACGCCCATGGAGATAGGCGTTTTCGTTCAATTATGCCCCTCTATGTATTTTCCTTGTAGGCCTTTTGGAAGAGATGAGTCTTCAGGGATTTGCGGAAGTTAATTATTTCGTCAATAGCTTTCAGGTCTGTAGGTAGATCATTCCACAGCTGCGTGCTCAAGTAGGAGAAGGTGGTGGCATGTGTCAGCTTGTATTTTAGTCCTTTACAGCTGGGGAAGTGCAGATTGAGATATTTGCGGGATGATCTTACAGCGTTTCTGGGAGGCAAGTCCACAAGTTTTAGCATGTAGATTGGGGCGTCTGCGTGTATAATTTTGTGTACAATCGTGCAAATCTTGAACTCAATGCGTTCTTTGAGTGGGAGCCAATGGAGTTTCTCTCTTAGGGGTTTAGCACTTTCATATTTATTTTTTCCAAATATGAGTCTGGTGGCTGTATTCTGGGCTGTTTGGAGTTTTTTGATGGTTTGTTCTTTGCAGCCGGCGTATAGTGCATTACAGTAGTCCAGGTGACTTATTACCATTGACTGTACCAGGGTGCGGAAGATATGTCTCGGGAAGAAAGGTTTTACTCTTTTGAGTTTCCACATGGAGTGGAACATTCTCTTCGTTGTATTCTTCACATGAGTATCAAGTGTGAGGTTTCGGTCGATAGTTACTTATCTACTTCAGAAATAGAGATCTTTAAGGCTTCACATTTCTATTCTACTTTCTCATTGGAATACATAGAAATGCAGAAAAGAATAGAATCTAGTCTTCCTAAATTACTTGCAGGTACGCAGACCCCAAGTGATCTTCAAAATTTCTTTCTCAAAGCACCTAGGATAAGAGAGTAAGCAGCACAACTTAATTTGTAGGTAAAAGTGAAACTGTGCAGCTTGAGAGGTGGGGTGGGGGCATCAGGCTAGGAACAGGAACAACAAAGGAACAAGGGCTGGATTAGAGAGTTAAGCGATGGTTCTCCACTCTACTCTTGACTCCACCCCTCTCTTCCTCTTCTCGACTTCATGAAAGGGTAGAGCTAGAGCGGAATAAACTCTACTGTTCTGAGTCGGAAAATAAGTGGTGGAACCTGTTTCCAGTCAGAAGCGTAACCAGCAAGGCTGAAGGACTGGTCTGCATAGGTACCATTTTATTCAAAATCAGTTTGGGGGAGCTGCTGCTCCCCTTGCACCCTACCTAGCTACGCCTTTGGTTCCATGCCATTCCCCCCTGAAATTAACTCCTGTTATACAGGCTCCTATTTCATGCTTATTCTATAAAGAAAAGTAGATACTACTACTACTATTATAAATCATTTCTATAGCGCTACCAGTCGTACGTAGCGCTTCGATACCTATAGCTGGTGTAAATTTCCACTCTAGATGTCAGCCAGAACAAATGTAAATTATAGTATTCTATAATGTATGTGCGTATTTATGCTCTCCTAAAACCCATGTGCACGCACACCCACCAGCAAAGTATGCACCATCAAAACAAGGTTTGTACTTTTCCGATAGCTGGTCTTCTATAAGAGGTCATTTATGTGCATAAGTTGCCACTTACTCACATAAAATACTTGAACAGCATCTTTTGTACATTTTTATTCCCTAAAACTAGGCGGTTCTCATAGTATGACCTTCTTTCTGTGCTTATACTATGGTTTCCTAAACTCTGCTAGTGTGGATGCCTCCAGTACTTGCTCCTTAAGCACAGTTCCCGCTAAGCTGAGTGGGAGTCCTCCATCTACAGTCCTGCCAGTAGGTGGCGCTGTTTTACTATCACATTTTCAATAGTGAGGGACAGGCAAGTTCTGCAGGACTTTAGGGAATCTGCCTGCCCCTCACTATTGAAAACACAATATTGAAGCACCACTCTCTATTGGTAGAATGCAGTTGGAGGACTCCTGCTCAGCTTAAAGCAAAGGTTCTCAACTCAGTCCTCGGGACACACCCAGACAGTCAGTTTTTCAGGACACCCACAATGAATATGCATGAGAGAAATTTGCATACAATAGAGGCAGTGCATGCAAATTTCTCTCATACATATTCATTGTGGATATCTTGAAAACCTGACTGACTTGGTGTGTCTTGATAACTGGGTTGAGAACCCCTGGTTTAGCGGGAACAGATGACGTTTAATGTGAGCAAGTGCAAAGTGATGCATGTGGGAAAGAGGAACCTGAATTACAGTTATATAATGCAAGGTTCCACATTGGGAGTCACCGACCAGTAAAGGGATCTAGGCATCATCGTTGATGATACATTGAAACTCTCTGCTCAGTGTGTGGCGGCCACTAAGAAAGCAAATAGAATGTTAGGTATTACTAGGAAAGGAATGGAAAACAAAAATGAGGACATTATAATGCCTCTGTGTTGCTCCATGATGTGACTGCACCTCGAATGTTGTGTTCAATTCTCGAAAAAGATACAGTGGAATTAGAAAAAGTACAGAGAAGGGCGACGAAAATGATAAAGGGGATGGAGCGACTTCCCTATGAGGAAAGGCTAAAGCGACTAGGGCTTTTCAGCTTGGAGAAAAAATGGCTGAGGAGAGATATGATAGTCTAAAAAATAATGCGTGGAGTGGAACGGGTAGACGTGAATCGCTTGTTTACTCTTTTCAAAAATACTAGGACTAGGGGGCACGCAATGAAGCTAGAAAGTAGTAAATTTAAAACGAATCAGAAAAAATATTTCTTCACTCAACGTGTAATTAAACTCTGGAATTCATTGCTAGAGAATGTAGTAAAAGCAATTAGCTTAGCGGGGTTTTACAAAGGTTTGGATAACTTCCTAAAGGAAAAGTCTGTAGACCATTATTAAAATGGACTTGGGGAAAATCCACTGCTTATTTCTAGAATAAGCAGCATAAAATGTATTGTACTGTTTTGGGATCTTGCCAGGTACTTGTCACCTAGATTGGCCACTGTTGGAAACAGGATGCTGGGCTTGATGGAGCTTTGGTCTGTCCCAGTATGGCAATACTTATGTACTTAAGGCTGGTCAATTCAGCCACTCCCTACTCATAAAGTAATACTTTGTAATGCTTCTCTTGATGAGTCTGTTCCCTTTGGTGCCTCATTTCATGACCTTTTGTTCTAGATTTAGACCATTGTAGCCATAAGAATATATCTGTATCTTCTGTGTTATTTATACCCGCCCAGAGAAACGTTTTAACACTGACTGATATAGTTGAGTGGTCTTGCACTTCTGTACCACCATAAATTTATTTGTGCAAATACATAGGCTACCACGAAGGACACTGTGATATGAGTCCAAAAATATGAGGTTTGTGGATTTTATTTCATTTGTTGAGAAAAAAAAGCAGTAACATGCAGACAAGTGGAGTAGGCTGCACACCACTGCAGCTGAATCTTTGAACTTTTTGGTTTCATTTGGCATTCTAAAGTTGGTTCCCTGCTAAAGTTGTCTTTTACGGACAAATGCTACAGTTCTAAAAACCTTTTGCCAAAAAAAAAAAAAACCATAGAAAGCAATGATACTCTTTAGATTTCAGACAAAATACTCCGAGGTCCCACAACAGTGTAAAAAAGCATAAGGGAGATGTAAACCAGGCACTCTAAAATGAACATATAAATTTAATAAATACATAAGGGATCTCAGAAGAACGGTTTTATTAAATGTATATTTTCATTTCGGAATGCTGGCTTTTCTCTCGCTTATTTTGTAAATATTCTCAGCATACTCAGAGCAGACCACTTTTGGGGAAATTTCTTGTGCATTTTAAAGAAGTCAGAAGACGATGAACCATTGTGAGGATTTGTTTAGCGGCCTTTTTACTAAGCTGCTTTAGGTGCTAACACGTGCCTTGCACAACAAAAAAATGGAATAACTCAGGACATGCTCAGGCATCCTGCCATAGGAGCCAACTTTTCAAAATGATTGGGGGTGCTGAATTTTTTTTTTTTTTTACAGGCAGTGTCCCCCCCCCCCCCCCCCAATACCTTAAAATTCTGTCTACTGCAGTCTTCACCTGGGCAGTGGCAGCGCCACTCATAGGCTGCCTGCAACCTGCACCAGGACTTCTTCCCAGAACAGTCCCACCCCTCAGTCCCCCTGTACTGTGCAAATATAAAGAGATGCAAATTTCAAAAACTGACATATTTCAATCACTATACTTACTGCCTATAAAATAGCTGGCAGTAAATGCTCATGTGACAATTTTAAATAAAATGGCAATCCGCCAAAAACTGATACTATTATACCCAGACCAAAATAGCAGACATTCAGATACTAAGGGGCCTCTTTTACTAAGGTGTGTAGGCGCCTATGCGTGCCCTATGTGCGCCAAGTCAGAACTACTATCCGGCTACCACCTGTCCCGGCCATTAATTCCATTTTGTATGCGCGTCCAAAAGACACAGTAGAAAATATTTTCTAATTTCTACCACATGGGGCTTACCCAGTGGTAACAGCAGTTTGCATATGCCGGCCGCTTACCGTATGGTTAGCGCATGAGACCTTGACACTTAGTCAGTGGGTGGCGGTAAGGTCTCAGGCCGAAAATGGACATGCGCTGGTTTTAATTTTGCCACATGTCCTTTTTTGACTACAAAAAAAATGCCTTTTTTTGCAGGCGCACTGAAAAATGACCTGCACGCACAGAAAACACCAGCCCAGGCCACATTTTGGTGTACCTTAGTGAAAGGGCCCCTAAGTGAAGAATTATGGGCCCTGTTTACAAAGGTGCACTAGCATTTTTAGTGCACTCTAAAAAATGTTAGCTGGCGCTAAAAATGCTAGCACGCCTTTGTAAACAGAGCCCTATATATTTAAAAAAGAGAGAAAAAAGGCCTCAGAAGTCTGTGGTACGCAATACCTCATACCTCACCCCTCACCCTACAGACAATCTTTCTATCGTCAGCCAAAACAGTTCTGCATCCTCCTTAAACATTAAAAAAAAATCTATTATTTTTAAAATTTTACTTCTATATATCCGTATCTCTTAAAATGCACACATCTTCCTTTGGAGAAAGGGTGCTCAAAAGGAAGATAAGTGTGCTATGAATATATAGACGTAAAATTAAAAAATAATAACTAAAAAGAATTTTTGATGTTTAAGGAGGGTGAATAGGTTTTATGGCCGATGATAGAAAGATTGTCTGTAGGGTACTGTATGAATCATTGCGTACCACATTCTGAGGCCTTTTCCTCTCTTTGTTAAAGATATAGTTTTTCACTTATGTCTGCTATTTTGGTTTGAATTTTAATAAAATGGCCACGTGTTAATGCCAACATTAGTGCACATAGCCATTAATGCAGAAAATAGACTTTTACCACTGCAGTAAAAATGGCCTTAGCATATGAAAAAACCCCACGTAAGGACCCCTTAGTAAATAAGTACAAGGCAAGGCGAACATTTTACACCGAAACCTAGCCATAAATATACATGGCAGGTCCAATAACTTAAAAGCTAGTGAGGAATATGGAGGAGTGGCCTAGTGGTTAGAGCACCAGTCTTGCAATCCCCAGAGGTGGACAGTTCAAATCCCACTGCTGTTCTTTGTGATCTTGGGCAAGTCACTTAACCCTCCATTGCCTCAGGTACAAACTTAGATTGTGAGCCCTCCTGGGACAGAGAAATATCCAGAGTACCTGAATGTAACTCACCTTGAGCTACTACTGATAAAGGTGTGAGCAAAATCTAAATAAATAAATGCTTTACCTTAGTCATGTAAAAAAGATACCACTTCCAATTTCTTTGTTGGCCTTTATTTTTAAGTATTTAAAATAATAGTAAAAAATGCCCTGCGGTAGTGTTGGTGCATGTTTTAGGCAAGTGCTGGACCATTTTTTACCGCAGCTGGAAAAAAGGGCTTTTTAAAAAAATATGCCAGGAAATGGGCATGTACTGAAATTAAAACTAGAATTGTGCCTATTTGAGGCCTGAGCCCTTACCGCCACCCATTGTCCTAGCGGTAAGGGCTCATGCGCTACCCACGTGGTAACCATGCAGTGCGTGCCAACTGCTGATTACCGACGGGAACAATAGAAAATTATTTTTCTACCGTAGGACTCGGCGCAGTGCAAACAGAATTACCACTGGGCGCACACGCTAGCCCGGCCGTAGTGACAATTTGGAATGCGCTATCCACGCGTTAGCCCTCCCGCACCTTAGTAAAAGGGCCCCATTGTTAGAAATCTCTGCTCTCCCAGAGAAATAGAGGATACAGGGAGGAATGGTGCGCGGTTGCCTCACTGATGATTTCAAAAACTTGTCAGAGGTGGATACATGAAATTGACTCGGATTTTCATATGGATAGCTCTAGCTCTTTTCTGAATTATAGGGAGCAACACCCACAAACGGTAATAAAAAAGTGACTGACAGAATTAAGGGTTCCTCAGATGACAGGCCTCTGTTGCCTTCAAGTTATTGGAAGATCTTCCAAAACTGCGTAGTTCAGATTTAAAATTTCGAGTCTGATTTTCCAAAGTCGATATGTGCTTGGCCTCAGTTTTTCTGATTTGGGGGTGTTTTTATGGTTTGTTTCACATGTTCATTTTTTATCCATGCAATGTGTGAACACAAGCACATTTTGGGGCCTTTTTACTAAGCCGCGTAAGCGCCCACACATGCCCGGCTACCGTGTGGCCCTTGTGGTAATTTCAATTTTGGTGCACATCCAATACGCATGTCTGAAAAATCATTTTTTTTTTTTTTTTTTGCAATTTTACAATACATTTCAAGGCTATACACTTGATCTGGTAAAGTGTTTATAAAAGTCAACTTTTCACAAGAAAAATATAATAAACAGGTTCTAACACTCAAGTCCACTATTCTTTAGATCCAAGATTCCAAATACAGGAAATTAGAAGAAAATTTGAAAAGTTAAGCAGCGCCTAGTAAAGAGCAGAAAATAATAGTTTACACTCCCTCAGTTCTTTTTGAGGTTATGAATGATGACAAATGTGAAGGGTCCATGAAAACATACTTAACTGAGTTAAATCGAATAACGCATTTACAAGGAAATCTTAAATAAAATACTCCTCCGAGTTGGAGAACAGCGGGCTTTAATAACAGGAATTGTTTGCGCCTTTTCTGGGTCTCCTTTGAAATATCAGGGAATAAATATTTTTAAAAAATCATTTTTATTTTTGGACGTACGTATCGGACGTGTGCCAAGTGGCATTTGACGCACGTAGTTCATTACCGCATGGTTATCACGTGAGACTTTACCACTAGGTCCATGGCTGGCGGTGAGGTCTCAGACCCAAAATGGACGCACACCAATTTTGATTTTGCTGCTCATCCATTTTCGGCAAAAATTTGAAAAAGGCCTTTTTTACAGACACACTGAAAAATGGACCTGCACGTGCCCAAAACCCGTGCCTACACTAGTGCAGGTCATTTTTCAGCGCCCAAAAGTAAAAGGACCCCTTTATGCACGCGGATCGATTGTACACGTCAATTTGTAGGTACAAACAATTTGCGTGCACTTGCATTCAAATGAACTAAATAGATGTTCATAAATACTTTATCCCTTCTGTGCTCTACTGGCCTATTTTTTGTTACAGGGATGATTAAGGATAGCACTTATCATCCTAGTGTCATGCTATTATTTGGTGTTCACTCGATTTAAACTATTATATTGGTATCTATTATAACTTAGAGTTATTAAACATACACTTTAGCCTCCACAGTTTTGCAAGTTCTGGTGAATAGAAGTCCCAAGGGTTCAGAATAGATGTAATGTTGAGTGGAAAAGATTTCTAAGGACTTTTTCTACAAAGTCACAAAGTTGGATCGGATATACTAAGGCTATTTTCCTATTCTGTGCCTGTGAGGAAAGAGCTTAGTAGATCAGGTCCATAAGAAAAGTCAAGAAGTAACTCAGGGGTCCTTTCACGAAGCTGTGGCAAAACGGCATTGGGTCCTGGATGAATATTGGCCAGGACCTGTATAAGCTCTGGCAGCCGGATTAGTACCGGATATTTAGTGCCAGTGCCTACACATGGCTTGGTACTGAAAATTGAGGGCTCATTTAGCTGGTGAAGGTCAGCATTTAAAAAAAACCACTGACAGCCACAGGCTGAATATCTACTCCTGGGTTTATAAAAGTACACCTAAGTGCAGTTACATGTGTAATTGCAAACTGGTGCCAACCAGGGGCGTAGGCAGACTTCGACGGGAGGGAGGTCCAGAGTCTGAGGTGAGGGGGCACATTTTAGCCCCCCCCCCTGTCGCATGGCCATTTTGGGGGGAGGAACACTTACTGCCACCCACTGAGGTGGTGGTAAGGGCTCTTGTGTTAACTCAGCGGTAACCGGGCAGTGATTCCCGCCAGGTACACACCAGCACTGCAAATATTGAAATATGTTTGCAGCGCCGGAAATGGTGCATGCTGGGAGAGGGAACTACCACTAGGCTGCTGCTGTAGCCCGGCGGTACTTCCCTTTTAGCGAGTGATAAGCCCACGTTGGGCTTACCGCCGCTTCGTAAAAGGGCCCTGTATTCACCAAGGCTATTGTCTGTGCTAGTTCTTTTAACTGTTTTTAAATCTAATTCTTTTATTTATTTGAATTTATTTTAAGCCTTTTCATTGGTTCCTCAAAGTAAGAAATTCAAGCATAGTAGATATTTCCCTGTACCCAGAGGGCTTATAATTTAACAGGGCCAAGTTTACTAAGTATTTTCCCCACAGACAGAAAATGGGAGTAAACCTTTAGTTCAGAGGGCTCAAGGGACCCTTTTACTAAGGGGGTATGTTTACTAAGGTGCTCTATAGGCGTGTTAGTGTTTTTAACGTGCATTAATAGTTGATTCACATTAAATACTAATGCAACCATAGGAATTTATTGGCATATTAGCGTTTTATGCGCCTTAACTTTAAAGCAGTGGCGTAGCTACGTGGGGCCAAGGGGGCCGGGGCCCCCATAGATTTGGCCCTGGACCCCCCTGCCAACGACCCTCTTGACCCCCTCTGCCCGCCCTCTTGACCCATCGTCGCCGTCGCCTACCTTTGCTGGTGGGGGACCCCAATCCCCGCCAGATGAGGTCCTCTTCTTCCGACGCAAGGCTTCGTTCAGTTTCTGAGTCTGACGTCCTGCTCTGGACCCCCCTCCTGCTGAAGTCTGGCTATGCCCCTGCTTTATAGGCATGTTAAAAACGCTAACACGCCTTAGTAAACATACCCCTAGGTCGTATTAAGAAATGGGCTTAGCACGTCCTTAATTTGGCTTGTCCCACGCACAAAGCCCATTTCTAGCATGGCCATCAAAAAGGGCTTTTTTTTCTATTTATCATTAGCGTGCAGCCATTTTAAAAAAATGTAGGAACACTTACTGCTTCCTATTTAGGAGGTGTGAAGGGCTCCCGCGTTATGGATGCACTAACCAGTTAGTACTGGGGTAATGTCAGCATGCTAGCTGATTAGCGCAGCCAAGACCATTTTCTGCCCCTGACACGCCCCTCCCCCCCAAAAAAATTAATACTACACGGTTACGCCCAAATTCTATATATGGTCCTGGAGTTACATGCATAACTTGATTGAATAACGAGACAATCAGTTCTGATAATTGGTGATAAACAATTATCAGCCTTAATTGGCCCTAATAAGGATTTACATACATATCATATTCTATAACAACCTGTGCATAAATTCTAATGTTTGTAACTATTTGGGGGCACTTTTGGGGCATTCCAGGGGCATTCCTAAATTTTATACCAATACATATAGAATCATGGATAACTGTAGGCGCCTGCAACTAGGCCTGCTAATTGCAGGCACCTACAGTTAGGTGCAGTTATGCACTAAGAGGGGGATTCTAAACATGGCACCTAAAAAATTCACTCGGAAAACATTTTTGCCTAAGAGTATTCTATAAAGGGTGCCTAGGTTTAGGCATGGTATATAAGTACATAAGTACATAAGTAATGCCACGCTGGGAAAAGACCAAGGGTCCATCAAGCCCAGCATCCTGTCCCCGACAGCGGCCAATCCAGGCCAAGGGCACCTGGCAAGCTTCCCATACGTACAAACATTCTATACATGTTATTCCTGGAATTGTGGAATTTTCCCAAGTCAATTTAGTAGTGGTTTATGGACTTGTCCTTTAGGGAACTGTCTAACCCCTTTTTAAACTCTGCCAAGCTAACCGCCTTCACCACGTTCTCCGGCAACGAATTCCAGAGTTTAATTACACGTTGGGTGAAGAAACATTTTCTCCGATTTGTTTTAAATTTACTACACTGTAGTTTCATCGCATGCCCCCTAGTCCTAGTATTTTTGGAAAGCGTGAACAGATGCTTCACATCCACCTGTTCCACTCCCAGTGGCGTTCCTAGGGCGGCTGACACCCGGGGCGGATCGCCGATACGCCCCCCCCAGGTGTAGCGCCCCCCCCCCGGCGAAACGACACCCCCCGGGTGCATTTTTACCTGCTGGGGGGGGGGGGGGTGTGCCGTGCGCCTGTCGGCTTCGCTCATTCCATGCTCCCTCTGCCCCGGAACAGGAAGTAACCTGTTCTGGGGCAGAGGGAGCACGGAACAAGCGGCGCCGACAGGCACGTGGCACCCCCTCAGCGGCGTGCACCCGGGACGGACAGCACCCACCGCCCCCCCTAGGAACGCTATTGTCCACTCCACTCATTATTTTATATGCCTCTATCATGTCTCCCCTCAGTCGTCTCTTCTCCAAGCTGAAAAGCCCTAGCCTCCCTAGTCTTTCTTCATAGGGAAGTCGTCCCATCTCCGCTATCATTTTAGTCGCCCTTCGCTGCACCTTTTCCAATTCTACTATATCTTTCTTGAGATGCGGCGACCAGAATTGAACACAATACTCAAGGTGCAGTCGCACCATGGAGCGATACAACGGCATTATAACAGAATATGCTTAGTTGATATCCCAGCGCCTAAAACGATGCACCTCCATTTCCACCAACGAAAACATGGCGTAAATTCCTGCATGTAGATTTATGCACACTGGGCCATAGTCTATAACTACATGTGTAAATTTGGGAACGCCCATGGAAGCCCATAGCCGCACCCCTTTTAAACTGCACATATTAGAATTTAGGCACAATTCATTACAGAATACGCTGAGGGTCCTGTTTACTAAGCAGACTTATAGGCACGTTAACATTTTGAACGTGCGCAAACCATGTATGCACATTAACCATGTACGTGCCTACAATATCCTTATAGGCGCCTACATGGTTAGCATGTGCGCTAAGTGTAGGCATGCTAAAAACACTAACGCACCTTAATAAACAGGGCCCTTAGCGAGTTGTGTGCGTATATTCTAATTATTACCAATTAGTGCTTATTGTAGCTTGTTAAGTGTTGTTATCAGTGCTGATTAGCTTGTTAAGCCAATTAAGTTATGCATGCTGTTATAGAATATGCATGAATTTTGGTGCGGATCTCCAGGCGCACTGTATAGAATCTGGCAGTAAGCGTGATTCTATAAAGGATGCATACCCCTTATCAGATACATTCGATCAGCTACTGAATACCTTCCCTTTAGGAAACTATTGAAAACCCATCTATTCAAACAGATTTACCCGAACGACTTGACCTACCATAAGCAAACATAAGCAACCCATCCATTTACCGGTTCATCTAATCATTAACAACAATGACTCAGGAATTACCTCCTACCAACCTTCTTATCCTCCATGCTCTTCCCCTACCTCTTCTTTATCGCTCCACTTCCTTACCTATCCCTATGCTTTCTCTCATACCTCTTTTATCCCATTTACTCCTTGTTCATTTGTCCTACCACATACCTCCTTTGTTGATTCTGATAATACAGATTGTACTCTCTTGTTACTACGTAAGCCGCATTGAGCCTGCGATGAGTTTGAAAGTGCGGGGTACAAATGTAATAAATAAATAAATCAGTGTGCTTTTTCTAGCGAAAAATGTGCAGGTACTCAAATGCCAGGCCACCCTTCAGGGGTGGTGTGATCACTGAGGGACCCACCCCACAGTAGCCAGGTCCCCTGCAACTAGTCACAGAATCTATGACATGGCAGAATTGGTGTGTAGAGTCTGAGCCCTTTCATTAAAACTTGGGGACCTTGAGTCAATTATAGCAGACAATGGGAAAGGTACCGATACTCAGTACCCCCAAGTACCCCCTCAAAAAAAGCCCTGCCCCTTATAGAATCGCACTAAGGGACCCATTTAGTAAAGCGCATAGGCACGTATGCACGTCCAACATGCGTCAAATTGGCACTACTGCTCCCGCCCGGCTTCCGCATGCCCTGAGTGGTAATTCCATTTTTGGCGCACGCCTTAAACATGTGGTAGAAAATATTTTCTACTAAGAGGGGGATTCTATACATGGCGCCTAAAAAATTCACTCGGAAAACATTTTTGCCTAAGCGTATTCTATAAGGGGGGGGCCTAGATTTAGGCATGGTCTATAGAATATGCTTAGTTGATATCCCAGCACCTAAAACGATGCACCTCCACTTCCACCAACGAAAACGTGGCGTAAATTCCTGCATGTAGATTTATGCGCCCTGGGCCATAGTCTAGAACTACATGTGTAAATTTGGGAATGCCCATTTCTATTTTCTACCATGGTGAGCTTATCCAGCAGTGATCGGCAGTTGGCATGCGATGGACGCTTACCGATCGGTTAGCGCGTGAGACCTTGCCACTAACTCAATGGGTGGCGTTAAGGTCTCAGGCCGAAAATGGACGCGCGCTGTTTTTCATTTTGCTGCACATCCATTTTCCAGCACAATAAAAAAAATCCCTTTTTTCCAGGCGCACTCACGAAATGGGCCAGCGTGCATCTAAAACACGCACCTACAGCAGTTCAGGTCACTTTTGAGCGTACCTTAGTAAAAGGCCCCCATGTGTGTTAAATTTTCAGCGCTGACATTTAGGCAGTATTTATAGAATTTGGCTATCATCCATGTGCAGATGACAAAAATTTATGCAGACCGCCCAAGATATAAAACCATTTAACCAGCCGGGAACGGCTCCTGGCTGGTTTAATGGCACTTAACTGGCTATCCGGCAATATTCAGCAGGAGGTAGCCAGTTATCTCCAGCTGAATATTGCCGGCTAGTGCTTAGCAATTAGCCGGTTAGGTCAAGCGATATAACCGGCTATCTGCGAATATTCAGCACATCACCGACCAAATTAGGCCACCAAAATAGCTGGTATATCTTTGGCTGGTTTAAACTTAACTGGCCAGTGCTGAATATCGGTTTGGCTTCTTAAATTTAAATCAGCCAAAAAACAGCCAAATTTTCCATGCCAGTCACTGGAAATGCAATGCTAAAAAGATTTTGGGAGGAAGAAATGTTAAGCATTGCATAATGCTATGTATTTAAGCACTGCTAAACTAATTTTGTTGTTGTTGTTCAGTAGGGTTCTTTGTGAATGAAGTTCTCCACTTCCCACAAATGTATTTGTTGTCGTAGACTGGAGTGCACAAACCAGTCCTTGAGGGCTTCAAAGAGGTTAGGTTTCAGGATATCCTTAATAAATATTCATGAGATAAATTTGTATGCAGTGGCGGCAGTGTGCATACAGATCTATCTCATGTATATTTATTACTACAATCTAATATACTGAGTATCTCTTTTCCACTCTAGTTACAAACTATCATCATTTCATACCAAGCAACTACTGAACGATTATTTATAGAACTGTATCTCCTTTATTGAAAATTTCAAACCATAAAAGTGTTTATAAAAACACAAGGTTCACTTGCTTAACATTAATCCCACTCTCATATTCACACGTATCATTCATACAATCGCTATCACCCTTTTACTATCGCCAAGACCGTGTGAGCACATTTGATTGCCTACTGCTTCTCCATCATGTCCAGCTTCTTTAACAATAACTCATGTTGGTAATATTATACAGAAAATGTTTTTTGAAATCCAGTAGTTATATAAACATATAGCTTACTTTCACACTACTTCACAATCTTCCAGAGTCATGTATATTATAAATTATATCTATAAATCTTCAAACCATCTCTTCCTGGTTTCCCCTGAACCTCAGTGATGTTAATCACTACAACTTCAACTGCAGTGATATATCTAACATCTAAATCTTTATCGGTTCTTCCACACCTAGCCTCCTCTTATGTTTATGAAAACCTTTTTGCGCTTATCTCATTGCTTCTTGTTCTACTGTCGGACCCAGGGGGACAGATGTCCGACATGCACGTTTCGTCCATACGTGGGCTGTCTCAAGGACCTTCCCCTGCAAATACATAGACCCATCAGTTAGATTAATTCCCCACACATCGGCTCTAAACCTTCGTCTGGGAAAAAACAATTTTAAAGAAAAATAGATTCTTATAACTCACCCTGTCTTTTCATAGCGTCAGCTCAGCAAAAGTAACTTACTAGCCAAGATGGCGCTGGCATTTTTTTCGACCACATTAAATATCAGCTGATTGATGACTCATCTATCCACGCCCCCAGGGCGTTCCACCGACAGTCAAGAATTTCCCAAGATGCTGCCGGTGGTAGGAAGGAACACCTCAAATTAAAGTAGCCCACTCAATTTCGATATTTAAACCCTTGGGCACTACTGTTTGTGACGAAAAGATATTGTATTGCTCTCTGAAATTCAAAAACCTCTTTAATGACCCACCCTCCTCCCGATTATCTATACATTCCACAATTCGCCATTTAATATCATCCCATTTATGTTGTTTCTGCATCCAATGATTCACAAGGGGGGCTTGAAGGTTTTGAGTTTGAATCCTGGATTTATGCTCGTTCAATCTTATTTTAATTGGACGAGAGCTCCTACCAATATATATTAGACCACAGGGACATGTTATTGCATATATAACATTCTTGCTATCACAGGTAGTTTCAGAAAAACTTCTCAAGACTCTCCCTTTTCCTGGCACAATCCAAGTCTCTCCTACAAATTTGCCGGATTATCTAGTTGTGGTAATATTATACAAGCATTACACAAATACTTCCAACATCGCAAGCTGTAATTCTTCAATATGTTGCTTTAGAACAGTCTTACACTTTCCACCTTATATTCAAAACTTAAAGTTCCATCAGTGTGACTCTTCAAATTATTGTAGACCCCACATGACTGGTCGAAATTTTCTTCAATCATCAACAAAACCTGTCCGGTATCAAAGGTTTCTCAACAAGCAACAATACAGTTCTTTCCGTCCCTGTCCGTCTCTGCAATCAACACATTATATTTCACCCCACTTTTAGCGTTGTCAAACCCTACAAAGGTCTGTGTTTCGCTATGTGTGTCTTCAGGGGTTTAACTGAATTTATTAGGCTACATTCTTGGTTGCGAACCCAGGGTGAGCCTCTAACAGATAACGGGAACAATGGTGCCCCTGCACTGCAAAATGCCATGCATCCTCTGTTTGTGGATGTATATTTATTAGGGATATCTTGACCACACAACCTGTTTATGATCCTTAGGGGTCCTTTGACTAAGCCATGTAGGTGCCTATGCGGATCCAATGCACATCAATTCCGAACTACTGCCCGGCTATCGCGTGGCCTAGGCAATAAATTTTTATTTTATGCATGTCTGCTATGCACACCGGAAAATATATTTTATTTTCTGGCACGCAGAGCTAATCAGGCAGTAATTGCACATGTGCTGATGGTTAACACCCAGTTAACGCGTGAGACCTTACCACTAAGTGAATGGGTGGCAGTAAGGTCTTGGATCCAAAATGGATGCGTGCCAATTTTAATGTTTCCACACGTCCATTTGCGGCAAAAAAGGCCTTTTTGTAGGCACGCTGAAAAATGGACCAGTGCACATCCAAAACACTAGCATAGGCCATTTTTCAGCACACCTTCGTGAAAGGACCCCTTAGTGATGTATATTCATCGGGATATATTTATTTCATTAGCCTGCCTTAAATGTACTGCACACTAAATTGATTTAACATGCATTAGATCAATTAACGCATGTACAAAAATTGTAAACCTTTTTATTAAAACTAATGTGTGAAGTGAAGATAGACAAAGGACCAAAAATCATGCAAAAATTCAAATTAACCAAAAAATAACAAACACCCCCCCCCCCATTTTGTCCTGTGCACATCCCTTTCATGACTTGAACTTGTGCATTGCTGTCCTAAATTAATTTTTATTTATTGGGATTTATTAACCGCCTTTATGAAGCGATTCACTCAAGGCAGTGTACAGCAGGTACAGTTTAATATAAAGCTTACAATTTTGTTAACAGCATAACAATAGTAAAATAACCAAGAGTAAACACAAATACAACAAAATTAGAACTGCAAACATTTTCAGAGAAAAAGTATTGCAATTTAATACAGGGCATGGGGTAGTGTAATTTAAACAGCTGCTTTCACTGGTTAAGCCCTGAAGATTATGGATTGATGGGAAAACAGACTTTTCCAATGATGTCTAGCCAGATAAGAAGCCTGCAACACTATCCCAATGTAGACAGCTTTATAGAGCAAATTTCACTCTGCAAAAGATAGCAGCCAGTTTGAGCTGCATTTCAACTGTAGCAAAAGTAGAACACAAAAACATGGATGCCAAATGCTATGTATATTATTTACCAAATAAAATTACAAATATAAGGTCATTGCATTCTGTGTGTGTGTGTGTGTGTGTGTAAACATATCTCTCTCTCTCTCTCTCTCTCTCTCACACACACACACAATTTATGTTCAGCCTATTTTGAACACTGGTCATTCAAAATAGTTTACACTGAAATTACATAACATCACAATATGCATGAGTGTGTGTGTATCTCTCTCAGCACGATTCATTATTTATTTATTTATTTACTTTTATATATATATATATATATATATATATATATATAATTATTGTTATATTTACAACTCATATGAGAAGATACAGAAATTTGTAATAAATTCAAATCAGAAAAAATAGAAAAATACAGAATATCTCTTTTGAGATTTATTCCTTTCATTAATTGCCTATTTCGACCTTTATTTTGTTTGATTTCTATTGATGACCTTTATAATATAAATGGAAATAGATTCAAGAGAAGAAAAAATAACAAAATACTCCTTGGTATAAATTAAGATTTACCATATAATAGGTGCTGTGGACCTAGTTCTTCTTCTAATCTATCATACAGTGTGCATCTGTTACTTAACGATCACGCCCATTTTTTCCTCTTCCCTAGCATTCACAAACTCTTTTAATTGCTTAGGGTCAAAAAAATTGAAATTGCTTATTTTGAAACAGATTCATTATTTATACATGTAAATACTGGCATACATGTGTATATCACATACTTGTGCAAAATCCAATTTTAGACAGATGGTATTTTCACGTGTGTATCTGCACTATGAGTAGTTTACAACGGAGTGTGGTTTGGGTGTGATGTGGACATGCCTTGTGCAGAGCTAAAACCTACATTTCTGTTCCTTATTTCACTAAGAGAAGGAAGGGACACATGGGATTTACATCTGCTCTTGTGCACATTCAGGTATTTCAAACACACACACTCACACACACACACACACATACACACACACACACACACACTGTGTGTGGAGGAGCTGTTTCGATATGACGTCCAACTACAATTGTAGATGTTTTAATGAAAATATCTAAACTTCTGAATATAGCAATTTTCAAACCAGAAATACTTCTGTTTTTTTGTTTTGAAAATCTCTGATTTTCAAATGTTTTTGTGCTCAGTATATAGTCCACCTCTATACTACCTATACCTTCCTTCTCTCTTCCCTTACTTAATCTTTGTGCATTACTAATTGTATCTGATATCATGGAATGATTATGTCATAGCCAAACTCTGTAAGCCACATTGAGCCTGCAAATAGGTGGGGAAAATGTGGGATACAAATGCAATAAATAAATAAATAAATAAATATATTTCTTTAGGTACCATTAAAAAAAATGTCCTAGTGAAAACCACACAAAGACAAACCATAGGGATGGCTGTGCGGCACCATTCCTAGTAATCTGGCCACACAGGCATCCCAGTAGAGCAGAGGGGCAGCCTATTGGTCAGTGCAGTGGACTTCACATAAAGGGACCCAGGTACAAATCCCACCTTAACACTCTTATCCCCCTGTTTACTAAGCCGGGCTAGCAGCTGCCGCACGGCAGTGCTGATACAGCCCGTTGAAAGTGAATGGGCTGTGTCAGCATTAGTAATGGCAGCCTCTAGCACATCTTAGTAAACAGGGGGGTTATTTTTTATTGTGAGCCCTCCAGAAACACCTAAAAACTTACTGTACCTAACTGTACACTACTACAAAAGCCCTCAGATCTGCAGATGTCTCCTATTTATAGGTATAGTTGGTATTTTGTAGGTGTTAGAAGGCTCACAATTTCTACTACAAGTGTACAATTAGAGTGGGATATGGACCTGGGTCCCTTTCTCTACAGTCCACTGCACTGACCACCAGCCTAGTCCTGGGACCAGCTTGTTGCTCTAAAAAGAATGATATGGACTATCACTGTCACATCTTTGGGGGCTGGGAGGGGGTCAGTGAACACTGGGAGATTAAGGGGGGTTATGCCTTAATCCCTCCAGTGGTCAGCTGTTCAGCTAATGGCAGCTTACTGTTACTTACTCATGAATGAAACAGTTCCAGATAAAAGAAAGTCTCAATTTTTGCCCATTATCCCAGGAAAACATCCAAATTCTGGGACTGCCCAAATCCCACCCAAAACATACCCCCAACTTGCCCCAACACGTCCCTTTGCAGTTTAGACAAACTACAGAAAAAGCTCTCTCAAATCTGAGTTTCCCATGAAAAATGTCCATCTTGCTCTTTGTGTCGCTTTTGAGACTTTTTCTTTTTCGAAAATGAGTGATGTGAATGTCTATTTATGCATTATTGTAGTATTGTTGTGGGTAATCATAATTATTAAGTTTAAGGAGCAGGTTAGAGGCCTAAGAGTTAACCTTGAAGATTCACCTAGAGCGTTGCCCTTGCACTGACCCTGCACATACTTTCCATATTAATACTTCTTATGTGGTCAAACAATTTATAAAAGCCCTTTTCTGTGTATAAAATAGGATTTACAAATGGAAAAACCTTTATAAATTTACCCTCGTGTGTGCACACATATTTTAATAACATATACACGTACATTGCAACACCTCCCTGTGCTTACCAACCTACACCCCTGGAATTGCCTACACAAAGAAGAGACAATTCTATAATCAGGCACCTCCATTTAGGTGCCCTGATGCTGTGCAGTGAAAGCCTGTCCTATAACACCATCTAGATTCCCGGCTTCCATTACAGAATACTAGTTTAATTCAGAATCAGCATGCTTAACAATTACACACCCGCAGTTAAACCAGCCATAGACCTGGCATAACTGCGGTCACATAAATGTGGCAAAGGCACACATGACTGACAGGATTCTGTCATTTACAAGTATAAGTGGGAGTCCTGCTCGTCCCGCCCATGATACCACTTACATGGCCTGCTGGCATTTTCGCGGGTGAATGTGCACTTATGTGTGTAATGCTAGTATTCTATACATTTATGCATACAAAGCAGTGGTATATCCATGGGTAAACCTAGATGGGCAGGGACCCACCCACTTTGGGCTCAGACCCAACCAAAATGATCTCACCCTTGATGTGGCTGGCAAGGATCCCCAAGCCTCACCAGCTGAAGACCTCCACTTCTGGTGGCAAGACCATCTCCCAATCTCAGCAGTCAGTGACATTGTCACTAGGCTGCCATCCTAGCCCCCCTTGCATGTACAGTTTTTGTGCATGCATGAAAACTAAGCATGCATTGGGGACTGATGGCAGTATTGGCCTCGTGATATTACTGCTCGCTGTTGAGCTTGGAAAATGGTCTGACCACTGGAAGAGGAGGTTTTCATTTGGCAGGGCTTGGTGATCTCTACCAGCTCAGGTATTTGTATTTTGATTTGGGGGGAGCCAGGGGTGGATTGAAGGGGTAGAGAATGTGGAAAGGCAAGGGTGAGAAGAAAGTTTTGTGCCCATCCATTTTGGGCTCAGGCTCACCCAAAACTGGACGTCTGACTATGCCACTGATGCAAGGGCATGTAAATCTGGGCACCTAGATTGTAGAATTGACCTTAGTCTGTGTAAAAGTAGGCACTATCTATCATTGCACACTCACACAGTGTTATAATAGCAATTTTCCTCATGTACACAGTGCTTTGTATAATTATTAAAGTGCTAACTGCTTTAGTGTTGAGTTTGCAGCAGTGCTATTGCCACAGGGCCAGTGCAAACACATTGCAAATGAGTTCTTTTGTATTTTGAAATGAAAGCCAAGACTGGATTTACTAAGACTTTTCTCCCATTCTAGGGCTGATGTGGTAAAGGCGATTAGCTTAGCGGAGTTTAAAAAAGGTTTGGCCGGCTTCCTAAAGGAAAAATCCATAGACCGTTATTAAATGGACTTGGGGAAAATCCACTATTTCTGGGATAAGCAGTATAAAATGTTTTGTACATTTTTGGGATCTTGCCGGGTATCTGTGACCTGGATTGGCCACTGTTGGAAACAGGATGCTGGGCTCGATGGACCTTTGGTCTTTCCCAGTATGGCAATACTTATATACTTATGTAATAATCTTGGATCAGAATTGTGTGCCAAAGCAAGCACATGGTTTTCTAATGCCAAGTGTAAAGACAACGATTCCACATTAGGAATGCTATTTCATGCATAAACGTGAATAATCTGCACGGAGATATTATTCTACTCGATTTTAATGTCACCAGTCAGCATTTTCATTTGTTGCAGCCCCTCCCCCCCTCCCCCCCCCCCCCCCCCCCCCCCCCCCCCCCCCCCCCCCCCCCCCCCCCCCCCCCCCCCACATATCATTCATGCATTTTTTTTTTAATCCATGCCTCCAACAAAGCTGGAGAAAGGTTGCAGGTCCTTTATGCTCACAGAAAAGAGAAGAAACGGGCATGAAATCCTCACTAACGCTTCATCAGATCTGGCTTTAAAGCCGTGGCAGTAAAATACCGTGTTCTCAGCCTTTGGGTCTTCTGTGCACTTCTTTGCATGTGGTTTTAATAGCAGATACCATCACTACCATGGGATTTAAATAAGTTGTGCTGATGTCAGCACTAGCTGTTTGCACGTAGTTTGCTCATGTGCAAAACACCTTTTAGCAGGAGCCTAGAAATTTGTGTACAGAAGTTGGGCAAAGCATCTTACGCCTTACTGCATCGCCCCCTCCGAGTCTATGAGAACTAAGTCTTAGTCAGTGATGTTTTACTGTCTGAATTCTATGTACCTTAATTTCCATATGGAAATGAAGGCACATAACGTTTTTCAGAAGGTATGAAATTGAATTTGAAAGGGAGGGGAAAATCTTCCCCTGCTACTCCATAAGATAAAATCAAATAAATCCACTGCCCAGTATTTCCTGCACTACAGATCTGTTAATGTTGAAAAGCAGCAATAACGTTTGGTTGCTAACCTCCAGATCCCATAAATTTGGGTGCCCAGATTTGGGCATGGATTCCACATCCGTGTGCAAACGAATTAGCAAGCAATAATTGGTGTCAATTAGGTTTACGTTTGGATCTGCCCTGTGCACCTATATTGTATAGTGTACAACTCAAAAGGGACATGGCCATGGGAGGGGCAGGGGTGGATCAAGGGACATTCTTAGAAGCTAGGTGTGTCTATCAGTTGCATGCACCAGCATTTATACCAGGTTTTGGCAGGCATAAATGCTGGCACCAGTGGCATAGCTAGGGGGGGGGTGCCAGGGGAGCAGCCGCTCCCCCAAATGGACTTCCGCCGGTGCTGACGCCTATTTTTTTACTCAACATGTTGCATTTAAAATGCATGCCAGCACCGGCAGAAGTCCACTCTCGCACCGCTCTCGCTCCCCCCGTGCCTTCAACCTGGCTCCGCTTCTGGCTGGCACCCAAAGTTAGGTGCAAGATTTGCGCTAAGCTAGCATTTATCAATTCGGCGAACATTATTTGCCGTTTAGAAAGGCACTCAATGAGTCTCTTTATAAGTTAAACAGAGATCTTTATTTGGATCTTTTTAATTTGTTATTTTGAAATTGCATTCTGGGGATGCCCAGTATCTTTTAGACTGTACATCACAGACCTTGTGGCATAGAAGTAGAAATTGTATTGTATTCTGCAAAGGGTGCGTGGATCTTCCCGACGCCTAATTTTGGGTGTCGTTTATAGAATTTCCCCACTGTGTTTACAAGTACATAAGTAATGCCACACTGGGAAAAAACCAAGGGTCCATCGAGCCCGGAATCCTGTCCACGACAGCGGCCAATCCAGGCCAAGGGCACCTGGCAAGCTTCCCATACGTACAAACATTCTATACATGTTATTCCTGGAACTGTGGATTTCTCCCAAGTCCATTTAGTAGCGGTTTATGGACTTGTCCTTTAGGAAACCGTCTAACCCCTTTTTAAACTCTGCCAAGCTAACCGCCTTCACCACGTTCTCCTGCAACGAATTCCAGAGTTTAATTACGCGTTGGGTGAAGAAATATTTTCTCTGATTTGTTTTAAATTTACTACACTGTAGTTTCATCACATGCCCCCTAGTCCTAGTATTTTTGGAAAGCGTGAACAGACGCTTCACATCCACCTGTTCCACTCCACTCATTATTTTATATACCTCTATCATGTCTCCCCTCAGTCGTCTCTTCTCCAAGCTGAAAAGCCCTAGCCTCCTTAGTCTTTCTTCATAGGGAAGTCGTCCCATCCCCGCTATCATTTTAGTTGCCCTTTGCTGCACCTTTTCCAATTCTACTATATCTTTCTTGAGATGCGGCGACCAGAATTGAACACAATACTCAAGGTGTGGTCGCACCATGGAGCGATACAACGGCATTATAACATCCTCACACCTGTTTTCCATACCTTTCCTAATAATACCCAACATTCTATTCGCTTTCCTAGCTACAGCAGCACACTGAGCAGAAGGTTTCAGTGTGTTATCGACGATGACACCCAGATCTCAGCTTTGACAAAAATATTTTTTTCAAGATGTAAGAGATGCCAAACAGCGGTAGAGGCTTCCCATCTGTTCAGAAATTGGTGAGAAAACTGTTTTCCCCCTCTGGATCTGTTCTGCAGACATTAATACCTAGGGATGTGCATTCATTTGATATGACATAAGTCTATGGCATATCCTGCATTATATCATATCATTGAAAAATGAACATAAGCAGAAAATTTCATGCATTTCTGCTTGCTGTCAAAAATGCACACTATCCCTTGGATTCTATATATGTCACACAAAATTGTGATTGCAAATTTGAGCATGTGCTCAATTTGCGCACACAATTTAATTGAGTAATGAACCAAGTAACATCAATAATTGGGCGCTAACAGTCAATTATCAGTGCTAGTTTGCAATAATTAGATTTTACGCACACATCTTGCTGGGAACTATTCTGTAAAGATGCACGTGTAAATTTTTGTGCATGGATCCAAAAAGGGACCATGACTATGGGAGAAGCTTGGGCATTCCAAGAATTTGTGCACAGAGTTACAAAATATGGCAGATGCATGCTTTACCGTAGACGTGGAGGGGCATTTTCAAACGGGGAAGACCATCTCTAAGGGCTTCCAACTATAAAGACGGTGCTGCGAAGGGGCGGGGCAATGCGTATTATCGAAACAAGATGGATGTCCATCTTTCATTTCGATAATACGGTCGGGGATGCCCAAATCTTGACATTTAGGTCGACCTTAGAGATGGTCATCCTCGGTTATCGGCGATAATGGAAACCAAAGATGTCTATCTCAAAACCGTCCAAATCAAAGCCCTTTGATCATGGGAGGAGCCAGCATTTGTAGTACACTGGTCCCCTCACATGCCAGGACACCAACCGGGCACCCTAGGGGCACTGCAGTGGACTTCAGAAATTGTTCCCAGGTGCATAGCTCTCTTACCTTGGGTGCTGAGCCCCACAACCCCCCTTACCAGGTCCGCCTGGCTGAAGTACACTGCACCCACTACAACTGCTCCAGGGACCTATATACTGCTGCGATGGACCTGAGTATGGCATTTGAGGCTGGCAAAAAAGTATTTTTAAACTTGTTTTTTATGGTGGGAGGGGGTTAGTGACCACTGGGGGAGTAAGGTGAGGTCATCCCCGATTCCCTCCAGTGGTCATCTGGTCAGTTCAGGCACCTTTTTGAGGCTTGGTCATGAAAAAAAATGGACCAAATAAAGTCGGCCAAGTGCTCGCCCTTCTTTTTTCTATTATCGGCCAAGGACAACCATCTACTAATCTCGCCCCAGTCCTGCCTTTGCTACCCCGCCAACATGCCTCCATGAACTTTGGTCGTCCCCGTGATGGAAAGCAATCGAGGGTGTCAAAAAATCGGCTTTCGATTATTCCGATTTGGACAACCTTGCGAGAAGGACGCCTATCTCCCGATTTGTGTTGAAAGATGGGTGTCCTTCTCTTTCAAAAATAAGCACGATAGGGTTTTACACATGGTTTCAGTTGGTGAGAATCCTCGTACCTAAAAGTTGGGTGCACATCTTGGTACTAGACACTATTCTATAAACAGTGTCCAACTTGGAGCATCATTTATAGAACAGTGGTAACCCCTTAATTCTAAAAAATCACCAAAAATCATGTGTACAAATTTAGGAGCACACAATTTAGTGAATAATGAGCCAATTAGTTCCAATAATTGTTTTTTTTTCACAAGAAATTATTGGCAGTAATTAGATTTAACTGGAACTTTTGCATGCAAATTTAGGCTCGGAATCTTTGCCTAAATTTTACGAGGGTGTTCCTAGCATTTACGCACATTGTTATCAAATAATGGGAATTCGCTCCTAATTTAGGCGCAAGTCCAGGTGTAAGTGCTATTCTGTATACTATGCCTAACTTTAAGCATGGCTTATAGAATAGCACTTTTTTCGATGCTGATTCTTTTAGGCACCATATATAGAATCTAGCTCTTAGCACTTATTTTTTTCCCACAACGTTTTCAGCGGCATATATAGAATTTGATCCTCTATGCTCCTTCAAATGATTGTGCACTTCTTCAGAAGAGCATACACTATTAAAGACATTGCTTTTGTGAAAACCAAACCTAACATAGTTAGCTGGCACCCATCCTTTACAGCACCAGATACTTCTAACCACCTCCCCCTCCCCCTCCCCCACACTCCCAACCCCAAACCCCCAAACAGACACCAGCAGGTAAAATTGGTTTAAACTTGACTACAGCTTTATTCAGAAATAAAACAATGAGCCTGAGCCACAATAACATAACATTCAATTACATAACTCCAAATGCCCACCCCTCATGGCAATAGCTAAGTAGGCCCATGCCAGCTGAGCTACCTGGTACCTCACCAGGCTAGTTCATAACCCTCTAAAACATAGGTTGCACCATGCTACCAGCTATGAACTGCCACAACCTGGCTTGGCGCCCCCCAAGGCTATACCATTGTAAGCACTGAAAATCAACTTCTCAGCCCCCCCCCCCCCATAGGAAACATACAACTCTTTACCCTTAAAGGCTCATTGGCTCAGGTACTCTCTCTCTCCCCCCCCCCCCCCATTTGCTGTGAGAAAACCTTACACTTTTAATTCATTGATTCCGTGACAGAAAGCGGTCACTTGGGAGAGTATCTCTCTGTTTGATGTTGTGCAAAGGTTTGCCTTCAGGGCAGTGGAGTAGCCACTGAACACTTTGTGTTCAGGCCCACCCATTAACAGCACACTTATGAAGTGGCTGACAGGGATCCCCAAGCCCTACCAGCTAAAACTCCCAACAACTGTCCCTCCTGCATACCTTGTAAATAGCAGATCTTCACCTGCAGCGAGCAGCAACTGATACATGCTGTTTGCACCGGTCCTACAGCCTTCCCTATGATATATTCCCGCCTACGCAGAAACAGGAAGTTGCATCAGAGGAAAGGCTGTGGGGCCAACATGAGCAGTGTGAATTAGTTGCTGCTCGCTGCTGGTGAAAATCTGCTATTTAAAAGGTATGCAGGGGAGGGGGGATGTTTGAGAGACCCTATGGCATGCAGGCGAGAGAGGGAGAGACCAAATCACTTGTGAGACAGGGAGGTTCTTCTGCCCACCCATCTTGGGCCCAGGCCCACCCAAAATTGGGTGTCTGGCTACTCCCCTGCTTCAGGGACAGCACGGTGGCGCAGCACATTGTTTTTAGTAAAGATACTGTATTCTATAATACAGCCGTATGCACTCTGTTATACCTTGTGACCCCTGATGCAGGTGCTGGGCACCGAAACACAGACCGTGTCAGGTCCATTCAAGAACTGTTTCAACATATGATTAAAGGTTTTATCCTTCCCCTTTTTTTGAAGGCTCTTGGTACTTTTTTTTGTTGTGTATTTTGAACCCTATTTAGAGGAAATGGCAGTATAAAAGCATAACATTGACATTGTTATTGACATTGGTAGACATTGGCGCACAGCATATTAAAATGTATGGTAACACGCCTATTAGATTTTCTGAGGCAATGCAGAGAAATGCACAGGACATTTTAACATGAGCACAATGCGAGATTTTTACCTCCAGGTTTTAGGTAGCGTAGAGGACTGGTTGCCTCAGTAATCTAGTGGCTCCCTACCCAGCTGGACCCAACCTTCTCCTGCTCTGGACACACAAAAGGCATGGCCCCTAGACATGATCCCCTGCCCCAACATTAAAAAAAGTCCTTGATAGTCTATTAATATTATTATTACATTTGTACCCCGCGCTTTCCCACACAATGCAGGCTCAATGCGGCTTACATAGTAATTTGAAATACAAAGTTAATAGAATTTTAATAAAACAGTAGTAAAACAACGTAAAATCAGGCTTAGTAGTGTATGATAAGTTGAGCTAGATAATATATGACTAGGATAAAAGAGGGTAGACAGGATAGGATAGTGTAATTTGGGAGAAAGGGTAAGGAGGGATAAAATTAAGGAGAGATGGAAAGAGAAGGATGGGAGGTTGGTATTTAAGTCAGAACAGAATTGGGGGTGGAAGTTGGCGACATTAGGTTGGGGCATTTGGGTAGGCTTGCTTAAAGAGATGAGCTTTCAGCATTTTTCTAAAGGGCAAGAAGTAGTTTATTAATCGGATTGGTCTGGGTATAGCGTTCCAAAGCTGGCTGCCCAAAAAGGAGAAACTGAATGCTTAGTAGGTCTTGTACTTAATTCTTCTACAATTGGGAAGGTGTAGGTTAAGATAAGTTCGTGAAGAAATAGATCTGTTTCTAGCAGGGAGGTCGATCAATTCATTCATGTAGCCAGGGGATTCGCCCAGCTCCTGTCTCCAACGGTGGTGCCGACACACCACTAGTAGTCAGTCTGCTTATTCTTAGGGAATTAAGATCTATCTATCTATCTATCTATCTATCTATCTATCTATCTATCTATCTATCTATCTATCTATCTATCTATCTATCTATCTATCTATCTATCTATCTATCTATAAAGTATTATAATATAGATTCATTCAGGATACTTGTTCAGTCATTTTTGTTGCCTCAGTTTGGCTATTGCAACCTTGTTTTGATAGGTTGCTCTAAGACCTTGTTAAATCGATTACAGGCTGCTCAAAACATTGCAGTCAGGCTGATATATGGTCTAACCAGATTTCATTCAGTTCAAAGTTCTTATTCTAGGTTGCATTGTTTGCCGATTAGGGCACAGATTGATTTTAAATTGTGTGTTGTAGTTTTTAAGATCTTGACTGGAGAGGATTCTGCTTATATAATACATTTTGTTACTGTTACTCCATAGTACCACTTCAAGATACAGTACTAGGGACCAACTATTATTGCGTTTTCTGGAAGCAATAAAATTGAAGTTGAGCAAACTTCACTCTGCATCTTTACAATATCAGATGGTATCAATATGGAATGGGTTACCTTTATCACTTAGGACAAGTAGTCATTACCCTAGCTTTTGGAAGTATTTAAAAGTGTTCATTTGTGATAAATGTGGTCTTTTCTGTATTAACAACTTGAAGCCTATTGTGAGAACCTTATACTTTGTGGTTTTGTTTTGTTGTTGTTTTGTTGTTGTTGTTGTTTTTGTAACCCACTCTGAACTATGCAGATTGTAGCAGAATATGAAACCTGATATAACATACCATAACAACATAACATAAGGCAATATTTGTCATATTTGGTAGACTGACTCCTAGCGGGGCAAACTGACACACAGTCAAGAGCAGCCTACCAAATAAGGTTGTGTTTGTATTATGATTTTATGTTATTTAAACATTTTTGGAAACCACTTTAAAACTTCAGTATTAGGAAGCATATCAAGTTAATAAATCCAATCCATTGTCAGGCTCCACCATTTTGAAAGACAGTGGTGCTGGAGGCAGGTGTAAGTAGGCATCACTCCTGCCTTTCAATTTTTTGAAGTGGGTGACAAGTGTCTGGAGGGGTTCTGAGAAGGGAGGAGGTACACTAGACTACTAGGATTTTTTTTTAAATGTTGGAGCTTGGGAGCTTGGACCAAGAGGAGGCAGGGGGTGGTGGTTATTGGCCCCCATGGAATTTTTAATGTCAGGGTGAGGGAGGGGGCTGCTAGATTACCATGGATTTATTTATTTTATGCCAGGGCAAGGGGATGCATAACCAGGAGCTTATTTTTGTAAATGCCGCCTTCTTGTCAGTGTGTGAGCCAATCACTGCTTACGCACTGACAAGAAGGGAGACATTTTAGCAGTCAACTGTTGATTACTGACCCTTGTAGGCACTGGGTTTTTTTCTGACAGTGCACACTTTTTAACTTGCCAGTAATTTGCATACGCACTGATGACTGCATCACGATAGTATATATCTTTTAGTAATTTTTAGCTGGTCCAAGTGTTTAAGTATTGTGATCAATGACCCTGATATCTCCTGCTAAGAACTTTCTCCAGAGACAGAAAGTAGGAAAAGCCCTTCAGAATATTTGACTCTTACTGGGTTCCCAAGCACTTTCTTTTCAACTACTTCACTACTGAACATCTCTAAATGCAGAAACATAGAAAAATGTAGACACATACAGAGCACAGGGTCTATCCAAAATCCATTCTATCTACTCTCCCTATCACCCCCTTAGATATCCTATGTACTTGTCCCAAGCTTTCTTGAATTCAGATACTCTTTTTGTCTCTACCACTTCCACCAGGAGGCCGTTCCATGAATTCACCACCCTTTCCACAAAGAAGTATTTCCTCAGGTTACTTCTGAGTATATCCCCTTTCACCTTCATCCTATGGCCCCTCGTTCCAGAGCTTCCTTTCAATTGAAACTCACCTCCTGTGCATTTATGCTGCATAGATTACTTAAATGTCTCTATCATTTCTCCCCTCTTCTGCCTTTCTTCCAGAGTATACATATTGAGATCTTCAAGTCTGTCCCCATACACTTTATGATGAAGACCATTGACCATTTTAGTAGCCATACTCTGGACTGACTCCATTCTGTTTATATCTTTTTCAAAGTGTAGTCTCCAAAATTGTACACAATATTGCCTCCTTTATCCTACTGGCCATTCCTCTCCCTATGCACTCCTTCTAGCTTTCACCATCTCTTTTTCTACCTGTTTGGCCACCTTAAGATCATTATTTGAAATAGGGTACATGTAACTCACTATAACCCATTAAATAAATCAAATATATGACAAATATCCTCAACCAGCACTCACACTCAACCCAATTAAATAATTTTTACAAATGTTTTTAGGAAGTTTTTAAGGGTGCTCAGTTCACACATCAGTCACAATGCACAAAGACTGGTTGAGTCAAGAACCATCATTGCACCACTTGGGTTCTTTTATATGTGTGGGATTACCAATCCCCTTGACATCAACAAGCAGTGTCAATCTTGTTTTGCCCTGCAGAGATCCAAAGCAAATAAAAATCAATCAATCCATACAATCACAAAAACAGGAAAAAGAAATTATCATTGTTAAATTGCAAAGCATGCCCTACAGTCAACGTATAAACTATGGACAAATCATGTAGGGTCCTCTTCTCAAAGTCATGCTACAGCAAACCATATCACAGTACTTATCTTGTAAAAGATGAAATTGACCCCAACAACATCTGTTGTCACTAGGGTCACCAGAAGCTCTACACACATCTTCTCAGTCAAGATAATCCATCACCACACACACATAGAGGGGCATAATCGAACGGGGCGCCCAAGTTTTCCTGAGGGCATCCTCGCAGGACATCCCCACGAAGGGGTGGGGAAACCCGTATTATTGAAACAAGATGGGCGCCCATCTTTCGTTTTGATAATATGGTCAGGGACGCCCAAATCTCCACATTTAGGTCGACCTTAGAGATGGTCATCCTTAGAGATGGTTGTCCCCGGTTTTCGGCCATAATGGCAACCGAGGACGCCCATCTCAGAAAAGACCAAATCCAAGCCCTTTGGTTATGGGAGGAGCCAGCATTCATAGTGCACTTGTCCCCCTGACATGCCAGGACACAAACTGGGTACCCTAGGGGGCACTGCAGTGGACTTCAGAAATTGCTCTCAGGTGCATAGCTCCATTACCTTGTTTGCTGAGCCCCCCAACCCCCCCCCCCAAAAAAAAAACCCACTCCCAACAACTGCTCACCACTACCATAGTCCTAAGGGGTAAAGGGGGGCACCTACATGTGGGTACAGTGGGTTTCTGGTAGATTTTGGAGGGCTCACATTTACCACCACAAGTGTAGGGGGGGATGGAGTCTGCAGCCATTGTCTGGTATTATAACATACGAGCAGAACAGGTCAAATTCCTCTATTGTAAACACAAATTTATTTTGGCAACCTTTAACAAAGAATTTGCATTTTCCAAAGCAAATGCAAGCTTCCTGTTCTTATTTTTCGCTAATAAAAAGTAAAGCTAAGCAATTATTTTCTTTCACTTATAAAATATCTGTGTTTATATTCTGCTGCAAGGAAGCTTCCTTTCTTCGGAGCAAGTTATGCGTTTTAATCTGCAAACCAGGCACTGTCTTCTCTACACGTGCATGCATTTAGTGGGTTTTCAATATATGTTCCTGAAGCTCCATTAATGCCCCAAAATGTTTTAGCTTAAAACATGTATTCCTAAATCTACCAGACGCCATACAGTCTTGGAGGATACAATCTCAAGTTTGCAATTTTGAAGCTAAACTCATTGGTATGGCTACAACACACTGCGATTTTAACAGATAAATCTCCCCAGCTTTTGTGTGGGATTTAAAAGGGACAGAGAAAGAGAATCCCTTTCATTTTCAGAACATGGATTGCTCACTCACCCGGTCTTCTTGGCATTGAATTGGGTTTGAAGGAGTCTCACTTGTCAGGTTTTCTCGCATTTCATTGCCCGTTTAAGGCTAAAATGTTTGCTGTCTAAACACATCTAATAAGTTTACTGATAAAGTTTTTCAAGTAAAGAGATTGAAGACACTTAAAAAAACTTTTTCATTTTCTTCTTCATGTTAAAGAAATATTTATCGTTTATCGTTTATTATTTACTATACCATTAATTATTGCTAGCAAAGCAGAACGGTTTACATAAAAGAAAAAATATTTAAAACATAAAAACACTCATAGTAACGTCTAGGAAATCCAATAATTGATAGGAAAGCACGGCAAATCAAACATACAATAATTAGTAACAAACTAATAATCCTAATTAACAACAAGCTTAACATATATCATAATTCAAGCTCTAAGACTGACATCTCTTTCCTATATTTTTTTCCCTTTATTCTTCATTGTTATTAAATGTATTTTGAAAAAGGTATGCTTTTAGAGCTTTTCGGAAACAAATATATGTATCTTCAAGTCTTAGTTATTTTGGAAGACTATTCCAAAGTGAAGGCAATAAAAAAAAAAAAGAAAGCTGACTTTCGTGTGGATTCCCATGTAGCCCTTATTAATGGAGGAATAACTAATCTGTTATCTGTTAACGATCTATATGTGCACTACTAATTCGGTATGCACTGGCACACACTTGCGTTTCAAAATTTCCACACAATAAAGCAAAACCTACAAAGAGTAAATGTGCTTTCATAATATGAATCTTTTAATTTCCCTTAAGAATTTACTGAGGACTTAATCGATTTATGGAACCGCCCAAACGATCAAAACATACTTTTGGGTCTGTTATACCATTATTAGAACAATGTGCAGGAAGAAATATGTAATTCAAAACATCATGCAAAACTTATACTAAGGTTACAAGTTTATAAAAAATGTCTTCTTGTTTTGACTATGGATTCTTTTTTATTTGTTGTGGGGAGGGGGATTAGGAAAGCAGTACAGCTTGCATTATACGTTCATGGCATCTGAGTGCACTGTATACTACAATTGATCAGTTACTAAGTTTGTGGTCTTTCTGGAAAGGAAATCTCACTAGTAGTAAAAGGGAAACGGATCATTAAAACTTTAATATGATTAGAAGTTCCGTCTACTTTGGTGACAGGACCACAGGTCCAAAGAAACAAGAAAACAGTAGACACTGATCACCAAATAATTACTATTTCAATTCCTGAAATATTGAAAGAGCAACTTGCGAGTCATAAAATCACCTAAGCCTTTATTTTCTAATCTACACCCTTTTCTATGTTTATGAACGAAATTTTTACAGAATGAGGTTCTTCAGGAAAGTCCAATATTTCTATCTCAGGGTTTGATTAATTTAGCACTTTCCCATATACATCTCAGAAGAGATGGCTGAGGGATCGGGACTTTAATGAAAGTATAGGGTCTTTTCTATGTTTTCAGTGTGATCATGTCGAATTCTCCTTGCTGTTCATGGTACTGCCTGGCTGAAAATGACTGAACTCCTATCCTTTACTAATATTTTTGATTTTTTTTTTTGTAAAGGAAAGTCGTTTGAATGGAAAAAGAATAATTTCTCGTTTTCCTCTGTATGGTACACATTACATTCAGTCAGCACAGTAAAATATATGCACTTTATCAATTTTTTCCCCCAAATATTTAAGAACTACTAGCTGAAAACTTTCTTAGGCAATATATATTTTTTTATTTTAAATGTTTTGCAAACAACCGCAACAAAGCAACACATTAACTGGAAATCAACGATTAAACCCCAATTTTTTTTTTAAACTGCATAGTGAAATATTATTCGGCCGCATTAAAATAGCTGTAAAATACCCAGCTTGCAAAAAGGATCTTCCTGCAGCACTAAGCAGGTTCCTGGGTTTCACACTCTGGGCTGTATTCGGTGGCTGATCTTTGCAGCCGAAAAATTGTCTGAGGCTCCCTTCCTGTCTCCTTTTCAAAAAGTTTTTGGGTTCTCCATTCTTGCTAAGCAAAGCTACTTCACACTTCCTATGTGACCACAAACAAAACATATATGCTGATAGTAATAATTTCAATGCTTTATTAATTTAAAATAAACACAAAACTACGATTTCCCCTCCCTTCCCCCCCAAAAAAAACCCCATAACACTAGGAGTTGACCACATTTCTTTACTTGTTATTCCTTCACGTATGTAAAATAATGTATTTTTTTTATTTATAATTTTAATAATATACATCAAGTACTAAATACTTGCACAGAAAGAAAATTGGCTTCAATTACATATATAGAAGAAAAGAAATGTTAACATAAAATCATTAATATTGCCAACTTAATCTAAAGTCCTCAATATGAGATTCATGATGTGCAGATATGGATATAATAATAGGGGACAAAATATCTTTAAGGATTTAACTGTTTCTTAGCTTCTTCTTGGTATCCTCTTAGTTCTACAAGAGCTAGTTTTCTTCTCCCCTCTTTAATCCCTTTCGCTGCCAGAAAGGTAGAAAGCTGCCAGGGTTCAAAGAAGACAAATCTGTTTGTCTGATATTTTATAATTCATTTACAGGGGTTCTTCAGGAAAAAAAAGACATAACACTAGGAGTTGACAACATTTCTTTACTTGTTATTCCTTCACGTATGTAAAATGATGTATTTTTTCAGTGTACTGTATATTGAAACTTTGACCTACGTAAGACAGATCACTAATGAAAATTCCCGTGAATGTGAACCATATACCATCGTTTTATTATACCCTAAGCTGTACTTCACTCCCTAGCTCACACGCTGCGCCTGGTCAGATATAGTATATAACCATTATTGAATATAAGTTTGGTATTTTTGCTTGACAATTGATAATTAAAATCACATGTGTGTATGTGTGTGTGTGTGTGTGTGAGAGAGAGAGAAATTGTCTAATTGTTCCTATCAATTAGATGTTGTTCCCAAGCTGCCAAACAGGAGCTATTTTGAGAGAATTACACCTAACACACATAACTAAAACAGAACAAATTAAACCCAAACATCTGATCATAAGCAGATAAAGGCAAAAAACAGATAAAACAGTAAAAACAAAATGTCAAAAGAATGCTACTAGTATTGTGTTAACATTTTTTGATTATCTATTATCCAGAAAGAGAAACCTGCTGATAAAACTCCGTCCCAACTTAAGGTTTCCACGCTCCCTCTCAAAAATGGGGCCCAGTTGACTAACACCACAGTCTGTGTCCAGTCGTTTTATTTTTGTTTACTATCTTCTTTCCAATACAACACTATAAACCAAATACGGCCTCGGAAAAAGGGCTTTCCACAAGAAAGAGAGCAAACCAGTTCTATTGTGTGGAAGGCAACCAACGACCCAGCACTTCCGATACAAGGTGCCAATGTGCTTATTTTATTTATTATCCTTTAAAAGGCATTTTTTCTTTATTTTCTTTGTAGTGTATTCAATTGATGAGCGGGTATTAACCAGGATCAATAACATGTCCACACTGATATTTAGGCTGCACTGGGATCAGTAGTGCTGGCCTTTACCAATTAGCTAAGTATTCGCATGCACAACAAATTATTTTGTTTGCATGCTGTTTAAGCACTTGCCTGACTTTTATTTACTCCAGTTCAGGCACAGGTCGGCAATAGCACGAAACAGTGTTTGAATCAAGGCTCATAGGTCCCCCTTAAAGCCCCAGTGTTTCAGCCCTAAACACATGACACAATTGTCTTTTCACAGCTTCTAAAATGTCATATATCCTTCTGTGAAAGCATTGAAAACAGTACCTTCTTATGTAATTCACCAAAATTTTAATACATCATTATCTGAAGATATTATGCCTATATCTTTGATAAACATTTCTGTGAGAGGTTTAAAAATTCATTTTTAGACACACACTTGGTCTGTAATTATTTACGAATCTCTAATTCGCCTTTTTTTGGCTAAACATTGAAAAACGTCTATCAATTGATTGATTTTTAAAATGAAAATCAAGTATTGGATAAATAACAATTCGGATTCGAAATGAGCATGATACAGAAACCTTGTTGATTTTATCATTGTTGGATATAATAATTGCTGGATTTAATACTTTATGCTTGTGTTTTTAGGCATATCTGTTGCTTTTTTGACACTATATAATAGGAACAATAAGATCTTATTACAAGCGATTGGCACAGATGGTTTGAATCTTTTCTATCTATGAGACAGTTTAGTGTTGTTTAATGGAACTGATTGCTCTACTTTCATGGATATTTCCTTGGGAATACTGCAGAGATCGGCACTCTCTGCTATGTGTGTTTTACTGGGGACTCGGGGTTGATTACAGAATTTATGCTGACGACATTCAGTCCGTTTTTAAAGTTGAGCAACCTTACTCAAAGGCAATAGATTTTTTTTTTTTTGTAATTCTTTCCTTACCTATGGTAAATCAATGGTTGCAAATTAATCAGTTAACATTGAAGTTGAACAAAACTCAGGTTATGCTTTTAAGTAATTAGCCATTTCCATCTTTCCCCAAGTCTTGCACTGTCAGTGATGTAGAGATACAATTTGTTCAAAAAAGTTAAATCATTAGGGATAGACTTTTTAACACCAGGAAATTTTTGAACGTTAGTTAAAAGTATCCTCATCTCACACTTTGATGATTGCAATAGCATATTGATGGGGGATCCTAAAAGAGTTTTAAATATGTCTCCAATTGGCACAAAATGCTGTTGCACTGGTGATTTGTGGATTATCCAAGTTCAAACGTGTTTACACCACCGCTTATAACCCTCCATTGGTTACCTATAGGATATCAAATTTAATATAAAGTACTAATGATGGTGTTTAAGATATTAAAAGGTAAGATTTCCTCTGTTATTTCTTCTTCATTACATCTCCATCAACCTTCATGATAATTATGATCATCAATGCCTAATGTATTAGAGGTACCCTCATTTTGTTCAGTATATTTGGATGAATTTTTTTTATATAAGAGGTCCACAATTGTGGAACACTCCAGATAATATTCTAAGGGGAGTCTAAGGGGGTGTTTACTAAAGCTTAGTTCGAGTTATATGCAGCAGGACCCATAGGAATATCATGGACCCTGCTACAAATAACTAGAGTTAAGCTTTAGTAAACGGGGGGGGGGGGGGGGGGGGGGGGCTAAGTCCATGTTAAAGGCCCTACTATTTCAGGAGGCATATAACATCAAAGCATGATAGTAATGATGGACTAGCGATGATGTATAACTGTTTGATAGTAATGAAGGACAAGTGATGATCTGTAATAGCTTGCTTAAGGAGACAACTTGGATTTTGTCTTATTAATGGAACGATATGAGTGTTATTATACTGTTCTGATGATATGAGATGTGCTTTATTATGATGTTCTGATGGGTAAACATAGGCCGCAGCTTGCTTTAGTGACAATTTAACTTTTCTTAACTTCAGTCAAGATGGCTCCCCCCCCACCCCCCCGAGCTACATGTGTCCAAAATAAACATCAACATTCCCCCCCCCCCCCCACCGGCCGCTTGCCATGTCAGCAAAGCGGCCACTTCCGCTTCCGGCCTCCATCTTCCCGGGCTGCGCCTTCAGAGCAAGGGCCCTGCTCCGTGTGGACCTCCACACATTTTCCGGGTCACCCGACCCGCCTTTTATGCCCTGGCTCAGCCCCCATGAGCCAGAGCTCCTGTAGCTCGGGGTTTGGTTGTTTTCTTTTCTCTTTTTTTTTTGCCACAGAGAGGAGGCCTAAGCTTCTGCCCAGGCCCCCCTCCCCCCAAGCATGCTGCGGCCTACCCAGACCCCGACACCCACCAGTGCTCTAAACAGTCCTTAATATCCAGCAACAACAAGCTTTCCTAGTCCCAGATGCTAGTGAGTCGCAGAAAGGAGTGAACTTAATTAACAATATTTCTGGAAACATTTTTAGATTTGGAAGTGGCCAAGTCAGTTTTAGACATCTTCTTGGCCTTGGTATTCCTCCTGCCTTCCATCACTTTAAATATGTCTTTGTACACCCGCTTTTTAATCTTACTATGCATAGACTTTGGGACAGTCTCCCAAATCTCTATCATGGCCACCAAAGCAGGGGGGACCCTATCTGACCTACCCTGAACAACTGCAATATCCCTATGAACAGGAGACCTATCAGAGGAGGAAGAAGAAGCTGAAGAAGAAGAAGAAGAGGATGATGTACTAGCAGAAGAGGAAGAAGAAGTAGAAACTTCTCTGGAACTTGTTGTCAGAGGATGTGGTAATAGTGGTTAGCGTATCTGGATTAAAAAAAAATGTTTGACAAGTTCCTGGAAGATAAGTCCATAGTCTGTTATTGAGATGGATATGGAGGAAGACACTGCTTGCCCTGGGATTGGAAGCATGGAATGTTGCTACTATTTGGGTTTCTGTCAGGTACTTGTGACTTGGATTGGCGACTGTTGGAAGCAGGATACTGGGCTAGATGGACCATTGGTCTGACCCAGTATGACTATTCTTATGTTCTCCTGTCCTTTCTCTTCCTGGATTTAGCAGCCTTAGATGTTTTTTATTTCTTTTATTAATCACCCAGAACAAGGCCCCAACCTCATCTAGGATCTGCAGCCAAAGCAGAAGATGAGGCATAAGCCGCAGCAGATGACTCAGAGATAGGTGCTGGGTGAGTTGCAGGTCTCCTGTTCCACCAGTGTTCCTGAAGCAGCATCTCTGGAAGGATAAGGGTGCCCACCTATCCTCCATTCTCATGCGCATCCACAAGGACCATGGTCTTCCCAAGGTTCAGTAGGGTACTCCCAGTTGTACCAGTCTCAATACCTGCATGGCCCCCTGCAGGGGTAAAGAGTGGGCATGGAAGCATTAGCCCACTAATGCAGAGTAGCACTTAGGGCTTCCTAAATAGGAGGCAGTAAGTGCTCCCACGTTAAACATTCCACCAAACAAAACCCAAAGGTAAAGGTAAAAAAACACCCTACATATCATCCAAAAGGAAATCCAAAAAGGGGTAGACCAAAAAACCTTCACAGCCTGAGGGCAATAAAAGCAACTTTATTCAGCACCACACAAGTGTACGACCCGACACGGGGTCATGTTTCAATGGAACAACCGTTTGCTTCAGGGATCTGACAGTTACTGTTGAAAATCACAAACTATGGGTGCAGAACAGTGATGATCAATAATGGATTATTGATCATCAACTGTACTATTCAGCATCCATATTTTGTGATTTTCAACAGTGTAAGACCCCTGAAGCAGACAGTTGTTTCGTCGAAACATGGCCCCATGTCGGATCATACACTTGTGTGGTGCAGAATAAAATTGCTTTTATCCACCTCAGGCTGTGAAGAATTTTTGGTCCATCCCAACACCCACGTTAAACATTAACACGTGATCTGCAATTAAAAAAAAAATCTACTGGAAGTGCTCCTTCTTGATGCAGCATTAGTTGTGGGCTTGCCACACCTTAAAATTCTGTGTTAAAACACATTCAGACTTATTTTCGAAAGAGAAGGGTGCCCATCTTTCGACACAAATCACAAGATGGGCGTCCTTCTCCCAGGGTCGCCCAAATTGGCATAATCGAAAGCCGATTTTGGGCATCGTCAACTGCTTTCTGTCGCGGGGGACGACCAAAGTTCACAGGGACGTGTCGGAAGCATAGCGAAGGCGGGACTGGGGTGTGCTTAACACATGGGCGTCCTTGGCCGATAATGGAAAAAAGAAGGGCATCCCTGACGAGCACTTGGCCGACTTTACTTGGTCCATTTTTTCTTGTGACCAAGCCTCAAAAAGGTGCCCGAACTGACCAGATGACCACCGAAGGGAATCGGGGATGACCTCCCCTTACTCTCCCAGTGCTGAATAATCCCCTCCCACCCTCAAAAAAACTCTTAAAATATTTTTTACCAGCCTCAAATATCATACCCAGCTCCCTGACAGCAGTATGCAGGTAGCTGGAGCAGTTTTAGTGGGTGCAGTGCACTTCAGGCAGGCGGACCCAGGCCCATCCCCCCTACCTGTTACACTTGTGCTGGTAAATGTGAGCCCTTCAAACCCCACCAGAAACCCACTGTACCCACATGTAGGTGCCCCCCTTCACCTCTTACGACTATGGTAGTGTTGTACAGTTGTAGGGAGTGGGTTTTGGGTTTTTTTTGGGGGGGGGGGTGGGGGGTTCTGCACACAAGGTAAGGGATCTATGCACCTGGGAGCAATTTCTGAAGTCCACTGCAGTGACCCTACGGTGCCCAATTGGTGTCCTGGCATGTCAGGACGACCATTTCTAAGGACGACCATCTCTAAGATTGACCTAAATGTTGAGATTTGGGCGTCCCCTACTGTATTATTGAAACGAAAGATGGATGCCCATCTTGTTTCAATAATATGGGTTTCCCCGTCCCTTCACCGGGACGTCCTGCGAGGACGTCCTCAGGAAAACTTGGGCACCTCATTCGATTATGCCCCTCATTATGTCCAAAATGTAATGCACTTTAGCAAAAGGTTCTGTGCTGAAGGCTATCTTCAAATTTGGCAGAATAAAGCATTTTGTAATTCTGTGGCATGAACTTTCTACCAGTGGCTTAGTCAGACACCCAGTGTTTGGTGGACCTGAGCAAAACGTGATGGGCAGTGGCGTTCCAAGGGGCGCTGACACCCGGGGCGGATCGCTGATGCACCCCGCCCCCCCAGGTGCAGTGCCCCCCCCCCGGCGAAGGGACACCCCCCACCCCGGCGAAAGAACCCCCCCAGGTGCATGCCACTGGGGGGGTGCCAGGCGCTGGTCAGCGTCGTTCATTTCCATGCTCCCTCTGCCCCGGAACAGGTTACTTCCTGTTCCGGGGCAGAGGGAGCATGGAAACGAATGACGCTGACCGGTGCGCGGCACCCCCCCCCAGCGGCGTGCACCTGGGGCGGACAGTCCCCACCGCCCCCCCCCCCTTGGTATGCCACTGGTGATGGGCACAAGAACCCCACCCCATGCCTGGCATCTCTCACTCTCTCCCTCTGATGCAACTTACTTTTTCTGCATAGGTAGGACCACATCAGAGGGAAGGCTCTGGAGCAGGCCCAAGCAAAGTGTATGAGTTGTTTCTTGCTGACAAAGGACTAACGTGTTTAAAAGGTACATGGGAGAGAGGAGTGATTGAGAGATGGTGGTTCACCTACAGGGGAGGGGAGGGAGAGATGCTAATTATTCTTCAAGATATACACTTTCCTGCTTTTTTTTTTTTCCTCTTGTGATCTTCTTGATATATTGTAATGCTTTCCCAATTTCTGGGATGGAGCTAGTAGCTTTTATTAAAATTGTCTTCCCTTAAATCTATACACTCTTTGAAATGCCAATGAGCAGAAGGCAGATGATATGACTGGGGGAGGCAGGAATCTAGAGTCGAGCCAGGATGACATTTTTTCAGCGGTTACCACTAACAAGGAGGATAAACAGTACTTGTAAAGTGTAGAACCTGCATGTCACATAGCTGAATTCTGTGTTCATGTTAGAGAACACTAGACAAGCTAGGAATCACACCTTTCTCAGTTTGTCTTTTACTTTTCACTGAGAAATCTTATTTTCCACACTGCCTGTAGTACCTGATAGGGCCTTCGGGACAAAAATGAGAGCTTAAGTGGCCTTGTTACAATCACAGAGTTGAAGAAAGGCCTTGTTGAGTACAACCCTAAAGACCTTCCCCTGCTTTATGCCCATGAAATACAATTAGCTGTCTTTACCAACCATTAACCCTTTGAGCAGGGACCCGTTCGATCAGGCATGCCCCTCACCCCTTCCACTTACTTTGCTTCCCCCCCTCCCCCATACTTCATTAATCAATAACCCTTCTGCACACAATTGTGGGATAACCATAGGCCGCAGCTTGATTTATTAACAATTTAAAACTTTCAATTAGCATCAGTCAAGGATAACCACACCCCCAAGCTACAGTTGTCAAAGCATTACATCAACAGCTGCCCCCCTCTGCCGCTCACCTTGATAGCAAAGCAGCAACTTCCACTTCCTGCTGTCACCGCAACTCCTCCTCTTTCTGGCTCCACCCTAACAGCAAGAGCCCTGACCTGTGTGAACCTCCACACATTTATTCCGGGTCACCTGACTCGCCTTTAATGCCCTGGCTCATCCCCATGAGCCATTGCTCCTGTAGCTTGGGTTTTTGCCGCTGCGACAAATCCAATGCCATTCACCTGAAAACAGAATTCTACAACACAACAAAGGAAGCCTCACCCCCTCAATTAAATGTGAGGGCAGGAGGAAGGGCAAAGCCGCCTCCAAGGATCAGGAAACGCCCTGAGCCTCAGAGGAAGCCCAGCTTTTATTCCCTCCCCACTGCCCTGCCCCGGCAACCTCTCCTCCAATCGGAAGCAAGAATCAGGCTCAAGGGCTGACTGGCTTCTTTTAAGCCAACCAATCCTTCCAGCCCCCGAGCCCTCCGGCCAAGAACACTAACCCCCCTCACTCCCCCCCCCCCCACCCATGCACTCTCTCCTTCCTGCCCAGAACCTTCCCGAACGGGCCCAGCCCTCGTTTAACTGGGTCCGTCCTTTCTTTTTATTATCCACAATGCCTAGAGTGCTTTAAAATGAATGTTCCACCCCCAAATATATTCAAAGGGAGCGCACTTTAGTCTAATCGACCTTAAATTTCTGCATTCTCCAATGATTTTATGGTGCTGCTTTCCGAGAATGCAATGTAGCAGAACGCACCAAAAGATTTGCAAATGTTTTCTTGGACTCCTGCCTTTAGTGCTTGGCCTCTAAGAGTTAATAGCGGTCCTTCCTAAAAAGAGGATTTTGTGGACATCAGGGCTACCAGGTTCGGTCTGCTGGGGACACAGTTTCCTTTTACGACTGTAACTGCTTTGGTTAATAGATTCTAATGCAAACTGAGTGCCCCCAGTGCAGAGACCTTTAATATAGTCTTTCTTTGCAACTCAGCAGGCATTAATAATTCACCCTATATTTGTGCCAAACGCAACATTTCATGAAGAATTTAGGATTTTGCCCTCTGAGTTGAAGTGCTCATTTTGGAGGGGATAATGAGATGAATTGGAGATCAATGGAAAGTTAATAAGCGTGGGTGCACTTCCGAAATACCCGTTGCGTGCACCCTTCTCGTAATGACAGTGTGTTAATAATTCAGTGTACAAGATGAGGGTCGTTGAATTATATTGCAATACAGAAAATGATGCATTTCACAGAGAATCTGGGCAGACAATGCAATAATCTATTTCCTTCCCCCCTCCCCCCTTTTAAATAAATTACACCAGCAAAGTTCCACCAAAGCAGTTACTTTGAGAGAGAAAACATTTTTTCTGATTTAATTTGTGCAACGCTAGCTCTGAAATTAATTAAAATTTAATACTTTTTTTTTTTCAATAAAAGGTGAAAGCGAGACAGTGCACAGAAAACCTGTCAACACGTTTCGAAAATTTAATAGCAGTTTTTTTCTATTTCAGTACAGGTAAACATATCTGAGAAGCATAATTGCATTGAAATTCTTTCCTGCTTTCTAGCTGTCCCCTTTCATCTGCCCCCACCGCTCCTATCCTGATTCTGTTTTCTCCTTATTTCTTTACTCTTTTTATTCATTAGGTTCTAAAATGTCTCCACTGGTCCTCGCAAAGCAGTTCTTAATGATTTCAAGACAGGGCAAATTATATAAAAAAGGAATCACCAAGTTTAATTCATGGATTGCGAATAGTCCATTATTTTAGATACCGAGAGCCCTCAGGACTAGGCACAGTTCTTAGGAAATTGCACTGGGAGAAACGTGCATTTCCGCTTTATTGAAAAACAAACTTGTTTTTCAGTCCCTACTTTAAAACTTTCGGCAACGGCATTTTTTTTCTGGCAGCCGTTCTCAAAGTGTGAGGTACTCCTAAAAATAACATTTTTCATTTGTCTCTCATATTCTCTGAGCTCTGAAATTCTTAGAAGCTTTTTTTTTTCCAAAATATAAATACAAAAATGTCTCATAATTTCCGGATTACCTCGGGCACTTGCATAGGGCTGCAAAGGGTGCATTTGTACGGCAAGGGACGAGGAGAAGCCTTCCTTCGAGCTCAAGTTGTTTTTGTTGCGGAAAACACTGCAATAACCTCGGTAAGATATCTTTAGATTTCCCAGGAGAACACTAAGTTTTTATGAAAGTAATAGAAAGTCTTCTAATTCTTAATAAAACAAGTTTCTAGATTAAAAAATATATATATCTCTAATTTTTTTTTCAATAATATATCTATCATTACATTTTGAGTTTTGTTTGGAGTTTTTTCAGTGAAAACAACTTTTACTTTCCTACTTTCACGTTTCTTTTTAACTGCTGACAAGTGCGTGAGAAGCTTTATGTTGGATAAAATGAATCTTGGAACATGTACAGTTCATCAAGGGACCCTTTTACCAAGCTGCGGTAAGAAAGGACCCTGCGGTAGCGGCAGTGGCCGTTCTTGCCGTGCACTAAGGCCCTTTCTACCGCAGTGGGTAAAAAAGCTGCCAAAATACATGGCCATGTGGTAAGATTGCTCTGGCAGCGGAGCCTTGTGGGGGGAAGGGGGAGCACTTACCGTCACCCATTGAGATGGTTGTAAGGGCTCCCGCGCTGACCACGCAGCGCACAGCGCTGCCTGATTACTGATGAGTAACCGCCACACCAAAAAATCGAGCCCTATTTTCCCCAGTGTGGGAATTAGCATGCGTTAGGGCTGGAACTACCGCCTGCACCCATGTTGGGCCGGTGAAAGCTCCAAATTGGCATGCGGTAAGCCCGCGTTGGGCTTACCGCCACTTTGTAAATGGGCCCTTAAGTGCTTGAAAGTTATTTATCCAATGATGCTTTAAAAAGATGCTTATGTAGTGTACCCAATTCTTTTTTTTTATTTTTTATTTGAAGACCTCAATCAAGTGGAGTTGTGGGGCTGTGTGATTTCTTGGCTACCGGTCTTCAGTTTTTAAAACTTTGACTTTTTTTGTTTTTTTGAAACTGCTCAAGTTATCTTATAGACTTCACCATAATCACTTTTAGAGATTTCGATGTTATAAAGAAATTGTATTAATCGACACACGTCACTTATCTTATTGAAGACAGTTTTTAAAGGTGATTTTTATTCGACATGGCATCATGTTTCGCCCAATGGCTGTATCAAGAATCGTCCCCCAAAATTATTTCTGCCATCCGTGCCGGCAATGTATTTTCTTGTCTGGCCGTTGGGTGAAACATGGCACCATGTCAAATAAAAATCCCCTTTGAAAACTGTCTTCAATTAGATAAGTGACAGTCGATTAATACAATTTCTTTATAACATCAAAATCTCTAAAAGTGATTATGGTGAACTCTATAAGATAACGAGCATTTTCAAAAAACAAAAAACTGAAGACCGGTGATGATAGGAGAGGGGTAGCCAAGAAATCACACAGCCCCACAACTCCGCTTGACTGAGATCTTCAAATAAAAAAATTACAAAAAAAAGAATTAGGTACACTACATAAGCATCTTTTTAAAGCATCATTGAGTATTTATCAATAGCTTATGTCAATATTTGAGCCTTATTTTCAGTTTGTTGAAAGTTAATTATGGCACAGGTCTTCTGATTTCAGAGTCTCACCGCTCTGGTGTAACTTCAGTTTTTTCCAGAATGCTGAAGTGGAGCAAGATGACGAAGTAGAAAAAAGCCTCTTGAATAAAACTGTTACCTAAACAAGGAAAATACAGCTGTTCCTGGGATTTCTGGCAGCAATGGCACACACTTTGGTTGACTTTGGATGCAGAAAATATTGACCTGGATTAAGAGTTTAAAAGGGCACTGTGGTTAAAGCCCGTGTGAAAATGTGCGCCCAGCAGCTGGAGACACCTTCTTGCTGGCAGAGTCCTGTGGGGTTGGAGGTTGTCTTCCTGCATCTAATATGAATTTGCTGGGATAGTAGGACATCTTGCTTAGCCCCAGAGATTTGCTTTCCTTTTCTAACTTATTAAGATGCCTAGAAAGAGCAACTTTTAGGCTCCTACTGAACAGGTCTGTGCATCCATGAGCACATATCCAGTTCCTTTGAGTGCCTAAAATGTTAAAGTGCCTGCAAATTGCTTGGAGGTGTAACCCCCTGGTTGTATATGTGGGCTAGGCCATGGCCTAGTCACTGACCGGGTTGTGGGATGGAGGACATACAAAGAATTTATTTGTTAGGACCAGGGTAGGACTAAGATATACCTTTCACACTTCACATAATGATTGAGACCACACCAGTTCTTTTGCTGAAAACCAGAACCTTTACTGTCCTTCAACTGATGAAGGTACAACCTCAATCATTTCAATACAGATGGCCAACTATTTACAATAGTTTTCTCTTCTGCTCCAATCAAACAATGAAATTACAAACAACTTCTTATTCTCCTTAGTACTCAAATCACTCACTGGTGTGGTGAGAGCTTGGCTTGGTTTACACAGTTCACTTGCTGTTACACTTAAGCAGATGTTAACGTTTATCCAGTGGCGTTCCTTGGTCGACTGTCAACCAGGGCGGCTAGCCGCTGCGCACCCCCCTGGGTGCTGCGTTGTCCTCCCCCCCCCCCCCCGGGTGCAGCATAACCCCCCTCAGGTATAGCATTCCCCCTTCCCCCGGTGCATCACTGTCTGCCCCGGTGCATCACCTCTAAGCCTCCCCCCGGGTGCATTCTTCTTACCTGCTGGGGTGCTGGGAGCAGCCACGCGGCTGTCGGCTCTGCTGGTTCCCTGCTCCCTCTGCCCTGGAACAGGAAGTAAAAGCAGAGGGATCAGGGAACCAGCGGAGCCAAGAGCCACACGGCTGCTCCCTGCACCCCTCCTGCAGCGTGCACCCAGGGTGTACCGCCCCACCCTCGGTACACCACTGCTTTTATCAAAAGTCAATTAGTTAGTAATCACTTACAGGCTCCTTGGTATGTAGGTGATAGACAGTAGGCACAGTGGCTCTGCAGCAATGCTGTTTCAGATGTTAAACGGATCTCTTCTCCTCCTGCCTGCTACAGTTAGAAATGGCAGGCTTGCCTGGATGCAACCACAGATACCTGAAATGAATTTTTCTCTCCTGTGAATTCTTCTCTCCTTCCCTGGACTACACAGGGGTGGAAAGGTTCTCCTTACCTTCAAACTAAAACAAGCCAGCAACCAGGTTATGGATCTGTTACTTGTCCCTTGGTCCTTGAACACTTGTTCCTTTAGTAAGTTCCTATTAGTCCCCAGTCTCTGCCTTTCCCAGCACTCAGTTCCTGAGTTTCTGCTCTCCCCAGCACTCACTCAGTTCCCCTGCCCTTCTAAGTTCCTTCCCTCCTGAGCACTCACCCAATCCTTGAGTCCCTGCCCTCCCTAGCACTCACATTGGATAAGTATTGGACTCCCTGTTGGAACTGTATATTGTCAGTTTTTGTATTTATTTTTTTATTTGTATGTTCTGTTATTGTGATTATATATTGTTTGTTTTGTTTCGTTTTTTTTGTACTCTGCCCTGGATAAGGGTGGATTGGAAATAAAAAAATTTCAGTTTCACTCCTTTACAGAGTCCCTGGCCTCCCCAGCACTCACCCAGTCCCTAACTTCATACCCTTTCCAGCACACACCAAATCCCCGAGTCTCTGCCCTCTCTCTCCCTGACACTCACATCATTCCTGAAACTGTGCCTTTCCCAGGACTCATCTAACCCCCGAGTCTCAGCTCCTCTATCATCTTCATTTCCCTCTTCCACAGCATGGTCCAGGAGGCAGCTAGCATTAGGAATTTCTGCTTCTCTCTGTTGCATTGTTTGCCACGGCTTCCTCCTCTCCATGAGCTGTTTGAACTGTGCATTCTAAGTACATCTACAGGGAACTGCATGGTTCAAACACTTCCTTAAACCATATGCGAGGGGGGAGAGCTGGTACATATTGCAACAAAAAGATGGCGAGAAGCTCCAGGATGGTGGCAGGGGTGGGGGGAGGGTCTCCTGGCAGAGCTGCGCTTCTGCTAGAGCAGGGCTGTGTACAAAGAATCATTCAGCTCATGCACCGGGCCAGTTACAAAATTATCCTCTGTCTGTTTCAAATACTTCGAAATTATTTGAGAAAAAAAGATAAATTCCAACTTGGTTGAAACTAATGGACGAATCAGAACATGTGCACATCAGCAGGTGAATTTGAGTCTGGTCAAAGGGAACTCCCACCCACCTTCAGCTTTAGCAGAAATACTAGCTTATTTTCGAAAGGGAAGGACATCCATCTTCCGACACAAATCGGGAGATGGACGTCCTTCTCCCGAGGTCGCCCAAATCGGCATAATCGAAAGCCGATTTTTTGCATCCTCAACTGCTTTCCATTGCGGGGATGACCAAAGTTCACGGAGGCATATCGGCAGTGTACCGAAGGTGGGATGGGGGCGTAGTTAAGAGATGGGCGTCCTCGGCCGATAATGGAAAACAGGGCGTCCCTCACGAGCATTTGGTTGACTTTACTTGATCCCTTTTTCTTTTCACGACCAAGCGTCGAAAAGGTGCCTGAACTGACCAGATGACCACCGGAGGGAATTGGGGATGACCTCCCCTTACTCCCCCAGTGGTCACAAACCCCCTCCCACCCCCCAAAAAAATTAAAAAACATTTTTTACAGCCTCTATGCCAGCTTCAAATGTCATACCCAGCTCCATCACAGCAGTATGCGGGTCCCTGGAGCAGTTTTTAGTTGGTGCAGTGCACTTCGGACAGGCGGACACAGCCCCCCCACCATCTGTTACACTTGTGGTGGTAAATGTGAGCCCTCCAAAACCCACCTGAAACCCACTGTACCCACATGTAGGTGCCCCCCCTTCATCCCTAAGGGCTAAGGTAGTGGTGTACAGTTGTGGGGAGTGGGTTTTAGGGGGGCTCAGCACCCAAGATAAGGGAGCTATGCACCTGGGAGCAATTTGTGAAGTCCACTGCAGTGCCCCCTAAGGTGCCCGGTTGGTGCCCTGGCATGTGAGGAGGACCAGTGCACTACGAATGCTGGCTCCTCCCACGACCAAAGGGCTTGGATTTTGTCGTTTTTGAGATGGTCATCCTTGGTTTCCATTATGGCCGAAAACTGGGGACGACCATCTCTAAGGATGACCTAAGGACGACCATCTCTAAGGTCGACCTAAATGTTGAGATTTGGGTGTCTCCGACCATATTATCGAAACGAAAGATGGACGTCCATCTTGTCTTGAAAATACGGGTTTCCCCGCCCCTTTGCCAGAACGTCCTTAGAGATGGACACCCTTACAGATGGTCGTCCCCGTTTGATTATGCCCCTCATACTGACCTTACTGTCCAGAAATTCTCCCTGATTGTTTAGGCTGGGACTTTGTAACACAGTATTGTACACAAAATAAACCAAATCTAAATAAAATTTGAATAAATAAATGTTGCCAGCACCAGAAATTGTATAGGGCTCAGATCTGCCAAACTCCTGAGCTGCTTAAAGAGCCCGATATCTGGAAATAGATGGGTAGCAGAATTTATTTATTTATTTTTCTGCTGCGGGAGACTTACTTAGGCCTGCTGGGTGATCTTTGTCCCTTTCCCACAGAAATTTACTCATGCATATAATTTCTTTTCACGTCACTGATTTTTGCAAGATAAAGGTCAGAGGCCTGACTTACAAGGAATAGGACAACTGAACTGCACTCTGGAAGGCATGAATGCTGGCACTACATTATATCCTTCTTTCCCACTTTGTAAAAGCCATGAACCTCCTTTCCACTTTCTCTCCCTCCAGATTCTATTAAGAACTGACTCAAGCAGTTTTGCCAGGGTTCAATAGCACGGAAGGGCATGTCAGATGGTAAAATGTCTGTGTTCAATTCTAGCTCTAACTGTATCAGACTTTGGGGCTCATTTTCAAAAGAGAAAAAATGTCTAAAAAGTGGCATAAAGCAGCAGTTGGACGTTTTTCTCACAAAAACGTCCAAATCAGTATTTTCGAAACCTATTTTTAGATGCTTTTCTATGAAGTCTGCCAGAAGTGCGTTCAAATCACAAGGGGGCATGTTGGGGGTATATTAAAGATGAGATTAGGGCGTGCCTAGCACTTGGATGTTTTACAGCCATAATAGAATGAAACAAAGACGTCCAGGACTAAAACTAAGAGGTTTTGGTCTAGACCTGTTTTCAGAATGAATAAGGTACAAAAAGGTGCCTTAAATGGCCATTGAAGGGAATCAGGGGTGACCCCAATACCCCCCCCCCCAGTGGTCACTGACCCCCCTCCCACCCCCATCCCCCAAAATGTGAATAAAAATATGACTTACCAGCTCGTATGACTGCTTCACATGTTATACTCAGGTCTATTAGAGCAACATGCAGGTCTCTGAAGTAGTGGTTCTCTTCCTACCTCTCCCTCCGCACCTTTAGTGTTCACTCAGGTGGATCCTCTTCTACTTCTATCCCTCTGCCTGTCGGCGTACCTCAGGGTTCTGTTCTTGGTCCCCTCCTCTTTTCTATCTACACTTCTTCCCTTGGTTCATTAATCTCATCCCATGGCTTTTCCTACCACCTCTATGCTGATGACTCCCAAATCTACCTTTCTACCCCTGATATCTCACCTTGCATCCAAACCAAAGTTTCAGCGTGCTTGTCTGACATTGCTGTCTGGATGTCTCAACACCACCTGAAATTAAATATGACCAAAACGAGCTTCTCATTTCCCCCCCCAAACCCACCTCCCCGCTCCCCCCCCCCCCCCCCCCCCCCCGTTTTCTATTTCTGTTGATGGCTCTCTCATTCTCCCTGTCTCCTCAGCTCGAAACCTTGGGGTCATCTTTGACTCTTCTCTCTCCTTCTCTGCTCATATCCAGCAGATTGCCAAGACCTGTCGTTTCTTTCTTTACAACATCCGTAAAATCCGCCCCTTTCTTTCCGAGCACTCTACCAAAACCCTCATCCACACCCTTGTCACCTCTCGTTTAGACTACTGCAATCTGCTTCTTGCTGGCCTCCCACTTAGTCACCTCTCCCCTCTCCAGTCGGTTCAAAACTCTGCTGCCCGTCTCATCTTCCGCCAGGGTCGCTTTACTCATACTACCCCTCTCCTCAAGACCCTTCACTGGCTCCCTATCCGTTTTCGCATCCTGTTCAAACTTCTTCTACTAACCTATAAATGTACTCACTCTGCTGCTCCCCAGTATCTCTCCACACTCGTCCATCCCTACACCCCTTCCCGTGCACTCCGCTCCATGGATAAATCCTTCTTATCTGTTCCCTTCTCCACTACTGCCAACTCCAGACTTCGCGCCTTCTGTCTCGCTGCACCCTATGCCTGGAATAAACTTCCTGAGCCCCTACGTCTTGCCCCATCCTTGGCCACCTTTAAATCTAGACTGTAAGCCCACCTCTTTAACATTGCTTTTGACTCGTAACCACTAGCCGGTTAAGTTGAAACAGGCCTAAAATATGGCCTACTATTTCGGTGGCCCAATTTGGCCATCAGACTTAGCCAGCGATGTGCTGAATATTAGAGGATAACCAGCTATATCATTCAATATAACCGGTTATTCACTAAGCGCTGACCACGAATATTCAGCAGGAGATAACCGGCTGTCTCCCACTGAATATTTGTGGATAGCCGGTTAAGTGCTATTTAACTGACCAGAAGCCGTTCCTGGCTGGTTAAATAGTGCTGTGAATATTGGGCGGCTGTTTTCACTCAGCATATAGTCAAGCTCTGGAAATCTTTGCTGGAGCAAGTGGTAAAAGCAGTTAATGTAACTGGATTTTAAAACAGTTTGGGCAAATTCCTGGAGGAAAAGTCCATAATAGTATTAAGGTAGACCTGAGGGAAGCCACTGCTTATCCTTGGAATTAAGTAGTATGGGATCTTGCTACTTTTTGGGACTCTGCCAGGTACTTGTGACCTGGACTGGCCACTGGTGGAAACAGAATGCTGGACTATATGGACTCTTGGTCCGACCCAGAAGGGTAACACTTATGTTCTTATGTGTTTAAGCTGGATGCATTTTTAATTTTATATACTACATCAGACAATTGGTTCAGTTGGAAATGCATTTTATAATTATGTTTAAATAAATAAATAAACTTGCTGCATCAATATTGTTGTACACATTTCTTATTAATAATATATTTGTGGACAATAGATCTACCCAAACATGATCAATGCTTGTAATTATGTAATTACCATTGCTTTAATCAAGATCTAAAATTATGTTGCTATTAAGCTGCTTCACAGACTTGCCAATATATCTCTTATGTTAAGGAGTCCTGTTTTTAAATTTGGTAAAATAAAACAATTATTTACATTTGCTCTCTATTCTCTAATAAAACTTATTTATAATTATTGATTAGATCTTACAGTTTTTCATTGTGCTTCCTGATCTGTTAATTCTCTGACTATTAAACAGATTATAACACTCACAATTCAATTTGGCTCTCCTGGACCTCTCAGTGAAATGTCCTCTGCTCTCATAATACCTCATCTCACGGGACACTAGCGAGCCTTTGACAACAATGGATGCCTCAGTTTCTATCTCACGCCTCATATAGGTAGAATATCGACCAGAACATTGGACTAACTTACATGAACTTATCTTTTTACATCAGAACGCACATAATAAATGTTGGGTTCAAGACAATCCAAGTCAGAGCCCTCTATCTCTCCGGCAACAGGATCCAAAAGATCAAAACAAGACCCACTGACACTGGAGAAGATGGTACCGGACAAATGACCCCATCCAGTGTCTGATTCCATGCTTGAGGAACTTCATGCTTTTCGTGAACTCTCTTCTGAGCTCTTCGACTACTTGCAAGCTAAAGACTGATATGGCAGCTGTTACTGCTTCACTTGCAGCTTTCCTAGTTCGTATAAAAGAGATGGAGCAATGCACTGACCAATCAGCCCTGCACTTCTCGCAATTTCAAGACTCATCTGTGAAGCATTTCAAAAAGCTTGAAGTAGAGATTGAGAATCTCTTGAATCACTCACGCCAAAACATTAGAATATTAAGCCTCAAAGAGGGGCTCAAAGGCTCAAATATGATCACATTTCTGACAAAATGGTTACTCGCTGTTCCACCTCTCAACTTTGAACTACCACTAGAGTTGAAACACGCCCATTGTGCTCCCTCGCATGTGAAACAAAACCAAGCTCACCGGAGACCTATAATTGTGAAGCTCCTCCAGTTCCAGCAGGCTCTGCAGATCTTGACTACAGCCCATACTCATGCTTCTCTTCAAATAGGCGGTAAGATTGTTCTTATTGTTCCGAACTTAGCCAAGGTTATGGCAGGAAAACGGAAGGCCTTCCTTGAAATGAGGACACGAAATAAGGGCACAAAATGAGGGCATGGCTTAAGTCTCTCAGAGTACGCTTTGGTTTGCAGTACCCAGCCCTCAAGACCATTATCCTTAATAAGTCTACCAAAACCTTTGATTTCCTGGAACAGTTGCAAACTCATCTGGATAAGTTTCTGTCTCACGGCATGAGCTGATTTATGCATGATGCCTTCTCCTTCAATTCGTCACTCCCCAAGCGTGCTGTTCTGCACACCTTGTTTGTAACCTTAGCTCTGCACGTTTTTAACATAGTAACAAAGTAAATGATGGCAGATAAAGACCTAAGTGGTACATCCAGTCTGCCCAACAGTCACATTCATTATCAATTCAAGATTTAAATCAACAGTGAACGTGATAGTATTTAATTGATCATTGTCTTTCTCTGCTGTTTCTGGGACATAGAACATAGAAGTCCACCCGGCTCTGTCCTTATGTTCCAACTACTGGAGTTGCTGTCAAAGCCCACTCCAGCCTATCCAAATCTGTCTTGTCATTTGTGGGACAAAGACCATAAAAGTTTGCCTGGCACTGTTTTCACATTCCAAACCACTGGAGTTTCCATTAAAGCTCTCTCCAGCCCACCCTAATTGGATTGCCACATGTGGGACTCAGACTGTATAAGCCAGCCCAGCACTGGCCTTAGTTGATAGCCAGTGTTGCCATATAAGCACCACTCAGCATGAAAACACATATTCAACCCTTTAAATTTTGGTTTTTATATCATTTATTTTCTATTTAGAGATCCTCTGTGTTCATCCCACTCCTTTTTAAATTCTGCCACAGTTTTTTTTTACACCAGCTCCCCCTGGGAGGTCATTCCAGGCATCCACCACCCTCTCCATCAAAAAGAATGTTCTGACATTACTCCTAAGTCTACCACTCCCCAACCTCAATTCATGTCCTCTAGTTTTACCACTTTCCCTTCTCCCGAAAATATTTGTTTCTATATTAATACCTTTCAAGTATTTAAACGTCTGTATCATATCTTCCCTGATCCTCCTCTCCTCTAGGGTGTACATATTCAGATCTCCCAGTCTCTTCTCATATGTCTTTTGGTGCAAGCCCCATATCATTCTTGTTGCCTTCCTCTGGACCTCTTCGAGTCTCCTTACATCTTTAGCAAGATACAGCCTCCAAAACTAAACACAATATTCCAGGTGGGGCCTCACCAATGACTTGTACAGGGGCATCCACACCTCCTTTCTTCTGCTAGTTACACCTCTCTCTATACAGCCTAGCATCCTTCTGGTTACGGCCACCGCCTTGTCACATTGTTTTGTTGCCTTCAGATCCTCAGATACTATCACCCCAAGATCCCTCTTCCTGTCTGTGCATATTAGGCTCTCACCGCATAGCACATATGTCTCCCTTGGATTTCTACTCCCTAAGTGCATCACTTTGCACTTCTTTGCATTGAATTTTAATTGCCAAACATTAGACCATTCTTCTAACTTCTGCAGATCCTTTTTCATGTTTTCCACTCCTTCCGGAGTGTCCACTCTGTTACAAATCTTGGTATCATCCACAAAAAGGCAGACCTTATCTTCTAAACCTTCGGCAATGTCGCTCACAAATATGTTAAACAGAATCGGCCCCAGCACCAATCCTTGAGACCCTCCACTACTCACCTTTCCTTCCTGTGAGTGAATTCCATTAACCACCACCATCTGGCGTCTGTCTGCCAACCAGTTCCTAATCTAGTTCACCACTTTGGGTCCTAACTTCAGCCTGTCAAGTTTATTGAGAACATGTTTCAAAGGCTTTGCTGAAATCTAAGTAGAGTACATCTAGCGCATGTCCTCAATCCACAAGAATTCAATCAGATTCATTAGGCACGATTTACATTTGGTAAAACCATCTTGTCTCGGATCTTGTAACCTATTGGCTTCCAGGAAATTCACTATCCTTTCCTTCAGCAATGCTTCCATTACTTTTCCAATAACCAAAGTGAGGCTTACCAGTCTGAAGTTTCCAACTTCTTCTCTGTCACCACTCTCACCTGATTAGGCTCCTACTAGCATGCTTTAAAGTAATAGTGTTTATTAGCAATATTTTAAAATATGTTCCTCTGAGTTTTATTAGTTTTTCTTTGGTTTTCACAATTTACTCTCTTTTCTATAAATGAGGTGGGTCTTGTGCATTACAGGATTCCCTGTCATAGCCACTGGCACCATAGAATTTAGATCTTTTTCATTGACTGAGCTCATTGAGCTATCTATGTCATTTGTTATATATTGCATAACAGGTTATCTATGTACTCTCTCTCAGCTCAAAGTAATTTATAACTAATTATGTTTTTTTCTCATTGCTTATATTACTCATTTTCCATAATGCCTACTGTCACCTCTACAACAGCTCTCACACTTGTTTCTTGGGATGTTAATGGTCTGAAGCGCACTGTAAAATGTACAAAAGTATTCACACACCTGAAATAATTAAAACCTTCCATCATTTTTCCTGTAAGAGACACATGTGCCTATCTAGCCAACCTAATTTCAGAATACGCCTGGGTCTCTCAATCCTTCGATGTCCCCTCCTCGGGCAGGAAACATGGTGTGTCAATACTTTTTCACAAAGATTTACCAATAAAAATACTAGATCATATAATGACACTGATGATAGGTGGCTCATTATCCTTTCTGAAGTCTCCTCTGATAAGTTTCTTCTAATTCATCTATGTGCACCCAACATCAACTCACCAGATTTTCACTTCACTATTCCACAATATTGCATCATTTGAATCACTGCCCATATATATCAGGTGATTTTAATCTCCCCTTAGATGTCTTGATAGCTAAGCACTCCCCTCTGTTCATAAATCCACTACTAAAGCCAACGTCACTCTGCACTCTCTATTTTCTCAATTCAATCTTTTAGACCCATGGAGAACTAAACATCCAGATTCCAGAGAATACACGCATTTCTCCTCCTCACATAATCATTTTTCATGCATTGATTTGTTTTTATTTCTGCCTCCCAAATGCCCTCAGTCATAGATGCCACAATCCCCTCTATCGTTATCTCAGACCATGCCCCTATAACACTTACCCTCACCAACCCCGCACAATCCTCTTTTAGATCTCCTTTATGGAGACTCAACATGAAGCTTCTGTCCGATGATGTAGTTAAAGTCTGCATTAAAGATTTTATCATAGACTTTTTTCAATGTAATTCACATGAAAATATCTCACCTCTCGCTGTTTGGGAAGCATTTAAAGCTTCTTCAGAAGGGAGCTAATATCCATAGTGGCTATTCAAAATAAAGAACAGTGTGCTCTTCTCAATAATTTAAACAACAGATTAAAGATCAAAAGCAAAAATACCTTCTTCATAATGATAAATGCATTCTTAACTCTCTAACAGGCTTATTTTCGAAAGAGAAGGGCGCCCATCACTTGACACAAATCGCAAGATGGGCGTCCTTCTCACAGGGTCGCCCAAATCAGCATAATCAAAAGCCGATTTTGGGCATCCTCAACTGCTTTCCATCACGGGGATGACCAAAGTTCATGGGGCCATGTCGGAGGCGAAGCGAAGGCGGGACTGGGGCATACCTAACACATGGGCGTCCTTGACCGATAATGGAAAAAAAGAAGGGCATCCCTGACAAACACTTGGACAACTTTACCTGCTCCTTTTTTTCTTACAACCAAGCCACAAAAATGTGCCCTAAATGACCAGATGACCACCAGAGAGAATCGGGGATCACCTCCCCTTACTCCCCCAGTGGTCACTAACCCCCTCCCACTCTCAAAAACATTAAAAAAAATATTTTTTCCAGCCTCTATGCCAGCCTCAAATATCATACCCAGCTCCTTGACAGCAGTATGCAGGTCCCTGGAGCAGTTTTAGTGGGTGCAGTGAACTTCAGGCAGGCGGACCCAGGTCCATCCCCCCTACCTGTTACACTTGTGGTGGTAAATGTGAGCCCTTCAAAACTCACCAGAAACCACTGTACCCACATGTAGGTGCCCCCCCTTCACCCATAAGGGCTATGGTAGTGGTGTACAGTTGTGGTGAGTGGGTTGGGTGGGGGTTTGGGGCGCTCAGCACACAAGGTAAGGGAGCTATGCACCTGGGAGCAATTTCTGAGTCCACTGCAGTGCCCCCTAGGGTGCCTGGTTGGTGTCTTGGCATGTCAGGGGGACCAGTGCACAACGAATGCTGGCTCCTTCCACGACCAAAGGGCTTGGATTTAGTCGTTTCTGAGATGGACATCCTCGGTTTCCATTATGGCCGAAAATCGGGGACGACCATCTCTAAGGACGACCATCTCTAAGGTCAACCTAAAGTTTGTGATTTGGGCATCCCCGACCATATTATCGAAACGAAAGATGGACACCCATCTTGTTTCGATAATATGGGTTTCCCTGCCCCTACGCCGGGATGTCCTGCGAGGACGTCCTCAGGAAAACTTGGACACCCCTTTTGATTATGCTGCTCCACATCAGCTTAAATACTTGTATAATAAAATAGCTAGTGAACAGGCATGTCAGGTAATAAAAGTAGTAGACTTTTGGCCAATTATCTCAAGCGGAAAAAGTCCAAAGCCCAAATCCCTTCGATTAAAAGCCACAATAACTCTATAGTTACATCTACTCAAGATATACTAAATAATTTTAATCAGTTCTATACTACACTTTATAAATCTGAAGCTCAAGGTGACACTAAGGGGATAGATAACATTTTTACTCCTCTACCTAAGCCTCAGTGGTTTCTAAGTGACAATCACTTCTTATTAAGGCAGTTGACCCAGAAGATATTATGGCAGCACTAAAAAACCTCCCCTCTAGTAAAGCCCCTGGCCCTGATGGCATACCATGTGAATCTTATCAACTATTCAAATCCACACTTTCATCACCACTCGTCACCCTCTTTAATTACCTAGCTCCCACCACATTCAATCTAGTGATTCACAGAAGAAGTAATAACTGTTATTTCCAAAACAACCAAGGACCCTCAACTTGTACAAAACTACAGACCAACCTCACTCCTCAATACAGATTATTAGATGTATGCCAAGATTCTAGCAAATAAAATATATATATATAAAAAAAGTAATCAGTTAAGTTATGTTCTAAACTAGGTTGGCTTTATGTCAGGAAAGTTAATCACTGATAACTCCAGATTATTTTTTCACCTACTAGACAGAACTAGGACAGAAAACTACCTTGTAATCACACCTTCACTTGATGCTGAAAAGGCCGTTGACAGGGTGGAGTGGTCCTACCTCTTTCAGGGCCCTTTTACAAAGGTGCGAGAGTGTGTGCGGGAAGCACGTGCCCAATTGGCACTACCGCCGGGGTAGCATATGCGCCCAGCAGTAATTCTGATTTTGGTGCACACTGAATCCTGCGGTAGAAAATAGTTTTTCCATTTTGTACCACAGGGGGCATTCCCAGTGGTAACCGGCAGCATGAGCATTAGACAGTTACAGCAGTAAAAATATTCAAATAGCAATACAGTATGGCATATACATTACTAATCCAGATTCCTCTTTAACCTCTCTTTTCTTATTAATCAATGCGTTTTCAAAGTTCTTTGTCTATAAAATTAACCAGTTCAAGAGAAATGTACATGCTAACCGTGATTCAGTTCAGCCTTTTAATTTAATATGGTATCCTGAGAAAATTAAATATTTAGGCATTGAATTTTACAACTCACTCTCAGAAACTAAATTGCGTAATAGTGACAACATCTTGAAATTTCTCAAAAAATATTTTATCATCATGGCACCTGTCTTGTGGGGCAGGTTCAAAACCTTCAAGATGATGATCTCTCCCAAAGCCAATTTTATACTTAGTATGATTCCAACTTTATTTCCCCTTCTTTTCTACAAGCAAGTAGACAAACTTTTATCAATGTTTCTCTGGAAATCTAGACCAGTCAGAATCTTCACGTCAAAACTTAAAGCCCCGAAAGAAAAGCTTGCAGTTCTATTCCATGATTTCCTATTGTATCACAGGCCTTTATTATACATAAGTACATAAGTAATGCCACACTGGGAAAAGACCAAGGGTCCATCGAGCCCAGCATCCTGTCCACGACAGCAGCCAATCCAGGCCAAGGGCACCTGGCAAGCTTCCCAAAATGTACAAACATTGTATACATGTTATTCCTGGAATTGTGGATTGTTCCCAAGTCCATTTAGTAGTGCTTTATGGACTTGTCCTTTAGGAAACCGTCTAAACCCCTTTTTAAACTCTGCCAAGCTAACGCCTTCACCACGTTCTCTGGCAACGAATTCCAGAGTTTAATTATGCGTTGAGTGAAGAAACATTTTCTCCGATTTGTTTAAATTTACTACACTGTAGTTTCATCGCATGCCCATAGTCCTAGTATTTTTGGAAAGCGTGAACAGACGCTTCACATTCACTTGTTCCACTCCACTCATTATTTTATACTAGGTTGTCATTGGTTTTCTCACAATGAGGATTATACATCTCTCTGGCTCATAGGCGGTCGGTTGCCCAACTGTTTGGGGAGGCTAAAGGGGGCATGGCTAGAGGTGGGGCCAGGGGTGGAGCTTAAATCATAATTGTCTGATAACACACAGAAAAAATAAATAAAAATAAAAGTCACAATTAATACCTTTTATTAAATTTAGATATTAGATATGTATCATATGCCAAAGAATAAAGTGGTTGCTCAAAGCATATTCTAACCACAATCGCTCAACTGCAAAACACTATGCACAACTTTGTCCAAAAACACACTCAGAACCTTACTGTACCATGAATATTACACTGGGCAGAACCTAATACACCAATATACCACCCATACGGAAAATGCAGACCGTCAACAATATGAAACAAGGGATCATATCATCACAATTCTCATGTAGAGCCACAAAACACCCTAATTCATGTTTAATGTGGGATAAAATGCCATAAATAAGTAAATAAATATAAACTTTTAATGTTGAGCACCTGATTCTCAAAGTGGACATATTCCAAACACTATAATGAAAATAAATGATCTTTTCTACCTTTGTTGTCTGGTGACTTTTTCTGATCATGCTGGCCCAGTATCCGGTTCTGCTGCTATCTGTCCTCAGTGCAGGTCAGGAAGTCATCCTCGTTAAATATCTCCCTGGCAACCCAGGACACCTCACGCCAACCCCCCCCCCCCCCCCCCCTGCTCTCCCAGCAGTAAATTAAACAAATTAAACCATAAACAATTTCTACAACTGGTTACACAAGGCTAGAGGGCTTTCACTGCAGCTCCTGCTGTGAGGATGGAGGTAAATCACAATTTAAACCCTCAGAGCACAGCAGGGGAGGCTTAGCCTCTCCAAGCCTCTTATACGGGGCGCCTATGCTCTGGCTTATCGTATCCAATCACTTTCGCCATCTCATTACCACTTCACTTCCAAATACTCGAAAGGCAACTGTCTTCTCACTACCACTAAATCTTGTTTGAAATAAATTGATCATCTGCTAGAACATCCCATTCTAAACTCAACTTATTCATCCTTGTAGTTTAATCCTAGTATCTTAATCAAGAAAAAAAAAGAGTCTGTTAACTTTTAAGAGATATCTCTCAGAAGTATTAAAATCTCAGAACAATTGTACCCGCCGGTTTCAAGAATTTACTACTTGTTACCTTATAGTAAGAAACCCACTGGTCAAGTATTAACGACAAACTTGGAAGCATCATTTGAGGAGTTAAATGTAAATCTTTCTCAAACAATAGAAAATGAGCTGTTGGGTGTACAACCAGCTACTCTGATAGTGGACTTTGTGTTGCAACCAGATCGGGACTGGATCTTAAAAACTTTTTTCTCTCACAGAGATGAAATCTTTCTGAATTGCAAAGTAAAAAATATTTCCTGATATTTCTAGGCAAACACAGAAAAAGGCGCCAGGCATTTTTGAAACTCCGTCCTCGAGTCCTCCAATTAGGAGGAATTTTTTGGCTCAATTTTCCTTGTAAATGTGTGATAAAACTTCACTCAGTTAAGTATGTTTTTTATGAAAGTGAGCATTTGCAGAATTTCCTGGATTCTAAACAGGTTTGGCCACTACCCCATCGTTAGTAATCCCTGTAACATCTACTCTGTAAGAGAAATAAGCTCGGTCTATACTCCTACTAATTATCCTGAAATTATTGAATTATTGTTTGATGATACATTTTTAAACTGTGTTTTTTTCCTTTATATAAATGCTTGATGATAAATCTTTGAATTGTGCCTTGCCCAAATTGTGGACTTGAGATGTAATTGTCGTGGATAGATATATTTACGTAATAACTATTTCTTTAAGATGATGACATTACTCTTTCTGTACAAGAAATTTCTTGTTAATTATTTTGAAATTAATAAATAAAATTAAAAAAAAAAGAGTCTGTTGCTGGAAAGCTTGGACAGAAAATTCTATCTAGACTTTGAATGATGTTTATAAATGATCTACACTCATTCCTGATGCTCCAATCCAGTTTCAATTACCACCATCCCAATACTATAGATCAATGCAATTATCACACTGCTTATAGAAATCTAACCTTTTCAAACCTCTAGTCATTTGATCTTCAAAGTAGCAGAGCTTACCCTTAAACAATGGACATGTTGCTTCTTCTGTCTACAAAAGCTGCTGACTTATCGATATAGAAACAGTACATCATTATGGGAAAAAGATACCAACCAACAAAGACCAAGGAATGACAAGATAATTTGTACTCCACACTGCTTAAATCCCTTTCTGCAGCTAACTTTCTCCAGTCGATGCTCAGTCTTTAAGCACCGATCTGTATGGACCGCCCAGCAAGCTACATATCGCAGGACTAAATATCATCTCTTTGCTGGCACTGCAATAAGCAAAACTGGTACACTATTCATATGATGTATGAGTGCACACAGATACAACCCTTCTGGAATGCTATTTAGTGTATCATTTCTACACTATTTAATCAACACTCCTCTACCCCTTTCCTTAGTTATATTGAAATCTTGTTCTCCCTCCATCAGCTTATCTATCACAAGTCTTGATTTGATATTCTCATCACAATACCGCAACGCATGATACTAGCTAATTAGAAAAGCTCCAAATGCTGAATGAACACTTTTGTTGGCCGTGAGCCCTACTTTATCATAAATATGAACTTAAGTCTGCTGAACTCCAGGAATCATCTATCAAAAACGTGTATCAATGGTCTTCCTTTACTGAATATATGTGCATTTTAACAATACCTGACTAATTGCTATATATGTCTATATGCCTTTATGTTAGTTTAAAGCAGTTGTACGGCCCTTGTCCCTTGAAAATTAACCTCTTACTGTAACTTAATCACCTATTCTTGTTCTGTTGTGGTTCTTTTGTATTTTTACCACCTAACATTTTATATTCTTAACAAAATTTATTAAAAGGTTTCAGGGGAAAAAATCCCGCATCTCTTCTCTCCCTACCGGCTTGTTCTCAACGTATTTGACTACAGACCACAAGGGAAATTTTCCTTCATACAATTTGGTATCTATCCAAGGGGAGGTGGGGGCAGGGGCGTAGCAGACACCCAATTTTGGGTGGGCCTGGGCCCAAGATGGGTGGGCAGAAGAACTCCGCCATGTCCCACAAGTGATTTGGTCTCTCCCTCTCTCGCCTGCATGCCATATGGTCTCTCAACATCTCCCTCCCCCCCATACCTTTTAAATAGCAGATTTTCACTGGCAGCAAGAAGCAAATAATACACACTGCTCATGTTGGTTCCACAGCCTTCCCTCTGATGCAACTTCCTGTTTCCGCATAGACGGGAATACATCAAAGGAAGGCTGGTATGCAGGAAGGACAGGAATTTCGGCTGGTGGGGCTTGGGAATCCTACCAGACACTTCATAGGTGTGCTGCTACTAGGTGGGCCTGAGCCCAAAGTAGGTGGGCCTGGGCCCACCCAGGCCCACCCTTGGCTACGCCACTGGGTGGGGGGTGGGGCTGCAAAGACAACTGGCCAGTGCGCATTTTACACTCTACTGCTGTTAAAACTATGTCTGAACAGCCTTATTTGTGCTCCAGTGAAATGGACAATATTGATAAAACCAGCAGGTGCACATTGTGACTAAGGCTTCTGGTTTTCTATTAAGCTAACAGAATTTGATAAAATACCTCTATGTGAAAGCAGATCTATTTGTATAAACTAAATCTCCAACAAATTGTGTAACTGTCCCCTCTTCTCCCCTCTCTGTCCCACCTAAAGCACATGGGATGAAAAATGGAGCCACTGATCTCTCCTTTCTCTACACTGCTGCAGATCCAGGCCAACAAAAAAGGAGGAGGGCAGTGGTGCCTGGAGTCGCTCTTCCTCCTCCGCTGAAACCCAGAGCCTGTCACTTTGAACTGGGAAGTATTATGATTTCTCTCATGGTTCAAACAGGCAGTCAGAACTCAGGCACTGCTCCCTCCTCTGGCCTGCCAACAGCTGTGCGTGCTCGTTTGGGGGAGGATGGATTCGGACTGACACTACTCGGGCCCACCCCTCACTGACATCATCACTCTGGGCCCTCTTCTGCAGTCACTGTTCTGTTTCTCTTTGCCTTGCAACAGGTTGTCCTAGCTTCAGTGTACTGCACATATGTCCGGATTTCTGGACAAACGGGCAGGTGACCGGGCCTATCCTAGCCTCCCCTTCCTTACTATCTACTGCCCTCCCTGGTGTCTAGTGACCTCTTCGGGCAGGAAAGAGCCCCTCTTTCTGCCCAGAGCGCTGCCCTTGCCCTGCATCCTGTTGCTGTGACGGCCTCGGATTCAAAATGGCCACCGAGAGTTGAAGCGGCCTCGTGAGACTTCAACTCTCGGCGGTCATTTGAATCCCGAGACCGTCACAGCAACAGGATGCAGGGCGAGGGACAGCGCTCCGGGCAGGAAAGAGGGGGGCTCTTTCCTGCTCCGAAGAGGTCACTAGACCACCAGGGCAGTAGATAGTAAATAAGGGGAGGGGAGGGGAGGTGATGGGGGGCATGGGAGGGGAATATGTGACCCGGGGGGAGGGGAGGGGATTATGTGACAGGGGTGGGGTGAGGATGCGAAAGGGGTGGGGTGTGGTGGGGCAGGGGGTGGGACATGTGTCCTCCTTTTGAGAGGACAAAATATGGTAACCCTACCTGCACAACATCTGCTTCAGGTCTGGTTCCAGCTTCCAGCTCTGGTTCTAGTTTCCAGCACAAGATTCAGATTCCAGCTCTGGTTCCAGCTTCAGTTTCCATCACTGTGTGTGCATCCAGCCCTGGTTCCAGCTTCCAGCTCCCAGCTCAGCTTCAGCTTCCAACACTGATTCCAGTTTCCAGCACAAGCTCAGTACCTGCCAAATCTTCCACATTCAGAAGGAGACTCCCGCTTTGGCGGTCATCTCCCGCACTCCCACCAAAGCGCGAAAGTCTCCCGCTGAGACATTGTCAGCAGCTCCCTCTTCTACTCTGTATCATTTCCTGGCCACTGCTGCTTCTCCTGTTCAGCAGCAGTGGGCGTGACCACACAAAAAAAAATAAAAATAAAGCAAGTGCAGGGCTGCAGCAGCCTTCAGGTATGGGCTGACGGCTCTGCAGCCGCTCCTCTCTCCTCTCTCTGCCCCTGGAGGAGCAGGAAGTTGACATTGACTTCCTGCTCTGCTTTGGGGACAGAGAGAGGAGAGAGGAGTGGCTGCAGAGCTGACAGCCCATACCTGAAGGCTGCTGCAGCCCTGCACTTGCTTTATTTTATTTTTTTTGTGGTCACGCCCACTGCTGCTGAACAGGAGAAGCAGCAGTGGCCAGGAAATGAATACCGAGTGGAAGGGGGAGCTGCTGATGGTGATGGTGATTCCACTGCTTTGTTGTTTTTGATCTACTGTTTTGTAAGCAGTTGTGTGCCTTTTTGTTTTTTTTTGGTCAGTGCTAAAAGTTAGACATTTTGGTCTAGACCTGTTTCAATAATGACTAAGTCACAAAAAGGTGCTTAAATGAGCAAATGACCACTAGAGAGATTAAAGCATGACCCTTCCTTACTCCTCCAGTGGGTCATTGACCCCCCTCCCCCCAAAGATGTGTAAAAAACAGTACATACCAACATCTATGACAGCTTCAGATGTTATGGCCAGTCAGGCTGGTCGTGAGCCCTTGAGGCTAGGCCGAGGCCTAGTATAGCTTTTAGGCCAAGGCCTAGGATGGACCATACAGGTACTATACGCTATCCCAGCTACAAAGCCCTGCACACACACACACACAACCAACTAGCACTTCCAGAAAGGGGAAGATAGGGCATTCAGGCAAGCCTCATGGCCTATCGGGAATCCACTTGCTCAGAATACAGTCATACGGCCTCACGGCCTAACCGGAACCGACTCAAACCCAGGGAAGGGAGAAAGAAAAAACGAGGGGTCCCCATGGGGACTAGAGCACCAACACACTAAGTGCTCGCTAAGGACACAAGGGGAAAAATGAACTAAGAGAGGAACTATAGGAACACAGTCAGGCTGTACCCACAACACACAAAGGAAATGAGGGTCTGAGAAATATGGATACATAGATCAGAGACGCCAGCAGACAGAGAGGGAAAAGCCAGCAAACAATAGGTGCTGGGCCTGAGATGCACCCTGCTCAGAAAGAGCAGTACACAGTAAAAGTGAGGGTAGTGACATCAAAAGAACTAAAACAGTCACAGGGAAAGACTGCTTCAATCACTGAACTGCCAGAGGCAGGGAAAATACTGCAGTCAAAGGGTTAACCAGGCTCTGGACACACAGCTGCCAGAGGCAGAAACACTGCAGACAAGGGTTAAGGAAAACACAGGGAAAGAACAAACAAACAACCCCATGGAAAGAAACAAAGGAGTTTGCCACAAAGACAAGAAACACAAACACAGCACAATGGTAACTCCAAGGGAAACAAAACAAACAACCTGGAACAGAATGATAAAGGAGCTTACACAAAGCCACAGTCAACAGAGGAAATCACAGGTGGGGGAAGAGGGGTAATCATCAGACACACGCTGGAAGCAGCAAGCACACTGAGACAGAGCAACAGAGGGCTACAAGCAGGAAAGAGAAAACAAACTCCACCACACACAGAGAAAAAGCTCAAACAGCGCAAGGTAAGGCTTCAGCAAAACAAAAGGCAACGCCAAAGCAAGGGTTGTAGGGAAGGGTAAGTTTAAGTAGATCAGACTGATGTCAGCTCAGCCCAGATGGGCCAATCAGGAACGATTCCAGGCATTCCCCTGTCTGACTAGTAGAGTTAAAGGAGAGAGTAATCCACCTGAGTGGATGAACACTAACTCCCACGTAAATATAACAGTGCAAAGAGAGTGGGGAAATGGACCAATGACTCCAGGGAAACGGGAGATAAGATTTCAGAGTACCCTGTGTCCTGCCCAGTGGCGTAGCCAGGGGTGGTGCCAGGGGAGCGGCCGCTCCCCAAACGGAGTTCTGCCGGCGATGGCGCCTATTTTTTTTCAATGTGTTGCATTAAAAATGTGCTCTGGCACCGGCGGAAGTCCGCTCTCGTTCCCCCGCGCTGTCAACCTGGCTCCGCTTCTGGTCCTGCCCTCGTCTGATGTAACTTGCGCGAGGGCGGGACACAGGGGAGGGAAGGCCCGAAGGGAGGCGATCTGCAGACTGCCACTGCTGCACTTCTTTCACACGGAGCGAGGTCGAGGTGAGGCGCTATGATTTGAATTCAGGGGGGCCCGGCCCGTGGTGGACAGAGGGGGGCGGGTGGAGGGACCCCTTGGAGGCCTGGGCACAAGGAATTTTGTCCCCCCTGCCCACCTCTCGGCGGCCCTGCCAACGAAGCCTAATGAATGGGCTTTGTCAGCATTGCTGCACCAGGAATCACTAGTATGGTTTGGTTAAAGAGGCCCTAAGTTTGATAGAAGCAGCATAAGCATTGCAATTAACAAGCCCCTGTTCTCCTGAATTAAGGCCATGGGAGTGACCACAGAATCCATCTCATTCTGCACAATTGAGAACCTATTGCAGGAGATGAGGCCTGGTTGAACAGCAGCAACAGCAGTAGCTGGCAAATCTCTTCCCACTTCATCAGCTTCCGGTCTGGGCCTACAATCTAACAGCAGTGGCAGCAGGTCCTTGAAATATTTATTTTCCCCCGCATGTGTGCTGGAATACTGAAAATGCATGAGTGCTACACTTCAGCCTATGTGCAGTGGAAGACGAGGCTTCTTGAGGAGCCACTGCTGCTACTGTTGATTTTTAGGTCTGGATCAGCAGCCAGCAGAGAGGAGAGAGATATGCTGGCCCAATGAATCAAAAGAAATGAAAACTGAGGATTGGAAAAGGAATGTGAATATCAGGGACCCCGAAGACAGACAACAAAAGAATAGAAGAAACAATCCTTGCAGGTAGGGTTACCATATGGCTCCAGAAAAAGGAGGACAGATTGAGCCAGTCTGGGTTTTACTTCCATTGCTTTCAATGGCAGCAAAACCCGGACTGGATCAATGTGTCCTCCTTTTTCTGGCGGTTTTCATTATTGGAGGCGTCTTTTCGAATACAGACGAGCTGTTAACACAACGGGCGTTCCACCCCAATTGTTTTACTTACCTCTTGCGCAATAGTCCGCAAGTTGACCAATAGGATTTTACTGACCCCTGATGCAGGCGGTTGTACGCTGAAACATGGCCCATGTTGGGTCTTTGTCATATTAAAGGACTACATTTTTCTCAATCCTGAAGGCCCATTGTTTGCTTTTTTTGTTTACCTCCTTTTTCTGGAGCCATATTGTAACCCAACTTGCAGGTCACACAAACAGAAAAAGTCACAGGAAAAATGATGACAAAATCAGTACAGCCAGTGGTGGTGCTGCTAAAAAAAGGCCCAACTCGACACAGGCCTGTGTATCAGCCAAGCCTGCGTTAGGAGTCAGTTCCTGTTTCTGGAAGCAACAAGTTCAATGTATACAAAAAAAACAACAACAACTCTGCAAGTCTCCTAAGAAATAAGCCAAATGAAACCCCAGGCTACCTTAATAGCTTCCAAGCATACGTTCCATGTACAAGGATACTATACCTCTTTATTAAGGACCTCAGCGGTGACTCTTTTCACTTGAGGAACATGCCCATGACTCACACTGCTCTTCATCGGTTCAATTTTTATTTACTTAATGGACTTACCACTGGCTGAACTATGCCCAACAGGTTTCAACATCCAACATCAACCAGACCAGGAAGACAGGGTGAAAGGGTAGCAATCCTAATTAGGGATACAATCAAGCTACACAGAATCGCCACTCCCCAGTTAAATGAATCAGACCATTCAGGTCTTTATCTGCCATCACATGCTATGTTACTATGTTACAAGGTGCTCGGTATACCATGAGCAGCCAGATTGGTTTCTCCCCTTCTAGCTGGATTAAAAGACCTGAATGGTCCATCCAATCTGTCCAACAATCACATTCATTCTCAATTGAGCCTGCAAATAGGTGGAAAATGTGGATATAAATGTAACAAATAATAATAATAAATAAACAAATAAAATTCTAGATTAAATCACACATTACCTCTGCAAGAACTCTTTAATCTGATCACACAAGTGACCCTGAAATTACCCTAGGAGGTGATCATGGGAGATTTCAATCTACACATTGAAACCCAGATCCCACCACCGCTATCTTCCTGGATACAATAACATCACTAGGATTCACACTGGTGGTCAGTTCTCTAACCCATGAAAAAGGTCACATACTAAACTTGGTATTCTACAAAGGGGTTGAACATCCCAGAATACCGGGATAAGAGTATTGAAATAATACCCCTATCATGGACAGACCATTTTTTAAACTAAGTTTTCTCTAAATGCCATCTGAAACAAATGCACCTCCCAGAGTTTGGAATGAGATCAGAGACGGAGAAAAAGCTTACTGCTGAAAATTCCTAGAGGCCTTGGACTATCCTCATGTGAATGAAAACACAACTACAGTGTAAGAACAGGTTGATATTTGGAATACACACTTAACCACGACCTTAGAGAAAATGATACCACTAAAAAAAAGGTCTTATGCCCCACTCGCAAACCCTTACCTTGTTTTCTCCAGAACTTCGGACCCTTAAGTCTGAAGGACGGAAACTGGAAAGGAGATGGTGTAAATCTCGCCTGAATCAGGACAGGCTAAAACTGTAGGAATCATTACAGTTTAAGAGCAGCCATAAAACAATATTTCTTTCAACGCATTAAACAGGCTGCCAATTCAACCAAGCACTTGTTCAGCATAGTAAACAGCCTACTGCAATCCCCACAACAAAACCAGCCTGCCCAGTCAATATTGAACTGCAATGATTTTGCTGCATACTTTGCCTACAAAATTAAAAGTCTCCACCAGGATTTATAGTCAGTCTCACCCAGTCTCCAATCAGCTGACCAGGAGCACACAAACTTGCCCCCTCCTGACACAGACAAATGGGACTCTTTTAACTCAATAACAGAGGAGGGCCTTGACAAAATCCTAATAGACCTTCGACCAACTGCTTGCTCGCTTGACCCCTGCCCATCAAAAATAATGCAGCAGGCAAGCAAGGGCCTCATAGAAGGCGCCACAAAAATCATATACTCCTCTCTTTCTACTGGGCAACTGCCAACAGCATTAAAAAGGGCAGTGGCGTGTCCTTTGTTAAAGGAGAACAACCTTGACCAGGACAAACTTGAAAATTACCGGCCAATATCTAACATCCCATTTCTAGGAAAACTTATAGAAGGAACAGTCTGTGATTAACTCAGTGATTGGCTAGAAGAGAGAAACTGGCTAGATCCATGCCAATTTGGATTCAGACCTGGTTATGTAAAAGAAACAATCCTTGTATCCCTACTAGATGATCTTCACAGAAACCAAGACAGGAGATTTGCCTCAGCGGTAGTACTGCTAGATTTCTCAGCAGCTTTGACACTGTGGATCTCAATATCATGCTAGCATGACTGGCAGAACAAGTATCAGTTCAGATTCTATCTATCATTCAGGCAACAGTCCATACTGTTCAGCAGCACCTCATCGTCACCATGGGCACTGAATGACCTGTGGGGTACCACAACGATTGATACTGTTACCTATTCTCAATATCTACCTCAAGCCACTAGCCAAGCTGATTCAGTAAATGAACACTCAGTTCTACATCTATGCAGATAATGTGCAGCTACTCATGCCCATTAAATCTGACTTACCCACAGCCCTGAATAAACTGACTGCCTGTCTAACACCAATTCAAGAATGGGCTAAAAACAATAAACTTTGCTTGAACCCAAATAAAACTGAGTTTCTTTGGGTCCCTAACACAAGTGGGCTCATATCTGACATCAAAATCTGTTTTGGGAAATATGAACTCCCCCCACCCCCCCCCCCCCCCCTCAAATCACAAGTCAGGAACTTTGGAATACAGCCTAGAATCAGCACTACTCTGACCCCCCAAATCTAAGCAAACTTCAAGAGCAGCCTCTATCACGTGGGCCAACTAAGCTGCCTGTCTTCCACTAAGAAGGCAAGTGTGTTTGTGCATGCCATGATAAATCAGGACTGGATTACTGTAATGTACTCTACACTGGTCTGACTACAAAAGGTCTGCAGCAGCTCCACTTGATTCAGAATGCTGCAGCAAGACTAATAGAAGGTGTAAGTGATGTGACCACATCACTCCATTTTTGCAAAACCTTCACTGGCTACCAATACAACATAGGAACAAATTTAAAACTCTATGAGGCCAATATTCAGACCACGGGAGGGAGCCTGGCTAACTCCCATGGTTGGCGGTCAGTCTGGGTATTCAACACCAGGCCATTTCCAGTGACTGGCATTGAATATCCAGTTATTTTTAGCTGGTTTAAAGTTAACTGGCTAAGTCGATATTCAAGAGAAGCTGGTTAATTTTAAAATGGCTACAGATATACCAGCTATTTAAGCGGCTCGATGTGGTTGCTTACAATAGCCGGATGTGAATGGATATTCGGGGATAGCTGGCTATATTACGCGATATAGCTGGTTATCTCCTATGCACTAACTGGGGATATTCAGTGGGAGATAACGGCTATCACCCACAGAATATCGCCAGATATTTAATCGGCCAGGTGCCATTCCTGGCCAGTTAAGTGGTTTGACTATCAGGGGGAATGTTTGATCTTCAAGGACCTTAAAGAAAATGATCAGAGTACTTGAAAAACAGAATCTACCTCTACATTCCTCCAAGGTCACTAAAGTCCTCCCAAGAAGTATCCCTAACCATACCCTCTCCAAAGGACAACACATGATGTGATACCCATCAGTGAGCCTTCTCGGAGTAGCCCAACATTCTGGAATGCACTCCCTGAAAGGTTTTGCTTAACACATGACTATCTACTTCAGGAAGCAGGTGAAACCTTGGCTCTTCAACCAGGTCTTTAATAGAAGAAGTAATCATCTTGCTAGTCTCACTCACAACCACATACACACACACACACGAATGACACCAGCTGCACATACTATAGCAGGACATGTTTATCCACCCCTACCCTAGCTAAAATAATAATCAAGCACCTTTCTGAACTCATTTGTAACTTTCATTAAATTAATCCCCTTATTTTCTTACTTCTGCTACTCTATCTTATCTATATGTTCCAATTTGCTTAACCCTATACTGTCTATTAAAATGATTTATTACACATTGTGTTGACATTGTAATGTAGCATACTATACGCCATACTTTCTATTATTGTTTGAATATTTTTACTGCTGTAATTGTTTGTTGATTATGTTTGCCTTATTCTTACTGTGTACCCGCCTTGAGTGAATTTCTTCAAAAAGGTAGTAAAATAAATCCTAATAAATAAATAAATAAATAAATAAAAGGATCCCAGAGAGAATAACCGAGAAGCAGAATGGTTAGTCAATATGCTCTGAGAAAGGTAAAAAAGAAAAGAAACAGCTTCTAGTACCACAAAGGAATTAGAAACCAGATTACAAAATGCCCAATTTGTGGTTCAAATAATTGACATCTTTCTACCACCACATTGGCTAATAAAAGGAAGTACACTGATCCATCCCAAGGGAAAACCCAAGTAATGTTCTCAAAAAATATCACCCAATCACTTGTCTACCCACAATTTACACCCCTCCCCCCTTTTACAAAGACGTACTAGCAGCTGCCGGTGTGGTAATGTCGACACTGCATATTCAAAGTGAATGGCTGTGTCAGCTTGTCTCAAGACAGCCACTTGTGTGGCTTTGTGAAAGAGGGGGGGGGGGGGGGGGAATTGTTTACTGCAATAGATGTCAATGGACCATAAAAGGGAAACATACTGAATGGAATCCAACACCAACCAATGCTGAATAATGGTATTATGGCTAATTGTAAGAGACTCCAAAATCCCAGCATAGACCTACACTTACTAAAAGAAAGCTTTTGATAACATCCCATACTCTTAAATAATAAAAAGGGGCATTTTTGAAAGAAACGTCTAAGTAGGAATTTGGACGTCTTTGTAGAACGTCCAAATTCGGAGGCGGGGAAAAGGTCATTTTCGAAAAAAGATGGATATCCATCCTTGTGTTCGAAAATACCTTGGACATCCTTGGATTTGGATGTCTTTGATTTTCGGCCATTTTCGAAACCAAAGATGTCCAAGTCTAAAACGTCCAAATTCAAGCCATTTGGACATGGGTGGAGCCAACATTTTTAGTATACTGGTCCCCCAGGACAGCAATTGGGCACACTAGGGGGCACTGCAGTGGACTTCATAAAATGGTCCCAGGTACACAGCTCCCTTACCTTCTGTGTTGAGCCCCCCCCAAATCCCACTACCTCCAACTGTACACCACTACCATAGCCCTTACGGGTGAAGGGGGGCACCTATATGTGGGTACAGAGGGCTCGCTGTTTCCTCCACAAATGTAGCAGGTCTGGGGGGGGTGGGCCTGGGTCCACCAGTCTGAAGAGCACTGCACCTACTACTTAACTTCTCCAGGGACATGCATGCACTGTCATGGACCTGAATATGACATCTGAGGCTGGCATAGAGGCTGGCAAGTAATATTTTAATCATGTTTTTTGAGGGTGGGAGGGGGTTAGTGACCACTGGGGGAGTAAGGGGAGGTCATCCCCGATTTCCTCCGGTGGTCATCTGGTTATTTGGCACCTTTTTGTGCCTTATTCATAATAAAAACAGGTCTGGGTGAAAACGTCCAAGTTTTAGTCCTGGACATGTTTGCTTTTTTCCATTATGGCTCAAAGTCATCTAAGTCTTAAGAACGCCCAAGTCCCGCCTTGACCACGCCTCCGATACACCCCCCTTGAGATTTGAACGTCCTTGTGACGGACTTCTGAGAAAGACATCCAAAATTAGGTTTTGATTATATCAATTTGGACGTCTCTGTGAGATGGACGTCCAAGTGTCGATTTATGTCACTTTTTGGACGTCCATCTCTTTCGAAAATGAGCCTGAAAGTGCCTTAATATACATACAAAACATTGATTGAGTACATCAAGTTCGCCATGAAAATGCGGCAGGATGGACAAATTGTCATGTCAAACATCAAGATCCAGTGAGGTATATTACAGGCACTGTTCCCTCTAAGCTGAGTGGGAGTCCTCCAATCGCATTGCTGCCAGTAGGGGGTGGAGCTTCAATATTATGTTTTCAATGTCTAGGGACAGGCAGGTTCCGTGGAGTCCTGCAGAGCTTGCCTGTCCCTCACTATTCAATAGTTATACTAGAACAACAACCTCCACTTGCAGGACTGTAAGTGGAGGACTCTCGCTCAGCTTAGCAGGAACATTGATTGCAGGGGTATTCCCTGTCTCTACGTTTATTTTGTCTGCTGATAAATATATTCAGTTTTCTTATAAACTTTTTAGGCTGTGAGTTTATCTTTAACCCTAAAAACTTTAAGGACCTACATTTCATCTGCTGTTTGTAGATGATCTAAAGCTTTATAGCTTTAGTGATTATCACAAAGTGGCAAAAAGTTTTTCAGATGATATCAAGATGGGTTTTGGCCTATACGGCAACCTTCCTTAATGGAAAGCAAAGTAAAACTGAAGACATCTCTCTGAAGACTATAATATAAAAGAGCATCAATCCAGCACAAATTAGTAAAAGAAAAGATAACTGAATAATATAAAAGGAGATTAAAGCTGATGTTGAAAACTGCATTAATAATCTCTATATAAAAGGCAACCCCAACGTTCTGAAGCCTCCACGGAAGTTGAGGCGCCCGAGATATCCGGTGTGCCCTGGAGTGTCTGCACCGCCCTCGCGTCAAAACATCATGACGTCAAGGGCGGAGCTATAACACTCGAGGCCCGAAACCGAAACGCCACAGGCACAGCCACGGAGGCGCAGCAAACAAACAAACAAAAAACCCTACCCACACACAGCGACGCGAACACCGAAGAAGGCAAGTAGCTCGGAGGGAGGGGCCCCTTGCTAGCGCCCGTTTCATTGCCCTCAGAAACGGGCATTTATTCCTAGTATGAAATAAGATAGTAGTCACAAATCAGCATGTAATCCCCATGTTTTCATTCAGCTTTGAAATCATAGACTGGCTTCAAAAAGATCTCAAAAACATTGGACATAAGATCAAGAAACCTTCTCCATGCCCATGAGATAAACTGTGAGAATCAGTGCATACCAAGATTGTATATCCTGAGAAATGAATGAGGAATAGATCATATAGAAATAGACGACACATATTATAGACCTTCAGACATATTTAACAACATCAGTGGATCCAAAGAGTCAGAAGGTGCTGAAATATGAAACCAAGCATCCTTCAAGTTGGACAAGCATTCTGAGAAATAGAAGGAATGAGGGAAAACCAAAACCTACAGGAAAAGAAGCAATAGAATTTGCAAAACAAGAGAAATTAAAAAAAAAAAAAAACTACTCAAAAATCAAATCAACAAACAAGGAACGATGAGTAGCAATGCACAGATACAGTGAGAAATGCAAAATATTACTTCAAGAATCATATGTCAATCAAAACCAGACACAGGAATGGTTAAGAAGAGGTGAATTTAAACCTAACAGTGAGACACTGATAGTTGCAGACCAAGACCATAAATTATGGTTGAGATGGTGCATAGTAAACATGGAATATTATGCAAATATTGTAACACTGTTGTACCAGAAAAGCACTGGGATTAAGAGAATTCTGGAGAATGAAGAGGATATGATTACCTGGCTCATTCCCATTCAACTGATAAAAACTTAGGGGTCCTTTTACTAAGGCGTGCTAGATTTATTAGCGTGCACTAAAAATAAGCGTGTGCTAAACACACGAGACTCCCATATATTCCTATGGGTGTCTCTAGCATTTAGCGTGTGCCAAAAAAAGAAGGCAGACGATCTGGTAGTAAATTTAAAACGAATCGGAGAAAATGTTTCTTCATTCAACGTGTAATTAAACTCTGGAATTCGTTGCCAGAGAATGTGGTAAAGGCGGTTAGCTTAGTGGCTTTTAAAAAAGGTTTGGGCGGCTTCCTAAAGGAAAAGTCCATAGACCATTATTAAATGGACTTGTGGAAAATCCACTATTTCTGGGATAAGCAGTATAAAATGTTTTCTACATTTTTGGGATCTTGCTGGGTATTTGGAAACAGGATGCTGGGCTCGATGGACCTTTGGTCTTTCCCAATATGGCAATACTTATGTACGCTACCGCGCCTTTGTAAAAGACCCCCTCAGTGCATTAAGTCATTTTGGGGAAAAGATAAGGGTGGGACATTATTGTTCTGTATATTGTGCCTACTGGCATGAAAATGTATCGTGCAGTAGTGGACAGTGGAATCCCCTCCGGTGTTTTGGCACTGGAGGTGTTACAAGAAATCAAATTAATTTGCAGATAGGTTGGGAGTCGAGGGAAGCTCAGGGTTCCCCAAAGCGTAAGAAACTTTTTCTGCAGATCTGGATACCTTATTTGCAGTCATTGATGCTGCTTGGCCAAAGCCTTCTTTTGAATACCTTATGACTTCTACTTTTCTGGAGCAGTTATATATGTATTTCTGTTATACACTAGTCCCCTGGCCTGGGATGAGGGAGGATAGCATCTCAGAAGGCTATAAGAGTCCAGGCCTTCTGAGGAGTACGTGCCATTGGTTCTGCGATTAACTTTGAAGGGTTGGGGATAGGGGGATTGATTTCTCTGAGGGGAGGGGGAGGGATTCAGGAGGGAGGTTTTGTTATTGTATCTATGTCTTAGCTGTTCATATCTTTTTTTGCACTGTTTGTACATGTTTCTGGGTGTGTAAAATTCAATACAATTGTTTTAAACTTTTAAAAAATGCATTAAAACTGGACATTGCAGTAAAGGAGAAAGGCACAAGGACAGCATTCATAATAAAAGCGTCAGTGCCGAGTGATTGTTCTGTACATTGCTTAACGAGAGAGAGAAGGTCCTCAAGTGCTAAGAAATGCAGTGAAAGACCGAAAAATTGAGGCAGAAATATTTGCATTCATAGTGGGTGCCATAGATCTGATTAAAAGCAATTTCCGAGCCCACCTTGATAAGTTGCCTATGCATATTACATCTTATGAACTCCAGAAGGAATCTCTTTTTTGCACACTGCAAGTGCTATGACGATCACTAGCAGTAAATTTGAGAGGCTGAGATCATACTCCACCTACCCTGGTTTAGGAGTGAGGTTCATTACTGTCACGGTATGTGCAAAATTAAATCACATGAATAATACACCCACGGGTAAGAAAGAACTTACAATATTGATACGGCAATAATAAAATCTTTGCTGAATAATACAGAAAAAAGAGGAGAAAAAAAAGGGCCTAAAAGTAACGTTCCCTTCAATGGCACAATACCAGCCAACTTGGCTGTTGCTCTTCATCGGTCCAAATAATTCCTCCAAATCAGGGTCTGATCTTAGGTATGTCCTTCTTAACAATATTTTAATCTATCCTTTATACAACTTCCATACAGCAATTTTAAAGGTTAAGCTCCGCTGAACTGGAAACTTCTCGAGATAATGGTGCATTGTGGAATCCAGGACATTTTAAATGTAGTCACATAGTAACATAGTAGATGACGGCAGAAAAAGACCTGCATGGTCCATCCAGTCTGCCCAACAAGATAACTCATATTTGCTGCTTTTGTGTATACCCTACTTTGATTTGTACCTGTGCTCTTCAGGGCACAGACCGTATAAGTCTGCCCAGCACTATCCCCGCCTCCCAACCACCACCCCTCCTCCCAACCACCGGCTCTGGCACAGACCGTATAAGTCTGTCCAGCACTATCCTCACCTCCCACCACAGCCCTGCCTCCCAACCACCGGCTCTGGCACAGACCGTATAAGTCTGCCCAGCACTATCCCCGCCTCCCAACCACCAGCCCCGCCTCCCGATCTTGACTAAGCTCCTAAGGATCCATTCCTTCGGCACAGGATTCCTTTATGCTTATCCCCACGCATGTTTGAATTCCGTTACCGTTTTCATTTCCAAGGAGATAAGATCGTGAACTTGGCAGGGTCAATAATACTATCTGAAATATAGGACTTTGTGCAATTATATGTTTATAATCTGTATGTAGGCAAACCGCAAGAGAACTAAAAATGAGACTGGCAGAGCATAAGTACAGTTTAAAATAAGGTCAATTGGAAGCCCCATAGATCCTGTGCTGCATGAAATTGGAACCTGAATTTTTATCGCTATGTGTAGTGTATACCATCTAGTCTATGAGAGGGAGATTGTGGGAAAGACTTCATCAGGCTTTAATCTCCATGTCTTGAAACTGGAAGTGTTTGAGTAACCTTATAGCTTGGAGTATTTTCTTCTGATCAACTGAAGCATGTATGGAGCTCACTTGCTCTTGGACTTAAGAGTTTGTATGAAAGAGTAGCCTCCATTAATGCAGATGACGGTACAAAAAAATCTTATCCCCTGAAGCAGCTAGCATAGCGAAATGGTGGCCTCATCGGGCATTGGGATTTTTATCAGATGTTGACTTTTTATTATGCTTATGTTTATGTTTATTTGCTTCCTTGATATACCGCCTTTTTCAAAAATAGTCAAGGTGATACACAATAACTAAAATAGCCAAAAGCTCTAGAAGAGGAATGCCAGCATAATGATAGGAAAGATAACATACATACTGATCAGATAATGAAAACAAGGTACAGAAGAGGGAAACGGGAAAGAGAGAGAAAAAGGAGTGAAGCAGAAACTGGTTACTTGTCTACCAGTCATACTGTTATGAGTTAACTGAGCCAAAAGCAAGTTCAAAATAGTGGGCTTCTAACTGAGTTTTGAATTTGGTAAAGGAAAGTTCAGCTCTAATATAATTGTTCCATAAGTTTTTATTTAGGTGCCAAAAAAAGAAGACAGACGATCTGGTACTTTCGTACCGAACCAGTTTAGGGGCAGGAAGAAGAAAACAACAACTACTTTCTAGGGAATGTACTGATCTTGCTGGAATGTATGGAATCACCAGATTAGACAGGTACATGGAGAATCTAGCTGAAAAGCCTTAAAAGCCAAACACAAGATTTTAAAGTGGAAACGTGCAGGACGTCAGACTCACAGAAACAGAACGAAGCCTTGCGCCAGAAGAAGAGAACCTCCTCGGCTGGGAGGGGTTGGGGTCCCCCACCAGCAAAGGTAGGTGACGGCGAACGGCGGCGGGGGAGGGTTGGCGGCAGGAGGGGGGTCGAGAGGTTCGTCGGCAGGGGGGTCAAAGTTGTTGGTGGTGGTGGCGGTGGTGGAGGGGGGGGGTCGGCGGCAGCAGGGGGGCTAAAATGCCCCTCACCTCGGGCTCTGGACCCCCCTCCCGCTGAAGTCTAGCTACGCCCCTGCTTTAGAGGTCCTTTTACTAACCTTAAAATGACGTATCACAGGATGTGCTCATGTGCCCTCATCACTGCAGAATTAGCATGCACTAATTCAAGTGCCAAATTTATTTTGTAGGTTTTTTTTTTGAGGGGGGGGGACGGAGAGTGAGCATTCCAATGCTAATCAGTTAGGGCACCTACTGGTTAGTGCAGGATTATCACATGAGCCTTAACCGCCTATAAAATAAATGTCGGTAAGTGTTCATGTGCTAATTTGTTTAATGGGTGTGCACTAAGGGTGACATTAGCTTATAACCATTAATACAAAAAATGGAAAATCGGTGCTGAGGCCAGTTTTTGCCAGAGCTTAGTAGAAGGACCTCTTAGTAAATAAATCTCTTAGCTTGTTAACCAACCACCTGCTGCCCTGTATTCCAGAAAAGTAACAGCAACCTTATCTTTATCTAGCCTTAGTGGGAGAATAATTGAACATGATTACATGGAATCAGTAAGACACCGATGCTACAAATGCATTAGTCTACATTATTAGCAAATAGCACAACTGCTTAAAATGGGACCTGTGATAAAGTAACTAGCATTAACACTGTTAGCATGTACTAATGCAGCAGAGCATGCTAATAAATCGAGCACATTCTCTAATAATTGAACTGATTGGGCATATACATACATACATACATATATAATAATTGCTACTTATCATTTCTATAATGTTGCATTTGTCTGGTAGAGTTATGACAGACATTTTATTTAATATTTTTTCACCAAGAGGATGGTAGATACCTGGAATGCCCTCCCGCTGGAGGTGGTGGACATAAAAACAGTAATGGAATTCAAATATAAGTACATAAGTATTGCCATACTGACCACCGGAGGGAATAGGGGATGGCCTCCCCTTACTCCCCCAGTGGTCACCAACCCCCTCCCACCCAAAAAAAAATTAAAAAACATTTTTCCAGCCTCTATGCCAGCCTGAAATGTCATACCTAGCTCCATCACAGCAGTATGCAAGTCCCTGGAGCAGTTTTTAGTGGGTGCAGTGAACTTCAGGCAGGCGGACCCAGGCCCTTCCCCCCACCACCTGTTACACTTGTGGTGGTAAATGTGAGCCCTCCAAAACCCACCCGAAACCCACTGTACCCACATGTAGGTGCCCCTCTTCATCCCTAAGTGTGGTAGTGTTGTACAGTTGTGGAGAGTGGGTTTTAGGGGGGGGGGGGCTCAGCACCCAAGGTAAGGGAGCTATGCACCTGCGATCAATTTGAGAAGTCCACTGAAGTGCCCTGTAGGGTGCCCGGTTGGTGTCCTAGCATGTGGGGAGGACCAGTACACTATGAATGCTGGCTCCTCCTATGACCAAAGGGCTTGGATTTTGTCATTTTTGAGATGGGCGTCTTCGGTTTCCATTATGGCCGAAAACCGGGGACGACCATCTCTAAGGTCGACCATCTCAACATTTAGGTCGACCATCTCTAAGGTCGACCTAAATGTTGAGATTTGGGCATCCCCGACCGTATTATTGAAACGAAAGATGGACGTCCATCTTGTTTCGATAATACGGGTTCCCCGACCCTTTGCCGGAACATCCTTAGAGATGGATGCCCTTAAAGATGGTCGTCCCCGTTCGATTATGCCCCTCCAAAGGTCCATCAAGCCCAGCATCCTGTTTCCAACAGTGGCCAATCCAGGTCACAAATACCTGGCAAGATCCAAAAAAAAGTACAAAACATTTTATAATGCTTATCCCAGAAATAGTGAATTTTCCCCTAGTCCATTTAATAATGGTGTATGGACTTTTTCTTTAGGAAGCCATACAAACCTTTTTTTAAAACTCCACTAAGCTAACCACCTTTACCACATTCTCTGGCAACAAATTCCAGAGTTTAATTACACTTTGAGTGAAGAAAACCTTTCTCTGATTCGTTTTAAATTTACTACATTGTAGCTTCATCGCAGGCCCCCTAGTCCTAGTATTTTTGGAAAGCGTAGACAGACGCTTCACATCTACCCATTCAATTCCACTCATTATTTTATAGACCTCTATCATATCTCCCCTCACACCTTTTCTCCAAGCTGAAGAGCCCTAGCGCTTTAGCCTTTCCTCATAGGGAAGTTCCCATCCCCTTTATCTTTATCGCCCTTCTCTGCACCTTTTCTAATTCCACTATATCTTTTTTGAGATATGCATGGGATAAACACAAAGGAATTCTGTTTAGAAGGAATGCATCCAAAGAAGCTTAGCGGAGATTAGGAAGCAACCGGTAATTAGGAAACAAGCCAGTGCTGGGCAGACTTCTATGGTCTGTGCCCTGATCACGGCTGAACAGATTGAAGCTTGAACTGGACTGGAATGAAGCTTTTCAGGGGCTTCGATGACAACTTCAGAAGTTTTAGAACAAGGACAATGCTGGGCAGACTTCTATGGTCTATGCCTGGAAAATGGTAAGGACAAATGAAGATCAGGTAAACATATGAAGTGTCACATCACAACTTATGCAATGAGTTTATCTTGTTGGGCAGGCGATGGACCGTAGGTCTTTATCTGCCATCATCTACTGTTACTATGTTAGAATTTGATTAAAAATGATATATAATATCCCCAGAGATCCAGAGTGGATTAAACAAGAGAATAATAATCACATCAAATAATAAGCATATAAAAACATCACAATGCATAAAAATACAGAAAACAGAATGAAAAGTGAAGAGTACCAAAAATTAGAACAAAAATTAATGCAATGTAGAGGGCATTTTTGATATGACCTCTAAATCTGATTCTGGACATTTTAGGAAAAACATCCTAAAATCCAAACATGGTGATTTTCAAACCAGAAAACATTTTTGTTTCAAAAATGGCCATTTGCTAGATGTTTTTATACTTAGTGCATCTATCTTTTAGGACCATTTTCAGAAAAAAAAGATGTCCAAGGAAAAAAGGCACAAAACAATCCATTAGTATGTATAGGGGAGCCAGCATTCTTAGAAAACTGCCCCCCCCCCCCCTACAGATATCCCAGCAGAACAGTGGGGAGGCACACTAGGGGGCGCTGCAGTGGACTTCACATAAAGGTCAAAGGTACACATCTCACTGTTACCCCCTTATATTGTACGGTGAGCCCTCCAAAACCCTCCAAAAACCTACTGTACCTATCAGGGCTATAGGTTTTTGGTGGGTTTTGGAGGACTCACATGTTCCACCACAAGTGTAACAGTTAGAGTGGGATATGGGCCTGGGTCCCCTTCTCTACAATGCACTGCACTGACCACTAGGTTACTCCAGGGACTTACTTGCTGCTCTAATAGGACTGACCATTATATCTGAGGCTGTCAAAGAGACTGGTAAATAGTGTTTCTTTTAAATCATTGGAGGGTGGGAGAGTGTCTGTGACCACTGGGGGGAGTAAAAGGGGTGTCATGCCTTAATCCTTCCAGTGGCCATCGGGTCATTTAGGACACCTTTTTGTGACTTAGTTGTGACTGAAACAGGTTTAGACCAAAGTGTCTAACTTTTAGCCCTAGACGTTTTTGCTTTGTTCCATTATAGCAGAAAAATGTCCAAGTTTTAGGAACACCCAAATCTCATCCCCAACACGCCCTCTTGTGATTTGCATGAGCCGCAGAGAACAACATCTCAAATCCGAGTTTTGAAAATTGCGATTTGGATTTTTTTTTTTGGGGGGGGGGGGGGGGAGAAAAACATCCAAATGTCACTTCATGCCATTCTTGAAATGTTTTCTCTTATGAAAATAAGCTCTTATATATATATTTTTGTTACATTTGTACCCTGCGCTTTCTCACTCATGGCAGGCTCAATACATGGGGCAATGGAGGGTTAAGTGACTTGCCCAGAGTCACAAGGAGCTGCCTGTGCCTGAAGTGGGAATCAAACTCAGTTCCTCAGTTCCCAAGGACCAAGGTCCACCACCCTAACCACTAGGCCACTCCTCCACTGTTGTTACTATTTGAGATTCTACATGGAATGTTGCTATTCCACCAATGTGGCCACGCAGGCTTCTGCTTCTGTGAGTCTGACATCCTGCACGTACATGCAGGACGTCAGACTCACAGAAACAGAAGCCTGCACAGCCTTCTACATGGAATGTTGCTAGTGGAATAGCAACATTCCATGTAGAATCTCCAATAGTATATTTTTTTTTGTTACATTTGTACCCCACGCTTTTCCACTCATGGCAGGCTCAATGCAGCTTACATGGGGCAATGGAGGGTTAAGTGACTTGCCCAGAGTCACAAGGAGCTGCCTGTGCCTGAAGTGGGAATTGAACTCAGTTCCTCAGGACCAAAGTCCGCCACCCTAACCACTAGGCCACTCCTCCACTCCTATATATTGCAACCCTCTCTCACTCTGATAACATTGTGAAGGGCGGTATAACAATTACCATGAATAAAAAGCTAAAGAGGACTATAAAAACTTGAAATTAAATTAAATTAATTTTAAATAATAGAAATTATAAAAATTCATTCCTATTACCAAAAACAACAAGAATTTCTGGCTGCCACGATGTACCCATTCCTTATCTGTTGTAGGATATCTTTTAAAAAGGAAGTAAACCAGTTCAAAACAGAACACCCTAGACCAATTTTTTCATACGAGTCAACACAATAGATGGTCTAGGATATCAGATGCTGAGGATACGTGTTGTAATACTACTAAATCCCAAAAATTCCCATCCAGAACTTGATAGTGAGTCTCAATACTTTGCCCTTTACAGAATTTTGGCATGTAAGGATCCTCTCCAGAGGAGAGGGAGTGGCCTAATGTGCTAGGGTCCAGGTAAGCTAGGGTTCAAATCCCACCTCTACCACCAATACACTTTGTGCCCAATTCTTACTGCAGCTTTGTGAAAGGGAAATAGCTTTTACAACTACATTGAAGGCAGTTTACATATCATATTATATACAGGTTCTTATTTGTACTTTGGGCAATGAAGAATTAGGTAACTTGCCCACAGTCACAAAGAACTGCAGTGGGAGTTGAGCCCAGTTCTCCATGGTCGAGGCCTGCTGCGTTGGCCACTGGGCTACTCCTCCACTCCGTACTAAGGTCCCCTTAGATTGTAAGCTCTTTGGGAATGGACATTTGTACCTGAATACTTATTACCACTGTACAGCATTTATGATTACTCAATGTGTAAAACCTTGGTGTTTGATCTTCTTGTAGTGATGCAGAACAGAGCAGAGATGTGATACCAACCAGGGATTTCTTTCATTCTTATTTAGTTTGGCGCAGTTAAGTCCCCTTCTTATCCAATGGTAATGGTAAATTGGTTTTCTATCCCGCTATTACCTCGCAGTTCTAAGGGGTTACAACATTTAAGAAGCCAGTTTCATTTAACTGGGAAGGAGAGACATAATAGTAAATTTAGTAATTAAAAAGAAAATTAGTAAATCAGTAATTAAGAAGAACAATAGTATATTAGTTGTTCGGGTGGGATACATATTTCTGGAACAAAAGGGTTTTCAAAGTTTTCCTAAAAAAGAATCTAGGACTGAGAAGATTTAAATATAGGTGAAATCATAGTCCAGTTGCTTCCTGGAACCCACCCCCTCCCTCTCCGGAGTCATCCTACACAATATTCCTCCCTCTACCATGAATCCTGACTCTTCCCCCCCCCTCCCTCCTCCCCCCCCCGCTCTAAGTTCCTGCAAGTGTCCATGTCAGACAGAGGAAAAGGCAGGAGAGAGGTGAGGAGATAAAAGAGAGTAAGCTCAGAAAAGGGGAGAGGAGAGGTTGGGGGGGGGGGGGGAGTACGGGTATGGAAGATGGGTCCTTCCAGCTGCAGGAGCACTAGTTTGAGACAAATGCCAAGGGATGAAAAGCTACGGCATCCTCCTTTCCTATGATTCCCCAAATTACTTTCAGAACTATCGTTCCAGCAGAGTTAGCAGAGACAAAAGCAGTAGCTTATGTATATAAACACTGACATACTGGGACAGACTGAAGGTCTATTGTCCAGCATCCTGTTTTTAACAGTGGCCAACAAAATAGAAACAAAAAGAAGAAAGGGGTAGACCAACGTGATTCCAAAGCAAGTGGTTATTTGATGAGTAATAGCTAAAATTACCTGACTCTTCTTCCCCCTTTCCCTCCCTAAGTTCCCCCCAATTGTACCTACCATACATGTACCTCATTCTACCACAATATCACTTTGCATTCATTCATACCATGTATTTGTTCAGATCGGAATCGGCTAACACCGTTAATGGTTGGTTATATGTAAGCCACATTGAGCCTGCAAAAAGGTGGGAAAATGTGGGATACAAATGCAACAAATAAATAAATAAATAAATAAATAATAAATATATATCCAGTAGCACTATAAACATTATAGGGTCCTTTTATGAAGCTCTGGCCAAAGGGGGCCTGCGTTGGTGTTGACGTGTGTTTTTTTGATACACACCAAGTCCCCTTTTTGCAGGTAAAAGGCAGGGTTATTTTAAAGGAAATGGACATGCAGCACTTGCTGTGCACCCGTTTCGGGGGTGGGTCACTTACAGCAACCCATTGAGGTGGAGGTAAGGGCTCCCACGCTTCTCCGGCGGTAACCAGGCAGCTCTTGGCACTGCCTGATTACCTATCAAATAAAATTGCACTCTGAGATTTAAATTTACAAACTGCGTCCTTAATTTATTAATACACAAACACTTAACAATACAATACAATACAATACACTTTAAGGTGCACAGACTTCTCCCCCTCCCTTCCCTTTCACAGACTCTCCAGCATACGCTCACATACACACTTTTACTTCATCCATAAACCCATCTTGCATAAATATATCCTAACAAACACAAGTTTCAGCTTAGTCCACCCCGTGGAATCAGCCAGTAGTCCTTCATTGTTATCAATACGCCGTGTGAATATATTTTCACGGCAACATCCCATTCTGTAACATGTACACAGACTGAAAGTCCCACACGGCTTGTCTCAATGTCCAAGCCTTCAAATATGCATAGGGTCATGAACAGTATATAAGAGTTATTCCCCTTGTGTATTGGATTGTTACTGCCCGATTACCGCCAGGTACACACCAGTGCTACAAAATAAAAGTATGGCACGTGCTGGGGGTGGGAGCTACCTCCGGGCTGCTGCGGTAGCCCGGCAGTGCTTCGCTTTTAGCAAGTGGTAAGCCAGCACTGGGCTTACCGCCGCTTTGTAAAAGAATCCCTCTAAGTATTCACGTTAACCTCATTATCCATTAAAAAACAATGCAACTGATCAGCCACTAACTGCTCAACCAATTTGTCCAATCAATGGATTCACTCTTTTCAGAGCATGCAATGGTTGAAAAAGTCTTTTTTTGGAATAGGGTAGCTGGTGGCCTTTCTGAAAAGGGAAGGAAAAAATACCCTCCTGCAAAGAGGCTTTAATAATAGCACTTAATTCTTCAAGGACGGATTCATTACCACGTTAATGCTGCTCTTCATGACTGCTTATACCGTTATCAAGCTGTGATTTACTGTCTTATTGTGTTGCAGAGTCCTTGTAGTTTATATTTAATTCTTATCGGGTTATTTTATTTCTTCTTATTATGTTTGATTTATTGACTGATTATTAACTGTTTATTTTATCAGTCTCACCTAGGACAATTGATTCAGGCTGTTGATCCCCCTGTTTATTGTTTGCTTGGACCTCCTAGGGTGTTCAATGGCAAGACTGCAGTTATTCCAGAATGCTGAATACAGGTTATTATTGGGAACCACAAGGTCAAAGAGAACAACACTGTGTTTAGAATATTCGTACTGCTTGCCTGTCCCAGCTAGAATGCTGAAAAAAATGACCATATTTTCTAGATTCCAAGATGCATATTTTTACACATTTTAATGTGCGTGGAAAGTAGGTACAGCTTACATTTGATGGCGTCTTAGAAACAAGGACAAACATGACAAATCAAGCGGCCTTGGGGCGCCTAAATGGAAATCTACCGTATTTGGCACAATCTTTGCCATATAGCGATACCGGTAATTTTATTTATTTATTTATTACATTTGTATCCTGCGCTTTCCCACTCAAAGCAGGTTCAATGCGGCTTACATAGTAATAGGAATACAGAATATTGTTAGAGAGGGTAAAAGTTAAGTATACCAGAATAATAGAAGAGATGAGTAGGTAGGGATAGGTAATGGAGGGGAGCAAAGTGGGAGATATAGTCTGGATCGATGTCGTTATCATATGGGTGTGTGATAGGTAGATGGGTTCATAAGATTAATCAGGGTCATGTGGATAGGCTTGCTTGAATAAATGGGTTTTTAATGCTTTCTGAAAAGTTACTACTGGTATATGATAGTTAACTAGTAAGTTTATTTACTGTAGTACTCTACTTATTACCTTAAGGGGCCCTTTTACTAAGCCGTGTAAGTATCTACGTGCCCAACGCACGCCAAAATGGAGTTACCGCACAGCTACTGTGTGGCACTTGTGGTAATTTCATTTTTGGCACACATCCGCTACACACGCCCAAAAAATATTTTGTATTTTCTGGTGTGTGGCATTCGGCACGCATAGGTCATTACTGCCAGGTTGCCATGTGAGACTTTACCGATAGGTCAATGGCTGGCGGTAAGGTCTCAGACCCAAAATGGACACGCAATTTTCATTTTGCTGTACACCATACCTCTGCACAAAATCATGGAATAAACTACCGAATGCTAAAAACAATGCATGACTTGACAACCTTCCGGAAGTTATTGAAGACGCACCTGTTTGAAGAGACTTACAATAAAATCCTCCTTAATGGCTTGATTCCATTCTACATCTAAACCAATTAATACTGATCCCTTCTAATTTGATTATGTTAATCACATTATCACTATTGGTCATTATATCTTACCTGTTTAATTTTGTGTTATGTAAATAATTCTACTGACCTATATATCTAATTTCTTACACAGTAATATGTTAAATTAGACCATACTTCTTACTCTGTTTATGATTATACCTTTTGCAACATAGTGTAAGCCACATTGAGCGTGCAAATAGGTGGGTAAATGTGGGGTACAAATGCAGCAAATAAATAAATAAATATATTAAAAAATTATTATTTGTTGGTGTTTTGATATATATGTTTTAATTCCTATACATTTTTATTCCAAAGATATGTTTTTCTATCTATGGTATTAGGCATACTTTATTTATTTGAATTTGTTTTTGTGTTTTTATAAATCTTATTTTTAGACTCCTGAAGAAGGCATGAGCTAGCGCCGAAACACAGCTGTGTTGAGTCATCACTTCGCTTGCAATAAAGAATTGTTTCTTTATAGACATCTCCTCCGGTTTTTAGAAGAGCCTACCTTTCCTACTTCTTGCTTCTGCATAACGTCCAAGTCACATAATTGACAAGGGGGCATGGTTATGGGCGTGGAATGGGTGGGTCGTGAGTGTTTCTAAAATCTGTGCACATTATTATAGAATACACCCGCTCTGGGCCAGATTCTATATATGGCGCTTAAAAAATCCGCATAGTAAACATTTTCACCTAAGTGTATACTATAAGATTCAGGCATGGTATATAGAATACGCTTAGTTGATATCCCAGTGCCTAAAACTATGCATCTCCATTTTCACCAATGAAAATGTGCTATAAATCCATGTACGTAGATTTACGTACACAAAGCGCCAATTTCCACACCCATGCCAGCCTCTATGCCAGCCTCAAATGCCATACTCAGGTCCATCGCAGCAGTATACAGGTCTCTGGAACAGCTGTAGTGGGTGCAGTGTACTTCAGGCAGGCGGACCTGGGGGGGGGGTTGGGGGGCTCAACACCCAAGGTAAGGGAGCTATGCACCTGGGAGCAATTTGTGAAGTCCACTGCAGTGCCCCCTAGGGTGCCCGGTTGGTGTGGCATGTGAAGGGGACCAGTGCACTACAAATGCTGGCTCCTCCCACAACCAAAGGGCTTGTATTTGGACGTTTTTGAGATAGACGTCTTTGGTTTCCATCATCGCCGAAAACCGAGGACGACCATCTCTAAGGTCAACCTAAATGTAAAGATTTGGGCATCCCCGACTGTATTATCGAAACGAAAGATGGACGTCCATCTTGTTTCGATAATACGCATTGTCCCGCCCCTTTGCGGCACCGTCCTTAGAGTTGGGCGCCCTTAGAGATGGTCGTCCCCTTTCGAAAATGCCCCTCCACGTAAACCACTTTGAATGTAGTTGCAAAAACCACAGAAAGGTGGTATATCTATTCCCTTTCCCAAACTGCGTTCTTCCATAAAGCTGATGTTAGGCCATCAGGCCACCCCAAAAACATACTTCTAAAAGCCTTACCACTGTTGCAATTACATTTCTCAATCACTTATTAATAATGAGTTATTGCTGTCTTTAAAATTGGACTTATCAGGCCCCCAACAGCAGAATGCCACAGATTAAAGCAAAGCATGCCCTTGGTAATGAAGGCTAAATACCTTTCATTTCATTTTAGCATTACACTGAGAAGTATCACCTTGCGGGATGGATCACGGCACGGTAATGCTGTTTAGCTTTTGGTTTATGAAAAACTGTCTTCCAGAATCAGGTTTGGCAGTCAAGAGAAAAATGTAGCACTCATTATACGAATAATGTGAGGCCTTGGGCTTTCATTAACTGGAAATAATTATACTTCTTACCTTCATCTTTTAATAGGAATTTCTGGAAACATGATGCACTAATTAGAGAAGTGATATATACCATGAAGTTGAAACTATTTTAGTAATTTCGTGTGCTATGATCTCAAAGTTTTTTTCCCAGTTGCCACATGAACCTCCTATGCCATGATCACTTTCTCTTGTACTGGACATTCACCTCTCCCCCCCCCCCCCCTCCAATATTCAGCCAGAGGCGGTCAGCATTTTTTTAAGCGCCAATCGTCACTGGCTAAATTAGCCTCCAATATTCAGTGCCAGACCATGTCCGGGCACCGGCACTGAATATTGGGTGCTAAATGTGGGTGGGCAGGCTGCTGCAGCTTCTGCAGTCCCAGACAATATTGAGTCAGAGCCCACATAAGACAGTTATGTGGGTCCTGGCTGAATATCGACCGGGACCCCCAAAACTTTAAACATCTTTAAAGTGCCCCTCCCAGCCACCTCCTTCCTTCTCACCCTCCCTCAGCCCGTACTAAGTTTAACCTTTCCCCCCCCCCTCCGCAATTCACCCAACCCCAGCCCCTCCGGCACCACTGGGGACAGCACAGCCCCCTCGCACCTACCCCTAGCAGCTGGTTCTCACAAAACAGCTGCCAAGACCTTTCATGGTAGCTCACAGTACTTGTATAGTACCATGATTTTGTGAGGCCAGTCACTAGGGGCAGGAGCCAGGGGGTTGCACTCCTGCCCCCAATGACCCTCTGGACCAGGAATTAGGAGGTAGGCCTTGAGCGCTGGGGCTGGGGTTAGGGTTGGGAGCAAGTTTGCAGGGGTGTTAAACGGTGCGGGCTGGAGGGAGGGTGAGAAGGAAGGAGGGGTCTGGGAGGAGGATCGCAGCACTTTGAAAATACTTTTTTAAGTTATGTGGGTACCAGCCTGTTATTCAATGCTGGCAGTCGCAATGCTAAGCGGCCTAATTTAGGACAGCTTTCAAGTAGCCTTAAATTAGGCTGCTTAGTGATGCGGGTGCTGGCACTGAATATAGCCAGCACCTGCCTTACCCTGGGCTCCTCCATAACACCCCCATGCCACCCCCCACCTGCGCACTTCTCTAGTGAGCGGTCAGAGGCGATATTCAACAGTACTACCCGCTTTAGTGCTGCTGAATATCAGGATTTAAGTGGCCCCAGGGGATTTAAACAGGCAAGAGCCTCTCCTGCCTATTTAAATCACTCTGAATTGGGCCGTTGAGTGTAAGTTATCATTGGCCTGACTCCCATTGATTTATGAATATATGCATGACTACAGAGTACGGTTATTTAAAGTCATCTAAAAAAATCATATATACGTTGCAGTTCACACAAGCCAACCTGCAAAGTTTCATTTGAAAATCAGGTCATTAAATACGATACTTTAAATCGTCTTGAATGAGGTTGACTACAGGCTAATACATACATTTTTAAAACTTAAGGGGTCAATATTCAAAAGGGCTTTTGCACTTCATCTGATGCTACTACGGGAGTCCTTTGTTTTGAAAATTTTGCTTCAGCAATGCATTATGCTACATTTTTAAAAGGACGTACAAATCAGAACTGAGACATCCAGGTCGAGACATCTCAAGTTCTCTGGTATTTTAGAACAGGATCTGCCACTGATGGCCATTTATACACTGGTTATATGAAACAAGCATATCTATTTTAGAACCATAAATGTCCAAAATATCAACAGGATCAAAGCAGGCATATAAATTTGAATTTCTGGCACATGTATGTGCTGCAACATGTTTATGTAAGCTATTTTAGAAACATACATGTGTATGTTTCCTGATGCTGTCACAGATTCTGCCAGTTTCATCTTAGAGGGACATACACCACAAGTGGATTCAACACATTTCTAAGACTTAGACATCTGCGGTAGCAGGCATAGAACCCAACGTCACTCTTTATTGACATAAACTTGTATTACTAAGTACATAAGTATTGCCATATTGGGACAGACCAAAGGTCCATCAATCCCAGCATCCTGTTTCCAACAGTGGCCAATCCAGGTCACAAATACCTGGCAAGATCCCTAAAAAGTACAAAACATTTTATGCTGCTTATCCCAGAAATAGTGGATTTTCCCCAAGTCTATTTTAATAATGGTCTATGGACTTTTCCTTTAGGAAGCAGTCCAAACCTTTTTTAAACTCCGCTAAGCTAACCGCCTTTACCACATTCTGTGGCAACGAATTCCAGAGTTTAATTAGACATCAAGTGAAGAAAACCTTTCTCTGATCCGTTTAAAATTTACTACTTTGTAGCTTCATCGAAGGCCCCCAAGTCCTAGTATTTTTGGAAAGAGTAAACAGACGCTTCACGTCTACCCTTTCCACTTCACTTATTATTTTATAGACCTCTATCATATCTCCCCTCAGCCGTCTTTTCTCCAAGCTGAAGAGCCCTAGCTGCTTTAGCCTTTCCTCATAGGGAAGTCGACCCATCTCCCTTATCATTTTTGTCGCCCATCTCTGCACCTTTTCTAATTCCACTATATCTTTTTGAGATGCGGTGACTAGAATTGAACACAATATTCGAGGTGCGGTCGCACCACTGAGCGAGACAAAGGCATTATAAATCCTCATTTTTGTTTTCCATTCCTATGATTCTTCATCTGAAATGCAGAATTGTTTATTTTTTAGTCCTGCCCTGGTCCTGCCCAAAACAAACCCAGACCATGCCCCTTGCCAGCTCATATTTTTGAGTCTTAGATGTCTATATCCTGGTATTGTAAAATTAGGATTTAGACGTATATGCAATATTTGTGTCTAAATACCGGTTTATGCATAAAGTCAGTCCTATATAGGACACCAAAACACAGGTGCCACAATGCGAGCAAAATGCTGGGTGCTATGTGCTTCTCTAATGGCATGTGGGCACCCAGACACCATTGTAAAATAAAGTGAAGGTCGATACTTATGCCTACACTAAGGCAGGCGTAAATTTTGGTGCATAGATATTGCACTTAAGCACATACCCCCAAACTCTATAAAAGGTGCCAAAAATTGCACACACAGATTTGGGCACGTGTACAATTTGTGTGTGCAATTTAATTAAACAACAAATTAATTAGCACTAATTATTGACTTTTTAGCAAGTAATTATTGACACTAATCAGATTTAATTGGCATTTACACATGTAAATTTAGGCACAGAATCCGTGCCTAAAATTTATGAAGGATCTGAAAAAAGAGGACACGGAAATGGGGGGGGGGGGCGTGGGTGTAAAGGGGTTGTTCCTAAAATTAACGCACATTGTTATAGAATACGGGGATATGCACCTAATGTTTGCACATATGTTTGCACCACATTCCAGTTGGTACAAATGACTGCGTCTAAAGTTAGACATGATTCCTGGGCATAAGCGCTATTCTATAAACCATGTCTAGCTTTAAGCGTGGCTTATAGAATAGCTTTTTTGGGCGCCAAGTTTCTGGCACCATATATAGAATTTAGCCCATAGCTTATAGTATTATTTAAGTTATGCATGTAAGTGTGGGTTCCAGTCATGCCCCCCCAAACCCCCCCATATGTATGCCCCCTTGCAGATAAGTGGTATGTGTGTTGCTTACAGAATAGTGCTTAGCATGCACATCCCCCAGATTCTATAGAAATCCGCACCAAAATCTAAGTGTATTCCGTAACAACACACGTAACTCGATTGGCTTGGCGTCACTTATAGAATGCGTTTAGGAGGAAATGGGTTCCACATGGATTTTCTAGGCTCCATATATAGAATTTGGCGCAGAGCACATAGGTGTGTGAATGTTACATCCATGTCCATAAGCGCTAATAGTCTGCAAACTTAGCATGTAACTGGCGCTTACATTTAAGCGCTAACCTGTCCATATTCAAAGCTATTTAACCGACCAGAAATGACGCCAACCAGTAAAATAGCTTGTTTGCAGCTAACCATGAGCATTCAGAAGGATTTAACCAGTTATCTCTACTGAATATTCACGGTTAGCACTTACTGCAAAATTGACTAACTCGGCACCTGACTGCATAAGATAACCGGTTAAATCGGGCTGCATAAATAGCAGCCCTATCTTTGACCGGTTATCTGAAGTGGTCAGGTGGTGAATATTGCCTTAACCGGTTCAGTTTAGTGGCCAAAAATACAACCAGATGTTCAATGCGGTGGCCGGGTTTAACATGGCAGTAGACATTAAAAGCACTGCC